>NC_045628.1:76892840-78315482 GCF_009829155.1 Mustela erminea
AAAGCATAGCAATCTAGGTCATTCGGAGGTTTTCTAGAAATGAAGTATTCATATAGTAGGAATATTCCTTAGTTTTCCCCGCTAAGTTTTCTGAGTAACTAAATCATTCATTTAATTTGTGTCACAAAGATTTATCAAATGCCTATTTTAAGCAAGTTACTTTGTTATTAGAATAAAAATATTAATCAAAGTATCTGCTCTCCAAAGACTCCCACTCTGCCCTTTTAAGTCCAGTAATGAAAACATTACATTCTAAAACTAAATAGAAAATATCTGTGAATCTTGATAGCCTGGCTTCCCTGCACTCATTTAAATGGCAGACTATGAACTATGGTCGCTCCTAACCACAACTTCTCTTTTGCTGTCTGCAGTTTGAAAATGTGTTGAGTCCCCAGGGAACCGTCCACCTCATCTCTGTGATTTGAATATAGGAGTATACTATATACACTGTAGATGATGTGTGTGTGTGTGTGTGTATTATTCTCCGTGAGTATAAGAGCATCTCTTGGGTAGGGTTTGGGCAAGAGCTTTGGACAGGACCACATTTCTGCAGCTGTGGGGAAGCCTTGGGAACAGTGGTGGGACGGAGCAGTGTCAAAGCCAATGGCAGGCTGCTGGAGGGGAAGAGCAGCAAGCGATGGGGAGCCTTTCTCGTCCAATTAATTCATCTCTCTGTGTCTGCCCTCCTCACATGTCCTGTCCTCCCAGTGTCCCACGCCATCCACTCCCCCACTCACACACACACACACCCATCATTTCCCTATCCAGAGCCTCCTCGGTACTCATGGGTATAGCATAAGCAGTATTTTTGCCAAGCTATTCTTGTGTTGTGCTGTGATAGCTTTTGTTCAGACTTTCTTCTGTTAGCCCACCTGGATCAGTCCTGCTCTGCATGACCCTGGCAGAAGACATCACTTCACACACTTTTAATATCCCATCACCAAAAGCCTTCTCTCCCAACTTGAGTACTGGAGAAGCAATAAGAGATCAAACTATTTGAGTCTAATTCTTACTTGGCAAATTCACTTTAGCTAACAACAAGAATTTGACCTGAATTCAGTGTCATGTAGTGAGTCTTACTCTGTGCTCAGGACGAGTCCAAGCTGTGGGAGGGAGGACTGGACAGGGACTTAGAAAGGTGTAGACACGGTGACACGCTAGCTGACCAGCCTGTGTAGCTCTTACAGAAATTATCATTTATATAATTACTTAATTCCATAATTATCATTTATTTAAACATAAATTATTCTTTATTTTTATTTTATTTTATTTTTAAAAGATTTTATTTATTTATTTGACAGAGAGACACAGTGAGAGTGGGAACACAAGCAGGGGGACTAGGAGAGGGAAAGCAGGCTTCCCGCTGAACAGGGAGCCCAATGCAGGACTCGATCCCAGGACTCCGGGATCACGACCCGAGCTGAAGGCAGACGCTTAACAAGTGAGCCACCCAGGTGCCCCTATTATTTCTTTTTGAGACGGAATGGCTGCGCACCTGTGTGGGGTGGGGAGGGGTAGAGGAGGAAGAGAGGGAGAGGAAGAGAGAGAGAGGGAGCAAGAGACTCTTCAGCAGCCTCCATGCCCAGCGCCAGGCTTGATCTCATGACCCTGAGCTCAGGACCTGAACCAAAATCCAGAGTCGGACGCTCAACTGACTGAACCATCTGGACGTCACCAGAAATGATCATTTAAATAATGATTTGGGTCGTTGCTTGTGTGATCTCTGTATCCCTCCCTAGAATGTAAGCCCCCTGAGGGAAGATAGTTCTCTGCTCTATTTCCAGGGCTGAGCAAAGTGCCAGTAAGACCATAATCACTCAGCCGATGTTTGTTAAATGAACGGGTGAAAGGATGCCGCAACACAGCTGCTTCAAACCTCTGGGATCCTTCCAGCAGCCAGATGGCCGCCTCTTACATGCATTGAGATCATCTCTGGACATAACAGCTACTTGCCTCGGCCTTTCTTGGGCTCCCCACAGCGCCCACTGTAAGAGAAAGATGACGTCCGTATCCATTTCCTATTTGAAGGAGAAAAAAATATGGTTTTCCCCACTCTGCCTAATTTCTCGACCCCTCTGCAACACTGTTGCCAGCTGTCCTAAATGGTGATGGGCCAGTGGCTGTGACGTCTGAGGTGGAAGCACTTTAAAAGTTTCGACAATTCTGACTCATCTGCATTTTCTTTAGACCAGGGGTTCTCAGTCCTGGAAGCCCATTGCAGTCAACTGGAGGAGCTTTAATAAATTCCTGATACCCCAATTTCTCCCCAGTCTGATTAATCAGAATCTCAGGCTGGACCCAGAACTCAATATTTTTTAATGTCTTCTAGTTGATTCCGATATGTAACGAAGTTTGAGAACCTGTTCTGGAGGGTTGTCATAAACTCTCTTTACTAGGTTTGAAATTCTAAGACTTCTGTGATCAGAAGAGGAATTGGGGAAGGGGTTCGTTCAGTTTGTACCTTTCCTCCCTACCATCCCCTAAAGGAACCGTGAATGGGGTGTTGTCTCTCTGACTTGGATTGGCTTTGGGAAGCAAATGATTGTACCTTGTAAAGAGTGAAGCCACTCTTTTGGGATAGAAGCTGGAGGTTTCTGAAACCATGGTGGAAGAAGCAGCCAATGGGGAAGGTAGACGCAAAGGGTAAATTTGGGGGTTGAGGGATATAGCCAGGGAGGCAAGAAGATAAGCAGCCACAAGAGAAAGGCTTTGTGGGAGACCAGGACACAGAGCTCAGACCTGTCTGGTCTCTGTTGACTAGAGGCAGGTACAATTATAGCCCAGAATACCGGGACCCTCCAGGCTGTGGGTACTAATGAGGTCACTGCAAGAGGAAATGGCTCCTTGCTTCCTACTTGGTGGCATGGGTGTCTGGGCATCAAGGGCGGGAGAGTCTCACCTGGGCTTACGAGTGAGCTATTCTTTCTGAATAGAAACCCCGTCAGCTATCTCTCCCCTCACCCCCCATGCTGCAGACTCTCCATGGCGCCTTCATCAATATGCTGACCCTTGGGGTGCCTGGGTGGCTCAGTCTCTTAAGCGGCTGCCTTCGACTCAGGTCATGCTCCCAGGGTCCTGGGATTGAGTCCCGTATGAAGCTCCTTGCTTGGTGGGGAGCCTGCTTCTTCCTCTGCCTGCTGCTTCCCCTGCTTGTGTTCTCTCTGTCAAATAAATACATAAAAATCTTTTTAAAAAAAATCCTGGCCTTTGATGTGTCATAAAGGCAGGACGGACACAGCAAATGCCAGTGTGGGGACCTTAGCACAGGTGGTGATTTTCAACCTTGCAGGGGATCTGAGGGTCCACTCAGTTTGGGGGAGCCCTTGCTGAGGGAGGGTTGAGTGGGGAGAGTCCCAGCTCCATGATCAGATTTCACGTTTACAAGCCTTCTTCTGCCAAGCACAGTGTTGTAATCCCACGGTACCCATTCCACTTAATTGGAGCGAAGTCAAGACACAGACCTTTACTGTGGCTTTCAGGGACACCCCCATAGTCCCCAAATTCTCCTTTCCATCTCTGCAAATTTTACTCTTCTAGGTATCTCACATAAGTGGAATCATAAGGTCTTTGTCCTTTTATAACTGGCTATGTCACTTATACCACATCCTCAAGGTTTATCCACGGTGTAGCACGTGTCAGACCTTCTTCCCTTTTTAAGGCTGAATCCTATTTGGTTGTATGGATAGACCACATTTTATTTGTTCCTTCCTCCCCAGACACAGGTTGCTTCCACCCTCTGGCCATGGTGAATAGGGCTGCTGTGGACATGGGTGCACCTGCCTTTAAAGTACCATCCTGGAGGAAGCCGGGCCTTCCTCTACCCATCTATGCTCGGTGCCCTGCACCCTACCTGTCCCGGGGCCCAGGGTCTGAGCTGTTACCCGCTGTGCACAGCAGCAGGACCTTGAGCCTGGGCAGTCCTCTGCTGGCTGCTCCCGGGCTCGGCTCAGCACTGCCTCCTCTCCGGCCTCAACTCCCGGGTCACCAGGTAACCGGGCCACGGTGCAGAAAGATTGCAGCACTTGCTTGAGCCCCGATAGACTCCCCAGGTGGGAGGATCCCATAGCAAATTCACACGTAGAAGCAGAGGAAAAAAAATTCATCCTAACATGATAACTAGATAAAGATGAGGATTCCTTGTCTTTTTCTTCTTTGCTTCTGCAAAAAGGCACAAAAGGGTTAAACACTTTGCCACGAGGTGGGATCAACTTCTCGAATCTGTGCGGGGCTTGATTGTCCTGCCCGCCGCTGTGTGAGGGATGCCCCTGCTCCTTTGTTGATTATAATGGCACATCTTCATTATTGGTCTAATACTTCTTTAAAAAAAAAAAACAACACAAAAAACCCTAATCTTTTTCCCGGTGCCAATGACTGCCACAATGCAGGGATGTTTTATTTCTCTCCCCTCTGTCCTTGCCTTCGCCCCTTATTGTTGCCATAGTCACGATGGGGCCAGGGCGCGGGTGCGGGGCCGTTTCTGTACTGTACCGCCCCAAGCTTATTGTTTAAATCTGTATTATTCCACTGTTCTGAAGATTTACATTTTTAATGGCTCATTTATGTAATCCCATAAATAAAGTAGCAAAAAAAGCATCCCACACAAATGAGTGAATCAGAGTTTGAAAAAGGCTCCTGAGGCAGGTCAGCGAGGGTCTCAGCTGTGGGGCCTTGATTGGTGTGGCCGGGCTAGCCAGGGTGGCAGTGGGCTTAAGACCACCCAGTCAGCCCCCAAATGGGGCATTACCAAGGAATAGCGGGGTGGTGCTGGAGTTCAATCTCCCCTATTTATCGGAGAACACAGTTCTACCGCAAAATCCATTTTAGTCCGAGACTCATTTACCTTATTGCTTTGACAGCTGCACCTCTCGGCAGAGAAGTTTCTCCGATTAGCTTTTTCCCTCCAAGCAGCTGATGCTGTGTGTTCCCCCCTCCCGCCCCTCCTTCCTTCTTCTGAACCAATATATTCCTGGGGCTGCTAAATTCTCTCTAAAGAGCCTGTGAATTCGAGCACCTGCTTCCAGAATGTATTTGACACACTGAACAGAGATACAGTTTGAACAATTCACTGTTAGGCTTCCCTCCACCGGTTCTCTCTTCCTACTCCCTCCCCTGCCAGTGAAAAGCCTCAGTGAACCTCAGCTCCTTTGGGGAAGTTTGTACTAATTAGGCACAGATGAAGAAAATGGCTCAGATGCACCCGAATGGGCGCACGCCCTACCGTCTTCCCAGTCCTCGCCCAGCTTAGACGCAAAACCGTAAACTAGTTGCTGTTCTCCCACTAGGTGGGCATCCGGGCTCTGGAATATGTGTATTAATCGTCACTGTTTTATGCTGTCATGTGAAACGTTTTTGCCCTGGGATGTTATAGCAAAGCAGGACCACGAGTCGGGTCCTCCTGCCTTCCTCTGTCTGTACCTGCAAAGACTTGGAGGTCTACGTGCACGATTGTCCACTGTCCATAGCTGAAGGTTTGTAAGTGTCTGGGACTGAGGCCATATTAGAACAGAGGGCCAGGTCAGTGCTCTAAATGTATGTGAATTGCAATATTGCCAAATTTAGTAAAAATATGATGGATGAAAACAGTACAGCAAGAAAGCATTCGAGTCCCATTCTCTCAATGACTTGTAAACTTTGCAAAATGGGGATTTTAATCTGCAATCCCCGTCTCGTTGTGGGCAAAGGAAAAGCATTTATCTTCCGTATCTTCATGGGGGAGAAGCACTATGTAAGTCAGAGAAGAATGCTGGGTTTTGCTGTCCATTTTCCTCAACATCGATGGGGAGGCTGGGAGGGAGGAGCCCTGGAACCAGAGCCAGAGGACGTGGCTTGGATCTGCCCTGATCATGTTCTCGCCTGGAGCCTGGGGTGAGTTCTCCCACTCCAGTGTGTCCTGAGAAGGTCCAGAGACGTTGATGGCACTTCTTTCTGTTCACTACCGAAACCCCGCCATGCAGAATGATGCCTCACGTGTGGCACGACACATGACAGTCATACAGATTGAATGAGTGATGGGTGGCCCTCACCGAGTCTAACCTCAGTCATCCATGAATTCTGTCTCTGAGCGCGGTCATGAAAACCTAAGGAACTGAGCCATGTGAACACCCTGTACATATACATATTACAGCACACAGAGGACCACCGAGATGGGAAGTATTATTTTCGGTGATGAATGCTTCTGGTAGAATGGGTGGAAGCCAACCTTTTCACTAGACTTTCTGTCTTTTAGCTCTAGGAAACCTCTAAGCATTACAAATGAGATTACTACCTTTCTTTCAAAGATAGAAGGAAATTCCATAATATTTTGACTTTCATAAATAAAGGTGATACTAATTTTTTTTTTTTTTGGTAACTTCTTTATTGGGGATGGGTTTGCCCTGAATCATCCTCAAGTCCTATTGGTCCTCTTTGTGACCAAAAATGAACAGAGGCTACCATATCTAGAAGAGCTCTGGTCCAAGCCTCACAGTTGCGACACTTCTTACGGGGATTGAATTTATGCTCACGATCTCTTTCCAGTGAGTTCGGACTAATAGAACTAAAATATCCAACTCATCCATACAAGATTAGCATAAACTCAACCTCGAATATAATAGACTGGAAAAATGAATCAGTGCATTGAGGTTGCTGCCATTCCTGGGTATTTCTCTCTTTAATTAATCATGATGACGTTGAACCAAGCATTTCTCGAGGATTTGGTGTTGTCAAGGCTACAAGATTATTTCACCTTCAGTTCTTGAGATCAGCTTTTCTCCATGAAGATTTCTTGGACTAAGCAAATCTGTACCAGCCTCATTCCGCCTAAACACACCCTCTGGGCCATGGGTATGCCTCATGCTCCCAACACAGCTGCCTGAGCTGCAGAAGGAGCATTCTCCACCCTGCAGAACCCACTAGACACCAGGAGCCACTTGATCAGATGCTAAAGCTATCACATGAACTTGGGCCCAGGTGAGGGACAAACCCTGATAAACCACCAGAGCCTGGGGCTTTAGGACTCAGTTTTCCTCACAGATCAATGAAATTAACCCATCATGCCTCACTTCCTCTCTTATTTCCACACCAGCCAGTCATCCATCACCATGAAGAGCCTTATCTCCATAGGGTTCTACAGTCACCTCATGCCGTAGGGCTTTTGAGCTTTTCTTGCCCCAATCTGCATGAAGGAATACATTTTATATATATATCTAGTAAACACACACACACACACACACACACACACACACACACACACAAATGAAACATACACAAATGAAATGAAAGAATTTACAGAACAATGCTTATCTAACGTTTATGAGCCATGCTCTTATATTTTCCATTCTATTATATATATTCTCTTTTGATTTTGTTAAAGTTTATTCATGCTGCACTAAACTGATTCATAATTGATGAAGTCATCTTCTTGCTGTAACTGAAGCCTGCTTTCTCCTAAGGACACTGCTTTCACTCTATCTCTTGAATGGAAACTTTCTCTTCCCACACTCCTTTTTGACCTTGTCTGGCTCTTTCCCCCGTTTTCCCTCCAAACTCCCCGTGGCTTTGACTTGCATAGGACCAGGCTTTACCCCCTTGTACCAGAAGTCCTCTCCCTCTCACGTTTTAAGGTCTCAGCTCTGCAGCTTCCCTCTTTTATCTCATGCATCTCCTTCTGGACAATTCCCTTTAACGTACAAATATGGTGCAGTATCATTGACCTTAAAAAGAAATGATTTGACTCCATGTTTCTTCCAGTTATAACCCAACATTCTGGCTTTCCTTTGCGGCAGTCCTCAAGTGTTCAGGACTCACTGTCCTTACTTATTTTTGACTCATATTTTCTCCTGAAGCAGCCCCACTCAGCCTTTCCCCTTTACCTGTCCACTGACCGCTGTTCTCACCAAGCTTACTGGTGACCGCCACCATGCCCGAGTCCCCGGTCTAGTCTCCAGTCTCTGGAGAGCAGACTTGTCACATAATAGGTAATCAAAAATTTGTGTTAGCCGACTGACTGACTGAATGAATGAATGATTATAACTCCCATCCTGTTAGCTTACTGAACTCATGGTTGTGCCTTACAAAAATAGGTGAAATTCAGGCAACTGAACTTGCCTGGAGTCATTCACTTCTTAAAAGGTTTGGTGTATGCTTAATCCATGTCGGCTTTTTACATGGAAATTCTTGGTGCTGTGATTTCCCAGCCTTGCAAAATTTGAAAAGCTTTCTTTTTTTCAACTTTTTAACATAAATGCTCAATTTCTCAGATGAAGAAGAACTGCCTGAACACATAACCATGTGTAATTTTATGTTGGGCATCAGATACACAGACTTGTACTAATCATAATCCAGAGTTGAAGATACACTCATTATTATCCACTCACGGCCTCCTTTAATTGATTAATCAATCAAATTTTAATGATATAGCAATCACTCATGGACCTCCCACCCAACGTGGAGGTTATTGCATGCTAATTTGACATATTAATTGTTCCAGTCATGGATTATAAGAGAATAGGAAAAAAGGAAGGAACTAATACTGCCTCTGTTCTTTGTATCACACTCTATGATGATTACTTTATCTGCATTTTTTAATCCTTGCAGTAACTCCGAGAGGTAAACATTATCCATATTTTCCGGATTAGAAAAGTGGCTCAGCAAGGTCATTTGTCCAAATTATCATGGGAAGTACTAAAGCTGGAACTCAGAACTAGGTTTGTCCAGCTTCGGTGTAGGCTTTTTCTCTGTCGGCATAGTGTCCCCTGGTATGGGTTGGTGGGGAGCCATACACAGAAGACCCAGTCTGTTCTATAGCAAAGCTTTGCTGGAGGGGCAGAGGGTAAGAGAGGGAGAAGCAGACTCCCTGCAGCAGGGAGCGCAACATGGGGCTCGACACCAGGACCCTGAAATCATGACCTGAGCCCAAACAAGAGTTAGACACTTAACTGACTGAGCCACCCAGGTGGCCACACGGGCCAACTGTTTTGTCGAATGATTCCCCATTTGGATTTTTCTGATGTTTCTTCATGATCAGATCCAGGTTGCATACTTACAGTAGGACTATCGCAGAAATGCTGTGTCCTCAGTGGGGAGGTACACTGTATTGCTTTGTTCCCTGATTGGTAATGTTAACTTTACTTAAAAAAATATATATATTTATTCATTTGAGAGAAAGAGACAAAGCACAAGCAGGGGGAGAAGTGGAGAAAAAGGGAGAAACAGACTCCCCACTGAGCTGGGATCCTAATGTGGGGCTTGATCCCAGGACCCCGAGTTTATGACCTGAGCCAAAGGCAGATGCTTAACTGACTGAGCCACCCACGTGCCCAGCAATGTTAACTTTGACCTTCACTTCAGGTGGTGAGGCCAGGCTTGTCCCCTAGAAATTTAACTGTTCCCTTTTGTACTTAAGCATCTGATGGGGAGATACTTGGAAAGGTGCAAATACACATCTTCTTCAACTTACAATGGGACTACATCCTGATAAAACCATTGGAAGTTGAAAATATTTAAGTGGAAAATGTATTTAATACGCTCAACCTGCCGAACATCATAGCTTAGCCTAGCCCACCTTCAATGTGCTCAGAACGCCTACATCAGACAAAATCATCAAACAAAAGGCTATTTCATAATCAAGTACTGACTATCTCTTGTAATTGATTGAATACTGTACTGAGAGTGGAAAACAGAATGATTGTCTGGGTACAGAGTGGTGGTCAATGTGTGGGTCACTGATCCTGGTGGTCACATGACTGACTGGGGGCTTGGAGTGCTGCCGCCGCCCTCCATCCCAGAGAGGATCGGTGGCCAATCGCTAGCCTGGGAAAGCATCTAAATTCATAATTCAAAGCATGCTTTTCACGGACTGCATATTGCTTTTGCACCATTAAAGTAAAAAAAAAAAAACCCAAAAAACATAATTTGAGCCATTTTAAGTCATGGATAGTTTGTGTCTTTTTTTACTCCTGTGACTTTTGCCCACGATTTCAGAATCCACTGATGATTCTTAACCAAACTGCCAATTTGGGATTTTCTAATTCCAGCATTCTTCCTGCGTACTGACATTTTCCGAAGAGCATAGTATACGTATTTTTTAATCCAGTGTTTAAATGACAGAGGTAGTCGATTATTTTAATTCCTCCTGAGTATATCTGAGTACATCCAGCTCCCCCAGCCTCTTGTGAGCAGATTCAGCAACTGGAGGCCTCCGTGAGCCCACCGAGTCCCAAGCCCAACTAAGAAGGACCTTCTCACCCAGTCTCCCAGTTGTGTGATATTGTCCTTGTTTGGGGAAGGGTTGCTGTTGAACGGGAACTACCAAGTTAAACGAACACTCCAACCTAATTTAGACTAAACTGACTTTTATTCTTTCTGTAGTCCAAATATTACACTCCACCAAAGAATGAAGTCATCACAAAGAATAAACTTCACAGAGTCAAAGAGTTTGTGAAAGGGACAGAACGCTGGGTCCAGAGTTTTTTCCCAACTTAAAAAAGTGGGGCATTTATATTGTGAAGTCTCTGACTTCGTATTGATTAGTAAGTCATTAGGCAGATGTCATTAATATTTTAAAAAGATGTCTTGCTTTCTCATCTTGCCCTGTTCTTTTCCTCTTTCTTGCCTGCAAAGAGACAATTACAAATACAATCTTGACCAAAGTTACAAGCCAGGAGTGAAATCTACATTTTCTTGCATAAAAGGGCTTCAGAAAATGCAATTGTATTTTTGACACACTTTCAATCCTATTCCAGACATTTCTCGTTCATTAAACAAATACTTTTTAAGAGGTTTGCAATGAGAAGTGGCTATTTAGATTCCCCTCTTTAAAATCGCCAGCCTCCTAAAGCTATTATTTAGCTGACCATGTAGCTAAGTCATTTGAATGATTACTGTAAAACAGGATTTAAGAGGAAAATAAATGAAAGGGGAAAAGTAATTTCGTGATCATTTCAAAGTTCTAAACACACAGGGCTGGGTGCCACGACACAATTATTCTCTCTTGCCTTTTAGACACAGGAAAAGTGGATGGATTTCCTTTGTAAAAGGAGCTCCTTCTAAATCAACAGTCACTGGTCAAAGTAAACACCCGGTTGAAGATTATGTTTGAGAAACTGCTTACAAGTACTGGGAAGCATTTACAAAGCAAGGAGCAAGGCTGCAGAGGCAGCGGAAGGCATAAAGGAATGCGGTGACAAATGTCCAATGTCCTGTTCATTGGGCCATCGATGGCTGAATCCAGACTCTTCTGCAAGGATGTCCCATACCTTACCTGTTTTGTGGTTCTCCTGAAAAATAATTATTGGATGGAATCAAATAAGTGCTGTAATCAATAACCAGCTTGCAGACAAACACACACAAAACAACGATTCTATTTGTTGGGAAAAACGCAACCCCCTCCTGCTACATTATTCCATTGATGGAAAACATTTACATCTCCTTTGTTCTGCACTATTCTGCAGAAATTTTATAATCACTGGACAACTCTATTTCTCTCCTCTCTCAGAAGTGACTCTGAGTGGCCAGACCCCTGTTTTTATTTCATGGCCAAAAAGAAAAAAAATCTTTTTCTGTTTTTTTTTTTTTTTTAAACGTTAGTCTATCATACATCAAACCTGTCAAGCTTTTTCATTAAAGTTCATGGTTTTTAAGTTCATTGTAAATAACTCAAATTGATTTTACAAAAGAGGAAAAAAAAAAGTCTTGCCCTGATGTTGGGCATTACAAACTGTAATAATATCCCTGTCAAATGGGATTTTTCAAGTGGCTTTCTAAAGAGAGGGTAGAAAAATGGGAGACTGAGCTAAATAAAAATAATTTGAGATTAAAACCAACGTTATACTTTGATTGTGGGTTGACTTATTAGAAGTCTTGAGGTTTTGCAAATTCTGAAAAGAAAATCCAGTAGCTACATTTATCCAGAGGTTAGATTTCACGGTTTGAGGTCCTTAGGGGTTATTTGGTGAGAGAAAATACCAACAAGAGAAAAGAGCCGTTTACTTGCTGATAGCACTGTAAATTTGTAAAGTAAGCAATCGCTTGGATATTTTTTCCCACAAAGCAGTGGAAAAGGCATCTTCTTTGTTTGTTTAATGGCAGCAGATGGCAATGCATGGCTTAGGATTCAGTTGGGAAGCAGAACCATGAGTGTCTGTTCTGGCACGAAAAGAGTTGGGAACTCAATACTCTTTATAAAAAGGGAAAAAGCTGAACAAACCGAAAATCAGCAATTAATTCTTCTTAGACCTGTTAGAGAACTGAGGTGATGGAGCAAACCATGGCCTCAAATTTGGAGAGAAGACAAGAAGACGCAGAGAGTCTCAGCTTACCACAGCAAAAGGCCAGGAGTCGAAACCTCTGTTAGGGCCAGTAGCAGAGTAGAAAAACTTAATGTGTTTTTGAAAAATTGCTAAAGACTCTGTGTGGGCACTTATGTGAGATTTAAAACTCAAGGAGCCAGTCTTAGGGAAGTACTCACGTTTTTTAGTGTTTACCATCAGGCTATCACAGTGAAGACTGGAGAAAAATCTTGTGCTTCTGTCAGAAGGAGAGGAAAAGTAGCCCTTCCAAAAAATGCCCAGAGTATTTTGTTCTTCTTAAGAAGACCTGCCTCAAGAGAAACTATTTTACCAGAGTCTAACCCAACTGAAGTTTTTCCAGAACCTAACCAGACCGGGGAAAGGGAAATACCAACTCTAGACTCCCTAGCTATCTGGTATAACTTTTGAAAACAGAACAAACAAACAAACAAACAAACAGAACTAAGTAGCCCTTGTGAATGTCACAGCCCAGGGGCACAGGATCACTGAAATTCTGAAACAGAATCATACAACTATAGAAACTTCCTCTCCCTTCTTAGCTTATCACCACATTAATAGGGTTCCTGTATAATAACAAGAATACAACAGAAAGAATTACATACCTCAAACCTTATTTAAGGAGTCTCTAGAGATATTCAAAGATAACAGAGGACACAGAAACGACACCAGGAAATTTTAGGAAATTTTAGCCCCAGACACCTACAAGTATAACAAACATGAAACACAATCTCACCCCTATATAGATAAACGTAAAACCTCACATTAAAAGCCTCAGTTCCTTTTAGCCAGTACATTATGTCTGACTTTTCAACAAAAAGTTACAAGGCATATTAAAAGATTAAAAGCATAGCTTGGAGAGACAGAGCAAACATCTGAACAAGACTCAGCTATGGACAGACATGTTGGAATTACGAGACTGGAAATTTAGAACTACTATGATGAATATGCTTAGGGTGCCAATGGAAATAGTGAACAGTAAATAAGAATGGATGGGTAATATAAGCAGAGAGATGGGAACACTAAGAAGGAATAAAAAAGAAATGCTAGAAATAAAAAGAACACCAAACAGAAATGAAGAATGCCTTTGAAAGGCTCTCCTCAGTAGCCTGGACACAGCCATGGAAAGAATCAGTGAGCTTGAAGAAATGTCAGTAGCAACTTTCAAAACTGAAATGCGAAGAGAAAAAAAAGAATAAAAAACATAAAACAGAATATCCAGGAAGTGTGGGACAATTCCAAAAGGTGTCACATACTCATAATGGGAATACTAGAAGGAGAAGAGAGAAAGGAACAGAAGAAATATTTGAAGCAATAATAACTGAGAATATTCTGAAATTAATAATAGCACAAAACTGCAGATCCAGGAAACTTTAGAGATATTAGGGAGGATGAACACCAAAAAACCTACACCTAGGCATATCAGATTCAAACTTTGGAAAATCAAAGACAAAGAGAAAACCTCAAAAGAAACCAGAGAAAAACAAAACCTTAGTTTTACAGGTGCAAGAATAAGAATTACACTAGACTTCTCTTCAGAAACCATGCAAGCAAGGAGAGAGTAGAGTGAAATATTTGAAGTATTGAAAGAAAGAGAACCTTTATCAACCTAGAATTCTGTATCCAGTAAAATTCTCCTTCAAAAGTGAAGGATGAA
Organism: Mustela erminea; assembly: GCF_009829155.1. Lineage (NCBI taxonomy): Eukaryota > Metazoa > Chordata > Mammalia > Carnivora > Mustelidae > Mustela > Mustela erminea. The sequence continues at coordinate 76,906,782 of NC_045628.1, forward strand.
AACCTTCTCAAACAAAACTTGAGGGAATTTGTCATCCATAGACCTGCCTTGCAAGATGTTAAAAGAAGTTCTTTAGAGAGAAGGAAAATGATGTAGGTCAGAAACTTGGATCTACAAAAAGAAAAGAATGTTAGAGAAGGAATAAATGTGGTAAAATAAAATATTTTGTCTTTTTTACTCTTAATTGAACTAATATGTAACAGTATGTTCAAAATACTAATAGCAGGGGCGCCTGGGTGGCTCAGTGGGATAAAGCCTCTGCCTTTGGCTCAGGTCATGATCTCAGGGTGCTGGGATCGAGCCCCGCATCTGACTCTCTTGCTCAGCAGGGAACCTGCTTCCTTTCCTCTCTCTCTCTGCCTACTTGTGATCTCTGTCTGTCAAATGAATAAATAAAATCTTAAAAAAAATACTAATAGCAATAATGTATTCAGTGATTTTGGCTTCTGGATTCCAGAAATAAATGACAGCAAAGTTATAAGGGATGAGGAGAAATTGAGAATACTTTGTTATAATATACTTGCACTAACTTTGAAGTGATATGTTATTTGAAAGTGGATTTAGACTAGTTGTAAATGTATTTTGCAAATTCTAGGACAAACACATTAAAAAAGTTAAAAAAAAAAAAAAGAGGGAGACAAAGATCTAAAACCACTAATATAAGTTTCCACCTTAGGAAACTAGAAAAAAGTGGAATCCCACCATTGCAGAGTATTATCACTCAACTGGCACCATATGTGAAGCCACAATTCCCATTTATGCCTTAAAAAAGAAAAAAGAAAAGAAGGGAAGAGAAGAGAAAAGAAACCCAACCAACCAAACAAAAAAACCTTGTAACCACTTTAGCCAAGAACCAGGGACTCCCCCTAGACTTTAAAGATAGGACAGAGGTTAATGTGTTTGTAGGAGAAGTAACCAGTGAAAAGACAGATGCAAGAGCAACTGGTCTTGAGGAACCTGATGTTAATATAAATCTCAAATTTAACATTTCGAAAACCTAGCTATTAATTGTCAACCCCAAACCCTTTCCATTCTAGTCTTCTGGATCTCAGCAAATGGCACCACCATTCACCCAACTGCTCATGTTATAATCCTAGAACTAATTCTTGATAGTCCTTTTTCCCTCACCTCATACCTAATACATCAGAAAATTTAGTGCTCCCTCCAAATCACATTCAGTCCATATCCATCGTATCACAATGTCAAAATCACTTTCCTCTAACCTTCGATAATCTCCTAACTGGTTTCTCTGTTTCCCCTCTTTATCTTATTGTCCATTCTGCACTTGGCAGACAACATAGACTTTTAATCTGTAAACAACATAATTTCACTCTCTTATTTAAACCCTTCAATGGTTTCTGTACCCCAGTAGTGAAATACAAACTCCTTACAACTCTGACAAGGCTTGGTGTGATCCATTCGCTGTCTCCCCTTCTTACCTTACCTACTTCTCTCTTCCCCTTGCTCACTCCATCCACACTGTCCATCCTTCTGTTCCTCCTCCAGCTTCCAAGCACCGCCCTGGGGTCTTTGCCCTTGCGTTACGTCTGCCTGGAACCTTCTTCCTTTAGATCTTCAGATGCTGGCTTCTTCTGCACAATCACATCTTAACAAAAAGACCACCTTTTGGGGCTTCTGGGTGGCTCAGGGTGGCTCCTGGGGCTCAGGGTGGCTCAATCGGTTGAGCATCTGCCTTTGGCTCAAGTCATGAGGGTCACGGTCTTCAGGCTCCTTGCTCAGCAGGGAGACTGCTTCTCTCCTTCTCCCTCTGCTGCCTCCCCCATCCCCCCACCCCGGCCGCTTGTGCTCTCTCTCTCTCTCAAATAAATAAATAAAATATATTTTTTAAAATGCCACAAAGGGGACGCCTGGGTGGCTCAGTTGGTTGGACGACTGCCTTCAGCTCAGGTCATGATCCCGGAGTCCTGGGATCGAGTCCCGCATCAGGCTCCCAGCTCCACGGGGAGTCTGCTTCTCCCTCTGACCTTCTCCTCGCTCATGCTCTCTCTCACTGTCTCTCTCTCAAATAAATAAATAAAATCTTTAAAAAAAAATAAAAATAAAATGCCACAAAGGTTTTCCCTGATCCTTCTTTCTAAAAATAGCCCTTATACATCCTGATGCTTTATTACTTGGATTTACTGCATTAAAAAAAAAACAAACAGAATTATATGACATAGTTTTGTTTATTTTTGTCTACTTATTTACAGACCATCTCTCTTTCCTAGAAAGTACATTTCATGAGGACACAGATTGCATCTGTTTCATTTACCACTCTGTCCCCAGCACCTGGAGTAATGATGACACAGAGCAGTTGCTCTTTATGCTTGTTGAACAAGTGAATAAATGTATGCCATGAATTGATGAATTACCATTACACCTAAAAAATTAATGGAGGCGTTGTCTTCAAAGAATATGGATAGCTTTCTAGATTGTTTTCAGTTTGACAGTTTGTTCCTTACTTCTGAGTAGAAGTCCATGGTATGGATATAACACACTATGTTTAACCATTCACTCATTGAAGGACATCTGGGTTCTTTCCTGTTGTTGGCTATTATGAATAATGCCACTATAAATATTTTATGAGAATATATAGTCTTTATCTCTGTGGGACAAATGTCCAGAAGTGCAATCACTGGGTTGTATAGTAGTAGCATGTTTAGTGTTTTAAGAAACTGCTAAATTGGGGGGCCTGGGTGGTTCAATTGATTAAGTGGCTGACTCTTGATTTTTGGCTCAGGTCATGATCTCAGGGTCCTGGGATCAAGCATGTGTCAGCTCTGTGCTCAGTGGGGAGTCTGCTGGAGAATTCTCTCCCTGTCCCTCTGCTCCTCCTTCCACTCACACACTCTCTCTAAAGTAAATAAATAAATCTTAAAAAAACAAAAACAAAAACAGAAATTGCCAAATTGTTTTCCGAAATGGGATTTACGTTCCCATCAGCAATGTATTGGTTATCCTTCTATTTCATACCTTGACAGCATTTGGGGCTATTTTTAATTTTAACCATTCTGACAGGTGTGCAGTGATACTTCATTGTGACTTTGATTTGCATTTCCTGCATGGAATGATGTTGAACATCTTTTCATGTGCTTACTGGGCATCTGTCTGTCCCTTTCCTTGAAATGTCTGTTCATACCATTTGCCCATTTCCTAATTTGACTGTTTAGGCTTTTTCCACCTTTGAGTTTTGAGAATTCTTCATGTAATACAGAAAACTCCTAGTTTTTAACTTGTGTTTTCAACCTTTTAACACAGTCTTTTGTGCCATAAAAGTTTATTATTTTGATGAAGCCTAACTTACCAATTTTTCATTTAATGGATTTTGCTACCATATAATGTATTTGTATGTTAGGGCTAAAGTTGGGATTTTTCATTTTCCATTTGGTCTGTTTTTCATTTCTCTTTGCTTTTTACTCCCTTTGTGAGTTATTTGAGTATTTTTAAAAAATGCCATTTTGGGGCTGCCTGGGTGGCTTAGTCAACTAAGCACCTGCCTTTGGCTCAGACCATGATCCTAGGGTTCTGGGATCAAGCCCCACATTGGACTCCCTGCTCAGTGAAGAGCCTTTTTCCTCCTCTCCTTTTGCTGTTCCCCCTGCCTTTTTCCTTCTCTCAATCTCTCTCTCTCCTCTCACTCTCTATCACATAAACAAAATCTTAAAAAAATAATAAAATGCCATTTTGATTTACATAGTATATCTTTTTTGCATAACCTTTTTAGTAGTTGCTCTGGGTCTTACATTGTATATATGTAATTTACCCGTCTTCTGATATCATTATTTTACCAGTTCCAGTGAAGTGTCATAACCTTACCTCCTTTACATCCCTTCATTTTTCTCCATTTATAACATAATTATAGTTCTTTTCAGATACGGTGTCCTCTTTCTTTCTTCTGAGTGTATTGGACCCAGTTTGCTTAGGATGAATGTAGACATTTGTTTAGGATGAATGTAGAATATATTGTCTTCAGTTTTACCCAAAGGAATGATGGTGGAGGGGGAAAAATAGCTTCCCCTCAATGCACAAATGGTATGCTGCAGGGATAGAATCTGTTTATAATATAATTGTTTTAAATATTTGCTCCACTTGCCTTTAGAACCACATCAGGCAGTATTTAAATTTTTTCTTCAATAAATGAAACAAGATGGGATTGGGAGGGAGACAAACCATAAGTGACTCTTAATCTCACAAAACAAACTGAGGGTTGCTGGGAGGAGGGGGGTTGGGAGAAGGGGGGTGGGTTTATTATGGACATTGGGGAGGGTATGTGCTATGGTGAGTGCTGTGAAGTGTGTAAACCTGGCGATTCACAGACCTGTACCCCTGGGGATAAAAATACATGTTTATAAAAAATAAAAAATTAAAAAAAATTTTTTTTTCTTCAGTTATCATGCATAATTTAGAAAACTCAAGAGGAGAGAGAAAATGTAATGTATTTACTCACAATGTTTATTTGTTATGTTATTCCTTGTTCTTATGTTCATATTCCTTCTTTTAAAATTTCCTTTCTATTTTGAGAACTTAAGTTATTGTTTTAGGGTAGATCTGCTAGCAAGAGATCCTCTTAGTTGGTTTTTTTTTTTTTTTTTTTTTTTTGGTCCCCCCTTTGAGAATACTCTGTTTTCCCTTCATTCCTGAAGGATATTTTTGTTGGAGATAAGATTCTGGGTTGACTGTTTTATTTTTTTTTCCCCCAGCATCTGAAATAGGTGGAAATACTTCTGGCCTCCACAGTTTCTGATAAGAAATCCACTGTCATTAATTGTTTTACATTTATAGGGAAGGTGTTATTTCTCTACGGTTGCTTCAAGGTTTTTTTTGTTTGTTTGTTTTGTTTTTTTTTAAAGATTTTATTTATTTATTTGACAGACAGAAATCACAGGTAGGCAGAGAGGCAGGCAGAGAGAGAGGAGGAAGCAGGCTCCCTGCGGAGCAGAGAGCCGGATGTGGGGCTCGATCCCAGGACCCTGGGATCACGACCTGAGCCGAAGGCAGAGGATTTTAACCCACTGAGCCACCCAGGCGCCCCATCTTCAAGGTTTTTTATTAGTCTTTAGATTTCAGAAGTTTGACTATCATGTGTCTGGGTATGGATTTTTTTGTTTTCTTATTTTTGTTTTCTTATTCAGCTTCTTGGATCTGTAAGTTTATATCTTTTGCCCAGTTGGGGTGTTTTCAGCCATTATTTCTTCAAGTACTTTTTCACCCCTATCATCTTTCTCCTCTCTTTGTGTAATTCCATTAATTAATTAATTAATTAATTAATTCCCTGAGGCTCTATTCATTTTCTTTAGTGTTTTCTCTTTGGTGTTCGTATTGGGTGATTTGTATTGTTTTATTTTCCAGTTAGTGGCCTCTTTCTTCTGGCTCTTCTGTTCTGCTGTAGAGTCCATCTCTTAAGTTTTCAACTTTTTTTGATTTTAATGTATTTTTCTATTTGGTTCTTTATACCTTCTATTTCTTTGTTGAGATGGGTTCTATATTTTCATTTGTTATGAGACTGTTTAAAATGATTTGTTGAAGTATTTTTATAATGATTACTTTAAAATCTTTAGGATGGTTCTAACACCTACGTTTATCTTGATGTTGGCATCTATTGATTGTCTTTTCCTTTCAGTTTGACATCTTCCTGATTCTTGGTATAATGAGGAATTTTTTTTATCAAGAACTAGACATTTCTGGTATTATGACACTCTGGATTTATTTAAATCTCATGGTGGTTTAGCTCAGATTGGTAGTTTCCTGGGGGTGGTGATAGTAAAGCAAGGGACAGGTGTACTTGGACAAAAAAGGAGGAGGAAGTGTTAGGGGTAAGAGATACGTTCATTAACTTGACTGCTGTAATAATTTTACAGATGTTTACATAAGTAAAACTTAAAAAGTTTTATACTTTAAGTATATGAAGCTTGTTATATGTCAATTCTACCTCAATATAGCTATTTAAAAATGTTATCAGGGGACAAAAACTAAAATGAAATAGATACCAAACTACTTCCTTTGATATTTCCTAGCTGAAAATTATTCTAACAGGGAATTCTAAGGACTGAGATGCCAAGATTTTGCTTAAATATGATTTTTACTGCTTGTTAGAAAATTCTGCATGACAGTCAAGGTAATGAATATATCCATCACCTCTAACATTTCTGTATTCTGTCTTGTCCACGTACATCTGTCCCTCACTTTACTGTCACTACCCCCAGGAAAGCACTGATGTGCTTTCTGTCACTATAGGTGTTTACATTTTCTATAATTTTATATAAATGGAGGCAAGAACTATGTACTCTTTTTTTTTTTTTTTGGTCTGACTTCTTTGACTTAGCATTTGAGATTCATTCATCCATGTGATTCATGTTCTAGTGTGAATCAATATTGACTTACTTTAATTGCTGAGTAGTATTCCATTGTGTAGGTCTATCATAATTTGATTATATATTTATCTTTTGATTCACATTTGAGTTGTTTTTAGTTTTTAGCTAATGCAAACAGAGCTGCTAAGAACATTCATGAGTAAGTCTTGGTATGGACAGATGACTTCATTTCTCCTGGGTAAAATACCTAAGAATGGAATGATTGGACCATATGGTAAGGGTATGTTTCACTTTTCAAGAACATGTCAAGTTGTTTTACAGAGTGGTTGTACAATTTCATATTCCCATGATCAGTGTGTGGGTGCTGTAAGTGCTCCACATCCCCATTTACATTTAATATGGTCAATATTTTTAATTTTAGATTTTTTTAGTGTATTGATATCTAATATTTCAGATCTGACCAATTTGTTGGAAAGATTCTTTCTCCACTGAATTTGTTTTTAAATTATTTTTTTAAATTTTATTTATTCATAAATAAATTGTCAGATTTATTGTCAGAAAGAGAGAGAGGGCACAAGCAGGGGGAGCAGCAGGCAGAGGGAAAGGGAGAAGTAGGTTCCCCACTAAGCAAGGAGCCTGACATGGGGCTCCATCCCAGGACCCTGGGATCATGACCCAAGCCAAAGGCAGAGGCTTAACTGACTGAGCCACCAAGACACCCCAGCAGAATTACTTAAAAAAAAAAAAAAAAAAAAAAAAAAAAAAAACCCAAAAAACCAAACTCAGCTATTTTGAAAAAAAAGAAAAAATCATTTTAATTTGCATTTTTTTAAACCTGTAAGTTGGACACTTTTCATGTGCTTATTGGATGTTTGTATTTTCTGGGAACATACCATCTATTCGTAATTTTTTATCATGTTCTTAGTGCATTTCTAATAGTTTTACATTATCTGTTTACATATTACATATTTCCTTTTTGTGTTTATTTTTGAGATTCGCACACATATTTTTAAGATTCACTAGATACATATTTTTAGGACTCCTTGAAATGGAAAATTTTGACTTTAAAAAAATTGAAAATGAAAGTATCTGTTTTGTTTTTGTCTTGATGACCAACCACCAGTTGCTTCCCAAATATGGAAAACTGGAATACCAGGAGGCAGGGCAAAAAACATTTTTGAGAAGCAAGTATCATGCTACATGAATACTCTCTACCTTTAAATTTGGCGGACATAAACATGGCTTAGACGATTCTGAGGCCAGGAGTTCGATTGTTCCAATCTGGGCCCAGCACGTGCTAGTCATGTTTGCTTAGCTCTCATTAGAAAATTGTTAGAATGAGTGAGTGAGGGAATGGCTTATTCTTCATGTAGGATATAGGATTAAAAACCAGTCTTGCAGTTTTTCATTTGTAAGTCAGCACCGAGCTTTGAAATACTATCCATCAGACTGACAGGGCTGTAACTTGGAGTAAATAGAGGCTTGTAACTGGGCAGCCTAGACTAGTTCGTCCTCAAGGAACTACACCCGGGGAAGTAATGAGAAGAAAGCATTTAGGAAGGATGCTGGACAACCATTGAGGATGCCTTATACATCTACCTGGTGGAGGAAAATGTCCCTCAGGCATTTCATAAGGATGTTATACGCAGAGTTCATGTTGCACGTCGGGAATTCTCCTAAGTCACGAAAAGCAAAAGTGAAAGTTACAGGGCTAGATAGAGGGGAGAAGAGCTCAACTATTAATCATGCTCCCCAATCTGTTTACTATTGGCCTTTTTATGATAATGCCCGGGGCCTCCTGCTGGGATTTAGAGCGGGGTAACCCAGATCAAAATTACTTGTTTATAAAATTCCTCTGAATTGGGCTTACTATGTTGTGTCAGCAGTTTAATGGAGACTAACTCATTTGCTTCCGCCTTTACATGTCCGCGTGGTGTGAGTGCATGCTTCTTGGCAGTCTTTTCAAGCCTGAAAAGGTGGGCAAACTAGCTGCCTCATTATGGAGCCACAGGCAAGGCCAGGGCTTATTCCAAGACCTGCTGACATGCCTTTCCAAGGTGGTTGGTGGGTGGCAGCACAGTCTCCGTGGGTCATAGGATATTAATATATAAGGTACCAACGAGGCCTTGATGCTAAAATTTCTTAACTCCAAAATCTCACTCTTCTTGCAGATGGAAGGAAGGATAGGCTAGATATGAAGTAGCCTAAAACCTTTCCTTCACGTGGGGCTTAGTTTCCCTCCCGTATTCCATCAGCTGCCACTTAAACATTTAACCAGAGAATTGTTCAGAGTTTTCCTCTTGGATTTTGATGGCTGTCGAAGCTGGCCCACAGGGAATCCCTGGCCCAGCCCGCGTTCCTTTGGGTGAGCCTTGTGCAGTCTTCTTGCAGGGAGTACATTGTAACCAATAAAATGAATTAGTTGTATGTTCTTTATGCTCTTAAGTTGGGAATCCTTGACCCATTCTACACCAGGACATCCCAGTCGTGTGTTTGAAGGAGCTGAATTTGGACCTGGATTGGCAGAAAGTTCTGGAAAGAATATAAGTTTGTAGATTCAGACAGCTGTGGCTTCAGACAGCATTCCTGTCACCTCCTAGCTCTAAGACCTTGGGCAAACTGTCCTATTTCCTTATTTATATAATGGGCTTATTAACACCTTCTTCATAGGGTTGAGGTGACTGGACACAAGTAAAAGCCCATCTTAAATGTTTTCACTACTCACAGAAAAAGGACAACTGTGAGGTAATGTGTTAGTTCACCTTATCGTAATCATTTCATGATATATACTTAGATCAAATCATCACATTTTACATCTTAAACTGACACAGGGTTATAGTTAACTATGTCTCAGTAAGGCTGGGGGAAAAAAGGCCCAACACGTTTGGCCCACAGGTGATACACAATAAACATTATTGTCCACACAGTTTCAATATAGCCGACCTGTCCCTCCTGGTGAGAATACTTACAAGTTTAACACTCCTTAAGGGGATTTGAGGCTTCACTTCATCAGGAAATTACCTCATGTCATGTTTATTAAACAAGCACTGATTATGGACCAGATACTCTTTATGATCCAAAGACAAAGACATGACCTTTAGCCATGACAGAAATCCTGTAAATATAAAAATATAAGTGCCATGCTAAGTCCTATGGATAATCCATGAAGGAATGACAAATTCTACCAGGAGATCTGAGGCAAATCTGTATCACCTCACCCCACGGGGGGAAGGGGGTGGTGGTGGGGAAGGAAAGCACAGGCAAATTCAGAAACTCCACAGCCACCTTCCAGAATCAGACCTGAGGAAGTGTTCTTCAGTATTCAGTCTGCTCTAAGTAAAACCACCCGCTCTGGCTCCCTCCACCATGACACATGGGCCATTCGGAAAGACCAACTCTGTCAGGTCACTGGCCACAGCTGAGACCATTGCTTTCGGTTCACGTTTCTCAGAGACCAGGCTTTCTGAAATGAGGTAAAACAGAAAATGAATTCTGCTAAGTCGCACTTGTGCTCAAGTCTTGTAGCTTCCTAATGGAAGCATGAGAAGCAGTTCCTAAGACTGAGGCGGAAGCACCCGATACTTCCTTCTCTACTTACTGCTAAATTAGGGACTCAGTCCAAACAGCCTGGTTCCCAGGTGAGGAAGACGTCCTCTGGAGAAGCCACCAGTGAGGGCCCCGGATTCAACTTCTCCACCGCCTGTGCTGGGCTGTGGGAGCTCCACAGACCCTCATGCTGGAGGGCAGACAGGATGGAGGCCGAGGAAACTCTCTCGGCAGGGCCTGCGCGGGAACGCAGCCGCGGGAGGTGGCCGGTGAGTGTCAGATCTCAGGACCAGGAACCTCCAGCAACGTGCACTGTCTACATGGTGAAAGAACAGATCATTTGCTCTTGACATTTATAGACAGGGAACCACGGCTGCTCTTGATGAAAGTTTTAAAGATTCAGAGAATTTTCAGAAGTGGAACAATTCCTTTTAAAGGCAAAGTGACTCTGCAGAACACTTGTCCTTGAACATGATTAAATAAGAAAGGTTTAGCAGGAGTGGGAAGAGAGGTTTCCCTTAAGTATTAGAATGTACTCACTAAAATCATTTTCTTTTATAGAATAATGAACTTGGCAGTTTGCTCTACATAGGAGAATAAAGACAATTGATACAATCCAACTTTATTTTACTTCATTATAACAAGAATTTTCAAAAACTCATGACTCTATGCTATTTCTAGTGTTTAAATACAAAACGTTCCAAATGTAGCACAAACAGCGTAAGCTAATGCATAAATGGATTTGGATGAAGTCCTATGAACCAAATTATTCCTTTTTGTATGTTTGAAAGCAAAGTGTGTTGCCATGTTGTTGAAAAGTCATAGGATGAGGCCCTGGGGTCTTTGGTGGGGAGGCCGGTGGGTCAAGTGAGAAACCCTGGGGTTTGTCCCTCCTGAGCTTTAGCTCTGAGTGGACTGAGGGTGTGGTCAGCGGCTTGATGGGCAAAGCCAGTCCTTGGTCTATTCTAGTTTTCTCTTATAAACACCCCGAAGCTAACTTTTCGGATGTGCTCTTTTCTAACATTGAGAAAGGGCTTTTCTTGGCTGCCAGGAAGCAGGGAGCAGGCTGTGGTGAGTGATTATCTGGAAGCAGCCAGGCATAAGCTTAGATGCTTTGGAAAAGTGGGGCGGGGTGGGGGGGACAGAGAGACAGATTCTTCTTCCTTTTGTGGACTGGGGAAGAGGGTACTTGGTGACATTTTCCTGAGTCTGAAAGGAAGAATACAGGTTTGAAAGGTTTGGAATTGTACATTAAAACAGAGACACATCCATATTGGGGAAACAAAACAAAACAGAAAAAGGCATAAACATACTTTTATTTCAAATTAAGATTTCTGAAACTATACTCATTGTATTATAGTCTGTAACTAAAAAAGACATAGCACTAAAATAATTCCGTTAATTTTAACTTTTGAGGGTTTTTTTTTTTAAAAGCACCACTTAAAACTTACATATTCCCCCCAAAAATTAAATATAGAAAAGTCATTCTACCATCGGAGTGAGTTTGAGAATGCACTAGGAAACAACAGGGCCAATTTTTCAACCTCTGGTTATTGATATGGAACACTAAATTCAAAGCCAGTTTGAGAATTTCCTACATTGCTCACTTACAGGAAAACAAAACAAAGAGTTTCATAGTAAATTTCTAGCCCTTGGAGGGCTAACCTGTTTTCCTGACTGTGGGTTACTGGCCAGATGACCTCTGAATTTTAACTTCATCATCCAGAAAGATAACATATAGGATTTCCAAGGGTTTTATTTTTTTGAGGAGAACTAAGAAATGATCACAACTGTAACACACACATTAAAAAAAAAAAAGTCGGAACTAGTCGTAACGATGTCTGAAAACTTTTAGTCTTAGATTTATTTTGAAACCAACTTCCAAACAAGAGGGAATGAAGGAGCCGAAACTTGCTCCCACACCTTCTGAGCAAGTCCCTTTGGACTCATTTCCTTGTCACCGCAGCCAAGGACCGACTATGAAAGTCACTCCTGGGCACTTGCTCAAGGCCTGTCCTCAAAGCCTCGCTCACACCTCCCCATCCCCCCAGTACCCCCCAGTCCCAGAGGAGACAGCGCTGGGGGCTGCGGCCACCTCATCGCTTGGTGGAGCGCTTCTCATACTTCTCCTGGCCGCCGCGCTTCCTGTGCGGGGAGTGGCCACCAGCGCCCCGGGCCTGGAAGCTGGGCTTGTAGGGGTGGCCTCTGTGCTGCTTCCGGTTCTCTTCTTTCTGGCTCTGGCTTTTGGAGGGTTCCTTGCTGCCCTCTTTTTGCTCAGGGTCTTGCTCTTTATGGGATGGCAGCGTGTTCTTGATTGTGTTAATCAGAAATCTCTTATTTGTACCAGCGAGAGGACACTTCATCCTGGGAAGGAAAAAGAGAGAACATTCTCAAACCGAATCATTTGCTCCAGAGCTGCACCCACCGGTCATGGGTTCCTGCCAAAGAATTCTGTGTCCACAGAATCAAGTTTCTGAATACGTTCAGCTTTCCTTGCATGCCACCTAGTGTAAACTGTGAGTACAGGGGGGAAAAGGCAAGACATTTGGAATTCTCCAGCTCCACCGATCTGCCCCTTAGCTGCCCCTCTCTTCCTTATTGGGACTAACTTTCCCACCACTATGCCTGTGCGGGTCTTGGCCACAATGTGAAAGAACAGGATTCCTTCTATTTTCTCCCTGAATAATAGATGCCCGATTTGACTATAATCTGCATTTCTGAGCTAAATTGATCGTGGCTTGTTTTTAATTACCAAAGAGTGACAGTGAAGTCCCTCTCTGAGGAACAAAAAAAGTATCTGTTGCCATATCTTGGATGCTGGGGCTCAGTACAGCAGAAAAAAAATTATCCAAAGAATCTATGAAAATGCAATAGTCACCTTTTATCTTTAAAATAATCTCACTTTCCATATCAGGCTTTTAGTTTGTGTTCTGTTGGGGGGGTACTTCAAGGAGGCCCATGCTCTGGGTCAGTTTCTGTGTAGTATATATTTAAGCAGCTGGTGATTCAAGTTTACCCAAGAGACAGGATGTAACTAATTAAATTATTATTTTGCATGCTTATGTATATACTACAGTATTATTTTTTCTTTTTCAAGTGCATAAAGCTTTCATTTGGGGGAAGAAACCCCCACACACAGATGAGAACCTGCATATTTCTCTTGACCTTCGGCTGTCTGTTACACGATGGGCTGTTTTAGGAGGATACTGACCCCCCCAAATCATGTCACTCAGAGTGGCTGGCATTAAGCAAAGATGAGTGGAGGATTCTAGAATCTCCATTTTTGTGTCAAACTTGGGATAAAAAAGAGAATCCCACACACTACTCCAAAATCAACCCAGCAGTGCCCCCACCAGGGCGATTTTATTGTCTAGGACCCTATCAGTGAAATGTGAGCAGATATTAGGTTCATAGCACTTACAGGGGTCAGACCAGCTCAAGCAATCAGAAATGGCATCGAACCTGGAAGTAAAATACGGAGAAAAAGAAGAGAAAATGTTTCCTGTAGCAAATAAGCAATTCTTGCGCCTCTAGGAACAGAGAAAACCTCTGAGAAGAATCAAAGGTGCTGTAGGGACTTGATGTGCAAGCGTGCTTCGGGCTCAGGCCGGGAGAAGTGAGGAGAGAAGGAGCTAGAACAAGGAGAGAAAGGAATGGAGAGAGCAGGGCAGTGGAGTGTAGTAGGAGCAGCGGGAACACTTAGAGGGGGTGGCGACCCTGGAGTTTTTGTTGTGTTTTTCTTTTAGTGCCGGAGTTTATAAGCCACGGTGAATGAGATGAGGAGTGAAGAAGAAAGGCAGTGACAAAGCTGTGATGTCGTGAGGGCACTACACCGTGGAAGTCCCGGGAGCCCTTTGGGGCTTCACTTAGCTTCCAGAGAGAGCAACCACTAGACCTAGATTCAGAAGAGTATGGCACACTGATGTCACCAAAGGGCATAATAGGGCTGGCCAGTAGGACAGAAGTGCCCCTCTTTGCCAAATGTGGCCCCATACTTAGTGTAGGAGCAGAATCTTTGGAATGAGTAAGTGGACGACGTGTGTCAGCCAGCTCCACAAGCATTCTGCGATCTTTTCCCTGGAGTGGTCCAGCTCAGTGCTGGTGAAACTGGTCAGTCCTTCTCTGGATTAGACATATGAAGAAAGGCAAGTATTACCAGATGGGACAATAATCAAAACAAAACCTTTGGTAACTCCTGGTGAATTCTGCTCTATTTTGCTCTCTTCCAAGGGAGATCACCTTTCCCACCATCTGCTCATCCTAGATGAACAAAGCTCTTCTGCTAGAGACCCTCGGAGTTCCTGCTGAGAGTTGGGGAGTGGGGACTGCCCTGGTGACAGCAAGCGAAAGAGCTGGTCAGAGAATGGGAGGACTTTCTAGAATCAAGCCACAAGAAAAGTGGCCTTTACATCTCTTTTTTAACATTAGAGATGGGATTTTTAATGTTCGTTGTGCCTAAGAATCTATTCCAGGTGAGGAGTCAAAAGCAGCTGGGAGAGAATTTGGTTTACCTGGTGGCGGTGGGGGGTGCTGAGAGTGACTGCTCCCAAACATACCAGGACATGCTTTTGAAATGACAGTGAGTGTTTACGTATACTTGTAATAAGTAAGGCAGGGCAGTGAGGTAGAGAGGTGGCTGTAAGCAGATATGGACGTACGAGTAGTTAATGAGTCCATATAGAGAAATTATGAAATCTGTAATGAAAGTATCACAGCGTAAGGAGTCTAACAGAGCTGCCAACATCTGTGGAAATCCGCTGGGAGGGAACTGCTCTAGCCTTCGGCTGGTAACTTATTTTGCTGAACCTCACAGCTGGGTGTTGCATTGCTATAAACACATACGACATGGTACTGGCCGAGCATACATGCTCTGAAGCCACACTATCTATCAGATTGAACCCTGAGCATGTTACATAGTCTCCCCATTGCCTCGTATCTGTTAAATGTGGGATCTTAGCAGTGACTATCTTCATGGAATGCTTGCCGACCAAATGAGTGAGTGCTTAGAATCATACTAATATATAACAAGCACTTGGTACACATTAGCTCTGGTTTATATCCTGGCTCTCCTCATTAGCTTTGTGACCAAGGGCAAGTTACTTAACTCCCCTGTGCATCAGTTTTCCCCATTTTTAAACAGGAGTAGTAGAAATATCGGCCCAGTGGGAGGATTTATTGACATGCATACAGCACTTAGCACAGGACCTGGCCCATGGTAAATCTTCAGTACACGTGACCGATGGGGCTACAGTTTCTTATCCACCATTCCAAAATATTAAAACTTTTGAAAATCAAGTTCTCTATATGATGCTGAAACTCGTTTGGCAGCAAAACCTGGCCTAACCTGACACTGGGCTGTTTATGTCTAGTCTTTATCGCAGTTAGCATAAGCGTATGTGTGGGGGCAGAAATGATCATGTGTTGAACAAGAATCCCTGGGGGCATTCATAGTACACACTGGGTATGTACCTTTCTAAAATGTGAAATTATCTCAACTTAGAAACTTGGAGGGATTCAAGGGTTTTCAACAAGGGATTGTGGACTATTATTATTATTATTATTATTCACTCTCTTCATGAAAAAGAATATAGATAGCACATCAGTTAATACAGCAGGGACTTCTCCTTGAGAGCAACTCAAGATAACATGCAAAAGTCTCAGACGACTTGAGAAAAGAAGCTAACCAAGAACAGAGCAGGCTAGCTGATGTTCCTCAGTGAAAAAAATTAAAAACAAACAAAACCTGAGCCATCAGGAAAAAGTCAATGAGCTCTTATAGAAATTTTCATAAAAATGGTTAAAATGAAAAAGTGTTGGTACTCTGGGGCACCTGGGTGGCTCAGTTGGTTAAGCTTCCGATTCTTGGTTTCGGCTCAGGTTCTGGTCTCATGGCTGCTGGGATGGAGTCTAGTGGTGAGCTCACACTCAGTGGGCTTCGGATATCCTCTCCGTTTGCTCCCTCTCCTGCTCGCACACATGTGTACCCTCTCCCTCTTATAAATAAATCTTAAAAAAAAAAAAAAAAAAGTTTTGGTGGGCTGCCTCGGTGGCTCGGTCATTAAGCATCTGCCTTGGGCTCAGGTCATGATCTCATAGGGCTCCCCACTCAGACAGGAGCCTGCTTTTCCCTTTCCCACTGCTTGCTACTCCCCCTACTTGTGCTTTCTCTCCCTCTGTCAAATAAATAAATAAATTTGTTTAAAAAAAAAAAAAGTTTTGCATTTCCTCATACTGTGTAAGCCCTGTAGATGCTCTTCAAATAGAACACTGAGGGCTGGGGTATGTAGGTGATTTCCGAAGTCTGTCCCAGTTTTAAAATTCTCTGCTTGTATTCTGCCTGTTAAACCCTTTAGAAAATTACTCTCCTCTCATTCATCCCATAAGAAAATTCATTTCTGGGTCACCTGGGTAGCTCAGTTGGTTGAGCATCTGACTCTTGATTTCAGCTGGGATCACGGTCTTGGGGTTTTAAGATCGAGCCCTGCATTGGGCTCTGTGCTCGGCGTGCAGTCTGTTTGGGATTCTTTCTCCCTCTTCCTTTACCTTCCCAGCAATAAATAAATACATAAATACATAAAATCTTAAAAAGAAAAAAAGAGAAAACTCATTTCATTGATGTGTCTTGTTTCTCAGCTCTTTCTTGGTGCCATTTCCCCCCAGACTTGAGATGACATGATAAGCTCGCGTTAGGTATGCACCATTCCAGAGCTTTTCATGTCTGCATTGAGGTAAAACCCGGGCCCTAGAGTGAGAGCACAGGCTGGGGCTGCTCAAGGTACCTGCACTATATAACATCACTAGCTATGTCCCGAGACATGCTGCTGCGGTTGGGGACCCAAGAGGCCACCAGATGGAGCGGCTGCTTCCCTGTCTGCAGCTCTGACCCACACAATGTCAGCTTCCTCACCCTGGCCAGCTGTTTTTATTTTTGGTTTTAGAAAGGTATATTAGCTCATGTGGAAGGAACTGATGTAAGTATAAACAGATACAAAACTCTAAATATAATAAGACCGCTTACGGCTGCACTGGGAGAGTACTGAGGACAGCACTGTCAGACACAGGGTCTGGCATCCTCACTCTGGTAAACTTTAAAAGGCAAGTGCTTTACTTCACTTCCAAAGCTGTCAGCCCAGCTGTGGAGGCTTCTGCATTCCCCAGGAGAGGTAGATTCCTGGAGAATCTGCCATTAGAGAGACCTGCGGACTGACTGAGGCTGGGATTGTAAGCTTTTCACTTTTCTCTCTCTCTTTCTTTTTGAATGAGTACATGATATAACATAATGTGTAAAAATAAGGCACTTCCTCCTTACAATTATCATATTTGACTTAGGAAAAACAGTAGACTGTAAACAAACTTAGAGAACAGAAAAGGAAGAGATATGTAATTTTTTTCTTTCCAGTTTTAATAGTTTTTAGCTTTACTGCTGAAGGATAGAAGTAGTAATATCTAGCATGCTACACAGTCAGACCTGCCAGTTTTTAAAAAGAAGATGTTATTTATTTTAGAGAGAGAGGTGGGGAGGGGCAGACAGAGACAGAGCGTCTCAAGCAGACCTGGCTGAGCTTGGAGCCTGACATGGGGCTCGATCTCAGGACCCGGAGGTCACCAGAGCCGAAACAAGAGTTGGACGCTTAACTGACTGAGCCATCCAGGTGCCCCAGACCTGCCACTTTTGGATTCTAAAATAGTTCCATGAACATGACCCATCAGCTATTGGTACGTGATCACTAACCAGTGGGAATGATAACATTGCAGACACTGGCTTCCATGAAGTAATCGTCCCATGCCGTCACGTTACTGACGTCACCTTGTTCCACTTCTACAACCATCCAACACTTTATGGGCAGACAAGAGATGAAGAAAAGCAATATATCTGAGATCCCAAGCTGGTAGGATTGGAATCGGAGGGTCTGATGCTGAGGTCCACCCTCCCAAATCGGGTTGGGAGAGCTGTGTGGAAGCTTGTTCCCACGATCCCTAGGCCTCTGTTTCCCTAACCACAAAAATAAGATTCATAATTTCCCAAGGCCTGTTGTACTTCACAGAAGTCCACACCAAGTACAGTTAGAATGTTTTCTGCCTCTGTCCTAGCCTTGCCCGTGTCAGTGACTCTCCACTTGACACGGCGTACAGATCTGCTTCTTGCTGCCCGTGCCAGGCAGAGCAGTCTTGGCAGCAGGCATGCCAACAGGCTCTTCACCTGTGGTTTCTTTGCCTCACGGCTCTGGCCACTGACTGGCCACCTGCTTATGCCGCAGCGGGTCTCTGTCTCTCTCTGCTCCTTCTTCCCGATCCAGGATGGTGTCGGGAGGGCATTAGGCTGGGTCCTGCAGTGAAGATAAATCCCCGGCTACCTGTCTACGTATTTGTGGTCCGTAGCAGACCACCAAGAGGAACAGAGTATGTGTGAGGATAAAGCTCAGAAGCAGGTATGTGAATAGTGGTGTCCAGAGAGAGACGACAAGGCCGCTGTCCTTGGCCTCCAGCTCCCTTAGCTACACACATTATTTCCACGGCGATGTGACGGAGCGGGACTCCATCACACACACGGGGCTCTTGACTCTCTTTCATAACTGGATCTGAAAGGCTGGGGGCAGCTGTGGGCAGTTGGGGGCAGGGAGCACTGACGAGCCTGCAGCTGTCGGACAGAAACACACGGAGAGAGGTGGTGTGGTACAAGGAGGATCCATCCGGGCATGAGAAAGCAAACGATGATCCATTCAGCAGCAGTTAGCTTGCTGGGGCCCTTTGGGGCCCATGTTCTTTAGCTGTAGAGTAAAGGCTTTGCATCTCTGTGCCTGAATTTATGCCAAGAGCCTCGTCCGTGAGTCAGTCTGAAACGGGAGCCCTTCCTTCCCCGCCTGCCGGTTCTAGCACGCTGCGTTGTGCTTACCTGCTCACTTGTCCATATCCACCGACGGATGAACAACTTGAAGGCCAGGACAGGGAGTCTTCCTTACTGCTGCCTGAGCCTGGCCTCTTAATAGATCTACTGGCGCTCAGTCAAATGAATGAAAAAAAAAGTGCCTGCATAAAACTTGAGAGATAACCAACAGCTGATGAGATACAAAGGAAGAACCACATGGATGATTCTTCCCCTTATCACCAGAATGGCCACCAACACTAAACAGGAAAGCACCCAAAAAGGCCCTTCTCCTTAAAACTGGGTTAAAAAAACCCTGAAGACTCATTTTCTGTCAAACTTTGTAACTTTTCGTACCGTATATAAGCCTTTCCACACATAAGTCTGAGGTTCTGTGAGCGCTAGACTCCAAACTTACAATTGGGCTACAGGTCAGCTGATGTGAGTGCGACTAGAATAAAAACAGCTTTGTGGACAACGAAGCTGGGTGCATTTCTGAAATTTGTGCTTATAAATTCCTTTGTGTTGACGAAAAAGAAGTCATATGGGCCCATACTTCAGCTCCCTTGAGGCCTCTGTCAAGAACAGCTTCTGAAGAGATTCTTTTGCTGAAATACATCCACGGAAGTACAGAGCACCAAATGGTCTCTTTCTTTATAAAATAAAAAATGGCATTCTGTGGCATTTTCTTTAGTTCAGCAATCCCTTTCTGGCAATGGTTCAACTACCTCACTGAGATCTTTTCATGGACTATCGAGGAGGGAAAAAAATGGCACTCTCGTTCTATTTTCAACTTTAAAGCAAATATAAAGTTCTTCTAGATGCTTAGAAAAACACACTGTGGCCCACAAGTAAGCAACAGATTGTCTCCTCCTTTAAGATCTGTCCCAGAAGATGTGTTGACGGGGATGGAACTTGGGACTCCCCTGTCTGAGTGCCCAGCTACCCAGTGCTATGGAGCCACCTGCCCATGGGAGAGGTGTGGGAATGCTTTCCATTCTGCAGAGCACGCTGCTTCCATTCTTTACAACACACAGGGACTGTTACGGTGGTTTTCAAATTTGTGTGCACTTTAGAATCACCCGGGTATCTTTTTAAAACCCCAAGCTCAGGCCACACCCCAACTGATAATCAGTGATGGTGGGACAGAGACATTAGTATTTTGGGAGCTTCTCAGATGATTTCAAAAGTGCAGATAAGTTTGGAAACCACTGGATTAGTAGTTACAAGTTTTTATTGATTTACACACGCACGCACACACGCACGCACACATGCACGCACACTGAAACAAATGGAAAACCAGTTATCCTCCCAGGACGAGCACGATGGGGAAGATGTTCTTTGTCTCAGCACCAGGGAGCAGACGCAAGTCATGGCCGTCCTTCAGTCAGACCTGTTTGCGTAGCCCGCATTGGTCAGGGTGTCCTGAACCAAGAGCTGCCTCCAGGAAGAGGACCTGTGCGAATGTTTGAACAGTAAGTGAACTGGCTGGTTATTTAGATGTGAGTGAGCCTGTCACTTCAAGGAGAACAACTCACAGTTTTTACTGGCAATGACAGAACTTGAATTTTCAAGTGCAAGAAAATTAGACTTTTGGAAAACTGTGCGCTTGACAAGTTCCCAACATTTAAAAGGCTTTTCTGATGAGATTAATGGTAGTAGTTACATATGTATTCCTTTAATATCATATAATGAAATGTGTTAACATTTGGAGGATGACTCCCTGAACCAGCATTTTTGAGACGACCATTGCATGATGTTACAAAATCATGTATGAGGAGAAGATTCGGTCAAAGTGTAAGGTAGATGAAGGGATTTTTATTATAACAGAACATGAAGAGTCTACATTAATAAAAAGAATGTTAAGAAACTACCACTCATTGAGGTTATTTGCAAAGTTTTGATGAAGGATTAAAGAATACCATAAATTTTCAGGAAAGGCTATTGAAATACTTCTTCCTTTTCCAAATATACATTGGTGTGAAGTTGGATTTTCTTCATATACTTTAATCAAAACAACAAGTTGTAGAGGCTTACATGAAATCCCAGGTGTCTTTTATAAGGGGGGATGAGGAGGTTTACAAAAATATTAAAAAGAGTATCACTTTAACGTAGTATTTTTTCCCCAAAATACAGTTATTTTTTATAAAATATATATCATTCCCTTTAGCATGTAATAGGCTTATTATTTTTAAATACATTAATAAATAAATCCTTTAAAATTGCTCACTTTAAATTTCAAATACAGTAAATACTGATAATCCACATAAAAAAGGTTCTTTGTCATTGTCAATAGTTTTTAAGTGTGTAAAGGAACCTAAAACCAAAAAGTCAGAGGACAGCCATTATAAGACAATTGAGAAAAATAGCCATGTCAGCAGGAATTCTTATCCTGTAGACTAACGGGAACTTGGAAGTTTCAGATCCTGTCTTCCCAGGATGTTCCTCTTCTAAGTTTGGAATGCTTTACTTGGCCTGCCATCTCTTACTCCCTCTTCAATATGCTTCTTCCTCCTTCATGGGAAGAGCTGCCAGTTGTCCCCCAAATAGCCATTCTTCCTTTCTTCTACAGTAAAAGAACCCCAGATATTCATCTGGCACATGACTTCCTGGGGGAAAAAGACTGAATTCCTGCCGGTGTAGCTGAGCTAGGTAAAGACATGAAATGAAATTCTGACCAATGGGGTATATGTAGAAATGGTGTAGGCAACCACCGGGCAGTGCCTTTAAGTGGGGGTGGGGGGGCACCTTCCTTCTTTTCTTCCCTTCTGCTGACTGAACTGGGGAAGGAATGGCTGCTACCGTAACAGACCACGTGGAAAAGCATCACACCCTATGGCTGGGAGATGTAGAAAACTGGAAGAGACAACTTTGTGGAACTGCTGACCTTACTGGTATAAAGCCCAACGCGCACATCAGTACTCACACAAATGGCAAGATGACCTGTGCCCATGGTAACTCTCTCCAGGGGAAACAGAGATGACACTGATCAACTAGTTTTTTCACTAGCAGAAAGTTCTGCTAAGACAGTAAGTGGCAGAAAGATTGTCAGGATAAATGACTTCCACCGGAGAAATGCCTAGAAGCCACTGATCTCCTTGAACACTCCTAATGCAGCAAGAACCCTGACTGACATGTTCTTATTCCTGGCCAAGCCATGAATTCATGATTTAGCTCTCCACTGATTGTTTCACACACAGTACTGGATTGGACCAGTGGCTGCGGTCAGCCTGGTCACAGTCCTGCCTTACACTGAACACCTAAGCAGCCTGCCCCTAACCAACTTTGTACCAATTTAATTCACTGGAGTAGAGGCACCTTTAACTCTGTAAAGGACAGAGGGGGACTAGAAAGAAGATAAGGGCAGATCCAACTAACACTGACTGCTGCATGATGGGAATCGTGCAAATATTTCCAAACATCCTATCTCACCAAAACTGTATAACTATCCTTCCACAAGGAGAGCATTTTATTGAATCTAAGATGATTACATATGTTACATACAGATTGACTCGCACTGGATTATTTCTTTTTCTATCACTTTATCCATAAATACATCAGAATGAACTTCTGAAAGATAATAACTTTAAAAAATGAAGTAACATCAAAACCACTATCACACCTAAAAAATCCACCTTAATTTCTAAATATCATCAAATACCCCAACTGTTTCCTAAATGTCTTTTTATAGTTACTTTGGATAAGGATCCAAATAAAGTATACATTTTATTTGATGTGCCTCAAATCTATTAATTCATAGGATATCCCTCCTTTTCTCTGCAATTTATTTGTTAAGGAAACGCGGTTGTTTGTCCTGTAGAGTTCCCCACATACAGGATTTTTGTGATTTCATCACCGTGGTGTCAGTTACCGTGTTCCTCTGCCCTCGGTACTTCCTGCGAACTAGTAGTTCTAATGGAGATCTGATCAGATTTGGGTTCAATCCTTTGACAAGGGTATCTCATAAATGGTGGTGTGCTCTTCCCTACTGCATCTTTTTGTGGCACGGAGATGGGTCAGTGGGTTCAGATGTGGTCAGCCTGACCTGTCCCAGAACTGTCCCCAGCAACTCCTCATCTGGTAGGGTTAGTGGCCAGTGACCTTTGCCTAGGCCCAGTGTATCCTTAGGAATTGCAAATGAGGACTTTCTTTTTATTTTAAAAGGGATAATTCATACAGAATGGAATTTATCCTTTTTAAGTAACAGGTGTGAAGAGTTTTGACAACTGTACAAAGTTGGGTAATCATCACATTAGTCAAGATATGAACTGTCTCTGTCACCCACAGAGTTCTGCAGTAAATCCCTTCCTTCTGTCCCCATTTCCTGGCAACCAAGGATCTGCTTTCTGTCCCTACAGTTCTGGGTTTTCTAGAACACCACGTAAGTAGACTCCCACACTGTGTAAGGTTTTGTGTCTGGCTTCTTTCCCTTAGCAGGGTGTCCCTGTGTCTGCTTCTATTCCTCTTTGTTAAGGAGTAGCACTGAATGTACGGCTAGAACCTCAATTTGTTTATCCAGTCATCAGTTAGTGAACATCTGGGTTGTTTCCAGTTTTGAGCTGTCATGAATAAAAGTGCTACACATATTACTGTGCAGATTTTTGTGGGGGCTTCAGTTTTCAATTCCCTGGTAATTTTTTAGAAGAACTCTCTATGTATAAGAAACAGCCAGCTATTTTTCAAAATGGCTGTACAATTTTCATTTCTGCCAACAATATGTGAGGGTTCTAATTGTTTTATGTCCTCAGCCTTATTTGGTAGTCAGTCTTTTTAAATTTTAGATATTTTAGTGCCCGTATAGTGGTAACTAACTATGGTTTTAATTTGCATTTCTCTGGTAACCAATGTTTTGAGCATCTCTTCATATGCTGATTGGCCAATCCTACATCATTTTCAGTAAAGTGTTTCTTCAAATCTTTTGTCTATTTTAAAATCAGATTGTTTTCTTATTGAGTGGCTAAGAATTCAAATGATGCTCTAATTCTGTAATCCTTGTCCATTTAATAGATGTACCTTTTTTTTTCTTTTTTGAAGATTTTATTTATTTATTTATTTGTCAAAGAGAGAGAGTGAGCACAAAAGCAGGCAGAGTGGCAGGCAGAGGCGGAGAGAGAAGCAGGATCCCTTCTGAGCAAGGAGCCCGATGCAGGACTCGATCCCAGGACCCTGGGATCATGACCTGAGCCAAAGGCAGTGGCTTAACTGACTAGGCTACCCAGGCATCCTGGGTAGTACTTCTACAACAAAGTTTTTTTCAATAATTATTTGGTAATTCTGAGGTATAATTGGTACAGGGAACAGAATAAATGTTTTATTCTTCTTTTCTATTTGCCCATTTTATAAATAATGATTTGGTTCCACAGCATTCTCCAAAAGGGACCATTAAGCTTCTTTTGTGATTATCATTATGACTTCATAGATTTTAAGTTTTCATGATAACTTTATTCTTCTTGGTGATCAAATTATCCCATCTAGTGGGAGACCTTTCAGGTGGTTTCTTGAGTCTTTCTGACCTCACTTTCTGGCTCCTTTTAACACATTTTCTGCCTGTGTAGGAAGAGTTTGGCCTTATGCACAGAGAGGTCTGGCCTCTGGGAGGTAATCTCAATTCTCAGAGGTAATGTTACATCTGACAGACCTGTCTTTGTTCCGGATAGATCTTAAGATGGGTCAGGCCCCACTTGATGGTCTTAGGGTAACAGCTGACCATGCCTCCTCCCCACTGCCCCCCCCCCGACAAAAAAACCCCAAGCATGTGATTTAGGGTGGGAGCTTTGGGTCATGTGGTCCATGTCAAACTGGAGATTGAGATCAACCATGTGAGCAATTAATTAATCATGCCTAAGTAATGGAATCCCAATAAAAAACTTTGAATACCAAGGCCTGGGTGAGCTTCCCTGATAAGCTGTGTGGGTAATGTATCCTGACTCTAGGGAGGAGACAACAAAAGTTTCACATTTAGAACCCTCGCAGACAATGCCCTTCATGCCTTTACTGGGGCTGATTTTAATCTGTATGCTTTCCCTGTAATAAACTGTAACTGTCAGTATCATAACTTTCTGTGAATTGTATGAATTCGTCAGTGACTTACGGAAGAGGAGGGTACTTTGGGGAACTTCCTGAATTTGCAGCTGGTATAAGAAGCTAGAGGGGCGCCTGGGTGGCTCAGTGGGTTAGGCCTCTGCCTTTGGCTCGGGTCATGGTCTCAGAGTCCTGGGATCAAGCCCTGCATCGGGCTCTCTGCTCAGCAGGGAGCTTCCCCCTCTTTCTCTGCCTGCCTCTCTGCCTACTTGTGATTTCTCGGTTTCAAATAAATAAATAAAATCTTAAAAAAAAAAAAAAGGCAGCGAGGGCAGTCTGGGGACTGTGACCTCTAACTTGCTGTCTGGTGAACTCCAGGCACTGCCTCGGATCTGCAATCAGTTATTTTTCTAATGTTCTTGGTCTTCTTTTAGTGAGAAGTGGTATTTATATATTGCAATCTGGATGCCAGGGGCACTCACTGCTACCAAGTGGGCGGTCATCATTTCTAGCACTTTTCCATGAACAGAGCTGGAAAAAGCTTTCCTTCCTTCCTATCTTTCTTCTTCTTCTTTTTATTTTTAAGAGAAACTCTAGCATGGTTTTGTACTGATATTTCCAATTCAAATTTAGGATTATAGGTTTTTACTTTGATTTTATATCTGTGTCTCTTTGACACTGGAGATGAGGGTATTTTTAGCAAATAAATATTTACTTTGTGTTATCCTGTTACGTGACAATTTCAGAAAAACATCAGTATTGTTGACAATATGATGACTGAAAACAGTTTAGGATTTCTTGTTAGTTCCTTTGGGTACAGAGTCCAATTTCAGCTCCGAAGGAGTTCCTTTATGTGCGGCTAAGCCATCCACTAAATGGCTTTTTAGGTCTATTTGTTTTGTTTTGCTTGATTTTTAAGGATTGCCTTTTCCTTCTATTTATTTAACTTTGTTTTATATTTTATGTAAACCATATGCACGGTTCTAAGAGTCAAGTCTACAGAATGAGGTACATTCTGAAGTTACATCTAACTCTAATCATCCACAATCCGCCACCGTAGTAGGTTCTAGAATGTAGAACCTACTACGGAGGCGGATTGTGGAGTCAGCATATTTATTGAAGCCTGTGTTATGGCTAAAATGAATCTTAAAAATGCTTAAGATTAAATTCTTAAGATTAAATTCTTCCTTTGTTTCTAAACTTTTAAGTCTTAGGGCTCTGTTGTGTGTGTAGAAACTGTAAAGGCAAACTTTAGTTCTACACAGCTGAACTGTCACATAATATAAATACTTGCAAGTCGAATTTTAAAAAGAAATTTCCATTGACTAAGGACCATAACTAAAACAGAGATCCTCAAATAATGGACACTGATATCTCTCTCACACGGTGCCTCTGGGCAGTTGGTGCCTCTGGGCTTGTATCTATGTGTCTTCTGGGGTTCTGTGAACAAAGGCTTGTTCATAGCGCTATAAGGACTGCTCTCCTGTCCACACTCCCTGCCCTCTCCTTCCGGGTCTCAAAGCCCCTCCAGTGCTGACTCTCAGCAGGGCTCCCACTCTCCTGCTCGCCTCTGGGTGATTTCCTCCACAGTCACAGTTTTATATTCCCTCCATCTGCTAAAGACTGACATATCCACATCTTCAGCCAAGACTTTCTCTTTAATACTGTTTTAATACTGTTTTAAGGAAGATTACTCAAGAACTTACCAACCCATAGGTCCCATAGTTTCTGCTCTCGTTTTCCCACGTTTTGCCTCTTTAAGCAGTTCTTCAATTGCTTTCCTGATGGGGAAAAAAAGAGATTTGAGAGGCAGTCACTCCACCAAATTCTGAAAAATCAGTTTTTTCCAACATCTATGACCTAGCAGAATGACCAGCTTTTGAAGCATAAAACTTCAAAATTGGGGAGAAATTTTTAAAATTTAAAACACGTGGTTGATAGTTTTGAAATATAAGTAACATTAAAAAGAAACTTTCTATACGAAGGGGAAAACACTGAAAATCAAAGACAAAATGACAAAAGCACATCCATATTTAAAATGTTCAAATGCATTATTATTCTAAGAAATAATAATGGACCCAACAAGGATAAGAATGTTTCTGGCCCTTAGTGAGAGAGAAGTGCATACTATTTGCTCTGTTAACGGGGACTGCAGCTGATATAACATTTCCGGAGGACAGTTTGGCAACACGATAAAGAGCCTTCAAAATACCACATACCTGCTGACCTAGAAATTCTACTTTATCTACTTTATAGTGTGCATTGGGTAATTTTTTTAAAAAAGATTTTATTTATTTGACAGAGAGACAGCGAGGGGGGAACACAAACAGGGAGAGTGAGAGAGGAAGAAGCAGGCTTCCTGCTGAGCAGGGAGCCTGATGCGGGGCTCGAACCCAGGACCCCAGGATCATGACCTGAGCTGAAGGCAGATGTTTAATGAATGAGCCACCCAGAAGCCCGGGATGATTTTTTTTTTTTAAAGATTTTATTTATTTATTTGAGACAGAGAGAGAGGGAGAGAGAGAGAGAGAGAGTTGACTCCCTGTTGAGCAGGAAGCCTGCTTCACCCCAAGGCCCCGAGATCATGACCTGAGCCAAAGGCTGACACTCAACTGCTCAATCAACTGACCCACCTGAGAGCCCCTGGATAATTTTTATTTCAAATTTATTTGCATTATATATTACATAGGAAAACATTTGGAGAAGTATTATCAAGATGGTAAGATGAGTTTCTGGGTGATTTTAAAGTTTGTTTTTTTTCTTTTTCTGAATGCTTTTCTACATTTTCTATTTTTTCAGAGTGAATCTGTGCTATTTGTGCCATTTTTAGAAAGATAATAATAATAAAAAAACCTCCAGGAAATGTACTTATCAACCCTATTCTGAAATTCTACTATGTCCAAGGTACCATGCAAGGTGCTATGGGTAATAGAATAGGAAGATGACCATTCCTGACTTTACTATTACTTATGCTATGTAAGTATTAAAGTTAAGAAAAGAGAGGTATGGGGTGCCTGTGTAGCTCAGTGGGTTAAAACCTCTGCCTTTGGCTCAGATCATGATCCCAGGGTTCTGGGATCAAGGGCCGTGTTGGGCTCTCTGCTCAGCAGGGAGCCTGCTTCCCCCCCCCTCTCTCTCTGCCTGCCTCTCTGCCTACTTGTGATCTCTGTCTGTCAAATAAATAAATAAAATCTTAAAAAAAAGAAAGAAAGAAAAGAGAGGTATGAAGTTAGAGACAAATATAGTCCAAAGACAGAATTATATATCTAATCACAAAATTTTGGAACTGGTAATTATGCATTGATTCTATATAAAAACATTTAATTATGCTATTATAGCACTACTACAGATACAATTTACATAATCCTCCAATGATGTGAACATTCTATGAATATTTCATAATGATTCTCATTTTATCGAAGCAGATAGCTTAAAAAAGCAAATATTATTTAAAGACTTATAATAAAATATAGCAGTCCTCTGCATCACCCTTCTCTACTCACCAAAAAAATTCAATCTCAACCCTTACGAAAAATCTGCTTCTCCTGGTATTTACCTCTAATTTCTATTAGTATGCTGTCAAACTATTTCACCACCCTCTGGATCTTCAACAAATCTATTTTTGTATAATTTACACATTTTTCAATAAACTCCTACTAACAGTGAGATCTTAAAAAAAAAAATCTTTTCAGCTGACTCAGCAGCTGGACTCTCTCTGCTTCATCCTGGAGAGCCCACCCGACCATGTCAGCAAAGAATCAAATACTGACCACCTTAGACACTGTCTGATGCCCTGTTCATGTTCAGTCAGACCGTGTTTCACAGCCCAGCCTCCTGGCATCAGGAATAGGTAAGTGCATCTGCTTACCACAGATCATCAGTCCAGGAGGAAGACCCCAACTGCCTTACGGTCCCTCAAGCTGGACTTAGAACCAAACTGACATGAGACAGATTAACAGGAGAAAATCAAATTGAATAGTGTGCATAAGGGGAATCCATAGAGACAAGACATTTCAAAGATGGTGCGGCAGCATGAATGAGCTAAGGAGACAGGTAGGACCTGAGGATATAAAAGGGAGGAAGGCATTTAGCAAGAAGGTAAGAGAAGAAGTTTGGAAAAACAAGGTTGCTCTATTAGGCAGATCAGTTTTGTAGGTAAAGGGGAGTCTCAGTTACTAGCTCTCTGCCTGGTACAGGCTCTCCTTTCCAAAGTAAATTTAGGCAGTTGAGGGGAAGGCAGGGAGCTTTTTTCCCGGCATCTGCGAGGTTTTGGTTAACTCAAAATGATTTTTACACCAAGTGGCCCGTGTGGGGGCAGCCTGCCCTTGGCCTCCACACATTCTTCCTCCCATCTCTTTACAATAATAATAATAATGATAATAAAATATCCTCTTGATGTGATCTGAGGGCCTTGTCTCATCCAGTATTTCATGAAAAATGCATCCTATCTAGTTCCAAAGATCCTTTTTCACCCTCACAGATGTAAGTTAAAAAATCAAAGGGTAAAAATATTCCCAGAACACCTCCTCCCCCTTCCCATCAGTAAGTGTGGTAGTTTCTAAATAAAAGCAGGGACCCATCATACTTAGATCCGCCCATACTTATATCTCTTCTCCTGACGGCAGAAAGTGAAAAAATCTTAAGGGAAAAAGCTTTTTGGGCAGCTCCCCAATTATGAACAAACTGTGTGTCAGTCACAAATAAACTAGAATGCATTTTCCCATAAAATCCATGGTAAAATGTTTCCCTAGCTCTCTTGGACCAGCCCACAAAAGCCCATTTGTGTCATAAGACAGCTGAAATGCTGCACATCTGCAGAAAACAATATTCAATTTAAGACCTGGCAGAGATCCCGAGCCCATATTCTAGGCACCTTCAAGACTTTCATGTTTTGTTTTTTTTTTAAATTTGACAGAGAGAGAGAGAGAGAAAGCGAGCAAGCACAAGCAGGGGGAGTGGCAGGGGGAGAGAGAGAAGCAGGCTCCCCACAGGCTCTATCCCAGGACCCTGGGACCATGACCCCAGCGGAAGGCAAACACCCAACCAACCCAGGTGCCCCAGAAGTTGATGTTTATATAGTTTTGATTTCATGTAAAACCATCTCCAGCACTGTCATTAGCTTTCTCTGCCATGATTTCAGAGATCTGACTTAATAACCACAGTCAAATAGAAGAGAAGGTATAGGTATGAGAAAGGGTGACAAGGTAGAAGGAATTCACTTGTGACAGAAGAGAGGGGCGCGCTCAGTCCCTAGCAAGCATGGGAGGTGGGACCCCCACTGCCCCAGTTGGTATTTGTGATTGGTTTAACACCATGTAACGTTGGCATGGAGCTTTACTGTTGGCAAAGTGCCATCCTATCTGAACAGGACAACATAGTTATGGCGACTAGTTTACAGTTGAGTAAAGTGGTACCCTGCCTAACTTGTCTAAGGCAGCACTGCTAGTAATCCTGGAGGAGGAGTAGGGGAGAGGGGACCAGGAAGGGAGAGAGGGGACAGGGGACCAGGGAGGGAGAGAGGGGACAGGGAGAGGGAGGGGGCAGGGAAAAGGACAGAGAGTGGAGGAGGGAGAAAAATCCGCCAAACAAAATGCCCCCTGCACATGCTTAAAGGCTACACGTCCTCTGATCTTCTCCACAAACATTTGCACAGCAAGCCCTGAGGAAATGTTTCCCCTTAATCATTAAAGACAAAAAATAAAATAAAGGGGGGAAGCGAGGCCTAACAGAGCTGCCGCTGCGTCTGCACTCACTTGGAGAACCGGAGAGGCGGAGGAAGGAAGGACGCTGCACTATTTTGTCCTAAGAATGTTGAGCATTTGCTACCACTTCCCACCCCAAATTCTCCTGCCTGAGCTCCGTCTGCAGGGCTTTACTTGCAAACAGGAAAAGAAAGATTCCTAGCAATCGTGCACTTGCTCAGCAATAACAACACCATCTTCAAAATTCAGGGGAGAAGAACCGAAAGTCAGGGAATTCTTCAGGGAACTTATTGTGGCCCCTATTATTTCTCCTGGAAGTCTGGCTCATGATTCTTGGGTAAGGACGGAGCAAAGCCAGCTTCTACTGCACATTGGCGCAGAGGCTTAAATCCTTAAAGATTATGAAACATCAAGCCCAAGAAACAAGATAGTTATTTAACAAGAGGATGAAATGCAAGTGTCAGCTGCATTAAAATACAGGAAAAGCAAACAGCAGGAGAATACGGAAGCGCTAAGTATTCAGAGAACTTGGGCAAGTAAACAATTATTGAGATACAGTTCAGTTCTGGGTAATTTTTATATTTAGATTCTTCAACATCCTAAAGGTTTCTTTGT
Organism: Mustela erminea; assembly: GCF_009829155.1. Classification (NCBI taxonomy): domain Eukaryota; kingdom Metazoa; phylum Chordata; class Mammalia; order Carnivora; family Mustelidae; genus Mustela; species Mustela erminea. The sequence goes on from NC_045628.1 coordinate 76,937,840, forward strand.
AAAACAAATTTTGTTATATTAAGATATACAGTTGGATGCAAACAAGAAGTCCAAGAAAGCCACCTCATTAAGCAGACTGTTTTCTGGGCACAGGAATCAAATGCAGTTAAGTTTTCCACGACCCACGTGTGCATTGTCTCCGCCCAGTTTTCCGCCCTTGCGGGGCTTCCTCAGGCCTGCCTGTTCATTCCATTAGCCAGCTGGTAGATGCTTAAGGAATGTGAACGGATGATAATAGCAGCTGAAATAGAAGCCAAGTGGGAAGGCAAATCTGGTACAAAATCATCTTAAAATCCAAAGTCGAGCCAATTAGTTTTGAGTTATCTGGGTCTGTGTTTCTTTTTACTCACATAAATGAACCGAGAGTTAACGAACGCCATCGGTCTATAGCAAGGGGAGCGAGAAAACCAAGGCAACTGAAATGGAACAACAGAGATTTGAGAATTGACAAATTAAATAATGGAGAACAGGAGAAAACTAGATCTTTAAAGGAAGAAAATTGGAAAAGCTAAACATCAAGTAGTTGTTCAAGAAAGACACAGAGAGGGTCCGAAGCGGCTTCCGGGGGGCTAACATTGTGCTTTGTGATCGAGGAGCTGGGGACATAGGTGCGTTAACTCTGACAGTTTATCAGGCTATCCAGTTAGGATTTGTGCCCTTTTCTGTAGGTATAATTATAGTTCCAAAAAAGAAAAAAGTTACTAAAAACAAGTTACCTTTGATCAACCAAGAGTACAGTATCTGTCACATGATGGACGGGAAAAGTGTCTGAAATAAGAGGGGAGGGTCTCGTGTTCAAAAAGCATAACCTGGTAACAAGCACACAGACTTGGAAAATGGGCAGAAACCAGCGCGATGCCTTCGGCTGCTGCTGACCAGAAGACCCCCGCCAGGCCCAGCGTATGGTCAGTGCGGAAGGCCAGCAGCTCATGCCCAAGCTGTCCACATATAGTAAGGCATTGGGCAAAATTTAAAAACAGCTTTATTAATAGCAACCTCAGTGTCTTCCCGTGGAGTGGTAAGTTTTGAAGAAAAAAAAAAAAAAGGAATGATTTACTTGATCTTCAATAAGGATTTGATGTCAGACCATAGAACACTGAAAAAAAAAAAAAAAAATACAGGGCCAGATGCCTCAGCTCCCTGCTGGACATCTGCCTTCAGCTCATAATCAGTCAGCACTAACTAGCTGCTGAGTGGATTGGCAGAAACCACACGATAAAATGTGGGTTCTGTACTGTTCAGTAATTTGACTATAGATATAGATGAAGAAATTCAGGCCATCCTTAATTTCAGAAAACATCTAATTGTCTGGGTTCACCTATCGGCTGTACAGAAAGGTAAGAACATTCAAATTGTGGAGAAGGTTTTTGAAGGTAAAACTCAATAGGAGCACTGAGATCATTTGGGAAATGAAAAGAATTATTTCTGTTAAAAGATGGTAGCCCAATCGGGCGCCTGGGTGGCTCAGTGGGTTAAGCTGCTGCCTTCGGCTCAGGTCATGATCTCAGGGTCCTGGGATCGAGTCCCACATCAGGCTCTCTACTCAGCAGGGAGCCTGCTTCCCTCTATCTCTCTCTCTGCCTGCCTCTCCATCTACTTGTGATCTCTCTCTGTCAAATAAATAAATAAAATCTTAAAAAAAAAAAAAGATGGTAGCCCAAGAAGTTAATTCTGTCGATTATGTTAAGTTTGGCTAACCTCCATTAAGCACATGCTCTGTGACGTGACATGCACAGTGAGTGAGGGCGTTCCCTGTGGAGGCTTAGAGTAGGGGCTGTACATCAAATAAAGACCGGTATGGGTACATCAGAAATAAATACTGGATTACCTAGGGAATGTGGGGAGGGAACCTCAATATTTACTTATAACATATTTAAGATTTATTTTTAACATAACAGGAAGAGTTACGAGAAAAGTTCCTTCATTTGTCAAAACAACTTATGCTGATAAAACACCAGAGGTCAATGGGGGAGCACGAATCTGAATCCAGGATTAACAAAACTTGATGGTTTCATGCCAACATATACCAGAAAATAAGAAGCAGTGTTTTAAGCAATGCTGGAAAAATCAAACACGTGGAGTGCTTTTTACTTTGATGATCGTAACCCTACAAGGTTGCTATAAGGATGAAATATTTGGATCGAAGTATTCTGATAAGTAGCACAAGACACAGGAGAGGTGTTTTTTACTTGACCAGACTCCTAGAGGTCAGGAGACTGGTCTTTTTCACTCTAGTTTTCCCTATGTCTGGCCCATGGTTGGTCCTCAGTTAAGATTTGCAGGATGAACGGGTTCGGGTGCGGATTTAAAGCAAGGATTTAAGAGGAAAAGTGCTGTATGTGTAGCCGAGGAGGAGATGCTGGGGGAGATGGAAGAGACAAGACGAGGATGAGGAAGGCACGGCAGTGAGACCATGTGTCACAGGGCAAAGAAATGCAATGAAAGGAGCCCATGGCCATGGGCGACTTGAGCCATCTCTGGCGGCAGCCAGACGTGAATAGCAGCGCACAAGCACGGCGGCCCGGGAAGCACGGAGCATCAGGCCGAGGTGGAAAAGCCTAGATGTGGACCCGAGAAGCTGAATCTGCTCAGAATGAGGCACAGCTGGAATCTTTCCCATCAGGATGGACAGCCTCTAGGGCTGCTTGAACATCTCAGCAAGCTTTCCCATTTGGAAAACACCTTTCCCTTTGTGGGCTACCACAGACAAATGACCTTTGTTTGGCTTCTAATATTCTTTTGCGTCATTACGTGAATGAGCAAAGCCCACTTCATTCATCTCTGTTCACATTCTCTAAACTCCATTTCTTAGCGGAGATGCTAACTGCTCTGAAATAGAAGTACTCAGTGTTGGGGGTCTGAGCAAGCTAACGGAGACCGTGGTGGGGGCTTACTGGCCGGTCTCCCCAAGGCCTTGCCAGGTGAGATGTGGCCGGTGGGATTACCACATTCCTGGGCCTTCACTTTGTGGGTCCAGAGCCTACGTTGGCTGGACACCCAGCCCAACGGCAGCCCTGTAGCTGCCACTGTGTGCACGGTGGAGCTTTGTTCGGGCCCCACACTCTGTCCCAGCCGCTCTGCATGCCAGCCACTTCCTTGTCCGTGGGCTTGTCACCAGCCATCTGGATTACGTGTTACCTTCTCTGCAGGACTCTCCTGATCTCCTGTTTGCCCCATACCAATAGATGTTACTACCACTCCTTTCTCAGGCCCACTGAGGGACCCTATTTCAAAATATTTACAGGTTATAAAACAAGCTAAAAGCTATTAAATAAATATATTCATTCCTCCTACCATTTTAAACATACCTTCATTACAATTAAAATAAAAAAACATGTGGGGGTGCCTGGGTGGCTCAGTCGTTAAGTGTCTGCCTTCTGCTCAGGTCATGATCCCGGGGCCCTGGGATTGAGCATTGCCTCCGGCTCCCTGCTCAGCGCGAAGCCTGCTTCTCTCTCTCCCACTCCCCCTGCTTGTGTTCCCTTTCTCGCTGTGTCTCTCTGTCAAATAAATAAATAATTTTGAAAAGCTATGTTTTTCTAAATGATTGAAAGTCAGAAAAATACCAGAGATGATAGTATTAACTTATTGCACACACTGATTTGCACACACTGATAATTCTGTTTATGAGTTGGTAATATTTGGATAAATACAGAAAGACACTGAAAGATATACATTCATATATTATGTATTTATTCCATAAAATTTATTTTCTTGCCTTGATTTCAGTAAAATCACTATACAGTTAAAATTAAGATTTTTACATAAATTACTTTTTTTTAAAAAGATTTTATTTATTTATTTGACAGAGAGATCACAAGTAGGCAGAGAGTCAGGCAGAGAGAGAGAGAAGCAGGCTCTCCGCTGAGCAGAGAGCCCGATGCGGGGCTCGATCCCAGGACACTGAGATCATGACCTGAGCCAAAGGCAGCGGCTTAATCCACTGAGCCACCCAGGCGCCCCCATAAATTACTTTCTTAAAAGATTTTATTTATTTGAGAGAGAGAGAAAGTGAGAGAGAGCGGGAGAGAAATAGAGCAAGTGAGCATGAACTGGGAAGTGAGAGTCAGAGGGAGGGGGAGAAACAGACTCCGCTGGGGGAGCGGGGATGTGGGATTGATCCTAGGATGCCGACCGAGATCACGACCTGAGCTGCAGGCAGCCATTCACGCAACTGAGCCTCTCAGATGCCCCCATAAATTATGTTCCAGGAACATAAATTTTGTCCTATTCTGTTCTAATAATCTAAAGTATTAAAAAACAGTATGTAACTGCATTTAGTGTGGGTAACATTTTAATACATTTACCAAAAGGTTAACTACCTTAATACGTTAATAACGTAAAAAGTTGAAAACCCAAGTTTTGAATGTTTTAAAATCTCCCTGCAAAATACTAAAATGATTAATGAATCAATACTGAACTTCGTGTACACTCTCTATAAACCTACACATTTGCATATACAAGTCATATGGTTTAACATTGCAAATGTCATTCAGCCTCCACGTAGAAGCCTTCCTAACACTGCACTAAATCACGGGAACCTGCAGGGCCGTGACAAGCAGGGAAACGGAAGCACAGCACTGCTGGGAAACATCTTCTTATGGTACAGTGTATTGCATCCATGCTGCGGACATTCAACAAGCTAATATGTCTTTTCTCTTCTAACCCCTTCTGCAGCCCAGATCTTTCCTGTACACCAAAGTCGTATCTGCCTGAGTCAACAGTGGCGCAACCCACCAATTTCCATTCAAGCGTCCAAGTCAAAACGCGAGGTGCATGCTTCCCGGGTTATGAATGGCACTGAGGGCCAGATACCTAGTGACAGAGCGACCTAGTGACCACGTGTGTTTGTGATATATGGGGCTACCTTCCTGCCCAGGTTCAAGGTATAATAAGCACGTAATATGCACCTCTGGGGTTATGATGAAATGTAATAATGGCAGCAGTAACTATATACCATGTGTCTTACACTCAATCCTCACAGCTCCTCTGTGTAACAGCTAGTTTACTGAGAAAGAGGCCAGGAGAAAGTAAGTAAAAGAGCCCCAAGAGCCAGTAAGTGATGGGCCTGGGAAATGAACTCTGGGGCCCAGGATCTTCGTTAACTAGCTAACTCTTACACTACGCTATTAGAAGGGATGCTCCCAACCCTCAAGAAGCTCAAGAGAGGCATTTAAGGGAAGGTTGTAATATTTTACTGTTACTGATTTGTATTCAGTTGACAAGAACTGTTGTAGTGAAGGTAACACTCCAGACCTTCTACCTCAACTTTGACATTCTTAAATCTCCACAGCTTCCATTATAGGGTGACTTCCGAGTATGGGTTACTATTCTAGAGAGATTACCAATTCAATTAACAGTTAATATGTGGGCTGACTCTTACTAGTTTAGCTCTTAGAGGAAAGCCTTATCACTCAGGTCATAAGATGCTTCACCATAGGAATGGCCTCAAAATGAAATGACCTCGGGGTGCCTGGGTGGCTCAGTCACTTCGGCTGGGGTCATGGTCCCGGGGTCCTGGGATCGGGCCCTGTGTCAGGCTCCCTGCTCGGTGGGAGGCCTGCTTCTCCCTTTCCCACTTTCCCTTGCTTGTGTTCCCTCTCTCACTGTGTCTCTCTGTCAGATAAATAATCTTAAAAAAAAAAGAAAAGAAAAAATGAAATGACCTCATTTTCAAAGTAGTTAAGTATCTTTTACAGATACCTATTCTTCTTCTTGTTTTTGTTTGTTTGTTTGTTTTCCTATTCTTAAATCCTGATTAAGGAGCCACCTGCAGAAAATACAGGGATTCATTTCCAGTTTATATCATAAGACCTAATTATGTGCCATGGTAAATTTTATGTTACAGAGAAAATCAAGATCTCTTATTAAAAAAACTTTGTAGAGGTGGGGTAGGGATAGTGGAGGACAAACTTAGAAAACAGTGAACTCTAACTAGAAAAGCCCATGAATTCTACAATTGCAGGAACAGCAGCATATCTTTCTGGTAGGGCAAATGTTAAGTTAAAAACTCTACACACACTGAAATATTAGTAGGGAGAAATAAATCGAAAGAATCTAAGGTCAAAATTATTACTGAATTCTTTTAATCAATGAGAGCATTTTGTTATCTCCTTAAGAGAATGGATGCTTTGAAGAACAAAACTGATGAAAACTGCAAAAAAAAAAAAGTGTTCTAGAAATATGGCCATGGAAGGGAGCCAACATGAGAGCAAAGAAAAACTAACATGGCTGCTGCATGACTTTGGTAAAGGAGAGGAAAACCTGGTGGAAAGCTACAAAACCCCAAACATAACATAAAATTCTAACTCTCACCAAATAGTCATTCAAAATGCAAAAAAGAAAGCAAGCCACAACAGTTGTACAAAAGAGAAAATTACAGTATAAAGTCTCTGAAGTGTGCCTGTGCAGCTTTCTTCAGGGAGGGCTGAAGTTGGCATGCCATCCTTCGATAATACGCTGCATACCAGAGAAGCCAACTCACCACAAGCGTGGTCTGTAAATCACTGTCTTAATCCAAAGGAGCTCCATTTCACACAAGTGATCTGCAGTTCTCTGCAGACTGGCCCAGACAATGCTTCCTCAGCAGAAAGTCCGGTTGGCCTGCTAAAGCTATCTCCTGCAGTTATGCAGGCAGGGCTGTGGTAATCTGCTGGAAAATCAGCTGCCCCCTCCTTGTAGGTCCTCAGTGTCTGGTTCAACATGTGACCATGAACTCTACTTAGCGCCAAGAGCCAAGGGATGGAAAAAAATGAAGATAGAAAATTCCAGAATGTGTAGGATTTCCTAGTCATTTCATGATCTTTAAAAAGTGTTTTCATTTTAAAACACACCTGCGAAACTGTTCTCTTTAAGTAGCATGGCAAGATAAAAAATTTACCTGGTATCCATGGAATTAAGCAATTTTTAGGAATTAAATGGAAAGAAACCCAATTGATACCTCTAGTTCTTAGAAATGCAGCAATGCAGGAGGAGAAAGCCTGCACTTCATGGGCACGGACACTGGCTTAGTGCGTCTCTCACCCTGGGGCCTCTCGCTGCAAGGCAGAGTCTAGCCTAAAGGTCCAAGATTCCATGAAGAGCCTGTGCAAGAGCAAGAAGCCCAGAGCAGTGTGCTTCCCTCACATCTGCACACTGTGGGCCCTGGGCCTCCTCTTTTTTTTTTTTTTTTCCCCTGGGCTTCCTCTTGACCGCCGTGTTCCCTTATCTTTCACACTAGGTATCAAAGAGTACTTTGAGAGATACAGTAGTTTCCCCTTCAAAACTGGCACAGTGAGTTTCTGGGAGGAAAAAAGGTACATATACACTCGGACACTGATATTTTCTACATTGGTAACTAAGTACATTAATCTACCATGTAAAAATAAATTCTTGAAACCGACCAGTATGTTCTAGACTCTTCACAAACCCTCCAGTGTTTCAAGTTGTCTTTCAGGTGCTAATTTATATAACAAGGAGTTTAAGTAAAACAGGGCAAATTCCAATCCCATTTTCCAATTTAAAAAAATTCTTGGTTATTGTACAGACAAGTGCATTGGGGGAAAAACTCCATTATTTCCATAATGTAGTAGTTAATGGAATTAGCGGTAGGCCCACAGATGAACCTAACTTTGGCAGTAGTGTCCCTCTGAGGAATACCTTTTAAGAAGTTCTAAGTACTCAGACGGCTCCCCAAATAAGACAGCCAGAACCACAGAACTATGCAAGTAAGGTTTTACACTTCCCCTTGAAGCCCCTGGAGTGGCTTCCCCTGTAGTGGGGAGAAGGTGCTGAGCTCCGCCACCCCCGATCCCCAAACGCATCCCTACAGATGGTGAGATGAGCAACCCTGGAGGGGGCACCGGAAAGGCTGTGGAGGTCCCCAAAGGGGAGGAGCGCACCAGCACGGGAGGGCTAGGAGCTATAGGAGAAAGGCCCAAAGCAGAAAAAATGCCATTGCCAGCTCACCCAAGCTTTAGGTCCATGTGGTACCGTACAAACAAGAGATCAACAGCCACAAGAATGGTTCCGTTCAGGGTGATACCAGCTAGCACAACACCCTCAAGACCCAGCCAACTATTGGAGGAGCGTTTCCTTACTCGGACCTACAAAGTACTTGCTCGTAATGACCTTAACCAAGACGGGAACTAGGAAAGCATGTTCTGGTACAGATATTTCACTACGCGTTTTACAAATCAGTGTCGTAAACGTGGTCCTGTCCGTTTATTACTGCTATGCTTTTAAGGAGCTGCACCTACTAGAGTCAGTGTGTGTATTCCTGGCATGCAAGCCATCCTGGGGGATGGAGCAGCAGCTGCCAGCTCACTGGCTGGAGTCGTGCTAGTGAAGGTTAGAACTGAGCTATACACCGAATGGGTAACCGATTGAGGCTGCAGGGGAACATTCTGAGAGAGAGACAGATCTCTCTGATTATCCAAACAGCATACTTTGGCCTGCTCCCAAAGTCTTGATGTACTCTCATGCTTACAGAAAAGGGCACTGTGTTTTCAATACAAAGGCTCAGAACCTAATTCCGCATCTCACTTGAAATATCAAACCCCCAAATTCACAATTCTCCCTTAGCATTCGCTTGAGAGAAGTAGGGCCATGTACTAAAATTCTGTATTAGTTCCAGAGAGGCCTCACATTCAGATAATTACAGGTTTTGTTTACTATAATGCGGAAGGAAAGAAACCAAAATGAAAAACTAAACAGTTATGTTTTTCTTTTTTTTTTTTGAAAATTTACCTCAAAATTATCAGTATTTCTCACCCCCCACCCCCAACTGAAGATGGCATGTCTCCATCATCCTGATAGGAGCTAGAAGGGGATAGACTCTACTTAGTATGTTTTCGCCCAGGATCATTGCCTTTAGAGACCAACACTGCAAAGAGCTGCACTAACCCCAGCCCAGTGCTACAGCCTGTCTGCAGTCGTGTTCTGAAACACACGCAGAGAGCGAACCCCGCCCAGCAAAGCCTTATGGGAAACTTGGTCCTGCCGGGATTCAGGAGTGGTCCAACTGGAATTCACTGTGTCTGGCAAATATTTCTTAAAGTAATTTGCTATGATTGCTTAATCACATAAAAACGAAAACCTACACAAAATTACCTAAATTATTAACTTCAAAGCATGAGAGATCAAAACCTTTTAATATGCAAACCCCTGTTTTATGCTGGAAAACGGAGTGGAACAGAGGGCGCCAGCTCCACCAGCCAACTGGGTGTTCTAGGGCACGTTATGACCCTTCTGAGTGTGTTTCCTTCCGTCAAATGAGATTAAGGCCTGGCTTGCTCATGCATTGTGAGGAATGAAAAAGATGAGTGGTATTAAAGGGCTTTCTTTGTACCAGTGTTTCTTGGGAGGGACAATGTAGTTCGCTTCAGGAACTGAATTTGGCAAAACAAAACATTTTTTTAATTTCAGTATCTCCTTTCATTTTTATTCTGTAAAGAATATTCATTTTTATCCCTTGTATTATTCTGTTTTGATGAAAAGTGGAAGGATTACATTGGTCCAGATAACATAAAGGAAATTCTATCTTCCTATGTAGAGCCAGAGGAAATTTCCTATATACCACATACTTGATATCAAAATAATCAGCCTGTTGGACAGAGCTAACCAAGCCCTCTGGTGAAACTGGGAGAGATTTTAAAGGGCTAACAGGAGACAGCAGAGAACCAGTTAGAAGAGAACTACCTCAAACAGCAAGGACCTGTGAAACTCATGATCAGATACAAATTATATAAAAGCTCCCCATCCTATGTATAAAAAGAAGGCCAGTGGTCGGGTTCTTGAGCTTTGCAAATAGTTCATTGCTTTCATTCTTGAACTAGGTCTTCTCCAGGCAACCGGGGCAGATGGGTAACTTCCCAGTGAGTGTGTATACCACAAAAACAACATTCTAGATAGTTCAAGCTTTAGAGTGGGGTATCTTACCTGAAGGACCCAGACTGAATGGAATTTCCAGGTAACTGTTCTATCTTTATACCTTCCCTACTCCATCTGTTAATGCTTTCAGAGAGGGAGTATGCAGTTCTTCCTTTCTAGATCTGAATCAAGGACATGTTCAAGTCTCCATAAGAAAAATGACAAAGCAGCTACCACAGAGTGGAGAAAAGGATGTGTCCTAGTCCTGACACACACTAGCTCAGTGATCCTGTGAGCTTGGTTACATATCTGTAAAATAAAGATATGTCCACTGTGCTTTTCAGAGTTGTTATGGGGATCAAATAAAACCACACATGTAATTACTTTGTAACTATAAAGCACTGAACAAATGTAAGGTATTATTTTAAGAAATTAAAAAAATGGTTATATAGTATTGATAATTGTGTGTTAACTGAAACACACATATATTATCTAAGAGTATCTATCATGTGCATAATGATTAATAGCCTAATACTTTATCTCAGTGACCCTCAGAAGAACCCTTGAAGTTACTGTTCCCTTTTCATTAGGTAACCAGGGCTGACTGTCCAAGGACAACTGTTAAAGGGTACACCTGATTCTCCCCCAGACCTTTCTGACTCTACATCCACAGTCCTTTCAGTTAACACACACCTTTAATTCACTTGATCTGTGAAGATGTTTTCTACATTTTCAGGATGGTGAAGTTCTGCTTTGGTAAAACACGGATTAAACAGTTAAAATGAACATAAAGATAAAGCCAATGAAATGTAACAATATGGAAAATGATATTTTCACAAACCAAGTATTAGTCAATCCGTATCTGGTTTCCCAACCAGATACTCTCTAACTCATTGATTTTTTCCATGGTTAATGAAGAGCTGGGTGCCTGGGTGGCTCAGTGGGTTAGAGCCTCTGCCTTTGGCTGAAGTCATGATCCCAGGGTCCTGGGATCGAGCCCCGCATCGGGCTCTCTGCTCACTGGGGAGCCTGCTTCCTCCTCTCTCTCTGCCTACTTGTGATCTCTCTCTCTGTGTCAAATAAATAAATAAAATCTTAAAAAAAAAAAAAAAAGATATATGAAGAACAGCCTCATTTCCATCAGATTTTCACCTGAACTTGGAAATAAATACGAATTACTGGTCCACAGTTTTTCTCTGAAATGGAACTCTTTGTAGCATATGCTTGATGAAGCTTTGTTATTTTCATATGTACCCGAGGGAGGTAACATAGGCATCATCACAGACATGAGCAGCTGAGCCTAAGGAACCAGGCTGTCTTAGGTCATACCCACATACTAGCCACATACCCTTAGCCTGGTTACTTCTCCAGGCCTCAGTTTCCTTCCCTGTAAATGGGAAAACACTACCTTGAAGGAAGAGTAAACTGGTTTTCCCACGTGGCTAGGCCAATCAATCATCTTACTTTACAGTCACGGTTACGTGTCTGCTTGGCTGTCTGCTTTTGGCTAGGGATAAGCCCAGTTGGCTTCCACCTGTCCTGGCTTGTTCTAAAGCACACTGCTCTCGGATGGGGACCAATTTATTAGAACAAGAAAATAGAAGGGAACCCTTGGCGTGCTCGTTGCAAGTCTGGGCAGCAGGCGGTGACACACCTGTAGGCTGACACTTCAAAAGACAGACATTTTGAGCAGAATGGTGTCTAATCAGACACTCCAGTTTTCTCCATCCATTTGAGAACAAAGTACGATCTTTGCCATGTAAATAAAGAAATGAACAGGAATAAATTTGTATAACCCAGTCCAGAAGGCTGAGATTATAAGATCTGATGTACAACATAAATCCATTGCATTTACTTTGACACATAAAGAACGGGATGATTATACTCTTTATTCTTCATTTTCAGGGACTGAAGTGGTAATTGATGCTTACATTTTATATTTTATATTAAACACTTCAGAATAAAAATCCTGTTAAGTATTCCAAGCTCCAGGATTTATGCATAAGTATGCAGAACAGAGTAAGCAAGCAAACCAGGATCTGAAATAATTTTAGTTATGGAATCTTAATGACATGTGATCCTTAACTCACTGAATTCCAGTTAAAATTGATTCTGAGATCCCATTTTTAACTCAGCAAGTATGGTGATGAGAAATTAAGAGCTGGTCATGAGGATCCAAGGGAAAAATCTAAGAGTCTGCTCATCTTATGGAGGAGCTACTGTGGTAAAAAAATGGCACACCAGACGTCAAATTATAGAATGGTCCACTTATTCCTTGAAGATTCCAAGTCCAATCTTCTATGGACTTGTGGCATTGTGATTTATAAGAAATAAATATTTGGTCTTTATCTGTTCCTGGCATAGCGTGCCTAAAACTCTGCAATTTCCTAAATGAAGAGAGCAATAAAGGGGTCTTTGGTTATGGAAATGAATTAGAAAGCCCCTAGGTCACTTAAAGATGAAGGCTGGGTGTCCTACCCCTCCTGACTTCTGGGGCAGGGACAAGAGCTAGAAATTAAGCTGTCATCAAAGGCCAAGGATTTGATCAATTATGCTTAAGGGAGTCTCCTTGAATACCCCAAGGACAGGGTTCAGAGAGCTTCGGATTGGTGAACAGGTAGAGATCCTTGGAGAGAGAGGATACGGAAACTGCACACCGGACCCACATACCTTACACTACGTACCTCTTCATCTAGCTGTTCTGTATCCTTTGTAAAAAACCAATAAACCGAAGAACACGTTTCTCTGAGTTCTGCGAGCTGCTCTAGCAAACTGAGTAGGGAGTTGCAGGGACCTCCAATTTATAGCCAGCAGGTTAGAAGCACAGGCGATCATTTGGACTCAGGCTTGGCATAACAAGTGGGGTGAGGCAAAGGGGCACAGTCTGTGGGACTAAGTCCCAAACCAGGGATCTCTGATTCGGGGAGAAAGTGTCAAAACGGAATTGAGTTCATTGCTTGGCACACCCTGGAAGCCTTCATGGGCTCTCAGGCCATATAGAGACTGAGATTCCTGACAATTTTCCTATCAAAGTGAGCGAAAGTCCATTTTCAATGGCAAAATAAAACCTAAGCAACCTTACAGAGTTCACCCGATAGATTTTATTTTGGGAAATATTACTCATCTGTGAACTCCCTAAATCTGAAACCATGCGGTAGGTATGTACTTGCAAAGCCAACAGTGGCTGTCTTGGGAGTCGGTTCTCACAAATGTAAGACGTATTCACTTGCCAATTTGGCCTTCCAGATCCAAAGCCTTACCTTCTTAGATGTGTCTAAATAACACGACCAGCTCTTTTTAGCTTAGGCGACCTTTATGGACCCACCTACTGCCTGGTAGATTCATCCATAAGAGCCACTTGGGTCCTACGGTGCAGGCCACCCCTTAATCTTTGCCTGTTTTACTCAGGAGCGTCTTTTGCCTAAATGAATTCCTAGGTTTGTCTGTCTCCTCCCTGACAATCCCAAAGCTTACAGATTATTTTAACCTTTCAAATTAAAATTAAGCTCTTAGAATATTCAATGAAAAAAAATACGGAGTCGGTCTTCTACTTACTCATCTGATAAATATTTTTTGAGCATCCACTAGGGGCCAAGGTCTCCAGATACAGCGGTGAGCATTCAGACAAAACTTCTGTCCTTGTGGAGCTTATGCGATGGTGGTGGTGACTAGGGAAGGTGGTATGTGTGTGTGTGTGTGTGTGTGTAAGAATAGACAGTATAGAATAGATGCAGTAAACAGGTAAATTCTATAGATGTCATAACGCATTAAGTGCTATATAAAGAAAATGCTGAGGGTAAGAGTGTTGGAGGAGGGACCACAATTTTAAGGAAGGTGGAAGAGTTAGAAGAAATGATCCTTTTCTTCAGCAGTTCAGTAATACTTGGCTCAGGAACCAAATGAGATACATTTTGCATTCCTAGGACTTAGGACATAGCAGGACTTAAAACAGTTGCTGGAAAAAATGCCCATACTCTGTATTTTGCCAAAGCAATGCTATTTATAATAAAGGGATAGGTTTATCAGACAGCCAATCAGGAAACAGATATAGTATCTGGTATCAACAAAACAGCATACCTTAAAAGCAAACCCTTAGAATTCTATCTCAGTACCCAAAACAATAATCCTACAACTCTGGCCCCACTAGAATTCTGTGGACACAAGTTCTCCAGGATAATCAGGACCATCCTTCCAATATTCCTGTCACTGCGAAATAAAAATGTCCTTTGATCACCTTCAAGTGGTAAATATGCTACCTCTTCCTTTAGACCAATAGGAGAAATGTAGCATGGGAAAAGGTGGTAAGGGTTGGCAATCTCAAAAGCTCTTAGGGATAGGGAGAAGACGTAAATGAAACAGATTATAAAGTACAACCACCCTTATTTAGGCTAAGAGGTTAATCACTGCAACTCTTCCTCCCATCGAAGTCACAGGACAGTCACGCTTCCTTGCCTCACTCAAGAATCAATCTTTGTTTTCTTTCTTTCTTTTCTTCCTTCCTTCCCTTTCCTCTTCTCTTTTTCTTTCTTTCTTTTCCTTCCTTTTTTTCCCCTTTCTTTCTCTCCTTCTCTTCTTTCCTTTCTTCTTTTAAGTAATCTCTCCGCCTATTGTGCGGCTTGAACTCAAGACCCTGAAATCAAGAGTTGCATGCTCTACTGACTGAGCCACAGGCAGGCGCCCTAAAAATTTTTTTCTTAAAGGCTTATTACTTCAGTGGCTCTCTGAGTGTGTGCACGTCAGCTGATGAGTGTACAATATAATGTCATTACAAATCCTCAAGCGTTCTCTGCAGTTTTTCCTCCCTGTTGTGGCAGTCACACCGACACTGACATTCAATCATACACAGTCATTCATTTACTAAATAAATATTAATGGATGCCTGTATGTGCCTGAATGATTTCAAGTGCTGGGAATACAAAGGCAAACAAGGACCAAGTCATTGCCCTCAGGGAGCCTATATTCAAGTGGAGTTAGACAACAAAGAGAGAAACACAGAATACAGGGTCAGTTCGGAATGAAGCAAGTTCTGGATAGAAAATGATGTAGGTGTATGCAGGTGTACAGGCCGTTTTAGAGAAGGCAGCTGTGGTTAAGCAGTCTCTAGGATGGCCCTAAGGATCCTCACCTCCTGATAGTCACCCTTTGTATAATCCCCCCTTCAGTGTGGGCTGGACTTCATTAACTCACTTCCAACAAACAGAATTGGGCAGAAATGAATGACAGATGTCACTTCTGAAATTAAGGTATAAAAAGACTGTAGCTTCCATCTTGAGTTCTCTACTTCCTGGATCACTTGCTTTGGGGGAAGCTGGATCCAATGGCAGGAGGCAGTCCCAAGTGAGTGAGCTTGGGAGCAATCATCCACCCATCCCAGCCTCAAGAGGACTGCAGCCCAGATGACACGTTGATTGCATCCTATGAGTCGGATTTTTCCAGCTAAGCTCCAACCAGATTCTTGACCCACAGAAACTGTAAGAAATGTTTGTTTTGTTTTGTTTTGTTTTGAGCACTAAGTTCTAGGACATTTTGTTAGACATTAATGGATAAGTAATACAGTGGTCAAGGATGTTTCCCTGCGTAAATGACCTTGAAAAGAGGCCATGTGAAGATTTAGGGGAGGAGAGTCTAGGCAAGTATAGGACAGGTGCCAAGGCTCTGGAAGGGGCACCAGCTAGGCAGATATGACAGATATGAGAAGGCCACTGGGGCAGACAGTCACAGGTGATGATGTGGGAAGACAGAGACCAGTTGGTACAAGCCAGCTTTGAGGTCTCTCACGGATAATGAGACATTGGTTATACTATGAAAGCCACCATTCTAATCACCACTAATTGGCTTAAGCAATAATCAATATACAATAGTGATAGATAATATTTGAGTATTTACACTAGGAATTTGCTAAGTGCTTTATTTCACTCATTCCTCACAATAACCCTATAAAGCTGGTATTTTATAAGTAAGGAAACTGAGGGTCAGAACTGTTAAGATACTGTCTTGTATTTACAAGTTAGAAAGTGGTGGAGCCAAGATTTAAAGCAGGCCTCTGACTTTAGAGTCCCTATCCTTCACTTCCATATAGTACTGTCTTGAAAGAGAGGCCCCAGAAAGAAAGCCACTTTCACCCCTGAAAAAGAAAAAAAAGGAAAACTCCAAACCCTCAACTGTTGTTTAAGCCACAAGTATAGTCTCCATCTGCTACATACTCTAGCAGTTTGATTTTCTTGTGGAATCCTTCTTATAGAACTGGTTGAGGCATTACCTACAATGTTGAGGTTTGACCCAAGTCAGCATGGTAGCCTTAGAAAAACACACAGGCAGCTCTTCTTTTTGAAATACATTAAATGTCTTATGTAACAAATATTGGAATCTACTGAGGATTAGTATTATTAGATACAATACCAATATATTCTATTGTATGCAATTTTATGCTTAGCCTGGCTTCTGGTCAATATCTGTATACGCAGCACCCAAACAGGTGGCCGTCTGCTCTAGTACTTGCTTTCCCTCCTGCTTAACCTTTGTCTTGAAGCTTAGGAAAGATTATGAATGTTTTATCTTAATTTCTTTGTGAAAAGAGGAGAAACACAATTTCTCTTTGATTTCTACCTATACTCTATAAGTAGGAATGCTATTTTAAAATATCAATTCTTTTTTTTTTTTTTTTTTAAGATTTTTTTTTTTTTTTTTAATTTATTTGACAGAGAGAGAAATCACAAGTAGGCGGAGAGTCAGGCAGAGAGAGAGAGAGAAGCAGGCCCCCGCTGAGCAAAGAGCCCGATGCGGGGCTCGATCCCAGGACACTGAGATCATGACCTGAGCCGAAGGCAGCGGCTTAATCCACTGAGCCACCCAGGCGCCCCAAAATATCATTCTTGAAAGCAATGGATGTAGCAGACTGATAACCTTTCATACAGGGGTCCACAAATTTGTATTTGTCCTGGGCTAGGGGAAACAAAAATAACAGAGGAGTTTTGCTTTCCAGTTTTCACTTGGAAGAAATATGAAAGAAACCAGCCTGTTTGACACAATTCATATTATAATAACATTAATAACATTGATTAAGAACATACTCAATGGGCCAGATACTGTTCTATGAACTTTGAAAATATTATCCAAATTAATAGCTATAGTATCTATCTGATCAGTATTACTGTTATCTCAATTCTACAGATGAGGAAGCCTAGGCACAAAGAGGTCAAACAGCTTGTCCAAGGTCACATAGCGAAAAACTCTACAGCCAATACCAAAACCCAGATAGTGTGATTCCAACACCACAACCTCTTAACTCATATGCTGAAGTATTCAGGACCCCAAGCACATCAATTTCCGCTCCCAAGATAGACTTTTCTTAAAAAACAAAAACAAAAAAGAAAGGAAAAAGAAAAAAGGGCCCATAAAAATCAACTCCCCTATGTATATTAGCCAACCTAAAACTCTTACAATATCCTACTGTCCCAGTAACTTGGTATTTTTTACTATATTCTTTACCATATATTACAAATGCACATACAGATTAAAGACTGCACCCTCCTTACATCACACCTGGGCTGTTAGAAATGTCGCCCAATGCACTGCTGTCTTACAAAGTTTCCTTCCACTTATCCATTCTGTACCGGCAAGGGATTAAAAAAAAAAAAAATTAAAAACCTTGGGGCATTCCATGGCTCAGGAATCTTTACTGGCTCCTTTACATTGGGAAAGAGAAAACGATTTATCCTGGAATACTCTATTTATTTTACAAGTCTGCCAACTTTAATACTCAGTGAGCTGCAGACTATACCCATCTTATTTGCTCTCTACAGTGCCTAGGACAGTGGCTGGCAGAGTAGGTGCTCATGGAACAGTCCTTGTTTCACAAGCATCTCTCACCCATCCTGGTGAGATATATATAACGTATATATTAACAAATGCATATACAGATTAAAGATAAATGATATAATTTTAGGCACAGATTAAGAACTACACACAAACACATACACACAGTGCTGAAAGTTTATTCCTTTAAAAAGGTTTGTAATTTTGCTTTTTCATTGTTGAATAATCTGTTTTTAGAAAATTCTGAGTATAGTCTCCCATGTCCTTGGTCTCTTTTATTTCTCTGCTCAAATGTCACCTTCTCTGAAAGGCCTTCCCTAACTACTCAATGTCTCACCCTTCCTATTTCCTATCTCCTTCTTTTACTTCCCATTTATACCACCACCTTAGATCCCATCATGTATTTATGTATTTTATATAATTGCTATTACAAAATAAACTGCTTGTGGGCCAGTTTGTTCTCGGGTATATTCCTACTACCTAAACAGTGCTTGCAGTACTATTTACGGAATGAGTATGAATGAATGAAACGTTCCCTTTGAGGAGAGCAACTTGGTTGAGGGCAGGCAGCAGCAGGATCAAGATCCAGCTCAGTGTCCCATCCCTCAACCTTCCCACTTGTAGCCCTGGATTCCCAGCCTTGTTAATGATGTGAATTCTGACCTGGATGAGGGAAGGAGAGGAGGGCGGCTGCATGCATGGACACCCAGAAGCAAGGACTGGTTGGGGAGGAGAGGAGATGGTAAATCCTGCCATACTGGTTTTGGTTGTCAGGGAGTGGTAGAAAAACAAAGGGGTCAAAGACAAGGATATGGGACCATTTTCAATGCTTCCTTTACCTTCCCTCCTACACAGACTCTGTCTCCAAGTACTGTAATTCTCATTTAGCAGTTTCTGTGTATCACCACTTGCATCCTCCTTACATCACACCTGGACTGTTAGAAATGTTGCCCAATGCACTGCTGTCTTAACAGTTTCCTCCCACTTACCCATTCTGCACCAGCAAGGGATTAAAAAAAAAAAAAAAATTAAAAACCTTGGGGCATTCCCTAGCTCAGAAATCTTCACTGGCTCCTTTACATTGGGAAAGAGAAAGCAATTTATCCTGGAATACTGTTTTTATTTTACAAGTCTGCCAACTTTAGTACTCCATGAGTTGCTAAAAGGCAGACTATGCCCATCTTACTTGCTCTCTACCGTGCCTAGGACAGTGGCTGGCAGGGTAGGTGCTCATGGAACAGTCCTTGTTTCACAACCATCTCTCACCCATTCCGGTCTGTGTTTAGCACGATACTTACTCAACATTATATGTTAGGGCACTTTATCACAAATACAATTTGTTTTCTTTGTCATGTGTATACCTGTTGTCTGCCCTCGCTCCAAAACTGTATAAGGCTTTTTATGTCAGCCCAATATTATACTGTTATCTCTTCTACTTCTTAGGGCTAGTGCCCCTACTAGGATCACATTTGCTGTACAGAGATACAATAATCAAGGTACAGAAGGAAGTCATTAAAAAAAACTGCAGACCACACAGTAATTGTACCAAGACAATTTATCAAGTTTCAAAAAAAGAAGGAAAAAGAAAAAAAAAAAAAACCAAGAATCTGAGGACAAAAGGGCTGGGCTTTGGGTCTTTGTAAGTACTTGAAAGCAGACTGGTGGATTTGGGCCCACTTCCTAGGAGCCCAGTCTGAGGGATGTTACAGAGATGGTCTCTGACTTTAAGTTATGCTAACAGAAAAGATGACTCTTCTCTAGTGATCTGGGGACTACCTACAATCTTAATGCTTCGAGGAGACAAAAAGAAGGGTGGGGAATGGTGTGCCATAGAACTTGATATGCTTTATTTCTTGAAATGCAAAACAATCTTTGATCAGAATGGTACTAAATGATCTACTTTTTATGTAGACATTTTTTTTTAAATCACTACAGATACTTTGTAGGCACCTGTGTTATACCAACTAATTAGAGCACTTACATGTTATAGCTATATGCAATTTATAAATAATTAGTTTGTAAAGTGCTCTGAAAATAGAAAGTGCTGTGCAAGTACTCAAATTAGTATATATTAAAAGCCTTTGGTATGTAATCATTTTATTTAATGATTGGCTCTTTAAAAGGCATGGTGCTTTATAGCTGAACAAGATTCCTGATTTTAAATCATTAATATTAGTTTATTTAGAGTGAAAAGCTATTAGAGAGCAAATCGGAGGTACTGATCAAGTTATTTTTCCACAGTATTTATATAAATACACTTGACTCCTATTTATGTCCCTCATCCTTTTACAGAGTAATTCAGTCTTCCTCAGGTTTCGCAGACTTTATGCAGGTTCTCCCCACTCACACCTGGCTCTTGGGTTATCCTGCCTGTCCTGCCCTCAGTTTTTTCCTTTCCCCCTCTGCCTTCTGAAGTTGTTCTGTCTGAACCTGTGAGTTTATGGCTACCCTAAACAGAACCGAGCCAGCAAGCCACATTATCAGTGAGGAGAAATCCTCTTAAGAGCAATGAAGCCATGAGCTGGGGAGACAGTCACCGACGGGTGTGTTTCCCACACGTACTGTTGGTAATTACTTCAGTCTACTATCATCATCCTATGTCCACTAATTAAGCTTTGCTTTCATCTCCTGAAGGTCTTGGTTTAGAGGTATTGAACTTCATTTAAATAATCCTGCTTACCATCCCCACAGGAATATTCAGAGGCAAAATTTTAGATGAGGCAAAGAAATTTTTGATCCGTTCCCACCTATCCCCGTAGATCTTCCTTACATTTTCAAGTGTGAACTTCCTTACAATGACCCTGGCTTTCCAGAATCTCTTTCAAATCAGTTTAGAATACTCCCTACACTAGGACTATGACTTTGCCCTTCCCTCTTCCCTGCTCCCACTAACATTTAGCTCTCCAGTGTATTTTCTTGAGTGGAAAACCCAAACTAAGCCCCTTTTTCTATACAATGAGTGCTAACGTTTAGCTTTCTCAGGCACTAAACTGATATGTCCAGTGCCCAAAAACCTCCTCGTTAATGCCAATCACCACTTTTCTGTCCTGTGTCTCATTCAACATTTTTTCCCTCTCTGAAAGCACTGGTTTTTCCATAAGTCTCCTCACTGGTTGCTACTTTCATACCCAGCCTTTAATGCTGAGCTTGCCCAGGGCTTAGTCTTGGGCCAACTTCTTTTATCACACTCATTTTTATGGATTTACATCATCTTGATGGCAAGAACTCACAAAGTTTCTCTGTAGCTTAGATTTTTTCATGGCCTCCAATTCACATATCCACTGTCTACCACATTCAGAATGGAGCTTTTGAGTTCAGTTACCTTTTCCACTTTTCAACTTATTTTTCCTCTTAAGCTTCCCATTGCAGTACTTTGATCCCAAACCTAAGTGGGAATCACATTTCCCCATTGTCCACATCCAATTCTTGAGACCTGCCAATTCTATACCAATTCAGTTCTAAAATATATTTCAAATCAACCTTCTTTTGCCCATCACTAGCTTGCTGCCCTTCCAGGCTTGACACTCTTACAGTTCTCTCAAATCATCTCTCCACGGCACTGTCCTGCCCTCAGTTTTTTCCTTTCCTCCTCTGCCTTCTGGGTATCAGGTATCATTACCATTGTACTTAAAATCAAACCCCTTACCACCCCAACTCTTCTTCCCACCGAATCCATAGCCTATGCCCTTCTTCTTGCTTACCATGCTACAGATAAGCAAATCTCTCAGTATCTTTAAATCCTCAGACTACCAGTTTTCTGCCTCAAAGACCCTTGCATAGTTAGTCCACCAAAACACAATATCCTTTTTGCAGTTAGCTCCTTCTCTTCCTGTAATCTTTGGAAGAGCATCCCTGACTTCCATACCAAAAGGTGATTCGCCTTTCATGTTTTCTATCTTGATCCTATATTTGTTTTCACAGACTTCCAAGTTAAAAAAAAAAAAGAAAAAGAATTCACTCCTATGATAATGCATGCTCTAGGAGAAGAAGGTCTGTGTCTCATTCAATACTGTTCCATCCCAGGGCCTGGTATATACCAGGTGCTCAATAAATACAGAAATATATTTATCTGAAGAAGTTGAGTATAGGAATGTAGGTTCTAGGCCAGACTGGTAGAAAGAGGTCTGAATGAAGTGAATAAAAGGTTACATCCCTTAACAAACGACATGGATTTAGTTAGTATTTTCTAATTGTCTACTACCTATCAGGCACCGTGCTGCAAGTCAGTATAGTGGATAGACAATATAAGCACTAACAATAGCATACTGAATCCAAGACCAGGAAATGCAGGAGTAAAATGAAATCCAAGTGTCCAAACTAGGGTGGGAGTCTGACCTAGGAGTTCTTACCTACCCTAGGGCATAGCAGAGTAAGGGTGTTCCAGGAATATGGAACAGCAAAAACAAAGGCTCCAGAGCATAGAGTGCTGGGGGTGCCATGCTCAGATTCAAAGGCTGACAAGAGATTTAGGGTGAATTAAGAGTCAAGCTGGGGTAGAACAGATATAAGACAAGGTTGATGAGATTAACAGGGCAGTTCAGAGGCGGTTCACTAATATTTTAAGTTAAAAAAAAAAATCGTTTTCCCAACATGGAAATTTCCTTTTCCCCATCCTTATTGGAACTCTGAGCTATACTTAGATACCCGCGTAAGGACTGAAGATGTTACCTGGTCATGCCAGCTTTTTCTTTTATAATATAAACTCTTGACCTACTTAGGTCCTTTCTGGCAAAATGTTTTGTTAGTGTCCTGAAATTAAAGCAGTAAACTGGCATCTCTCCTATAATATGCTACCACAAAGATGGAACTAGATCCTACCTAACTCTCCTGTGAAACGAGAATTCTCACAAGTTTTTCAAGTTATTCCCCACCCTTGCCCAACCTACCAGTCAGAGCAAAAGATGCAATTCTCTCATGATTTACTAAAAATAATCTAGCAAGAAGCTAAGTCCTCCTCCCACTTCCACCTTTCTTTCTTTTTTAAACTAACCACAGTCTGTCTGGAGCCATGCTCTACTGCATCTCTCCCTCTCCCCCAGTCACAGCCATGAATGTATATTCTTTTGAATTCCCTTGATCAAAGCCCTTGTCTAGGCCTCTAATTTTCTTCAAGCTTTCTTACGTTCACTTTTGGCTCAATGAAAAGAAAAATAACCAAAAACAAAAACAAAAACAAACCCAAACAAAAAACCCCTGACACAGTCAATCTTCCAGAAGAAGCAACAGAAACCACTCAAATTAGTTTAAATAAAAGAGGGAATTTATTAGGTGAGTACAAAGGTTCTTGCGGGGATTCCAACGGCTGTAATGGGTCATAGCTAGAAGCACGCCTTTCTGAAGGACAGATCGTGTTGTGATCGCAAACTTCTACTTCTGGGTTTTGCAAGATCACGAAGAGAATATCCTAGAGGATGTCCTCCCCGTATAGTGCATAAGATACTAGAATGTGGATTCATTTCTGCTTGCTTTTTGATCCTTATATTCCTTTATGCTGGCCTCAAACTTGTCCAGCACATGTTGGCAGACATTCATGAGCTCATTCAAGCCTCTCTGAAATGGCTCAACAGCTGGAAGAGCACCTCGAGTCTGAATGCGTAAATTAATTTTGCTCTCTGAAGGATGGGTTGTAGTGTAACCACAAAATTCCACTTCCGGGTTCTTCATGATCATGTAACGGAGAGAATTTCCTAGGGTATGGTCCTCCTCGTGCAATACAAATGTCACACAGTGTCTATCTGTTCCAGCTGCCTGGACCATTTCCAGGGCTGTCTTCCTCTCGCCTTCAGCCATTGAGGTCTTCAATCCAGATATTTTTCTACACACATATTTTTTATAAAAATGAGATCATACTGAATATGGTTTTGTAACTAGCTTTTTTTTCATTTACTGTATCACAATTGCAACAAATCACTGTAATGCACTCCAATTACATAGGATTATTTATTTGTATTAGCCCCTTATTTTCCTGCCTCCACAGACTCTATCAATAAATATTTAATGACTGCCTCCAGTTTCGCCCTACTCCATCTGACCGTTCACATGGCCACAAGGGCACAAACATAAATGTTTGCTAAAATATTCTTTTGGCAGAATCACAAGAAAGGGACAGAACTGGGATAGGGTGGGCTCTGCTAGAGAATGAAAGGGTACTTAAAGGTATACAAAAACACAGATCTTCTTAAAAACTGGGGCTGCAGATCATCACCGTGCAGGCCCCACTATGGTTTCCATATGCAGGAGATAAACTAGAATGGAAATTCTGCAAAGTGTCAATCAAGCAGGAGGGAGAAAGAGCTGAGCGCACGGAGGAGTGGCTTTATTAGCACTCTACCCAGTAAGTTGGGCCACAGTTACAGGGGCTTAGGCCTGACGGAACGCACCAAAACCAGCACTCGGCGAGCGGAGGCCTGGTGCGTGGCCTTACGTTAGTTTTATTTACTCCTGCTGTTCTAATTCGGGAGGGCGGTTTAGGGACTAAACTCCGGCCTCATAACTTGTGCTCCCTCCAGGACACTAGTTGTACCGAGGCGCCTCTACTCAAACACATCCGTATGTCCTCCCCTCCCATCCCAGGCGGGGCCCCCCTCCTCCCGCTCAGGCGCCCACTTCTCTCTCCTGTCCTTCCAGCCCGGCCCTCGTTGCCGGGCCGGGCCGTGGAGGCTGAGGCCCCGATCGGCCACCTGCCCCCCGGCCACCCGCTCCCGACGCTGGGCGCGGCCTGCTCCTCCCGCCCGCCCCCACGGCCGTTACCTCTCCAACTCCTGGTCCTCTTCCATCGCGGGGACGGCTTCCGGGATCCTCAGGTGGTGCTGGCGGATCGGAGGCGCTAACCCATACCGTGAAACGTGCGGGCGAAGCAGGAAGGAAGGAACAACAGACGGAAGGAGCCGAGGACGGAAGGAGGGAGGAGGAGCCACAGCGGCGCGCGGCGAGGCCCAGCCGCTGGGCGGGGCGTGCACGTTCGCCGGGAGGCCCCGCCCACAGGCCGGGCTCCCGGCGCGAGGAGGGCGGTGGCCGTCTGGACTTGCTCACCTAGAGCTCCCGGAGCCAGTCCGTCTGCTGAGCTAGCGGGTACAGATGGGGTCGGTCTCCCGTCCCACCTCAAGGTCGAGACCCGCCTGTGGGCGTTTGGGTTCAGCCCTTGGCACCTCCGGCCAGGTGATGGCGAAGGGGGCGGGGCCTTACCTGCCGCCCCCAAATCACCTTTCTTCTTAGGGCGGAATCCCGCCTCTTTCAGACAGGCTTCTTGACCCTACGGGCATTGTGTTACTCCATAGAGGGACCCTCAAGCCTGGCAGGGGTGGGTGGTGGTGGTCAGGGGATGACAGGTTTAAACTATAGTTGATCAGTACACCTTGATGAATTTCACAACAGAAAAGGTTTAATTTCAGACTGTGTTTGTCATCCGGGATCTTGTAGCTGCACACCTCAAATGGGTCAAAATAAGCCTTCGTTTTTATCTTCGTAGGGAGGAGCGAGAGTTTGGAAGTAAAGTGCTCTTTTCCCTCCTGCCCCCCGTCCTTTCTCTCCTAGAATTTTTTCTACACCTGTAATACGTACGTCCTCCCTTGCTCTGGACTTCTTTTGCCTTTTACGCTTTCGGCTTAAACCTCCACACCTGCGGAGCCTCCCTCTCACCTTTGTTCCCAGCTGCCCCTGTCCCCGCCTCGGCAACCTTTCACCACCCGGACTCGATCCCCGCCCTCCTTTTTCCTTCCTACACCTCCTCTCTCCGTCCCCCCCAGGTGTTCTTCACTAAACCCCTCCTTCATCCTTCCTCAATCTCCTACTCCCCTCGTCCTTCACAGCCCGATCAGTCCTCGTCCCTCGCACCTTACCCCAGAGTCCCCTCGCCCCAGCACACCTTTATTTAGGCTTTCCTGCGCCACCTGTTCTCTTACCCCCCCCACCCGATTCCCCTAGATGTTCACTGCCTCCCCCAGCTGTTCCACACTCCTCCTCACGGCGGTCCGCGGTCGGCGGTGAGCGCAGATCCACTTCTTGAGCGTGTCTTCGGCGGGGGGAATCAGGCGGGCGGCAGCGACAGCCGAGACCGGGTGGGGGAGGGCCGGCGGCGAGGGGCGGAGTGGGCTCACTCTAACCCGGGAGTGACGGCCGCAGCCTGGCCCGCCCCCTGAGCTCTCGGATAGGTGGAGCCGCTCTCTGGCCCGCCTCCTTCCCGCCCTGTGCTGCAGCCGGTTGGCCCAGGTGCGTGTCGGGTTGGGTGGCTCGGCCCCGGCGCTCGCCCCCGGGAAGGCAGCAGGGGCGGTTGAGAAGTGAAGTCTTGGCCAGAGTTTGCTTCTTGCCAGGAAATCCGCGGTGGTGGCAGCGGCTGCGGCGGTTCCCGGCGGAGCGGAGGCCGGCCGGCTCCCCGCTCCCTCAGCGGGCCGCGGAGAGCGGACCTGGCGCTGGGCTGCGGCGCTGTGAGCCGGTGCGCGCCCCGGGCGGCCGCGCTTTCCCAGTGAGTAACTTTGTCCTGCCCGCCTGGCCCCGCGCCCTGTCGCGGGTCCCGAGCAGCCGCCTCAGGTGCGGGCGTCGGCGGGGTGTGGGGCAGCGCCGTGCGGGGGGAGGCGGCCGACGTCCACGGCTCCGCTTCTCGCTCGCCCGGGCTGTGCGGGAACGTAGACCTGGACCCGCTGTGGGGCCGGCCGCGCTGGTGCGGGGAGGGAGGGACGGGCTGTCCTGAGCCGGGTGCCCGCCGCCGACCAGGCGCCTGGGAGAGGCGGGAGGCCCCCGGCTGTTACCATTTGGTGGTTCCGGCCACTGTGTTGTTGCCCTTTGCGTCGTTCGCTTTTTCCAGGAGGGGAGAGGTGGGGATGAGTTTCTTATTTCCTGTGAGTGTGTTGCAAACGAGAGGGGCACTAGCTGCCTTACATCGGATCTTGTTCTCCAGGAAAGGAAGAGGGGGATACCCTCCGTCCCAGCCTGTTGCCTCTGAATTCTCACCTTTCCCTGGAGGCTGGAGGGAAGGGAGAGCTCACGTCTTCAAGGGGGTGATTTGAAAATATGGATCTCGATTTGGAAACAGTTGCACGCAAAGCACCATCCAGGAAAGATCTCAGTCGCTTCCAAAGCTTTATGCCATATGTTTCAGACAAGGACTCCTGACATAGGTAGTGTTTCTTCTGATGTTACAGTTTGCAGTTCAGGTCGGGAATCAAGACGTTATTTTCTACGAGGAGCTACAGTACACGGAGGCTTGGGCTCTTTAAATCACAGAAACCAGAAACGAAGTTGAGTGTAAAGCATTGGCAGGAGGAGACAGTTGCGAGCTCTGGTTTATAGGAACTGCCTTCACTTTAAGAATCCACGTTCTTGCAGCAGTAGTACTTATTTGTCAATTGGCCTTCCTCCCAGGACAGATTTTTTTTTTCCCTTGAGTGGAGTGTGACACAGCGCTGATGAAGTTGGATCTCAGTAGATCAATTTTATTTTCTCTGACAGATTTGATTCCCATCTCCACAACCCTTTAGAAAATGGACTTTGATCTAGTATCCTTTTTGGCCCGTCAGAGCTTTGTTGGGCCATGAAAAACAAAGTTTTGCCTTTTTAGCTTGTCCAAGTCTCACATGTGAGTTTTCCCAGAGGGGTAAAATGTAGGCCAAATCAGAACCAAAGTACAATAACACTACTTTTAATTTGGCCCACTTGTGTGTTAACATTCCTAATTCTGTATATTGTTTCTCTTTTCTTCTCATCAAGTTAGAAAATTTTCATTACTTATTTATTCAGCATGCACTAGAGTGCCTACTGCCTGCTGTGTGCCAGACATGGATGGCCAGGATCAGTTCTTTTCCCACTTGTGATCACGGTCTTACTTGGAAGCTGACCCATACCTGTTCCATTAGCTACCTGAAAGTAATTTGAATGAAGTGCTGTGGGGACTTAGAAAAGGGAGCATTTCTGCCTGGAATTTGCTAGGGAGGACCTCAATTAGGCACTTCAGACGGCTGTGGAATTTTCGCAGTACATTCTAGGCAAAGGGACTAACAAGTAGGGTGTTGCATTATGAGATCCACATGTAGTTACTCTGGCCAAGGGTGCATTGTTTGGGGTTGGAATAGCACTCAGGCGTTTGTGTATTACTCATTTCAGAGCACTTAGCATTTTGCCTTGATTACAGTAGGCACTCAAATACTTATTGAATTGACTTGAACAGGAACATGGAGGATTTTGTGTGCCAAATGAAGAAATTTGGACTTTATCTACTTACGATGCAAAGCTGCTAATTTTATTTTTTTGAAGATTTTATTAATTTATTTTAGAGAGGGAGAGGGTTGGGGAGGCAGGTGGGGAAGGGGGAGAGAGAGGATCCCAAACCCACCCGAAGCAGAGCAGGGAGGCTTGCACTGGGCTAGATGCGGGACTCTGAGATCATGACCTGAGCCAAAACCAAGAGCCAGATGCTCAACTGACTGTGCCACCGAGGTACCCCCAAAGCTCCTAACTTTAAATAGAATGTCATGGGGCA
Source organism: Mustela erminea (assembly GCF_009829155.1). Lineage (NCBI taxonomy): Eukaryota > Metazoa > Chordata > Mammalia > Carnivora > Mustelidae > Mustela > Mustela erminea. Next base: position 76,965,975 of record NC_045628.1, read on the forward strand.
CCCTGGGTGGCTCAGCTGGTTAAGTATCAGACCCGGTTTCTGCTCAGGGTTCTGGGATGGAGCCCAGAGGCAGGATCTGTGCTCAGTGGGGAGTCTGCTTGAGGATTCTCTCTCCCTTTACAAACCCTCTCCCAACTTGCTCATGTGAGCGCTCTGTCTCTCTTTCTCAGATAAATAAATATTTTAAAAAAAGAATAGTGCTTGGCATATAGTGAGGATTTGCTAGATGCTAGTTGTTACTCTGTGTGAAGGCAGAGGAGGTAGAGCTGATGTGGCATTGAGGAAGTGTATTTGGTTAGACTAGGTAAGTGACTAGCTATGATTAATGAGAGGATGATTCCTAAGTTTTTTGACTTAAGGCGTTGGAGTGTACTGGTTAAACTGGCTGTGAAGTGAGTACAAAAGTTGAATTCCATTGCATACCTGTAGAATTACCATCCTGAACTTTGGTTTCCTAACATTTAGGAAATGATCCTAGTATCTGCCTAGTAGGGTTTGAGGATCAAATGAAATTACGCATAAAATGCCCTTGGCAGAGTACCTAGCATGTTACAAGTACTTGGTAAATATTAGTTGTTCCTTTAGTGATGATGACATTAATGAGCTAGTAGAATGTTGTAAGATATGGAAAGGAGTGGTTAAAGGCAACTGAAGGTAGAAATGGGGAAGAGAAGCTAATTAGTTTTGGATCGGTCCAGTGAAGTGCTAATGAATGGTGGAGACTTCTGTGATGAAGATGTTGGATAGATGTGCTGGGCAGGAGCTAGGAAAGAATGGAAAAAAGAAAATAAAGACTTTGCATAAAGTCTTTGTGGGTGTGGTTAGCTTTTTTTTTTTCTTTTAAAGATTTTATTTATTTATTTGAGAGAGAGAGAGAGAGAGAAAGAGAGCGCGCATGCAAGCATAAGCAGGGGAACGGACAGGGGCCCAGGGAGAAGAGGGAGCCAGATGTGGGACTCTATCTCAGGTCCCTGGGTCATGACCCAAGACAAAGGCAGACATTTAACCAACTGAGCAACCCACATGCCCCTGTGGTTAGCTTTTTGGAAGATTAGAGGAAAGGGGAAGCAAAGGAGAGGTTTATAATATAGTAGTGGTAGGAGTGTTCATGTTGAATATTAGACATTTTTCCTTAAAATGCATTTTGGCCACCATCAGAGGGGAGCTCCGGGTTCATAATTTGGTTGGCTCTGTGCCCATCTCCTCCTTTTTTTTTTCTTTCTGATTGCCCCCCAAATTAAATTATTTTTTATTATGCAGTGCTATTTAACTTATCCATGCTTATTGGGTTAAAATTCACTCCAGGCCCACCTTCCTGTATCAAAATCCAACAAGGTTTCTAGAAGAAACAAAGGTCTTATTTTGAAGGTTCCACTCAGGAAGCAGTATTGGTTGAAAAAAAAGATACATGTATGTATATATGTGTGTGTGAATTATATATGATTTGACATGCAAGATATATGTACATATACATACATAGGTGTGTATGTATATACACATGTATATGTGCGCGCGCACAAATCTTGCGTGTCGAATTATGGTTGTAGAAGACTCAGCCAGACCTAAAATGATCCTATTATGGGTATTATGGGGCCTGGGGGATTTACAAAGAAAATCCCTTTTAGTTGTTCCTCTCCTATGACTCTTCCTCAGAAAGTACAAAACAGTAGAAAAATCTGTGATTATGCAAGTTTTTGGTTGGTTGGAGTTAAAAGAAGTGGGTATTTTGTGTATTAGTCTAATGAAAATTTGAGGGAAATGTCTTAAAAAGCAAGTGCTCTGATACACATCATGATAAGAAATTGTCATCTGATTAGTATGCTTTTAAGAGGCAGGTATCGTAGGATTTGTTCTTTAAAATGTGTGCTTCAGGTGAGCAGGGATCATAGCAGTTTAGCTCACTGAACAATCCCCAAGTGAAATAGTAATGTATGCATGCATGAATGAAATGGATTTCTTGGCTTTGATCTGTCTTGGCTCACAGATTTCTCTGAATTTTTTAAATAATCATTAGTCAGAGGGAAAACAAAAGAGAATTGAGCCAGCAAGGAAGCTTAGAGCAGTTCATGTACCCACAGGAAGATATAGCGACTGTAATAGAATTTATGCCTCTTTAATTCAGTGACTGTAGTACCTACTGCTATAATTATTACATGATACCCTCCTTTTTCACATTTTCCTTTGATAGTTGTGAGGTGTGTGGTAGGGAGGAACAGACTTACGTAGGGTTCAGAGTTGAACAGACAATAGCTGTGTCATAACTTTGTCCTCTCTTGGTTATTAGCAAAACTCTGGAAGTCTTGCTTGATTAGAAAAGCTGAAAAATTAATAGAAGTCATTTGGGCAGAGAGGGTTTAAGTATAGCTTACACCTTTATCTTTCCAGCCTTGAGGTTTAGTACTATGACTTCTGACAATTAGAATCCCTCAGGAGAGAAATTATTTGGGGGAACAATTATTTTTTCTCAAAACTGGACTGGGTATGAGTAATAGAAAAAAATGCAGGAAATAGGCAATGGGAAAGTAAAACTATATACAATATACACACAAGTATATATGTACATATATATGTACATAACATATATATATATAAATATGCTGTAAACAATCATTTGCCACTTAAAAAGCATACCACTTCCATATGTAAAACGAATGAGGTTTTAATTTTTTCTCTTTATTGAAAGAGTAATCTTACAGTTCTTTTATTTTATTTTATTTTATTATTCTTTTTTAATTTTTTTAAAAGATTTTATTTATTTATTTGACAGAGATCACAAGTAGGCAGAGAGGCAGGCAGAGAGAGAGGAGGAAGCAGACTCTCTGCTGAGCAGAGAGCCCTATGCGAGGCTCGATCCCAGAACCCTGAGATCATGACCTGAGCCGAGGGCAGAGGCTTAACCCACTGAGCCACCCAGGTGCCCCTCTTACAGTTCTTTTAAATAACAAATTGCCCTAAAGTGTATAGTAGGAGCCATTGTAAAAAATGTTTATAACCAAGTTATGAGGACCTGTATCTGTTGCAAAAATAAAAAATTACTTTGTTATGTAGATAAAGGTAAAATAAGTATGGGAAATATTTATACCCTTTCCTCTACCTGCCCCTTCCCCCCCTCCCAAATTAAGAGTTTGGCTAATAATGTAAAAAAATTAATGCATCATTCAGAGTTCAATCAAACTACATAAATATTGAACAAATAAATTGGAGTCCTTCACTTATACCTTAAGTCACTGTTGTGACCATTGCCACTTTTGTTCCACATGATTTTAATGTTTGAACTTTGATTTTGAGTTGTATTCATGTAAGCGTGCTTTCTGTGATCAACACTGGGCTCTATGGCCCAGGAAAGATTGTTCCTGCCTTTGTTCAGCTTAAAATCTTAAAAAGCATTCAGTCAAGGAGTTAGTTATTCTAAGCAGGGTGACTAATGCCTTTCACTTCTAGTACCTTTGCTCACCTCCAGTGATCTTCACTAACAGTATATTTTAACATTCCTCCAAATTTTTCACACCAGAAATCCTAAATTTATGTATCTAGTTCTCTGAACACAGCTTCCTATCCTGTCCTTCCCGCTTTCTAACACCCACGCCTTCTATTACAGTGCTCTTCCTCTTGTCAGAGACAGCTTGCCGATCTCTTAATTCCACCCCACCTCCCCTTTCCTGTCATATTAACATCTGTTGGCCTGGAGGTCTTCTTCCCTCTCCAGTTTGGAAGCCATTGTTAAGCACCTGGAGTATGCTTTTACTGGCCCCTCTGCCTCTCTTGAAGTTACTTTTGTGCTATGTCTGCCAGATAATGTCCCTGTGCTGATTAACTCTGCCTTCTCTCCCAAAGTTGCTTTGGTAACACCAAGGAAAGGCCAGATCCACAGCATGGGTAATTGTCTCTCAAACAACCCCTCCCTCCCATTTCCCCCAGTCAGTTTTGTTTATTTGGCACTTCCTGAGTGCTGACACTGAGCTAGGAACACTGGGGTATCCTCATGGAGCTTACATTCCGGGGGAGATAGACATTGATCAAGTAATAGCCCACCCTAGAGTAACAAAGTCCACTGGAAAAATAGTATAGGGTTATGTTGTCCAATACTGTAGTCACACATGTCGCTATTGAAAAGAGGCTAGTCTTGGGGCGCCTGGGTGGCTCAGTGGGTTAAGCCGCTGCCTTCGGCTCAGGTCATGATCCCAGAGTCCTGGGATCGAGTCCCACATCGGGCTCTCTGCTCAGAAGGGAACCTGCTTCCCTCTCTCTCTCTCTCTGCCTGCTTCTCTGTCTACTTGTAATCTCTGTCTGTCAAATAAACAAAAAAAAAAAAAATTAAAAAAAAAAAAAAAGAAAAGAGGCTAGTCTTTTTGTTTTGTTTTGTTTTGTTTTAAGATCTTATTGATCTATTTATTTGAGAGAAAGAGAATGCATACAGTGAGTGAAGGGAGGGGCAGAAGGAGAGGGAGAGGGAAAGAATCTCAAGCAGCCACCATGCTGAGCAGGGAGCCCTACTCAGGGCTGCTTGGGGGCTCGACTTGGGGCTCAATCCCATGACCCTGAGACCATGACCTGAGCTGAAACCAGGAGTCAGACACTTCATTGACTGAGCCACCCAACTGCCCAGAAATGAGGCTAGTTTGAATTGAGATGTGCTCTAAGTGTGAAGTACACACCATATTCTGAAGATTTAGTATCAGTATAAGGTAAAATAGCTCAGTGATTTTTATATTTGTTTACATGCTGAAATAAGATGATAAATTCTGGGTATATTGGGTTAAATAGAATATTAAAAATAACTCATTCACTTTTTTTTTTTTTAATGTGGCTTTAAGAACATTTAAGATGACCTATGTGATGCATACCCTATTATTTTCAGATGACCTAGGTAGCACTGGTGAAGGGAACTAGTCTCTTGGGCAGCTAACTGTGTTCCTGAAACCTTCCGTGAGGAAGTTGTCTTTGAACAGATACCTGGCTAAGTAGGTGTTACACAGGTAAACTCTCCTCAAAAGAAAAAGTCGGGGTTGGGGGGCGCCTGGGTGGCACTGTCTATTAAGCATCTGCCTTCTGCTTGGGTCATGATCCCAGGGCCCAAGTCAGGGTCCCTGCTCTGCAGGGGGCCTGCTTCTCCCTCTCCCTCTGCCTGCCATTTGCTCCCCCTGCTTATGTGCTGTCTCTCTGTCAAATAAATAAACTTTTTTTTTTTTTTTTTTTTTTTTAAGATGGCCCTTTGAAGGAGGGTGAGAAGATGAATAAGGGAGCTGGGAGAGAGAGGCCTGAGATGAGGCCAGGGAGGAAGGCAGGGCCAGATCATATAGGCCTTACTGGTATTGTATAAGGATCTTGGTCTTCATCACTCATGGGTTATTGCAGACATTCATCATGGACAAACCCTTTTGTCCAAGCCCCATTTCTACCGTCTGTTAAGTAATCTGGCCACTTAATGATGATCTGGTTTGATTTCTCAGATTTCTGTCCCTGCCTTTCCCCGCTTGTAAGGTTCAGATCCGTGGAAGGCTAGCTTTTCCACACGGTGCTCTTGATCCCCATCCTTCAAAGTCTCTCTCAGGAAAGGCTTTTGTTAGTTAACTCCCATCTGTGTTTAATCTCTTTACCCCGGCTGGCTTTTCTGTACCAGCCTAAATATGCTCCAGTCTTAAACCTTTAAAACAAAGCTCCACTGACTCTACATTCCCCTCTAGTTGTTCTTCTTACAGAGCAACACAATAGTTTTTTAGTTTAACACTATATTTTATTTAAAGCAATACATTAAAAATGGATTAACATGTAACATGTAGTCAACATATGAGTAAGGTATTTGACATTTTTTTCTTATTAGGTATTTGGAATCTGGTTATACTTTACACTTAGAGCGTATCTCGGTGCAGACACTAAATATTCAGTAGTTAAAGTAAAAAGAACCTCATCAAAATAACTTAACAAAAATATTTTACACTGCTTCAATTTTACTATAATTTTATTGTGGTAAAAAATATATAACATAAAATTTATCATCATAACCATTTTAAAGAGTGCAGTTGAGTAAAGTGTATTCATATTGTACAACATACGACCAGAACTTTTTCATCTTGCAGAACAAAGGCTATACCCACTAAATAAAGCTCCTGTTTCCCCCTTCCCTTAGGGCCTGGATTCTATGGATTTGATTACTTCAGATACCTCATATAAGGAGAATCATGGAACATTTGTCTTTTTGTAACTGGTTTATTTCACTAGTATAATGACCTGAAGGTTCATCCATGTTATACTATGTGACAGGATTTCTTCCTTTTTAAGGCTCAATAATATTCCATTGGACATATTTCCACATTTGCTTATCCCTTCATCTTTTGATGGGCATTTGGGTTGCCTCTACCTCTTGGTTGTTACAAATAGTGCTGCAATGAACATGGATGTGCAAATATCTTTTTGACACCCTGCTTTCAACTTTTTTTGGATTCTTGTTTTTTAAATACCAAAAGTGGGATTGCTGGATCATATGGCCATTCTGTTTTTAATTTCTTTAGAACCCATATACTGTTTTCTGTAGAGGCTGCACCATTTTACTGTCTCCCCAGTGGTACAAGGGTTCCAGTTTCTCCACATCCTCACGAGCACTTGTTATTCTGCTTTTTTGATTATAGCTTTTGATTGCAGCCACCCTAATGGGTATGATATGAGAACTCATTATGCTTTTGATTTGCATTTCTCTGATAATTAGTAATGTTGAGCACCTTTTTATGTTTGTTGGCCATTTGTAGATCATCTTTGGAGAAATGTCTATTTAAGTCCTGGCCCATTTTTTTTCGTTGCTATTTGATTTGTTGTTGATTAGTAAAAGTTCTTTATATATTCTAGTTTTTCACCATTTATCAGGTATATTATTTGCAGATATTTCACCTGTTTTTTTCACTTCTTTAATTGTGTCCTTTGATGTGATATGTGTGATTGTGTGTTCTGTTGTCTATTTTTTTTGTTTTGTTTTTTTTAAAGATTTTATTTGTTTATTTGACAGAGATCACAGTAGGCAGAAAGGCAGGTGGGGCTGGAAGGGGGGGAAGTAGTCTCCCTGCTGAGCAGAGAGCCCAACGTGGGGCTCGATCCTAGGACCCTGGGATCATGACCTGGGCAGAGGCAGAGGCTTAACCCACTGAGCCACCCAGGCGCCCCTTCTGTTGTCTATTTTTGATGCTTTTAATTTGGGTATTGTGTTCAAGAAATCCTTGCCAAAAACAAACAAAATCCTCGCCAAATCCATTGTCATGAACTTACTCCTTATTTCCTTCTAGAATTTTTACAGTTTCAGTTCTTTAATCTACCTAAGTCAGTGTTTGAATATGGTATAAGACAAGGGTCCAAACAAAATATTTTGAACATATTTCTGAGACTTAGCTTTTGGAAATAAGAGGTAAAGGTCTGAAATATATGAATAGTTTTAATTTAGGGGGACTGATGGCAGTAATTAGCTAGGACACAGTTCTCAAATGGTACTTACTAACATATTCTAGTGTGAGTTTCTCTGTTCTTTTGTTTCTTATAGTTGTGAGACACTGATATGGAAACAATCAGTAGTCTAGGGCTAGCTGAAGCTAAAACACAAAATGATTGGGAAGAAGCCAAGTATCAGAGTGCAGGTGATTGCATTCTCTGCCTCTTTATTACAGATATGTAATGCATGTGGTCAGTTGCTGAGCATACCTTTTAAATCTCTTCGGTCAGAGCCATTTAATAAGAATTCAAAAGTGGGCGCCTGGGTGGCTCAGTGGGTTAAGCCGCTGCCTTCGGCTCAGGTCATGATCTCAGAGTCCTGGGATTGAGTCCCTCATCAGGCTCTCTGCTCAGCAGGGAGCCCGCTTCCTTCTCTCTCTGTCAAATAAATAAATAAATAAAATCTTTCTAAAAAAAAATTCAAAAGTATCTATAGTAATTAGATCTCATATGAAATATTTATTAACCTCATTAATTTCTCTAATTTTAGGCTTTGTGCATTCATTATAGATGAGATACATTAATTGAGACTTGAACAGACTAATTTCAGAGTTTGTTAAAAAAATTAAGAATAATTTTTCTAGGTTTTGACCTTTTCTTTTTCCTGGTATATTGAGTACATTTGTCTACACATTTGAATGATTTTTCTACCTTTGAAAGACATAAAATAACATTAAGAAAGCCTTCAAGATTTATTCTGAGTCTGGATTTTTTTAAATAGTATGGTAGCTATTTACAGAAAGGACTAAGGATTTTAGTAAATCCATTTTGTAGGATACAGAAGGATGATAAAATCTATTAAACATCAAAATTAACTTTCAACTAATGTATATCGTGTTAGTTTTTTTAATTGTAAAGGGTTTTTGTGTTATGAAGTTGTTTGGTATGGTTTTAGTCTTTCTCTCTCTTTTTTTTTTTTTTTTAAGATTTTTATTTATTTATTTGACAGAGAGAAACAGCAAGAGATGGAACAGAAGCAGGGGGAGTGGGAGAGGGAGAAGGAAGCTTCCCACTGAGCAGAGGGCCTGATGGGCTCAATGCAGGGCTTAATCCCAGGACTCTAGGATCATGACTTGAGCTCAAGACAGACACTTAACACCTGACCCTACCCAGGCACCCCTGATTTTAGTCTTTCTAAATGTGACAGTGTGACTGAATTTTCTCTATGTATAGTTTGGGTTCACCAGAGGCATAATAAATCAAGCTTAGTCCTGGAGAAAGCAAAGTAGATTATTAGGTAGTTCTTAAAATGTTTATTCATAGTACACCATTCCCTATGTCTCCATAAAAAAAATTACTCTTTTGGTTATTTGAACCAAAAGAAAATAATTCTGTTAATAAAAAAACAAAGAAATTACTCTTGAAGTATACTGGGGTTTATGAAAGGAAATCTTTCTGGAAGATAAAGCTTAATGTTCCTCAAAATAATATTTCTAATTCATTTTTAAAATAGTAATACTTCTTTTTTAAAGAATATTTTTCTATCTGATAACTCCTAGGAAGCAAATGGTCTATCTGTTTGATTTGCCTTGTTGCATACATTATCAAGACCACTGGAGTATAAGAGTACATTAGTTTCCTTTTTTCTTCTAACACTATTTTTTTTTTTTTTTGATTATAGGAATGCTAGGTGTAGAAAATTTAGGAAATACTAAATTATGCAAAGAAAATAGAAAATGGCTAATAATGCCATCAGTTAAAATTCTTTTAAAATCATTTATTCAAATATTTGAATATCTGCTCTGTACTTGTGTACCATTCTAGATATTTGAGATATGAAAGTGAATCATAGAAGTTCTTGTTCTCAGAAATTGAGATGAATCAGGTAATCATTTTATCATAATTACTATATTTTGATACAAATATGATATTTAAATAGTAAAACTTGGGCATAGAATCTCATGGCAAGGTGTTAGTGTAATTATTATTTTACATTATAGGTAAAGAGTAGTCTCTAGTGAAAAATAATAGCCTATTTGTGATTGTGCCGGGCCTGAGATAGTTAAGTAATGATTATGTATTGGGCCTCCCCCCAACACTGGCTATTTATTGAATGCCTGTTATGTGCCAGGCGCTTGTTCCGGATGGCAACAATATAGCAAAGAACAAGACAGGGGGGATCCCTGTTCCTAAGGAGTTTACATGCTGTGGGGGCTGGGAAGAGAGAGAAACAATGAACAGGTAAGCAGATTAATGTAAAGGATAATGACATGCCTGGAAGAAAACAAGATGATAAGGTCAGATCTTAATAGTCTGTTACACTGGTGACTGAAATCTACAGCTGGTCTTCACATTTCCTTTCAGCCATGAGTTTGTCTTCCTCACCAGGAAAACTTTTAGTTAATGCTGCCACAGAGAAACAAATAGTGGCATCTCTGGTTCCTGCCCTTTGCCTTATCCTTTCCTGGAGGTTTCGTCCTCAGTGAAATTGCTAAACAGCAAAAGTAGGAAGGAATTTAGAGGAGAAGCAAGGCATCGGGCAAGTCATTTCTCAGATAATGTCTTTTTTCATGAAGCTGAGAGTTTGTTGAGTTTGTACCTGTCAGTATCTCAGCAGAAATTACTATTCGTATGTTCTGAGTCAACAAAAACAAACCCTACCAGTTATTAGGAGGGAACAAGCGCAAATGATTTTATCAATCCTTACAGAATTTGCAGCTTTATTGTCAAGTTTCTCATATCTCTTCCAAAATCTATCATCTGTGTCACCTTATAAAGAACTCGTCATTTGTAACTTAGCTGATTAAACATCTTTACAATTGATGTCTAGGACTTTTGTTCCCTGCTTTCTTTGGTACGTAAGACTTTGGAGTGTGACTCATGACTCATCAGTTGACGTTGTGATGCATTTTTAGAAACAGAATGCAACAGCAGATTTCCCTTAAGCAGCAGGAGTGGAAGTGAATACAAGAAAATTCAGATGCGCCTATCTTTGTGGGTGTTATTACAGTTGTATGTTATCTTGATTCTTGGAAGTGTGTTACAACACCGGACATTTCAATGAGTTTGAATAGAATAGGTATAAACTGTGTATGTGTCTTGCAGCAGAATTCTTACATTTTTATTATGTGGTAACCGCATTTCTCCCATTTTTACGGTATGCACTCACTTTGCAGATAATACAATACTTAATATTTAGGCTTGTGTCTTACTTATTTTTGAAACGAGACAATGAGGAAAAAGCATCTTGGGCACACCACTTCACTTTTAGTACTCCATAATATTGTTATTTCTGATGACAATGTCTGGTTGGCTTACTTTGCTTTTTAATTTTAGCCATGTATAATCCTAGCCAAGCTGGCTATGTTCTACTTTATTTCCCTTAGTACATGCTTCTACCATGGTATACTTCAATACACTTTAAAGTCAGCCTGTGCAGGGGTGCCTGGTGGGCTCATTTGGAAGAGCATGTGACTCTTGATCTCGGGTTAGTTTGAGCTCTACACCGGGTGTAGAGATCACTTAAAAATAAATAAACAAACTTAAAAAAAAAAAAAAGTCAATCTGCACAAATAGATATTTTATGAAAAACAAGCCTCAGATTTATGTCCCAGTCACAGTTCCTTCAGAGTTGACTACTGTTGGTTTTTGGTATATCCCTCTAGACATACTTTGTGCATATAATAAACTCGCGTGTATCTATACAGACAGATGTTTTAAAACACATACTACTGTTCTTGGGGTGCCTTCATGACTTAGTCTGTTAATGTCTGACTCTTGATTTCAGCTCAGGTCTCAATCTCAGACAAAGTGAGTGCATACCTGAGTTCAAGCCCCTTGAATTAAAAATACTAATAAATATGGGGCGCCTCAGTAGGTTAAAGCCTCTGCCTTCAGCTCGGGTCATGGTCTCAGGGTCCTGGGATCAAGCCCCGTATCCGGCTTTCTGCTCAGCAGGGAGCCTGCTTCCCCTTCTCTCTCTGCCTGCTTGTGATCTCTCGCTTTCAAAATAAATAAATAAAATCTTTAAAAAAAATACTAATAAATAAATACATATATACTCTTCTGTACCTTGATTTACATTAGCTCAAAATTTGGTCTTCTTTTTGAAATTCAGTTTTTAATTTGGTTGCTGATCTCACTAAGGTAATTGTATTACCTTAAAAAAGTGTTTATCTTGTATTACCACATACGGTTTTCTCAGCTGGTTACAATTATAGACAAAAGGATTATCTGACTTTTTTTTTTTTAAACTATAAATCATGACCCTGTTGTTTTTGCTTTTTTAAAGGGATAGCTAAACATAATAAAAATTTAGTCATCTCAATAACTTTTTTACTAGGTTCCTGTGATCTGGCAAATACAGTACAACCATGGAAGAATAGCTATTTAATTCATTTTAAATTTTGCTAAACAGCTTGGTTATTAGGGAATATTGTAGTACAAATTACACAGATTTAATAATTATTTAACAAATCTGCTTGCTAGTCAGAAATGTCTTGGTGGGGGTGCCTGGTTGGCTCAGTTGGTTGGGTGTCTGCCTTCAGCTCAGCTCATGATCTCAGGGTCCTGGGGACAGGACCTGTGTCTAGTTCCCTGCTTAGCAGGGAGGCTGCCTGTGCTTGCTGCTCTGCCTACTTGTGCTCTCTATTTCTCTGTCAAATAAATAAATAAAATCTTAAGAAAAACAACAACAAAAAAGGAATGTCTTGATGCATTTTATGGTGTTCCTCAATTCTGCAGATTGTACCTTTATCATATTCGTGTTTGCAGTGGGCACTCTTAGAATAGCTTTCATTTTGAGAAGTGTAGAGTGTATTCATTTTATTCTAAAAAGGGGAAAGGGAAAGGTGGTCTTTTCTTGTTCAATTAGAATATAATATTAGGGCACCTGGGTGGCTCAGTCAGTTGGTTGATCCTCTGCCTTTGGCTCAGATCATGATCTCAGGGTCCTGGGATTGAGCCCTGCATCAGGCTCCTTACTCAGTAGGGAGTCTGCTCTTCCCTCTCCTAGAATATAATATTGATCTGGAGGGCAAAAAAGTAAACTATTTTCAGTAATTTAAGTGTATCGCCCTAGAGGCTTTAATTTTTTCACTGTTAAAACTGCCTTCCATTTGGCTGTGAAACATAATGGGCAGAAGAGTAGAACTGCCAATATTAATCATTATAATAACTACCATTTGAGTGACTACTCTGGCTGTCACTTTGGTAGGAGCTTTAAGCTTTCATTCAGCTGTTAATTATGACAGTAATCCCATGAGGTCACCACTTTGCATTTAAGAAACTGGAGTTCAGAAAGTTTCAGAGATAATACATACAATTTGGATTAGGGTAAGTGGTTACCTATGGTTGGAAATCATACTTATATGATCTAAAAGCCATTAGTCTTTACTAAGTTGTTTCTCTGAAAAGATAAAGTTCTGATAGAACCATAATTTTTTCCTTCTTGGTGAAGAGTATTTCATAGATCATTTTTGTTTAAACCATATAGTTGACAAAAGAAGTAGGTTTCACATGTAAAAGGTCATAGTCCTATTCTAGGACTCATAATAAGATGATTTTACAAAAGAAACTCAGTAGGATTGTTTTGTTATAATGCAGTTGAATGATTTTACAGAAATCATGGTTTTAATTCTAAAACATGAGAGAAGCTGATTGCTGACTTATAAGTGAGATCATACAGTATTTGTCTTTGTCTGACTTAATTCACTTAGCATAATACCCTCAGGGTTCATCCATGTTGTTGCAAATGGCAAGATTCCATTTTTATGGCTGAATAGTGTTCGTGTGTGTGTGCATGTACACACATTTTCTTTATCCATCATTCTTCAGTGAATACTTAGATTATTTCCATACCTTGGCTATCATAAACAATACTGCAGTGAACATGAGTGCATATATATTTTTGAGTTAGTATTTTTATTTTCTTCAGATAAATACCCAGAGGTAGAATTGCTGGATCATACAGTATTTCTATGTTTAATTTTCTTTTTTCTATGTTTAATTTTTTGAGGAACCTCCATATTGTTTTCCACCGTGGCTGCACCAGTTTACATTGCCACCAACAGTGCACAGGGCTTCCCTTTTCTCCACATTCTTGCCAATACTTGTTATTTCTTATTTTCTTGATACTAGCCATTCCAGCAGGCGTAAAGTAATATCTCTTTGTGTTTTTAATTTGCATTTCCCCAATGATGAGTGATGTTGAGCATTTTTTCATGTGTCTGTGGCCATCTATATGTCATCTTTGGAAAAATTTCTATTCAGATCTTCTGCCTATTTTTAAATTGGATTGTTTGGGGTTTTTTGCTATTGAGTTGTTAAGAGTTCTTTTTATAATTTTAGATATTAACTGCTTATCAGATACATGATTTACAAATATTTTCTCCTATTCCATCAGTTATGTTTTCATTCTGTTGGTGGTTTCTTTTGCTGTACAGAAACTTTTTAGTTTGATATAATCCCACTTGTTTAATTTTGCTTTTGTCACCATTACTTTTGGTGTCAGATCCAAAAAATCATCACCAAGACAAATGTCAGGGAGCTTATCACCTATGTTTTCTTCTAAGAGTTGTAGAATTTCAGATCTTATGTTCCAGTCTTTAATTCACTTTGAGTTAATTTTTGTGTATGCTGTAAGACAGAGGTTCATTTGCATTCTTTCACATTTGGCTATCTATAGTTTTTCAAACAGCATTTATTGAAGAGACTGTCTTTTCTCCATTATGTATATACTTGGCTTCTTTGTTGTAAAGTAATTGACCATATATGCGTGGGTTTTTTCTGGGTGCCATATATATTCTTTTTTATTATTTATTTGATAGAGAGAAATCATAAGTAGACAGAGAGGCAGGCAGAGAGAGAGAGAGGGAAGCAGGCTCCCTGCTGAACAGAGAGCCCGATGCGGGACTCGATCCCAGGACCCTGAGATCATGACCTGAGCTGAAGGCAGCGGCTTAACCCACTGAGCCACCCAGGCGTCCCTGGGTGCGATATTTTGTGGCATTCATCTACTGGTCTCTTTTTATGCCAGTACCATACTGTTATGATTACTGTAGCCTTGTAATATAGCTTAAAATCAGGAAGTATGGTGCGTCCAGCTTTTTCTTCTTTCTCAAGATTGCTCTGGCTATTCAGAATTTTTTGTGGTTACAAATTTTAGGAAAATTTGTTCTATTTCTGTGAAAAAATAGGCACTAGAATTTCAATAGGGATTACATTGAATCTGTATGTTGGTTTGAGTCGTATGGTTATTTTCACAATATTCTTCTAATCTAAAGCATTGAGTATTTTTTCATTTATTTGTGTGTTTCATCAATTTCTATAGTTTTATCTGGACTTTCACTTTCTTGGTTGAATTTATTCCTAGGTATTTTATTTTTCTGATACTGTTATAAATGGGATTGTTTTCTTAATGTCTCCATGATAGTTCATTATTAATATATACAAATTTTTGTGCATGATTTTATATCCTGTCACTTTACCGATTTTGCTTATTCTAACAGTTTTCTGGTGGAGTCTTTTTTTTTTTTTAAAGATTTCATTTATTTACTTGATAGAGAGAAATCACAAGTAGATGGAGAGGCAGGCAGAGAGAGAGAGAGGGAATCAGACTCCCCGCTGAGCAGAGAGCCCGATGCGGGCCTCCGATCCCAGGACCCTGAGATCATGACCCGAGCCGAAGGCAGCGGCCTAACCCACTGAGCCACCCAGGCGCCCTTCTGGTGGAGTCTTTAAGGTTCTATATATAAAATACCATGTCATCTGCATTTAGTGATAGTTTTACTTCTTCACTTCCAATTTAAGTGCCTTTTTCTTTCTCTTCCCTAATTGCTCTCGCCAGGACTTCAATACTCTGTTGGTTAAAAGTGTCAAGAATGGGCATCTTCGTTTTGTTCCTGATTTTAGAGGAAAAAGCTTTCAGCTTTTCATTGTTGAATGTGATGTTAGCAATGGACTTGTCATGTCTGGCCTTTATTACGTAGAGGGTACATTCTTTCTGTATTGCCTTTGTTGAGAGTTTTTACCATAAATGGATATTGAACTTTGTCACATGGGATTTCTGTCACATGATCATCTCTGTTGAGATGATCAGGTCATCTTTACCTTTCATTCTGTTTATATGGTTTATCACATCGATTGGTTTGTGGAGTTGAACCATCCTGACATACCTGAAATGAATCCCATTTGCTCATGATCTATAATTTTTTAACATGCTATTTAATTAGGTTTGCTAATGTTTTGCTGAGGATTTTTGCATCCATGTTTATTGGAGTGTTGACCTCTAATTTTTTCTTGTGGTGTGCTTGTCTGGTTTTGATATCACGGTAATACCAGCCTCATAAAATGAGTTTGGAATTGTTCTGTCCTCTTCTATTTTTTGGAAGAGTTGAGGAGATTGGTATTAATTTTTCTTCAAACGTTCAGTAGAATTTACCAGTGATACCATCTTGTCCTGGACTTTTGTTTTTTTGGGGAGATAATAATTGCTTTTTCGCAGAGATTGGCACCTAAAAAGTAGAGTTACCTTGATTTTGGTAATGAGCTATCAGTAAAAGGACTCTGATTTTACTTTATCAAATCTTTTTTGTAATGATGGTTACTTAGTGAGATGTTTACCTGCATGGTTTTTGTATTTATTTTGTATGATGCTTTCGGACAAGGAATTGTACACACACACACACACACACACACACACACACACCCCGACACACACACATCTCCACAGTTTAGGTGCAAGCATAAGAAAATGGGTTACTATGAAGAAGAGTAACATTGTCATAGCTTAAATGTTCTTCTTAGTGATTCTTGAAGTGTTAGGTTTTCTTTTTCTTTTTTAAAACAGTTTTATTTGCGGAATAACTATTATTATTAAAATACTTAAATGGTAGAATAGTAGATAGAAATTTAGAAAATCTGGAAAACAGGCAAGCAAGAGTAAGAAAAATATGTATTCCCTTCTACCAGGTATACACCTGTTTGTTCTTGTCCCCATTGATAATTGTTGGAGAGTTTTCCTAATCTATAGTGAAACGTACAGTGGATTAATAATCATTTTTCATACTCTCCAAGGACGTCCCCTAATTCTTCCTTACCCACTTGTTTCTTTATCTTTACCCACTGTTTCCTTGAAATTGCCTCAGCCTATATAGTAAAGGTTTCATTTAAAGTTAGAGAGATACTTTCCTTCATTTTCAGCACTATCATACCCATACCTTTTGTAGCCATATGGGTGAGAGCTGTTGAAATGAAGAGCAGACAGACCAAAGTTGAGGAAACAACTCGTTTTGTGGAACACATTCAGTTTCGGGTGGCTCTATAGAGTAGTAGTAGTCATTAGCTGAATAGCATTTGTAGCGTGTGTGCAGTTGACTTAGCCCATGCACGACTCCCCTGGCCCTGCTTGCTCTCCTTGCTGGTAACACAGCACAGCATGCCAAAAATAGTTAATTGTGTGCTGTGGGGTTTTTTCCTTTTTATATAAATATCTGTGTTGTCAGCAAGGAAAACATTTTAGAAAACATAAGAGAAACAAACCTGTGCTTTGCAGAGTGGTGTTAATAAGATATATGTGTATTAAAATTACAGTTGGACATCTAGTTTCTAGTGGAAGGATACTTGAGGATCCTTTTCTTTCACTGAACGAAAGCTTATTTATCACTCTATGGTATAGTGACATTGGGCTACTTCGGAAGCATTTCTTAAAACTTTGTGCCCCGCTGCTGGCATTTGTGTAGGAGGAAAATAAAAAACAGCTGTGTAGGCCCTGGCTGCTGCTAGGCGTATATGTGCAGGTACAAGTACGTGAAAAGAGAGATCTGGCCATTTCTGAAGCTGGTTGCCTGTTCAAGCACTGCTGGTGGATTCCACAAGCTGCTCTTGTTAGTATTTGTCATCGGCAGATGGCAGTTTACTGACTGGGATAATCACGGTCTGAGTTCTCTAATGGCATCACTTACGTAGGCATGCCCGATGGGAAATGGTCCTAATATATCCAAGTAATGATTTACTCTTGCTTCTAGGATAGCCATGCAGCTTTTACAAGCTAATTCAGAATATGTAATTGTACCAAGGTGTGTTTTTGTTTGTATTTTAAAGGGTGGCATCAGATGCTGCTCTTGTCCCCCTAGAACTGAATTGAAAGACGTTAACTACAGTTCCAAAATGGAATTTGTTGGGAAAGGTGAAGACATTCTTTTAGTAATAGAAAATAGGAGTTAGGTTTTAAAGGGAGACTTCCACAGTATTCTGTTTAACAAACATGTTTCAATTCATATTATTAATCCTGAATTACGGATTGTTAGGTGAACAATGAATTGTTGAAGTTATTAAGTAATAAGAGATGAACAGAAGGAAAAGTTAGTATTTTGACGTCAGTTTCCTAAGTAAAAGTGCTGACATATGACGGCATAATTGTTTCCCAAGGCAACTAAATGGAAGTATATTTTCTAGTGAGTATTCACCCAAAGAGTTAAAAAACATTAATTTGAAAAGATATGTAGACCCCTTTGTTTATTACAGTATTATTTACAATGGCCAAATTATGGAAGCATCTCAAATGTCCATCTAAAGAAGAATGGATAAAGAAGATGTGGTATATGTGTGTATGTACACAAACACACACAGAAATATTACTCAACCAAGAAAAAGAACAAAACCTTGTAAAATTCAACAACATGGATGGATCTAGAGGGTATAATGCTAAGTGGAATATGTCTGTCAGAGAAAGACAAATATATGATTTCATCCATGTGGAATTAAAGAAACAAAACGGAAGAAAAGACAAACTAAAAAACAAACTCTTAAATATAGAGAACAAACTCAATTACTAAAGGGGAGGTGGGTAGAGGAATGGGTGAAATAGGTGAAGGGAATTAAGAGTACCCTATCACAATGAGCACTAAGTAATGTATAGAATTGTTGAACCATTGTATTGTACACCTAAAGCTAATTTAACACTGTATGTTAACTACTAGAATTAAATAAAATAATTAAATTAATTTTAATTAATTAAAATAAAATACATTAAAGTTAAAATTTATAAAAAGAAGTATACTTTCAATCATGTGACTTCTAGAAAGTGGGAAACGGTTTATATAAAAATTCTATATAAAATTTATAATATTGTAATTTTTCTTAATATTGTCCTTTATTTTATGTACCTCTCAGTTATTCTTGTGCTATAATAATCTATAAATCATTGCAACTCAGAAGTGTTAACTAATCACCTACAGCACAATGGCTAACACTAAAAAGACTGACAGTATCAAATGTTGGCAAGGATATGGAGCAACCACTCATATATTCTTGGTGGGAGCCTAAAATGGTATGACCACTTTGAGAAAGATCTGGCAGTTTGTGTGTTGTGTGTGTGTGTGTGTGTGTGTGTGTGTGTGTGTGTTTTTAATATTTTATTTATTTATTTATTTATTTATTTATTTATTTGAGACTGTGAGTGGGTGAGAGAGGGAGAGAGAATCTGAAGCAGACTTTATGCTGAGCACAGAGATTGACATCGGGGTCTATCCCATTACCAAGAGATCATGACCTGAACTAAAACCAAGAGTCAGACGCTTAACTGCTGAGCCACCCAGGTGCCCCACTGTGTGTTTATTTATTTAAGATTTTATTTATTTATTTGACAGACAGAGATCACAAGTAGGCAGAGAGGCAGGCAGAGAGAGAGGAGGAAGCAGGCTCCCTGTCATGCAGAGAGCCTGATGTGGGGCTTGGTCCCAGGACTGTGGGATCATGACCTGGGCTGAAGGCAGAGACTTTAACCCACTGAGCCACCCAGGTGTCCCCCCCAACTGTGTGTTTAAATAAAACCAGCATAGATGTATCTTGAGTCCCAAGTCTTCCACTCTCAAGTATTTACCCAAACATATGCTTGTAGGAAGATTTGTACAAGAATATTCATAGAAGCTTTTATTCATAATCACCAAAAGCTGGACACAGCCCAGTTGTCCACCAATAAGTAGCATGATAAAGTGGGGGTACTGCTGAGGGATGAAAAGAACAGACTGCTAATATATACCCCAGCTGGGTGCTGAATAAAAGAAGCCTTACACGAGAGTATGTACTCCATGTTTCCATATAGATGATATTCTAGAATAAGCAAAACTAATCTGTTATGGTAAAAAAAAAAAAATCAGGGTTGTGGTTAGGAAGGGACATGAGGGAACTTTCTGAGGTGATGATTATGTCCCACATCTTAATAGAGGTTTGTGTTACATAGATGTATGCATTGGTTAGAAACTCAATGAATATATACTTTAAACAATGCACAGATATTAATTTTACCTCTAAAGAAAAAATACAAACAAATATCAAACTTCAGTTAATGATATGCATGCTGTAACATTTAGAAAGAGGCATACTGACTTCTGCATTATACTTCGAGGTACCTAAAAAGCTATGATGGAGGGAAGGATGGGTAGATACGGGATAAAGCAAATACATCAAATGTTAATTGTGTATTTGTAAGATAGAGGCATTCACTGTAAAAAATGTTAAATTTAGAAAATTTTCATAATAAATTGTTGGAAAAATATTAATTGATAATGGGACTTTTTATGGCCTGTTTTTTCATGCATGATTAGTTATATAAACCTTATTTTGTTTCTCTTTGCTTCAGTGATATTTATCTATATTTTTAATTATACTAAGTCATAGCCTTATTTGAGGAGTCAGGGTACAGAGAGGTAATTGTAGCTCATTAATACAGTTGTTTTTCTTTGGGATTATTGGCAGTTTTCCTTTTTTTTGAAACAAAATGTAGGGAGCACCTGGGTGTTTCATTTGGTTAAGATTCTGACTCTTGGTTTTGGACTGGTCATGATCTTGGGGTTGTGGGATTGAGACCCACTTTGGGCTCCACGCAGGGCATGGAACCTCCTCTGGATTCTCTTTCTCCCTCTGCCCACCCCCCACCTCTGCCACAAAAGAAAAAAAAAAAAAGAAGAAAGAAAATTGGGACTGAGTGGCAATGTCTTTAAATAGATTATTATAAATTGTGTGGTTTCTCTGGGAATGTATTGCATGTTGCTTATATAATGCCTTTTTGTTTTTTTCTTTAATTGACGGGGTAGAGAAAAGGAGTGGTAAGAAATTTCCCAAGTTCAGGTTCATACAGCCTGTGTGTCCAGAGGAAGCAAGAGAGAGAGAGTACTGAGTCCAGTCACCTGACTTTTTTTTTTTTTAAAGCCAATTTCAGTCAGATTTTGCCAGTTGCAGCTGGAAGAATCCTACAGAGATGATCATTCAGTTTGTATCTATAAGCAGTGTTGCTTAGGGGCTCTTTATGTAGTGAATGATCCTGCCATTAGGCTTCTGTCTCTATGCATATTTTGCTTGTGTGATGGTTGTCTGCTGGCTAGATTGGAAGTTCTTTGAGGGAAAAGACTGTCTTACTCCTGTTAAATACACTTTCCGTTCTCATATAGATATGTAAACCTAGCCTAAATTGTTTCTCTCCTTTATATATCCTGGGTAATTTATCAGTAATTTTGAATTAATGATTGATTTTTTAAAATTATTGATCTTATCCTGTGTGCTAGTTGGTGTGTTTGGTGCTAAGACTGTAATGCTGAACAGAACACGAGCCCAGCACTCACAGAGCTTCCATTCTGTGGGGGGAGACATATAAAATAATCATACAGATAAATAATTATTTTGATAAGTACTAAGAGGGAAACACAAGGGTGTTACAAGACCAGGTAATAGGGGTCTATCCTAGTCTTGGGTGCCACATGAAACATTTTTTTGTTTGTTTGTTTTAGACATCACATTTTAAAAAACAAGGAGTTGGCGCGCCTGGGTGGCTTAGTGGGTTAAAGCCTCTGCCTTTGGCTCAGGTC
The DNA here is from genome assembly GCF_009829155.1 of Mustela erminea. NCBI lineage: Eukaryota > Metazoa > Chordata > Mammalia > Carnivora > Mustelidae > Mustela > Mustela erminea. The sequence goes on from NC_045628.1 coordinate 76,987,247, forward strand.
ATGATCCCAGGGTCCTGGGATTGAGCCCCACATCGGGCTCTCTGCTCCACAGGGAGCCTGCTTCCTCCCCTGTCTCTCTCTGTCTGCCTCTCTGCCTACTTGTGATTTCTCTCCCTCTGTCAAATAAATAAAATCTTTTTAAAAAAACTAAAAACCAAAACCAAAACCAAACCAAACCAAAACAACAACAAAAAACAAGGAGTTCTCTAGGAGAGGATAGTGGGAAAGAGTATTACATACTACAGGCAGATGGAACATTTGCAATATCCTTGCGCCAAAACAGGGCATGACACTTTAAAGGAACAAACAGAGAATCTGTGGAATAGAGAAGTGAAATCCATGAGGACTGTGCTAAGAAATAAAAGCTGGAGAGTGAAGTCCAGAGCAGAATTATGCAGAGTATAATGGGTAGGCCTTTATACTGGGTTAGGTGTGGGAGGTAAGGGAGAGGGCAGTATCAAAAGTTCCTTTGCGTTTCTGGCTTAAGTGCCTATATGGTGAGCCCATTCTCCAGTGGAGGACCAAATTTTGGTGGAAATGATTGTGGGTTTGATTCTGGGTCTGTTATGGTGTCTTTGAAACAACCAGGTATGTATTTTGTTACCATGCTATGAAGGATGTCACCTCCCCCAGATACTTTTCCTTTTGTGGCTCTTTATCTTATAGGTATAATATAATGTGGGAGTCTCTTCAGTCCTTACCTGCCTGCTAATCATTCCTGCTCTATACTGCTAGCATCTTAATTCAAGTTTTCTTTTTTCTCTCAGACTATTCTCATGGTTTTTATTTTAACAGGACTCCCTCCATTCTTTCAGACTTCCCCTTAATTCTTGCTTCACAATATATCCAGAATAAGTTTTTGAAATTACAGATCTCATCTCATCATTGTCCTTCTTAGAACCCTTCAATACCTTCTTTTTGTTTATAGAACAAACATCCAAATCCTTAACATTGTCCCCAGCACCTTGTGGATTACTCTTACCCCTGCAGATTTCCCAGGTTTTTCCTCATGCTCTCTAAGGACTTTTCAGTTGACCTTCCTCACATATCAGCTAAAACATCACATTCTCGGGGAAGCCTTACCTTGAACTTCCTTGTTGGGCTCCTCTAAACATAGATCTTGTATTTTTATTGTTTTATATATATTTGTGACACTGGCTAATTAAGACCTTTGTACTAGATTAAGATCTGTGAGGGCAAGGACTGTCTGTTTAGCTCTCCACAGTAACCCTCTCCCCACCACAGTGCCTGGCATGCAGCCTATGACTAGCAAATGTTTGTTGAATGAATCATGAACTTTCTAGTGCTTAATTTATGTACCTGTTATGTGCCATGTTAGTTAACTGATAGGGAAAAACAACGTAATGTGTTTTGCTTTTTAAAATACATTATCTTTTACTCTTAGGTTTTCTTAATTTGGACTGTTCCCATGGAAACAGCAACCAAGGCTGTTGGGGTTACTATAATACTCTGTAGGTGATATTTGCTGCTGCCATTGTTAACCAAGACACAAAAATTTGAATTTTTAGATGGAGGTGTATTGGGTTTGAGAACCAAAGTTTAAAAATTTAATTTGAGGGAGAGTTGTTAAATATTCACTTTTCCAGTACTCTTTTGAAGGTCTTCCTTTCCATTAAAATAGTTTGCTGCAGAGCTCTAGGAGTTGGGAAAGCATGAATGCTGTTCTGTTTCTGCTAGATAACTTTGTTGTTTGTTTTCATTCTACTGTCTATCACTTACTGATTTTCTTTCTTAATGAATGCTTTGTTAATAAGTAATGCTAATAACCTTTACATAGTTAGAACATAATTATATTGTCTGTAACATAAGTGAACCTCTCTTACTAGGCATCCGAAAGTTAGGATTGTTGGGGTGCCTGGGTGGCTGTCAGTTAAATGTCCACCTTGGACTCAGGGCCTGATCCCAGGATCCTGGAATTAGGACCTGAGCTGGGCTCCCTGCTCAGCAGGGAGTCTGTTTCTCCCTCTCACTCTGCCCCTCTGCCCACTTGAGCACGCTCTCTCTCTCAAATAAATAAAATCTTTGAAAAAAAATTAAAATAACATGAAGTTTCCTTTAATACCTTAAAGGCCCAGAGGAAAGCTGCAAGCATAGTTAAAGCATTTCTTTATACACCCTTTCATAGATGAAGGTTGCAGTCAGAACTTTGTAAAAATTTTATGCCCCATAGCAAATATGAGTAAATGTTTTCCAAGAAACTTTTAGAGATTGAGGAACATCTCAAAAATTGAGATGCTGTACAGTTTTATGTTGATTTTGATACTGAATGCAGAAGCAAAAAGTTATTTGGATTTTGTGAGTTAAAAATGAATGTTGATTTTGAAGGCCCCATTTTATCATAGTAAAGATAAAAATGAAAATGCAAATTTGTGGGAAATTCCCTTGAAACTGAAAATACAAGGCCTCCCTAGTATTTTGGCCCTTAAATACAAATAGCAATATCTGTTTTCTTCTGGAAGTTAGCCTCTACGATGCTAACTAACCACAGAAAATAAATAATTTCCCTCTGGGTCTATCATCCATTTATTTATATGAACATATATGAGTTTGTGCATATTTTGGCTTGTAGAATCTCTGCATATTTACTTTAAGTATATGTACTTAAAAAATTATGGGTTTGGAATCAGATTGCCTGATTTGAATCAGGCAACTAGTAACTGATTGAATCATGTTCAGTCAGTTACTAGCTTTGGCATCTTGGGCAAGTTACTTAATGTTTCTTACTTTCAGCTTCCTCATCTGAAAAATGAGGTTGCTGCTGCTAACCATATCAAACTCATGGGATTAAATCTGTTAATTCCCCATCTCAGTTAATAGCATGCCTGATATATAGTAAGCCCTCGGTAAATATCGGCTATTATAACTCTCTCCTCAGTCATTCCTTTTTTATGTTAAAATTGCTCTCATAAGTTAAACCCTGTTTAATTTACACTGTCTCTTCATGGCATCAGTCATGTGGCTGTTGTCTAACAACAAAAATCCTAATATTTTGTCCTCTCCTCATGGTCTTATTGTTTGCGCTTGTTCTTATTTTAGTTGCCTGCATCTCAAATCTTTTTCTGGCTACACTGTGTTTTTCCTTAGCTTACTGGGCATCAGTATTTCAGACAGGGTGGGCCATAGGTGTTGACCATAGCTGTGTTTTACTTTTAAACAGTGATGAGACTTCCTTCCTCCAAACTACCCACCCTCCCTGTCCTGTGCTGTGCTGGAAGGATTGAGCTGGAAGAAGCTTTGCTGGTTGTTTAGCCCAGTGCCTTTGTGCTGCAGAGCAGAAGGTTAGAGTCTGAGACTACAACTCTTCCAGATGATGGACATTTTTTTGTAAATCTTGCAAGATATTTTATTTCTCCACAGAGGATAAATCACAGAGTACAATAATAAATGGGTTACTAAATTTGGGCTTTAGAAAATATCAGGAAATTCTTATATTTATGATTGAGAAGCTAATCTTGAATTATAAGGTATGTAGTTGTATTTTGTTGGGAAATGTGAGGAAAATTCATGTGTAGCTCTTTTTTCTTCCATATATCTGTGCTGGTTTTGATATGCTGACCCCTCGCCCTCTTGTTTCTCTCTTTATTATTTGAACATCCTGCAGTGTTGCTCAAATCCACCCCTCATTTGGTTGTTCCTACTCATCACATTAGTTCAAGTTCTCATTACCATTTATCTTTACCATTGCAGGAACTTTCTGTTTTGCCTTCCTGCATTATTGCCATACCTCCTAACCTGTACCAAATCTGCTGCCATAGATAATCCTATCCCCCCGCATGCAGACCTATTCACATCATTTTCCTCTAGCTATAATCTTTCTAGTGATAGAGAGTTGTACTATTGATAATGGAAAAAACAGGAAGGCTGATGGATGCCTGATCATTTTTGAGGGGGAAAAATGCATATTTTGTTAGGGGAGGAAGGTCTGAATTCCTCTGTTAGAGACTCTCATGCCAGCAGGTTAAACTCTACAAAGAGGCATCTATCCATGTCTTATAGTACTGCGAGTATGGGAAAATCACCTTGTTAAGTCTGGTCCACTCAAGTATCTTTCTTTGGCAGTATCTTAAATTAATTAAAGATTTGTTCCTTTAATATTTCATTTTGTCTTCTGTTATATACAAATGTCCTTAGAATAGGGTAGTATATTAATTTTCATAAATCTTATATAAACCAGTTTATTGAGATTTATTTCCTTAGATTTTGTTTAAGAAAGAAAAGGCAGGTAAGGGTAGAGAATGTAATATTGAAATATGAGAAGGGAAAGGACATAGATGAGGAGAGAAAAGATGAAGAAAATAAAATTTATGACCTAGCATTGATCTAAGGGCTGGCCTCATCTTTAACTTTAACATCCTTTCAGTGGGCCCATTCCTTTTCCCCATCTTTTCTATGAGAATTTGTTTTTAGAAATAAAGTTCATCTAGTTAAATAATGAATCTGTAAATTCTGTGAACTGGATACTTCAGTAGTCATGTAGATTAAAAGTCATCCTCACAATTCATAAGTACAAATAATTATATGTCATATTTGATTGGAAATATTTCTGATACTTTTATTTATTTTTTAATATAAATAAAATAACTATTATAAAATAAATTTTATTTATTTATTTGACAGACAGAGATCACAAGTAGGCAGAGAGGCAGGCAGAGAGAGAGAGGAGGAAGCAGGCTCCCTTGCTGAGTGGAGAGCCCAATGCGATGCGGGGCTCCATCCCAGGACTCTGGGATCATGACCTGAGCTGAAGGCAGAGGCTTTAACCCACTGAACCACCCAGGGCCCTGAAAATATTTATTTTTGTGTAATGGATTTCTGGCCTGCTTTATGATTGTTCTCTAAGCCAAAGGATTTCCTTTTATGAGTATTTACCCTACATGTCTATCTGCTTTTTACATTCCAGTGAAATAAATTAAAATGAAGCGAATGTACATTGAAAACATTTTATCTGCTGAGAGCCACAAATTCAAAAGAATTTTTCTTTTATTACTTCCAGTTTTGATCAAATTTGTTCTTTTAAAAACTGTTGTTGTAAAAATATATATATACACACAGGTTGAAAATGGTGATATAAATGTATTCAGTTAATAGAGTTGTGGATTAGATACTCAATTTTATTTGCCTGGTTCCCAGCCTAGCACATACTGGGCACTCAGTAAATATTTATGGGGTATAATTTAATACATTAAAGATGCATGTAATTAATGTAATTAAAATTACATTAAAGTCTACAGTATAATATCTATGACCATGAAATTCTAAATCTATTCAGAAGCAATATCCTGACATAATATTTTGAAAGGATGAATAAATTTCTCAAAAGCCATTAATTTCCTTGTTTTCTGTATATTGGTAGAATTATTTAACTCAATAAAATAGGCAACCAGCATTTTAACACCTCTACATTTGAAAATCTGCCTCTCGTGCTTAACTGAATCTCTCAGTTTTATATATGTGTGTATTTTATTACTAAGAGTAGTTATAGTCAAAATTACAGGTATCCCTGCTTTTCAAAAATTTGTGTTCTGCCTCTCTGCTTTTTCAAAGGACCTATCTGTTTTCACTAATTGAAAGAAATCCAAAGAGGATTTTTGCTTTTACAAAGGAAGAAAAAAAAAGACCCAAAAGCAAAAATAGCAGCCAGCATTTGTTGTGTGTTGAGCAGAGGCTGTGCACATCCGGATGGGCCACAGCAGCCCCACAGCCCTTCGGGGCGAGCTGAGCTCTCCATCTTGCCATCAAACCACCAAAGCTTTGAACTGTGTCTGTGAGCATCTGTGCTTTGTCTCCATTTATTTTGTGCATCTTTTGGCAAGTTGTGTCCTAAGGTATGAGAAAAGCTTAAGAGATGTTATTTTTTGGGTCTGGGAATGCTCAGGAATCTTTCCATATAAATTAATAGTGATTGCTTCTTTGCTTTATGCCATTTCAATTCACAAAAGATTTCATTGGAATGCTCTGCTCTCAGATAGTGGGGGAAACCTGTATTTGAAGAGGATTTGTGGGGAGGGAGCAAATTATGGGTCATTGGATTTCTGGTGGTAAGCAGATTTGGATGGGCACTAAATGAACTAGAATGGTCCAAGAATAATAGTAGTAGGGGGTTGCAGTTATACCTGAGATATAAAGAAGCTGATAAGTTAGAGTACAGGATTCTAATCCTGTAAGATTATAGGATTATAGGCAGAGAATAACTGGGTTTACTTGTTTTGAGTTGATCAAAGACTGTTAGATTATTAATCTCTTCATTGGGATGGACAGGGTCAAAATAGGACGACCCCTTGGTCCTTGGGACTTCCTCACAGATAGAATTCTACAGGCTAGTAAGACCTTTTTGTGCAAAAGATTAGATACCACGGAATAAACTCTTTGTACTCTTATGAGTGATAGCCTTAAAAATAAAAGTTACTTCAATAGCAAAAATGAGTTTACTTGGGAATAGCAGAAAATTTCAATTTAAGACATGGAAGGTTTGTCACGCAATAGGCAAGCCCCACAAAGAGGAGGAATGTTATTTTATGGAGAAGAAGGAGGAAGTTGGGAGGGGTTGTTTTGAACAAAAGTGCCTTTGAGAAAAACAAGAGTTCAGGGTGGTGATAATTTCTCATTGGTTGAGTTGCCAGGGGCAGCTGATTCCTCGTAGGAGATACAATGTCCATCTTTTCCTGTTGGGGCCTGTAATTAATGAGTCTTTCCTGTTAAGGATTCTTCTGTTGCAGTCTGTAATTGATTGTTCTTCCTGTAATTGACTGTTGAGTGGGATGGCTCCTACTTCTAGCCTCCCAGTTCCATTTAGTGAACTTTCCCTTCTTTAATTCCCCCAGGTGTTTGGCCGAACTCTGGGCCTCCACAGTTCTTTATCCTTGGAGGCATGGAAGGATAGGTCCTATTCAGATCTCACATGCCTGGCTTCACTGGGGTGGCTGTCTCTGAATGAGTGCATTTACAGAAATAGGGAGCTTCCTGTAATACAAGTTGCTGTTTTTATTTGATCCCCTTTCTCTGGAATCCTCATGATCTAACTACCCCTTTTTAATACTGCCTTGGGATACGTTATTGAAATCCTCACTTTTAAGAAAGTTTAATCTAGACTTTTATATTTAGCATAAAGAAAGAAATAATAATGTCAAAGAGATCCTGAAGATCTTTATACTCTATCCATGTCATGCTCCTACCATTGAATGGTAGGAACTTGCTAAGAAGCTAGAGACCTGTCCTCACATGCCCCATCCCTATGTAGGTCCCCTTTTCTTTCTTCCCCTTCTTCATTTATCAATTTCACACACTATTTTGTTAATTTGGAGAGTATGTATTACTTCTTAAATTAACAAATGAACTTGTTTTTTTTTTTTTTTTTTAAGATTTTATTTATTCATTTGACAGACAGAGACCACAAGCAGGCAGAGAGGCAGGCAGAGAGAGAGGAGGAAGCAGGCTCCCTGCTGAGCAGAGAGCCCGATGCAGGGCTTGATCCCACGACCCCGGGATCATGACCTGAGCCGAAGGCAGAGGCTTTAACCCACTGAGCCACCCAGGCACCCCTAAACTTGATTTTTATTATACAAGTTGCTAATGGCCGTTTTAGAAAACACAGGTAAACAAACGTAAGAAGAAAGTAGTCACCTGTGATCCCCATCCCAGTTAGTACTGCTTTTAATGTTCTGTATGTTATGTTTTAAGTTAAAGAACACATATCTTAAGTCTAATGTAACTACTTTTTATTTGACCAATTGGCCAATGATTTATAATTTACTGATATAAGTTAGTATAATATATGGCTTACAAATTTTTAAGTGAATATTTTTAAATGATAAACATACTTATAAGTATCTCCCCCACCACCAACCCCTGCCAAAAACGAAAGGCAATTGCCTGGGCAGATGGTAGTTAGAAGATAATAGTGTTTGGGGGAAAATATTTTTAAAATCAGTAATTAACTTATATTAACTCCTTTTCTATCAGAAGTTAATATACTCAGTAATATCTTTTTCATTCCTCCTTTAACTCTGAAATTTGTTATTAGAAGTGTGGGGCATTTGTAAATTATATAGTATAAAGACTGACTCATCTAACTGCCCTTTTCAATTATTAAGCATGCTACAGCTAATATTGCTAATATTTGAGTAGTTAATAGTATTTTATCTACATTAAAAATAGTATACATATCCTTAATGTAATTTTACTAAGCCTGACTATAAGTTGTTTTATGATTAAATAATATTTTACGTATCTTACGTTTCACTTCCCCACATACATAATAGGTACATTGCAACACAGCACTTTTCGTGTGTATTATTGTACTTCTCCAACCGTTGCAGAAATATAGTTAGAAAGACACGTTCATCATTCAGAAGGTTAATAAGCATATGTTACTGAGTTGTTTATACCATATGTACTTAATCACAAGAAATGTTGTAAATATAAGGTAGTTGATAACTATTTTATAATTGCTTAATTGTTTATGTGAATTCATTTAAATAAAAAGGAAATATTTTAAAATTTCTGTATGTAAGCAAAAAACCTAGAATTAAGGATATTGTTCATATTCCTTAAGCTCTGTTTCCTACTGGTCCAGACACTATAGGCATTCTGTTTTTGTTTTTGTTTTTTTAAGATTTTATTTATTTATTTGATAGAGATTACAAGTAGTCAGAGAGGGAGGCAGAGAGAGAGGAGGAAGCAGGTTCCCTGCTGCGGAGAGAGCCTGATGTGGGGCTCGATCCCAGGACCCTGAGACCATGACCTGAGCCAAAGCCAGAGGCTTAAACCACTGAGCCACCCTGGCGCCCCACTATAGGCATTCTTAAAAGTGAGGAAACATTCTAAGGTGTTATGATTTATATTTAGTACATCAAGAGAAATGATAATAAGCATCCATAATTGTGGAAAAATTATTGTTCTGCTTTTCTGTTTTGTATTAGCTATGCTGAACATCTACCCTAATTATGGTTTTCTTTTCTGAAAGTGTTAAGATTTATGTATGTGTATATGGCGTAGTTCATAGATTATTTCAGATTCAATCAGATGGCTTCTAGAAACAGGATAAGTTTTTATACTGGACTGCTAAGCAACATATATTTTAAACTAGAAAATTGTAAGTCCACTCTCTTGATAAAAAAATTTGAGGAAAAAAAGAAACAACAATATAAAATGTTGGAGTAGAAAATGACTATGTCAAATAGTGGCATATTATATGTATGTGTGTATATATATTTTTTGAAATGAAAATATTCCATTTTTTGAAAAAAAACTTTAAAATTTAGAATTATATATGTAAAATTTAGAATTATATGTATATAATTCTAAGTTTAAGGTTTTTTTTTTTTTTTTTCAACAAAACCATTAGATTTTTGTGGATGTATTGCTTAGGACTAAGATATAGAAACCAATAGGAATTGTGAAATTTCTTGTTTCTTAAATTGTCTGTCTTTTAATATTAATAATAAAACCATTGAAATACCTAGTAGTAATTATTGCCACTTTTAAAAAGCTTCTCATAATATTTATCTTAAGTTGGAGGCTCTAACAGGACAGAAAATTACAGTATTTAAAAACACATTCAAGAACTGTCAGTCTTTGAGAAATTGAAAAGGAATCTGAACATCCCATATTTAAGAATAGGTATTCTACAAAACAGTGTTCCAGAAGTAACCCTATTCTGTAGTATGACTTGATTCTTTTTTTCATTTCATAATTCCTCTCCCTAGATTATAGTTGAAAATGGTACATCTCATAGGTAAGTAAGTTTAGTTTAGTTTAAATCTGTTTTAAATCTCAGATTAAAATCTCAGTTAAAATCTCAGATTTTAGTTTAAATCTCATAGGTAAGTATGTTTTTTTAAAAGATTTATTTATGTGAGAGAGGGAGTGAGTGTGAGTGGGGGGAAGGACAGGGTGGGGGGGAGAGTCTAAAGCAGACTTCCTGATGAGCACAGAGCCCCACTAGTGCTCCCTAGTCTCAGGACCCTGAGATCACAACCTGAGCTGAAACCAAGATTCTAACGCTTAACCAGCTCTGCCACACAGGCACCCCTCACAGGTCAAATTTCTAAGTAAAACCTGTTTATGTGTAAAGTGTAAAATGAAGGTAAGCTGAGGAGATGCATTGTAATGTCATCGTGGTGACTGCCGAAGGGATAGACATGTATATGTATTCCAGATAAGATATATGTACATACATATAAAATCCAGAGTGAGAGGCTCACCAAGCAAGTGAAAATCTGCTCCCTTACACCTGATCTGCTTGGCAGTTACATCTCACATGATATCTTAAGATGACATTTTGGTTTATGAGTAAGCCACTTCCACATTTGGATAAAGGGATTTAGTTCACTGGAACCAACCATTCTTCTTTATTTTCTTTAAAAATTTTATTTATTAGAGCGAGCACGAGGGTGAGGGGGAACTAACCATTCTTGAGGTTTCACATTGGCAAAGCTATAACGCAGCTCTGGTAACTTAATTATGCTGGATCACTATTGAGATCAGCTAGATTTCCTGACCATTTGTACTTCTTTTTACTCCATCGAGGACTCTAATTTAGAATTCATTCTTTTTTTTTTTTTAAATTTTATTTATTTATTTCACAGAGACAGTGAGAGAGGGAATACAAGCAGGGGGAATGGGAGAGGGAGTGGGAGCAGGGAGTCTGATGCGGGCTCCATCCCAGGACCCTGGGGTCATGACCTGATCTGAAGGCAGCCACTTAATGATTGAGCCACCCAGGCACCTCTGGAATTCATTCTTTAGGAAGAATGGTGAATGGTGAAATACCAGGCATGAAAAAGACTGGCGAGCACTATAACCATTTGTGTCCAATTTGCTTCCTGGAAGCCACACACATTGTGATTTTTTTTTTCCAAGCCTCACCAAGCCCGGCTCCTGGCTCCAAGTTCCTAATAAGTTTGCGTATGTGAATGCCCAGCCTAGAGCGGATTAGCAGCAACAAACTACAATCTCTCTCTCTCTCTCTGTGGGATCTTTGTCAGAGAGAGAGAGAGAAACAGGTGACAAACATTAAGGGAGGTGGCAGAAAAACTAACAAATTGACTCAGTTGTCATGCTTTAGGTGGAAGAATCATGGATATATAGCATAATTAATCTTTATTTTCTATTTAAGGAGGTAAAATAGGGAAGACGTCTAGGAAATTGGTGGGAAGAGTAAGGGGAGTGTGATGCGGGGTGCAGAGGAATAGCATAGGTGAGAAGAGGAGGAAGTAAGGGAGAAAAGGGAAGAAGAGACTCAGGAAGATATTATCCAAGAAGAGTGACGAACCCGCAATCCCTGGAAACAGAGTGATATGAGGTCTATGTTCGGGGGGGCGGGGGGGGGAGGGTTGAAGAAGCATCTGGCTAGAACCCAGGGTTTGGAACCTTAGAGGTGGGAATAAGAGTCAGATATATCCTGTTAAGATACCTGGCCTATCTTCTATTAACAGATTTTTTTCCCATTAAGGGGAAATGATAGAATCATAGTCGTTTGTCATGAGATCATCTTTTGTCATGGGGAGGTGAAACAAGAAACAAGAGGCAATCAAGAAATTACAGGAGCCTGATTTAGAACAGAGGCAATGGGAAAATTCCAGTGCTAGAATCCAGAGTTGGCGAGGCAAGTGAAAGCAGAGGACTCATTTGTTCATTTTCTCTTTCAGTCTTGAGATCGTTATTAACCACGTGCTGTGTCAGGCATGCTACAAGGTGCTGGGCCTATGCATAATGTAAGACATGCTACCTGGCTTTTAAGGGATGCCCAGCAGGGGCGATACGTCTAAGCAAGTGAGAGCTCACTACAGCAGTGAAGGCATAATGAAATAATAATAAAATGGTGGCTCAAGGGACAGAGTGAGTGATTTTGTTTGGGTGGATGAGAACCAGCTCTGTAGCAGAGGGTTCCCTTGAGCTGACCATTAAATGGAGAGGGATCTGCAGATCAACAAGGCAGGAGAGGAAATTCCAAGCAGAGGGACTAGCATGCTGAGGTCAGAAAGTTGTACGTACTTTAGCGTAGCCAAACGGTAGAATGTGTAAAATTGTGTCAGGAAATGAAACTAGAGGAGCCAGATCTGGAAGGTTTAAGTGCCAGGTTGGAGAACTTGGCTTTCCTTTTGTAGAAGCAACTGGGGGCTGCAGAAGAATGTGAAGAAAATAGTATCACTGTTTGGGGGAATCCTAATGTTGTAAAGGTAGCGGGGAGAGGAGGAGCATGCCTGAAAACCCTTTTGGGTGGTGGCTAAAAGAACGGGTGCAACACGTAACTGCAGTCTAATTTGGTCGCAGTGGTGGGATGGATGGAGGGTGGAGGACACACAAGCAGCGTGTCCGGGGGTGGGGGGGTCGGTGGGAACTTGGTGACTGGGTGTGGAAAACGAGGCAGAGAGTGGGAAAGAAACAGGCTTCTCTGGTTCTAGTTATAGGGTGCTGGGAGTCTAGAAGTACCATTAGGAAGTGCTATAATAGATCCCTTAGAAGGAAATAATGACATGGTTTTTGAACGTAAGTGTTAGTCACATATATGGGAACTGGGACAGTTATCTAATAACTGTTGGGAGAAAAATAAAGGTAGATCTGTACTCATATTACATACTGACCAGAACAATGTGGTAATCATTTTATTAAAAACTATACAAATAAAGAAAATACAGCACATCTTTATCATCTTGTTATGGAGGACTAGAATAGTGGAAGCATTTTTAAAGGAACAAATGAATGTATTTAATTACATGAAAATGCACAACTTTTTTATGTCAGTGGACACGCACGCATATAGGATGCCTAGGGGAAAATTATAATCAAAGACTTTTTTTTAATCAGCCAAAGAGTAAATTATAATCAAAGACTTTTTTTTAATCAGCCAAAGAGGTTTTATAACTAATACGTTAACCTCTTGTCAAGAAAAACACTATAATTTAATAGAAATAGAAATGGACCAGGGATATAGAGGTGCTCAGAAGAGAAATAAGTATAATAATCATAGAAAGTTCTTCAAAGAGGTGCAACTAAAGGAAAAATTAGATATTACACTTGTATTTTAAATGGTCAGATTTATAAATATTAAAAAGAATAAAAATAACCTCAATTAGAGCAGTTTGGGAGAACTTAGCATGCTTATACATTTCTGGTAGGAATCAAAATTTTATTCACCATTTCAGAGGGCAGTTAGTGAATGGCAGGGAAGTAAAGCAAGAAGGTGGAACTGAGAAGTGATCATGAGATTTGGCAGTTAGACACTCTGGCCACAACAAAACCAGTCTCAGGCTGATGGAGATGGAAGCCCTTTGGGTAAAGAACTGAAGTTTGCACTGATGGTCTTACATTTCAGACAGACTGGAGGTGAAACGAAGGTGGGAGAAAGGGTAATACGTGTAGACCCGTGTTTTGTTTTCATTTTTATTTTTATTATTTTTTTAAAGATTTTATTTATTTATTTGACACAGAGAAAGAGAGAGCACAAGTAGGCAGAGAGGCAGACAGAGAGAGAGGAGGAAGCAGGCTTCTGGCTGAGCAGAGAGCCCGATGCGGGACTCCATCCCAGGACCCAGGGATCACAACCTGAGCTGAAGGCAGAGGCTTTAACCCACGAAGCCACCCAGGCACCCCTGTTTTCATTTTTAAAGCTGTCAAGACATGAGCTTTATGTGGAGGGAAAAGAGAGGTTGAAGAAAGATAAGAAACATGACGTAGGCTGCCAAAAGGTATGAGACAGCCCACGTCGGGGGAGACGGGGATGGGGAATTCGCTTTCAGACGGGGATTGGGAGATCCATTGCAAGAAGAAGGAATTAAGGATGTATATAAATAAAATAAACTTGAACATGTGTGGTTGAAAAGTGTCATTTTGTTAAAGGGGTGGGGGGAGTGCTATGACCTCTGATAGTCTCAATTCCTCCCGGAATTCAAGATTTCCCCCTTTCCCCCTATGGCATGATTTCTCAAAAGAATTGTCTGCGCTCTAATTCCCCTCTTCCAGTTCTCTCTTGAACTCTTCCAGGAAGCGTTTGCTCTCATTCCACCAAAACTCTGTATCAAGGTCACTGGCGAATTTCATGTTGCTAAATCCAAGGCTTATTTCTCAGTCTTAATCTTATTTTACTTGCCTGCAGGATTTAAGACAGTCAGTTCTTCCCTCTTCCTTGAAGCACTTTATTTGGTTTCTGCTCACTGTCCTCCTAATTTTGTTCCTACCACAGTGTCCACTCCGCCTCAGCTTGGTCCCTTCTTATCTCACAGATTTTATAATGTTGGACTCTCTCAAGGCTCAGTCCCCTGGCCTCTCTTCTGCTTACTCAGCCACTCTCCTTTGGTGATCTTTTCCAGTCTGTACGCTTTTCCTTTCTACACACTGATGCTTCCTAAATTTATATGACCTGCTCAGTCCTCTCCCTTGAGCTGGGCTTGTATAGTTAGCTGCCTGCTCAGGGTCTCTACTTGGAGATCTGATGGTCATTTCAACCTTAAGATGTCCAAGCTTGAGCCGAGCCATGTAACCTCCTCTCTGATACCCTTCTGCATCTCAGTTATGTCAATTCTGTTTTTCCAGTTTAGACCAAAAACCTTGGGATCATCCAGGACTTTTCCCCCCACCATCAGCCCATGCACACATTTTGATCATCAGCAGATTATATTGGTCTGTCTTCAAATTACATCCAGAACTGAGTCTTCTCTCTTGAGCTCAGACATGTCCACCTGGTTCTTTCAACCGCCTCTCTCACTTAGACTATTTCAGTAGGTTCCTAAGTGCTTGTAGCTTGTAGCTTTGGCCCCTTCACCGTGTTCTCAGCACAACAGCCCACAGTGATCCTGCTAAGGTACTTACTCAGAGTAAAAGCCAGAGTTCTGTAAGCCCTGCAAGATTTAAGTAGCCCCAGTTACCGCTCTGACCTGTTTTCTTCTCTCTGCTTTGTTCATTTCTTCCACCCTGGCCTCTTCACTGTTCAGTGAACACACCAGGCACATTCCCTCCTCCGGGCCTTTATACTTATTATTGCACTTGTCTGGAACAGACATTTTTATACCAGGTACCTGTGTGGCTTTCTAGTCACTTTTTGGTTTTAAGTGACGTGTCCCTTGATAGTGAGCCTTTTCCTGATCACCTTACTTACTTAAAAAGCTTCCCTTCACGTACTGCTTTCCCTGTCTTACTTTATTTTTTCTTTCCAGCCATGTAATGTTTTTAGCTTCACAGTAATCCTATATATAAGCAAGAAACCATTGTTACTTTACACACAAGGAAACTGAGATTTATAGACGTTTAAGCGCTGTGCACATCACGATATCGCATTGTTAGTGAAATAGGGGCAGGGCCAGATTTTGAACCCAGGTCTCAAACTCTACGAACTCTAACTCCAGAGGCTCTTTTGATGCTTTTCACTCCCATGGGTAATTGAGAGTTAGGAGTTATAATCATTGAAATTAGAGATTTTTGAAATGACCTTAAAATTAAGAACTTACCAGTCACTTGGAAACAAATGTTTTCTGTATGTCGTGTGCAAGAAGTTAAAGAATGTTTTCATCCTTTAGAAGAAAACATAATTTAATTTATTAAGATGAGAGCCCTTGCCTTTGAGTGTAATAGAGAGAAGCATTTAAATAATAGCCAGCTGGTAAACATCCGCAATAAAACCGAACCAATGAAAACTGTAGTTCCCTCCCGCCAGTCACCCTACATCTTCTGGGTATATGCAATACTTTGGAATTTGTGACACTCTCTAAGATGATAGAAATTGCCCCAGCTTAGCTGGCTGGTAAGGAGTGCTGCTGGGAAGAGCCCACGTGCTGCCGGAACCTGTCTTTCCTGGAATAAAGTTCTTTCCACAGAGGTCTTTAATTATTGGCAGAGGTTTGTCTGGATACTTAACTGTCTAGACATGTTGAACATTCCATATGGTATGCTTCTTTTTCAAAACAGTTTTATATCAATTCTATTTTTAAATTACTCTAAGGTAACATAATATAGTATGATTTTTAAAAATACAGCTTTAGTATCACTATCTGAACCTATAAGACTTGGGGAGGTAATTCAGTTTGGTTTTGGCCTTTATCTCTTTGCATTTAAAATAATTTTTCATCATAGCATAGTGGTTCAAAATTGGAAGACGTAGTGGTAGAAGGACATTTCAGATTGGTTATTTCTCTGCTCACCACAGTTTAACCTCCACTTTGTAGAAATTTAAGATCTTGAAGTTATCGAAAAAATAACAAATTTTGGGACTGACAGGTAAATATGACATATCACTGAGCATTTTATTAGATATGAAAAGACAGAATCATAAGAGTTTTTAGAGCTATATTTAACTCCATGTATGTGTGTGTGTGTGAGAGAGAGAGAGAGCGAGCGAGAGATCAGTTAGTATCTAGACAAAGCTGATAGTTTATACACAGGAAACCAAGGCATCAGAATATATATGATATACTACGTGCTAGTATATCACGTAGGATAAACATTTGGTGAATGAAAGAATTAATTGCATAGTGACCTAGTTACCCAGCTGGCATAGAGCTTAGAGCCTAAGTTTCATTGCTTCTAGCATTTTTTGCTTAGCTTACTAATTTTCTAGATTATTAAATAGGGTACATGTTATTACAAGTAGCATCTTAAGAATTTTAAAATGGCTTTTCAACATCATAAGAAGGGATAGACAAATATTTAAGTGTGCTGAATTACAGTTTTATGTAGAAAAATGAGAATTGTATGTGTGGAATTGTTGAAAACTGTTCTTTTGTAGTTTTCTTACTGACATGCAATAGAAAGTACGTTTTGATTAAGAATAGAATTTATTTGGGGCACCTGGGTGTCTCAGTAGTTTAAGCATCTGCCTTCAGCTCAGGTCATGATCCCACGGTTGTAGGATCTAGCCCCGCATCAGGCTACGTGCTTCTCCCGCTCCTGCTCCCTTTGCTTGTGTGCTCGCGCGCTTTCTCTCTCTCTCTGTCAAATAAATAAAATCTTAAAAAAAAAAAAAAAAGAATCCATTTAAGACCGTCATCTAGCATGCTAAATATTTCTATACAGCTAAATACCCAGGCATGCATCTTCCAGAGGGAAAAAAACTCTGTGGAGAGAGCTTTATTCCAGGAAAGACAGACTCCTCCAGTGCGGGCTCATTTCAGCATTTGACCTTTTTCAGTCTGTCTTTTTTAACAGTAGTGTTAGTTATTAACTGGTACTTCTTATGAAAAAAGCATATCAGATACCTTTAGTGCTCTGTACCAGCTATTCTCAAAGTATGACCCAGGGTCCCTTATTCTCTTCTGTTGGGTCCGCAAGGTCAACACTGTTTTCCCACTAATGCTAAGACATTATCTGCCTCTCACTGTCATTCTATCCTGAGTGCCCAGTGGAGTTTCCAGAGGATACATATGACCTCACCACAGATTGAAAATGTACAGATTTGAGGCTCCAGGTTTGTAAAGGTATAACACAATGGCCTCTCTTCTCACTATATTCCTTATTTTGGAAAAAGAAATTTATTTTTTTTCCCATAAAAAACTTTTTCATAAAAATCCTGGTGTGTAATGGGTTTATTGTTTTATTAACAAATGAATATTTAAACAATCCCATTGTCACTTCAGAAACGTTCTCTAAATGGCATAGTGTAGTAAGGATCCTTTTAGGATTGGCTTTTTTCACTCAGCATAATTCTCTGGAGATTCGTCCAGGTTGTGTGCAGCAATAATTCATTCTTTTTTATTGCTGAGTACTATTCTACAGTACAGATGTTCCTTGGTTTGTTTATCCACTCACCCACTAAAGGTTGTCTGGGCTATTTCTAGTTTGGGGCCATTGCAAATAAAGCTGTAGATATATGTGAGACTTTCACTTCTCTGGAATAAATATCCAGGAGCACAGTAGCTGAATTGTATGGTAGTAGCATGCTAGTTTTTTAAGGAACTGCCACAGTTATCCCAAGTGGATAAAGGGATCCTTAGGTGTAAAAGTTTGACACCCAAAGGCATTATCAAAGCTGATGTGTCACATAGACAGAGAGTTTTTCTGTATTGATATCAGGTAAAAAAAAAAAAAAAATTCAAAATTCTCAGACTTTTGACGACTAAAAGAAGTTATATCTTATTCTTTGTAATCATAGAGCAGGGTCCAGTATATCGACTGCTTGGCAGTGCCATAAATTGCAAGGTCTTCTCCTATATGTTTATAAAGTGATATTTTTTCACTTTTTTTTCATTTTCATTTCATTTCTTTTTTTTTTTTTTATCATTTCAGCACTCTTAACATTTCAGACCCAAGTATGAGCCTGACACAAAAACATTTTTATTGTGTAATATGTGCCAAGAATGGTGAATACAGACAATAAAGAAGATGCTATCTTCACCCTCAAAGAGCTGAGAAGACAGATTAGCAAGAAGGCAAATGTAGTAATTGTTGAAATGAAGGTATGTGTAAGAGCAGCAAGGGCAAGAGGGAAGGTGGATGTACTCAGGAGTAGGAGTGGGGCTGGGGGGTTCTGCAGAGCAAGTAGAGTTTGAGTAGGAACTTGACAGGAGGACACTCGAGGAGAGAGTAGCCCGAGACTCTTGAAGTTGATGAGTCAAAGGAGCCCTAGGGATTTCCCGTCTAACCGTACTTTGGTGGGAATCTTTAGCTCATGGCCTCTCTTTTTCTGGGCTGGATCTCCAAAGGTAAGGACTGTGAGGACTCTTTCTTTCTGAATTAAAAATAATCTACAGAGGGGCACCTGGATGGCACAGTTCGTTAAGCATCTGACTTGAGTTTGGCTCAGGTCATGATCTCAGGGGCTGAGATTGAGCCCGTAGTCAGGCTCCACACTCAGTAGGGCTGGTGGGTTCTACAGAGTAATTTGAATAGGAACTCTCTCTCCCTCTCACCCTCCCCTTGCTCTCTCTCCCCCTCTCACTCTCCCCCTGTTCTCTCTCTCTCATGCATGCTCTCTCTCAAATAAATAAATAAATCTTTAAAAAAAATAACCTCAAGAGAAATCATCTGAATAACATGTAGTTTTGGAGTTTGCAAATTAACTATGAAAAAACCATAGCTATTCCTGAGAGTCTCTGATGCACCAGGGTGTTCTTGTCTCATAAACCAGGAGGAGCAAGCCTCTTATTCCTAACTAGAGTTAGGTAGGAAACAGTGTCTTCTCACTTCCTTTCCAGTGTTGGGGATTTTTCAAGATATTATTTACAGTATATTGTAAGAGGCACCTGGGTGGCTCAGATGATTAAGCATCTGCCTGGGCTCATGCCAGGTCATGATGTCTGGGTCCTGGGATCCAGCCCTGCGGAGGGCTTCCTGCTCAGCACAGAGTCTGCCCTTCCCTTTCCCTCTGCCTCTGCTCCTGCTCTGCTTGCCTGCTTGCCTGCTTCTCTTTCGCTTTCTCTTTTTCTCTCATGTGAATAAATAAAATCTTTAAAATAATAATAATAAAATGTGTTGTAATATTCTCAGCCAACTTAATAACTTCCATCTCTTTACTCTTCCTGGAATATTAGCTAAACATACAATGTAGTTTGTGAAGATACATATCATACAATGTATACCTATCTTTATATTATGAAAAATATTTAGGACTTGCTTAATTTGCATTTTGATATTTCAGATTGTGCTCATAGAATATCTGAACTCAAAATTATATCTAAACATGGGCATATCTTCCTATAAACATAGATGTACTTATGGCCGCCTAAATGTAGTAAGAGTGCACAAGTAAATTGTCATCTCTGTGGCCACGCAGCATTCACTGAACTGCTCTTCTGTGGGAGGTCCAGCTCTTAAGGAGCTCAGTTTAGCGTGAGAAGTAGTAGTAGGTGCTGCAGTTAGACTTGCACACTGAGAAGGAATGACGGTGTCCGCCTGGGTTGGGAGTAGAGGGAAGGGGTTCGGGGTTGGAAAGACAGGATCAGGCGCCCTTAGTCCTGACAAAATTCCTACAAGTAAGGCTTTCATGAAATACCTCTCCTCTTTCTTGTAATTACTTCATTTGCTCTTGGGTTATTTTGAAGCAAGAAAGAACTAGATTTATCACCCTTATCTCTTACCAAGTAATTATACGTTGTTTGGCATTTCACAAATCATAACATCTGTCTGAACTTCTGTTTATCTTTAATAATGATAATAATAGCTAATACTTACACAGCACCTACGATGTGCTAGGCACTATTTTATACACTCATTTATTATTTTATATGTTCGTTTTTTCTTTATATCAGCCCTTTGAAATAGGCACCATGGTTACCCCCATTTTACATTTTACACATGAGGAGGAAGCAGAGACATTTAGAAAGGTCACAGAGCTCATTAAGTGGCAGAGCGAAGATTCGAACCCTCCCAGACTTCCTCCAGAGTATGTGTTCTTCTGTACTTGCGCTGCACAGCCTGGCAGTTCTTCAGTCAGTACGCACGAGCACATGCTAGTGAGCTACACAGGGTGATTTTTCACTTAATGTTTGTGTCATGGTAACAGAGGTATCTCGGGGGTGGAAGATAATGCAGTTGTTATTTGGTATTTTAACTGGGAACATGTTATTTTTCCTCATGAAAAGATTTTGTGATAAAGAACTCAAAGTTATTTAGAGATTTAAAAAATAGCTAAAACATAATAGTCAAGAGAAATGCTTTCTTAGTCATTATGTGGGAGGCTTGAATTGCAGTATATTTTCTTGAGGAAAAGAAAAATTAGAATAAACACTATCACAAAGAAAGAAGAGCAAAGGATATGTGAGTTTTCTTGCTGACTGGAATTAGAGTCTGTAGACATCCTGTACTAAAATACTTTGTCTGGGTTAAATGCTGTTTCTCTCCTTAATCTCACATGCCGTGCACTGAAGATTGAAAAGTTATGGTGCCCAGAGGGTAAAGAACAAGGCTTGTGGGTTACATTTGCTCTCTTAATGTTGGTACAATAGGAGTTTAGCTCATAGGCTGCTCTTGTTATTTTATTTTATTTTATTTTTCAAGATTTAATTAATTAATTAATTTGACCGGCAGAGATCACAAGGAGGCAGAGAGGCAGGCAGAGAGAGAGAGAGGGAAGCAGGCTCCCCACTGAGCAGAGAATCCGATGCGGGACTCGATCCCAGGACCCCGAGATCATGACCTGAGCCGAAGACAGCAGCTTAACCCACTGAGCCACCCAGGTGCCCCTCTTGTTATTTTATTAAGTTATTTTTCAAAACAGTGTCTCGAAGGTCAGCCATCCCATTTGAATCCTGGCCACCTGCTCATAAGTCATGGCACCTCTTGTTAACTTTGTTGAAATGTTAATATTGTTTTTCTAATAAATACTCTGGATAAACAAAGTGATAAATATGCATGTGTGATGGGAAGAGAATTTTCTCATTGAAACATACGTTGGGAGCATTGACTTGGTGTCTGCCCCTTCCGCTCTTGTGGCTGGAGGCCCAGGTTTGATGATTCCCGCAGCCTGAAGGTGTTGTGCCTCGGATATTTTGACCTGCTGCATACTAGGGAAGCGTGCCAGGTGCTCTGAAGCCCTTGAGGCTCCACAGAGGGGCCCTTGTCTGGTTCCATCTGGCCGACGCCCTGTCACACAACACAGCAGTGCGCACTTTTCCCCTTTTGAAAGTATTTCCGACTATAAAACCAAACTTGAGTTAGATGACCAGTTCTCCTCATCTTTCTCTGTATTCACATAACAGCCTCCTGTGCAGAGCTTTCTTGGAGTACGCTGAATTTTAAATAGTGGGTTTTCTTAATTGTCCTCTCCCTACCTCTCCTGTCAATGTGGAGTCATACTAGAGACTGTAAATATTTACTGAAGGGTGACTATAGACAGCTGCTGCCTCTGGAGTTGATTTTTAAGCCCTGGTGCTGCTGGGGAACCTGAGGGCAGCATTCCTTGCTAGAGGTGCATGACCTGGGGGCGGGGGGGTGTGGCTTTGAGAGCCTTCTGTAGTTGGACGGGAGACAGACACACACGCACACACAAACTGCCGTTTTGAGTAAGCAAGAACAGATCAAAGTGTTGAATAATACGAGGTGGAATTATAATTTATAACATCTTGTACCAATTTAATTGAATGACAGTGGGCTTTTTCCCTAATGCTATAAAGTAGTACTGCACTTTACGGAGTTTGCACAGATGTTATCTATATATGCTATGTAGTTTATCTTTCTATAATCTGGGCTACATAGAGAATATTTAAATCATACATATTTTGAAATCCATTTTTTACAAGCATAGTACAGGGCGAAGGTCATTTTTTTTAATAGACACTGAATTATCCTTAAGACAACATTTCAAAGACACAGTCTTTGGTATGGCAATGTAAATGCATAAAATGAGAAGCAAAGAACCATGACTGGGATGACAGATGCAAATGTATTGCATAATATACCTCAATTTGCATTATTAGCATGCTATGTAGATTAATTGGCTTTAAAAACTATCGTTGAGCAGCGAAGTGTTGGAGGATTTCAGTCTGTAAAACGGATTGATTCTCTTAGTCACACCATATGCAGCATCTTTGCTTTTAATCACAAGTTCTTCTTTCACCAAGAACTTGGCAATGTTGTAGCCAAGTTTTAGCAGGTTTGTAGCAAGATAAGCTTTGCAAGCTTAACCAACGAGCAAATCAGTTAATTTATTAGGATTTTATGACTAATTTATCACCTGATCTAAATTTTATTTTATTTTTTAACCTAAAAAAGAAGTTAACTAAGTAATATGATATCGATGACTTTTAGCCCCTCTTGACTGATGCTAATTACAGTTGTGGTTTGTTTTGTTTATCTAGAAAAACCTTGATTTTAGTCAGATACTTCATTGCTCATCAAAGGAAACCATACGTGAAGTGAAAGTCTAACGTGTGAAGATACAGAAACTGCTTTGGTTGGTTCAAAATGGGAACAACAAGTGATGAGATGGTGTCTGTGGAGCAGACCTCCTCCTCCTCCTTCAATCCTCTGTGTTTTGAATGTGGCCAGCAGCACTGGACAAGAGAGAACCATTTATACAATTACCAGAATGAAGTAGATGACGACCTGGTCTGCCATATTTGCCTTCAGCCTCTGTTGCAGCCACTAGACACCCCCTGTGGACACACGTTCTGCTGCAAGTGCCTCAAAAACTTCTTACAGGAGAAGGATTTTTGTCCATTGGACCGGAAAAGACTCCACTTTAAGTTGTGTAAGAAGTCCAGTATTCTAGTTCATAAGCTTCTGGACAAATTATTAGTGTTATGTCCATTTTCTTCAGTGTGCCAAGATGTCATGCAACGCTGTGATCTGGAGGCACATCTTAAAAACAGGTAAGCACAAAATATAAAGGGAAGAGAAGTAAAGTCTAGGGTTTATAAAAAGGTTGGTCAAACCAAAACTTCCTGAAGAGTACCAAGACATCAGTAAGTAAATGGACAAATCAGATACAAGAGATACACAAATAAGTTCTGTGGAACAACATTTTTACATGACAATTTATCAAAAACATAGATACAGAAACTACAGTGAAGAAGTACCTACTAATATTTTTGCTGGTATAACATGAAGCGATTACATTCATGTGGGCAGCAGGGTGTAGTGATAGACTTTTTTCCAAGGCAGTTTAGCAGTTTGTTTCAAAAAGTGAATGTGAGTATCCTTTGATGTAGCTTATTATCCTAAGGAAATAATCCAAATGAAGGAAAAATTATGTATAAAGATGTGTTCACTGCAGCATTGTGCATAGTTCAATAAATCGGAGTTGATCTAATTAAGAGTAGGGAAGGGTTATAACTACCATAGTACATCAACTCCATGGGATATTATGTAGACAGCAGAAACAGTAATTTGGTTGCAACATGGAAATGAGGCTACATTATTTTATTTGCTAGGATCTTATAAAGAATCTGTGTTCAAGGACTAGACTGAATAAGAGCTAGGGGTTCGAAAATTTAAAGCATTCAATGGGGATTTTTATTCTAATAAAGCTCTTTTTTTTTTAAGCTTTTATTTATTCATTTGACAGTAGATGGAGAGGCAGGCAGAGAGAGAGAGAGGGAAGCAGGCTCCCTGCTGAGCAGAGAGACCAATGCGGGACTCGATCCCAGGACCCTGAGATCATGACCCGAGCCGAAGACAGCGGCTTAACCCACTGAGCCACCCAGGCGCCCTTCTAATAAAGCTTTCTATTAAAAGCTTAAGTAATTTATTGAGCCAATTAGTGAGTTTTACAATTTGACATTAGTGAAAGACTTGGATTTTAGAATTATTTATACCCTTAGGAAAGGTTAGAATATATCTCTATGCCTTATGTATGAAGAATCCCATAATATGACAGAAAAAAATGTATTGATTTCTGGATTTCAGAGTTCAACCACTTGTGCAATAGAAAGCTAGGATTGCTGTGAAAAAGTCACAGTACAATATATGGGGTATCATAGAATTGATGGAGATTATCTAACTTCATCACCTCCTTTTACAAATCAGGAAACTGAATCACAAAGATTTAGAGCTAGTTAATAGTATAGTTAGGCGTAAACTTCTAATACACTTATTTACAATTCTGATGCACTGTGCTGACTTGACCACAGGTCCAGTCATGTTCCTTACTACTACGTGGTAGTAAGTTTCCTGTAGACATGTGTATATGTGGTCCTTCTATTCCTAAATATCAGTGTTATAAAATGAGGATACTCATTAGAAATAGTTAAGATATATGAGAAAGAACAAGATGTTTTTACCATGTCAGAAACATGAAGATTTATAGAAAAATTGTTTAGATCTAAGCTGTATTATCTAGTAAGAGCTAAGAAAAAGTGTAGGGTAGATACAGAGACTTGTGAAAGTGCTTATGGCCTTAGGTTTCCTTGTTTCCTCGGTCACCAGCAGGTGTAGGGTCTGAGCACGACAGCAGAGACCTTGTAGAAATCGACACCAGACTTTTGAATGTGGTGTTCTGGGTGGGTTCTGCTTACTGAGGATGAGGAATATCTTGCCTTATTTCTCTCAGTTGGACCATTCCTTTTAGGGAATAGTTTTCTTTGACTCTTTTACGAATATCAGTTAGAGGATGTTAGAAGAACTGAACAAAGTCTCAGTTCAGTTACCAATTATTTTGAGAGCAGTGAGGTAAACGTTGCACGAATTTTTAGGAATATTCACTTAACTAATATGCCTATAAGAATTTAATGTGTAATTGACGTATCATTAGTATTTTGGATCAAGCAGTTTATGTTGGTGATGTAAAAACTTGGGAACAGCACACTGTCCTTTCATTTGCAGATTGGTAAAGGCTAAGCATTCATGTCCAGTTGCAAGTTGCATTTTCCAAGTAAGCTTGTTAATATTTGAGCTACTTGTTTAGTCATTTCCAAAGCTTCTCAAGCCTATATAGTGAACGATACATTGAAAAAGGTGAATGATTTGAAAAGGTGAGTGACTGGCTTGATATAAACAGCCAAGAATGGTTATTGACTATGAAAAATAAGAAGGCAAATTACAAAGTGTAATTTTTCTATCCCATTGGAGTAGATATGGGTGGAACAGCCCGACCTTTCTCTAGTTTTCAGTTAAAAATGGTGATGTTAAGTAGTCTCTGCAAGTGGAGCGCAAATTAGAATCTAATGCTGGCTTGTAATTGTCTTTACTAGTCTTTGAATCCCTTTGCTAAAAACTGACATTCAGCTAACATTTCTACATTTAAATGGTTAATCTATGTTCTAGTATCGGTTGCTGAGAAACTAGCCACCCCAAATGTAGTGCCACAAAACAAGCATTTGATTCTGCTCATGCATTCTGTGAGTCAGGAATTCAGACAGGGCACAGCAGGGATGACTTGTCCGTGTTATGTGTAATCTGGGCCACAGCGGGGAAGAACTGAAAGCCAAGGACCAAAACATTTGGAACTAGAGAATCTACTTCCAAGATGGTTTCTTCATTCACACGTCCGGCACCCCGGTGGAGAAAACCAGAGGTGCTGGCTCAGCTAGGAAAGCCTACAGGTGGCCTTTCCAGCATGGCACCCTCGGGGTATTTCAAGTTTTTATGTGGCATTCAGTGTGGCAGAAGCTAGAGGGCTTTGTATGAACTAATCTTGAAGGCACATATTACCCCTTGTGCTGTCACTCTGTTTGAAGCAGTCCACTCAGATTCAGTGGGACAGGGGACCTGGGCTTCACTTTGTGATGGAAGGAGGCCAAACATTTGCAGCCATGTTTTCAAACCAACCCAGACAGGCAACCGAGTGATACCATGAGTCACAGAATATGATTATTCTGACTGTGCCATCTCTGCACACAGTCTCACTTATTTGAAAGAAATTGAGAAGTTCCTTATCAACTCATAGAATTTCAGGGGCACCTGGGTTGCTCAGTTGGTTAAGCATCTTGCCTTTGGTTCGTGTTTGTGTTCAAACATTCTTGCCAGCATTCTTTTCTTATGTAGAATGTAAAAAGCAGATATATATAGCAGATATATTATATCTGCTATATATGATATATATCAGATATATTATATCTGCTATATATTATATATATATATTATATATATTATATATTATATATTATATCATATATATATAATTTGCAAATCATATATATATATATAATTTGCAAATCATTTGAGAGTATGAGTATCCAGAATATATAAAGAATTTTTACAACTCAATGAAAAAGCAAGTAACCCACAATTTTAAATGGGTGAAAAATTTGAATAGATATTTCTCCAAAGAAGATTATTTAAATGGCCAATAAACATGTAAATAAATGCTCAGCATCAGTAGTTGATTTTCGTAATGGGGTTTTTTTTTGGTAAGATGTAAGCATCCTGTATATATTTGGATACTAGAACCTTATTAAATATATGATTTCAAATACTTTCTTTTGTTCTGTTGATTGTCCTTTCACTTTCCTACGCTCTTTGAAGGACAGATGGGTTTAATCTCATGAAGTCCAGTTTCTCTGTGTTTTCTTTGTTTGCTTATGCTTTTGGTGTCATGGCCAAGAAATCAAGGCCTAATCCAAGGTCACAAAGATTTATACCTGTTTTCTTCTAAGACTTTTATGGTCTTTGATCCATTTTTAATTAATCGTGATTAGAGAACATGCTATGCATAATTCAGTCCTTTAAATTTAATTAAGGCTTTTTTTCTTTTTAATGACCTAGCACATGGTCTACCCTGGAAAATGCTCCATGTTTACTGAGGAAGAATGTGTTTTATGCTCTTGATGGGCGGAGTGTTCTATACATGTCCTGTTGGGTCTGCTTGATTCATAGTGTTCTTAAAGTCTTTTCCTGTTCTTCTTTCCCTGTTCTTATCTGGCCATAGGGTTCAATCCATTATTGCGGGTGTGGCATTGAAGTCCTAAACTATTATTGTTGAATTCTTTATTTCTCCTTTAATTCTGTCATTTTTTTCCTTTACGGACTTTGCATGTCTTTTGTTACTTACATTTATAATTGTTATAGCTTCTTGATAGATTGAACATTTTCATCGCTGTAAAATGTTGGTCCGTAGAAACTGTTTTTTGTTTGTTTGTTTGTTTATTTGGCAGACAGAGACATTACAAGTAGGCAGGGAGGCAGGCAGAGCAGGAGAGGGGAAAGCAGGCTCCCTGCTGAGCAGAGAGCCTGATGCAGGACTCAGTCCCAGGACCTGATATCATGACCTGAGCCAAAGGCAGAGGCTTAGTCCACTGAGCCACCCAGGCACCCCTAAAAACAATTTTTTTTCTCAAAGTCTGTTTTGTCTAAAATTAGTATATCTACTCAGCTGTCTTTAGGTTATTATTTGCATGGTATACCTTTTTTTCTTCTTTTAATTTTGACCTGTATGTGTCTATGTATGTGTCTGTTGTAGACACACTTACAGTTGGATCTTTTATTTTTTTAATGCATTCTGCCAGTCATTAACTTTTCAGTGGAGTATTTAATTTATATTTAAACATATTTATTATATTATTTATATTTATAAATTTATTTAATTTATTTATTTATATTTATTTATATTACTGATCAGGCAGGATTTATGTCTGCCATTTTGCTATTCTGTCATTTTTTTGTTTCTCTGTTCTTCCATTACTTCCTTCTTTTGTATTTTAATGTATTTTCTAGTATTCCCTTTTAATTCCTTCATCATTTCTGTTTACATATATATTTTTAATTGTTTTCTTGGTGGTAGCCCTGGGATTATAATTAACATCTTAATTTATAACAGTCTAGTTTAGATTAATACAAACTTAATATCACTAGAGTACAGAAACTTAGCTCATAGATAGCTTGCTTCTTCCCCCTTTTTTGTGCTGTTGGTGTTATACAAATTACATCTTTATACATTATATACCCATCAAAAGAATATAATTATTTCTTTTTGCAGTTGTCTTTTAAATCAGATACAATAAAAAAGGAGTCATGAAACCAAAACTACTTTTTTTTCAAGATTTTATTTATTTATTTGACAGAGACAGTGAGAGAGGGAACACAAGCAGGGGGAGTGGGAGAGGGAGAAGCAGGCTTCCCGCTGAGCAGCCCCATGTGGGGCTGAATTTGGGACCCTGAGATCATGACCTGAGCCTGAAGGCAGCCGCTTAACAACTGAGCCACCCAGGCGCTCCCCAAAACTACTTGTATGCTTTTATGTTTGTGTAGTTACCCTTACCAGCGCTCATTTCTTCATGTGGATATGAGGTACTAAGTACCTTCCATAGCAGCCTGAAAGACTTCCTTTGGTGTTTTTTTTTAGGGCAGGTCTGATAGCAACAAACTTTTCATCTGGGAATGTCTTCGTTTCTCCTGTTTTTGAAGGATTTTTTTTCTGGTTATAGGCTTCTTGGACAGTGTTTGTTTAGCACTTTGTGTTTACCACAGCCTCCTAGCATCCATGGTTTCTGAAGAGAAATCTGTTGTCAGTCTTACTGAGGTTCAGATGTATGTGATATGAGGTATTTTTCTCTTGCTGCTTTCAAGATTCATCAAATTCAGCAAGATTTTGGTTATGTCTTCAAATATTCTTTTTGCTCTCTTCTCTCTCAAAAATGACATATGCCATATTTTGTGGGATTCCAATTCTCCATATATTAATAGTCTTGTTAGTATCTCAGAGGTCCTTGAGAGTCTATCTTTTTTTTTTTTTTTTTTTTTTTTAATTCTCATTGTTTTTCTTTTTTGTTCCTGAGACTGGGTAATCTCAATTGACATATCTTCGAGTTCATGGATTCTTTCTTCTGCCTGTTCAAATGTGTTGTGAATTCATTTTATTTATCATACTTTTAAACTCCAGGATTTCTATTTGGTTCTTTACTATAACTTACATTTCTTTATTGACATTTTTATTTGGTGAGACATCATTCATATGTTTTCCTTTAGGAATTTCCTTTAGGAATGATTTTGTATGTTCTTGGAACATATTTGTAATGCCTTGTATAAGTCATTGTCTACTAAGATCAATGTCTAGGCTTCTACTGGAATAAGGTTTCTGCTATTTTTTTCCTATATATGGGCCATACTTCCTTGTTTCTTTGCATGTCTCTTAAGTTTGAACTGAATACTAGACATTTTTAACAAGGTCTCTGAACATAGAGATTTCATCATTTTCTTTGAATAAATGCACTCCAGATTGCTACAGAACTTTGACTAATTTCCAGAGCTCAGAAAGAGTTGGTTCTGATGATTTTTGCCAGAGTCCTCATTCCTTTATGGAAAAGAGGCTTTTCAGACATATTTTGTGTGTGTGTGTGTGTGTGTGTGTGTGCATTTTTATTGGAATTCTAGTTAGTTAACATATAGTGTAATTTTAATTTCAGGTGTACAATATAGTGACTCGGCACTTCCAATACAACACCCTGTGATTATCGCAAGTGCCCTTTTAGTACCCATCACTCATTCATTTTTTTATTTAATTTCTAGTTAGTTAACATGTAGTGTAATAATTGGTTTCAGAGTACAATTTAGTGATTCATCACTTACATATAACATCCAGCACTCAACACAGCAAATGCCCTCCTTAATCCTCATCACCCATTTAACCAATCCCCCACAAACCTCTCTCCATCAACCCTCAGTTTGTTCTCTGTCGTTAAGTCTCCTGTGTTTCACCTCCTTCTCTTTTTTTTTTCCCTTTCCGTATGTTCCTCTATGTTTTGTTTCTTAAATCCCCTATGAGTGAAATCTTTTAATCTGACACTATTATACCTTAAATCAAGTTAGTTCAATGTAATTTTCTTCCTGAAGAGAGCCAGAATAGTGGGAATACAAGCATAACCTTCAGGAGGAAAGGAAAATTTGGCTCTGCTTACTGTATGAACCTTCTGGCTTTATTTAAGAAAGTTAAAAGACACACCAGTATACAGAGATACTTCCATAGAGCAGTATAGCCCTCAGCCTATGGCAAGTCACAGTGTCCTTTTTAAGGGGCAGCCCCCTGTCTCAGAGCTCCCTTTCTACCCACATTGTGTCAATACATGCCTACTCCCATCTAATTAAATGTTACATGCATTTCTTTTCTATTTGTATTCTTTTTTTCCCCCAAAGCATTCATTTAATCATGAAACAGACATGGATATGGTAGAATCAAGAAAAAGAGTGAATCAAAACCTTTTCACTTTTATATAAAAGATTTTGACAATGAGATCTTTATAAAATGTCAGTACCTTCTATTTGTTGTTATACCATAAACCTCTACTTCTAAGTAGGAGACTTAGGCCATTTACAGCAACCATCTTAATGTGTAAAATAATTCTGAATTCTTTCTATAAAAATGTTTGGCAGGGCGCCTGGGTGGCTCAGTGGGTTAAATCCTCTGCCTTCAGCTCAGGTCATGATCCCAGGGTCCTGGGATCAAGCCCCGCATAGGACTTTCCGCTCAGTGGGGAGCCTGCTTCCTCCTCTCTCTCTGTGCCTGCTTCTCTGCCTACTTGTGATCTCTGTCTGTCAAATAAATAAATAAAACCTTTAAAATAAAATATTTGGCTAAAATATGAAACACCTTTGCAACAAAATTGGCAATGTAGCTTAAGTAAGATTTCAGAAGTGTCCCCTGGAAAAAAAATGGGAATGTTTCCTTTTGCCAGTTAAACTCTATAAACAGTTCGAGTTAAGATCCCATAAATTAGACAAGGCTAGAAAGGAGCTTCGTGTTACTAGAAAAGAACGGCATGTAATGTGTACTTCTTCCATGTCAAACTGACAACCACGTAATAACAATGACTTATCATACGTAAGAAAAGTAGAATATGTTCTTCAGAAGGAAATGATATTCTGAGATAATTCTTTTAAGCAAATCTCTTATTGAACTCTTGAATAGCTTCACGGAACATTATCACAGAATGGGCAGAGATCACTTCTATGATGTTAAAGAATTCCTTTATTTTAGATACCCTCCTTAAATAGAAACACACATCAAGTATCAACACTTGTAAAACTGATCCTCTGAATTCTTTACTACCACACAGTTCATGGCTGCATTTGGATGCAGAGGTTTAACTCATGCTAATCTGGACAAGCCCAGGTGGGGACTGATCTGGAGTCTTAGCAGATACTCCTGTCCCTGGGCTCCTGGGTGGGACCCAGGACACTGCTGCACACTGCTGGTGGGACCCACCTGGGTTTTCTGCTTCCTGCTGACACACTGAATATTGTAATGGTTTCTACAGGCGTTCCAAGTACCACACTTGAATTTCGGTTTCCTTTCTTTTTTTTGTTTTTGTTTCTTTGTTTTTGTTTTTCCCAATTGCGGATTTTATGTTCACTTCTTTTTAATGTCTTTAACTTTACTTTTTCTCATAGGGAAATCTACATCATGTTTTCACTCTCATTAAAATCAGAATCACCCTCAGATTCTTCACCGGATGCAGAGTCTAGATCAGAGCCATCTGCACTGCCGCTGCTGTGGGTCTTCCTCTTTCGTATTGCAGCGTGCACTGCTGCTTTTCTTGTCCCTGAAACACCATGAAAATCCCCTTCCTCCAGAATCTTACCCAGATCTAAATAACCACTGGCTACGCAGCAGTTGGAGCTGTGGGGAGACTTAGTCATTGTTCTGTTCACTGTTGCCCCATTTTCCTTTGCATTTATCTTGAGCTTCTTCTGCGTCCCATGGTGACATTTCAAGTTGCTTCACTGGTAAATCCAGTGTGACTCTTAAGTCTCCCCAGCAGAGCTTGTCATCCAATGCCATCCTTTTCTAGGGGTTTCTCTTATAGTGGAATGTCTTCATTCTGGAGACTCTTCAGTTTAGGTTTTGATGTTTCTCGTTTTAACTCCTCTGGTAGTGTTCTAGGCTTCTTATTTAAAAGTGCAGTTGCAGAACGAAAACCATCACCACTGTCAGAGTCCTGAAACTATGAGTAATTGACTGTTTGTTATGCCTCGTGGGCCATAGCATGGCCCCCTTCAATACAGGAAATGGGTAATTTTCAGTCTTGTTGACGGCAGTGTGGTTTCAGTGCCCAATCACAACCAGACACCGGAGCTCTGCTCCCCCTGCCACCAGCCTTCCAGTGATTACCAGCCATCCTGGTTCTATTTATTGTTAATATTTCCTGTACTAGC
Organism: Mustela erminea; assembly: GCF_009829155.1. NCBI lineage: Eukaryota > Metazoa > Chordata > Mammalia > Carnivora > Mustelidae > Mustela > Mustela erminea. The sequence continues at coordinate 77,019,716 of NC_045628.1, forward strand.
CTCCTGCTACATTGACCTACCTGCTTGAATGATCCAAGTTATATCCCCAATGCCAGTTGTGGTTTGTGGTGTTGTTGTTAAATGCTCCATTTAAAAAGATGCATTGATTTTGTTGTTTGTGATTTTTGTTTGCTTTTTAATTTTCACTAAGAACTTTCTCATATTCTCTGATTGTGCTTCTGGACACCACTTTGTGGAACAAATTCACATTGCCCTAGAAAAAGAACTCCGTAAGAATGAATTTAGGAAAGGCACACCTGTTGCCTCAGTCAATTAAGTTTTCACCTCTTGGTTTCGGCTCAGATCCAGATCTCAGGGTCCTGGGATCAGCCCCTCATCGGGCTTCACACTCAGCACAGAAGTCTGCTAAAGATTCTCTTTCCCTCTGTCTCTGCCCCACTCTGTCTGCCCCTCCCCTGCTCTCTCTTTGCTTGCTCTCTCTCTCTCTCTCTCAAATAAATAATCTTAAAGGGAAAAAATGAATGAATTTAGCATGATGTAGTGGAAAGAGCAGATGTCTTTGGCATCAGCTCTTAGTTTGTTTGGATTTTGACTTTGCAACTTAATAGCTGTGGGACGTTGCCTTAGTTAAGTGTCAAGTTTCCCATCTGTAAAATAGGGATAACAGAGTGCTTGTGAGGATTCAGTGAAATGTGGTATGTAGAGGTATTTCCACGGTGACTGGCACAGATTAGACACTCCACAAATGAGTCTTCCTTTCTCTTTTAGTTCCAAATGTTTACAGACTGGAGGAACCATGGCTTCGAGCTGTCTGTGGCCAAGAGCTTTTTTCCAGGCCTGCTCTGATTTACTCATTTCCTAACTGTCTTTTAAAACAGTTCTTTTGAGGTATATTTCGCCCACCATACAACTCATCTGTTTTTAAGATGTGCAAGTCAGTGTTATTGAGGATACTCCCTGAAGTCTGCAGGCATCATCACAATCGAATTTTTAGAACATTTTCAGAGAAGCCCGTTCCCACTGCAGCCGTGCCCTAGATGCCCAGGTTGTGAATGGTCTGTCCCAATCCTCATTTCCTCTCAAGCCCAATAAGTTTTAGTGTGCAGTTTTTAATAGAAGGCATACACAGTGTGAACAGAAATGCTTGTACCATAGTCTGGGCTTCTGCCCTCATCACCGAAGGTGTTCTCTCTGAGGTTACCATGACCTTTTAACTGCCAAAGCAAAGTAATGCTTTTTGGGTCTTATCTCATTGGCCTCTTTCATGGCATTTGCACTACTGGTCATTTTTTCTTTGTTGACACTCTTGCCTCCCTTGTGTAGTTTGAAGTCTTTCTCTCATCGTCTCCTCCTGGCTAGTTGTTCTGTCTCTGTGTGCGTAGCTGCCCATCTGTTTAAAGTTGGGTGTTGCGCAGTCCTCTGTAACCTTCCTGAGTGCTGGATGAATGCGTTCTTCCATATTTCTCTGTGATATCGCATGAAATACCTGTCTTTAGTCCCTCTTAGCAATTTGCTGTCCCATTGGGATGTAAGGATACCTGGTTCTTTACTTCTCTAACAACTTCAGGGTTCCAGTTTTAAATTTATTCTTGGATAAGATACGAGGGGCTTTACAGTTACTTAGTTTGTAGGATTTTGTAGTTGTTAGCTAGGCTCTTTCCCAGCTGTGCACATTCTGCTTATGTTTCCTTCCCACTTCCTGTTCCTAGTCTGTTTCTCCATCAAAGACTGGCTGTTAGGCATATGGATACCAGTGTGTGATATGCATTTGGGGAATACCTATATTTTTAGTCTCAAGTATTTTTTTATGATCTGGTTTTTGTCACCATTTTTTATTGAATGAAATAGTTTTAAAATGCATTTCTCATGAAATCTACTTACTTGACAAAAATCATTTTTCTCAGTGATACAATATTCCAAGTTACTTGTCAGGTCCTTGCAGGAACATTTCCTGGAGTGCGGCACAATAGTGCAGAAGGAAAATCATTTGTCCTCTTTCTTAATAAGGTGATGAGGAAACCGGGAATGAGAAAAAGCTGAATAAAGAAATTCCATAGCAATCCTTTTCAAGAACTTGAAACCCACAACTTATCTTTAGTTTGTGAGGTGAAATTTATTACTTTTACAGCTAAGGGATAGCTTCCAGTTTTCAATAAATTAATCCTATACTTGATTTTTAATGAAATTTGAGATTTTAAAAAATACTATCATTGAATGAATTCTGCAGCCCTAGACATAAGGTCGCCACCCACCATATGCAGCCTCTTGGGCCTTTGCTCTGCTTTTCTGCAAGTGGCAGAGCCTCAGATGTATTGCTTCTCACTAATAAATGAATGTGTACCCTTGGCCCTGAGAGTGGAAGGAAACTGTCACTCAAGGTCCAAGTCTGGATGCAGGAGCACATTGTGGAAGAAGACTGCTGTTTCCACTCCTGTTAAGGAGTTAAGCCATCCCTGTGAAAAGGGGGTTATGCAATCAGGATCTCAGAATAGTATTTGCAGTGTACCATCAACTGTGCTGGTATATTTCTGGGACTAGTATATATCTGAATACAGGTTTTTATTGAAGTATTTTTTGATACATGCACGAAGCCACTATTTGTGCCAACGCCTGTTTTAAGTTTGCTACACAGTGTGGTAGGAACTTAGTTTGAGCAGAGGTTAAAATCAGAATTACATACCACTTGTGGATTACCTCTAGGTGAGTTTGGCATTGAAGCAGTGGTTATTCTGTTGTTGGGGCACAAGCTGTCTATCATTTTTCCTTTCAAATCATCTGGGAACCCCCTAATGCTCTCTCTCTAGATGTCCTGGAGCTTCTCATCGGAGACTTGCTCTAGAAAGGAGGAAAACTGATAAAGCTCAGACAGAGATTGAGAATGAAAATGGAACCACTGTAATAGATCTTCCAGGTACTTTATCCCTCGAAACGGACTGTTCAGGGACAGGCACAGTGCCTGCTGAGCGCAGCTTGACATCAGCGTCTCTGCCCGCGTGGCCTGAGGAGCCTGGCCTGGACAACCCCGCCTTCGAGGAGAACACGGCCACTGACAGTATGTGCTCTTCACCTTGCTTTTGCTTTTCATCTGTTTTCAAATCAGATATTTCCTTTCTTCTCACTACTCCCTATTACTTTCCCTACATGGGGTGTTGTTGTTGTTGTTGTTGTTTTTCCTCTTCAACAAATAATTTTACTGAGATATGCTTCACATATCACATATTCACCTTTTAAGTGTACAAGTCTAACAGTTTGCCGTTTAGAAACAGAAAGCGAGTCTTACCTTGAGGCTTATCCTTACCTCTCCCCCTCTTCTGTTGTAGTCCACAAATTCACGGGTCATCAGCAGGCTTCTTTTGTTTGTTTGTTTTGAAGCCTATTGCTTCTTGACTAAGAAATCCACAACATCAGGAAGAACAAAAATAATACCTCAGCCTACGTGCTTATTCTGTGTCAGCACTGTGCCAAGCACTTTACATATATTAACTTATTAAATGCGTGTACCAATACTGGATTTTTTTAATGATGAAGAAACTTAGAGAGTCATTGGTCAAAGTCTGAGAGCCACGAAATGGCTGGGTATGTATCTGACTCCCAAGGCCATGTGTCTGACTATTGCTGTCCTCTGGTAGCAGCCACTGATCTGTCTACGTGACCCACCAGGAAACAGGCAGAAAACCTCTAGTCATAGATCTTGGGCATATCTTAGTGGTTGGCCTTTTGTCTTACTTTTAAATAGGTTTATCTCTTACGAAAATTCCAATTTTTCTATAAATCCCAGTTTTCCCAGCCATGGCTATAACACTTCTTCCATCTCCTACTGCTCAGATCAAGACCCTCCTCTTCTTGCTTAATGTGGTTATTTTGTCAACCAGATGTATGTCACAGAGTTTGTCTTTTTTATTTCATATGTACTGCCTTACACTGTTTACAGTTGTTTCATGGGTCAAACTTTCTCTGATCAATTAGGACAAGATGATATTGTCTGTATATTTCGTTATCAGATCACTGTGTGGTCCCTAGTGATCTGATGAGTAGTAGTTATTTGTTGATTATTTACTGATCACCTTTCAAAGAGGAAGTGTTTTGCTAATCTTACCTATTGGTGTTTTGGTCATTCTGTTTTTCTTATCCCGTGGTATTGCTTTGTTATTAATCATCTATTAACATAAGGTCATCACTATTGATAGACGATAACTTACTTACCTGAAGATAATCAAAATATAAAACGTTTTTCTTTCCACCTATTTTTCTCTCTCTCGTTTTTAACTTGGCAGCTACGCAACAGCCGGTTAGTTTACCGGAAGGCGAAATTACTACAATTGAAATTCACCGGTCTAATCCTTATATTCAGCTAGGAATTAGCATTGTGGGTGGCAATGAAACGCCACTGATTAACATTGTTATCCAGGAAGTCTATCGGGATGGGGTGATCGCCAAAGATGGAAGACTTCTTGCTGGAGACCAAATTCTTCAGGTATCAATTTTTTAAATTATTTTGTTAACTTGCCTCTTTTTTGCTCTTATTCGTCAATTTAAAACTTAGGAAATTATGGTACTGTGGAATCTGACTTATAAAAGGGTAGGTTTTACTGTTTTTTTATGCAAAACAAATCAGAATTTATCTGTAATTTCTCCGATTTCCCCCCAAACACATGGAATGTATTTTTACCCCCATCTTAAATTTGATCCCACGTGTGCCTCAGTACGTGGCTCTCCAGGCCAGCTGGATTCCTTCTGGCTTGGACTCTATGGTTGGCTATTTCGGGGCCACCTTCACTGCTAAATTCTCTTGTCCCATTGGCTGTATCCCTAGTCCCAGTGTACCATCTATCAGTTACCTTCGTTGTCTAATTTATCCTTCTCTACACTGATTACTATAATCTAGAAAAGACAGGTCACACAGCACAAGTTACTTAAAACTTACAGCATTGAATTTAAGATAGAATTCGGAAATCATGACCACCTCTTGTTGGCTCTCAAACGCACTCTCGTCCACAAACAGCCTGACTCTGCACTAATCCTTGGTGCTACCCTCTCCCTCTTCTCTTTAAAGAGAAATAGCTACTCCAACAAACGAACTAGCTTCGGGCAAGATGATATTATGTTAGAGGGCATACTGATGAGCATGAGATGGCCAGAATTCCACTGTTCATGTGAATTCTAGAGTTCATGTGAAAATTGACCTGGATATATGACCCATACGAGTGTAAGTGGTACTTGAAGCTAAAAGAATGGATATTTAGGAGAGAAGAAATAGGCATGAATGAGAAAAGATGTCTTCTAGGAACCCAAGCTCAAGGATCCTTGCCTCCTCGATTTCACTGCTCGGTCCTTCCCCACGGTCTGTCGGTATTCACCCCTTCCCTTTTCCCTGCGACCTCTCTGCTCTGTGCCCTCACTGCTTCACGTCTAACCCAGTAGAATCAATACCCCTGCCTTCCTACTGTGCTCTGAAATCCAGTACGACCATTGTCAGGTTAATTCATCTGTGACTCTGCTTTCCCTGGGAAGATTGGACCAGAGAATCAAGTCCATACTGATTAATCTAATAGTCAGGGTCCTCTGTGGACTCTTACACAACCTGTCCCCTCAGCCTTAACCCTTGCTTTCTCTTTCAGCTGTAGCCATCGGTGTATTACTGAAACATCATAGGCATGGAGGTCAGAGCTGAGGGTATAATTAAGAGCAAAAAGCAACCCCTGCCCTCATAGAATGTATCATGTAGCAGAAAAGCCAGACATAGCAGTCTCCTTGCTTCCCTCCACGTTCCAGCCTGTCCCCATTGTGCTACAGCTTCCCCACCTGCATCCAGAAAGCCCTGCCCTGCCATTTTCACCCATTCAGACCTCTTCTCACACTAAGTGCTGAAGACATTCCTTCTCTTCACCACTTAATACATAATTGGTCACAGAGAGTTATTCAAATGCAGTGTCTTCCTTTGGGGATGGCAGCCGCCGTTAGTACATACTATGGGACAGGCTTCTCACAGAGCTGTGCCTGGAGTCGATACCCAGGACATACTTGCTGAGTCAATAAAAGAGTGGATTTGGTTATGATATCCTGTTGGGAATAGCTGTCTTCTTCATTAAAACAAAACTTGGAACCTCTAGGATTTTTAGTTCTTCAAGAGAAATGTCCAGAGGAGAAGACAGACAAACTAGGCTCCAAGAGCAGCAAGGATTGACCTTTCCACTGGGCGTTCCTGGCTTTGGTTTCCATGCCCATCCGTATTCTGCCTCTTGTAGTTTGTGATTTCCACTTCGACACTTGGGCCCAAAACCCCTCCTTCATTGCACTTGGCCTGGCTGACACAGACTGAACTTCCAGTGTTTTGTTCTTGACTAAATCCAAAGAGGAAATAGGAGAATACAGGAAGCATAACTAATCCAGCTTATGTAAAATCCAGTTTCTGATCCTATCATAGCTAGCTATTTACCGCATTACTGTGTTTGCTGTCCTTTTATGATATTAGTAGTACTCTGGTTGCATGAGGTTGGCACAGCTCTCTGGACACCTTACCCTGTATTCCTTCTACCCCAGCTCCTAAACTGATTCTCCGTGGAGGAACTCTTGTAGCTGGTTTTGACATTTTGACACCTTTGTGGCCAAGACCAAAAGAGCCAGATGGCCCTTTCCTACAGCTTACACAGTGTTCTTTTCTTCTCCACTTCTGGCCTTTCTAGCTATAATTGAGTATACATTTATTTTCATCTTTTGTTCTTTGCTACCAGCAGTGTGCCAGCTTTGGATATTAAATTTTTTACATATTTTTATTTTTACATATTTTACATGTTTCATATTTTTTACATATTTTTATTTTACATATTTCTCATGCTTATTCTAAATTTTAAAGGTAAAAACAAATGCTTTGTTCTTATTTCCATTTCTTTGAGTATAATTGAGGTTAAGTCTGTAACCTCAGATTTACTAATGTATTTAATATATAGTTTGCTAACATATTAGCAATAATATAAAAATGTATAAATATATATTTAATATATAGTTTTGTTTGCTATAGGGTTTTGTTTGCTAATATATTTCATCTATAGGCTTTTTTACTGGTCTGCTTTGGACAACTGTTTAATAACGTAACTGAATCTGTATACCTCAAATAAAAATCTAATTATCTGAAATACTGGCTATAATTTGGGGAATTAACTCAAAGCTATAAATCAGCATTGTAGACATTCCAGTGCATTATTATTGTTTATGGAGACATACATATTAATAACCCTAATAATGGCAATCTTAAATCCAGTTTAATGATTTCAAATTGATACAAAAACTATGAGCACACGTGCTCGCTTCGGCAGCACATATACTAAAAACTATGAGCACATAACCTGATTATTGAAATCACAAAGGGTCTTTCCTCTTGTGGGCCTGACTTCTCATTGGCCTTGGCTGGTATGCTGGAGCCAATAAGTAAAGCCACACTACTTGCCCAAATACAGAGTAGTATTTATGGCGATTCAAAAGGAAACACTTGGAAAGAAGGCTCCTTAGTATATTTTTACTACCTGGTTATCTTCCACTTTTTGTGAGCTGCATAAGTAATACCGTGAGCCAATTTGAAAATACCTTAGAGTCGTTAAGATGGTTTATTTACAGACCAAAGGGCTAGCTAGCCTGTGTTTTTAGTTTAGCAAACTAGATGTAGTAACAGTGCATGGCTTGGGTTTTCCCACACTGATTATATGTGTGTGTGTGTGTGTGTGTGTGTGTGTGTGTGTGTATTTTATATATATACCCACACATCCATGTTATTCTATTAAATAACCTATTTGAAAAGGAGAACCATATACACTCAGGGCCTTTCACAGTGCAGCATTTTGAGCAGTTTGAAGAATAAAATAGTGTAAGAGATTACATCAATATTACTATTAAAAATGATACAAATTTCAGAACATGATTAAGGGTATGAATTTACAGTGCAATCTGAGTCATCAGTGATTTATTCACTTTTGGTTTTGAAGGAAAATAATTGCAGTCGTATCTTGACTGCATTGGTACAAAATATATTTAGCTAAAGATGTGGTAAAGTTTACTCTGTTGGTGCTATTTCTACAACATCTAGCAACAGTATTTTATTTGGTCTCTGCTTTCTCTGTGTTTCACTGGCAACCACACTTTTGTAAAGGGAAAATCTCTGATTGTAGGCTATTCCACAACCCACATCATGAAGATGGTGTGAGGCTACATAATTGCACGTGGCTAGCACTGGATTCCAGCCAGATGTTTGTAAAGTCATTTGTGATAGATGTGAATTTAAGACGGAAAAATAAGAACCTAGAGATAAGTGGCTTTTTAGCTGAATAGCCAGAAATGATGAGTTTTGACTAACAAATCCATGTCAGGCTGGTTTTTTAGAAGCTGCCTTAAAGTTCTGTTCTTGACCCTATGTTACTCAACTTTTTCATCAAGGATCTGGATGGCAACCAAATGCACAGATGTTGCAAAACTGGGAGAAGAGCAAGTTTATGTGTGAGATCTATTGCATTTGATGCCTGAATTTTAAAAGATGTCAACAGGCCCAAATCAATAAAATTCAAGATAGTGGTGCTCAAAACTGTCAACCCTGAGATGAGTAGGAAGGGGGAAGGCTTTCCTTAAGATAGACTCACGTGAAAAAGATCGAAGGGTTTGGGTAATCACAAGCACCTAACCCAGAGCCTGCCACATAACGCATCCAAGAGAATGTCGATTTCCCACTTGCTTGGTGCAGACTGATGAGGAGAGGAATTCTAATTGTGATAAATACTCAGAATTGCGCCAACCTCTTCCTCTGACTAGGTGAATAACTGAAGCTGGGTGTATTTTCTTAGTCCTGTTCATGTCCCAGGATCAGTCACTATACTCCTTTTCAGGGCCATAAGGTTTAGTAAATAAATGTTCCTGTGAGTACTGAGTTAAGCTTGTTGTATTAGATAGATGTTACACTTGAGTGCTAAACAGAGTGAAACTGTAATTACCTGCTTTTCTTTAAAGTAAAAATGACTGATCTGAGATCAGGTTGTGTATCTGGAATGTGTCCCTTTTCTTAGATTAAAACTCGGTGTATTTTTTCCAGGGTAAGTGTTTTTCATTTGGAAAAGCCACATCAATCCAGTAGATCTTCAGTTTCTGTTCCACTAGAACTAGTATTTTGTTGGCACTTGCCATATGCTGCTGCTGTCTCTGCATTCTCCTCCTGGTCCCGTGAAGCGGAGAGTAAACCCATCTCACCACTCAGGGGACACACTCAGACATCCCGCTACTGGCAGGACCACGGACTCTGATTCAGCACCCTCGCTGAAGCCTGAGATCCTAACTGCCATTCTCTACTTCGTGCTAGTCATTGTGAGTGAAGCTTAGGAACTGTGCATTTTAAAACATCTTCAGAGGGCTTTTCTTTGTAAATAATGACTGTACATCATTTTCCAAAGTCAGTTTCTTTTGGAAATAGCATATAAATGTTTACCAGTTGAGAGGATAAAAGATTGTCCCACCTTGGTCATAACTCTTTTCTTCCAGTTGTGTCTCACAACTATGCCAGAGCCGCCCTTTGCCAGCCCTGTACCACGCTGCACCTAACCGTGCTGCGAGAGCCGTGCTTTGGGGGCCGGACCTACAGCCACTTCGACTGTAGCTCTCCCCAGGAAGAGGTCTTCCACGTAGTCTTTCACAAACGGGACTCTGGTGAACAACTTGGCATTAAACTCATTCGAAGGACCGATGAACCAGGTGTTTTTATCCTTGATCTGTTGGAAGAGGGCCTGGCTGCACAGGATGGAAGGCTGAGCAGCAATGACTGAGTGCTCGCCATCAATGGACATGACCTGAAGCACGGAACCCCTGAGCTTGCCGCCCAGATCATTCATGTACACGCGGATATTCATTTCACGTGCTCAGCCTTTATGTCGATGTTTTTGTAACATGAGAACCTGAGGGATATTTGATATTTCATGGGGGAAATCAAACATGGCTCCCCAAATCCTTCAAAATGCACAAGAGATTATTTTATCATTACAGATAAAATCCTGTCTGGAAAACTGTATCCCTGTGAACATTTAGCCTTGCTCTTTATAGAGTGAAGGCTCTATATTTTCACATGGGTTTTTCATTTGCTCCATGGGCTCCACCTAAGCCCATACATAAAAAACACGTTTATGTCCACATTTAACAGGTGAGACAAGCAAAGCTTGAAGGAGCTGTGGTTCCAAAGTTGTGACTTCCCTGCTCTTGTAACTTTCACTCTCCGCTTCAGCTGTATACAAGTGGGGAAAATCAATTTTTATTGAGAATAACTCATTATCTCTGTAGTGCCTTTTTTAAGATTTTATTTATTTATCAGAGAGAGAGGGTGAGAGAGCAAGCACAGGCAGACAGAATGGCAGGCAGAGGCAGAGGGAGAAGCAGGCTCCCTGCCGGGCAAGGAGCCCGATGCGGGACTCGATCCCAGGACGCTGGGATCATGACCTGAGCCAAAGGCAGCTGCTTAACCAACTGAGCCACCAGGCGTCCCTGTACTGCCTTTTTTATAAAGCATTCAGAGCATTTCAAACACATCATAACTTGTGTTCTTACAGTATCCCTGTGAAGTAAAGATGGTTATTATTAGAGAAAAAAAATTTCAATAAGAGCATTAAAATAGGTAAAGTAGAGGGGCACCTGGGTGACTCAGTCATTAAGCATCTGCCTTCGGCTCAGGCATGATTCCAGGGTCCTGGCATCCAGTCTCACATTGGGGCTCTCTGCTCAGCCAGGAATCTGCTTCTCCTTCTCCCACTCCCTCTGCTTGTGTTCCTTCTCTTGCTCTCTGTCAAATAAATAAATAAATACGTAATAAATAAAAATCTTTAAAAAAAGAAAACAGCTTTAAAAAATTATTTTAAAAAATAAGATAGAAAAAGTAGAAAATCATCCAGAGCAGACCTTCCGGTTCTATAACCTACCAGAGCATTTAATGATATGGGTATCTCCTACAGTGATAGGGGTGAAACAAAGATGTGTATGGTGTTTTATTTTATTTGTTTTGCTTTGTTTTGTTTTAAGTAAGCACAAGAAAACACTCTGACATAAAGGAAACCAAGCAGTAACATAATCGAGCATCAGGAATTAAAGTAGGTTGATAGTCACTGAGAAATGTGTATAGTAAACAGAATTAACAATGAAGATTTAAGCTACTGTGTAAGAAAACCCAAATTTAAATCCCATTTAAGTTACTCCTTTTCACAAATGTTTGGTTCATTATAACTATGGGAACACACACACCCAGTAGCCATCTTGCATTAGGAGGGAGATTCAGGCGTTGGTCTCTTGTCCCAGACTTGAGGTTTAAAGAAATTGGATACAGATACTTATATATGGATATCAAATATAATATATTGCTCAAGTTGTTTCTTTGTGAAAAACATCTTAATGTTTTGGATTCTGAGAATAACATGTATTCCATGTCTGAAAAGGAGACTAAGGAAGACAAAATACAGAAAATGAAGAAGGAAGTCAAAATCACAGTCAGTCTAAAGTCCATAAGATAGTGACATTAAAGTTTTGAAGAACATCGTTACAAACATTTTTCTGTATATGCCTACAAATAAATAGGTACATATTTACGTTGGTACTTACACATGCAGTCAGCTTGCAAATTCTGAGTTTGCCACCCTTTCTTTACGTCAGCTGTATGTTGTGGACTTCTTACCCTGAAAATAGATGCACCATGATATAGCTGTATAGTAGGCGTGTTGTGCTAAAACTTACGTAAACACTCCCCTGTCAACAGACTTTAATGTTTTGTTTTCAAGTTTAGACATTTTGCTAAACTTCCCTCTAGAAAGATCATACCAATATATACTCCCAGCAATAGGGCATGCCACTTTTTTATGAAATACAGGTATTGTCGTTTAGGCATCCTGCATTTTTAAAAATCTTGACTTCAACAGAATTCTTTTGTTGTGCTTGAAACCCTGAAGTGTTAGATAGGCATTTAGCTTAAACCCAAATGTTGGCCCATCATTTAAAGCTTATATGTCCACTTCCATCACACACCCAGAATTTTGTCTTTTAAGAAATCAAAAAAGATCAGGGATTTGTTTGCTAATAGGTTTGCATGAGCAGGGGTCTTTCCATAAAGCTAAATTACTGGTTATAGAGTATTTGGTAGTGGTGAGGGTTAGGCAGTAAAGCAAACAATTCTTAACATTGAAATGAGATCACAGAGGGGCTTCTCACCCTTCACACCGTGTGATCTAATACTCGGAAGTGTCAGAATCTCAAATATCTGGATTGTAAGTGTTCTACTTTGGCATTTACCTGTTAGATCAAATCCCCAGACTCTGGCCACATGAGAAGTGTTATTCTTTCAGTTATTTTGTAGAATTGTCTGAAACTAGTTTAATGAAATACTTGAATAAGTAAATGACTTTAATAGGGCCTTAAAATTGGTTATCACTCAGGCACTTGGGTGGCTCCGCGGTTCAGCATCTGCTTTCGGCTCAGATCCTACATCGGGCTCCCTGCTCCGCGAGGAGTCTGCTTCTCCCTCTTCCTTTGCCCCTCCACCCTGCCCTCTCGCTTTCACTCTCAAATAAATAAATAAAATCTTTTTTTAAGATTATGGTTTTCACTCCTTTTCCAACTTGAGAACTGAAACTGGAGTGATTTCTTAACATTACTGACTGCAGTCATGGGGGAGGGTTCTACTTTCCACCACAGCTTCTTGAAAGCAGGCTGTCAAATTTTCCCATAGAAATGATAGTATACTTGGAAAGTTGTAGTCATGACCAAGAATCAGCATCAAGTAGACCAGGCCTGTACATTAAAAGCAAAGATAAAATAGCTTTAAAAAGGATAACAGATGTGAATCGGTGTTTCAGATCTAGATCTATAAATACAGATAATGGACCTCTAAATTCAACGTGGTTGTCCTCACCTCTAAAATTACATTTATGTGTGAGTGCACGTATGACATATATACGCACCCAATTTGTAATGTATATAAATACTAATCCTGTTTTACAGGACCTTTGTTATCATTCTTCTCAGGACTGTTTAGGCTCATCCCTATTTTCGATTCGAACCTGTAGTGTGTGGAAACAGAGCTACACATAGTTTCATTGATTATCACTCTCAAAGTAGCCATCTTGGAATTTATTTCAGAAATCACAAAGGATTGTAATCCAGTTTTGAATCCGTTCATCCTTTTATCTTCTTTGCTCTCTTTCTCTCAGTGCCAAGGCCAATTTTGCAGGGGAGGGAAGTATAAAAAGACAGTTAGCCTTCAAGATATCATGGGGAGATCAGAACCCAGGCTTTGCTTTGGTTATGTCCTTGGTATTTCCAGGGTTAGGGAAGGTTTACCCAAGAGGTCTGTGTGTGGCTCTTTTACCTGCAGAAGTTTTAAAGTATTAGCTCCTGAAATGAACTCCCTCGTCTGCCCCACCCCCAGCTCAGGTGAGGCTCTGATACAGCGATGATAAGTGCATTGAAAATGACGCTCCCTATAATTTTTTTAAGTGAGAAGCATCATTAATGACTGGTGGTTATATATATGTGTTTTCTCCAGCCTAGTGGCGAGAGGGTGGATTTAACAATTGCTAGGCTGGGGAAATCCCAGCCTGGTAACCCTGTCCAAGACGCAGGAGCTCAGAGTACCAGCCAGCACCATGCACAGCCGCTGTACCAAAACAGACCCAGCTCACACAAGGTGAGGCCTTGAGTTTGCATGTTTTCATTCATCTGCCCTCAGGGAATCCTTGTTACAAACTGGTAAGATTTAAATGAGGGCTGTTACTCTGTTGGAAAAGGTGAACACAGGTGTTTGGGGGTGTGGAATGTGTGTTTGGCTACCTTGAGGGTCCCTGTACAGTCTGTTCCTCAGCCAGTAGGGGTGGTTTCTTAGTAAGAAGGTCCCTCTGCCAGATTGATGAGAAGTGTTTGATCTTCTAGAAAGACTTCTTTGTTTGTTCCTGCTTGAAAGTGGGATTTATCTTGGTTTGCTCATTCAGTTGTAACAGGAGGTTATGTAACTGAAAAAAAGACAATGACCAACAAGTCCATACTTAGCGGTTGGGCAGGTTGCCTACAACAACAGAATTCTCTATGTGAATATGAAGCATAAATCATACTTTCTGATAGGTACATGCAAAACACATAAAGCATTTCTTTTTATGTTACAGTTTATAGGAATACTACCCTAGATCGTTTTAAATTCCCATATGTTGAGCTTTTTGCTGCATCTTTCATATTTCAGTGCTTTTATAATATATTCCTAGGTCATTTATCTGTGCCAGAAATTCTGATGCTGTCTCACTTTGGATGCAGAAATCAGTAGAAATCAAAAAACAGTGACACTTTACTGTGTTCTCAGTATTATTTACTTCATTTGATCTTTCATTTGAACTCAACTTCTAGTAGGCCAGAATTTTTAAAACGATGCTATTTACCAACTGTGTGAAAAATCACACATCGGAAACTTCCTATAGTTTTTTGTTCCTTTGTTTGTTTGTTTTACTTCCTATAGTTTTTAAGTAGACCAGTAAATAAGTTTTTATTTAGCAAAGCAATTTAATTTTACTTAAGGAGAAACACATGACTTGAGAAACACATGTTTAAGCTAAACACGTGTTTAGCTTAAAGTGGCTTCTTAATGTAAGTACAATTTGAGAGAATAACTCTGTAATGTCACAGGAGCCCAAGAAAGCATCATTTAAAGGCACAAGTATTTTTGGCCCATCAGGTTTATCTGGTTTTCTGAGCTGAAGTATAGACTTGTCACTGGTCTTTGGTCAGTTAAAACTTTTAAGAAATTATAAGCACAAACTTATTCTTATTTTTGAACAGAAAACAAAATGTGTGAAGGGAACCTATAATTTTGCTTTCACAATGATGACTACAAAAAGCAGTTATTAGTTTCGAAAAGGAATTTGAATAGGAGTTGTTCATATCGCTGGTCCTTGCTTTACAAGTTACATATATATACATATTCCTAAAGAATCATAATTAAGGCAAAAGTTGGTAACTGAATCCATGAATTCTACAGAAAGTTGAAATATGGGTGCTCAAAGACAACACTACAATTTTAAGACTGTTTTAAGAACTACTTAACCATTTCAGCATTCATATAGAGGACTATTTATGTCCTTTTGTTTGTTTTGGGCACATATATTTTTCTTTTTACTAGTTCCTATTCCTTAATTTTAAGTGGTGGTGTTTTAAATAGCAATGCTGAATTCGTACTCTAGGTGCTCTGTAAACCTGATTGTTAGAACAGCCACATGAATTGTAACTTTAAGCATTAATTTAGCAATTTACCATTAACATACAGCATTTGTGATGTCAAATCCTAATTTAAAAAAATAAAGGTCTCCTAGGGAAAACAAATACAAATTATCAAAACAACCTGTTCAGAGGATAATCATTGTTAAAAATTAAAGCACACATTACTCTATTACTAAGCCCCTGCGTAGCCCTGCTTGGAAACATTCATACAGTGTTAAGCCCTTAGAAGTTTCCATGAAGTATACCAAGAGTAATCTGTGAAGTTTGGCTAAAATGCATACATCTCAGCCATATAGAGGAATAAAACAACCACCTCTAATTGACTCGATACCTGACAGACACAAGCGTTGAAGTCAGTGTGCTCCCAGCTGAGTTTACCTGGATTGTCTTATAATAACGTGGGTCTTGCCCAGTTTTGAAGGATGAGAACATAGATGTCATATGCTACAATACCACCTGTAGACGTTTACAGGTTTTCTATGAGGTCAAAATTCTAGGAACTCTAGGCTATTTAAGTAGTGCCCTCAAGAAAATTTCAGAGTGTGGGTTTCAGGAGCAGAGAAGAGCAGACACCCCTGCAGGTCCAGGGCTTGACTGACACGTCGTACCTGTCCACTCTGAAGCAGTGTCACTAAAGGAAATGTTACAGTTCTAGCAGAAGAATTCATCTAGTTCTACTGTTGATATTGTTAGTCGTGGTAATAGTTATCTTGTTATCTACAGTATGCTCTTATAGTATATGTGTTAAGGAACCTTTTGAGATAGGAGCTTCCATTATTACACTTAATGGGATAGCACCCTTGTAGTGTGGATGCATATAGCATCATGCTGTATGAACATACACAGCTACATATGAATGCATGTTTATGTATATACACTATGTGTGTATATGTGTATTTTTTTTAAACTTGAATCACTTCAAATCCCAGTGTGATCATGCATAGCTATATAATTTGGAGCAAATTACATGACCTTTCTAATAAGGCTATTCCCTTGTTTATAAAATGGGGCCAACCATAGGATTTACACTCAGGACCATTGTAATGAAATGTAATGAAACCATTAAAATGAAATAATACATGTGAAGCCATTTGCTTTACACATAGTAAATCTTCAATAACTGTTAGTTACTATTGCTATTTTAATATTAATATTGCATAGGTACACCTTGTTTTTTATAGCATTCTAATTTAAAAAAAGGTGATGTTTTAAATTTTCCTTTTCTTCTAGCAGTGTCCCCATAAATAGAAACAAAAAATATCGGTAAAAATTGCTTTTTCCTGAGAACACAGTTTGTTGGAAATTTTTCCTCTTCCTTAACTTTTTCAAAAATTCAGTTATTTCATATCCTTATAGCTTTCCGTGAAGGTTTTGAAGATCAGTTTGCACCCGTTTCATGACCGAGCATTCTCATGAGTAAGAAACAGAAGATCTATAGCTTTTTTCTGGCAGTTAACAAAATCTACACTTTACTTTTGTACTATTCTGTCACCATTTCTTTCAAAGAATAGAGGAGAGAGAGAGAGAAATAAAATTAATTAGCGTGTCTTCAGAATCTTAAAACTCAAATGCATTATTTACTTTTGTAGAATTGGCCTTATTTTGACTTCCATATGTCAACAGTCCTGAGTTTTTTCTGTTCCATACATAGTCATATGAAAATACAGCAGTCAAAAGTCTGACATTGTGATCCCCAGTGTTCGGTGTCGTGTTTGTACCATGAAGAACTGTGTATTATTTCTACAGTAACTGATTTTAACAGTGACTTTATCATTGCCATGGTATTTTTTCCTACAGTTTCCTTACTTTACTTCAGCTATGTATTATTTATTTTCCAATAAATTTTCTTCTCATGTGTTAGGATCTTACCCAGTGTGTTACATGCCAAGAAAAACACATTACTGTAAAGAAGGAACCACATGAGTCCCTGGGAATGACAGTGGCGGGGGGGCAGAGGAAGCAAGAGTGGTGAACTGCCCATCTTTGTAAGCAGTGTGCCAGCTCATGGCTGTCTGGCACGTGATGGCCGCATCAAAAGAGGTAAGATAGGGAGGGCTGGGAACAGTGAAACTGTTCCCATCTTCTCCCTGCATGCAACTCATGTTTGAACAAAATAACAAATATTCCCCAAATTTTCTATTAAATATGATTTTTTAAAAATCTTTTAAAATGTCCCTTCCATATATAAGTGTAAAACCTCTCTCTAAGGTTAGAAAAATGCCTAATGGGAAGGAAAATTGCTGCAGTTTGATGATGTTTCTGGTTTTTTTTTTAAGATTTTATTTATTTATTTGACAGACAGAGATTACAAGTAGGCAGAGAGCCAGGCGGGGTGGGGGGGAAGCAGGCTTCCGGCTGAGCAGAGCCTGATGCGGGCTCGATCCTAGGACCCTGGGATCATGACCTGAGCTACAGGCAGAGAGGCTTTAACCCACTGAGCCAACCAGGAGCCCTTTCCGTTATTTTCTAATGTTTTTTTAGATCATTGGATTATTTTATGTTGGAAAAGACCCTCTAAAAAATAGAACACTCATCTTTTCCTTCCTAACCTTTTATATAATCCTCGTTGCCCTTTTTTTATTATTATTATTATATTACTTGGCAAGGCAACAAGCACATTTTTTTCTTCCTTAAGGAAAAGATGCTCAAATCACAAGTTTCATTTCTTTGTGTAGACCCAAGGATCTCTTCTCTTTAAGTATTTTGATACATTCATGCTGAGCAAACTCTGTAGGACTATCTTTATCTATAAAACTGTGTAACTCTAAAACAGGATATGTTAAAAATTCATTTCTAAGAGCAAAAGATCAAATAATTTTTGAACAGGAAAGAACTATAGAAATCACTGAAGCCCAAAGAAGAGAAATGAACATGCCAGGTCCTACACATTAGCAAAACGAGGTCTAATGACTTGGACTTCCAGTCGAATCACAGTGCCTCAAGCCACATTTTTTCCTATATATGATGAAATTATCTTAAAGTTTTGAGTTGTTATGGAATGTTTTCCATGAATTGGATTTTCCCCTCGATATCGTAAGAATGACAGAGATGTGAAAAAATTACAAATAACAGAATGTATAGGGAAGATAATGACTTGGTAGCTCATCTTATTTTTCTTGTTTATTCCTTTGGACAGGTGATATATTGCTGAATATCAATGGCATTGATTTGACCAATTGAAGTCACAGTGAGGCCATGGCTATGCTAAAAGCCAGCGCCGTGTCCCCTGCTGTTGTCCTGAAAGCACTTGAGGTCCAGATTGTCGAGGAGGCAGCCCAGGCTACCGAAGAGCAGCCAGGCCCCTTCAGCGAGAATGAGTATGACTCCAGCTGGTCCCCGTCATAGGTCATGTGGCTTGGGCTTCCAAGGTACTGACAGCGTTTCAGCAGTTCATGGAATAATCGTAGTGACAACATTTCTCAGTATGGAACACAGTAAATTCATTCGTCCAGGTTGTGAGGGGGGGAAGGTCCTGGTCAGAGATGAAAGTGGCAATGGCATATCAAGTTATAGAAGAAAAGGGTATTTTTTTCCCTTAGGTTATTATATTTTAAAAGATAAATTTAAGGGGCATCTAGGTGGCTCAGTCGGTTAAGCATCCAACTCTGATCTCAGCTCAGGTCTTGATCTCTGGGCCATGAGTTTGTAAAAAAGATTTTTTTTTAATTTTTAAAAAATTAAAACATTCTTAAAAAATAAACCATTTACCTTATTAAAGGTAAATTTAATAGTAAGAACTAAGCTAAAAAGACTTGGTGTATCTGTTTATAAAAATGAATAAAGCCATTCTGTCCATTACTATTAACAAGGTTCTCAAGTGGACCAGCCATGAGATTTGGATGTTCATGCTCTTGCTTTAGAAAAGCTGTCATTTACCACCACGTGTACATGCTGAGACTTCATGTGCATTTTTCACCAGAAAAAACAGGTCAAAGTGTGGGGCCTTTTGAGAAGCTTTTCTAAAACCCCTTTCTTAATCTTGTTAACTCTCTCTAAAAAGGCAGGATGTCAAAACTCAGTTTTTACTGGACATGAGAGACTCTTTCAGCCAAACCACTGGTGTCCGAGAGTAGGTCTTCTCACCACCTTCGGGACTGTAACCCACCAGGACATTCTGTAGTTTTCATTGTCTGGTCATGAAAGTGTTTCAGCTCCTGATGAGTGTTGTATATACTTCGGTATTGAAGTTGGAAGAATGTGGTATTACTGTCTTTGTTTCTAGATCACTTTAGAGGAATCCTAAACCTGAACTATGATGAAACATTCTGGTTCTGAGCCAAGTAGGAAAATGACTGATTTTTTTAAATAAACATAAACAATAAGAATGCCAGTTTCTGAGACATCTAGTTTCATTTGGATGTAATTTGTAATAACTAGCATTTGTATAGTGCTATGTGATTATATATATATATATATATATATATATATATATATATAAAGTACTTTCACATAAGGATAGCAGAAAAAGTCAGGATGAATGGAATTCATCTGTCTACCATCTAACTAACTGACTTGTCCTTATGGTAGTGAAAAAGACCAAAAAGGCCTGAAACAGTAACAGAATTCGTATCTCAGGGCCCTGTAGGCATAGATTGGAATGGTTGCTATGAAACCATGGCCGTTCTACCTAATGGTGAGGGGTCAGCCAGCAGAGGGAACTCATTTATCCTCTGGAGTACTCAGCCTGATACACTGACCTGTCACTTGAAACCCAGCATGTCAGAAAGGCCCCGTCCCACACCAGTGGGGGAGAAGTGGTCTCCTCAGCGATGCAGGAGCTGAGCGTGTGCACACCACTGCTGGTGGCCAGGCCGTGCTGGCCCTCCTTTAGTTCTTGTTACCTCGTGTTCCGGGCCAGCTCTGCAGTCAGCTCTTTACCGCTTGTGTTCGGAGCATTTTCAGGTGAATCACGAAGAACAATGATCTTTCAGATGAACAGTACACGGGATAGTGAAATCTATTTGGGGGGTCTGCCTGTATCGAAAGAGTGTCTATCAGTCCAAGGTCACTATTCTGTGCACTCCTGGGGTTCGTGTGTTGTGTGCAGACCGGTATACATAACCAAGTATCGGGAGGGCCACTGCTCTGTGGGTACCGGCGGCTCCTTCCAGCAGGTCGCACGACACACAGGGTAGCAGCTCTGCTCTTTCTCAGAAGGGAGGGTCTTTCTCTGCAGTTGGCTGGCGGTGTACCAGACAAAACAGTTTATTTGTTTTGTGTTGTGCTGTTTCATTGTTTTTTTTTTGCAGAAGATTCAGAATAACGAAAATAACCTTTATCGTCTCTAAAATACCAGGGGACCCTGGGACCCTGCTCTATGCCAGAAGACTATTTAAAAGTCTTTTCTTGTTGGTGAGCTAAGAAACTGGACCAGATTAAAAGTTCTAGCGTTTCATATATCGCTTACAGCATTGGCTTTATTAAGAAGTCTTTTTAATAGATTAAATCAGGAAACCTTACCTTAGATGACTGGGTCCAATTTCATCCAAAAATGAAAGATTCTTCAATCTTACAAGGAGATATTTTTTCTGTATCCCTTAGGTGGGGTTTTCTTCTATTTTTAAGTTTTTATTCATTGAGTTCTGATGTCACATCCGCCAACTGACAGTGGCATTTTAACTGAAGCATTTCAGAGTCCCTGGTTAAAAAAAAGTTTAAAAAAAAAAAAAAGCTGTATGGAGAAAGAAAGAGATGATTTTCATTAGTGTCTTCTAGATTGAGTTCTCTATTTTGTCAATCAATCTCCCTTAAAATGAGTGCATTGTAAGTGAAGGAGGAAAAAACAACAAATAACTCCTCACATAGATGAAGAAGAGAGAACGTTTTCTATCTTTCTTTCATTTGAGTGCTGAGATTAGCAGGACTAGATCCCTTGTGTACCACCTTTTTGTAGATACAAACTCTGTAGATACAGATGGATATCCAAATTGAGGACATTGTTGACAGTGCAGAGAGAAAACGCAGGCACAGAACCATTTTATACACGACTTTCTGTGGTGTGACTTGTAACCAGGTGTGTTTAGCTGTGTGCATGTGTGTGTGTGTGTGTGTGTGTGTGTGTGTGTTCATTTGGGAAAAGAAGACGGGACAGTGTTGGACAAATTCCAGTCTACTTAGGACTGAGTCTGTGCTGGAAAATGGGCTGTCAGAATAATGTGTTCAGAAGGAAATAAAACAGCCCTTTTTTGTTTCCCAGCAGCGATAAGGGTAAGTATGGAATGAAGCAAAGGTGAACAGGCTATAGAAGCCGCCGCACTAACTTTTTCTTGACCTTTTGTGTTTGTGATAGTGCCCTTCATAGCTGCCATGATATTGTTTTACGAAGAAGCTACTTGGGAAGTTGGGGCTTTAGTATTGTTGGTGGATATGAAGAGAACCACACCAATCAGCCTTTCTTCATTAAAACCATCGTCTTGGGAACTCCTGCTTATTATGATGGAAGATTAAAGTGAGTCTTGGGAGATCATATAATGTGATTCATGTTTATTGTGATGGACACGATCTTGACCAGAGGTCAGCTCCAAACCCCCAGCCTTTGTCCTCTCTTGTAAATCGAGTCTCCCTGGAACGTGGCTGCATTCTTCTGTTTGCACCCCCTCCGTGGCTGCCTGTGAGCCCCGGTGGCAGTGTTGAGTCACTGTGACAGAGGCTGTGTGGCCCACAGAGACTGAAATACTTGTTTACTAACTGGGCACGTACCAGCCAGATCTCGACTGAAGCATCCCTTTGACCATCTCGCCGCTGATAGCTCTGTTTTGTTACTCTAATGACAGGGACCAGACCTGAGTCATCCAGTTCAACACACGGAGATGACAGCTGGCTCTGAGCATCCATTCCACACACACCCCTTGAGTCCAGTCCTGTCATTAGATGACTCTGCTCTATTTTTCCTCTGCAGCACTTATGTCTACCTAACACGATATTTATGCAAACTCCATGAAAGGGTGGGGGTGGGGGGCCTGTTGCATTTACTGTACATTCCTGGCGGCCACCGTAACAGTGCCTTGTGTTCAGAGTAAGGTCTCAGTAAATATCAGTAAATATTTGATGAATGAATGTGAGAGCTGCCAGGCACAGTGCTAAGTGCTTGGGATTGTAGTATTGAATCTTAATAGCCCTGTAAGATAAGTGTTGTCATTGTTATTCCTGTTTGATGCACGAGATAAATAAGTCTTAGAAAGATTAAGAAATTTGCCCACAGTCAAGTAGCTGGAAATGGTTGATGGAGATTCACACCCAGGACTCTCTCTCCAGAGCCTGGGCTCTTCACCCGTCTGCTGGGCAGAAAGTCCTCAGCCAGCCTCATGCAGCCTCTTTCCTTTATCAAAGCTCAGGCCCTGGGAGAAGAAAGAGGTGTTAGATTAAGAGATTCTACAAACTGAGAGGAAATGGATTCGTGTAGGGTCTTAGAGCTTAGTTTTTTGATGGAAGAGCCAATTCTTAAAAAGTAAATGTTGACATCTTCGAGTGCCGCATGAATGGAGAGTGTATACTGATCAGAGTGCCATCCAGAGAGTCTTGTGAAAAGTTGACCAGGGTCAGTTTGCTCCTTATATTGACAGAGATGGGTGAAAATATCAGTATTTTAGGTGGAAAGAGGAGGGGGAGAGATGAATTAACCATTCTCTTAGCTAAGTCCCTCAAGCATTCTGGGTCTCAGTTAATTAGTTTAAAATTTGCATTCCACCTACTTCCAAAACTGTTGAAGTAGCTAACAATAAAATAGCATATTGGTGTTACAAACTAAAGAGCAAAAAATGCTGAAGGATAGAAGGGCCTTCAGATTGATCATGCATTTGCGATAGTCCTGTCAGAGGACAGCAGGCGTCAGCCGCTGAAAGAGGAGGAGGTGTGGGTCTTACGCTCAATGTAATTGAGCCCTCAAATGTACGAGCTCTAAGAATGAGCAAAGAACAGTCAAAATAATAAGCAGCCCCGTCCAAATGCCTTATTTAGTATTCCTTAAAGAAGCAGCACATTTATTCTCATTACATTTGGCTCAAGCTTTCTTGAATTATTCTGCTTGCCCTCAAAATCACTGAGCAGTTCTAACTGCTCAGCCAGGGGTGGCCCTGATTGCAATGGAAGGCCAGTATAGGGTTAAAAATTGCCCCAGACATCTTGCAAAGCAGAAAACATACCCTCACCATTGATGGCTAATGGATAAGTGAAACTATGAATTTCATGCCAAACAGATCTCCCTTAGGATAATGTTTTCTTAACCCATGGAAATAGTTAACGGTCCGTTTCTGTTTGTCTTTGTCCAGATGTGGAGACATGATCGTAGCGGTCAACGGCCTGTCAACCGTGGGCATGAGCCATTCTGCACTAGTGCCCATGTTGAAGGAGCAGAGGAACAAAGTCACTCTGACAGTTATTTGCTGGCCTGGAAGCCTGGTGTAGGTTTTGAAATCAGTTTTGAATCTGACTGTCTTCCTTTTGAAGGCTTCGGGAAGAAACCCCTTTTGTTGGATTGTGTTTCCAGTTGAAAGCCACAGGCACAGCTGGTATTTGCAGGACCCAAACCACTGAGATTGTCCTGTTGTTATTAGTAGAAGGGCTTTCTTCAAGTTAGGCACGTTTCTTTTAGCTTGGGAACAGTCTTCCACTAAGCCTCGTAAGTTCATATTTTCAAAACTGGGACTCTCCGTTGTCAGAATGGGACCTACTATAACACAAGAAGTGTGTGCAGACGGCGACCGAGCCAGCTGGATTAGAGAACTTGGGGCAGTCCTTTGTTTCCCCTAACCGAGTCATAGGATGAGTTCCGCACCCCAGTGCTGGGGCCGTTGCACTCCGCGGTGGTGGCATTCACTGCCCCTGTTGCAGCCAGTGCCACAAATGGGTACAGACATCTTCCGTGGAGCCAGCAGCCCTTCCCCATCCACCCCCCCGTCAGTGCCAACATTTCAAAACTTCTCACTGTTTATAAAATGATTTTTCTGACTTGTTTGATTTCTCCTTTAATCTCTTAGTACTCGTAGATGATGAAGACAGAAGTCTGACACTACTAAAGAGCTTTTCAAAAAATAATATACCATTAATTAGAATACTAGATAATCAAAGATCATGTTTTCCATTGACAAAGGCATTTGGGAGGTAATTATAATTTAGTGCTGGAGAAGGTAAAAGTCACACTTATTGCAGAATTCCAAAAGCATTAAAGATTCCTTTCCAAAGGAATGTTTTGTTATGCAGGGAAATTTTGAAGCCGTTTTTGCTAAAATTCGTTTTCTAGAGTTTGTATTATACTTATCAGCAGTCTTGGCTGGACGTGCTTTTTTGTGATTTATGCAGTTAAACTAAAGATAAAGCCGTGTTGCTATTCCACACACCTTCAACTATATTGCAGCTCAGTGTAGGAGAAGGTAGACCTTTTGTATTTCATTCCAAGAAGAGCCTTCAGTGTTCTAGAAGTCCTTATTTTTTCCCCATTATTTCTTGTGAACTTAATTATTTCAAGAAAAAGACTGAAGAGTCCAGGATTTTTATCTAAAATAGTAGGTTTTAGATGTTAATATCTTTCAGTCATTTCTTGGTCACTAGGCTATTTCTTATTTTTCTAAATGTTTTTGAAAACTACAACCAGCCCGTTTTATTAGTCCTTCATTCCACTGATTGTCCCTTGGAAGAATGCATAAAGAAGCAAGTGAGATCAGAGTTTCCATACTTTCTTAATATTATGCATACTTGAAAAGAGTTCACTTAGAAGCCTAGTTCAGAATCTGAGCTCATTTACAAGTGACCTCTGTCATAAATGGTATTGATTATCAGAGAATGTATTTCAAAAATACTACAGTATATTATGAAGCATAACCACTTTGTTTTCAAACTAGCAATTGCATTGCTAGGATTTATTATGTCTCTAGCATGTCACTGATTATTCCTATTAGTTTTTTAGTGAGTTTGTTTTAAACTATCCCTTGTGAATAAGAAGTGGCAACTGTAATTGCTACTGATTTGTTCAACCCCTTAGCTACACTGTATGGTCAACATATAACCGAGATACAGTGGGATGCCCCATACAGTATATTACTGTTATGTGATGATTGGCTTTTGAAGCAATTTGGTATTGAAATGCTTTGATATTCTAATTGACACGGAACAAGTTTGTTTGTTTGTTTGTTTTTCCTGCTCCCCAAATAGAATTTTATATCCTACTTTGCTATTTTTTTAAACATTTTGTAAGAATGTGTCATTTCTTGGGGCATGGCCATCCACCAACAAATATCCTAATGGCTACTTTGTTATATGTAAAATACTTACATTGAACCTGGGGATATAATTAGTATTTTGAAGAAGACACTTTTTTTGACATTATTTTTATCATGGAAATCTCAGACTCAGCTTAAGCTAACTCATTTGGTTTTATTATAAAACATGATAGTTTTTGGTCAGAATGATATTTGGTGATGGAAACTTGTTCATAATTTATTGTTACTGTTGAAATATTTGAATTTTCTCATCTTAAGCGTAAATAGTTCAAATATTTTGATTTGTTCTGTGCCTTCAGTTTAAATTATTTCAGGATTTTTCAAATGTGTTTTAATAATGGTGTGATTATTTAGGATGGAAATAAAAGTCATCCTTTCCATACTAGTGGCACCATCTCTATTCTTGAGCAGCAGACATTGACTCTGTACGCAATCTTTGTTCATGGCCCCGCTGTCCCCAGTACGGTGTCCCAAGCTTCACACCTCAGGATCACAAGTTCGTCTTCTAATCCTTCCTCCTGTAGGCACAACACATGTGACCTCTGCTGATTATTGGAAATTTTGTCCACACACTGCCTCTAGACCATGTTGTTCAATATGTGGGGTCACTGAATACTGGAAATGCGACCAAGCCACGTGTCGAAGTGCTAATAACTTGGGTATATGGACTGATATAAAGTAGAGTTGTTGGGGTTTTTTTTGTTGTTGTTGTTGTTTTTCTTTTTTTTTTTGGTGGATTTCCTGCCAGTCTTTTTCTATGCCTATTTTCCAGTTTTATTGAGAAATAATTGACACACATCACTATAAGTGTGAGGCATACAGCATGATGGTCTGATTTATACACATTGTGAAATGGTCACCACAGGACGTTCAGCTAACATCCACCTTCTCACGCAGACATGGTAAAAAGAAAGGAAAAAAGAAATATCTCCTTGTGACGAGCCCTCTTCAGAGCTTCACGCGCACAGCACTGAGCAGGCCAGGCAGGCCTGACCTTGTGCTGCCTGGTCCTCCAAGGGCTTTGGTCATTCTCTGCTTTAAAGAAAATAATTTTTTTTTTCAAAGTAGAATCTAATTTTATTTTAATTTTTAAAAAAATTTTTATAAACATATAATGTATTTTTATCCCCAGGGGTACAGGTCTGTGAACCGCCAGGTTTACACACTTACAGCACTCACCATAGCACATATCCTCCCCAATGTCCATAACCAATTTTAATTGAAGAACGTTGTTCCTGATTTCCTAGCAAATTTAAGTTCCGACCAAGGCCTATGTGGTCCAATCCCTCAGCCATCTTCTGGGTGGCTCCAGGGTGCCATCTGCCCCCTGTGACTCCAGCGGGCTACCCACACACTCAGGTCTTTCCACACACGCGCCTGTCGTAGCCCTCCGGTGCGTGGCCCTTGTGCCTCATATTGGGAGGCATAGCTGGAGCGCCGCCCTGCCAGCCTTCTCCGGCCCGCCCGCCGGTACTCCACACTTTGGAGAGAATCACCCTCCCTGTGAGGGTGGAGCTCTGCAGGCCTCATTTGCCTTTACATGGCTTTGACCTAAGCACCCTCAGCGCTGTAAGTCCCATCAGATGCCACCTTGCAATTCTGAGGGCTGCTCAGGCCCCAGCGCTGCGGCTCCTGCAGTCCGCAGGACTCACTTCTGCACCCTGACTTCTGAGTTTTCTCATGTGCTTACCTACCTCCACTCTTTCTCTGTGTGAACTCATTCTTTTTAAAGATCTTTTATTATTATTTGAGAGAGAACACAAGGGAGGAGTAGAAACAGACTCCCCACTGAGCAGAGGGCCCAATGTGGGACTTGATCCGAGGACCCTGAGCTCATGACCCAAACCAAGGCAGCCGCTCACCCAGGTGCCCCTCAGTCTGAACTCCGTTCGGCAAATTTCCTAAACCCTAACTTTGGTCATTGTTCTGTTCATTTCCCTGTTTAGGGATCTTGGGGTTGCAGAAAAGCCCCTTCATGATCTGTCCCCCTCCCCAGCCCCCTTCCTGCCCACCACTCCCCTCGCTTCTTCCCACTCCTTGCCTCATTTAAGGACCGTCATCACACCTGTGCCTACTCGGGCTGACTTGGCTTAAGTGGCATTACCTCTTTTGGGGAGGGAAATCTTTACAAACCTCCCGGGGCTAGCCACTTTTTTTTTTCTTTCTTTTAAAAGTTTTTGTTAGGGGCTCCTGGGTGGCTGAGAGGATTAAGGCCTCTGCCTTTGGCTCAGGTCATGATCCCAGCGTCCTGGGATGACCCGAATTAGGCTCTCTACTCAGCAGGGAGCCTGCTTCCCTTCCTCTCTCTGCCTGCCTCTCTGCCTACTTGTGATCTCTGTCTGTCAAATAAATAAAATCTTTAAATAAATAAATAAAAGGTTTTGTTAAACTATACTTTTATGGTCATGGACGTGTACTAGGAAGAAGAAAAACTTGCTAGGAAGGTGCTTAATTAGCGCTATCTGTAGCAGTTTTTAAAATTGGACATTTGGGGCACCTGGATGACTCAGTCATTACGTGTCTACCTTTGGCTCAGATTATGATCCCAGTGTTCTGGGATCGAGCCCCTAGTCGAGTCAGGCTCCTAGCTCAGCGGGGAGTCTGCTTCTCCCTCTCACACTACCCCCGCTAGTGTTCCTTCCCTCTCTTACTGTATTTCTCTCTGCCAAATAAATAAATATTTTTAAAAATAAATAAAATAAAGCCGAACATTAAATATCAGATTCTCTACCTTCTGAAGAGCCTGGGCATTCCAGAGGGAGAATGTCAGCCTGGTGTCCCTTGTGTGTCTGTCCCAGAATCCCCTCCAGGCTGCCACATTACATCTAATTATGCCTCCTTGGGCTCCTTTTGCTGGGGCCATTTTCTCAGACTTCCCTTGCTTAGGAGGACCTTGACAATGGCGAGCACTGGTCGGGGGTGTTGTAGGATGCCCTCTATTGGAATCTGTCTGCTTTTACCCCCTCTTAATTAGATCTTAATTAGACCAGGGTGATGAGTTTGCAGGTCGAGTGCCATTGTCGTCATGTGACAGCG
The DNA here is from genome assembly GCF_009829155.1 of Mustela erminea. Taxonomy (NCBI): domain Eukaryota; kingdom Metazoa; phylum Chordata; class Mammalia; order Carnivora; family Mustelidae; genus Mustela; species Mustela erminea. The sequence continues at coordinate 77,048,185 of NC_045628.1, forward strand.
AGGCTGCCTACTGTCAGCACGACCTGTGGCTGTTGGCGTTGACCTTGTCCACCTGGCCTGATAGAGTGTGTGTCATGTTTCTCCACAGTAAACTTGCTTGCTCTTCCCTCTACGCTATCGCCCCGGATGGAAGTCACTGTGCACAGCCTGCATAGTGTGGGGAATTACACGCTCCATTCATTCTTGAGCCGGTCAGCGAAACGAGGAGTTCTCTGGTGCTGCCTTAGGGGGGCCTTGTGGGTGGAAAGAAGAGAATCCAGAGAATTTAGAGGGTTTGTTCTCTCAAGATACTGTGCCATGTGAGCAGGTTGGAGTCCTCACACTCCAAACTAGCTACAGCCCTTTCTCACGAAAAAGACAATGCGGTCTGCAGATGCTATTCTGTATGTAACTTCCAGACTTGATTTCCATTCTTCTGTACAGTGAAATAGGCTGTGGCTTTATGATTCCTCAAGTGTTTGAAGCCTGAGCTAAGTGGATGGTTTAAATTTGAAGTTAACAAACCTACATTTCATCTGCTAAGGGCACTCCAGGCTGTTAATCCTGCTTAAAACACCCATGTGATAGTACACCGAAGTCCCATTAATTCAGACCTAACTAATTGGGAATTTGAAAGCTTAAACGGAGTTGCAGTTACCTTGGCATTGTATATAAGGAAGGAGTATTTTAAATCAACATTTAAAAAGTGAGAGTAGGGTGGGGCGCCTAGATGGCTCAGTGGGTGGAGTCTCTGCCTTCAGCTCAGGTCAAAATCTCAGGGTCCACATGGGCTCTCTGCTCAGAGGGGAGCCTGCTTTCCCCCCTCTCTCTCTGTCTGCCCCTCTGCCTACTTGTGATCCCACTCTCTCTGTAAAAAAAAAAAGAAAAAGAAAAAGAAAAGAAAAGAAAGAGTAGGGTATTAAAGCTGCATCTGAAGTATACAGTTTCCAAGTTGCCTTAAATACTTTTGGAACCCTCAGACCTATTCATTCTAGTGATCCATAGTTCTCTCTCCCATGTGGCCATTTAAATTGGAGTCCACCTAGTGTCTACTGTGTGCGGGACACCCAGGCTCTGAATCACCTCTTTATAACGCCTGATTTCATCTTCGTAATTGATGCCTTCTTCCATTGGTCCATATCCAGTGATAAAACCCTGCAGCTTAGCTGCCCAGAAACTAGCAAGGAAGTCATGAAGCGAGCTCCTTCTCTGAAATCTCTCTCCCCTGCCTGCTGGAGGAAAGATTTCAACTCCTCAGGGTCCTTATTAGAAAGCCTTTGCCATTTTACAGTGTAAATCTACTCCCTTGAACTACGCTAGCAATTAATTTCTATGGCAACACGAAAGCTCTTTAGAAGTAAACTTGAACTCGTAGGCGCAGTGCCTACTGGCTGGAAAGTACCCAACGTAAGAGGTGCTGAAATGAAACACAAGGGAGTAAAAGACAAGGCGTGGAAGACTAGCACCTCCCTGCACACAGCAGAAGGCATGCACAGCCAGGAGAAGCGTGGCTGCGTGCAGAGCTCTCAGAGATTTCGGTCGGAACTGTAGTCACTCACTGCACATCACGCTTTGAAGTTGGGCTGTTTTGCAAACTACTTCCAGTCCCTGCCTTGTTCCTCAAAGTTCTCAGTTTTAAGGATGAATTCAGCAAGGACCCTTCTTGAATTTCCCCAAACTAACCAGTCGTTGAAGAGAGGTCATGCTGGAAACATCGACCGCTTAGACTCTGACATAGAAAGACAGCTTTTAAAAATAAAGGATATCTGAGGCGCCTGGGTGGCTTAGTGGGTTAAAGCCTCTGTCTTCAGCTCAGGTCATGATCCCAGGCTTCTGGGTTTGAACCCCACGTCGGGCTTTCTGCTCAGCAGGGGCCTGCTTCCTCCTCTCTCTCTCTCTCTCTCTCTGCCTACTTGTGATCTCTGTCAAATAAATAAATAAAAATCTTAAAAAACAAATAATTAAAATCAAATAAATAAAAATTTAAAATATTAAATAAATAAATAAATAGATAGATAGATAAAGGACATCCTTACTGCACCAATATTTTATTAGGAAGTCTTGTCTCACCCATAGCTCTGCAAGAATGTCCAAGGTCCCAGGAAGTGTTGAGTCCCATACTCATGCCCGAGACCCTCCCAGGGAAGCGACACCCCAGAGCACTTAGCAGAGCTGCCCCCTCCCTTCTGTGCCCCTTTCCCTCCTCGATGGTAGAAGCAAGCCTCTGGGTATGGCTTGTCCTCTGGGGACCCCCAGGATCCTGAGATCATGCTGTCACACCTGGGATATCGCCCCACTTCACCGCTTGAACACTTGTAAGCCAGGAATGTCCCCCACAGGGGTAGACCCCTAAGTCTTTCAATCATGCACCTGGTTGTCCATAGAAACTTTGCAGTAGGCTCCTTCAGGTAGGTGCCTCCCCTCGGCTATGCATAGCTGTATCACACTCACAACTGGTTCCCACCCAGGCCCCTCGGCCTCTGGAGCTGCCACAGGCACCACAGTGGGAGCTGGAGGTAGCTCTTGAGGTGGTTCAGCATCTTCTTCTGGGGCTGGGGCTGTCGGTCCAAGAAGAGAAAGTATCAACCCAATGATTGACTTTTCATGTCCCTCCTAAATCAAGGAAAATTTCCCCACCATTCAATGTTCTCTGAGTCCAGGAAGCAATCCCTAGAGGGTCTCCCCTGATAGCAGGTCATGGGCACAGTTATCTAAGGCTACTCCTTACTCCTGGCCCACCAGATGACGGAGGCTAGCTCTGGGCGGCCTCCGCTCTTCCCTGCACAGGTCTACATCAGCCACCCCCTGTCCTCCTCAGATCAGCATCTCTCTGGTTCTCCTCCCTCTACCCTCCCCCTGCTTGTGCTCTTTTCCCTCTAATAAAGAAATAAAATTCTAAAACAATACATAAAAGATTGAGTGTCAAAGTGTACCTTGAGGCCTGGCTGGAAACACCCTCCTGTATGTATTTTCTTGTCATCTTTCTTCTTGTGCTGATGGCATCAGAGGTGCATGTCATCCCAAGGAGGGAGAAGGTCGATGGTGGAGTCTGGGTCCTCAAAGACCACATATAGGATTTCAGTCTCTAATCTGAAGAACCACTCAGCACTGTCATGGGGCGAGGGGGGGTGGACTCTGTGGTGACAGGCTACCAAAATCTGGGGAGTTACTTGGTCATTCAGCGTAATGTAATATACCTCCGTACAGCATGTTGAAATGACCAAGTTCAGTTCAATAGTGATCAGCTTAAAACCTTTAAAGAGGACCAAAGAGGCACCTGGCTTCCTCAGGCACTAGGATCCTTGATCTCAGGGTTATAAGTTCGAGGCCCACATCAGGCACAGTTAACTTAAAAAACAAAACAAAAGGCTTACACAGGACCAAAATCAGTGAGGGTCAAACAACGGAGCTGGTCTGTGCTGGGACGGATCCTGTCTCCCGTTCATTCAGCCACTGGGCACTGCGCACTCAGATGGTGCCAGGGCTTATCAGCCCAGCGGGTTCTCCTCGTGAGAGCTCAGGGTCTAGAGGAGAAGATGGACAAACGAGAAACCAAAATGTGAACGGGAAAAGCGATTGCTCCACAGCAAAAGAGCAAGGGACACGACTAAGGCCCGAACTCCACCCGGTGAGGGGTATGACAAGGCTGTGCTGAGATGACATGGAGAATTCCTGCGGGAGGAAAAGAAGGAGACAGCCCTGCACAAATGCGAGTGCATTCCACCTGGCGGAGGGCACCATGGAGCAGAGGACTGGAGGTTAGAAAGGGGGCCAGGGTGGCCAGAGAAGCTGAGGAAGGATCAGAGTGGGAGGGGAGGAGGGCCAGGACCCGGGAAGTTGGTCAGTATCAGTGCCCTTCTCCCAGGGCTTGTGACCGCACTTCCCCACACTCAGTGGCTGAACCCACAAACGCTGCCTCGTGGTCTCAGGGGATCAGGAATCCAGCAGTGCTCCGCTGGGGGCTCCTTCCAGAGTCTCTCCTTAAACTGGGCTGCTGACAACACCAAGGGAGGATCTGCTTCACCGAGAACCTGAGCACACTCAGGGGCATGGGCCAGATACAGCCCATCTCAAAGACCTGACTTCTGTCTGCTGTGGGCCCACAGGGCTGGGCCACGTCCGTATGTCTGGGTCATGGTTCAACCTAGGGGCTTGTGCTCCAGTATGAAGATTGGAGAGAGAACATGGATCCGAGTCAACATGGGGCTGGGCAGTGAGTTTTGGAACGAAATCTCAGAAGGGCCTTTGGGTCATGTTGCCACGTTGTATGACATGGAAGTGAATCACCAAGTCCGGACTACAGTCTGGGGAGGGGGTCACACAAACATGTCTACAGAGGAGTTGGGGAACCAATGGAGCCCCCGAAGGGAGACTGTGAAGATCCCTGCAGTGTCCGGGCCTTGCCTAGAATCAGACTGGTAGGGAGGCTTAGAAGGCATGAACCCAGCTCTTTGAGTGTCCTCAAAGTTGGGGTCCTGTATGCACCTAGCCATTCACTGGGGGCTCTGGAAAAGGTTTTCTAGAAGGAAGGGGCTTTCGACCTGGAAATGTTATGGGGCTGAGGGTGATCATTGATATCCTAGATAGGACACATCTCCCCAGGTTCTTGTCTGAGGAGGATACCAGCTCATGGCGACCCACTGCATGGACCCCTACCTGCATCACACCCTTTGGAAAGGAGGGAAAGGCCTGCATCCCAGGACAGGCGGTCTCTAGGGGTAAGGGTACATTCTGACCATCAAGGGCCAACTCCAGTCCCTTCTTTAGGGTTTGCGTTGAAAATTCAAAGCCTAAGATCGTGGGAAGGTATTACCCAGCCCTCTGTAGGTGGAGCTGTCCTCTTCTGGGACTCCAGAATGTGAGCACCGATGAACACATGTGTGCACACAGGAGCGAGTGTGCTTGTGCACACAAACACACACACCCCAGGAGGGACTGTGGGGTGGGATCCCTTAGTAGCAGATTCCAAGAAGTGGATAGGAGGGAGGAAATTGGGTGGGAGGTATTTCCTACCTGTGACAGCACTCCTCTAACATCATAGCTATTATCCAACCTATGCGTGTGGACATCTGATAGAAAGACATGCTGGAATCATCCATATTTTGCAGAGAAGCCCATCCCTGTCAGGCACAATGGCTTATCTAGGGTCAAAACCAGGTAAGAATCGAGAGTTGTGTCTGAAACCAGGTGTGTTTGCAAGCTGGGGCCCTGGCTTCTCCCAGACCTTCCCTGGGGGCCTGTGGAGAGGGGTGTGTTGGGGTCACTGTGTACAGATATGATGTGGCCTTGCATGCAGAAGGGGGATGAGGAGATGGCAGAACGGAGCACTGATCGTGTAGGGTCCAACCAGGAGTGGGCCCCGGTAGGGGATCTCATGCAGTGATGTCACTTCCTTGACCGCCCGCCCCCAGAACTTGGAACCCCTGCAACCAGGCACCCACATTCTAGTCCGGTAGCAGGGTTACTGGGCTCAGGACATCTGACACAAAAAGATGTTTTCCTCTTGTGTGCCGAGTTTCCGGGGCTCTGGGTATCAGAAACCCCAGGAAAATGGCTTGTTCCCATGCTGTAGACATTGGCTGAAACCACCCCCCCGATGCCTCAACACATTTAGAGGGAGACGCCATAAGGTACTTACTACTGAGGAGACTAGGCGATGCCCACCCCTCTGAACCGTCCTAGGGAAGCCCCATCCCTTCCTCTGGAGTTTGAGGGGAGGAGGGATATGTGGGGGTTCCCGCCCATGGGCTGGAGGAGGGTGAGCACAGTGGATGCCCTGGTGATCCCTTCTTGTTCACACCAATGTCAGGGTGGGCTGGGTGCCCAGGGGATTCCTGAGGTGCCTCTTAGCTGTGCCAGAGCACATCCAAGGCCCTGAAGCTGGGCCACGTTTCTCTCCTTGGGGGAGGGCTCTGCATCCTGGGCTGTGGTGTGTCTGGAATGGAGCGCCCTGGGTCTGAAGACCAGCAAAGGCCTCCAGACAGGGCTCTAAGGTCTCCTGCCTGGCTGCTGGGCACTGTCTTTACAGAACGCTCCAGAGGACATGGTGCAGGAGCTGAATGTCGACATCCCCTGCTCTCCTTCCTCGAATGACAAGAAGCCGCACAGGGCCAACAGAGTCTGGCGCTGGCTCAGGGTGAGTGCAGGTGCTGGGGAGACCCGACCCCTGGGGCACCGATGCAGCACCAAGGGCCCCACTTCCTAGAAGCCAGCCTGGCCTCCTAGAGTCCTGTACTCCCATGAATCTGCATCCCATCTCTTCCCCAAACTGGCCCCCACTGGTCCTGCCCATGCCTTGGACAGAAGCAGAGCCATTGTCCACATACTTATAGGAGTATCATTAAAGAGACTTTAGACCAGGTCTCAACCAGTTGATCTAGACTCCTTTTGCCCTGTGCTAGGCATTTTCCTAACTCGTGCTCCCAGGTGTCCCCTGTGGCCCAACAGTCCTTGCTCAAGTTCTTCAAGTCTTGCAAATGATCATTTGCAAGAGTTGGGAAACTCTGATCCAAAGGAACATGGGGCACATGGTACTCTGTCTCTTGCTCTGCACTTTGGTTTTGATGGAACACATGGCTGGGCCCCCCCCAGGGACAGGAACAGTAGCCTCACTGCATTGCACTGAACGGCAGTCCGGTAGGCCAGTCATTGATCACAGCCATGGAGCCCTTTACTGGGGCAGGACTGGATGTAATCCCCTACTGTGGCCAAGGCACATTGCTGCATCCTACAGCCTCCGTGCCCTCCAATCCTAAGCCCTCTCGCCTGAAACATCTCTGTGTTCTCGTCTCAAGAATGGGATATGTTGGGTGCCTGGGTAACTCAGGGGGTTCAGCCTCTGCCTGCAGCTCAGGTCATGGTCTCAGGGTCCTGGGATCGCGGCCCAGGTCAGGGATCTCTCCTCAGCGGGGAGCCTGCTTCCCCCTCTCTGTCTGGCTGTCTCTCTGCCTACTTGTGACCTATCTCTGTGTCAAATAAATAAATAAAATGTCTTTTGAAAAAATAAAAAGAATGGGCTATGTCATCAGAAATCACAGGATCCATGCCACTCATGCAGGGACGTGCTATCCATACTCTACTCAAAAAGGGTCCTGAGATACTAGCAAGTTCAGACATCATTTCTTTCAATTCTTTGTATGGATACCAAGAACATTTTCTCTTTGCCTTAAAGGCTTCTTAACTAATTGGTTGATTGATGGATTTGAGAGAGAGACAGGGGGAGAGTGGGGAGAAGCAGAGGGAGAGACAGAATCCTCAAGCAGACACTGCCCTATGGACACAGCCCTACGAGGAGCGCAGCCTCAGGACACGGAGACAATGACCTGAAGCAAAACCAAGAGCCTTAGGCTGAACCCAATGAGACACTGAGTCACCCGATTCTTTTTCAGACTCTGGGCTCTCTTGTCCCACCTCTTGCAGAAGTCCCTGAGATCTGGGGGCTCATTCTGCCCTCCAAGCCCCAACCCTCCTGGTGGCCACAGCACTGACTCATGTCTCCTCTGATTCACCTCAGGGGAAAAATCGTTCAACCAGGAAGAGGACGAGGACCTCACTGCTGATGGCAGAGCGGGCCGACAAGCTGGAGGCCGCAATAGATCACCTGGTGCCTGCCGTCCTCAGACAAGATCTACACTGTGTCCACATCTTTCTGGACACATACGACACCTTTGCCAGCACCGAGGAGGTGCTGGACCAACTATGTGCAAGGTGAGCACCCTCCCCTGCCCCTAACTGTCCCGTGGGAATAGGCCAATGCCTGGTTGTGAGACTTTGGAGGGTCCCCAAGCTTCCCCAAATTTCCCCTTGCTCCTAACTGGGGCAGAGGTATTATAGGGACTCAGTGGCAGGTGTATGAGAGGACACCTGGCAGCCTGCGCTGGTGGAAAAGTCTGCTAGAGGGCCTGTTGGCATGCTCTTTGAACATTCCCGTGCCCCTCATATGAAGCCTCTGCCTAATCCCTGACTCTCACTGTGATCTTGAGCTGGGTTCCTTTGCCATTGAAAGGGAGATCTGAGATTCCTTCTGGGGTCTGTGTCTGGGTGAATCCAGAGCAGGCATCCCTGGGGGTGAGCAGGGCCAGGCCCACTCAGATGTCGGTGATGGGCTGGTTGGGGCCCTTTCATTCAGCAAGCATCCAAGAAGCCCCCGTAGGTGGAGGCGATTATCTAGGAGCTGAATGGGATCCCTGCACAGAACAGACAGCACCCCAGGGCTGCAGGCTAGTCGAGGGTCAGGCGGTGAGAGCAAACATCCACAGACATCTCATGTGATGCCCCCTGGCCTCCTCTAGATTCGGATGCTATTACTCCACGTATGAAGAGGTCAAGAGATCCCAGGAGCAGCGCGACATGTGAGTAAGCTTTGGCTGCTCCAGGAGGGCCTTCCCTCTCCAGCAGGGCAGTGAGGGTACTGTGAGTTCAAGGGGCTTCTGGACCTTCACGCACACCTCTGTGATTCCTGCTTTAGGGTAAAGGTCTGAGAGCTTCTACTGGAAACTGGGAAGGTGCCCTGGGGAGCTGGGGTAGGTGTGTGAGCACTGTGGGAGAGCAGAGGGGGATGGAGGACAGCTTCAACCCCTGAGAGGGTCATGCTCCATCCCTGCCCCCTCCCAGCCCTCTCTCTGCCCCAATTCTGGGACCCAGAACGCAGGATTTAGGAACCATCGCACAGCAGTCTGTTGGCACCTGCACGCTGGGTGCTCAGAGGGGGCTCAGGGAGAGTGGTGACCCAGTAGAGCCCAGGGAGCAGCAGACATCCCACACCCTGTGGGAGGTGAGTGTCAGTGGAAACAGACCGACTCTCATGGCACCTAGTGAATGGGCAGAGGAGGTAACGGTGGAGGTATGGGGAGGGTCCTGGGAAGGCCTGGCTAGTGACAGAGTCCCTTTGTTCCCTCCTCGGTTGGATCTTCACGGAGCAGAAGCGAGTGCAGTGAGGGTAACTAAGAGGCCAGACACCACCCCTCCCTGGGCACATACAGTTGAGTTGAAGTGGCACGTGGCCGAGGAGACAGACTGAGGAGTGTGTCCAGCTCCCCTAAGAAGTCCAGAAATGCTCACCCCATTGATCAAGGACTCCCACTCCCAGAGGCTTTTGGCCAGCCCACCGTCTGGGAGCAGGCCTGTCTCTGGCAGGACTGCCAGGTCGCAGGTGGACAAGGAGTCCGACTGGTCTCGGACAGGAGCTGGAAGCCCAGGGGCCCAGGTTCCCACATGGGTTCCCTGGGATATTGGTTTGGATGCGTACCCTGTTCTCTGATTTCTCTGCCTCCATGTCTGTCCCCAGGGCCATCTATGCCATCCTAAACATCTGGGTGGAAAAGTATCCAGGGGATTTTGTGCAGCCTCCGGCGTTTCCCAGCTTGCATACGCTGCTGGCCTACCTGCAGGTCTATGTGCCGGGCTCGGACCTGCAGCGCCGTGCCCAGCTTCTGCTGCCAGAAAGGCAATGCCCTCCCAGAAAGACCACGGAGCCAGAGGCTGGGGGTGAGGAGGACTGGGGGTGACTGATGTGGGCCTGAGGAGGAGGCAGGGTGGGCCACCCTGAGGAAGCCTCCGTAGATTGTAGTTGGGCCGAAGAGAGTGAGTCATCTCAGATCCCTGTCCCCATGGGCTTCCATTGGGGACACCTTCCAGGGTCTGGGTCTTGAACGCAGGCCACGCTGAGTGGTGGGGAAAGGGAAAGGCGAGAGGGAAGTCAACCAAGCTGATGATGCTTTCTCTTCTTGGAGCTACAGCACCGGCCCCAGAGCCAGATCAGGATGTGCCTCGGGAAGTTGTTCCAGCAGCCACTCTGGCACCCGCTGCACGTCTGGGGCCTGACCTGGCCCCCGCCATCCCTGCTGCGGCAGCTCACTATGGGTTAGGAAGACCAGTGACCCCCCCTGAGCCGTTGGGGCCAGGGCAGATGGTCGTCAGGGCCCTCGTTCACTTCTCTGCGACAGAAGAGCCACCTGGCCTTTTGACTTTTCTGGATGACCAGCAGGGTCCAGCCCCCGAGCTGCCGCCCCCTGCCTCCGTGGAGCAAGCAGGCTTGGCCCCCGAGCTGCCACCCCCTGCCTCCCTCGAGCAAGCAGGCTCGGCCCCCGAGCCGCAGCTTGTGCTGGCTGCAGCTCCAGAGCATGGCTCCCCGTCCCCCGTCATTTCCTTCTTTATATTTGTGTTCTGTGTTCACCTCTATAATTACTTCATATATTTTATTAATTAAATAAAGTAGAATTTGAGTTTACGTAACATTTTACTCGCATCCTTTGCAGTGGGATATGGAGGTCTCAGTAGGTCCATCCAGGGTGTTGCACAACCATGTCGTTCTACGACGTTTCCGTCACAGAGACACCCGCGCTCCTCATCGCTCAGTGCTCTGTCCCTCGCCCAGTCCCTGCAACCGCTGCTCTGCTCTCTGTCTCGGCCACTTCACCTCCACTTGGATTTTCCTCTGCCTGGAATCCTACAATATGGCCTTCTGTGTGTGTCTGCAGAACATAAGCGTGATTCCCCTCTTTGCAAACTTTGTTATACAAATAACATTTTATTACATAGGAATGTTCCTGAAAGAACAAAGATCACGGGAAGCCCCCAGATGAACTATTTTCATTCTGTGCTAGGTTTCCCATTTAGAAGCATGCCTTGAAAAGCAGAAACCCGGAGAGAAAAGTCTGGGTCCATGAGACACCTTTACATGCTTTCGTTTTCCCGCATAGTCTGCGTTTCCACTATTCTAATGGGCATCTTATCAAATATTAAAATCATATCTTACGTATTCTCCTTTCTTGCTAACAAGTTAGGTCATCAAGAGGTCTTTAGGCTTTATCCAGACTATATCTATTTAGTCAATAATGATTTATACATGAAAAAAAAAAAGGCACGTTCCTTCTACCAAGGAATAATCCCCCATAACACGCGGCATCCTTCTTCCCTGCCTTTCCCTCTAAGTGTAGTGTGTGTGTGTTTGGTGATTTCTCCAACCCCATGTGGAACAGATTTTAAGACACAAGACATGTAAGTCTACGAGGAGTGACAGTACCCTAGAAATGATAGTACTGCCGGATTCAGTTCTATGTGGAATCTGAAAAACAAAAATCCAACAGACTCTTACATGCAGAGAACAAACTGGTGGTCGTCAAAGGGCAAATGGGTAGGGGAACGGGCAAACTAGATAAAGGGGGAAAAGAGGTAAAATTTTTTCAGTCACAAAATAAATAAGTTACAGAAATGGAAAGTACAGCCTAGGCAATATGGTCTAGAATAGTGTACCGATTAAGTGTGGGGACAGATGGTGACCGCGTTTATCACAGTAAGCACCAAGTCATAGACGGAATCAAGTCACTCTGTTGTACACCGGAAACTAATATAACATGGTATGTTAATCATATCACAATATTTTTTAAAATAATAGTAAAATACAAAGAACAATACCAGTGTTAAGGGTGATTGGAATGTGAGAGGGACATTTCTCAGGCTAAGGAGTTTGTGTGTAGAAGCATGATGTGGAAAGGTTTGGGACCTTGTGCTTTCGGGAGTGAGTTGAGCAGTCACTTACAGTTGCTAGAAAGGGCTGGGGGATCTTCCCATCCCACCGTCCATAGAGTGTTCATATATGAGGGCTGGGTATCATTGGAAAATGCGGATGTCCGAAATTAATTGAAAACGGAGAAGAAACATTTGATCTGAGGTAAGCTCCTTGGCAGCTTCTAAGAGAGGCATTTTTCTCAGCTGAATGTTAATAAGTGTCCAGCTGACTGGAGACATGTGTGGAAAGACTCTTGTTAGATTTTTTGTTTTTAAAAATATGTCGTATGTGGCAGCTGGGTGGCTCAGTTGATTAAGCAGCCAACTCTTGGTTTTGGCTCAGGTCATGACCTCAGGGTGGTGAGAGATCAAGCCTTATGCGGGGCTCTCTGCTCAGCATGGGGTCTGTTTAGGTGTCTGTTCCTCTCCTGCCTCTGCCCCTCCCCCAACTCGTGCACATGCACATCCTCTCTCTCTCTAAAATTCATCAAAGAAAATCTTTTGGAAAACGTGGTTATTTGGGCGCCTCGGTGGCTCAGTGGGTTAAAGCCTCTGCCTTCTGCTCAGGTCATGATCCCAGGGTCCTGGGATCGAGCCCCCAGCTGGTCTCTCTGTTAAGCAGGGAGCCTGCTTCCTCCTCTCTCTCTCTCCGCCTACTTGTGATCTCTGTCAAATAAGTAAATAAAAATCTTTAAAAAATATAAATAAAATAAACAAAAGTTAGAAATTAAAAATAGATAAATAAAAATTTAAAAATAAAAATAAAATAAATAACTAGATAAATAAAGGACATCCTTACGGCACCAAGAGTTTATTAGGAAGTCTTGTCTCACCCACAGCTCTGCAAGAATGTCCAAGGTCCCAGGAAGTGTTGAGTCCCATACTCATGCCTGAGACCCTCCCAGGGAAGCGACACCCCAGAATGCTTTTGCAGAGCTGCTCCCTCCCTTCTGTGCCCCTTTCCCTCCTCGATGGTGGAAGCAAGCCTCTGGCTATGGCCTTCCCTCTGGCCGGCACGGGCTCTCCCCCTGCTCCTGGGGTCCGAGCCTGTGCTGATGAAGACAAGCGCCGTGTGAAGCTATGGGTGCTCACGGCAGCAAAACTCACCCTGTGGAGAGTTCGTGGATGTTTGAAGAAAAGTAGTGCTCGTCTCCGCTCACCTGGGAGGCATTCCAAAGGATGTGATGACCTTGTGTCATGCAGGTCCCCGTACCCTAGGTATTCTCCTCCCCCGCCAACCCCACGTCATTGAACCTTAGCTGTGAAGTCCTTATCCATGCCTTTCTGATGCAGGAATCGCTGCTCTGCCATGGTCGTCTAGCCTCTGCTTGAATGCTTCCGTGACAGGGACCTCACGACTCCATGTGTCATTGCCAGTGGTGGCCCCTGCCTTTCTCCCCATCTGGAGCGTAGACACTCAGGAGAGGGGGGTGGCTCTTCACTCGTCATCTTTAATACTTAAATGGATATTAGGCAGACACAATACCCCAAATTCTGATGCTTTAGTTTTTCCTTTCACCCCACAAAGATTTCATTAGCATCTGCTTACATGCCAGGCACTGTGCTAGGAGTTGAGAATCCATCAGTTCCCAAGACAGAGTCTCCAGCCATCTCTTAGCTTATCTGCTAGAGAGCGGAAGCATAAACAATCAAAGGAGGAAATCATTTACTTTTTTACTTTTCAGTGGTGATGCACGCGAGGAAGGAACAAAGAGCCAGGTGGACGGAAGCCATGCGGGGGAAGGGGGCTGAGACAGGTGGTCAGGGAAGGCATCACAGGCAGGATACAGGCTCCCGGCTGCTGTCACTTGGACCGTGCACCTGCTGGTTGTTCAGAGTGCCCTGGATCACCTGGTGGTGATCACTCATGTGGGACAGATGTGCCCACGGGATGGGCCCTGGGCACACTGGCCGGACCTGCGCTCTTCCTTTCCTGCCGCTTTGAGCCAGAAGCACTGATGTGTGCTGGGGCGCATGGGATGCTAACTGAGGGGGAGGCCCCCACTGGGGCACAGTGGGCGGACCCAACCAGCCCAAGCCCTAGTGCTTGCCACTCACCAGCCCGGAAGACCTGCAACAATTCATTTCATCTCAGCTCCTCTGTGCTCTCATCTAGCCACCGAGAAAACTGAGCTTGCCCCACTGGGGAGTTGCAGGTCTGAGAGCCCGTGTGTCTAACGGGGCTGACCTGTTGTGCCAAACGGGCTGTGGTTAATGCGCAGACACGGAGATGCCACAGCCGCATCTCGAGGAGGGACCGAGAGTCGCTGGGAGTGAGCGAGTCGTCTGCGTTCGGAGCTTCCTCTCAAGTCAACCTTCTGTTTGCCCTCCATTGCACGAGCTTTCCCCAAAGCACGCTCCCCTCACCAGCAGATTCCGTCACGCACCTTAATCACCTACGTGACTCCCTTTCCCCAGACACTGTCCGAAGCTTTCCCAAGGCCAGGCCTCTGAGCATGCTGTCCCACCCCTCCAGGAATGCTGGGTCCCAGCCTGGTGGCGCTGCTCATCCTTCTGAGCCCAGCCCAAATGCCAGGTGCCGCAGAGCTCCCCAGTCCTGCTCATCCAAGACCTCACCTCCCCACAACCACCACTCCTGGCGCCACCCGCCCCCTCTACCCCTCCACTGCACTTGCCTTCCTGATGCCGCCCTCCATTCCCAGCACCCGGGCCTCCACTGCAGCCCCCGTGGGCTGTGGCCTCCCCCTCCCCCCTCACAGCTTGGCATTCCTGCAGGCTCTGGCAGCTCAGCCACCCACACACCTAACAGCCCCTGGCACATGGTGTTGCCCAGCGCTCAGTGATGTAAGAGCCACGGAGAAGCCGAGGGTGAGAGTTGAGGAACATCCCTGGGTTGCGCCAGGGCTGACTTTTAAGAGAATGGATTCTGCTGCGGGGTAGGGCTGCGAAGACCACAGGCGGAGGGGTATTTAGTAGATGTCGGGCAGCTGGGGAGTCCCCGGGCTGCTCTTGCAACCAGTATGGCGAAATCTGTGAGACTTTGTGGATGGAATAAGGTGGTGTCTGGGCCCAGCTTGCTTCCCAGAGCAGAAAGCCGGGACCTAGCTTCCTGGTTTTCAGCCATCCTCCCTAACTGATGTCTGGGAACTCGGAAGCATTCGGCCCCAGCTGGTCTTCTGGGGACACCCGGGATCCTGAGATCATGCTGTCACACCTGGGATATCGCCCCACTTCACCGCTTGAACACTTTTAAGCCAGGAATGTCCCCCACAGGGGAAGACCCCTAAGTCTTTCAATCATGCACCTGGTTGTCCATAGAAACTTTGCAGTAGGCTCCTTCAGGTAGGTGCCTCCCCTCGGCTGTGTCCACAGCCAGATAACCCGCACAACTGGTTCCCACCCAGACCCCTTGGCCTCTGGAGCTGCCTCAGGCACCACAGTGGGAGCTGGAGGTAGCTCTTGAGGTGGTTCAGCATCTTCTTCTGGGGCTGGGGCTGTCGGTCCAAGAAGAGAAAGTATCAAACCCATGATTGACTTTTCATGTCCCTCCTAAATCAAGGAAAATTTCCCCACCATTCAATGTTCTCTGAGTCCAGGAAGCAATCCCTAGAGGGTCTCCCCTGATAGCAGGTCATGGGCACAGGGATCTGAGGCTACTCCTTACTCCTGGCCCACCAGATGACGGAGGCTAGCTCTGGGCGGCCTCCGCTCTTCCCTGCACAGGTCTACATCAGCCACCCCCTGTCCTCCTCAGATCAGCATCTCTCTGGTTCTCCTCCCTCTACCCCTCCCCCTGCTTGTGCTCTTTTCCCTCTAATAAAGAAATAAAATCCTAAAACAATACATAAAAGATTGAGCGTCAAAGTGAACCTTGAGGCCTTCAAGACCTGGCCGGAAACACCCTCCTGTGTGTATTTCCTTGTCATCTTTCCTCTTGTGCTGATGGCATCAGAGGTGCATGTCATCCCAGGGAGGGAGAAGGCCGATGGGGCAGGGACTCTGGGTCCTCAAAGACCACATATAGGATTTTAGTCTCCAATTTGAAGAACCACTCAGCACTGTCATTGGGGGGGGGGACCTCTGTGGTGACATGCTACCAAAATTTGGGGAGTTACTTGGTCATTTGCATACTGTCATGTAATGTACCTCCATACAACATGTGGGAATCACCAAGTTCACTTCAATAGTGATCAGCCTAAAACCTTTAAAAAGGACCAAAGAGGCACCTGGCTTCCTCAGGCACTAGGACCCCTGATCTCAGGGTTATGAGTTCGAGGCCCACATCAGGCACAGTTAACTTAAAAAACAAAACAAAAGGCTTACACAGGACTAAAATCAGTGAGGCTCAAACAACGGAGCTGGTCTGTGCTGGGACGGATCCTGTCTCCCGTTCATTCAGCCACTGGGCACTGCACACTCAGATGGTGCCAGGGCTTATCAGCCCAGCGGGTTCTCCTCGTGAGAGCTCAGGGTCTAGAGGAGAAGATGGACAAACGAGAAACCAAAATGTGAACAGAAAAAGCGATTGCTTCATAGCTAAAGAGCAAGGGACACAACTAAGGCCCGAACTCCACCCGGTGAGGGGTATGACAAGGCTGTGCTGAGATGACACGGAGAATTCCTGCGGGAGGAAAAGAAGGAGACAGCCCTGCACAAATGCGAGTGCATTCCACCTGGCGGAGGGCACCATGGAGCAGAGGACTGGAGGTTAGAAAGGGGGCCAGGGTGGCCAGAGAAGCTGAGGAAGGACCAGAGTGGGAGGAGAGGAAGGGGAAGAGCCCCCGAAGGGAGACTGTGAAGATCCCTGCAGGGTCCGGGCCTTGCCCAGAATCAGACTGGTAGGGAGGCTTAGAAGGCATGAACCCAGCTCTTTGAGTGTCCTCAAAGTTGGGGTCCTGTATGCACCTAGCCATTCACTGGGGGCTCTGGAAAAGGTTGTCTAGAAGGAAGGGGCTGTCGACCTGGAAATGTTATGGGGCTGAGGGTGATCATTGATATCCTAGATAGGACACATCTCCCCAGGTTCTTGTCTGAGGAGGATCCCGGGTCATGGCGACCCACTGGATGGACCCGTATCTACCTCACACCCTTTGGAAAGAGGGAATGGCCTGCATCCCAGGACAGGCCGTCTCTGGGGGTAAGGGTACCTTCTGACCATCAAGGGCCAAGACTCCAGTCCCTTCTTTAGGGTTTGCATTGAAAACTTGAAACCCAAGATCTTGGGAAGCTATTACCCAGCCCTCTGTAGGTGGGTCCCAGAAGATTCTGGGACTCCAGAATGTGAGCACCGATGAACACATGTGTGCACACAGGAGCGAGTGTGCTTGTGCACACAAACACACACACCCCAGGAGGGACTGTGGGGTGGGATCCCATTAGTAGCAGATTCCAAGAAGTTGATAGGAGGGAGGAAATTGGGAGGTTTTTCCTACCTGTGACAGCACTCCTCTAACATCACGGCTATTATCCAACCTATGCCTGTGGACATCTGATAGAAAAAGACATGCTGGAATCACCCATATTTTGCAGAGAAGACCATCCCTGTCAGGCACAATGGCTTATATAGGGTCAAAACCAGGTAAGAATCGAGAGTTGTGTCTGAAACCAGGTGTGTTTGCAAGCTGGGGTCCTGGCTTCTCCCAGAACTTCCCTGGGGGCCTGTGGAGAGGGGCGGGTTGGGGTCACTGTGTACAGATATGATGTGGCCTTACATGCAGAAGGGGGACGAGAAGATGGCAGACCGGAGCACTGTTCATGTAGGGGTCCAACCAGGAGTGGGCCCCAGTAGGGGATCTCAGGCAGTGATGTCACTTCCTTGACCGCCCGCCCCCAGAACTTGGAACCCCTGCAACCAGGCACCCACATTCTAGTCCGGTAGCAGGGTTACTGGGCTCAGGACATCTGACACAAAAAGATGTTTTCCTCTTGTGTGCCGAGTTTCCGGGGCTCTGGGTATCAGAAACCCCAGGAAAATGGCTTGTTCCCATGTTGCAGGCATTGGCTGAAACCACCCCCCCGATGCCTCAACACATTTCGAGGGAGACGCCATAAGGTACTTACTACTGAGGAGACTAGGCGATGCCCACCCCTCTGAACCGTCCTAGGGAAGCCCCATCCCTTCCTCTGGAGTTTGAGGGGAGGAGGGATATGTGGGGGTTCCCGCCCATGGGCTGGAGGAGGGTGAGCACAGTGGATACCCTGGTGATCCCTTCTTGTTCACACCAATGTCATGGTGGGCTGGGTGCACAGGGGATTCCTGAGGTGCCTCTTAGCTGTGCCAGAGCACACCCAAGGCCCTGAAGCTGGGCCACGTTTCTCTCCTTGGGGGAGGGCTCTGCATCCTGGGCTGTGGTGTGTCTGGAATGGAGCGCCCTGGGTCTGAAGACCAGCAAAGGCCTCCAGACAGGGCTCTAAGGCCTCCTGCCTGGCTGCTGGGCACTGTCTTTACAGAACGCTCCAGAGGACATGGTGCAGGAGCTGAATGTCGACATCCCCTGCTCTCCTTCCTCGAATGACAAGAAGCCGCACAGGGCCAACAGAGTCTGGCGCTGGCTCAGGGTGAGTGCAGGTGCTGGGGAGACCCGACCCCTGGGACGCCGATGCAGCACCAAGGGCCCCACTTCCTAGAAGCCAGCCTGGCCTCCTAGAGTCCTGTACTCCCATGAATCTGCATCCCATCTCTTCCCCAAACAGGCCCCCAAACTGGTCCTGCCCACACCTTGGACAGAGCAGAGCCATTGTCCACATACTTATAGGAGTATCATTTAGAGACTTTAGACCACGGCTCATCCTGTTGATCTAGACTCCTTTTGCCCTGTGCTAGGCATTTTCCTAACTCGTGCTCCCAGGTGTCCCCACTGGCCTAACAGTCCTTCCTCAGGTTCTGCAAGTCTTGCAAATGATCATTTGCAAGAGTGAGTTGGGAGACTTTGATCCAAAGGGACATGGGGCCCATGGTACTATTTCTCCTGTTCTGCCCTTTTGTTTGATGGAACACATCTTTGCCTCCCCCACCACCTCCCCAGGGTCGGGAACAGGGGCCTCACTGCACTGCACTGCACAGCAGTCGGGAAGGCCAGTCATTGATCACAGCCATGGAGCCCTTTACTGGTGTGGGACTGGATGTAATCCCTTTCTGTGGCCAATGAACAGTGCTGCATCCTACAGCCTCCGTGCCCTCCTCTCCTAAGCCCTCTCACCTAAGACGTCTGTGTTCTCATCTCAAGAATGAGATATGTTGGGTGCCGGGGTGGCTCAGGGGGTTAAGCCGCTGACTGCAGCTCGGGTCACGGTCTCACGATCCTGGGATTGAGGCCCACATCGGGGGGAGGCGTCTCTGCTCAGCAGGGAGCCTGCTTCCCCCCTCTGTCTGGCTGCCTCTCTGCCTACTTGTGACCTCTCTTTCTGTCAAATAAATAAATCAAAAGTCTTTAGAAAAAATAAAAAGAATGGGCTATGTCATCAGAAATCACAGGATCCATGCCACTCATGCAGGGACGTGCTATCCATACTCCGCTCACAAAGGGACCTGAGATACTAGCAAGTTCAGACATCATTTCTTTCAATTCTTTGTATGGATACCAAGAACATCTTCTCTTTTCCTTGAAGGTTTCTTAATTGATTGGTTGATTGATGGATTTGAGAGAGAGGCAGGGGAAGAGTGGGGAGAAGCAGAGGGAGAGACAGAATCCTCAAGCAGACACTGCCCTATGGACACAGCCCTACGAGGAGCGCAGCCTCAGGACACGGAGACAATGACCTGAAGCAAAACCAAGAGCCTTAGGCTGAACCCAATGAGACACTGAGTCACCCGATTCCTTTTCGGACTCTGGGCTCTCTTGTCCCACCTCTTGCAGAAGTCCCTGAGATCTGGGGGCTCATTCTGCCCTCCAAGCCCCAACCCTCCTGGTGGCCACAGCACCGACTCATGTCTCCTCTGATTCACCTCAGGGGGAAAATGGCTCAACCAGGAAGAGGAGGAAGACCTTGGTGCTGATCGCCAAGCGGGCCAACAAGCTGCAGGCCGCAATAGATCACCTGGTGCCTGCTGTCATCAGACAAGATCTACACTGTGTCCACATCTTTCTGGACACATACCGTCACTTTGCCACCACCCAGGAGGTGCTGGACCTCCTCTTTGCAAGGTGAGCACCCTCCCCTGCCCCTAACTGCTCCGTGGGATTTGGCCAATGCCTGGTTGTGAGACTTTGGCATGTCCCCAAGCTTCCCCCAAGCTTCCCTTTGCTCCTAACTGGGGCAGAGGTATTATAGGGACTAAGTGTGGTCTTGTAGGGAAAGGACACCTGGGAGCCTGCGCCAGTGGAAAATTCTGCTGGAGGACCTGTGGGCATGCTCTTTGCTCATTTCTGTGCCCCTCATGATGAAGCCTCTGCCTCACTCTCAGTATGGTCTTGAGCTGGGCTCTTTTGCCATTGAAAGGGAGATCTGAGACTCCTTCTGGGGTCTGTGTCTGGGTGAATCCAGAGCAGGCATCCCTGGGGGTGAGGAGGGGCCAGGCCCACTCAGATGTCGGTGATGGGCTGGTTGAGGCCCTTTCATTCAGCAAGCATCCAGGAAGCCCCAGTAGGTGGAGGCGATTATCTCGGAGCAGAATGGGATCCCTGCACAGAACAGACAGCACCCCAGGACTGCAGGCTAGTCGAGGGTCAGGCGGTGAGAGCCAACATCCGCAGACATCTCATGCGATGCCCCCTGGCCTCCTCTAGATTCGGATGCGTTTATTCCAGCTATGACGAGGTCGGCGGACCCCAGGAGCAGCGCAACATGTGAGTAAGCTTTGGCTGCTCCAGGAGGGCCTTCCCTCTCCAGCAGGGCAGTGAGGGTACTGTGAGTTCAAGGGGCTTCTGGACCTTCACGCACACCTCTGTGATTCCTGCTTTAGGGTAAAGGTCTGAGAGCTTCTACTGGAAACTGGGAAGGTGCCCTGGGGAGCTGGGGTAGGTGTGTGAGCACTGTGGGAGAGCAGAGGGGGATGGAGGACAGCTTCAACCCCTGAGAGGGTCATGCTCTATCCCTGCCCCCTCCCAGCCCTCTCTCTGCCCCAATTCTGGGACCCAGAACGCAGGATTTAGGAACCATCGCACAGCAGTCTGTTGGCACCTGCACGCTGGGTGCTCAGAGGGGGCTCAGGGAGAGTGGTGACCCAGTAGAGCCCAGGGAGCAGCAGACATCCCACACCCTGTGGGAGGTGAGTGTCAGTGGAAACAGACCGACTCTCATGGCACCTAGTGAATGGGCAGAGGAGGTAACGGTGGAGGTATGGGGAGGGTCCTGGGAAGGGTCCTGGGAAGGCCTGGCTAGAGACAGAGTCCCTTTGTTCCCTCCTCGGTTGGATCTTCACGGAGCAGAGGCGAGTGCAGTGAGGGTAATTAAGAGGCCAGACACCACCCCTCCCTGGGCACATGCAGTTGAATTCAAGTGGCTTGTGGGCAAGGAGACAGACTGAGGAGTGTGTCCAGCTCCCCTAAGAAGTCCAGAAATGCTCACCCCATTGATCAAGGACTCCCATTCCTAGCGGCTTTTGGCCAGACTGCAATGTGGGAGCAGGCCTTTCTCGGGCAGGACTGCCAGGTCGCAGTGGACAAGGAGTCCAACTGGTCTCGGACAAGAGCTGGCAGCCCAGGGGCCCAGGTTCCCACATGGGTTCCCTGGGATATTGGTTTGGATGCGTACCCTGTCCTCTGACTTCTCTGTCTCCATGTCTGTCCCCAGGGCCGTCTATGCCATCCTGGATACCTGGGTGGAAAAGTATCCAGGGGATTTTGTGCAGCCTCCGGCGTTTCCCAGCTTGCATGTCCTGCTGGCCTATCTGCAGGTCAATGTGCCAGGCTCAGACCTGCAGCGCCGTGCCCAGCTTCTGCTGCCAGAAAGGCAACACACTCCCAGAAAGGCCACGGAGCCAGAGGCTGGGGGTGAGGAGGACTGGGGGTGACTGATGTGGGCCTGAGGAGGAGGCAGGGTGGGCCACCCTGAGGAAACCTCCGTAGATTGTAGTTGGGCCGAGAGGAGTGAGTCGTCTCAGATCCCTGTCCCCATGGGCTTCCGTCGGGGACACCTTCCGGGGGCTGGGTCTTGAACGCAGGCCATGCTGAGTGTGGGGAAAGGGAAAGGCGAGAGGGAAGTCAACCAAGCTGATGATGCTTTCTCTTCTTGGAACAACAGCACCGGCCCCAGAGCCAGATCAGGATGTGCCTCGGGAAGTTGTTCCAGCAGCCACTCTGGCACCCGCTGCACCTCTGGGGCCTGAGCTGGTCCCCACCATCCCTGTTGTGGCAGCTCACAATGGGTCAGGTAGACCAGTGACCCCCCCTGACCCGTTGGGGCCAGGGCAGATGGTCGTCAGGGCCCTCGTTCACTTCTCTGCCACGGAAGAGCCACCAGGCCTTTTGACTTTCCTGGATGACCAGCAGGGTCCTACCCCCGAGCTGCCGCCCCCTGCCTCCGTGGAGCAAGCAGGCTCGGTCCCTGAGCTGCCGCCCCTTGCCTCTGTGGAGCAAGCAGGCTCGACCCCCGAGCAGCAGCTCGTGCTGGCTGCAGCTCCAGAGCATGGCTCCCCCTCCCCCGTCATTTCCTTTATCATATTTGTGTTCTGTGTTCACCTCTATAATTACTTCATAGATTTAATTTATTAAATAAAGTAGAATTTGAGTTTACATAACATTTTACTCGCATCCTTTGCAGTGGTATATGGAGGTCTCATTAGGTCCATCCAGGGTGTTGCACAACCATGTCGTTCTACGACGTTTCCGTCACAGAGACACCCGCGCTCCTCATCGCTCAGTGCTCTGTCCCTCGCCCAGTCCCTGCAACCGCTGCTCTGCTCTCTGTCTCGGCCACTTCACCTCCACTTGGATTTTCCTCTGCCTGGAATCCTACAATATGGCCTTCTGTGTGTGTCTGCAGAACATAAGCGTGATTCCCCTCTTTGCAAACTTTGTTATACAAGTAACATTTTATTACATAGGAATGTTCCTGAAAGAACAAAGATCACGGGAAGCCCCCAGATGAACGGTTTTCCTTATCTGTGCTAGGTTTCCCATTTAGAAGCATGCCTTGAAAAGCAGAAACCATGAGAGAAATGTCTGGGTCCATGAGACACCTTTACATGCTTTCGTTTTCCCAAATAGTCTGCGTTTCAACTATTCTAATGGGCATATTATCAAATATTAAATTACATCTTCAATATTCTCATTGCTTGCTAACAAGTTAGGTCGTAAAAGAGTTCTTTAGGCTTTATCCAGACTATGTTTATTTAGTAAATAATGATTTAAAGATGAAAAAAGGAAGGCACGTTCCTTCTACCAATGAATAATCCCCTATAATACACGGCATCCTTCTTCTCTGCCTTACCCTCTAAGTGCAGTGTGTGTGTGTGTGTGTGTGTGTGTGTGTGTGTGTGTGTGAGTGTGTGCACATGTGCTCAAATGTAGGTGACAGAGTGGGGCGGGGAACGTTCCGGGGCTGTCTCTTGTTCTTCCTTATGTCCCCTCAGTGGACAGACACTGTCGCTCTGTCCCCTTGGGCATTCTCAGTGACAGCATTCAGGAAACCCTTCTGTTGAACAACTAATTCATTTCCAGTTATTTGACTCTCAAAATGTAAGCGATAAGCACGTCTGTGCCATAAATGTCTGTTTCTTTAGGAATGATTCCTGTAAACACCAACACTGGAACACGCTTTACCCACATTTTTAGGGGACTGGCTGCTGGCTCCTTTATGCTGTCTTGATTAGGGAGAAGCATTGCTTTGGAAAGGAGGGATCCAGGATTCTATAGATGAGACCTGAAATCATGAGGAGGACAAGCCAGCAGGGATGACGTCGGGGCCCTGGGAGTGACCATAGAGCATTGGGGAGGCTGCCCACAGCGCCCTCATATGTCCTCTCCCAGATGCTCCCCTGCCCCGTGTCCTGGAACACACCTCACCCATGCCCTGTCTGGTGACACGCTCCAGCCACTCCAGCCCCCCGGGCTCAATCACCCAGACTCTCACTGGAGCGACCAGACCCTGCTCCAGGCCAGCAGAGGTGCACAGGCCAGGCCACTCCTCTCGGCTTGCTCCCTGTCCTTCCTGGCTGAACCCCATCCTCTCAGGGACGAACCTCCAAGGACAGTGCCGGTCAGTGGGTGACAGACAAGTGTTCATGCAGATGGAGTTTTAGTGCAACAGCAAGAGCCACATGAACTGTGTGAGCAAGAGAGGCCTTTACAATGCACATCGGCTGCTCATGGAAGCTGCAGGATGGACAGAGCCTCAACCAGGGCCTTTGGCACTGGACAGAGCTCATCCACACCCTCAGGATCTTCTGGCTGTGACCCCCTGACCCTGCCAACTCCAACCTTGGTATCCCTCAAGTTAAGCTTGTGTGAGGGAGGGGCCGGGCTTCCTGCTGACACCCCTCCTCTCCCACAAAGTCGGGTAAGGGGGAGTCCCCTTGATCTGACGCTCTAATAGAGGTCGTCGTCAGTAACTCCTGTCTTGTCCGCCAGAAGATGGAGCTAACCAGGCACACAAGATAGATCCTCAGAGAGAGGACATTTGGGGCTCTCCCTGCAGGAAGAGAGAGAAACACCAGCGAGTGGGACTCAGTGAGAAAGGGGAGCTCTGAGCACTAGGGGAGGGGCTGCCGTGGGCTGTGCGCTGCCTTACTGGTCAGGGGCTCAGGCTTCGTGTTGGCTTGCAGGGAGTGCCCAGGCTTCATCCCACCAACAGGTCCATCAAAAACCAAATTGACCTCCATCCAACATTTTCAACTCCAGCCACGAAAAGGCTCTGGGGCCCTGGCAGTCAAGGAGGCCTAAGACGCTATGTACCAATGGTTCCACGGTGGGGGAAAAGTGGGACAGGCGTGATGGAACTGGGGGGCAGCTCATTTCCCTGCTTTGGGGAGAAAGAGTCCCATCACAAGGCACCCCAATATTTGTTCTAAAAACAGGTGGCAGCACAGCGGGCTCCAGCTTGCCAGTCTCCACACGGAGGACTGTCCATGTCCAGGACACTAGCTCTGGGGGACGTCCTGCCCCAGGGCTGGCCTGGGTCTGATGGGTGAGCACCAGTGTAGTGGGATCCCATACTGGCGGGCAGGAAGGCTTTCTGGAAGGACGACTGGGTCAGGGGAGTCTGGATTGGCAGGCTGAAGGGACACAGTAGGGCAGAGGCCCAGAGCCCATGACGGCAACGTGCTCCCAGGGGGCTACTCTGAGCAGGTCAAGCCGAGGATTACTGAGTATCTTTTGAGAGCATGAATCATGACAGTCAATCCCCCTAACAAGGCCATGAGGAAGGGCAAAAATGCTGTCTCTGTTTGACTCCGAAGGAAACCAAGGCTTTAAGAACCTGCCCCTCTCCATGCTCCCCATTGAGTCATAGGCAGGATTTGAATGCAGGGCTTGCCAGGCTTGTGGGCCCGACCTCACAAGAAGGTTGCGTCCAGATGCTTCAGAAGGGACTTCTCAACTCTGAGGTTCCATGAGCCTTTGTACCCAGGGAGAAGCCTCCTCCTGCCCAGACACAGGCTGGCTGGGACTGGGAGAGTCCTCAGTGCCAAGGCACAGAGTCGTCAGACAACAGACCCAGGCCAAGCCCCAGTCAGAGGTGGCACCACTGCCCCTTGAGTTCAGGGAGGTCTCCAGGCCGGGGGTTGGATGTGGTATTTTGTTTCCAGCGAAACAGACTGCCCGACAACAGGGACGTTTTTTCCCAGCTGAAAACATCTCCCTGTTGAGAGAACATTCCTGGAGAGGTGACTGGCTGTAAACACATCCCTCAGTCAGTCTGCGTCACGGCTGACTTTTAAGAGAATGGATTCTGCTGCGGGGTAGGGCAGCAAAGAACACAGGCTGAGGGCTACGGAGTAGATGCCGGACAGCTGGGGAGTCCCCGGGCTGCCTAGTTTGAAGATGTCACTCACGTAGCTGCTGGCATCTCTCCTTGCTGATAAGTGCTTTTCAGTGTTTTGAAGATTCTCTCTGTGCGTGTGATGTTCTGTCATCGGGCTCCACTCTGTCCATATGTGGACTTATCTGTATCTATACTGCTTAAGACCTTGTGTGTCCCTTCAGTCTAAATGCTCACCTTTGCTTTCTCTTTGCTTTGCTTTTCATCATTGTAACTATATCTTACATTCAAAAGAGTGCTTAGACCGTATGAGTAAGGAAACCAGTCCCTGTGTATCCACCACCAAATTAAGAGCCAAACCTTCTCCGGTATCTTAGAAGCCCTTGTGTGCTTTTCTCTGATCACACCCCTTTCCTCCCTACGAGAGGTACACATCGCGTGAATTTTAAGTCAGTAATTCCCTTCTTTTGCTCAAAGGGTAAAAGGGTCTACCACAATTTTATGTGTTTCTACACATTTTTAAATTTTATGTATTATTCTACTTGGTATTATTGGAATCCTATATTCTCTATTCTTCTATGACTTGCTTTTTTCGTTCACCATTTAGCTTTTGAGCTACATCCTTATTAATGCATGCAGTTCTAGTGCTTTTATTTTAAGCAAGTATATGGACTTCCATTATATAAACCTCCCAGCAAATAAATGCTTGTAGAGTGAGTGGACAAGTGAATAAACTTACCTTCACACATTGCCCCACTTTTGACAACCGAATTTTGCTCTCTCATGTGATCTTTTCCCAACCGTGGCCTCCAGCACAACTCCTCCGTCTTGCCCAGCCCCGTTCCTCAACTGGCATCTGACCCAGCTTCTCTCCACTATAATAAATCCCTGAGCTTTATTTCATTTTAAATCAAAGTTACACTTCTTTGGGCAATCTTTGTGATTAATCAATGAGCTAGTCAATTACTTTTAAAAGAAGACTGTAAGGAGCATGTGACTAGGTGCCTATCTAGCAAGATATCCCCAGCGGATGGACTCATCTACTAGAATACATCAAATATTAAGGACACCCACTCCACTGGTAGCTTTCACCTTGAAAGCTCTTCCTTCTATTGAGCTGAAACTCCCTCCCAGCACACGCACCTTGGATAGTTGTTCTGCATCCAAAGGACACAGTCAAGGAACCTATCCCCACTTCAACTCATCTACTCAAATGCCTGTGAAGTATAAGGAGTCCCTTTTGTCCCACTTCCCTCTGTACACACTCAACCCAACTCAAGATCTTCCCTTTCCTGTGTTCACAATTTTTTCTTCCTTTTCGTCATTTCTTATTTAATATGATTTCTAAGTTCTCTCAGTTGGCTGATCATTGTCCTCTGAACTCCCTCCTATCTATCAATATGACATATGATATGATCTTAGGAAATGATTCCCCTGTCCCCTGTTCCCAGGTCTCATGACTTGCAGCATTGATAATCTGTATCAGTGCCTTGTGACACATGGTAGACTATTTTAGATGTAAACATACACAAGAAACAGTAGAACACCAAGTCATTCCTCTATAGCCACACCTTGGACATCCTGTGCAGTATATAGATCTGGGGAAGAAACAAGCATTAGAAAATCCTCAAAGTTCTATGCTGAACAGCCACGATGAAGTTCAGGCTCCCTGTTCTAGGTGAATTTGCTCTCTAATAAAAATTATTTAAAAGCAGATGAAAAGTAAGAAAAACCTGAAAAAATAAACAAAAGGCTACAAAATAAAAATACAAAGAATGCTACCTAGTGATTTCCCTGAGCTCTGCAGCTTTGCAGCCCTCGCTGATCAGTGAACTTGAGAGGGGTGAGCTGTTCGTGATGGCCTTCTAGGGGAGGGGCTCTTGCCCTGATCCTCAGGTGGACTTCCCCTGGTGCAATGCAGCTGGCCCAAGCAGCAGAGACGGGCTCTGGGTTCCAGCAAGTGCCGCTGTTTTACTCCCTAAAGGCTTGCAGCACCAATGGCTGAGGTGACTGTCACCACACACTGCTCCCTACCCCGGAGCTGAAAATTCACACCCAGCTCTTCAGTGAGCCCGCACAGAAAAAAATATTCCACCGGTCTTATCTCCTCGGACTGTCGAAACTCTGGATTCACCCTGCCAGGGACGAGGCATTTATATCTCAGGCACGTGACTGAGTTCCAATTCCAATTGTTTTGTTTTGTTTTATTTTTAAAGATTTTATTTATTTGAGTGAGAGAGTGCATGAGAGCAGAGAAGGTCAGAGGGAGAAGCAGACTCCCCATGGAGCTGAAGCCCTATGTGGGATTCGATCCCGGAATCCGGGATCATGACCTGAGCTGAAGGCAGTTGCTTAACCAGCAGAGCCACCCAGGAGGCCCAAACTCCAGTTTCTATGGATTCCAGTGACACAGACCAACACCAGACCTGCGAGGTGTCAGAGGTCTCACCAAGCTCCTGCTTCTTCTGGACCCCTCCCAGGAAAGTGATCACCCAACTATGCTGTGATTCGGAGTACAGGGCTTTACAGAGTAGAAAGCCGGGACGTAGCTTCATGGTTTTCAGCCATTTTCCCTAACTGATGTCTGGGAACTCTGAAGCATTCGGGCCCCACCTGGTCTTCTGGGGACCACCGGGATCCTGAGATCATGCTGTCACACCTGGGATATCACCTCACTTCACCCCTTGAACACTTTTAAGCCAGGAATGTCCCAGACAGGGGTAGACACCTAAGTGTTTCAATCATGCACCTGGCTGTCGATAGAAACTTTGCAGTAGGCTCCTTCAGGTAGGTGCCTCCCCTTGGATGTATCCATAGCCCTATCATCCGCATAACTTGTTCCCACCCAAGGGCCAAGGGCCAAGGGCCAAGGGCCAAGGCCAGTCCCTTACTAAGGGATTTCATTGAAAATTCGAAGCCTAAGTTCTTGAGAAGCTACTACCCAGCCCTTTGTAGGTGGGTCTGTCGTCTTCTGGGACTCCAGAATATGAGCACTGATGAACACATGTGTGCACACAGGAGCGAGTGTGCTTGTGCGCACAAACACACACACCCCAGGAGGGACTGTGGGGTGGGATCTGATTAGTAGCAGATTCCAAGAAGTTGATAGGAGGGAGGAAATTGGGTGGGAGGTATTTCCTACCTGTGACAGCACTCCTCTAACATCATAGCTATTATCCAACCTATGCCTGTGGACATCTGATAGAAAGACATGCTGGAATCATCCATCTTTTGCAGAGAAGGGACCATCCCTGTCAGGCACAATGGCTTATCTAAGGTCCAAACCAGGTAAGTATAGAGACTTGTGTCTGAAACCAGGTGTGTTTGCAAGCTGGGGACCTAGCTTCTCCCAGACCTTCCCTGGGGGCCTGTTCAGAGAGGTGTGTTGGGGTCACTGTGTACAGATAAGATGTGGCCTTGCATGCAGAAGGGGGATGAGGAGATGGCAGACCGGAGCACTGTTCATGTAGGGGTCCAACCAGGAGTGGGCCCCGGTAGGGGATCACAGGCAGTGACGTCACTGCCTGGATCACAAAGGCCCACAACTTGTAACCCCTGCAACCAGGACACACCCTCTAGTCCGGTATCAGGGCTATTTGGACAGAAACGTCGGACACAGAAAGATGTTTTCGTCCTGTCTACGTACATCCCGGGGCTCTGGGTACCAGAACCCCCAGGAAAATGGCTTGTTCCCATGTTGTAGAAGTTGGCTGAAACCACCCCCGCGATGCCTCAGGATATTTCGAGGGAGACGCCATAAGGTACTTACTACTGAGGAGACTAGGCGATGCCCACCCCTCTGAACTGTCCTAGGGAAGCCCCATCCCTTCCTCTGGAGTTTGAGGGGAGGAGGGATATGTGGGGGTTCCCGCCCATGGGCTGGAGGAGGGTGAGCACAGTGGATACCCTGGTGATCCCTTCTTGTTCACACCGATGTCATGGTGGGCCGGGTGCACAGGGGATTCCTGAGGTGCCTCTTAGCTGTGCCAGAGCACATCCAAGGCCCTGAAGCTGGGCCACGTTTCTCTCCTTGGGGGAGGGCTCTGCATCCTGGGCTGTGGTGTGTCTGGAATGGAGCGCCCTGGGTCTGAAGACCAGCAAAGGCCTCCAGACAGGGCTCTAAGGTCTCCTGCCTGGCTGCCGGGCACTGTCTTTACAGAACGCTCCAGAGGACGTGGTGCAGGAGCTGAATGTCGACATCCCCTGCTCTCCTTCCCCGAAGGACCAGAAGCCGCACACGGCCAACAGAGTCTGGCGCTGGCTCAGGGTGAGTGCAGGTGCTGGGGAGACCCGACCCCTGGGACGCCGATGCAGCACCAAGGGCCCCACTTCCTAGAAGCCAGCCTGGCCTCCTAGAGTCCTGTACTCCCATGAATCTGCATCCCATCTCTTCCCCAAACTGGCCCTCATGGTCCGGCCCACGCCTTGGACAGAAGCACAGCCATTGTCCACATACTTATAGGAGTATCATTAAAGAGACTTTAGACCAGGTCTCATCCCGTTGATCTAGACTCCTTTTGCCCTGGCCTAGGCATTTTCCTAACTCGTGCTCCCAGGTGTCTCCATTGGCCCAACAGTCCTTCCTCAGGTTATACAAATCTTGCAAATGATCATTTGCAAGAGTGAGTTGGGAGATTCTGATCCAAAGGGACATGGGGCCCATGGTACTCTGTCTCTGTCTCTTGCTCTGTGCTTTTGTTTTGATGGAACACATCTCTGGGGCCCCTAGGGTGAGGAACAGGGGCCTCACTGCCCTGCACGGCAGTCCAGAAGGCCAGTCATTTATCACCGGCATCTAGCCCTTTACAGGGGCAGGACTGGATATAATCCCCTTCTGTGGCTAATGAACAGTGCTGCATCCTACAGCCTCCGTGCCCTCCTATCCTAAGCCCTCTCACCTAAGACGTCTGTGTTCTCATCTCAAGAATGAGATATGTTGGGTGCCGGGGTGGCTCAGGGGATTCAGCCTCTGCCTGCAGCTCAGGTCATGGTCTCACGATCCTGGGATCGAGGCCCACGTTGGGGGGGGGGTCTCCGCTCAGCGGGGAGCCTGCTTCCCCCTCTCTGTCTGGCTGCCTCTCTGCCTACTTGTGACCTCTCTCTCTCTTTCAAAAAAATAAATAAAAAATCTTTCAAAAAAATAAAAACAATGGGGCTATGTCATCAGAAATCACAGGATCCATGCCACTCATGCAGGGACGTGCTACCAATACTCCGCTCACAAAAGGACCTGAGATACTATCAAGTTCAGACATCATTTTTTTCAATTCTTTGTATGGGTACCAAGAACATTTTCTCTTTTCCTTTAAGGTTTCTTTCTTTCTTTTTTTTTTTTAATTTTATTTCTTTATTTGACAGACAGAGATCACAAGTAGGCAGAGAGGCAGGCTGAGAAAGAGAGGGGAAGTAGGCTCCCCACCGAGTAGAGAGCCCAATGTGGGGCTCGATCCCAGGACCCTGAGATCATGACCTAAGCCAAAGGCAGAGGCTTTAACCCACTGAGCCACCCAGATATCCCTTCCTTTAAGGGTTCTTAATTGATTGATTGATTGATTGATGGATGGATTGAGAGGGAGGCAGGGGGAGAGTGGGGAGAAGCAGAGGGAGAGACAGAATCCTCAAGCAGACACTGCCCTATGGACACAGCCCTACGAGGAACGCAGCCTCGGGACACGGAGAGCATGACCTGAAGCAAAACCAAGAGTCTTAGGCTCAACCCAATGAGACACTGAGTCACCCGATTCTTTTTCGGACTCTGGGCTCTCTTGTCCCACCTCTTGCTTAAGTCCCTGAGATCTGGGGGCTCATTCTGCCCTCCAAGCCCCAACCCTCCTGGTGGCCACAGCACTGACTCATGTCTCCTCTGATTCACCTCAGGGGGAAAATGGCTCAACGAGGAAGAGG
Source organism: Mustela erminea (assembly GCF_009829155.1). NCBI lineage: Eukaryota > Metazoa > Chordata > Mammalia > Carnivora > Mustelidae > Mustela > Mustela erminea. The sequence continues at coordinate 77,079,394 of NC_045628.1, forward strand.
AATAAGACCTCGATAGTATGGAACACTCGTGCCACTTCATTGGAGGCCGCAATAGATTACCTGGTGACTGCCGTCATAAAACAAGATCTAAACTATGTTCACTCGTTTCTGCAAATATACCGCACCTTTACTACCACCCAGGAGGTGCTGGGCCTCCTCTTTGCAAGGTGAGCACCCTCCCCTGCCCCTAACTGCTCCGTGGGATTTGGCCAATGCCTGGTTGTGAGACTTGGCAGGACCCCAAGCTTCCCCAAGCTTCCCTTGCTCCTAACTGGGGCAGAGGTATTATAGGGACTCAGTGGGGTCTTGTAGGGAAAGGACACCTGGGAGCCTGCGCCAGTGGAAAAGTCTGCTGTTGGGCCTGTGGGCATGCTCTTTGAACATTCCCGTGCCCCTCATGATGAAACCTCTGCCTCATTCCTGACTCTCACTGTGATCTTGAGCTGGGCTCCTTTGCCATTGAAAGGGAGATCTGAGATTCCTTCTGGGGTCTGTGTGTGGGTGAATCCAGAGCAGGCATCCCTGAGGGTGAGCAGGGGCCAGGGCAACTCAGATGTCGGTGATGGGCTGGTTGGGGCCCTTTCATTCAGCAAGCATTCAGGAAGCCCCAGTAGGTGGAGGCGATTATCTCGGAGCAGAATGGGATCCCTGCACAGAACAGACAGCACCCCAGGGCTGCAGGCTAGTCAAGGGTCAGATGGTGAGAGCCAACATCCGCAGACATCTCATGTGATGCCCCCTGGCCTCCTCTAGATTCGGATGTGTTTGCTCCACGTATGACGAGGTCGGCGGACCCCAGGAACAGTGCAACATGTGAGTAAGCTTTGGCTGCTCCAGGAGGGCCTTCCCTCTCCAGCAGGGCAGTGAGGGTCCTGTGAGTTCAAGGGGCTTCTGGACCTTCACGCACACCTCTGTGATTCCTGCTTTAGGGTAAATGTCTGAGAGCGTCTACTGGAAACTGGGAAGGTGCCCTGGGGACATGGGGTAGGTGTGTAGAGGGGGTTGGAGGACAGCTTCAACCCCTGAGTGGGTCATGCTCCATCCCTGCCCCCTGCCAGCCCTCTCTCTGCCCCAATTCTGGGACCCAGAACGCGGGATTTAGGAACCATCGCACAGCAGTCTGTTGGTACCTGCACTCGGTGCTCAGAGGGGGCTCAGGGAGAGTGGTGACCCAGTAGAGCCCAGGGAGCAGCAGACATCCCACACCCTGTGGGAGGTGAGTGTCAGTGGAAACAGACCCACTCTCATGGCACCTACTGAACGGGCAGAGGAGGTAACGGTGGAGGTATGGGGAGGGTCCTGGGAAGGCCTGGCTAGAGACAGAGTCCCTTTGTTCCCTCCTTGGTTGGATCTTCACGGAGCAGAGGCGAGTGCAGTGAGGGTAATTAAGAGCCCCGACACCACCCCTCCCCGGGCACATGCAGGTGAATTCAAGTGGCTCGTGGGCAAGGAGACAGACTGAGGAGTGTGTCCAGCTCCCCTAAGAAGTCCAGAAAGGCTCCCCCCCATTGATCAAGGACTCCCACTCCCAGAGGCTTTTGGCCAGCCCACCGTCTGGGAGCAGGCCTGTCTCAGGCAGGACTGCCAGGTCGCAGGTGGACAAGGAGTCCGACTGGTCTCGGACAGGAGCTGGAAGCCCAGGGGCCCAGGTTCCCACAGGGGTTCCCTGGGATATTGGTTTGGATGCATACCCTGTCCTCTGACTTCTCTGCCTCCATGTCTGTCCCCAGGGCCGTCTATGCCATCCTGGATATGTGGGTGGAAAGGTATCCAGGGGATTTTGTGCAGCCTCCGGAGTTTCCCAACTTGCATGCTGTACTGGCCTACCTGCAGGTCAATGTGCCTGGCTCGGACCTGCAGCGCCGTGCCCAGCTTCTGCTGCCAGAAAGGCAGCGCGCTGAGACCACAGAGCCAGAGGCTGGGGGTGAGGTTGACTGGTGTGGGCCTGAGGCGGAGGCAGGGTGGGCCACCCTGAGGAAGCCTCCGTAGATTGTAGTTGGGCCGAGAGGAGTGAGTCGTCTCAGATCCCTGTCCCCATGGGCTTCCGTCGGGGACACCATCCGGGGGCTGGGTCTTGAACGCAGGCCACGCTGAGTGGTGGGGAAAGGGAAAGGCGAGAGGGAAGTCAACCAAGCTGATGATGCTTTCTCTTCTTGGAGCTACAGCACCGGCCCCAGAGCCAGATCAGGATGTGCCTGGGGAAGTTGTTCCAGCAGTCACTCTGGCACCCGCTGCACGTCTGGGGCCTGAGCTGGCCCCCGCCATCCCTGCTGCGGCAGGTCACTATGGGTTAGGAAGACCAGTGACCCCCCCTGACCCGTTGGGGCCAGGGCAGATGGTCGTCAGGGCCCTCGTTCACTTCTCTGCCACGGAAGAGCCACCTGGCCTTTTGACTTTCCTGGATGACCCGCAGGGTCCTGCCCACGAGCTGCCGCCGCCTGCCTCCGTGGAGCAAGCGGGCTCGGTCCCTGAGCTGCCGCCGCCTGCCTCCGTGGAGCACGCGGGCTCGGTCCCTGAGCTGCCGCCGCCTGCCTCCGTGGAGCAAACGGGCTCGGTCCCTGAGCTGCCGCCGCCTGCCTCCGTGGAGCAAGCGGGCTCGGTCCCTGAGCTGCCGCCGCCTGCCTCCGTGGAGCAAGCGGGCTCGGTCCCTGAGCTGCCGCCGCCTGCCTCCGTGGAGCACGCGGGCTCGGTCCCTGAGCTGCCGCCGCCTGCCTCCGTGGAGCAAGCGGGCTCGGTCCCTGAGCTGCCGCCGCCTGCCTCCGTGGAGCAAGCGGGCTCGGTCCCTGAGCTGCCGCCGCCTGCCTCCGTGGAGCAAGCGGGCTGGGTCCCTGAGCTGCCGCCGCCTGCCTCCGTGGAGCAAGCGGGCTCCGCTCCCGAGGAGCACCTAGTGCTTGCTACAACCAGAAAGCATGTCTTTCCCATGCCCCTCGTTGCTTTTTTTGTATTTCTTCTCTTTTGTGTATATGTATATAATTACATACTAGATTTAATTAAAGATAGTAGAACTTGAGTTTACATAAAATTTTACTCGCATCCTTTGCAGTGGGATATGGAGGTCTCAGTAGGTCCATTCAGGGTGTTGCACAACCATGTCGTTCTACGACGTTTCCGTCACAGAGACACCCGCGCTCCTCATCGCTCAGTGCTCTGTCCCTCGCCCAGTCCCTGCAACCGCTGCTCTGCTCTCTGTCTCGGGCACTTCATCTCCACTTGGATTTTCCTCTGCCTGGAATCCTACAATACGGCCTTCTGTGTGTGTCTGCAGAACATTAGCGTGATTCCCCTCTTTGCAAACTTTGTTATACAAGTAACATTTTATTACATAGGAATGTTCCTGAAAGAACAAAGATCACGGGAAGCCCCCAAATGAACTATTTTCATTCTGAGCTAGGTTTCCCATTTAGAAGCATGCCTTGAAAAGCAGAAACCATGAGAGAAATGTCTGGGTCCATGAGACACCTTTACATGCTTTCATTTTTCTGGATAGTCTACGTTTCAACTATTCTAATGGGCATATTATCAAATATTAAATTACATCTTCAATATTCTCATTGCTTGCTAACAAGTTAGGTCGTAAAAGAGTTCTTTAGGCTTTATCCAGACTATGTTTATTTAGTAAATAATGATTTAAAGATGAAAAAAGGAAGGCACGTTCCTTCTACCAATGAATAATCCCCTATAATACACGGCATCCTTCTTCTCTGCCTTACCCTCTAAGTGCAGTGTGTGTGTGTGTGTGTGTGTGTGTGTGTGTGTGTGTGTGAGTGTGTGCACATGTGCTCAAATGTAGGTGACAGAGTGGGGCGGGGAAGGTTCCGGGGCTGTCTCTTGTTCTTCCTTATGTCCCCTCAGTGGACAGACACTGTCGCTCTGTCCCCTTGGGCATTCTCAGTGACAGCATTCAGGAAACCCTTCTGTTGAACAACTAATTCATTTCCAGTTATTTGACTCTCAAAATGTAAGCGATAAGCACGTCTGTGCCATAAATGTCTGTTTCTTTAGGAATGATTCCTGTAAACACCAACACTGGAACACGCTTTACCCACATTTTTAGGGGACTGGCTGCTGGCTCCTTTATGCTGTCTTGATTAGGGAGAAGCATTGCTTTGGAAAGGAGGGATCCAGGATTCTATAGATGAGACCTGAAATCATGAGGAGGACAAGCCAGCAGTGATGACGTCGGGGCCCTGGGAGTGACCATAGAGCATTGGGGAGGCTGCCCACAGCGCCCTCATATGTCCTCTCCCAGATGCTCCCCTGCCCCGTGTCCTGGAACACACCTCACCCATGCCCTGTCTGGTGACACGCTCCAGCCACTCCAGCCCCCCGGGCTCAATCACCCAGACTCTCACTGGAGCGACCAGACCCTGCTCCAGGCCAGCAGAGGTGCACAGGCCAGGCCACTCCTCTCGGCTTGCTCCCTGTCCTTCCTGGCTGAACCCCATCCTCTCAGGGACGAACCTCCAAGGACAGTGCCGGTCAGTGGGTGACAGACAAGTGTTCATGCAGATGGAGATTTAGTGGCAACAGCGAGAGCCACATGAACTGTGTGAGCAAGAGAGGCCTTTACAATGCACATCGGCTGCTCATGGAAGCTGCAGGATGGACAGAGCCTCAACCAGGGCCTTTGGCACTGGACAGAGCTCATCCACACCCTCAGGATCTTCTGGCTGTGACCCCCTGACCCTGCCAACTCCAACCTTGGTATCCCTCAAGTTAAGCTTGTGTGAGAGAGGGGTCCGGGCTTCCTGCTGACACCCCTCCTCTCCCACAAAGTCGGGTAAGGGGGAGTCCCCTTGATCTGACGCTCTAATAGAGGTCGTCGTCAGTAACTCCTGTCTTGTCCGCCAGAAGGTGGAGCTAACCAGGCACACAAGATAGATCCTCAGAGAGAGGACATTTGGGGCTCTCCCTGCAGGAAGAGAGAGAAACACCAGCGAGTGGGACTCAGTGAGAAAGGAGAGCTCTGAGCACTAGGGGAGGGGCTGCCGTGGGCTGTGCGCTGCCTTACTGGTCAGGGGCTCAGGCTTCGTGTTGGCTTGCAGGGAGTGCCCAGGCTTCATCCCACCAACAGGTGCATCAAAAACCAAATTGACCTCCATCCAACATTTTCAACTCCAGCCACGAAAAGGCTCTGGGGCCCTGGCAGTCAAGGAGGCCTAAGACGCTATGTACCAATGGTTCCACGGTGGGGGAAAAGTGGGACAGGCGTGATGGAACTGGGGGGCAGCTCATTTCCCTGGTTTGGGGAGAAAGAGTCCCATCACAAGGCACCCCAATATTTGTTCTAAAAACAGGTGGCAGCACAGCGGGCTCCAGCTTGCCAGTCTCCACACGGAGGACTGTCCATGTCCAGGACACTAGCTCTGGGGGACGTCCTGCCCCAGGGCTGGCCTGGGTCTGACGGGTGAGCACCAGTGTAGTGGGATCCCATACTGGCGGGCAGGAAGGCTTTCTGGAAGGACGACTGGGTCAGGGGAGTCTGGATTGGCAGGCTGAAGGGACACAGTAGGGCAGAGGCCCAGAGCCCATGACGGCAACGTGCTCCCAGGGGGCTACTCTGAGCAGGTCAAGCCGAGGATTACTGAGTATCTTTTGAGAGCATGAATCATGACAGTCAATCCCCCTAACAAGGCCATGAGGAAGGGCAAAAATGCTGTCTCTGTTTGACTCCGAAGGAAACCAAGGCTTTAAGAACCGGCCCCTCTCCATGCTCCCCATTGAGTCATAGGCAGGATTTGAATGCAGGGCTTGCCAGGCTTGTGGGCCCGACCTCACAAGAAGGTTGCGTCCAGATGCTTCTGAAGGGACTTCTCAACTCTGAGGTTCCTTCCTACCCAGGGAGAAGCCTCCTCCTGCCCAGACACCGGCTGGCTGGGACTGGGAGAGTCCTCAGTGCCAAGGCACAGAGTCGTCAGACAACAGACCCAGGCCAAGCCCCAGTCAGAGGTGGCACCACTGCCCCTTGAGTTCAGGGAGGTCTCCAGGCCGGGGGTTGGATGTGGAATTTTGTTTCCAGCGAAACAGACTGCCCGACAACAGGGACGTTTTTTCCCAGCTGAGAACATCTCCCTGTTGAGAGAACATTCCTGGAGAGGTGACTGGCTGTAAACACATCCCTCAGTTGGTCTGCGTCACAGGACCTGGGGACCTGAGAAGCATGCCCGGCAAGGCCAAGAGTCAGCACAACATAGCACAGACTCTCTGTGAGTCTAACATCCCTGCCTGGTTAAGCCTGTGGCGGGCCTTGGGTGGGCCATGGGGCTCCTGGCACAGACTAGACCAGAGGTGACTCTAGCAAGAGTTTGACAACCAGCTCTCTGGGGGTGTAGCCCAGGCTCTGGTCCCACCACCTCCCCACCCCACCCCACCCTTCTCCTGGGAAGGGTCTTACCTCCTGCTGCTCCTACTTCTGGTCACCTCCACTGTTCCTACTGGGTTTCTTGGCACTCCCATCACTTGTAATGAATTCCTGCTCCCAATTACAGGTTTGGATGGGGTGATCGATGGCACAGCTGGTTGCGGAATTGTGCACCTAGAGATTTTTACCTGTTTGGGTCGCCTGTGAGGACCAAGAATGAGCTAATTCCCTTGTCACCATCCAACATCTGACATGGCCGGGCAGCAAGGAGAACACTGAACCTGCAGCCTGGCGGGCCAGACCCTGAGTTGCCTTAGCCTGTCCCCCGACGGCTCCAGCCGCTGGAAGGAAGGTCCGATCCATCCCAGCCGCTTGACAGTGAGAACTGTGCTCCAGGCATGATTCTTTTCACGTCATCTCATAGATGGGATTTCCTGCTGTCAAGAAGTACATGTGGGGGGACACCTGGGTGGCTCAGTGGGTTAGGCCGCTGCCTTCAGCTCAGGTCATGATCTCAGGGTCCTGGGATCAAGTCCCACATTGGGCTCTCTACTCAGCAGGGCTCTCTTTCTGCCTGCCTCTCTGTCTACTTGTGATCTCCCTCTATCAAATAAGTAAATAAAATCTTAAAAAAAAAAAAAAAAGAAGAAGTACATGTGGAAAAGGGCTTCGTAGAAACATTCCATATCGTTGACAAAAATGCCCATTCTCCAAAAGTGCGACACAGGGCCTGGGGCCTTCGGGGGCGAGGAGCAGGCACAAGTCTATCCCCCTCAAGTTTCGTGGCTATTCCGCCAGAAGCCGGCTGACCCTCTCCTTAGCCCATGTGTTTGTAAACTCCATGTGGTCACAGCCTCAGGGCCTGCCTTGGTCAAAACCTTGCCCACGGTGGTTTGTGGACACATGGTGGGCAGTGGGGAGCCAGGAGGGACTTTGCAGGAGGGTCCCCACCTGTAAAGCTCAGTGTAAGTAAAACCCCAAGAAGAAGACAAATGGGCAAACAAAACCCCAAGATCACGAGAGAATCCTCAACCCCGGTTTCCTGCCTGCCGCCCCCAGCCTATCCTGTCTCCGTTTCGTGTCCGTGCCTCGTTTCCTTCACTTTGGTCCCTGCACTCTGCTGTTTGGTTTTTGCTTCTCCAGCCTGAAAACGACACTGCTTTGAACCATGCCTTCGTCCTTTCCTGGATCTCCTTCCCACAGCTCTTTTCTGCTGCATTTTGGCCAGGTTTGCAAGGGGTCGTGGCTGAATTTCAAAGGTCTGACCGCGTACTTCCCCCCCAGGGGAACGGGGCAGCCTCTGGTTCCTTCATTTCCATCCTTCTCTCTTCTCTTTTATATCTGATCCCCCCCCACATGAGTCCTGTGGGGCCGCTCACTTTACCCCAGTGCTCCTCTTACACCTCCCCCAGCGGCCCTGCCCCAGATCTCGGGCTCCCCAGAACCCCCCCAACATACCCCCAGGGAAGGCCCACATTAGTTCCACCTGAGCTTTGTTCTCTTTTTATGTTTGTTTGCTTGTTTGTTTATTTGTTTTTATCGTACTACACCTTCTCACCTGGGTGAAAGTTCTCTGGGTAATTTGAGGCCAGGCACCAGGACTTTGCTGTTTCTCAGGCCTCTACGTTCCCTGACCCAGGGACGGTAGAGATCAGGGCTCAGCCTCCGTGGGCGACGACCCCCGAGAGCGGCTCGTGGTTTGGGGCCCCACCTGCAGCCTCGGCCTTCCTGCCCTTCCTGCACCTGCTCCCCCCGGCCCCGCCCATCTTCCTCTGATGGGCTGAAGGCAGGGCTGGTACCACAGACTCATGCCTCGCTGCCCTGTGTGTCCCACTCAGCTTCACGCCTCTTCCCGGTCCATCTTTGTGCCCAGGAAAGCCCTCTGCATTCTAAGATTTCCACGAGCTTCCCCAGCTGAGAGCCCTCCCCTCTGACCCCAGGCTGGCACCCAGGATTCTCCCCACCAAGAACACAGGGAGCGAAGGGGGGCGGTGGGCAGGAGTGGCTGTGCCCTGGGGGATTGGGCGGGCCTACCAGGGCAGAGATCAGAAGGGACACAAACCACGCTTCCGCATCAAGGCAGGTGTCTTCAGACTTTTAAGATTGTGTACCCCTCAATAAAGAATTAGGAGCACTCGCCCCTCAATACCTATACATGAATCTATAAATTACACATATGATTCAACTAATATAGAGATTGATTATAAGAGAAAATGTGAAAATAGAAGAAAAAGATTAAATAAATACCGACATAGTTTTAGTTTATTAAAAGTATTAATTTTTTCTCTCTAATGTATTTATTTTTTAATTTAACTTTTTTTACGTCCTCTCTATGCCCAGCGTGGGGCTCAAACTCACAGCACCCAGATGGAGAGGCACAGGCTCCACCGACAGAGCCAAAGTGTTTATTAATAAGTTTCAGTGAAAGCAATCTGATTGGCTAAACATCATTTTTTGTATAAACCTCATTTTTGTATTTGGTGATACAGTATCTAGAAGTGGTTCTAGAATCTCATTTGTGCTGGTACTTGGTTGTCACGCATCCCTGTGTCACTTCTGCATCCGTCCACCAATTATAGTTTGCTGTTTTGGTTCAGGTACGGGAAATTCCATCTACTCTGACGTCTGTCTATCTTTCATGCTGATTAAAAGCTCTTGCAATTTTACCTGTTGGACAAATGGTTTCAAAACACTGTGCGGGAGATTGCCTTGTAATTAGAAAAGTCTGTTTCAACCTGAAGGGTGCACGCAGGAGAGTACCTACAGGCTGCAACTACAAATCTAACCTTTTTGACAACAACAATGCCATAATGGAAAGACATTTCCAAGCATCTCATTTGCAAAATGCTATCCCATATGTTTTCTCTTGGGGAAAAGTAAACAAAGAAAGAAAGAAAGAAAGAGAATTGTGCTTCCACTTACTGTTAAAGCACCTTTTTCTGCAAATGATGGATTCGTTGGCTTTTTTAAAATAAACACTGGTGTCCTAGGCCTGCCAGATGGGCTGCTTTCCTTGCCGGGTGGTTGACGAGGGCTTTTCTGGGCAAATCAGAGGTCTCAGCGGCCCCTTTGTGTCTACTTGTGTGTTCAGTTCTGATCCTGTCCATCTGTAGTTTCTTTGCAGCGATCTTTTGAAAGCCATCTATCAGTTTTTCTCAGGTTCCATGTACTTAACATTAAATAATAAAATCCTTTAGTCCCCTTCACCAGACACACACACGCACACACACACTGCGATAAGTCACAATGTATTAAGAATGGAGATGTGAGGGTTCCCCCCGACACCCTTCTTTGAGGATCACCTTTTTGTAATGGCTTTTCTCATCTACCACCTGACATGTGACTTTGACATGCAGCGTTCCAGTATTGTAATGATTTATCAAAGTTTAAGGTTTTTATTTATTTTTTAATTTTATTTTATTTATTTATTTGTTTGTTTGTTTTTGGTGCAAAATGGTGGTTTATTAAAGCACGGGGACAGGACCCGTGGGCAGCAAGAACTGCTGCCAAGGTTTTTATTTTTAAGGAGAAAGTGAACAGAGCTCTAGGATTCTCCCCACCATTCAAAGAGAATGACAAGGTGCCCCCCCACCCCGGGACCGTTGGGGGAGCCGCAGCACCAGTTGGCCATGCATGCTTGCTTCGCTGATTCTCCGGCAGCACGGTGGTTAAACTGTCCCCTCTCACCCAGCCAGCGGTGCTGACAACAAAGGCTCAGGGTGGACGTCCCAGATCAGACATCTGACCATGTCGCCCTCTGGAACCACTTCCGGCTTCTCGTGGCTGACTGAATAGAACCTAGATTCCTCAGTCTGTCTTACATCTTACAGGAACTGCCACCCACTGTCCCCACCTGCCTCTGAGGCTTCACCCCACCCGCCTGCCCCGCCCCCGGACTTGTCCTCATTCCTCCCTTTGCTCTTGCCCTTCCCTGAAGCCCTGCACCCTGTACCTCTTCTCTGCCAGAGCAAGTTCAAGTTCTCGCTGCCTCCCACGACCTTTCCTGATGGCCCATGTCCCTCATCCCTGTTTCTGCAACACTTTAACCATCGCTCCATGAAGATGTCCCTGCAGACCTGAAACAGACTCATGTGCCTCCCTCTTCTCTGCGCTCCCCTTACTGAGCTAAACAGCGTGGGCTGGCGGGTGTGTCTGTAAAACAGACTTTAGTTTGGAATGAAAGGGACATCTCTCCTGCACCTGCTCTCCCAGACTTCTGGCGCCTGTTATGGTGGTGATGATGTTTAAGCTGCCTGCGGTGGCTCATGGTGGCTGTTCGGGGTCACTCCCCTTCCCTCTCTCACTGTCCCTCTCCTTTCCAGGGAGGAGGAGGAGGAGGAGGAAGAGGTGTGGGGCTCCATCCTCGTGGGATTTCGACCCACGCGATGACAGCCCTGACCCAAAGCTTGTGACTTCTGAGTAGTCTGGAGGAAGGCAGCAATCGGAGGAACCTGTTAGCTTTTTCTGCCAACTGGAGCAGCCAAGCATCAGAATGGGGGTGGGGGGCGTCGGAGCTTGCCAAATGCTATCCAGGGAGCCAAGGTTCACTGTATCGCCTTCTCACGCCCTCTGGCGGCGGGAGGGAGCGCCCTCTCGCTTGTGCCCGGTGTTTGCAGTCCCCTGCCCCGTGCAGGCTCTCCGGAGGGGCAAACATCCTACAGCGTGGAAGAGATATGCACCATATCCCCATCCATGTGGTGCAGAGAGCTCGCATATCCTGAATAAACTGGAAAAGCAAGGTGTGCAAACATTGTCGACCTTCCCCGCGGGCATTTCTCCAAGAGTAACTAAGACGCGAACCCGGCTTGCTCATTGCGCTGAGTTTAGCATCTATGCTATAGGGCTCTTTGAATGTCACTGTTATTGAGGTTTTCATAATTACGTACCTTCAAAAGATGTTCAATGTAATTCTGATCATACTCCTCTAAAAATGCCTCAGATTAAAAGCTTTTGCTGGCTCTTTAGACCGCGGGCCTGCAATTATAGAAAATGAACTGCATTTTAGCTTTCCATTGAAATTAATAACTACGGTTCCCCGGTTGACTCTGTGAATAGTTAATGGAACAAACAGGATACTTCAGTACCATATGGGTTGGAAAGCCATTTGAGCAAGATTCTGGGTTTCAAATGGGAAAATAATTCATACAATGCAAACCTTTCTTATGCACACAGTGTAGAAGGTGTTTCTCTGAAATAAACACTGAACTATTTAGCGAATGATGAACTCTACCTCGGTGTGCATGTTACTCTGATGAAAACAGAATTCAGGTAAATCAGCTAGCACCCGGTATTGAGTTCTGCCAGAGATCTCCTCGTTTGACAAGGAAGAAACACATTCGGGCGACCTGCTTGCGTGTCCCTTATGGACACTAAGCTGGAAGCGGGGAGGGAAAAAAGTGGGGTCTGGCCTACCGGCCCAGAGCAAACAAACCCTGCAAAGCGAGTATTGTCTTTCCCGTTTCATGGAAGTAGAATTCAGCAAAGTATCTTGCCCAGCGGACCTCCCCCACTGGCCAGGCAGCCCCTCCCTGTTGAAGACACCCGGAGGGAGAAGCAGTCTCCGGGGAGGGTGTCTCCCTCCTTCCCCCATTAGCTGCCACTTCCCACCCCTGCTCTTACCTCCGTGCCCGGTCTTGTATAGCTGGGAAGGGCCTGGAGGGACACTTCAGCTCAGGACATTTAATTTTGACTCCTTCCCCACCAAATTCAAACTGCCTGCTTCTGGGGGTAGGGGAGGAGGGGAATGGGCACAGACCGCATCTTTATAAGGTGTCGGCATTGGGAGAAATTCCAAAATTCGGTTAGTCAAGGCACTGGTGGTTAAAAGAAAACTAAGAAGGAGAAAGATGCAAAGAGTTTAAGTAATGCTAAGAAAGACGCATCAGAGACTTCTCAGCCTCTCCTCCCTCAGGAATTCCACCGTGGAAGGCACAATTGTGTCTGCTGGTGGCTTGACGTATGCATCTGTTCACAATCACTATTTCATTCACCCATGATACACTAGAGAGTGAGTGGCATAAAACATTGCACCTAGAACTCCAGTAGAAGATTCTGGAAAAATTAGTGAGAGATGATTATGGACATCCCACATAATGAGCATTAGGTTCAGGACAAACACTTTAGTAAGAACTACCCCCACCCTGGCTCCCCACCTATCTGAGCTGGGGATGATATGGCCCCCAAGCCCAATCTCCATGACAAATGTGATCTTAAAAAACCAAAGTTTTCTGAGATGTGGAATAAATGTCATTACCCTGTTAAGATGTGACATTAGCTACTTTTCAGGGCTTCAGGGTCCACTGAGAAGAGACTAACATCCCGAGGGGTAACGTTTTTGGGGTAACCCCATGTGACTTATTACGTCAAAACGGCACAAAGCTACGTGGGGGACCTCAGAGGTTAGATGACCGAGTATCGGGACAAGAAAAAGATCCCGATAAGCTGATAGGGAAAGGATAAGCTTTTAAAAGGTAAATGGCCTCATTTCAGTTCCAATAATTAACTGAGTAAAGACAAGGTAGGGGTCAAGTTGGAAATTCTAGACAGCCCCAGATCTCACGTGAATTCACGTGTCACTCGCTGCTTGTGCAGTTTTCAGCTATATGAACCCCGCTGGAGCAGAGTCTACAGAAAGGGAGGGGGTGGCCCCGTGGTCCCTTGTTCTAGGCACATGGCATCTAGGTCTTATGGGATCTGGACCGTGTCCAGCAGGGAGCTCTGAGAGCCTTGTCACCTGAGGTATGATTGAGGAAACCGTAGATGTTTACCCTGGAATAACCCAGGGACAAACCCTCTGTCTTCATAAATTTGCAAGGCTGTGATCTGGATGAGAGCAGACATAGTCTACGTCTCTCTGGAGGGCTGAGCTGGTGTTCGTGTCGGCAATCCCAGGGAGGCGGACTGGGACTCAGGGTGAGGGGAATGCCTCACAATTCCAGGTGTGTAGCCGGATGTCTGGAAAGTTTCATGTGGAGACCAGCTGGATGTAGGGAGCAGTCCTCCACTATGGGCAACCTGGACCAGGTAGCCTTTGAGGACCCTTCCAACACCGAGGTAGTGGCTGGTGTGGCTGGGACTGAGTGGATGTTGTCAGGGACCGAGCCTCATGGTCTATGATCTTTGGGTAGCATTTGGGGCTTGCAGAGGGGTTTCTGGTGGGGAATATTTGAGGAAAGAGTGTTGGAGTGCCATTTGTGCTTAAGGTCATATCCACGAAGGTAAAGGCAAAGGCTTCTCCTCCCAACTCCCATTCTTTCTAGAAGGAGGGTAGCATTGACTGAGAAAAGCATGTATAAGACTGAGTTTGTTGTTGTGCGGCCCTTCTGGCAGTCAGCTCCAAGCGCTGTTACCAGGGACTGTTTTAGGGACAAGAGAATAGCTCGATGCTACAGAGCATTGTGTTGTACTGATGGTCCCTGCAGTGGGGTCCCTCTGCACTTTGTGGGCTGGAGTTGCCTGTATTAGTGGAACTTGGCTAATAGTAAGGGAACCTTGGGCTGGAAGTTCTGCTCCCCAGGGAGGGAGGGCGGGCAGGAGAGGAAGGAGTGGGGAGTTGTGGATCACTGAGGCATCCGAGGAGGAGGTGGAGACCAACCTTGAGTTTAGAGGTGAGTGACTTCCCAGAGCTGGGCAGAGTCAGGACCAGGATCCTGTCTCCTGATCCTGAACTGATATTGTCCCCACGTCCTCACTGCGCCCACCACACAGACTGACAGATAAGAAATGGGGTGCTGAGGCCTAGGGGAAGGGTGATCCCAATTAAGATAATTTAAAAAAGAAAGGAATAAGGGGAAGGGAGCCAAGTGCACTTCCTTCCTTTATGGGGTTTTTATCCTCCAGTCAGAGCCCTTATGTTGGCTGCTGCAGTCCTGGGAGCATTGCTGGGCTTTCATAGGGACAGCCACCATTCTGGTCATTCGCATCCCTGTCCGCTCCCCATAGAGCTGGCTACCCCCCTCCTTTCCCTGCACTGGGCTTGCTTGCATGGGGTAAGCATTGCCGCTGCTGAGGTGGGAACAGGAACAGAAGCGGCAGCTGGGCTGGACACGGGGTAGAGCTGGTAAAAGGGACTCTGGAGCTGGACGTGACCCGTGGCAGCTGTCTCCTACACTCAGCCTCCGTTTCCTTGCCCGGTAAGGGCACCGGCTTGACAGGTCCCTTGTAAGAATCCCATGAGCCAAAGCGCTTCGTGGCCCAAGGCATAAAGGGATTTCCTCCTGGTAGAGGGTCACCGGCTTGGCCTCCTGACAAAGGTCAATAAGCAACCCCCACAAGGGCTCCAGGGATGCCGGGTTGTCCTGGGGAGTCTGCCTTGCTGTCTCCGCACAGCAAGGCTCCCCTCCCTGGCCTGGGGCTCTGAGGAGTCTGCAGCCTGTGCCAGCACGTGTGAACAGAGTCTCTTGTGACAGCATGCAAATTAGCCTCCCCTTCTGAGCCAGCACGTCTTCTGTTACTTAGCTGAAAGGGACACTGGGGAGAACACGACCTTCGAGTGGGCAAAGAACACCCCTCCGTGCGCACAGTGTGCTGAGCCACACCTTGATTTAAAAGCAAACCAAGATGTTACCTCACAACCTTGTTCTGAGAGTCATTCCAGGGGTGTGCCACCAAGAGTAATTGATTTCTGACTCTCACATGGAGCTCGACTTGTCAGTGGGATGCTGACACCCAGACCCTGGCGGGGGGCATGGCTAGGAGCAGCCCTGATGGGGAGTGTCTGCTGCTGCCCAAGGGGAAATACTCCCACTGCAGGCTGTCGGTGGGGTGTCCCCAAATGCAGAGTGGAGGGTTGGGGCAAGTAGGACCTGGCTGTAGCTCAGCACTGCTTGAGATGAATAGCGAGGTTCAGGATGGTTTCTCAAACCATTGAGAACTTGGAGAGAGGTGATCTCCGAGGAACCACGCAGCTCTGACACTCTGTCCTTCTCTGATTTTAAAGCATCCTAAGCATGGTGATTCAGCTCAGTGGTGTGCAGGAAAATGGTCCCAAAGAACTAGAGGGAGTTCTGAGACAACGTGCATCTTGGTGTTGCCAGCGTGCATGAACAGACAGGCAGTCCATGTGCAGGGACCTCCTTACTCATTTTCCTGACAGTGGATGTTTTCCAAAACTTTAAAGAGCAGATCATGGAGGAGGACATGTGGGAAAGGGCTTCTGGGTCCCTGTTTGCATTTTGTTTCTCTGCTCCATGGCCTGACAGAAAAATGCCAAACCTTTTTGCTTTTGCCATTGACCGGAGAGCGTGCCCCTCCCTGAGCGGGGGTGCGTCTCAGGGCAGTGAGCGAGGAAGGTGCCAGCCACCGGCTCAACCCGGGGAGCCCATCAGCCGTCGGTGTCAGTGAACTTATGACTTCAGCCAGACCACACCCCCACCCCTGATCCAACCTCTTAAACATATTTCGAGTTAGAAAGGGCATTAACAATTGAGGATAATGTTTTTCTAACCTTTAAAAAATGTAAACAGTAAACATAACATTGATAAACAAAAGTGCCCAGACCAGAGATGTACGACTTGCTGGATTTCACGCAGACCACACCTGAAGTACCTGCCACAACTGATCTTTCTCTGGTTTTCACAGATGCTTAGCTCCCAAGTTCATGTGCTTTCTAAGCATGTATACCCTTTCCTTCCTGAGCACACAAAGTTCTGAACCAGATGGGTTCTACTCCCTGGAGCTTGCTGTTGTGGACACACCAGGCCTGAGAGGGCTGAGAAGGGAAAGTCTCTCTCTGGGTCGGGTATGACAGAGCATTGCTGGAACCCAAGGTGGCCAAGGGGCCTTCCAGATCGACATAGAGCTTCTTTCTGACTGGAAGACCCCCTGGGACTTGGAGACTTTGTGCTAGAACCAGGAAAAGATGGAGCATGTGTGGCAGAGGACAGCTCCCACCTTCCAGCATCCCAGAGAGGGAGCTAGTGAAGTGGGGCTGGAGAGAAAGCTCATTGCTCCCCAGCTCCACTGTCACCGCAGGGGGATACAGCCCACCCACAGAGGACAGCCTGCAGCACGGCCAAAGCTTGGTAACTGGGAGCTGATGCAAGTCACAGACAGGTCCCCACATCCCACACCATTTCCTCCCGGAAGCCCTCCACCCCCGCCCTCCACACACCGTGATTGCTTTCTCCTCTGTATTCTGGATGGAATGCTAACGATAAATGCAATTAATCCAGCACACACTGATCATCCACTGCTGGGGTCCCCACCGTGAACAAGACTGGTATTTTCTCCCTGGGACTGGCAGGGGCATGAGGAGCCCACGGGTGCATGCTGCCATGGGTTAACAGGGTCCAGTGTTCACAGAACCCTTCTTTGAGGAGACCGTGTAAGACAGTAGGACACAGTGGCATAAAACAAATGGCAGGAGACAGTCCGGAGACAGTGTGGAAAAGCCCAGGGAGGAGAGGGCTTGGGCACATTCCAGGGACAAAGGGATTTCAGGCAGAGTCAGGGAGAACTGAGGGGGTGTGGCTACCCCATCCTGGGGCTGTAGAGGGCTTGACCACAGAAGGGAACCCTTGCCCAAAGCTGGATTGAGCTTTGTTCCAGGGCCAAGTGAAAGCCCTCAGAGGCAGGTAGGCGAAGGGATGGCCCATTTGTCGGGAAGGCCCAGAGCCCCAGCGGGGCGGCACAGACCAAACATTGGAGGTGGAGGTCTGCTGTGGGGCCGGGCAGCATGTGTAATCCACCCACAAACCAATCTGAACCAGTGGTTCAGATCTAGACAAACTAAGATCAGCAGGCCTTGCCCCATTTTTGGCATAAATTCCAGCTGAGAAAGCATGTGGATGCTTCCATTATCTCTTGAAAACCTTAAAGGATTCAATTTTCTTCTCAAAAGATTAGAGTTAAAAAAAAAAAAAAGTTCCTGTAGATTTTGGAAACACACCTGTTCTGCCCCTCACTTAAAAAAAAAAAACAACTTATCTCCCAATTTTTAAAGATTCTGTACATTTAACAGATATAAAATAACACATATAAGATTGAGGCATCATAATAAAACAAACACCGTGAACCCACCACTGGGCCTAAGAACAAGAATGTCATCAAGGTCACCAAGATGGTCACCAGTGTCACCAAGGCCCAAGAATAAGAGGGTCCCTCCCTGACTCCAACCCCTTGCCCCATCCATAACCCTGGGGAAACCAGGCTCCTAAATTTTCTTGGTATCAGCCCCTTGTTTTATATTTAGTTTTATAACAGGAAGTCTAATTTTGAATGATTTGAACTTCATAAAATATAGTACTCTATGTTGGCTTTTCTGAGACTTTTTTGATTCAATATTTCTTCTAAGATTCATCTTTCCTTTTGCATGTGGTGGATAGACACCGTTTTCACTGCTGCATAATATTCCATTGGGTGATCTCATCTTGATTTACTCATCCATTCCCCTGTGATGGACACAATTCAGTTGTTACTACTTTTTGTCTATTCCAAACAGTGCTGCTGTGAACATTCTCCCAGATGCCCCTTGGCATTTTGGTGCAAGAGCAAGAGTGACCTTAGAGCATGAACCTAACAAAAAACTTGTTGAGTCTCTACATTGTTTGCTGAGTGGCTGTATCATTCTTTTTTTTTTTTTTTAAAGATTTTATTTATTTATTTGACAGAGAGAGATCACAAGTAGGCAGAGAGGCAGGCAGAGAGAGAGAGAGGAGGAAGCACGCTCCCCGCTGAGCAGAGAGCCCGACGCAGGACTCGATCCCAGGACCCCGAGATCATGACCTGAGCCGAAGGCAGGGGCTTAACCCACTGAGCCACCCAGGCGCCCCTGGCCGTACCATTCTTATTTGCCACTTCCTTCTCCTCTGAACGATGTTTGTTCATGACTTTCACCCATTTTATTGTTGGGTGATATGATTATTTCTTATTGATCTTTTATTGTTCTCTAAAATTAATCCTTTATTGATTATATATATTTCAAAAGCAATTCTCAGCTTGTGAATAAATTCTCTATTTTGGAATAATATCGAATTACAAAGTTGCAAAGATAGTACAGGGATTTACCATCCACTCTTCACGTGGTTTTCCCTAATGCTTACATCTGATATCACCAAGGGCACAACAAAGAAACCAACATTGGTATTTACTACTATTAATTAAATTCTAGACTTTCTTTGGATTCCACCAGTTTTCCCAGCAATGTCTTTTTGCTGCTTCAGGAGCCAATCTCGGCAGGATACCACCATGCGTTTCGTGTATATTGTCTTAATTCCCTTTATGTTGTCTTTTGGTGAATGGAGTCCTTAATTTTAAAGGAGTTGCATTTTTCATTTATAATTAGTACTTTGGGGAACTTGTTTAAGAAGTTCTTCCTTGTGCCTATGCCACGAGGATGAGCTCCGATATTTAGGTTTTGTCTTTCAAATTACAGCCTTTCTTCCATTAGGACTGAACTTTGCGCCTGGTGTCGGGTGGAGACCCAGTTTCATTTTTCACTTGTAATGATAGCTGCATAATGAGACCTTCGATTTAATATGAAAATCCCTCTGCTTTTTTCCTTCAGGAATTCTTTGTCTGTCCTTGGTTCTTTACCCTTACGTAAGATTTTAGATTCCACTTGCTAAATTCCTTGAAGAAGCCCGCTGGGATTCGGCTTGCAACTGCATGGAAATTCTTCAGAGAGAACTGACGTCTTCACGATATCGCATTCACAATGTCCATATCTGTTATCCATGAACTTCACGTTCTCTACATTGATTTTGGTCTTTTAAATTACGTCTCAAGTCTTCCATTTTGCAACCACTGCTAAAGCACCAGTGGCCAAAATGAAGTTCAAATCCTCTGTGACTTCTGACTAGTGTAAGAAGCATAAAGGGCATTTTATTAATGCCCCTTCCCACATTTGCAGCAATATTATGTCTCTCCTCTGCCCAAACATCTGAAACAGAAGCGCAGTGTTCAATCCATGCCCATCTGAAAGGATGATGTCATTCTAGTTCTTGCAGGACAGCACAAAAGTCAGCAAATTGGTAACACAAGCCAGGCTTGAAAGAGCTCCATCGTCTACACGAAGCAGGTGCAACAGGAGAAGGCTAATGGCACATTGTGCAGCGTGCACCCTCGCAAGGGTGTTAACACTAGACTAATACCGGACAGAGATCCCCCCAAAGATCCTTGAACATGAAGTCAAATCTCGTCAAGAGGAAATGAAAAGAGCAAATATAAGGAAGAAAAGATGGAGAAGATGCATGAATAAAGTAATCTTCAACTTTCATTAAAAATCACTAATATGGGGTCACCTGGGTGGCTCGGTGGTTCAGCGTCTGCCTTTGGCTCAGGTCATGATCCAAGGGTCCTGGGATCGTGCCCCACATGGACTCCCTGCTTGGCGGGAAACCTGCTTCTCTCTCTCCTACTTCCCCTGCTTGTGTTCCCTCTCTCACTATGTTTCTCGGTCAAATAAATATATAAAATCTTTTAAGAAACATTGCTAATATGAGGGGTGCCTGGGTGACTCAGCTGGTTAAGTGTCCGAGTCCTGGTTTCGGCTCAGGTCGTGATTCCAGGGTCATGAGATGGAGACCCAAGACAGGCACCCTGCTCAGAGGGGAGTCTGCTGCTCTCCCCCTCTGCCCCTCCCCCCACTTGCACATACTCTTTCTAGATACAATAAATAAACCTTAAAAAAAATCGCTGAAAGAGTAAATAAAATAAATGTGTCAATGCCTTTTAATGTTTTCTCTAAAGAGAAAAAATTTGCTTTTGTTAGATTTATTCTTACGTATTTGATGTTTTTGCTGATATTGTAAATAATATATATATTTTTAAATATTTTATTTATTTATTTGAGAGAGAGAGAGAGAGAGAGAGACGGAATGAGAGAGAGAGAGAGCATGAGCAGGGGGAGGAGCATGGAGAGGGGCAGAGGGAGAAGCAGACCCCTGCTGAGCAGGGAGCCCAGTGCAGGACTCTATCCCAGGACTCCAGGATCATGACCTGAGCTGAAGGTCATTGCTCAACCAACTGAGCCACCCAATATTATATTTTCTTGTTTAGTTGACCGCTAGTGCATAGAAATCCAATTGGTTTTTTTAATTCTCTAAGTTGGGAAAATTCACAAATCTTAGAAGTTGTTCTTTTAAACTCTAGTGTGTTCACAGAGTTGTGTGACCATCAGCACTCTCTAATTCCAGAACATTTCATCCCCCCAAAAAGAACCCCCGTACCTGTTAACAATCAATCCTCAGTTCTCCTTCCCTAGATAACAGCTAAGTTATTTTTTTCTGTGTGGACTTGTCGATCCTGGACACTCTGTATAAATAGAATCATACAATGGGGAGTCTCATATGACTGGCTCCTTGCACTTAATATAATATTTTCAAGATTCATCTCCATGCAGCATGTATCATTCCTTCTTATAGCTGAATGATATTCCATCGTACGGATGTCCCACGCTTCGTTTGTCCATTCATCAGCTGACGCGCATGTAGATGGTTTCCCCTTTGGCTATGACGAAGAACCCTGCTATGAATCTTCATGGACAGATTTTTCGGTAGACACGTGTATTCAGTTCTTCTGGATGAATACATACGAATGAAATTGTCGGGTCTATGGTAACTCCACGTTTAACTTTTGGAGGAACTGTCAAACTGTTTTTCAAAACAGCGGCACCATTTTGCATTCCCACAAGCAACGTAGGACGGTTCCAATTTCTCCCATCTTGGCCAACATTTCTTATTGTCTGTCTCTTTGGTTATAGGCATTCTAGTGGGACATGCTCTCGTTGTAGTTTTGATCCACATTACTCTAATGACTAGGGACGTTGGGCACCTTTTCACGTGTTTATTGGCCATCTGTATATCCTTTCCAGAAAAATGTGTATACACGTCCTTCGCCCATTTTTAAATTAGGTTATGTGTCTTTTTAGTGTTGTGTTGTGAGAGTTCTTTATATATTCCAGATATAAGTCTCTTGTCAGATGTACAATTTGCAAATATCTGTCTTCTAGTCTACAGGTTGTCTTTTTTCTTTTTTAATAACAAGGCACAATCGTGATGTAGTTCAGTTTATCTGTTTTTTTTTTTCTTTTGTCCCCTGTGCTTTTTAATGGTGATAGGCCAGACACATTTCTCTTAAAATCAGGAACAAAACAACAGTGTATGTGTTTGATTTAAGGGTTTCCTCTCTCACCAAACCAATCAATCAATCGCTTGCTCCCCCACCACTGACTGTAGTCATCGCTTCAGGAAAGGACAGGTGACCAAGCCAAGTCCCCCAGCCTTCTTCAGTGGGATCCGTCCAACCCAACCTGGAACAGAGTAACCCATTCTCTCCTCTCTGATTGGAAAGATACAAAAAATCACCCAGAAGTAGCAACCTCAGTTCCCCTGCAGAGTGAAGAAGTCTATTTGCAGAAATGGCCAAACATACTGCTCCTTGTCTCTTCGCTGACCTCCCGAAAATTCAGTTTTCATGGTGGGAAAATTGGAATAATTCCTACCTCATGGGTTGCTACAAATACAAATAAATATACAAATAATATACAAATACAAATAAAATAATGATTACAAAATGCTTTAGCACGAAGACTCACTAACTGCTCCCTGTCCATTTTGTCATTATTAATGTTACAGATAAGCTCATTCCACACTTGCAGCCTGGCCTTCCTTCTCCCTCCTGGCATTGCCACCTCTCCTCCCACCATGACCCCCATCCCCACCCGTGGAGACTGCAGAAGGATTAATTTCCCCTCTAATATAGCACATGTTAGCATAGCATAGGTATCATTTGCACTGATAATTCCCATCTGCTGAGGATGTGTTTCCAGAATGCCAATTCCATCTTGTCTATTTTTAAAATATTCTTTTCTAAATTGTGATAACAATATACACAGAATTTACCATCTTGGCCATTTTTTTTTAAGATTTTATTTATTTATTTTTCAGAGAGAGCGAGCACAGACAGACAGAGTGGCAGGCAGAGGCAGAGGGAGAAGCAGGCTCCCCGCCGAGCAGGGAGCCCGATGCGGGACTCGATCCCAGGACGCCGGGATCATGACCTGAGCCTAAGGCAGCTGCTCACCTAACTGAGCCACCCAGGCATCCCCCATCTTGGCCATTTTTAAGTGCAACATTTCCACCGGTGGTGAATATATTCACATGGTTGTGCAACCATCACCACCGTCCAGAACTTTTCATCTTGCCAAACTGAAACTATGTCCCCACTAAACAATACCTCCTCGTACCCCCCTCTAGCCCCAACCCCTGGCCACCACCATTCTGCTTTTTGTCTTTATGAATCTGACTACTGTAGGTACCTCATGTAAGTGGAATCATCTAGTATTTCTCTTCGGGTGATTGGCTTATTTCCCTTAGTGTGATGTCCTCAAGTTTCATCCATGTTGTAGAACATGTCAGAACTTTGCTCCTTTTTAAGGCTGAACAACATTCCGTTGTATGGATAGACCACATTTGCTCGCCCATTCATCTGTGGACACTTGGGTTGTCTTCACCTCTTGGCTATTGTAAGTAAGGTTTCTGTGAAGTGGGTCTATAGATATTTCTTTGTGTCTCTGCTTTCAATTCTTTTGAGCATACACTCAATGGCTCATATGACTTCTAAGGAAGAAAGAAGCTCTGGAGTTTCAGCACAAATCCTCTCTGGTGTTATTACCCCCTATTATCATCACTGGCAAAGACTCTGTGGCTCCGGGAAGATGGCTGCTTGCCCAACGTGTCCCACACAGGTCGTGAGAGATGATGAACCTGCAGCGTGGCCCATCGGATCCAGCACCCAAGCTCTTCCCATCTCCCTCCCCAAACAGACTATTCTTGGGGATAATAGATGGGCTCCCCAAAACAATGTGTTGGAACATGAATCCACAAGACCCAATACTTTCTAATGCATGAAGGCTAAACAGAAAACATAGTGAAGGAGGAAATTCCATTCACAGAAGCTTTGAAATTGCTTGGAAATTAACCTATTGTTGTAAATTTCAGGATTTGTTGAAGAAGGTTTTAAAATCCTTTAGGGAGAAATAAAGGAAGAATTGAAATTTGGGGTTTGTTTCAGGCTAGGAAGAGTCAGAATAATAAAGATTGAGAAGGTCCTGTAGTTCATTACAGATAGAGCTCAAAAATGAACTAAAGCAGTGGCTGGGTGGCTCAATCGTTAAGCGTCTGCCTTCAGCTCAGGTCATGATCCCAGGGTCCTGGGATCCAGCCTTACATCCGGCTCCCTGATCGTCGGGAAACCTCCTTCCCCTCTCCCACTCCTCCTGCTTGTGTTCTCTCTCTCGCTATGTCTCTCTTTGTCAAATAAATAAATAAATAAAATCTTTTTAAAAAGTGAACTAAAATGTTCACAACTATTATATTAAAAGTCCACCTGAAAATCTTTAAAAAAAAAAAAAAAAGATTAAAAAAAAAAAAAGCGCGCCTGGGTGGCTCAGTTGGTTGGACGACTGCCTTCAGCTCAGGTCATGATCCTGGAGTCCCGGGATCGAGTCCCACATCAGGCTCCCAGCTCCACGGGGAGTCTGCTTCGCTCTCTGACCTTCTCCTTGCTCATGTTCTCTCTCACTGTCTCTCTCTCAAATAAATAAATAAAATCTTTAAAAAAATAAAAAGATATTAAAAAGTCCACCTGGACAAATAAATTGGCCAGAGTATGCACTGGGGGAGAAAAATAAAGTGGCTCAGGAGAACTCACTTCCCAGATAATTATAAAATATATCATCAAATGACAATCAATAAGGTTGTATGACATTGGCTTAAGACCAGGAAAAGACAGCCAATAAAATAAAGCATAGATTCCAGGTCTATGCCTAAACTTCATAAGAACTATTCCCAGGATTAACCTGGAAAAGGAAAAAATGGGAAAGGGGCGACTGGGTGGTTTAGTCCGTTATCTGCCTTCAGCTCAGGTTATGGTCCCAGGGTCCTAGGATTGAGACCCTCATTGGGCTCCCTGCTCTGCAGGGAATCTGCTTATACCTCTGCCTCTGCCCTTCTCCCTGCTTGTGCTCTCTCTCCCTCCTTCTCTCTCTCTCAAATAAATAAATATTTTTTAAAAATCTTAAAAAAAATAAAAAATTGGGAAAGGAAGTAACTTTTTATAAAAGTTATTGAAGGAACTCAGTGACAATAATATCTAATATGTAATGAGTATTAACTCTGCGCCAGGGGTTATTCTAAGTGCAAGACCTTATTTAACAACTTCTTGAGGCATGTTGTATTATTATCCCAATTGCATGGATGAAGAAACTGAGTTACAGAGAACCTGTAAGAACTTGCCCACAACCACAAAGCAGCTTAAGTGGCAGAACACAGTCAAACAGTCTCAGGTCAGCCCTCCCTTCCCCCTGCTGCCATTCCTCTCACATTACAAAGTCAGAGCTTTGACCTAACTGCTCAGATAGTTACACTTTAAAAGCCCTGCTTTAAAAAAAAAGAAAAGACAACTTAAAAAAATATTTAAATACCTATCTCAAATGCAGAAGGAAGTCAATGCATTGACACTAAAAAAAAATATTGTGATGAGTAGATTTTTAAATATCAATATAAAAATATGATTTGGCTACGAAGAAAAATTTGGAAATTCCATAAGAGATCATGAAAAAGCAATGCTCAGTCACCAGGATGGCTAAAATCAGAAGACTGAGAATGCCAAGTGTGGATAGGGAGAGGGAATAGCAGGCAACTCCCACACAGTGCTCAGGGAGAGTGTTAATCTGCTCAGCCACTTGGAAAAATTGTTTGGTCTGAGCTACTAAAGCTACCCATGCATGTAGAATATGACCGGGAACAAAATGAGTGCATAGATCCCTCCTAAGACGTGTAGGAGACACAGCATGTTTCTTTGCAGTGGCCAGGAATATTTTTAACAGCTTCAATCACAATAACACCAAACCAGAAATGACCCAAACGTCCATCAGCCAGGGGCATGGTTCATTGAACCAAATGAGATCCTACTCAGTAAGGGAAAGGAAGGAATCACTGGCATAAGCGAGACATACATGAATCTTCAGACGCTTGGTTCAGCGAAAAAAGGAAGACTCTGAAAAGTAGAACCAGGTGATTGCATTTATATGACACGCAAGAACAGGCAAAGAAATTGAGGATTAAAAAAAAAATCTGGGATGCCTGGGTGGCTCATCCAATTAAATGGCTGTCTTCAGCTCAGGTCATGATCCCAGAGTCCTGCAATCAAGGTGTTGTTGGACTCCCTGTTCAGTGGGAAACCTGCTTCTCCCTCTCTCTCTGCTGCTTCCCCTGCCTGTGTGCTTGCTCTTGTTTTCTCTCTGTCTCTGTGTCAAATAAATAAATAAAACCTTAAAAAAATAATCTAAGCAGTTACTTTGGGAAGCGGGTATTTGACTGGTAGGACCTCCAAAGGAACTTTCTAGGGAACTTGAAATGCTCTGTCTTGCTCTGGATTATGGTTACACAAACTTAAATTGACTGAGCAACATACTTAAGACCTGTGCCATTTACTTAAGTTTTAGAGCTCTATAAAAAGAAAAACCAGTAGACCAACAAAAATGTTAAGCTAAATATGAGTGACAGATTTCTTTTATTCATTCAACAAACATTTGTAAACACCTGTTGTGCACTGGATGCTAAGGATACCTCCTTGACTGAAGGACACCATCTAGGAACTCAAATCCTGCAGGGTACACGGATCCGTGAATAAATACGGAACCTCATAAAGCACGACTGAGTTGGGAACAGGTGTCACGGTGCACATAGGACCGTGACATAGGGGAAACACATGTAGGGGAAAGTGGGGGAATTTTGGCAGGAGAGAAGAGGTTTAAACTAGGTCTTAAAGATGACTAGAACCATGGGGTGCCTGAGTGGCTCAATCCCTGAAACACTCAATGCTGGGTTTCAGCTCACGTCATGATCTCAGGGTCACAGGATTGAGCCCCACATCGGGCTCCACACTCAGCGAAGTCTCCTTGGGATGATTTCCCTCTTCCTCTCCTTTTCTCCCTTTCCCATCCCACATTCTCTCTCAAATAAATAAATAAAATCTTAAAAAAAATGAGTAGAACCACAGTGAGATACAACCTCATGTCCATTAGGATGGCTACCATGGAAACACTAGAAAAGTGAAAGTATTGGCAAGGATAGGAAAACATGGGAATCCTTTGCACGCTCTTGGTGGGAAAGTAACACAGTGCTGCCCTAAGGAAAGCAGTGGGGAGGTTCTTCGAGAAATTAAAAATAGACATCGAAAATGATCCAGCAATTCTACTGCTGGGTATGTACCCGAAGGAATGGAAAGCAGGGTCTTTTTTTTTTTTTAAAGGTTTTATTTATTTATTTGACAGACACAGATTACAAGTAGGCAGGCAGAGAGAGAGGGAGAAGCAGGCTCACTGCTGAGCAGAGAGCCCGATGTGGGGCTTGATCCCAGGACCCTGGGATCATGACCTGAGCCAAAGGCAGAGGCTTTGACCCACTGAGCCACCCGGGTGCCCCGGAAAGCAGGGTCTTGAAGAAGTGTTTGTATGCCCACATTCATAGCACCATCGTTCACAAAAATGGAGGTGGAAGCAGCGCAAGTGTCCATGACCAATGCACAAGCACACGGCGGTCTAGCCATACAACACAATATGATTCAGTCTTAAAAAGGAAGGAAATTCCAACACAAGCTTCAACATGAATAAGTCTCGAGGACATCACGCTGGTGCAGTGACAAACAGTGTATCTTTTCCACTGATAGGAAGTACCTGGAGTAATCAAGTCTGCAGAGAAGGAAGGCAGAATGGTGGTCGCCAGAGGCTGTGGGGAAAGGGAAGGGGGGAGGTGTTGTTTAAAGACACGAGAGTTTCAGTTTCTCAGGAAAGTTCTGGAGGTTAGCTACACAACAACAGGAGCATACCTAACACTCGTGAACTGTACACTTAAACGTCTTTAAGATGGTCAACTGTACGTTGAGTGTATTCAGCTACAATTGGGAAAAAAAATGAGTAGAGAATTTTCTGGCAGAAAAGGGCACACCTAAGTTCAGAAACTTGGAAGAGCCTGGTGTTTTCAGGGAATGACGACGTATGAGTGTGCTGAGTGTGAAGGATGCCCAACTGATGGATGGTAGCCGGTGATCCCACGGAACCTAGGCAGGGCTAGGTCGCGAAGGCCCAGACTGTCACATAAGCAGTTTGGGTTTGCCCTGATCAGTGCCACAGAGGGCTCCCAGATCTGGGTGTGGCACAAAGCACTTGCCCCTCGTGAAATCACCCACCGCTAACTATGTCAGCGACCACAGCAAAAGTTGACGCTGCTGAGTACTGGGCATGCCTTGGGTTGAAGAGGACAGAAAGGGAGGGCGTGGGAACAGAACTACTCTGGATTCTTATGGGGAAGCAACAGTCTTGGGAGGTAAAAGCATTAGGGCTGTAGGGACGCCTGCATCGATCAGCTGGTTGAGCATCTGCCTTCAGCTCAGCTCATGATCCCAGGGTGCTGGGATCCAGATCCGCACCAGGTTTGTTGCTCAGCGGGGAGCCTGCTTCTCTCTCTGCCTGCTGCTCCCCCTGCTTGTGCGTGCTCTCTCTCTGACAAATAAATAAAAATCTTTAAAGAAAAAAAAAAAAAGAGGGCAATAGCTGAAGGACCAACAGAATAAAAGGGTTAAATGATTGTCCTTCAGGGAATGCATTTGTAGGATTGTGTAGCTGGAGCTGGGGGAAGAGCCCTTCAAAGATAGAGAAGTGACAAATGGTTGATGGTGCTGGATTGCGAGGGTGAGGGTGGGGGACAGAGGAGCATGTGTGGTGACAAGAGGGCTCAGCAGACCGGGCGGGGGGTGGGGGAGGGACAAAGAGAGCTGAAGATGGGAGAAACTTGGAATGTGAGCGTGTTGCTATTGAACAGGACCTAAGAGGTACTGAATCATTCATGGGAAACTCTGGGCAAAGGTACCCATAAAGCAAATACGGGGACAACAGGCAGGCCATTGGGTCCTCCCAGAAAGCTGCCAGTGGGTAGGGCTTGATCTCTGAAGCCATGCCTCATCGCACACCTGCCCCAGCAGCAACCTCTCAGGGGTGTCTGTCCTCCAGGATATCTCAACAAGGCAGGGATTTACACGGGAGATCCTGTCTGTATGCAGGGGCCAACATTCCAGCTGGGCCCGGCTGAGCAAAGCCTGTGCGCTGGGCAGGCAGATCTGAGTTTGCCCTGCCCTCGTCGTTAGTCACCAGCCATTGAATTAGAGCAAACTCCTGAACGCTGTGAAGTCACACTCTCCTCCCCTCTGAGACAGGGCCAACATGACCGGCTTCAAATGTGCGCAGTGTATGACAAGATGCGTGTGTGTTCCTCGAATGAAGGCTGCAGGACTTGTCTGCCTTTCCGGGAAGTGGTGACCACCACAGCTGAGCTGTGCACATTCGCATGCACAGTACACTCGACGTATTGCTTCTCACATCGTGCCCAGAGCCCTGGCAGGTGGCTTTTATTAACGCCATTAATGTTGATAACACAGGCTTGCAGACGTTCAGTCTTGCCCAAGGTTACCTGGTTAATGAGATGCCAAGATCAGGGCCAGGTGACTTTGCTTTTCCCTCTATACGTGGTGACACCTTTAACAAAATCCTTTTTTCCTTCCAGCAGTCGTGTTCAGGACAGAGCTCGATCCTATCGGATTAAAACAGGCACTCGAATGTGCGGGGTTTACTGCATACAGATGTGCTTGGACTTCTCGGGCCCTCCTTCAGCATGCTTCCCACACTGGGACAATCCTCTCCTCCAGCATAATGTCCCCACAGCATGCACAAAGCTCCTCAAGACAGGAGTCGGTGTCCTTGCATTCCTACCATTCAGCACAGCTTTGCACGTGGTATCTGCTAGACCAATACTTGGTGATTGAGGAAATGCATTTTTTTTTTCTTAAGAAGAGATTTCATTTTCTTCTCATAATGCATCTCTAGAAAGCCATACCTAGTCTTCTGACCTTGCTTGTGAAGCTGGGGACCACCTTTGTTTGCGATTTGTCTTCTTTCATTTCTCATTGGATTCAGTCAAGGCCAGAGTAATTTGTTTGCTCATTAGTCAGGTGTTGTTAAGAAGCCACTAATTGCCAGGTGCTGCGGTGTGTTGGAGATGTGACTCTTGAAAGGTGGCCAGAACAGTTGCGTAGGTTGTATACTGCACAATCAGGATTCATTCATAGCACAGCCTTCCCCTCAGGGCTTGCTGAGAGCTCCAGGCTTGAGGACATAGAAGCAGATCAGACTTCCACCTGTCCAGGGAAATGTTCAGTTCCATCAAATCTAGTGCTTGAAAAAAAAAAAAAAGAAAGAAAGAAAGAAGGAAAGAAAAAAATCTAGTGTTTGGGAGACTTACTGAGTTGGGGGAGGGGGCGGGGCTCAAGTCCTCCTAAATCACCCAACACTGGCTTTTGGGTACAAGGATGCACCCTGGGTAGATTCTTCCCCCTAGTTCCCTACCAGACACTAACTTGCAGCACCAGCCGAATTTTCCCAGATGGATTTCTAACCATTGAAATGGAGGTTTCTAATGGAAATCCTTGCGGCCCTTTACTTAGAGCCTCTCCAGTGGGCACTACTCTAATTATTCAATTGCCTAATTCCATTTATCTTTCATGATCCATTATGCACCCCTGACAGGCTGCGTCTTCCTTAGCAGATACATAACCTAGTCTAATGGATTCTGGGTGAAACCAACCACATTGACTAAGGGATTTAGCTGGTACCTAATTCCCCTAAACTATTATTTTATAAATGAACAAGGCCGACAGACACATTTTCTGCTTTAGGATAAATATTTTATGAATTGCCCCTCTGATACATCACATTATTAGTACATTATCCTTCATCCTTCCCCAAGGTTTGAAGGGCCTGGGCATACACTCAGGAGTACATTTGGGTGATTTTATTGAACAAGCTGCTTTTAAAATCTGTTTGTATCAGTGAAAAAAAAAAAGAAATACTTTTGTTTCACGAACAGGAAAAGTTCTTTAAATGTTGATTTGCTATTTCAGTGTGAAAGTTGCCGTTTGAGGACTTTGGGGTTGACAGACATGTCCAGGGGTTCCTTAAAAAATATTCAGTGCATTTTCATTCTTTGGCATGCCCAGGGGGGACCATCAGTGCTGGAAGAAGTTTTGCACAATTAGGAAAGGAGCATCTCCCTTGTCTTGAAAACAAAACATCACAACAGAGTCAATTGGTGGTGGTGGTGGGGGGGGGGGGTTTGGGGGGGGGTTCCGTTCATTTTTTTAAAAGATGCAGTTTTGGGGGTGTTTGGGTGGCTCAAGTGGGTTGGGCCTTTGCCTTCCCCTCGGGTTATGATCCCAGGATCCTGGGATTGAGCCCTGCATTGGGCTCTCTGTTCAGCAGGGAGCCTGCTTCCCCCTCTCTCTCTGCCTGCCTCTCTGCCTACTTGCGATATCTGTCTCTCTGTGGGGTAAATAAATAAAATCTTTAAAAAAAATGCAGTTTTTAATCTAAAAGCTGATTTTATATGTGGAATTGAAGAAGCAAAACAAACAAGCAACAGGGGGAAAAAAAGAGAGGGAGAGAGGCAAACCAAGAGACCAAACTCTAGAGAACAAACAGATGGTTACCGGCGTGGGGGCGGGGGGATAGGGGAACTAGGTGATGGGGATTCAGGGACGCACTTGTCGCCACGAGCTCGGGGTGATGTATGGAAGGCTCGAATCACCATATTGTACACCTGAAACGAAATTACACCATATGCTAGCTCACTGGAATTTGAATCACAAGTTCTACAAAAGGGCCTATTTCTCACCATACTCCCTTACGGTTTCCCCGCACCTCACGTGGGCGTTCTACGGCGGGTGGTGGGTGGTGCCAGCAGGCGGGCCGAGGGGCTAAGAACAAGATTCTCCAAGCACTGAGCATTCAACATCGTTCAGCTCAAGATCATCCAAAGAAAGCGGCTTCGAGTTGCTGTGTTCTCTCCCTCGTGCAGGATAAACATGGCACTCTTTTTCGTGTTTGCTGGCCCAAATGTGTACGTGGTTAAAATGATAGAAGGCTCTAATCCATCTCCTCATTACTGGTAGCCTTCCTATCATAGGACAGGAGGCCTGAGAGGCAGGAGAAGGCCCGAGGGGCCGAAGCCGCTGGCTTTACGGACTTTCCCCAATCTCCGGGGCAATGCGGACAAAGATTGGGACCTGGGAGTACCTACACGAGAATCTCGCCGTTTTTCTGATGACAAACAGCCTTTATGCTGCTTCCAGATGGTACCGCACCAGATCCACTCGCAGAGATGGCATTAATCCTCACGTTTTTCAGGGATTAATTAGGATGGAACTGATAGGGAACAGGGCAGGCTAACCTTTGATAAAATCCCACGCGAAGCTGCAAAGCGAGTGACGTCAAAGGGAGATGGGAGTGTGATGAATGCATTTACACCTTCTTCGAGACTCCCTTGAGCATGTTTTACCTTTGCCATAAAATGAAAACATTTAAATTTCTTTAAAATTACATTTGACTTAATTATACCCAGGCCCTGATACCAGCAAGTCCCCCATTTTGTCTGTTTTTCTGTCATAAAGAGCGACCAGGCTCATCATTTCATAAAGAGTTGTTTTCTGCAGGATGTTCGCTATGTGCAGAATGTTAATAGCTAGCTGACTGTGAATAGGTTCTGTGTCTCCACTTGAAATATAGAAAAATGGCCCGGACATTAAAAAAGATAAAAGGGAAAAGGGCAGTAATGAATTTAGAGGAAAATGAACATTAATGGTACTAGCATTACTCATGCTCCACATAACAAATTATTGGAAATCTGTCAAGCACACCAAATTATCTACTCGTCGGCTGCTGCGGGGCCCTCTGCAGCCATCCAAAACCAGCAAAAGCAAGACAATTTAAGCTAATTTTACTATTTATAACAATAGAACAGGCCATTAAGATAAATTAATGTCATTATCAAGTTTCTATGAAAATGACAAATACCACTATTTCGAGCAGCTTAGAGGCTGTTGACTATAATGAAATCCGCAGCACAGGTACTAAAGAGAAACACTCCAAGTAATTATTTTCTAGTAGCCTGTTTGTTTCCTGACCATTCATTTGCTTTCACCACAATTAGTTCTGTACACAATATGGTGTTAACTAAACAGTCAACACTATGCAGCATTAAGACTAATTGGGCCATTAGGATGCAGTTTCCAGCCTTTTCCTCCCTAAAGAGAGCTGGGAGTAAACAGACCACGGGCAACAACGGCAGTACCATTCTAGGATTGTCTTATTTTAAAGGAGCTCCAAACAAGATAATAAGCCGCCCAGGTGAAAATCTCTGCGGAGAAGACCCTCGGATGTGCTGGACAATCACCCACTGGACGGAGCAAGAGGGCATCCCCGTCCCTCCTGGGGGACGCCTGGTGGGGCTGGACTTCTGCCGGCTGCGTCTTTGGGCCACCCAGAGCAGTGCTGTCCCCAGGGCGTCTGAACCTGCGAGTCCTTCTCCCAGGGCTCAGGTCCATGATTTCCGAGTTGTTCAAGCCACACCATGAAAGGCCCCCACGGCCCTGGGAGGGCGGTTCCACTGCTTGCCTCCAGGTTAAGGTTTTGGGACCAAAGGACTCAGAGACTGACCACAGTGGAGGGCTGCGTTCCCTCCATCAGATATCCGTGGGAAATCGTGGTCCCTGGCTATGCAGTGAGGGCATTATTAAGTCCCGTGAGCTCCTCATTGTGTTGGAAACTTTGCATGTGGTGGAAGCCGGATCAGGAGCTGGGGAGGCTCAGGTCCTAAAGGGGGAGTAAGGGATTCATGAGCCCTCTCAGGTGAGCGCTCGATGCTCCCAGGGCTGTGTTGCCCCCTATTAGGGGAGTGTGAGCAGGCCACTCTGTGGATACTGCTCAGAAATGGCCTGGGGGTGCCTGGGTGGCTCAGTGGGTTAAAGCCTCTGCCTTCAGCTCAGGTCATGATCCCAGGGTCCTGGGATCGAGCCCCACATCGGGCTATCTGCTCAGTTCCTCTCTCTCTTTCTCTCTCTCTCTGCCTGCCTCTCTGCCTACTTGTGATCTCTGTCAAATAAATAAATAAAATCTTTACAAAAATAAAAATAAAAAAGAAATGGCCTGGCGGCCCCCGCAGCTGTCCTTCCCCTCTCCCAGCTGGGACAAGGGTGCTGATGTTCAGTGCTGCTGTAGAAAGCCAGAAGGTTCTCAGCAGATAGGAGACACATGCCCATGAACTGGGTCTCCCCCGGAGCCCATAAGGAGTTCAGGCAACAATAGAACTAGTAAGAAGAGACCAAATAGAAGGCCCGAAGGGGAACAGATGCAGTGTGCCTAGCATCTCAGAAACCCCTCTACACAAGATCTTTGATTTGTATCAGAGTCATCACGTGATGTCTGCCAAGGTGTGGAAAATACAGAACCAGCTGGAGGGGAACTTAGACGTGAAGGCTTCCAGTGACCAGCTGAGAAGCAGAGACCAAGCGGCAGAGAGAGCCCATCCCTGATGCCTCAATTCTCTCACCACAGCCTTCCTACAGGACCACGCTGCTTCTGTGCACCAGCACAGGTATCCCCAGGGGCTGTGTGTGTGTGCACACGTGTGTGTATGTGGTCCCAGCTCCCTCTCCCCATGAGCACCCCTAGGCCTGTTACCTTTGCTAATTGCAAACCACGGTCACTGGTAGACTCATTCAGCGTTGCGACTGCCAGATCAGGAATCCTTTAAGAAAAGGCATGACTCCTGCCTAACGGGGCCACAGCACCCTAAAAGAAAGCCAAGATGGCCCTCAGCATCTTCCTCCAATCAACTTTGAGTTCATCGCCGTTCTGCTCCCTTCTCTCCCTACGCGCAGCCCCCCATCTCCCACCTCAAATGGTCTTCTCGTCCCCCTCTGTGACCACAGCCGTAATCAGCACTATGAGAGGCTGAGAGAATGTGGAGTTTCCGTATCTTCCACAGAACCTAGAACAGAGTCAGCAGTCCATAAATACATGTTCTTTCAAGGAGCCTTGAGGTAGGTTTTCTGGCTGCAGTGACCTTGGGGGAAATGTAGGTGGGACATGGACCCAGGGCTGGAGAGGAATGGGCTTCCTACGCATGCTGTGCCCTTGGGCAATGACAGCTTAGGAAGATCCCTCTTTGATTCTGGAGTCAGTGTTTCTGTGGCATTTGCTGACTCAGGAGCGAAGGACCCTTAGAGAGGTGGCTTGTCCCCCATTCTGTCCTCGGGAGGCCTGGAGACACCAGTCTAGCACCTTTCTGGGCTTACTTTCAAGGTCACCTGGCTGCTGAGCGGGGTGGGGCCATCCAGTTTGTAAAATCACAAATACTGCTTTCAAAGACATGGTTCTTGGGGAAGATACACGGTGAAGTCATTATCTCCACTAAGCCAGTGGTGATGGTCGTGGGGACAAACCCTAAAGCCCAAGAGCACAGAGCTCTCTCAATCATCACAGTAACTATTCTGAAAGTCTCCCCAGTGGATGGGCCACTTCATGACCTCTAGGTGAGGCAGTTGGGTGACCTCAAAGGAAAAAAGTCCTGGGAACAGGCCGGAGATGGCTGCTCCCTGAGCCATGTGCCCGAGGAAGTGAGGATGCATAGGGCCGTGCAGAGTCGCTGGAGGTGGGCAGCAGAGAGTCCTGGGGCAGCCTGAAGCTTCTTGTCAAGGTTACTGGCGGCAGGGAGAAGGCTCTGAGACACTTGATCTTTTTCCCTGCAACAGGCCAAGATCAAGTGCTGGGTTAAGCACAATGCATTGTCTCCAGCACGCTGTGAAGGAAGCTGACTTACATGAGGATATCGAGGGCACAAGAGTCAAGAAACATGCCCAAGACTGCGTGGCTAGCGGGCGAGGAGGCAGGATTGCAAGCCAGATCTGTCTGTCCTGCTTCAGAGGCTCTGTGCTCTCCAGAGGCTCTCCCTCTCGGAGGCTCCTCTACCCACCGTGGGAGCTAGCAGCATCCTGGTCCTAGGACTTCTTTCCCCTTTGACCTTGAACAGCCTCAGCTTCCCCTGCCATAAAGTTGGGCTGATTGGGACGCCACTGGATTTCTGTGAGTATTAAGATAAGCTGGTTCACCTCCTGGACTAGGCTCGGAGCCTCGCTCCCACCCTGGGGGCCAGCCCAACCCTCTGTGATCTGTGGCTGGTTGATTTCAGGGCTCCTGGTGCTGCCGGAGCCGATTACCAGCTGCAACAACCTCATTCTGCAAAAATCACGCTGGCTTTTACAGGTCTTTACAGGAAGGAAATAGGCTAATGCACTGTTTCCCGTGTATGTCAGTACAGCCGAATCTCTCTAATGGGTTCAAATTGCAGTTTTAAAACCTAAACTATGAACTTAAACTCTTCCGCAGACATGGGCAGGACTGGCGTCCTCACTTCTCATGCTTCCAGTGAAAATCTAGGCAGACAACAGTCCTGGGTCCTGCCTCCCTCTGAATAGCAGGGCTCACAAGCAGGAGTGAACATGACCTCAGCTGCGCTTGCTCTGCAGAAAGGTGAGCGAGGCAGAAAATTTAGGAAAATTTTCTAACTTCAGAACCCTTTAAAGTCCTCCCTGGAGCCCCTGCGCACCCCATATTCTCCCACGATCCCTATCTCACTGCCACAGGAAATGTAAGACGGAGCCCTGCATTGGCCCTAGGACCACAACCCCCCTCCCCCGCAACCACAGCTCCGTTTGCTACAGCTCCCTGACCTGCAGAACGCTGCTGCCTGAGATCAGCCTTACTTTGTGAACTCTGCTGCTGTGTTTCTCCGTAGACTCCCAGGCCCTCTATGCGGCTTATATCACTGTTGCTGTTAATCAAATACACGGAATTGTTCTCAACAATCTGCATTTCTGGCCAAGAGCTTTTGGCCAACCACAGTGCACATTTTGCATGCACCTGTATGCGCATGTTGGAGGTCCACAGTGACCCTACCCACAGTAAACCCAGCTTCACAGCTGAGGAAACAGGTTCCGACATGCTCCGCTTACTTGCCCAAGATCACACAACTGGTGAGGGGCAGGGACAGGACGGGGTCCCGGCAGTCTGACTTCAGGGACTGCATTCTTGGTCTCTTGGTCTCTGCAGTTCCCCTTGTCTTGTCTACCTTTTTCTTTTCTTTTCTTTCCTTTACTTTTCTTTCATTTCCTTCATTTCCTTTCCCTTTCTTTCCTTATTCTTTTTTTCTTTTCCTTTCTAAAAGATTTTATTTATTCATTTATTTATTTATTTATTTAGAGGGAGGGAGGGAGGGGGCGGGGCGAGGGAGAGGGAGAGAGAGAGAGAATCCCAAACAGACCCTGTGCTGAGTGTGAGCCCGACACAGGGCTCTACCCCACGACCCTGAGATCATAAGCAGAGCTGACACCGAGACACCCAACAGACTGAGCCACCCAGCCACCCCTCCCATGGCATTTTCAGACACTGCCCTCAGAGTGGACCAGTAAATGGTCCCCCTCTCAGTGCTCATGTGAGCCTGTGGGCTCTTCAGAACAGACCACTAAGCAATGACACAGCTCAGCCGTGGAGGCCAACTGTCAGCAGCCCTTGCTTTCTCGTAGCAGAGAGGAAGGGACATGCCTGGTGTCAGCCAGAGCCTTGGAACGGGGTCCAGAGGGAGTGAGGACAGGTTGATATGTCTCTGGCCCTTCACACACTCTTTCTCCTAACCCTTAGCAAGAATTTTCTAAGCACACTCTAAAAAATGGCCCATGTCTCAATAACTGGTATCATGGAAGGGAGTCAAGCAGGCATTTCTGCATTTCTCTTCTCAGCTTGCTTATACAGTGGGACTGCTTGGGTGCCCGGGTGCCTGGATGGCTCGGTCAGGTGAGTGTCTGACTCTTGATTACGACTCAGGTCATGATCTCAGGGTTGGGAGACTGAGCCTGCATCAGTCTCCACACTCAGCACAGAGTCTGCTGGAGAGTCTCTCTCCCTCTGCCCCCCACCCTCCAAAAAGATAAATCTTAACAACAAAAAAGAGAGAGAGAGAGAGAGAGAGAGACTTTTCTTGCCTTCTGAGGTCTATGACTAAGGAGGGCGTTTCCAGCAGCTGCAGCGATGGTATCTGGTAGGGGTTCCGTGTATACTGACGTGGCCATGACAGTTTCTTGACTTTGCTAAATCTGCCCCACTTGTTGAAATTTAGCAGCCTCTTTACTCCAAAAACCAGAATCCAGCCAAGCCCACAGTGATGATGCCAGGGTAGTAACGGCCACGTCGGAGTGTGCCGACTGAGGAACTGGCGAGGAAAGAGCAAGCAGGCAGACACTGGCCGTGGGTCCCCTGGTGTGGAGGCGGAGCCCCCTTCTGCAGGTTGGGGGCTGGGTCTGCCCCTCATTCTGCTCCATCGGGCTGGCTCGCTTCCAGGACTCGCCCTTCTCATCTGGGCTGCGAACACTCAATAATCCCAAATTCCATCCCAGTTTCTAAAACCCTCTGTGATTTCGGGACTGTACAGATTCTGTGATGTATTGCATTGTTGCGCTGGATTCCGAATTTATTTATGAGAACATAACATGCCATCACCTTAGTTGACTACTCATCATAGGTTGGGGGGGGAGCAATCCCACCTCAGGCACGTAAGTGTCCCCAGCATGTGGCAGTTTACCTCGCCCTTGGGGGATGCTCTCCAAAGCTGGGGAGCATGGGCTCTGTTCTGAGGCTCCTGCTGTGCCTCAGCATCACCTCCCAAATATCAACATGGCTTTATGGGGCCTGTGACAGTGACAGAGTCTATAGTGAGTGTGGGAAATGCCCAGTGAGGGAAGAGCTTGACCCTGTGCAGACAGGTGATCTTGTCATTTATCTCTTTTTCCTAAGCAGTGATCCTGGAGCAGTTTCCTATTTTGATTCTATTTTTAAAAAATATTTATTTATTGGAGAGACAGACAGAAAGAGCAGACATGTGCAAGCTGGGAAAGGGACAGAGGGAGAGAATCTTCTAGCAGACTCCCTGCTGAGTGTGGACCCTGATCCGGGGCTTGATCTCACTACCCCTGAGATCATGACCTGAACGATACCAAGAGTCAGATACTCAACCGCATGATCCACCCAGGCACTCCTCCTGCTTTGACTCTTAAAACGTGGAATCATAGGCCACGTCATTCCCATTTAACTGGACTTTCCAAGTAGTTTGACTTTAGATAAGGGAGAATTTGTTAAATTGTGATTTTACCATCGAAATGATGGTTGTAACGAATTTTGACTTCTTACAATTTTTCAAGTTTATTGATCCAGAGCAATTGAATCTGATCGTGCTTGTAACTTCCCCAACAGAGTGCCCATGAACATGCCTAGAAAATCCTGAGAAGAAAGCCAGTTCCTAAGGCCTGGTAGCTTGCTTTTATATTAGAGCCCAGGTTCACATGACCGTGAGGTAGGACCATGAACCCAACCAGAGGGGTCATTACAAGAAGAGAAGAATTCACTTCTCTTGGCTCCCTGTCAGGGATGGCTGGTGGTTTCCAATGTCATTAGCTAACTACTAACTAGCTAATTATTCTTAAAGAAAGATGACTTTGGCCTGTCACATTTCCACTAAGACGCCTTCTCTGAGACAGTGATGTTGATCTTGCTGGACCGCATTCTGGCCCTTTCTTGTACTCAGAGATAGGAAAGATAAAGACATGGTGGGCTGGTCTTGGGAGAGAAAGCCCTTGGGAGGGGGCACTCAGGAGGGAGGGAGGGACAATGGGAGC
This sequence comes from Mustela erminea, assembly GCF_009829155.1. Taxonomy (NCBI): domain Eukaryota; kingdom Metazoa; phylum Chordata; class Mammalia; order Carnivora; family Mustelidae; genus Mustela; species Mustela erminea. The sequence goes on from NC_045628.1 coordinate 77,118,368, forward strand.
AACTAAAAGGACACCATGGAGGTGGGGGAAAGATGGGTTCTCAGCCTGGGAGGGATGAATAATACATTGGAAAGCAAACATAAGCATTATTTCTCTTCTAATCAGGATCATGAAGCATTTTACAAATTAACCACTTTCCTCAGACACTTACCATATTGAGTGGCTCTAGGTAGAGCCATCAGAGTGCACTCTGCCATCTGCATTTAGAAAATTGCCTATACATTTATTAAAGTGAAATTCACCCATTAATTAATGCTGTTCTCCCTGAAGACTCTCATTAGCACATTGAGCTAATTACTGAAACCACAGACCCAAGGGTTGGGTTGTGTTTTTTTTTTTTTCCTATTACAGTAAAATTTGTTCCTGCCTTACCTTTATAGGATTTAAAAAGAAAAGATGGCAGAATCCCAATAACCTTTGGACTCAGGAATTGAATAAACTTTCATGCTGGCTGCCTTTCCGTTCTCTGTGGGAGGCATCTGCAGCTGCTATTTCAGCAAGAAATCCTTCCAGAATGAGAGAGGCCTGAATGTCTAGCCAACACTGTCATCTTCTGAGAGCCCAGCTGCTGGGCGGGGGGGAGCGAGGGAATAAATTTGGAATGATACACAAGTCAGTGTCTGTCCGGGGGGGGGGGGGGTCCTCGCAGACATTCATTTTCTCTTTTCCTCTTACTCACCACCCATGTGGTTTCCATGGGTCCTTCCCAACGAGAAAAAAGGAAGGGGGTTGCAAATGACTAAAAAAAGGGGAGAGGGAGAGGACAGACATGTTTCTGACGTCAATTAAGGCACCTTAAACTGTCCTGGAGGCGAGGCATCGGAACCAGGGACTGGGGCCTTGATGTTGACTTTGGGGAAAAGAAACATGCTGTAAGTCCTGCCTAGGAACACCTGTTAATCTCAGCCTGCCCTGGTATTTTCTAGAAGTCTGTTAGCCCACCCTCCTTCGCATGGAAGAATGCAGTTCTCGGTTACAGTTACAAATACTTTAAAATACAGGTTAAGTGAAAAAGGCAGAACAGAGATCGTATTAAGCCTATGACAGCAATTACATGATGGTCTGGGTGCATTTAGCCAAGGACAGGAGGGAGACCAGGAAAAAGAACAGTTGTCGCTTTGTTCAAGAGATAAGTAGTGGCATGGTGTTCTCTTCTATACTTTTACAAATAATATTTTTGAATATGCTTGCCATATTGGCCCCACCCATTAAATGGCCCTCTTGCACCGGTTCGTAGCGGAGATGCTGGGTGGGGTCAGCTGAATAATGGTTCCCCAGGACGTTCATGGCCTGCAAAGGTCATCTTCCGTGGCAAAAGGGACTTTGTAGATGTGACTAACTTGGAGATCTTGAGATGGGGAGCTTTTTCTGGTTTAGCTGAAGTGTAATCACAGACAAGTGTCCTAGTAGAGGGAAGGAAGAGGGTCAAAGTCATGGGGGGGATGGGAATGCTAGGACTGAAGCATCAGGTGGGGTGATGGGTGGACAGAGCCAAGGAATGCTGGCAGCCTCCAGGAGCCAGAAAAGGCAAGGAAGCCAATTCTCCTCTAGAGCTTCCAGGAAGAACCAGCCCTGCCAAGACCTCAAGGAGACTGATTTCCAAATTCTGGCCTCTAGAATGGTAAATGAGTGAATTTGAGTGATGATAAGTCACTTGGTTTGTGTTGATGTGCTACTGTAGCCACAGGAAATGGACACAAGGGTCTCCTGGCAGGGTGTGTGGGGGGGGGCACGGGTGCTGCACCTTGGCCATTGGCATGCATGTAAGCCCAATGATGGGCTCAGACTTTCTCGCCTCACACAGGCTGACCCTGGGATGGGTTTGTGGCCTCCACAACTGTTGCCATGGCCCCCGAGCTTGAGGGCAGAGTGCTTCAGTTACCTGGTTGGTGCTAAAGGCTTTGACCCTGAGACATAGGATACTGGGTATCTTGAGTGAGTTCGTGGACTTTATTATCTCCGTCCAGAAACTGTTCCAAGCCTCTGTCTCCCCATCTATAAAGTGGGGATATTTATGGAATTGATGAGAGTAAAACTAGATTGTGTACATCAAACCTCAAGCACTCAGTGCACAGCAGGCCCTCTGTACGGAATGGGTCCTCCTATCTCCTACAGAGCTTTCCTATAGCAAGGTCTGGCCCAGCCCCAGCCAGCAAGATTGGCAATGTTCTTCTGGGAATCTAGAACAAACTGCAGGCCTCACGTAGGCGCCACAGAGTTCATGGAGTGGTGGTGGTGATCTGCACCCGGGCCTCTGCCCCACGACCCAGGTGCCCCCAGTTAGAACACCAGGCTCCCGCCCAATGCCAGAATGTAGTGGAGGTCAATAGATCAGGCCCTTCTCTGGAGAAAAAGTGAAGAGAAGCAAACTGAAGACCCAGCTGGAATGAGGGAGGGAGGAGAAAATGGTTTTTCCTGATTTTGAAAAACTCAAGATAGAAAATAAACAGAACAAAGGCCAGGAACCTCACGTTCCCGTTAACCAGCTCCAACAAGGAGCAACCTTCTATGCTCCACCTCTGTGCGCCCACCCTCTCTCCCCTACTCACTGTAAAACACACACCTTGGACTACACACAGGTTGGAAGGAAATTTTTGACCAATGAGACACCCCGTAACCCACACCTTATCACAAAATGGAACATCTCTCTTCTCGCAGAAAGATCCCCCCTGTCCCTCTGCGGGTAATCCCCATCAGCCTCAGAAGATCTGATTTTTTTTTTTTAAAGATTTTATTTATTTATTTGACAGACAGAGATTGCAAGTAGGCAGAGAGGCGGACAGAGAGAGAGGAGGAAGCAGGCTCCCTGCTGAGCAGAGAGCCCGATGTGGGGCTCAGTTGCAAGCCCCTGGGATCATGACCTGAGCCGAAGGCAGAGGCTTTAACCCACTGAGCCACCCAGGCGCCCCAGAAGATCTGATTTTTTTTCACCTTAAAATATTTTTGCTTGTCCTAGATCTTCATGTAAGTGGACTCATGCAGTGGGAGTCTTTGTGTCCGGTTTCTTTCCCTCAACAGCATCTGACATTTGTCCACGTTGTTCTGTAGATCAGGAATTTGTCTCTTTTTGGCTGAGTACTATTTCACAAGAACACAGCTATTTTTTTAAGAAAACATCTATTTGATCTCCCTTGGGTAGACCGCTCTAGTGGATTGCGAGAGGGGACAGCAAAGACACAGAAGATAGGACCTCTGCTGTGCTCAGGAAGCTTGGTTGACCTGTCAGGAACAGCTCAGGGCTGAAGAGACAATGACAGGTGCTGTAGGTAACCTACCTGGGAGCCTTTCCTCCTTCTTCTTGCCCACAGAACCCCATTTTGTCTGGTCGGTGGGATCTGCTCAGTCATGGGGGTTGACTCACGATGGGTGTCTTCCCAATCTCTTCTTCTCTTTGTAATCATGTTCTCTAAGGTTGGACCTGTGGCCGATGAGATATACAGAGAAATACAATGGGGGTCTCCCTAGAAAAGAGGAGGAGGGAATGAAAACCTTAGAACCACATTCCCTGCCTTCATGCTTTGGACATTGTCAGGTGAAGTCAATGGTGTGTCCAAGATGGAAAAACATCCCTGACCTACTAAGGATGACAGCAGAGTCTGGTCTTTGATGACATTGTTGAGTTGTCAAACCAATCCCTGCGCTGCTCACCTCCTGACTTGCTGTTACATAAACAACACGAATCCTTCTGGCTTGAGCACCACTGAACAAGGACTTCCACTATTTGCAGCCAAATGCAAATACCTCAGGTGTGTCAGGAAACGAGCCTTGAGCTGTGGGACAGGGACACCTGCTCCCACACTGGGCTGTGTCTCAGTACAAGGAGGAAGCCCAAAGTGGAAACAGAGCAGGGGACTGAGTACCAAACAGCGAAGAGGACCTACCGGGAGGTGGGCCTGGGCAGAAGGAAGACTTTTAAGGTTTGGAGTTATTTTTAAAATATCCACACTGATCCAAAAATATGGAGGTTGGTGGTCTGGCTTGGAATTATTTTTAAAATATCATCACTGATCCAAAAATATGGAGCTTTGGGGTTTGGGACCAGTACTGGCGGGTGTCTGTCACTCACGGTGTGCCCAAAGAAGTCCTTGTTTCTGGTGCAGAAACTACACCTCAAAGTGTCAACTCCCACCTCCTGGTAAGCACCAGAGGGAGAGCATTACACCATAGCACAGAAAAATTTAACATGATTCTACTTATGGAGACATTTACAATCAAATTAAATCAATAGAATTAAAATAGGTATTTGATTAAAACCATGTTTCCTATGGTGGCTGAGGTTTCCATTTTGCAAGGTGTTTTTTGTTTTGTTTTGTTTGAGAGAGAGAGAGAGAGAGAGAGCACAAGCAGGGGGAAGGACAGGGGCAGAGGGAGAAATAGAGTCCCTGCTGAGCAGGGAGCCCCATGTGGGGCTCAATCCAAAGACCCTGGAATCATGCCCTGAGCCCAAAGCAGACACTTAACCACCGACTGAGCCACCCAGGGCCCCCATTTTACAAAGTTCTGAAAGATACAGCCCCTGAGCCTGTGCACGCATCGGGGGAAGCTGCTTGGTCCTGCAACTTTCCTCTGGTCCTGGATTATTCCTGAGCAGAGCCTTCCAACCAGTATCTGCAAATGAGCTAAACGTGTGCCTGAAAAACAGATCCCGCCGACCCTGAAGGTGGCCAGGGGGGTCCTGGGACAGCTCTGGCCCCTGATCTGGGGTCTGAACATAAGCAGCATTGACCAAGTTTTTCGCATAACACAAACGTTACTTCCTATGCATCACACAGCATGAGACATTTGGGAAGCACTGTTCTGAAGGTTAATAAATGCTAATAAACACTCAGTCTTTCGGCTGCCTTTGCGGCCTGAGGTGGTCACATGACACAGCTCTGGGCTGATGAGCCATAAGCGGACATCACCCAGTGTGGACTCCTGCTCTTCCTCCTTCCTCCTGGAGTGTAGATGTAGAACAGGGGAGTGGTGAACTGCAGCCTGTCGACCAAATTCCAGCCTGCACCTGTTTTTGTAAATCAAATTTCCTTGGAACACAGCTATGCCCTTTGGCTTGCACATGTCTGTGGCTGCTTTTTTGTGACCCCAGTGGAGTGGGCTAGCAGTGACAGAAGCCTGTGGCCCACTTGCCACTCTCTGGCGCCTTTGGAAGAAGTCTGCTGACCCTCGATGCAGAGGACCCCTTATGGCTATGAGGATCAAGGCGACTCACTAAGGACCACAGAGCAAGGAGTGTCCTTCATAAAGCCACGGACCCATCCTGGACTCCCACCTCAAGTCTACCTGTTGCACGACACAAACTTTTCCTGTTTAAGTCACTAGAGGCAGTCTTTTCTGATACTGCCTTCTACAGAAACTCACTATGTAGGCTGGGGCCCAAAGATGCAAATAACGGTGGTGTTTAAAGAGAAAAGGGATCTGTTAAGGGATGTTGGGGCTCTCCAAGGTCTCAGGTGGGGCTAGAACTCAGATCTCGGAGCCGCACAACTAGGAACAAAGCCCAGCGACTTCGCAGATGCTGTCTCAGCAACAATACTTCCACCATTTGTTCCCTGACAGAATTCAGGGCCTAGTTCCAGAATATTCACCACTGCCCCCTTCAAGAGAAATAGATTCCTCTACCCCCATGCGGGATGCTGCTTCATCGCGCCTCTTAGTCAGCTCAGGGGCCGTACAAAATGCCATCACTGACTGGGAGGCTTAAACAGCAGAAATTTATTTCTCACAGTTCCGGGGGCTGGATGTCCGCGATGGAGGTGCTGTGAGAATTGCTTCCTCCTGAGGTCTCTCCCCTTGGATGGTAGATGACTGCCTGCTCGCAGTGTCCTCACATGGCTTCTTCTCCAGCCACCAGTTGCTGGTGTCCCTTCCTCTGCTGGTAAGGACACCAGTCCTATAGGATTAGGTCCCCATCCTTATGACCTTATTTTAACCTTCATTATCTCCCTAACGGCCCTATCTCCACACAAGTCATATCAGTGGTTAGAGCTTCAACTTGTGAATTTGGGGGCACACAAGTCAGTCCACAGCACCTTGCTCCCTACAGGGTCCAGGCCTCCTGGGGACTCACCTAATTGGTGGAGAACAGGTCAATACACCTGGAACCTAGTTTCAGGGAATTCGTACAATGGAGATTTTTCTGGCTTCCACTTCAGAAAGGCAGGACCCAATATGGGGAATTATCACCACGTGGGGAGGGTGGTGAGAATAGTAAGCAGCCGCGAATGACAAGGGTTTACCCCAGCAGACGGGCAGTTCAGTACCAGCCCCCCGCCTGAGCAGTGTTCCAGTTCACACTGTTTTATAGGTTGTTTTACTAACAAACCTGCCTCCAGACCCTGCCTCTTCCTGAGCCCTTTCCGTGGGGGGGGGGGGGCGGGTAGTGCCTGGCCCAGGAAACTGTACCCCGTGGGAAGCCATTTACAGAGACATCGGCATGGATTCTGCCCCCTAGTGCTGTCCTAGGACAGTCCTGTTTCTGGACCCTGAGCCAAGTACGCATGTGGCTTTCCGTGTTTGTATCCTGGTTCTGATTTGAAGACGTGTTTATCTTGTTTTTGAGATGGTTATTCAAAAACGTTTTCAAGATGTTTCAAAATGTCTTGAAAGATGTTTTTGTCTATCACTGGTATGTGTTTGAGCACAGGAAGAAGTGGGAGGTGGCTTCCACATGAGCTCATTTTTCTGCCTCGACAGACACTAAAACAGCTAAGTGATACGCAACTTTATTGAAGTTAGTCGTTTGTTCAGCATTTATATCACAGTAATTTTTCAAATTGACCTTGGTTTTTCTCATAGAATATAAGATTAACCCCATCAAAGTGGTGCTGATAAAAGAGTAAAAGAGAATAAAGAATTAAAGAGCCCAGAGACAGACCCAAGTATATACACTAAATACAATATCTATTAATAGGTGATAACAACCTGACTCTCTTTTGTGAACATTTTCCATACGTAAGTGCTGGGAAACAATGTCCCACAAGTCTCTCACTTTTCTGCATGTCTTGCAGGAGAGATACTAATTGTTCTTTGTTCCAGACCATTGTTTCAAGGATGGTCATAGAGCAAAGAGCTGTAGAAGACAGAGGTGTCCCTTAGAGCAAAGAGCAGGTGTGCTCACTGAGCATTATAGAAGCTTTGGAATCCCTAAGCTCAGGGTTCCTTTTCTGGAAGGTACCCTCTGTGCCTATCCATTCGATGGCCATGGCCCTTGGGGCCAGGATACTGAGCCAAATAGGTGATGTTTCTGCCTCCACTGGGTCTTGAGTGACAAAGTCCTTTGTCTCTGGTACAGGAGTCTCGTGTCTTCTGTCAGCATCCTTGGAAGCATGGCAGCTAACTGGTTAGCTGGGAAGTAGGGCAAAATCTCAGGCTCTTCATAGTTCTTGACAACAGGCCGCTTGTATGGAATTTTGCATGTATTCTGTCATTTAATTGTTATAAATCAGCTAAACAGGTGTTATTATCTCCATTTTACAGGTGATAAAACCCATGTTTGGCGAGATCAAGTAACTTGTTCAAGGTCACATAGGAATTTATGCCTGGGCCAGGATTTCAGCTCAGTACTCTGTTTCAGTGTTCTACAAGTTATTACTTGTTAGTTCAAGTAAATTTAAATTCTTTATCTCACAAGGTAGACTAAAATTCCACAGGGAACACATAGTAAAATAAAAACATGAGAAAATATACATACCTGATCTCTAAATGGATAAGAATTTATTCAATGGTCACTGTAATTAACAGTATGGTGTTAAATACTTGCAAGTTAAGAGAGTAGATCTTAAATGTTATCACCACACAAAATTTAAAATGGTAATTATGTGAGGGGATGGAGGCATTAACTAACCTTATCGTGGTTATAATTTCACAATATACATGTGTGACAAACCATCACGTTGTACACCTTAAACTTATATATGTCAGTAATAGATCAGTAAAGCTAGGGGAAAACTTCTTTAGGCATAAAGTAAGGTATTTTAAAAAATGATTTTGAATGCATGCCAAAAATCACAGTTGAAAAGCAAATTGAAAACTGGGGAAATGCTTGAAGTAGGAAAAAGAATTACTATCTTTAACATATAAAGAGCTCATAAAAAATCAATAAGAAAAATACGAATTCTTCATTAGAAAGTGAGTAAATAGGCAAAAAAGAACCCACTCTTTCTCTATTTTTAAAAGATTTTATTTATTTATTTGAAAGAGAGAAAGAGCACAAGCAGGGGGAGGCACAGAGGGAGAAGCAGGCTCCCCACTGAGCAGGAAGCCTAATGCGGGGCTCAAACCCTGGAATCATGACCCGAGCCAAAGTCAGCCGCCTAACCGACTGAGCCACCCAGGTATCCCTAGAGGAGAGAGAATCTTGGGCTGACTCCCGCTGAGCAGGGAACCAGAGGGAGGCTCCCCATGAGTCTCCATCTCACCACCTGAGATCATGACCTGAGCTGAAATCAAGAGTCAGACCTTTAACCGACTACACCACCCAGGCGCCCCTATAGCTTCTGTTGTGTATCACTGTTTCTTCTCTTCATCTTTTCTGAAGTATTTATTTTGGTGCATTTTCACGTACTGCCTGTAGTACGTAGTAGGCTCTGTAGTTTCTGGGTTTTGCTTTAACAGAGGAGAGATGGGGGCATTGTGGCCTCACCAGAAACACAGGGAGAACTCTAGCTCACAGTTTTTGGGTTTTTTTTCCCCTTCGGGTCCTGGGAATATTGTTGCACTATCTTCTAGCATTTGGTGCCACAGGCAAGATGTCAGTTCTCTTTTCTTTGGTTCTCTTCTTCATTGTTCTGGAGTTTTTTGTTTTGTTTTGTTTTGTTTTTCTGTCTTGAAGCTTATATATTTTTCTCTTTGAACTTGGAATTGAGAAATTTCATCAGACAATGTCTAAGCAGGGTTTTTGTTTTGTTTTGCTTTTCGTTGTTCTTTTCCCCCCTACTTGACACTCAATGAGCCTCTTTCTCTCCACTCGGGATAAAAATGTCTGATATATTGTCACTGATTCTTTTTCTCCTATTCATTTCATCCTCCCCTATTGGAATTCCTATTAGTCAAGAATCCGTTCTAGTTACTCTGGATTCATTTTTTTTATCCTTTCTTATGATTTCTATCACTTTTCCTCTAGTTCATGGATTCAATTTTCAAGTGAATTACAAGTCAGTGTGCCCATTCCATTGATTTTTTTTTTTTCTTTTTGAGACAGTGTCCATTCATGTTGGCTTTCACACCCTTTCTTAAACTTCTGTGTACATGAAACCATACAATGTGTACTCTTTGGGTCTGGCTTCTTTAGCTCAACATATACTTTTGAGATTCATCAAGCTCTTAGTCCCACCATAGTGTGTGTTTTTTTTTTTCCTTTTTACTGCTCAGTAGTATTCCATTGAATAGCTCAAACAAATTGTTTCCATTTCAGTTTGTCAATTTCCAAAGTATGTTTGTCTTATTATCTAAGTGCTCTTTTTCAAAATGTCTGCTCTTGCTTTATTGAAGGAAAATCTACTTGAATATTCAGATAATATAATTATAGTTTAAAATTTTTTTACCCTTGCTTCCTGAATTAACTCTGTTAGATATGGGAGCAGACATTTATTTTGATTGCTTGCAATGCTTTCTTTCCTTCAAGGTGCTGATTCACCACAAATAACTAATGAGTTTTGGTTGTTTTTATCAGTTTCCATAAATCACATACCATGATTAGCAAGTATCAGGAGCTCCCTCAGCAACCCTGTCTGATTTCCCCAGCGAGACTGTCACTCCTCAACAGCTCATATCATGTGCCACTGCAGGGGGCAGAGAGCAGCAGTTTTTGCCCTGGTATTTATTCCTTTTTTTTTTTTTAAGATTTTATTTATTTATTTGACTGATAGAGATCACAAGTAGGCAGAGAGGCAGGCAGAGAGAGAGAGAGAGAGGAGGAAGCAGGCTCCCTGCCGAGCAGAAAGCCAGATGCGGGGCTCGATCCCAGTACTCTGGGATCATGACCTGAGCCAAAGGCAGGGGCTTTAACCCACTGAGCCACCCAGGCACCCCCCTGGTTTTTATTCTTAATATGCTTAGGAAGTTTCAATTTGCAAGCCTGAAATCCCTCCACTCATCATCAAAATGGACACTTTCTTTCTATTTTGCAGTAAAGATGAAACTAACAAAAACTACCTAACATATATTATACTGAGGTTTATGAGTGCCTTTTCCAAACAGATAGCTTGCACATGGGATCACCGTAAACCTCCTGCATAAAAATGTCATCAGCCAAAAAAAAAAAAAAAAAATGTCATCAGCCGGCTGTGTAATGCTGCCACGAAGAACAGGAGGGCTATGGTCGCTGCGGCTGTCCCAGGTGCACACTGGTATTGGCTGGACCTCATCACTAATGATCATTTATGCCCTGTGACAAGTTATAAAAGGAATTAACAGGGCACCTTAGTGGCTCAGTCAGTTAAGTGGCTGTCTTCTGCTCAGGTCGTGATCCTGTGGCCCTGGGATCGAGCCCCACATCGGGCTCCTTGCTCAGTGGGGAGCCTGCTTCTCCCCCTCCCTATGCTGCTCCCCCTGCTTGTACGCATCCTCTCCCTCTCTCTTGAATAAATAAATAAATAATCTTTAAAATGGAGGGTTATTAAAAAGACCTCTCTCACTTTGAGGCAATCATTTGGTCGCCTCTGAAAAACTGAAAGGCGGGTGGTCTGCATCTTCGGGTCGTGGAAGCTCTATCTCCAGCAGGGAGCTGAGCCAGTGTGGGTAATGGGAGACTGTTGTTTAGTACTCTTCGGACTGAAAATAAAGAGGCGGTAAAAACAAAGCCGTGAAGAGCTTCTCACTGGTCTATGAAGTCCCAAAATTTTCACCCCCTGGCCCATTGGGAATAAAGAAAAAAGACTTTGGGGCATGTGGGTGGCTCAGTAAGTTAAATATCTGCCTTGGGCTCAGGTCATGATCTCGAGGTTCTGGGATGGAGTCCCCTGCTCAGCGGGGAGTCTGCTTCTCTCTCTCTCCCCCACTACCCCTCCCCATCACTTGCTCTCTCTCTCAAATAAGTTAAATCTTAGGGGAAAAAAAGGGTGGCCTAGGCCCTAAGCAGATCTTCAAACTGCAAAAAGCTTGTTCATGGTCTCCTATAAACACAGGGCAAGGAGACACCCATTTTCCAAAGGAAGGAATACACAAAATATTTTTTTTCCCAATGGGTCAGCAAAAGGTGACATTGTCCTTAATCTGCAGAGCTTTTGGCTGGGGAGGAAGCCAGTTGGTTTGCCTAAGAAGCCCAGAGTTCTCTGGATGAGTCAAAAATTCAACCACTGCTCCCCTAAAATGTAAAAATAGCATTTTCCATTTCTTCTATCAGAAGAAAAGGGAGTGCTCAAATCTAGTGGCAGGGAAATGAATAAGACCTTGATAGAAAATTATCCCGATGGAAGAGTCATGGCTCATGTTCCAAGTTCACAGCAGGAGCCTAAGCTCTGGTAGGGGAATTGATTTCAGAACAGTATGTGACTGATCTTGGAAGTACCTCAAGACCCACGAGTCTTTGTCCATGCCTGTGTCTCAGAGAACAATGGCTGAGAGTGGGAATGTAAACTACAAAGGGCTGGACCAGAATGTCCTAGGTGGGGACGGTCACTGCCTGCCGGTATGCACAGGACTACTCTTCAACAGTGACACCTTGTGGCAGTCTCTGGAACTGCAGAGTCGGCCCGCTGTGTCCCGGGTTTGTTCTCTGCATCTTCCTTTTCTTGGGGTGAGAAGGGATCAAGTGCTCTTGTAGAACATGGGTGGGAGATGGACAGGCAGGAAATATTGAAAGGTATACAATGGACTTTCTGCTTAAAGGATCCATGGTGCTTCAGCAACTAATTTAAAAAAGGATATAGACAAGGCATTACTGTATTTTTGTTGTGTGTACAGTAAGTCTGACAGTCTATACCTGCATTTCTGAACCACCATTAGATGGACTACTACAAACCTATTAATATAATCTTTTAAAACACTTAAAGATTTAAAATATTTATAATATGTTGATTTTAGAAAGCAGAATATAAAACTGTATATATGTATGATCACTTTTACTACTTTTATCTATCAAAACTAGGATCATAGGAGAAACTGAAAGTAAATGTAAACAAGAGGTTAATTAGAGATTATGTCGTGACACTGGCCTCCTTTTCACCCAAGACTCCATGGCCAAACCACCCCAACCACTCCATTCTCTGCACAGTTTGCAGCAGGGGTAGGAGGAGGCATGCTTCCTCCTTCTTCCCTTCACTTCCTACCTTGGCACTCAGGATAGGATCTTCTGTCTACATTTTTACCACTCAGAGAGGTATTATAAAGGGATGCTTCACCCCCTTTCCACGCCTCCACAGGAAGAAGCAATAATCTGTCAATAGTAAGTGTAAGGTCACTGTTACTCCAAAGCAAGACCTGGGGCCTGTTCCTTGGCTCTGTTTGCCCCAAGGGAAGTGTTCTTTCGGTCTTGGTTTCTGCCCTCCTGCGCCCCACTCCCCCACACACACATACCCTCTTGAGTGGGGTCCTGCCTTCCCAGCTCTTCCACCAGCTGCTAAGCAGGGATGGACAGCTTGGGGCTTTAGGAAAGGGAGAGAAAAGCCCTCCTTCTGTCCAGGACAAGTTTTCAAGCCAACTGTGTTGTTCTACAGCTCATCCTCTGATGTTCTGGCCCTGTAGCCACTCTCAGAGGGGTGGAACTTAGAAGCCAGGGCCAGGAGTGATGTGAACCCAGCAACTACCATGCTGTCATTTATTAAACATCTAGGAGGTCCTTTTAAACTAACTCAGTGTTTCCATCTTTGCAAATTGGTAGGTTATGAAGACTAGGAAATATTTACCTGGCATGACTCCTGTACATCCGGCTAATAGGTGGGAAAGTGGGGGTGGGCAGGGTGGCACAGTCCCTTTGGCCCAAGGACAGAGAATGAGCTCATCTGCAGCCTCTCTGTCCTCAGGTGACTTCCTCTCTGCTCTCCTGCTCCCCTCAGTGTCACTGGGGCTGAAACCCACCAGCATCAGGTTCACCTACTTCTGGTGGGGGTCCGGGGTGGTTGTTGGTTCAGAAGGTCATGGTAGGAGACTAGAGAAAGAAAGGGGGAAGCCAGGACTCTCCTCCCCTGCCCTGCATGTTCCTCCAAGACCCTGGATTCACCAGAAGAATGAAAGGTGAGTCACCCACTTTGTCCCTGTCCCTGCAACCTAGAGGTGGTGGTGACTTCCTGCCAGTGCAAATCGCTCCAGGGGCTTCCTAGTCCCCTGTTGGCCACTCCTCGATGAAACCGGTCTCCTATATTTATTTCCCTCTGTTTGCAATACTAGGAAATGTTTCCATTGTCCTAGTTGGATCTTGCCTGATAATAAAGTTAAATTGTCGCCTTAAAGCCCAAGAGTGTGGGGACGCCTGGGTGGCTCAGTTGGTTGGACGACTGCCTTCGGCTCAGGTCATGATCCTGGAGTCCCGGGATCGAGTCCCGCATCGGGCTCCCAGCTCCATGGGGAGTCTGCTTCGCTCTCTGACCTTCTCCTCGTTCATGCTCTCTCTCACTGTCTCTCTCTCAAGTAAATAAATAAAATCTTAAAAAAAAAAAAAAAAAAAAAAAAGCCCAAGAGTGTGGGCATTCCAGGGGCTCTGAGTTCTCGGTCAGACCCAGGATGTGGCAGAGGGCTGTGGGTTACAGACCCCCCCAAATCATTAGAAAGCTGTGACAGTTCTTCCCTGTCACCACTGTCTCCCCTCCCCCCAACCTCAGATACTGGGGTCACCTTCCATTTCTCCAAGGCCTTGCTCTGAGCTGCCTGTTCATTGATTCCTCTGAAAATGTTACCTGATAATTAACTGAGAATTAACCAGTTTCCAGGGTACTTTTATAGAGGAAATTAAAAAAAATTTTTCCCACTGATTAGTAATATAGAGTCTTACAGATCTTTTGAAAGAATGTAAAAAGGAAACTAAAAACAATTATAATTCCCACTGTTCAGAGGCAAATTCTTTCAATACTATGGTGATAACGTGGTCTTTTTTTTTTCTCTAATTACACACGTGCACAAACGTGCATGTGTGTTCGTGGCTGAGATCATATATAGCATGTGTATGATTGTGTACCATCGCTTTCATCACTTCGGAAACAAAGGCTCTTCAAAGCCAGAGACTCCCTCCCTCCCTCTCCAACACGTGAAATTCACTCTGTGTGACAAACACGGATTGAGTGTTCTCCCACGTCTGCCTACTAAGCGCCAGGATCGTGTTGGTACAGGAAAGGATGGGTTTGGAGACAGGCTGACAGGCGCCACATTACACAACCCAGAAGAATGGCCTGTGTGTGCGTGCAAATCAAGTGACAACCTAAAATCACGGCCTTTGGGGGAAGAGGGAAGCGGGCAGCGGCAGAACAAGGCCACGGAGGTGCCCAACCCCCTTTCTGCCTCGTTCTCAGCTGGTTGAGATATCAAACATGCTCTCCCAGAAGAAAAGGCTGGCGTGGAAAATGGGCCTCCAGCCTCTCCTACACAGAGTAAATTCTGCATCTGGAGGAGATTCGTCCTCAGTAACAAGTGTCTTTTGCAATAATCGCATCGTCTGCACAATTTAGTTTTGTGTTCTATACCTAGAGTCTGGCCCATCTGGGGAGGGAGCATAACACTGCCTAGAGTGAGCTGCAGAGAGAATTCAGAACTCCCTTGAGATTCCCTGGCTTCTTAATCCAGTAGTTAATCTCAGCTGGATTTTGTTTTGTTTATTGAAAAAATAAAGCCTCTTCCGAGTAGCTATCGCATAGAGTAACACAGGCAGGGCAGCAGAGGGAATGGGAATAAACATGCCACCTCCTTCACAAAGATGCAGGATACCCCTCCCCCGCTGAGAGCTTTTCTTGCCTGGGAAATGTTTCAGAGAGAGGCCAGGGTGATGACCCAGGAGATATTATGTTAATGAAAAGCAGGATAAATGCTCAAAATGATTTGCATAGAAGGAACCTGACCCGGCTGATATTTGAAGAGGAAGTCCCAGTGGAGATGCCCCCATATAATGGGCCTTCCTTTGTCAGCCCTGAATCAGGGAGAAGTGTCTGAATCCAGAAAAACAACTTCACAGCCTTTCCCCCTACCCACCCCCACCCCCACCTCCAGCCGATGCTTGCAAGGCTCCATACCAGCGTTTGCGACCGGAGCAATCAGTCTGCGATAGTCTGTGTGTTTGTACTAATGTTTGCTCTAGTAATGTCCGGTGACACCTCCAGGGCACTGTTCCCCGTGGAGCCCAGGGAAGCCCTGGGCTCTGGTACAGCCTGCGGAGGACAGAGAAAGGTGTCTTTGCAGACCAGAGAAGGGTGTCACCAACTGCTGGTTATTTTATAGTGCGTGAGCCTTCCTTGTGGTGGAGTAGTTCAATGCCGAGTTACTAACCCCCCGGGAGGATTTCCAGCTGCCCTCCCATCCTCCACTTCCCAATTCCCATCCCTGTTGATTTCAGCATCTAGGGCTAAGAAGGAAGTCTGGCCATGGAATTGCTGATGGAGGCCAGGCAGGGGGTTCACGACTTGCAAAGAGGGTGTCGGGACCTCAGAAGGTGCCCGGAGCCTCAGAACCTTCCCACCACCCTCTCTTTGCAGGAAACACCACCTTTTCTGGGAGCCAGGTCAATTTGGAATGCTTATAGAAGCAAATGTGTCCTGACACGGACTGGAGTTGTGGTAAGAGAAAAGCTGGGCAGTGCCACTGCTGAGCAACTACTGTATGCTGGGCAGGTTGCTGGTGCTTGGTTCCCTTGATCCTCTCAACACACCTGCCACCTTGATGCAGGAGCCTGCCACAGTCGTGAAAGCTAAAACTCAGGAAAGCTCAAGGTCATCCACGCTATGGTTCGCAGTTCAGGTCTGCATCAGCCTGCTTCACAGCCATTCCTTCATGATGTTAACATCTGTTGAGCCCCTACTGCCAGCCAGGCTTTCCCCAAGTGCTAGGGATACAGAAGGGAACAAAACACTACCTCGAAGTCTAGCAGTGGAAACCAGTGTCACATAGGACGGTGACAGGTGTGCACAGCGCCAGGAGGAAACCTGAAGGGGCCCTGAGAGAGGAGAGCTGCCCTCCTGATTTGGATGGGACCCTGGAGGCAGCGAGGAGGCAGACACTGTGGGGTGATTGACCCAGGAGATGAGGGTGGGAGCAGCCTCCCAGACTGAGATCCAGCCGGCCTCTGGAGGAGTGTGAGCTCAGCAGCAGGCCCCACGGGTGACATGGGGCCCCAGGGACGTGGGGCAGTGAGACAATTCTGGAAAGGGAGCACAGGCTTGCCAGCTTATTAAAGACTCGAGGGCTCATCTCACCCGCAGGGGTATAATCAGATTAGCATTAAAGAAATATTCTGACACAACCCACATGTCCACTGGTGGATAAATGGATAAACAAAATATGGCCTATCATACAACAGAACATTTTTCAGCTTTACCAAGGAAGGGAAGTCTGCAACGTGCCACATGGGGAAGCTGGAGGATATGATGCTAAGTGAAATCAACCCATCACAAGTGAAGAGATGCTCGGATGAGGTCCCCAGAGCAGGAAATTCAAAGAGACAGAAAGGGAGGGGTGGTTGCCAGGCTGGGGAGGAAAGGGGATGGGGAGTCCTCGATTCCTGGCAACAGAGTTTCAGTGTGGAAAGATGAAAAAGCTTTGGAGACGGATGGTGGCCTTGGTCACACTTGTGAATGTGTCTACGCATTTCATTTCACATAATGAGAACGTCAAGTTTTAGGTTATGTATATTTTAACACACACACACACACGAGACCATGCCAGCTGCCCAGCAGAGAGCAGTTTAGAAGGACAATGAGATGGGGAATAGAACAGACACGAAGCTTTTCAGTGGACCCCGTGAGAGGTGCCGCTTCATTAATCCCGATAGAGGGAAACATCCCCACCTCACGCTCACCAGGGGAATGCTCTTCGTTCTCCAGAATGTCTGGCTGGTGTTTGCCTCGGTGAGGACAGTGGTGGGTTCCCCGTGCAAACCCACCGGGGGGGCTGCTCTTGGCGTGAAGCCCACAGACAAGGTGGAATTTGAGTCATGGGCCTTTGAAGATGAAAGCAGGACTGCGGCTCCCATCTCCAGGGAGTCCCCTGGGGTGAGTCCTTTCTAGGGTTTTCAAGCTTTGGCTCTGTAAATGTAAACGTGACTGTGACCGAATGAGGCTAGTTGTGGGCAGGACCCAGCACGCGGTGGGCGTGGGAGAGATCTGGCTCCTCCACACTTCACCGGGCCTTCCTGAGTCTCTGTCCAGGAGGAAGATGCCCTCAGGGCAACATCTCTTTTCCCTCCCCCGTACTTTGGCTGATCAAGGTGTGGGGTGTGTCCTGATGCTTGCTCTTTCCTCGGATGCTTTCACTGAGGAGCCTCCAAGGCTGGTCTCCTGGTGGGGAGGCGGTTATGAAAGGGTGGGGCATAAATACCTCTATGAGACCTGTTCTTAAAGAATAATGTTCTGATTCACAAACAAGCACGCTCCTAGGTCTTGCTAATTCCTTTCCCAACTGCGCCCCTCCCCATCCAAACAAAACCACAAGGCTCTCTTTGTTTCAGTGATGGAGGATCCGGCAGAAGAGCACAGACTTAAGGAGTCTGTGCCTGCCTTTCCATTTCAGAAACCAAAGCATTTGTGCATCAAGGCCAAGGTCATGAAGAATGCAGGCATAATCACCAGATTTAGCAGGAACGTGAGCAATCGGAGACAGTTCCCTGGACTCTAGGCTCCGGTTGGGGGGTCTTCTTGATTGATTTGGCTGAGGAGACAGAGGAGTCTGAGGGCTTGAGTCCCTCACCAGCTGGTTCTGGGACCACAAGTAGGTCAAGTCACATTGGGGGTCTCAATTTCTCTTCTGTGTCCATGGGTCCTGCACCACCCACCCCAAGCCAGCTGATCATCCAGAGACACAGACATTGGGAAACCCTCAGCTGAATCATTTTCTCCCACCTATGACATCCTGAGTCTGTCTCCAAAGGGACCTCACTTCCTCCACGTGCCAGGCGAATCCGAGTCTCCACGTGGTTGCCCACATTCCCAGGAGAGGGAGTGGGATAGTGGGAAAGACCTGGCCAGGGAACTGGACAGAGGTGGGTTCAGAATTCTGAGCCAATGGCTTTGAGCTATGTGTCATCTGATCCCCAGTTCCTCACCTGGAACATGGAGACAAAAGGCTGTTTCTCAGGCCGTCGGAAGGATGAGAAATGACATGAGCACCCAGCGGAGCACTGACACACAGCATCTTCAAGCCTAACAGCTACCAGCTCAGCCTATGGGGTCAGACAGACTTGGATTTAAATGCACTTCCATCACTTCTGGCCGGAGGTCATGGGCAAGCACGAAATAAGAATTATCATTATTATTAGTGATTGTTGGGGGTGGGATTTTGGCAATACCTAGAGGTTAAGAGGGGCTTCTTGTTTTCAAGCAGGTTTTGAGGAATATAGTCATAAATCACAGTGCATTACAGAGTTCTGAGTTACAAAGATAGGGCACAGGAAACTTAATCCAAAGGAGCAGAATTTGCAGGGAGCAGCGATTTTACTTACATAGATAATCCTTCTGCAGATAAGATCCAAAGCCCCTTCTAGCCATTAATCGTAGTGTCTTCTCTTGTGAAAAGATCGCTTCAGCTCCTGGGTTCTATGCCCACAAAGCCAGGCTCCCAGGGAAAGCCTGAGAATAGCCAGTTCAGAAGGAGTGGATTGATCCCAATAAACAAGGCAGGGTTCAGACCTGCGGCTTCCCCCACCTGTGGTGTGGCCGTCCCCCAGGGGCTGGGGTTCCTACAGAGATAACTGTCTAGTCATCCAACCGCCCCCAGAGATGGCCGATCTGGAAGGTCAGGTGACCACCATGGAAGAATGTGGCTGTCGTCCACACACCCAGAGGACTATGCTTTGTTCCCCAGGAGATCAGGACCCACCTCCCAGGTGAGTCCCCGGAAGACTTCCTCACACTCAAAAGCAGATTCTGATTCTGCATATCTGGGGGAGAGCCTGGCTCTGGACCCAGAGCCCTCATCCGGGGAGACCGGCTCTTCCTTGAGAATCCCAGATGAGTCTGGGCAACCCAGAGGACTCCAGAGTTACTGCCACCATATTGCAAAGACCATGATGAGAGGTAGCTGGTTTGGCCCCATTCCCATCCTTGCCAGTTATACCTGATGTGATAATCACATGATCAAATTAAAGATGACATAAACCATTGAAATAGGATTGCAAAAAAGGCAATAAAAACCAAATTGAAAATCTCAGTCAGAATGAGTCACTAAAAATAAGGACTTTTGAAATCGATGTCAGGAGGTAAGTATAAAAACCTGGGGTGGAGAGGGGGATCCAGATGATTCTGCATTCCTATTGCTCCCCAGATGTCTTTAATTCCTGACAGCACAGTGTGGAGTGGGTATGACTTGCACAACATTATGTGGCATTTGAGGCAGTGGGGACTCACACTCAGAAGGATTAATCCAGGGGCACCCGGGTGGCTCAGTCATTAAGCATCTGCCTTCTGCTCAGGTCATGATCCTGGGACCAAGCCCTGCTCGGTGGGAAGCCTGCTTCTCTCTCTCCCACTCTCCCTGCTTGTGTTCCCTTTCTCACCGTCTCTCTCTCTCTCTGTAAAAAAAATAAAAATAAAAAATAAAAAAACTTAAAAAAAAAATAAACCTTAGGGATGTCTGAGTGGCTCAGTGGGTTAAAGCCTCTGCCTTCGGCTCAGGTCATGATCCCAGGGTCCTGGGATCAAGCCCCAAATTGGGTTCTCTGCTCAGCAGGGAGCCTGCTTCCTCCCCTCTCTCTGTCTGCCTCTCTGTCTTTTTATGATCTCTGTCTGTCAAATAAATAAAATCTTTAAAAAAAAAATAAACCTCAGTCTACAGAAAAAGGTGGAAAAGGAATGGAACTGTGTATTTTTAAGGTAAAAATAAATACTATCTCTGATATATGTACAATTTTTTTTAATCACTGGCTCCAACTGAATTGCACAGGAAGAATTCCCTTGTATCACCTCCAAAAGCAAGTTAATAACTCCCTGTATCATAATTTAGTACATCATTGGGTTTTGCTGTCATTACTGCTCCTTTATATCATTTGTAAATTTTTAAAAATCATGCAACAATGAACACTTTTTAGGCATAAGGTTTTTTGCTTATTGAACATTTTTTATGCTAATAATAAAGAATAGGATATCTGCTTCAAAATGCCTTTCTAGATTTTGGTTAAGGATTACTTTTCTGCTTTCCAAAAGAGTAATATTCCCACTTCCTTAATATAAGTCTGACCCCCATAACTTATAAGTGACTTATAAATGACCAGCATTTCATTATCTCCTGTGGTTCTGAGTGTTGACCAGGGCTCAGCTGGCCGGTTCTTCTGCTGGTCTCACTTGGGATCTCTCCTTCAGCAGCGTAGTCAGTAAGGACCTGGGCACATCCTGAGACTTTGGAGTGAAATCTCCAGGCTTCTGGCAAATAAGCTGCTGAGCTAGGCATGGATAGGAAGGCTGAGAATTCAAAAGCATGAGAAGGAAAGATTGCTTTTAAGATCAAACATTTCAATCTACTCCTTCTCCCTCACTCCCCACCCCAGGTGTGCATGAGGGAGGAGGGATAAAGCATCAGAGCGCAAGTCAGAGCATGGGCCCAAACTCCAAAACGTGGCTGGATTTCAAGGACACGGAAGTCCTTATTTAAGTTATGCCAAGAACCTTGCTCTAGCTAGAAATGAAGAGGATTCCAGCTTCCCCCTGAAGCAGTGGGAGTACAACACTTATGTGAAAGCTTTTGTTCTGAATTGATTCTGATACCCGCATTGGGGTGTGCAGTTAATAATTACTACTTTCTTTTTTAAACACCACTTCGGCAGAGCTGGCACGGAGACCAAATGTATAAATAGCCCTTCTGAAGGCACAACAAAGCCTGGGCTGTGACCTCCAGGGAGGAATCAATATTTCCAATGAGGCTCAGCGCTTCTGGAAACATAATTCTGTCTTATCAGCCGGGCCCCATCCCCACCCTCCGCCATGCCGTTCCCTCCACATTCCATCCCTCCCCTTCACCAGTGTCCTCCCACTTCCCACCTCCCAACAAAAGAGCAGAAGCTCAAATATAATTGCAGAAGGTCTCCAGCAGCACGCCATGGCATGGCTCTCAGTGACAACTTCTGGAAGGAATGCAGGACTTCACAGAGGGCTCTGGCATCCGCCCTCCATTTAGAAGTCAGCAGTGGCTTAAGAATGCCACGGGAAGAGTTCCCATGATTAACCCATCAAACAATCATCTCTCCCCACGGTCCCCTGCCCCATGCTGACCCGAAACTCTTCCTGGGTGTTAGAAGGGTAGAGAGAAGGTGGAAAAAAGTTATGGGGGGCAGGGAGACAGCCATGAGATGGGGAGATGGGGAGAAGATCTGTGGCCCTTATGATGAGGCCACATCAGGGATGACCACACGTGGCTGCACCCCTCTGAGCCCCAGCGATGGCCACCTTGGCTGCTGTCCTGCTGAAGGCTTTCTTCTTGGGTGGACCCATTGTGAATGGTTCTAGTAGTTTCAATATCACCAGCTTGTGGAAACCCCAAACCTGCCCACCCTCCAGCCCTAGATGAAGTACTTTATCATAAAACCACAATAGCACTCATATTGTATCTAATATAGATGCTATGTTCCAGCTATGCATTAAAATTATTTATCCCCATTAGGCAGAGGAGTACAACACCATGCCCGTCCCCATTGGGCAGAGGAGTACAACACCATGCCTGGCAAATGGCAAGGCCAAGGTTTCACCTACCAGCAAACCTAGGCTCTTTTTCACCTTGCCAGGTGGCCTCTGTTTGGGAAACATGCCAAGCCAGGAGAATTGCTCAGGGTCTCCCCATCTAAGAAAGCTGTGATCATACCCTGTCATTTGACTTTGTCCATGTTCCCGGGGGACAGCAGCAGACACTGGGAGTCACTGCAAAGTAGGTGTTGCACAGAGCCCACCATCAAAACGGAGCTGTATTGAAGCAATAGTCTGGAAAGAATGTTGTTTACCTCATTTTCCTGACCCTGTGCCCTATTCTGGCGGCAATCAGCAAAGTCAGGTCGTCAGTTTTAGGTAGGGACTCTTAGCAGTCCTCAGCAGGGGTCCCTAGCCGTCACCCTTCAAAGGGTGATGAAGGATTGGTGAGCATGATGGAGTATGCGCTGTGGACTGAGTTCTACTAATCACCATGTGACCTACTCAACCACCACTGTATACAGCAAACTCCGGTGATGGACGCTTTGCCATTTACTTGGTGTTTGTTTTCTCAGGAGGGTTTAGTGGAAACAGCCCGTGTTTGGGGCCCCTGTCAGCCCCTCAAGGGGGCACTGAACAGAATCTTGAAGAATGAAAAGGAGTTCATTAAGAAAAATATTTTCTCTTTAAGGATAGTAATTGTGTCTTACATATCCTCCCAACACAGCCCTTTCTAGAGATACTCCACCAGTACTGAATGAACGAATGAATGAATGAATGAATGAGTGAAAGAAAACCTGTCTGCATTGGTGCGTCTCACACGCACCAATCACACATCAAAATCACCTGGAGATTGTCAAAGCCAGGTAGCTGGTTCCCAGGCCCACAGTTTCTGAATCAGTAAATCTCTGAAGGGGCCCCGGGAAATACCATTTCTCACAAGCTTCCAGGGGCTGCTGCTGGTCCACAGACCCTACTCTGAGTAGCGCTGGTTTACGTCATATCTTCTCTTGAGTTTATGCCCAGAAGTCAGAAAATACTCAGAGAAAAATATTTCGAGGGAACCTGGATCAGGAGATGAATAATTTTAGATATTTGTATATTGTTTGACAATTTAAAAAATATTTTAATACATCTTGCTTGATCCCTGCAAGCCTGTGACACCGTTACCCCATTTTACAGAGGGAGAAGCAAGGGTCTGGAGAATCAAAATTAATTGCTCTAGGAACCATAGCAGGTAAAATATGGAGTTAGGAAATACATAAAGGTCCCCTGATTCTCACTATGAAGCTCTGTCCTCCCCACTGAACGCAGAGAATTTTTAGCATCAAGTAAACAGTAATATAAAGATTACCTCATGATTTTTGGTATGGCCTTCCTGGCAGTGTTTTTGCGAAGGAAAGGAATTATAATTCACTTTAAGCAAGACCTAGTCCCATATTTAGTTTAACAACAATAAAAAATTACTATTTGATTATTATTACATAAATAACATACCACAATATTATTGTTTTAGCTATCACTTCTGGTTTAGTAGCTAAGAGTACGAACTCTGGAGACAGACCTCCTACACTCTAATCCCAGCTCTACCATCCATTGCTGTGTGATTTTGAACAAGTTATTTAACCTCTCTTGCCTCAGCTTCCTTATCTACGAAAGGTATAGAAGAACAATACCAGTACTAACCATAGGATCTTTCATGGGAACTAAATGAGTCAATATATGTCGAGACACTTGACATACGTGGTAAGCTCTATATCCGTGTACGTGTGTACATGTTATTACCTATTGTATCATTATCACTGACAAAATGCACTGAAGGTATTTAGCGTTTAGGCTGGGGTCAAGTGGGAGATATGGGAAGTCATAACTCAGGGTGAGACCCCTGGGTGTTGAGGCTCAGTTATCTGATCTAGAATTCTCTTTATCCAAAACAAGATAGAATCCCTCTATCCCCAAGACCAGAGAAGAAGAATTCTCGAAAAGGAATATCAAGGAAGAACTTGCAGAGCATCTCAGACCCAGGCCTGGTCTTGGAGGCAGGAAGAGCCCAAAGGTCCCTGTGGGAAGGGAGTGTGGGACTGCCAGAGGAGCAAGATGGGAAATGCTGGGCAGCCTTGCTGGCTGAGCACCCCATCCCTTTACCCCCCTCCCCCAACTCCCTGCCTCCATATGTACACTTGGCTGGGTCACCCGGGTTTGGGGCTGTTACAGTGTCATTTCCAAGAAGGCACCGAGGCTGAAAATTAGGCAGCAGGGGAATGCAACCCAGAGTGGCCAACGCTGCCACCAAGGGCACGCCCCTGGTCCGAGCCATGTGTCGCGCAAACCCCAGGGACGCGACTCTGGGAAGTTACTTCCCCAGGTTGATTGAGCCCCTCCCATACTCACTTAGCCCTGGAGACCTTTTGATCATCATTAGTGCTCCAACCAGCACATCCTTTCGGTTGTCAACTGGGCTCCTGCACTCATCTCTCCTTTGCAGCTCTCCTGGCGGCTGTGCGTGCTGCCCACCTCAGGAAACCTAGGGGTCGTTTGTCATGGGATTAAGGACAGAATTCACCACGCCATTGGGCACCTTTCCTCTGGAGCCTGACTCCTGTTCAGTACAGTATCTTCAGGCCATAAAAATGATTCAATAAGTAGCTTTATTTTGTGACAGAAACCCTTAAGCCAGTGAGGCAAGATGTTCATGAAAGTGTCTAACCACAGAATGGAAATTCTGGAATCTACAGGAGTACGTCGCAGATCCAGCTTCTTTCTATGGACACCTTAGACACTCAAGCACTTTGAATGTGAAGGGTCAGCTCTAACCTGGCCTCCTCTCATTCGAATATTTTAGACAATCGGCAAAAATAAGAAATCTCTATTCTTATTGGGATAATGGAATAGTAAGCTTTGCTATTCATACAACTTAATTTATAAAAGAAATTCCATTTATGCACAGCCTGAACTTGTAACATTATCTGTCACTAAAAGTGTGATTCATATGCAGTCTAATGCGAAACGTAGCTGTGTTTCTCTTCTTCTTGTACATAATATTCTATCAGCAGTAACCAAAATGATATCTTAAAGTTATGACAGCTTTTAAACATAAGCTTCATAGAAATTTTGCTATAATTGTATTTTTTAATTACTGAGGCAAAGTATATAACCTGAACACCCTCAATCCCATGAGATGCTGACCCACTAGGGAAAATGCATGTCTACTCATGACCACATAAATTGGAATAAACACAAACTGCACTTTTGCACGATAATAACTTGAGAAAATAGAAATGCTAATCATAGTTAAGATCCCAGCAAGTACTCACTGAGACAAAAGAAATGCAACACTGAGAACAGAACTTTGTTAAAATGACCATTTTATTATATAAGATTTTCCTACAAGTGTTTTAATTACTTTATTATTAAAACAGCCTTTCTTCTTCCTTCCTTCCTTTCCTCTTTCTTTCTTTCTTTCTTTCTTTCTTTCTTTCTTTTTCTTTCTTTCTGTTTCTCTCTTCCCTTGAGTAGGCCCCAAGCCCAATGAGGGGCTTGAATTCCCTACCCTGAGATCAAGACCTGAGCTGGTATCAAGAGTCAGAGGCCTAACCAACTGAAACACCCAGCCATCCCTTCTTTGTTTTCTTTAAAAATAACTTTATTGATATATAGTATTGGTACATACCATAATTCTTACATACCATAAAATCACTCTATTTTAAATGCATAATTCAATGAGTTTTAGTAAATGACACAGAGTTGTGTGACCATCACCACAATCTAATTTTAGACCATGTCCATTACCCTAAAAAAACCCAAATCCTTTTCCTCTGATAATTATTCCCAATTCTCACCCCTCTCCTAAGCAACCATGAATCGACTTTTGGTTTCTATAGATTTGCTCTTTGGGGATAATTCATATAAATGGAGAAACGGTAAGTGCTCTCTTATGTCCGGCTTCATGCACCGAATGGAATGTTTCTGAGTTCATCTGTGTTGTAGCATGGATCAGTACCATTCTTTAGTTGATGGGTATTGATGGGCATTTGGGTTATTTCCACATATGACTATTGTGAATAATACTGCTATGAACATTCATATACAAGTCTTTGTGTGGATATGTGTTTTCATTTCTCTTGGTTAGTACCTAACCAATGGAATTTTGGGATCCTGTGGTAAGTCTATGTTTAACTTTTAAAGAAACTCCTCAACTGTGTTCCACAATAGTCACACCACCAGCAATTTATAAAGGCTACCAATTTTTCCATATCCCTGTCGACACTTGGTATTGTTTTCTTTCTAATTCTAGCCATTGCAGTGGGGTGAGAAGTGGGATCTCATTGTGGTTTTGATTTGTATTTCTCCTTCGATTTTAAAGATCTTTATATTCACCCAAGGTCAACATCGAAAACTTTTTATGCCTTTTTCTGATCAAAAAAGTCAATGACTTTGAAGTCAACAACTCTGTTGCCTTGAAATGGTGGCAACTGAAAGATGTATAAAAAGCCATAGGCTACTTGTCATTAAGATTCACTCAATCAGAGAAGCCTAAGACAACGAAGCCATATAGTATGCTCAAGGCATAAGAAAAATAAATTCAAGTGAAAGAAAATGAGGAAGATTACTTTTATAATCCAGTTTTAAATCACATCATCAACAAAAAACTAAAAAGGTGGTAGAAGAAGATCAGTTTGGGATCGAGGAGAATTCAGCCCACACAGTCTAATCTACTGCTAGTCCCAGAAGGCTAGTCTGGGTCTTTCCTGGGAATGACACACTTACTTTCCATAGGTCTGTTTTCCATGTATGACTTTTATAACTAATGTTCGTTGAGCAATCCTCAGTGCCAGCAACTGACCAAGTTTGCATGTGTGTCGTGTGTATTTTTTAAATGTTCACAAGTCCATGCAGAAAATACTTTTGCTCTCCCCATGTAAGAGACGATGAAGCTGCTCTACAGGGTAACGTGAGCGAGGCCACACAGTGACCAAACCAGTGGGACCTGAGGTCCCAGCTCCTGGTTTGCACTCCTGCTGCTGAGCCTTATGGGTAACTGGCGCTTGGCCATGTGGCTCTCCAGGTGTCCTTACACATGTAGAATTAATTCCTTGTTGCCTTGTGTTTCCTTCTCTGGCTTTGTTGCATTAACAGCGTGAATGTGTTTCTCAGCCTGTTTTATCCTTTCGGCCTTGCCATCGGTGTGCAAGCCCTCTAGCCACACTAGGTGTCCAGGAAGCAACGAGGGCCTGGCTGACCCAGACTTTGGCTAAAATGAAGGTCCCATTAGACCAACTCTAACTTGGCAGCTCTCTCCCCCATTCCAGAAAGCAGGTGAGTGAGAGGCCAATTATAAAAAGAATAA
The DNA here is from genome assembly GCF_009829155.1 of Mustela erminea. Lineage (NCBI taxonomy): Eukaryota > Metazoa > Chordata > Mammalia > Carnivora > Mustelidae > Mustela > Mustela erminea. Next base: position 77,145,452 of record NC_045628.1, read on the forward strand.
TTTCAAATCCATTCTAATTGGTAAAAAAATAATATTAAATGAGTGAAATCAGTGCCAACTTCTGTGACTTGTGTTCTTATTAATATAAACTTAGGCCTATCAGTGTGTCATGATATGATGGTTGAGTGTGAAAGGGGTTTTAGGAAAGTCAAAGGCTATCAATTATAGACTATAAGTGATGTATCATAAATGTGAGGCACACATACCTTTTTCTTCATTATCCCCCATTACTCTGTTGCATGCCTCGCATTTATGATGCATCCTTCTAGACTATAATAAAATTACAGTTATAATTACATGTGGATCTATTTTATGGTGTCAGGGTTTTGGTTTTTTTTTCCTCTGAGCATTAATACCCAAACCTTTGACTGAGCCAGTCACAAAATCCATCAGTTATGTACAGAACATTAAAGAAATGGCTAGACTGGATTTTCTACTGGGCTGTGACCTTCCTGCCTTAGAGGTAGCAAGGTTAACCCAATGTTACACATGTGTGATCATTTGATAATCTTTTTGAAAATGATGATAATGATTATAGGCCTTGCAGGTTGCAATTATAGAGTCCATAATGTAGTAATTAATAAAAGGAATCAAAGATCTCGTTATTACTCCTTTACGAGACAGACTGTGATATTTTTTGTATATTTTTTAGACTCTCTGCAGGTCTCATTCAGTAATTGTAAATCATGAGAGTCACAAGTATAGTACTTAGCATGGAAGTTTGCTTCAATAAAAGATGCCTACCTCAACCAAACTTCCTAGAGTGATTAAAAGAGTCATCCTAAAACCATAATAAGATACCTAGAGGTCTCTTATTAAGCACTCTCAACTCAAAGCAAGAAAAAAAAAACAGTAAGGGAAGCCTCTACAACATACAAAGTCTTACCCGAAACCTCATGTACTTCAACCAAGAGAGTTCACTTTCTCTTATTTCAGAGACCATTAGAAAAGGCTTAGCTGTGTACTCTATAGCCCACAACTCTTCAGCAAATACTTAATGTACACTAAAGGTATGCAGTTTGTTGCTAGAACCAAACTGGCAAGTGTACAGTCCCTCCCTCTAAGGGGCTGGCAATGCAGAAGGCAGGACATGCCAAGTATTCAGGCAACTATATTGGGAGGCAGAGGAAAGAGAAAAGCCACAGAATAAACATATATAAAATGACAGGGGTCAGAAAAAGGGAGAAATTCACCCAGTTAGACTAAGTATGGGAAAGCTTCATAGAAGAGGTGGCATTTGGGCTAGGGCTGGAAAGATGGCTCTGTTCCAGGCAAAAGGTAGGGCAAAAACAGAACAGCACAAAATATGGTTAGGGAACAGCAGGTAGTCATTTAGCTTCTTGGCAGTGGCGGAAGAAGAGAGAGTTAGAGCTATAATGATGTTTGGTGGCACTGATAGAAAGGTGTTGTGAGAAAATCCACCTAAGAGGTATGTACAGGTAGGAAATGCAGACCAGTGGACTCCATGGAGACTGGAATCAGAAAGTTAGACATGAAAGCTTCTACCCCGTTTTTCACCAAGCCCCACAATCTCCTATTTTTCTGCATAGTTCTTTCCGCATGTCTGTTTTATTCTCCTGCCTCTCTCTGCAGACCAGCTCAGCTGCATGAAAACTCCAGTGTGCGTCACTGGCCTGAATCATAAAATAAACAACTTTATATGACTTTTTGTTTGAGTGACATGTTTCAGGGGTAGGTTCAGCTGCAATATAAGAGCTTGTTTCTCTCGTACAATCAGTAAATCTAGAAGCACCATGTGCTGGCGTATAAGGGCCCAGGTTCCTTCTATCTCATTGCTCTGCCATGCACGCTTTCCATTCCAGGAGCCCCTCATGCTCCAGGATGCCAACCAAGCTCCAGCCATCCTGTCCACCTTTCAGCTGGCAGAAAGCAGGAAGGAGAGGAAGAGCACACTCTCCTTCTAAGAGAACATCCTGGAAGGTGCACATACCACAGCTTATTTTTTTAGTGTGGCCATGTGATATGCCATGAAAGAGTGAAAAGGATGTTATTAATAATTATACTGGGATAACAGGCATAAACGAGGACTCCTCGGGACTATGGGATAAGTCACATGGGAGTAGGTATACATATATTCCACTGGCCAGAACTTGGTCACGTGGCCACACCTATTTGTTGGGGAGGCTACACACACTGTCCTTACTCTGTGCAACTTTGTGCCCAGCTAAAACCTGGGAAAGAGCAGAATGAATATCCAATTAGTATCTCCTGCCGCATTTGACATCCAGCAAATGTCCCAGTCAGAATATGCAAGTTGTCACAGTCTGTGGACTGGACTCCTGCAGGGCAGTCTTCTCCTCTGGTCCAACCAGCTGTTGAACAGGAAGAAGGAATGAGGACAGGACTTTTGTTCTGCAAAGCTCCCCTTTGGGGGGCTGAGGAAGGGCCCTGGGCAGAGCAAGCAAACTGACTCACTTGCCAACCCCAGTAGGTTTTAGATCCATGCAGAGGGTGAGGGTAGTAAATGCTAGAGTGGAACCTCACAATCCAAGTCAGCAGGTGGGACGAGGAAACCGTCACAAGGAAAGTGTGTGGGTGGAGCTTTCCTAAAATAAGGTTAGCCTGGCTGTGCTGTGAGGGCTGATTTGGAATAAGGACAGATGGAGGGTAGAAGTCCCCTAAGCAACCCTTGCATTAGGCCAGGTGAGACTGAACTTGACTTTGAGCAGAATGTTAGAAAGTGGGGAGAAATATAAAGCTAGGTAAGTGACTATAGCAACAAGAAGGGGAAGTTAGCAGTATAATGGTGAGAGAAAAGTAAGAAAACCTATGATGAGTAGAAATTACAAATTCAAAAAAACAGTGCATTTTGGACAGTGGTATTTGATACAGGTATGACTATATCACATAGCACCGTATAATAATGTATAGTCATAACGATGCCCTCGCTCTTAAAAAAAACTCACTATACCATGTTTCAGAATGCAATGCTTTGTAATAAGTTATTTAAAATACTTTTGCTCAAAACGGTAAGACACTTTGTGTTGAGAGGTATGTATAGGCATCTGGAGGATTCTCTTAGACAAAACATCTTATTTCCCAAATAATAATTACATGAGTCTTCATTGTATCTGAAGCAAACATGTTGTCAAATGCACAGTATCATATAGCACTTAGATGTGTAGATTACACTCACACTTCTGACTGTCAGATAGAAACCATTGCTCAGGAAACCCAGGTTCAGCATTCTAAAACCTCATCAATGTGAATGTATAAAACTCTTTCAAAAAAAGTCAAGCCGTGTATTTATCTTAGAAATGCGGCTGAAGCCTTCCTATGATCAGCAAGACACTCAACATCAGTTCTAGGTAAATCATACCTATCGAGAAGTGTGAGTTTCCAATTGAGAGGCTAAAGCTGACCTGACTCTCTTTCCAAAGACCAAGAGTTGGGCCCTTGAACAGAAAATATGGATACTAGAATAAGCAGAGCGTGAAGGACATATGCAGAAATCTACAGCCATGTTTTTTTTCTCAAATAGAGAAACAATACACAACTAGTTATGCCCAGTACTAAGTTCTAAATTTAGAGAAACACATGTATGGAAACCCAAGAGGGGGCCTCTTTGGTCATTTTGAAAAACAACTGGTGGTTGAAAGTAAAATACACACAAAGAAACTTCTAGAAATCTGAGCCCCTGCATCTGACTGCTGAAGCATTCCTCCATTTCTAGTGGAGATTTTTTTCCCCCCGCATCCCTCACAGATTATTTTTGACTTAGCCAAGCAGGGAGTCTATTTTAAAGCTCCCAATTCGAAAATCATGGAAGCTTTATAACGTCCTCCACCTGCACCTCTTTTTAGGAACACAATCCTTTATTCTCTAAAGGATGAAAACCTCCAGCATATAACAACTTTGTTAAGCTGTCACTATCAATAGGGGAAAAAAAAAATAACAGTTGACAAAGAAGAAACAAATTGCATCTTCGAATAAGTTTTCTTGAAGCTGTTGTTAAAAGCTATAACCTCTGATGTTAACTAAATTTAACCCATTCTGACCCTTGTGGTGGCCCTTAACCTCTTCTTTCTTCTGCTTCCTGTGGCTGCTGGAGAAAACGGGCCCAGTCCTTGGAAAAGCGTTCTCTGTAGCACACAAAAGGCCCAGCCTTCCTGCTACCCCGCCAGGAGGCCCTGGATCGACCGAGGGGTCAGCACCTGTGCACAGAAGCAGGTGACAAGGGACTGCCTTCATCCTTCCCCAGCAAGCTGTAAGAGTGGCCAGCCTTCAGCCACCACGCTGTGGTTTCAAGCATTCAAGCCCCTGCAGTTCAGGTTTTCTTTGTGAACACAGACTTTACACAAATTAATCTATTGCTGTTCAACTGACTGTAAAATTAATAGATTTACTGTTGCAAAAAAAAAAAAAGGAAGAAAAAAGAAAAACTGAGAGCTTTCACTTCCACTTTGGTAAGGTCACGCATGCGTCCTAAGCTGCCAATAAAAAAAGCTTTGGAAATCTTTGCAGCAGAACCAAGCAACTTTCGGGGAGGGGACAGGAGCAGCCAGCGCCGTACAGTGGGACATCTTCCCGATACAGGAAGAATGTAGAACTCCCACTGGAGATGCTTCTCGACACAGTACAAATTTGTTGTATTGTGAACATTATATTGGTGGCCAGTCCTGCCTTCCTTGAAGGGCCTTGTCACTAGCAGATCTCAGGTGTTTTAAAAACATTATTGGGTTTTACTTAAAATGTGAAATGCTATTAACTTGTTTCTGTTTTGCTCTGAGTTACACAGTAGTACACATTGTATATGCTTTAGGGTTTCTTATGCTAGTTCTCTAGATTTCTTCAGGACACTCCGCAACGGTGATGGAAATCCTTTTTATTAAGGGTTTCAAAATGATGAAAGTTAACTGAATCACCCCCCAAAATTTACTACCTTCGGAAAGGTAACACACAGCTCTGTTGTCTTCCCAATGGAGACTTCTGAACCTATTTTCTGCTTCATTCAGTTGCACAAGACTTTTCACGGAAGATAAATGGACATTCCATGTAGAACTACTCTTCCATCTCACAGACATGAAAGGTTCTCAAAAAATATGTTACAATGTCATTCATTTTAGATTAATTTATTTTGCTCATTCACAACCACCAGTTGTGAGGACAGGAAGGGTTTTAACACAGATGTGGTCATCAGATGTCCTCCAGCTTCTGGAGAATTGGCACAAGCAGCCACATGCTGGATTTAGGTTGTAGAAAGAGATTCCCTCAGAACATTCCCTTTCAATGTTCTTGCGAAACATTGAAATAGGCTACTTAGGGAAAGCTAAATCTCCCAACCTAGAGTTTTCTTTTCTTTTTTTAAGATTTTGTTTATTTATTTATTTGACAGACAGAGATCACAAGTAGGCAGAGAGGCAGGCAGAGAGAGAGGAGGAAGCAGGCTCCCTGCCGAGCAGAGAGCCTGATGCGGGGCTTGATCCCAGGACTCTGGGATCATGACCTGAGCCAAAGACAGAGGCTTTAACCCACTGAGCCACCCAGGCGCCCCTTCTTTTCTTTTTTTAAAGTGTGTGGATGCTTACGTGGAATAGACTAATCACAGTTCTGCCTGAGGAAAAACAGTAGAAATTCCATAAGAAGGCTTCCAGCTTTCATGTGTTATGATAACGGACACATGGTATTAGGCTGAGGGTAACTTCAGGATGTTTTGAGAAGTTATCCCACAATCCGCCATAGCTCCCCACACACCCTGCTTTCCATGTCCCTGCTGCCAAGCTTGTAAACATAGACTAAGGTGAGCGAGCATGAACCCTCTGTCAGCTAGATTTAGTTTGGTACTGCGTAGCATCTCACATATAATAGACTGCAATTTCCCTATTTTAGCAAAACTGTCCTGATAAGAGCTTACGGTCTAATGTTGGACAGGGTATGTAAAACTAGCTATAATTCATGAACAATTAGTTGTTGAGGAATACGGTATGTGAAGCCACACAGGCTTTGACTTATCTATGTAACTTCAAAACAAACACAGGGTTTGATTAGTGTAAGATTAGCCTCTTAAAGTAACTGTTGTAGTGATTGTGGCATCATGAAGATACAACCTAGTGTTAAAAACTTTTTAAAGAAATCACCCATAGAGTAATAACTCTGTGGAACAATGAATTGTATCTCAATGAACTAGACTAAGACTATGTCTAATGGGCCTCCCTGGTCCAAAGGTGGGTAGAGGGGACTTTGGAAGCTAACAGGTAAGGGAGGGGGGAACAGAATATTTCCTTTAATCCTTCCAGAGAGAAAAACACCAATATATGCATTGTGTGAGAAACCGTGTGATTTGGGGACCAACCATGGAAATTAACATGGAATTTATTCTATGGAGGAAAATGTACAAGTTTTAGAGTCACCTGGATTTGAGTCTTACTGAGTCACATTTCTATATTTTGGAGTGGTTTTTTTGTTTGTTTGCTTTTGTTTTTGTAAATTATAGGTAGAAACAATAGCCATTGGCAAAGTTCTGTAAATTTCCAAGAGTTCTGTTCTATGCACGTATTCAACTAGTTTACAGAGGATTTGTGCCACAGTATAATACTTCCCCTAAACCAAGAAGTTGAGGCCATATATACAGGAAGGGGATCCAAAAGATCCAGTTGCCTGCTTTACTATCTTTACTCAAGGGCTTTCAAAATCCACCACAAGGGAGCTGAATCCAAGACTCTCAATGACTCTTTAAAAGCTGCCATGTCCCATCTCTGCTGGAGGTCAAAGCAGAGTTCAAAGTAAGAGATTTTTTAAAAAATGTATCTTTGAGCGCATGTCTTCTGTGTACCTTGCTCTACTCATCTCCTTCCAGGAACAGTAAAGCACCCCCTTCTTCAGATAGCTAATGACAGCCGTCTGGAAAACTGACCAGGTCATATATTTGGGATACATACGCCTCAAAGAGCAACCACCACACACATGCTGGCTGGGTAGCTCCAGCTACCAACAAGTACTTGGAGTGAATTCATTCAAATGACAGACTTACCAAATTTCAAGCCCTTAGTTTGGGTGTTAAACCTCTTCAGTTTTTCACATTGCACTAAATATCCTCACAGACTTGTAACTCCACTGCTTCACTAGCTACTTTATTCTAACAGCGTAAGGAACATTTAGCATTAAAGCACCAACTCTAGGGCTCCTGGGTGGCTCAGATGGTTAAGAGTCTGCCTTCAGCTCCAGCCGTGATCTCCAGGTCCTGGACCAAGCCCATGTCAGGCTCCCAGCTCAGCAGGGAGTCTGCTTCTCCCTCTGCCTCTCCTCCTGCTTGTGTGCTCTCTCTCTCGCTCTCAAATGAATTAAAAAAAAATAAAACAAAAACGCACCAACTCTGGTTCCACGCTGCCTGCATTCTATTCTGGATTCCGCCACTAGTTGTGTGACCTTGGGCAAATTACTGAACTTCTTCAGACTTCAGTTCCCTCATCTGTGAAACAGGGTAAGAAGCTTGTCTTGAGGACTAAATGACTAAGAGAAATAAAGCGCTTAGAAGGGTGCCTGGCAGGCACACAGGTATGTACTAGAAACACGCATCTGTAACTGTTGAGCACCCACCAATCCTACCGCATCCGCTAGTCACTCTACCCTCTATCTAAACAAACTTGTATCTTGGTATTAAAGAATAATTTGGGTGGCCTAATTCTTGCTCAACTGGTAAATGGTCAACACACAAATACTAACCTCGGACTATGGACCACATACACACAAGTCGTTTCTGAGTTGACTGCTTCACTTTTTCAACAAAATAGTCAGCACCTAATGCGCCGGACACTGGGATTCGATGAGGAAAGAGAAACTCGGGACTTCAGCTCTTAAGGCTAAACTAGCGTTTTCATCTGTAACAAAGCAGGTAAAAACTGATTCACGGGGTCATTTAAGGAGAATAAAGCTATGTGTTCAGCCGCATTATATCCGTAGATGCCGTTTCCTCCCATATGGTAAATTCTCTCGTTAGGTGGCTTAGCTGCGTCATGACTGCAGATTCCCACTGGGTCGTCCCACTGAAGACGAGGTGACAGGTCAGGTCACTGACATCAGTAGTGAGACGGAGGGCACAGCAGCCTCGCAACAGGGGTGTGCCCCCGCACGGGCAGGTGACAGCCAGGAGCACCGAGGTTTGCAACTGCCCTACTGACTCCTGACAAACCACTTCACCACCACCGGCCCGTTTTCGCCTTCGTGCAGCTGACGGCCTGTTCGAAGCTCTCCCAGTCACGACAGTTCTTGAATCTTACACGCCTGAACCCACTTCAGATCTCAGGTGGCCCCGCGCTCGGGAACCTAGGGCAGTCTTTCACTTCCTGAGTCTGTCTGCTCACCGGCAAACCGGAGGCAGTGCTTCTTAAACCACAGGAACTATAAGAACATTTATGAAGTATTTCACTCAACATTAAATTAATAAAAGAGAACGCCGGCAAGAACCGCCCTCCGCCCTCCACACTTCCGTGGAGAACTTCCGCCTTCCAGCCAGACGGCGCTCCTCCCTGCGTCACCTTTCCTTTAGAAGACGTGAGCCGAAGCCCCGCCCACTACGGAGGGCGAAGGGGGCTCCACGCGGGAGCCGTTCCCTGGCTTCTTCCGCCAGACCTTACAATCGCCGGCCGGGCGTAGGTAAAGCCAAAGGCTAGGGGCGCCGTGGGGGGGGCCTGCGCGGGAGGACGTGGGCTTAGGCACAGTCCTGCGGAGGAAGCGGCTTCGCGCTCAGCTGTGTCCCTGGAAGGTCAGTGCCCCCTCTGCCGCCGGACGGAGCGCGGAGAGGCGCCGCAGACCCTGCTGCGGGGTGGGAGATTCGGCCGGTCTCTAGAACCGTCTTTGGGTCCGGGATGCTGACCCTGCATCCGGGAACCGCAGGAGCTAGACCCGACGCCGGCCCTTCGGCCTCTGAACGTTTCGACCCGCCATCGCGGCGTACTTACGGGCACGCGTGCACGCACGCCGGCCCTACGTCCCCACGTCCCTCTCTAGCCGGAGGGTGCTCGGGGACCACTTCCCGCTGTGGGCGTGGCCGCGGCTGACACACGTGACCGTCCGCCGGCGGGGAGAGGAGTAGCGGGGAGGGTTGCTAAGTGATTGGGGGATTTCTTCTTTCCCTGCTCACAGTTTAATAGGCTCTATGGCACAAGACTCTTGAACGAAGTAAATAAACTTTCCTACAGAAAACTCGCAGTCTAAGAAGGTGCAGAGTGGAGGGGCGTTTGCAAAGTCAGCGACCTCTTAGTATGCCAGGGACGGGACAGTAAAGGATAAATCAGATTCGTTCCCAGCTTCAGAGAACTTACCACCTATTGAAGGAGAGAAACAGCAATCAGATAATCACCAGATTGTGATTGTGATTGTGATTAGTACTAAAAGGGAAAAAGATAAACTATACTATGCGAGCATTTAATGTTGGACATTAATGCTGAGCTCAACAAACAGATGAGGGGACAAGGGAAGTAGGGGCTGATCGGCTTCGTTTGGAAGGTAATCAGAAGAATGCCTGGAGAAAGGGAGCACTAAGCAACAATCCGGAGCTTCCTAAACTTAAGGGAAGAGCATTTCAAGAATTTGGACGGCCAGTGTGCTTCAGGGAAGTAGAAAGTTTTGTATAGAACGAGGCTGGAGAGGTGGCACGACCCTTTAGGCTTCATGAAAGATGTTGGTCATAATATGAGGCAGTTTTATGGTGGGGAGGGTGGGGATGTGTGGTGACAGCCGCGCAGGGATAACGGATTGCGGTTCCAAGTGTGTAAATCCTAGTTAGGTTACTGGTGGGAATCCGGTGGTGGCAATGGGCGTGGGGAGAAGTGGTTGGATTTGAGTGGAATTAGAAGAAAATTTATGAGACTTGGTGTTGGGTTAGCTAGGAGAGTGAGGGAGAGCAGAGATGGAAAAGAGGGGTACTCTTTTGGAGGATGGACTGTGATGCTGGGCACCGAGATAGGAAGTTCTGGAAGAGCAAAGGACCAGGTAGAAGATACATGTGCTGGAATAAGTCCAACGTTAATATTGAGTCTGTAGCTCTGGATTTAAAAGCTTTTTAAAAAACATTTCCTGGATGGTCATTAAGCTATTTCAAGAAGATAAGTAAAATATAAAGCAAGTTAAATATTTTATAGGTAAAAAAATATGGTTAAGTAATTGACCAAAGATATATGTCGGCTTCTTTCAGTGTTGTAAATTGGCGTTATTGCTCTTAAAAAGCTAACCTGAGTATGGATAGTACTTTGTACTCCTTATGGAAGAGCAAAACCGGAGCCAAGGGAGAGCACCATGAAGGCTCAGTGACCGTGGTTCAGTCCTTTGTTATTAAGGCTGCAGAGCCCACTGGAACAGAACACATGGCCTGTTGGCAGGTCTGCAGGCAGAAGCAAGGATTTTGTGAAACTCTTTAGAAAGGTGTGAGGAAGGATCTTAAAGTCATAGGAGCTGGCAAAATTAATTTCACAAATATTTAGTACTCTAGAATCTATGTAGCTTTGATCCAGCCTCCCTGGAAATAACAAGTGTTAGTAAGTATGAGCTTGTAAATATCAGCTATAGAGGAAAGAAGAGCAGTGAGCGTGCAAACAATTTAATTTCTTACAGGACAGGACTCCCTCATAACCACATATTTAAATCATATTCCAAGAAGTTTCATTACAATACATTATCTGTACCTCCTGAAGAAGTACTTGGTAATGCAAAATAATGTATCATAAGGGGAATACAGCTGTCTTTTGGAGCAGTAATCATTTGATTACTTTTTTTTTCTTGTACAAAAATGCTCATAGCAAAACACACACACACACACACACACACACACACACACACACCCCAAACCAAAAATGCTTATAGCAACTTTATTCATAACAGCCCCAAACTAGGAACATTCTAAATGTTCATCAATAGAAAACTGGATTTAAAATTTGTAGTATATCAATACACTGGGACAGTTCTGAGAAATAGGCACAAACGAGTGACACCTCCAACAACACCATTGAATCTCAAAAATATGCTGACGTGCCTTACAACAAAGAGTACATAGGCTTGATTACATTTGTATGAAATCTGAGAACAGACTATGATAGAAAAATATCAGAACAGTTGTTGCCTCTGGGTGGGGTTGGAGACTAACTTAGACATGAGGTAACTTTCTGGGGTGATGGTAATATTCTGTATGTTAAGAGGAGTTGTGGGTGGTTGTCAAAACTAATTAAAAGGTATATTTAAGATTCAAACTTTTTTTTTTTTTTAGATTTTATTTATTTGAGGGAAAAAGCAAGAGACAGAATATGAGCCAGGGAGAGGGCCATCAGGAGAGGGAGAAGTAGGCTCCCTGCTGGGTGGGAAACCTGACGTAGGGCTCCATTCCAGGACCCTGAGATCACAACCTGAACTGAAGGCACATGCTTAACCCACTGAGCCACTGAGCCAAAATTTATATGTAAATTTTGCTTCAAAATGGAAAGAGTCCAAATACTGAACCCTAGTTGATGGAATGCATGCTGAAGTATTTGAGGATGAAGCATTTGAAGATGTCATTGTCTGCAGCTTTACTTTGAAATGCATCAAAACATAAATGGATAGAAAGAGGAATAAATAGATGGGTAAATAAAACAAAGATAGCAACATGTAGAATCTAGATGAATGGGTATTGGGGTGTTCAGTGTACAGTCTTTCAAGTTTTCTGTATATTTAAACATTTCCATGGTAAAAGTTGGGGGAAATAGTCCTCAAAGAATATTAGTCATTTTAAACAACTGTACACTTAGTGTGAAAGTATAAAGAACGGCCCCAAGCTCTCCCGAAATACTGTGTATGGAAGTAGCCATGTATTTATTTCGTAATTTCCCACTTTATGGCTTATTATTTAAAATCCTTTCAATTTCTTATGGAATATGTAGGTCAAACATTAAAATTACTCTTTGTTGTGTGCATTTGGAATAATGCCATTGTCATTTTTCTTACATGGTCCCAGGCACGTTAGGGGTGGTATTGAAGAGGGCCAAGCAGGGGAGTGAGGACTGAAATTAGTGGGACTTGCTTAGACAGAAGAGTGAGGGGGCTCTGAGGGCACTTGTCCGTTTATCCTCCAGTGCTTGAGGATATGGAGTTTTCCACGCACCTAACCAATCCATGCAACTAAGGAACAACAACAAAAAATATTATATTTTCTCCCCACAATGTGGAGTCAGCTGCGGAATTTAAAACTCCCAGTGGGTGCAGAGAGCTGCAGCCTGGGATGATCTCGATCAGATCCAGGTTTCTGTGAAACCAGATATGGCTGTCTCACTACACAATTACGTATTTTAAGTAAATGACTTTAAGATAATTGGCTTTTCAAATAGTTCTGGATGTCTCTGAAGGGATAGCTGTGGCAGTGAGTGACTAAAGGCACCTATATTGTCATAAGAACATGAGAACTTACTGCAGTTTGGACTGCTGGCTCAGTCAGCCGACCATTTGTTTGACAGAGTTGTCAAACACATTTAATTGGAGAAATTTCATAAAGAGCAAGGCTTTCTGTTTTGCATCCACCCGGAAAGCTTTCTTATTTATTTATTTATTTATTTATTTATTTAAATATTTTATTTGTCAGAGAGAGCACAGGCAGGCAGAGGCAGAAGCGGGCTCCCTGTTGAGAAAGGAGCCCTCTGTGGAACTCGATCCCAGGACACTAGGATCATGACCTGAGCTGAAGGCAGCCACTTAACTGACTGAGCCACTCAGGCATCCCCTGGAAAGCTTTCTTAACCTTTTCTTAACCTTTGCTCTTATACTCCCCAGACAGCCTAGCTTAAACCACTGGAGCCCACTAATGTTACAGTGTTTCATCATTTATTTTCTTATGTCTTCCTTTTTTGAGAGGGTCTTCGCCCAGTGGTTCTTAACAATAGAGGAACAAGGAAACATCTTGTGTTTTGAAAAAGCATTCCCAGATGATGCTGGTAGGCCTCCAATTTCTGAGAACCACTGCTCCAAAACATGTTCCCTTTTAACCACGAGTTAGCCAAACATTGCACAAGTTCTACTTGGACATGAAACCATCTTCATTTATGATGGGGAGATACTTTTAGACTGATGAAAAGTAGATGGAGAATAAAGGTGATCAGCATTACCAAACAGTTCAGACTTTGCAATCTGTAAAGTTCCGTAGACATAGAATTCATCTAGATAAGGCCTTGAAACTAATGAAGAGAACAGTTTTTTGAAGATTACATATCCAGAATGCCAATTTATTAAATTATAGTGACATATCTAACTTATATGGATTGAAACAGTCCTATTGGCATGACTAGTGAACTGTTTCCTTTCTTCGGGCAGCTGCTTCTCTTTTTAACTTTTTAATTATGAACAAAATTAAACCTATAGGACAGTTTTAAGGCTCAATAACCAAACATCCACATAACCATAACATAGATTCAACAAATGTTGCCATGGTGCACATGTATTTTCTGCTGAACCCTGTCCAAGCAAGTGGCAGATGTCATGGTCCTCTACCCTGAATACTTCAGAGTCCCCTCCCAAGAACGGCATTTTCCCACCTGAGACCGTCAAAATACTTCTCGGATCGTACCCGGTCCATCAGCAATCTTCTTACTTTTCAAAAGCTTGTCCCCTATATCTCAACATCTCTTTGTAGTTGTTTTTTTTTTTTCCAAACACATTGCATTTTACAATTATGTCTCCTCTTTATTCAAGAATAGCCCCCTTCTTTTTTCATTCTCTTTTACATTGACTTTTTTTTTTTTTTTTTTGATACAAGCCACAGTCTGCATTTGTCAGATTGTTTCCTTGTGGTGGTGTCTGATTTGTTCCCAAGTCTGGCCCTTGTATTTTCTGGAAACTGGAAACCATCTAGAGGCCAGACCAGGTTCTGGTTAAAGCTTTTGGCAGGACTGTTTCACAGAAGGTGTCACCCCCATGCCATGCCGCCGGAGGAAGTGTGCGCTAGGATGTCAGTTTGTCCCATCACTGGAATGCTGAGTCTGACCTTAGGTGAAGGAGGGTGACAGCCAAAGGGTGTTTTTCCCATTTCAGTTTGCAGGTAACCTTTGAGTCACCCTTGGGCACCATTATAATAAATACCTTATTTCTTCATTAGCTTTGTATCTAATGGTTTTAGTATCCACCCTTGCCTGGACCTGTTATTTGATTGAAGGTGGCAAAATGGTGATTTCTAAACGGCTTGTCTTCTTCATTTATTAGCTGGCATTCTCCTCTAATGAAGAGCTTTTCTTTACCCACTGGGGATGATTGCTGATGTCAGTTCTTCCTAAAAAGGTAGGGTGAATGGTTAGTCCTTTCTCTTTACCAATTTTAACGGTAAGGAATCCGGGTAATAGTCACGGCGGTTCTGGCAAATGATCTTTCTTTTTTGAAGATTTTTGCATATTCCTTGTGTTGAAACAACTTTCTGCCATTGTTGCCAAATGTGTGTTGTGATTACCACACATTTGGGCCAGTGGGAGTCTGTCCATGCACCCAACCTGTGAATGAAACATAAACAAATGAAATTACAGTAGTGTGGGGGAAGCCAGAAAACTGGATATTTGGTAATATAAAGGAATGATTATTAATTGGGGTAATGTCATTATGGTCATTAAAAGACAAAAGAAGCCTCACCTTTTGGAGATGACTTACTGAGGTATATGCTGGTGAGATAGGATTGACCTTGGAATAGTTTATGGGCCGCTGGGGTTGTAGGAGCGTAGATGAGGCAGAGAGGAGGCTGGTTTGGCTACATGCTATTAAGAGGCTGCGTGATGGGTGCTTGGGGCTTTATTATACTGTTCTGCCTGAACATGTTTGAAACATTTCCGAATAAGGGGCGCCTGGGTGGCTCAGTGGGTTAAAGCCTCTGCCTTCAGCACAGGTCATGATCTCAGGGTCCCCGAATCGGGCTCTCTGCTCAGCGGGAAACCTGCTTCCCTCTCTCTCTCTCTGCCTGCCTCTCTGCCTACTTGTGATCTCTCTCTCTGTCAAATAAATAAATCTTAAAAAAATTAATAAAAGGAAAGAAAATTGAAAACTTTATTAAAATTTTTAAAATGGTGCAGAACTTAAAGAAAAATATAGTTACAGTATTTTTCTACTCCTTTTCCTTTTCCTGAAAAGTGTTTTTAAAGCTTAAAAAAAATTCTACATCATTTTTCTGAAATCATCTTTATTTTGTAATTTCATTTATTAGTAAAAAGTATTTCTTCCATGTAAAAGATGGAGGAAAAATGACAATTAGGAAGGATGGGGGGGGAAATCACTTGTGTCCTTTACCACAAACAACCAGGGTTTTCATAAATTTTATTTTCTCTTTTTCCTATGCTTTGTCTATTTATATACTTTCTTGTTTTTGAAAGTTCTACATTTTGAGAAAAAAAAATCCTACATTTTGAAATAATATTCTCTGTTTTAATGTGTTGAGAATTCATTACCCAGGATGCAGTCGCTGTCTTCCATTACTGTCAGCCATCCTAACTCCTGGTGAAATTTGGTAGTGCTGCTATTTTTCTGATGCTAAATGGAAAACAGTCTTCTCTGGTCTCCTCAGGCTTTTCTGCTTTTTTGGTCTTGGGGCTTCCTCCACCAACAAATATCTGACTTCTTTTGTTAAACAGGAGTATCTCAGCTACTTAAAGTGCAATCTGGGGGGCATTTGGGTGGCTCAGTCAGTTAAGCATCTGCCTTCTGCTCAGGTCATGATCTCAGGCTCCTAGGATCTAGTCCTGCGTTGGGCTCCCTGCTCAGTGGGAAGTCTGCTTCTTCCTCTGCCTGCAGCTCCCCCTGCTCGTATTCTTTCTCTCTCCGTCTCCGTGTCTCTCTCTCTCTCAAAAAAATAAATAAAATCTTTTAAAAAAATAAATAAAAATGAAAAAAAAAAAAAAAAAGATCCAGTCTGCTCCTGTTCTTGAGTTTTTATCACATCTGCAGCTGGAGTCCTGACCGGTAGCGACTGTGAGTTTATCTCCTCCCCTGTGGGTAGAGCATCTGCCCTTAGATCTCAGTGAGGCCAGTGACATTTGGGAGGCCAGCCAGAATGTGAAGCACATGGGCTACCTGCATTTGTGTTTTTTGCTAAGGAATGACGCATCTGAGGACCCAGGGGTCAGACACCAGCAGACACCACCTTCCCTCCTGGCTATTCCCTTTGGCTCAAACATTGGTTCACTCAGCATGTCCGTGCTCATAGGGGCTCTGGGCTCTAGTGTTAGGAACTTGCATTCTCGTGAGGACAGATTGTGCACATGTGTGCAAAGTAGCTATAGACTATGGCAGGATGTGGATTCTTTCAAAGGCAAGGTAATGAATTTGAAAGTGACGAGGGTACAGTGTTCTTTAGAGTGGATGGGGAGCTCGCTGAGCAGTAACCCTTAAGCCGAGGGAGGCCTGAGGTAAATGAACCACGCAGCCGAGGGAAGGGACCTCCTGGGTGGAAGGACCCAGAGGAAGACTGTGTTCGGTATGTGCCAGGAACACCCCCTAGGCCAGTGAGGTTGGAACAGAGCTGGAAGAGGTGGGATAGGCGTGGTGGGCAGAGGTGGGTGGGGGCCACTGTGGGCCTCTTTAGGGGCTTGGCTTCCCCCCTCCCCTCCCAAGAGAGGTGAAAGCCAGTGGAGGGTTCTGATCAGAGGCTAGACGTCATCTGCCATGCACATGCTGATGTGGGTGATAAATTAGAGGGGCTAAGGGCAGAGGCAGGAGGGCAGTCAGGAGGCTGACCGCAAACCAGGTGAGAGGGGGGGATATTTTTGTAGTGGAGTAACAGCAACATAGAAGGCAAGGTACGGTTGGATCCCGGATGTTTTTAGAGGCTGAACAGCCAGCTGCACTGCTAAATTGCTAAGAGAAAAGGGAGAATGAAGGATAACTTTGCTCTTTGCAGCCTCAGCGGCTGGAAGGGCACGTGGTCTTTCTGTGACATAGGGAAGACTGAGGGAGGAGGCAGCATAGGGGGAGAAGACTGAGAGTTCGGTGGGGGACGTCTTCACTGTGGGCGACATTAGATACCCAAGTGGACAGCTTGGGCTGCAGTCAACCCAACCCAAGGCCTGACACAGGGTGATGATGGAGGTTGCGTCAGTGATTGTACAGCTCCGTGGGATCAAATCTAGGTACCAGAGGGCACTTCCAGTTTTGGCAAACATTCTAAGTGACTCTCCTGCAGGTGACCCAGGGACTATTCTTTGAGAAGCACCGCTGAAGGCCCCTCTCCCTTCCTCTTTGGTCGTGGACAGGCCCACCTCCCTGAGTCCTTGTGTTGCCCACCCCAGATGACATGATTGGGCCCTCTCTTTCCTCCTCCAGCCTGCCCCTCTAGGCTTTGCCCAGCATATGAATGGAAGGAGAAGACTTATTGGGGGAGAGAAGCAAGTTCAAAATCAAAATGCCATTTTTAAGAACAGTGGTTATTCCTATGAAATAAACCAGAATCACCGTGTGTACCAAATGCTTCATTAACGTTGGCTTGTCATGCCTTCCCTTGTGGGTCATCGTACAGTTTATGAGCTCAGCACTCTGATTTACGTCAGGATATTTCCTTCCTGAGAGTCTCCATCAGTGCTCCCACGGGGTCAGCTTCCTTCGTGGGGGTCCCTTTCCCCAGAATAGAGCTCTTGTCTTCTGTGTACCAGTGGATATATTGATAAATTGTCTTAGCAGTTGATTGTATTAAAAGCTTATGAGTTGGTGTTTATGAATCACCAAGGATTTTATATATGCATTCTCCTAAATAAACCTTTAGGATGATTCTTGGTTTTAGAGTTGGCGCTACAAGATCCTTGGGAAATAGGGTCAAATGAGCTAGTATTGGGGGAAGAAACTACGGAAAATGACAGCATGTGCAGGTACGGTTTATTCTCACAATAACTTGCGCTGGGGACAGTACATCCACCACTTAATATGACTTCAGACCCCTGACAGTGCATGTCATTGGCGTCAATTCCCCAGGCACGGATCCACAACGTTCGCAGGTGACCTAGGCCTGCAGCCTCATACACACCCTCCATGTACGACAGCATCAAAGCACAGCAAGGAACTGATGGAATTGTAACAAACCTTCTTTCTGCTTTTTAGGATGGCCGCCCTTCTTCTAAAGAGGCTAACATCACAAACCATAAAGACTGGAAATAACTACATCAGCCGATGTCCTGGTAAATGCACCCTGCGTGAGACCATCTCAGCGCAGCGGTCCCTCAGAGCTTCTGTCCCAAGACTGTCCTCCTGGGTTCATGCAAAAGCTTTCAGTACTGTTGCGGACCCCCAGGACGAAAGAAAGAAGAAGAAAAAGAGCGAGCCGTCTTTTAATAGCATCGGGAGAAAAATTCACGAGCGGGTCATTCATGTGCTGGATGAGGCGGGCAATGATTTGGGAAACATGCACCGAGCAGACGTGATCAGGCTCATGAATGAGCGGGACCTGAAGCTCGTGAAACGGGACAGCGGCACCGAGTCTCCCCAGTACCAGCTCTTGACGGGGGCACAGATTCATAAGGAGCAACTGAGGCTTCGGGAACTGGAAAAGGCCAACCCCAAAGCTGGTAGGTGTCGTGCTGTCTGCAGACTGAGTCCTTGGGACCGTGGACCAGCAGTTGAGAGCAGCATCTGCCACGGCTCCTCGTGACCTCGGCGATGTGAAAAAACAGGGAAGTTTACAGTCTCCCCACCCCTGCCCACATCTTTCTTCAGCTCTCCATTATTGCCATTCCATTTTTTCCTGGATGCCCTGTGGACAGCATCTCTTCCTTTAAGCCTGTGTAAAAAGGTGGAGGGTGGGGGATAAGGTAAACTCCCCAAAGTGATGAAATCACTTTTCCCTGTGGTCCTTAGCTCAGTCTCTGAAATGGGGGTGGCAGAACCATTCGCAGTGGGAGTGAAAGGAGACTCGGAGGGGGTGGATTCGAGTCCCTGTTCAGGGCTGGGCCATTCTATTCCCCGCCTTTCCCCCCACATCTCTAAAGTGGCAGTGCCTCATTAATTGCTTGGAAGCACTTTCTAACCTCCTAGGTGATTCAGGTGATTCTAACCTCCTAGGCTCTCCCACCCCAGTGTTTTGTTACAATATTGGTAAGTAATGCTCATTTACGCATTTTGACGATCACCTTCCAATGCCCTTGTCACGGATGCCTTCGTGGAACCATGAATTGAATAGACCTGGATTAGTCACGATTCCTGTGAAGTGCTGATCATTACGGAAGAGTGTTTTCTGTTAAACAGCCTGGGACAGGGACCAGGAACACTGGTCCCGAAGCCGCCACAGCGAGGTTGTGTGTCTTAAGAAAACCACACACTGTCTGCGGCTCAGTCTTGTAAGCCCACATTCAGCGAAGATGTTGACTAGAAAACAAAGAGCATTCAGAGGAGGCCAACTAGGATGGTAAAGACTTCAAACTGTATCCCAGAAAAGTAGTTGAACAACCCAGAGAAGCTTGGAGAAGACCCGTTGCTGTTGTGAGCACTACTTGGAGGGCTAAGGTGTTAAAGGCATTATTTTGTTCTGAGCGAGACCTAGAACCAGCTGCAGGGGCTTGAGGGAAGCAAGGAGGGGTTTCTTCTTTTAGAAACATTGCTTTTATTTTGGGAATTGGAAAGCATACAGAAAAATATAAATACCTACTATCCACTGTCCAGAATGAACAAGCATTAACATTGTTGTGCTTCAGATTCTTAAACAAAATAAAACATCCCAGAAAAGTTGGAAGTCCCCTGGCGCTGTTTCCGGGTGCTGTCCTCCCTTTCCACCGTCATGGACCCTGGGTGTAGTAGATCTGTGTTGTTAAGCTTTGGTTCCATAGAAACAGTGTAGAGCAGGATTTTATACACATAAAAATTATGTCTTGCTGTTTTCAAGAGCCATGTTGATAGAACAGCTGTAGCTGATTTATTATAATTACTAAATTGAATCCTAAGGATATACCATATACCATGGCTTTAGTGCCTTTGCGTGGACACTGGGCTCGTTTCCAGTCTTTGATTGAGAACAATGCGCCTGTCAGTGTCCTGAGCCTGTGGGGCAGATGAGCAGTGTTTGACATTCCTTTCCCCACATCCTCACCCACACTTGGTACGCTCCTCTCATTTTTGTCACGCTGATGGGTAGGAAAGCCTGTCTTATTGATTTGTGTTTCCTTTCACCATGAGTTGCCTCCTCTGTGAATTACCGGTTTATCGTCCCTGTTTTTCTACTTGTATGGTCCTCCCCCACCCCCAATTTATTAGGGTTCTCTGTTCTGTGAGATGCCAAAACCTTGTCCCGGTTAGATTTCTTTGGTTGCCCTTTTTAAAATTACCAGTAGTGTTGTGATAAAGGAAATTACCAGTTTTTTTCTTAACAAAATCCTTCTCCCGTCTTGAGGTCACACACTTTCCTTTCTCCTGTTTTAAAGTTGTAATTTTTTCACATTTAGTCAGTCCTCCTAGGGAGATTGTTGTATGGGTTGAGACCCAATTTTTCTCCCGTATCAAAACTCTGAATTGTCCCAGTGCTTTTACTAGGTAGTTTGTTCCTTCCCTGTAAAATAATTTTCGAAAAGTCAGGGTTTCCATTTTCGGAATACAGGACACAGGGAGCTCCCTCTTGTCTCGTGCAGTCTGGATGACCCCACTGTCACTAGGAGGCCATCGCAAAAGGAGTCAGATGAGAAGAGGACTTCCCAGCTGCTGCTTTAATCAGAAGGAAAAATAAGGATAGTCAAGTTTTATCATAAAGCTAGACTCGTTCCTTTTAAAGGACCATTCTTTTGTTCTTTCATCAAGTGAAGGTAAGGATTTTGGAAGCATTCTGTACATTATAGAATATCTACTTTTAAAGGCTGAGACCAATATACTCTTCCTTGGCAGGTAAAAAATCGGTACCTTTAAGTCTGTCCATCTCCCTTGTTTAAAAAAACATTTGAAACTAAGTCAGAGAGGAGTGTTGGGCCCCCGTGCCGAGCTGATCTCTCCTGAAGTGTGTGGTACGGCTCAGGTCTCATGAAGAGACCAGTGAGCAGTCCTAGCACCAAGTCTTCCTGTTTCAAACTAGGATCTACCCTGACAAAGGAACTCAGTTTTTCTTCAAATATTGGACAACATGACTTGGATACAAAGAGTAAACAGATTCAGCAGTGGATTGAGAAACAGTACAAAGTTCAAATTACCATAAAGAAAGGGAAGAACCCAGAGGAACCAGAAGAGAAGATGGTGAGTACAGGCAGGTATGAGGAACTGCTCACGGTTTTTGTTTTCTGATCTAAAGATATAATTGTAGAAAATCTGGAGAATGTAAAGGCAAAGACGAGTAATGGCTAATTCTATCCAGTGATGGCAGTAGATTTCCAATTCATTTTTCAAAATGTAAGCATACTCTGTGTACATCACTTTTTCCATGGAAGCGTATTTTGTCATGTGAAAACATTGCACTGCATAATCGCAGGGTTATCTACTATTCTTTTTACAAACTGCACAATATTTATAATTTAAAAACATAAGATTCATTTTTAAAAGTCTCCTATTTATAATGCCCCTGAGAAGCATTATATATAAAGTCACACTGCCTTTCTGGAAAATAGCAGTTTATACTCCCAGGCTAAGTTTCTAGAATATTTGTTTTGCCCTTAGAGTCCAAGACCTTAGCAGCTAAAAGGCAGCATTAGTCTGGTGGTTTCCGCCCTCACTCCAGGTTAGAATCACTTAGGCCTAGGTTTCAGCCCAGAGTCTCTAGAACTGGGTGTATTCTTCTAATCACCCCAGTGACTCTGTGTTACCAATGTTAAGAAATGCACTAGACTGACAGCTTGGGGGATAAGAGTTCCTCTGTCAGTACCGAAACCCACTGCTTTGTACCTCCTTTTTTGGAGATGGTAGAAGGGCCCAACACAGTCCCACAATGCCAGGACAGAGTGGGAATTTAAAACTGTCAACCTTCAGGGCGCCTGGGTGGCTCAGTGGGTTAAGCCGCTGCCTTCGGCTCAGGTCATGATCTCAGGGTCCTGGGATCGAGTCCCGCATCGGGCTCTCTGCTCAGCAGGGAGCCTGCTTCCTTCTCTCTCTCTCTCTGCCTGCCTCTCAGTGTACTTGTAATTTCTCTCTGTCAAATAAATAAATAAAATCTTTAAAAAAACAAAAAAAACAAAACTGTCAACCTTCAGTGCATCAGTTAGTTATGTGGCATTTGTAAAACTCCTGGTTATCGTACAGGTTTCAGTCAGCTTAACCAGATAGGCACAATTTGATATTAGGTAGTCACTTAACAGCAATTCAGGAATGCTGATTTTTATGTGTATTAGAGCGTTAACACTAGAAAGCATCAAAGACAGTTTTAAATTTATCTTTGGGTGTTTTCCCTTTCTAGGAGGAGATCTGTCATCAAATACTCCAGACCATGCCTGGACTAGCTACCTTCTCATCCCGGCCACAGCCTGTTCGGGGAGGAAAAGCTGTAATGTGTGTTCTTCGTCATTTGAGCAAAAAGGAAGAGAATGCCTGGAGAGAAGCTCAAGGAACCCAGAAAGGAGACACTTTGAATAAAGAAGACAGAAACAATCAAGAATCAGATGTTGTGCATCAGTGATTTTAATAAAGAAAAATGTGCTTCTGAGCGGAAGTCACTGTGATGGCTGCTGTGCGTCATTTAAACAAAGCAGGGTGAGGTTCAGCTGAGGGTGAGGGCCGCAGCAGTGGAGAGTACTTGGTCTTCAGTACAGTTCAGGGTCTCTCCGTTTTTAGGTGCAGATAAGCCTTGTTCTTGTTTCCTTTTAGGAGGAATATAACCACTGAGACGAGAGGCCAAACTCCGTTTTTCACGAGAGGGTTTTACCTTTGGAGATAAGGAAACAAGATAATGGGAATTCAAAATCAAGCTGTGTGAACCGATCTTCTACTAGCTGTAACCCCTCCCCTCCCCTGGCACACAGCGCTCCTTTAGAACAGAGTGAAGGTCGTGCCCTCCCTTCCACAGCAGTGCAGGCTCACTCGCTACTAAGGAGCTGAAACATTCTAGATTGTATCTGGCTGAGGTAACTGGTGTTTAAAATCAACAGCTTGCCTGACTCAACTTACTTTGAGCTTCATTTTCTTCTTATCAGGGTCATGCACAACGGCATGCCTAGTGAGACTTTGCTACAACGAAGGAGAAAGAAACAGTTACATCTTTAGAACACTGCCATTTTGGTATCTCTTAATAGGAAAACTCCATGACTTACTTCAACTGTCCACCTTCTTTCTGTTACATCCCATTGAAGGATGTGACCTCAGCTTACAAAGATTCCCCCACCAGAGCGAATTCTTCCTCAAATCCTAGACCTAAATCACTACCTTTCTGAAGGACCCAGGTTAGGAACTTACACAGTCTCAACCTCCACCGGCTTCTTAGTTGTTCGTAAGTAAGAGGAGGGGAAACCAGTTCTGAGCGAGCTATTCCAAGCCGAAGAAGGTTCTTTTAGATGCACCTTTAGCTGAACATCAGGAGCATTCCGAAACCCCAGTGGAAAATCTGACCGAGGCCTTCCCGTCCTCAATAATGCTGACGATCGTCAGCCCCAGGTGGTTTTCTAACAGTCTGGACGCACTCAGCGCCCGCATCACTGTCTCTTCAGACTCAGTTGTAACTCATGGTTCACACTTGTAGGAGCACCTGCCAGACTGAGGGTCCGCAGAGCAGTGCGGGTCATCTGGTAAGTGTCCCGTTCTTACCTATTCAAGTCACACCAAGATCCAGACTCGATCCCCAAGTGCTATAGTCCCTCATGTCCTTGTTGCCCACTCTCTCAACCCCTAAAAGACGACAGTCTAAAAGGACACCCAAGTATTATCATACTCTTATAATTAATAAGCATGTGGTACCGCAGGCCACTGGTTCTCAAGGACATGAAGACCCAGAGGGTTTGTTAAAACACAAATTACTGGGTCCCATCTCCAGAGTTTCTGGTCTGGGGAAGGCCTGTGGATGTGCATTTCTAGCAAGTTCTCAGGTGACACTGATGCTCCTGGTCCAGGGCCATGCTTTGAGAGCCACTGGCATAGGAAGATCCGGTGGTTCTGCAGACCTGAGTTAAGAACCGCTCCTGCTGAAGCCAGAGTGGAAGGTCCAGAGTACCCGGTTTTCCCCATCTGTAGGTCCTGGGGCACCATCTTGGAATCCAGAGCTCCCAGGAACCCAGCTGGGAAGCCCCAGACCTAAAGGACAGCATCCGGGAAGGCGAATACTTACTTTCATTGCGAAGGTTTTGCCACAGCCAGAATGTTCACAGGTAAATGGGCGCCTTTCCTCGTGAAATGAGAGAATGTGGCTCTGGAGGTTAAACACGGTTGTGTAGGTCCTACCACAGCCTTCCCTCGGACACCGGCATACATCCCTTTCCGGGGCATGAGTTTTCATATGCTGCTTAAGGTAATCCTTGCGCTTAAATGTTTTCTGGCATACTTCACATTTTATGTCCTCTGGTGGAGTAGACAGACAAACTTAACCGATTTCCCCATATATGACCATACAGAGAAAATTTACTTCAATATAGAAGTAATATATTTGATGCCGAAAATGTCATGATTATCATAAATCAGAAAATGAAGTCCAATTTTTATTGCTTGAAGTCTGTCTCAATTCTCCCATGTTCTTGTATTACAGAAAGTCACTCTTCCCTTACCAGGGAGCAGGGGTTCTCAGCATAGTAGCTGCAGGCAAAGGGAGATTGAGACGACCAGTTTCTTTCCTTGTCTGCCAATACATAAAGCGCTATTTCCCAAACTGTCCCATTGGCCACCAGTGCCTCCGAAAGTTCTTGACTACTAATTTAGGGGTGCCTGGGTGGCTCAGTCTGTTAAGCCTCTGCCTTCAGCTCACGTCATGTTCCCAGGGTCCTGGGACTGAGTTCCGCATTGTGCTCCCTGCTCAGTGGGGAACCTGCTTCTCCCTCTCCCTCTCTGCCCTTCTCCTCCCTGCCTTGTGCTCTCTCTCTCTCAAATAAATAAATAACATCTTAAAAAAACACAAATGTGCACAGCAATTCCTTGCGTAGCTCCTCCTGAACCTGGGATCACAGCTCTGTCTGCTCATTTGCCAAACGGCTGAGGTACCCAGCACGTCTCAAAACATGACACGGAAAAGTTATTATTTTAAGGCCCATGTTTAATATTTCCCTTTTTAAAAGCAGTTCTATAGCGACAAATATTTACACTGTGCCATACACGTCTGCCTTACCTTTGTGGGTTTCTCTCACATGTTTTAGAAGTTCCGTCCATGTTTTTGCCACAAAGGAACATTCTTTTTGACACGTATAGCCTGTTGAGAAAAAAATACATTGGTGCATTGCCTTTCATAAATATTCAGCGTAAATACCAAACATAATTAGAAAGGAAACTTGTAAGCCTACATAATCTTTCTCCAGTCTCCCAGTAATGTTCAGTTAGTCTTTAGAGGTGGGAATAAAAACTCAGTTTTGCAGGGAAACCTAATAATCATGTAGCAAGGTAGTCCACGTAGTGTCTTAGGTCTGTACATTTCACAGAAGCACGCTGTTCCCAGTAAGTTGCTGCCCTTCCCCAGCTGCCATGGCTTACAGCGCCCTGCCCCTCCCTGCTTTATGCCTGCCTCTTGTGTTCCTCGTGAAAGCTCCTTGGTCCTCTGGGCTTGGCACACCACCAACACTACGTCTCAGGGGTTGTGTGCCTACGCCTGGCCTCTAATCTTACTATCTGGTAAGTTATAAAATACAGGAAAGACGCAGGGTGCAATTAAGGGAGAAAATAAGAACCCAGAGAACACTGTAGACAAAAGCAGACATCATGCGAAGCACCAGAACTGGAAGAATCTGTCACTGTTAACAGCCAATCTGTATTTCACCAACTCAATAGAGAGAAACTAAAAGGAATGAGGGTACCTCTTACTCTTCAGCTACTAGTGGAATTTTTAAAACAACAACAAAAACCCCATATACTCAATACTTAGAAAACTGGAATACAGAATAAAAAAACCCTCAAGGAGGGGTGCCTGGGTGGCTCAGTGGGTTAAGCCTCTGCCTTTGGCTCAGGTCATGATCTCAGGGTCCTGGGATTGAGGCTCTCTGCTCAGCGGGGACCCTGCTTCCCCCTCTCTGCCTACTTGTGATCTCTCTCTCTGTCAAATAAATAAATTCTTGAAAAAAAGCAAAGCCCTCAAGGAAACAGAGAGAAGATTCAAGTAATTTAATCAAGTCTTTCTGAAAAAAGTTACAATCTGCTAACTCCAAAACCTCAAACTGTTATCCAAGCCCTGAGGATGCCCCTAATGAGAAGGAGGACACAGGCATCAAAGAGGTAACAGCGGTGAAAAAGCCAACCATAGCGCTTCATAGCCAGAACGCTAACACTCTGAGAAGCAGAGAACCCCCAGGCACTTGTGACAGACCAAGAGACACCGGCTGTAAACAGTGACGACAGGAGTGGAAGAACAGACGAGGGCGTGCAGTGTCTCTGGTCGAGTCAAAAACCTGAACCTGCAGCACGCGGCCCCCACCTAGATCGTGTTGGGTGCCACGGGACCACGGCACAGAACAGAGCATCTTACAGTCAAAGAACTTGACACAACACATACACACACACACGCGCTCTCTCTCTCTCTCTCTCTCTCTCACACACACACACACACACACACACACACACACACACACACACAATCTCTCCTGGGGTCTCCTCAAAGCGGGGGCCACCTGGGAGCGCCAGACATACCCTCATGGACCTTCCTGTGTCGCTTCAGCCTGCTGGGTGAGGCGAAGTGTTTGCCACATCCTTCCTGGGCACACCTGGGTTAACAACAGGTCCCGTATGAGCCAATCCGCTTTTGTGCAGCATCTGCTGAAGGTGAGTATTACTCTGTCCTTTTCTGCTACCCAAGTCTCTCCCCACCACCAAACCAATCATAAAGAGATTTGAAATTGAGACCAAATCCCAAGTGAAATTCAAGTGACTTGACCAGCCTTGAGACCAAACTAAGAGTCATGACTTCTTTTTTGGCATTGTGATCATATTAAAGTGTTCCTCTTCACCCTTCTGAGACTGGGCTGTTTTCGTGGCTACGTGACAGCTGAGGTAAACCACTAAGGCATTCTCAACTGTCTCCTGGGTCTCACGCTGCCACCTGGGGACGGTGTGGAAGGAAAGCAGCGGCAGACACACGGGCTCTGGTGAGCCACACAGGGCATAGCCGCTTCCGTGCAAAAGGCCCGGGTGGCACAAGAGGTGGCAGGCCTGCCAGCGAGGAGACGCAGGCCCTGCAGTGACCCCAGGCAAGCCACAGCTCTGGGGGGACCAGGAAGGCACTGGGCAGGATGGTGGCCCACAGAGAGGCTGGCTAGTGCCCTTGAAGATGCACCTCCGAGCAGGCAGTTGGAGCTCCCTGACACCCTCAGCAAGTCCAGCCCCGTGTGTCCAGTCACCATCCCTGTTCCTCAGGAAGGCCACTCTAAAGTAGACTTCTGCTCTGTAGCAAAGGAATGCTTCGTGTCTGTATAATGACAGTTCACACAATTAAACAGCCTCTCTGGGACGCGGGGGTGGCTCAGTCAGTTAAGCGTCTGCCTTTGGCTCAGGTCATGATCCCAGGGTCCTAGGATCGAGTCCCATATCGGAGTTCCCTGCACAGTGGGGAGTCAGTCTGCTTCTCCCTCTGTCTGCCACTTTCCCTACTTAGGTGCACTCCCTCTCTCCCTGACAAATAAATAAAATCTTCAATAAAAATAAAAATAAATGAGCTCTAACTAAATAAAGTAATTTCTTAGTTCTCCCTTCGAGCTTCACCACAACTGTACTAGTTTACAAATCATTTAGAAATACATTAACTATTTCTGTTGGAAAGGAAAAGCACAATCAAACTTTTGAAATGCCCCACTATATCAATGGGCATTCACGGTACAGAAAAGCATTAAGAAATGGTTTCTGAACACTTGCACCCAACCTCCGCCTTTCAATCTTACCCCCCCTCAACTGTAAGAGAGCCCAGGAGCGGGAAGCACCTACGTGAACAGCGGCTCGTTGGTGTGCTGGCACTGGTGGATTCTCAGCTGCTGGTGTTTCCTAAAGGCCTTCTTGCAACCTTCAAAAGTGCACTGTTTAATAAAGGTTCATTAGTCTGAAGGAAAAAAAGAACCATTCACAAGAGAATTCCCTCAAGATAAACACATTATGGAAACTTTATACTTGCTACTTGTTTCCACTGAGTTACTGTCAAATTCTAGGCCAGGAAGCTTTGAAGAAGAACCCATTTGTAACAGCTTAAGAGTTTCGTTTGGGGCAGCCTACCCATAATAAACCTCATCAGCACGAAAATGTTTTGCTTTCAAAATAAGCCGCTGTTATGTTAGCTAGGAGTTGGGCTAAATTCAGGTATTTGGCAGACAAAATCTGGTTGATGAGCATTTTCGAAACATGGACAATAAGCATAAAAATAGAGAATTTAGGCACAGAAAATCATTCATACTTACTACATATTGTTTTTGCTGATTTTCATGTTTACGTTCAAAATGTTTCTTCAAGTTTGATTTTGTGTTGAATTTTTGATCACAACCGCTGGCTGTACAACTGTAAGAAATTGTATAAATCAAAATATTTACAAGCCGAGGGAAGAGAATTTTTAAGATGCATATATCCTCCAACTTTATAAAAGTACTTTCCCAAGTACAGTATGAAATAGTCTTTAACAAATTCCAAAGTGTTAAGTCAGTGTCAGCCTCTCAGTTCTGATATGATTACCAAGCACTGAGATGCGTTTTTCATGTTAGGCCTCTGAAATCAGGCATAGTACAGCACACACGCTTTGTGGACCGGGCAGAGGGAAAGTGGAAAACACTAGTTCCCAAAAGCCCAAACCCTGCTTAGGCTTAAATTGTATTTAAGTTAAACTGTTCTCAATTTAGAATTGAATAACCTTAATTTTGCTTGAAATGTCACAATAAGCTGCATTTCCAAAAAAAAACCTCAAAAATACTAGTTTCTGCTTACCATCAGAGGTAAAAACAGATACTTAGAGCAAAACCACAAACCATATGGCTTCTCGCATATCATCAAGCCGTTCTAGTCCCCCACCCCTTAATGAGTGCTTCTATATCTCACCCTTGAATTACCTAAATTCTTTGGGCGGTTGCGTTTTTTACTGTGTGCTCTTCTTGTGATGAGTTCTCCAAAGCTTGGTGGACGAAGCAGGACCTCCCTGAGAGCCCTGATCTCAGCTGTCATTCACTGATAAATACTGGGTAATAGTCCCGTCGGGCACAGGGACAGATGGGAGACACATAGGTAGGGGCCGTGCGATCGATGGCACTAGAAGCACACAGGAGGGGCGCTGGGGCAGAGACCACTATGAATTTCAACAGGGGTTGTTTTTGACTTTGGGAATAGAACACAGTTTTAGCTGGGTACACGATGAACAGAAATAGAGCTTTTTCCAGCCTCCCTTGCAATTAGGGGTGGCCACATGGCTCTTTTGGGCCCGTCCAATTAAAGCAACCATAAAGCATCTGAGAAGGGGGCACACCTCTTTTGCTCCTTCGTCCACCCTGGTGGCGGAACGCCTGTGTGACAGCTGGAGCTCCAGCAGTCCTCCTGGAGCATGATGTTGAAGCCCCAAGATGAAGATGGCAGAGACGGGCTACAAAGAGCCCAGGTCTCCTGACTGTGGCACACCCCTCAACTGTCCACTCCTACATTTCAGTTAAGCAAGAAAAACAGAGACTGTCTTGTTTAAGCCACTAGGGTGCTGGGTTTTCTGTCACTCTGGCCTTGAATCCTGATCCAAGCATCTAACCCAACACAAGTTGGGGCAAGAGGACAGGGCCCAGAAACGTCCTGACAGGAAGCAAGGAGCAGGAAGGCAGCGTCACAGATGGGGCTGCTGGTCAGTTAAGTGCTGCTAGACCAAAGTTTCATGTCAGAGAGTCAAGCAAACAGGGCAAGATCATGAAAAGGTGAGGTCACCAGGGTCATTTACACAACATACTAAGATCCTAGACTTGGTTATGAAAGCCACACTTAAAACCCGTGCCCAGCCTTAAAAAGGGAAGCAGTCTGGAGGCAAAGAAAACACCATTCAAGTGGGAGTTAAGAGGCTGGAGTAAGACCACAGCAGCCGGAGGGACAGAGTCTGAAGAACAGGGTCTGAGGGACAGCTAAGAGGGTGAGGCACCCAGGGGAGCTGCCTTGTCTCTGCTATGGGTCATCAGGTAGACACAGATGCCACCCGACAAGAACCAGGCAGGTGAAGACCAGGCAGGTGAAGACCAAAGGAAGCAGAGCTCAGACTTGACTGGGAGGGATTTGGGCCACAGAAAACTTAAGGAGTCAGAGAGACATCCAGCAGCACTGTCCAGATGGGAGCCTGGAACTGAAGACGGGTCAGGCGAGGGAGAGAGCTGGCCAGGATTACCACAGAGTGGCCTTGGTCCAGAGGGAAGAACACTCAGCTTTCCTGGTCCCCCTATGCATCTGTACCCAGCTCATTCTCCTTGAAGATTTCATCTTTTAAATAGCACAAAGTATCTTAGCTCAGAAACCAAAAAGCATGAAAAGGGACACTGCTGCGTGACGCCCCACCACTCTTAGGAGAGGTGGCACTTTCAGTTTTATTAAGTAACTTTTAACGTTGCAAATATAAATACAGATTCTTCCTGTCCACTCTTCCCTCTTTTTTTTTTTTTTAGATTTTATTTATTTATTTGAGACAGAGATCATAAGTAGTCAGAGAGGCAGGCAGAGAGAGAGGGGAGGAAGCAGGCCCCCTGCTGAGCAGAGAGGCCGATGTGGGGCTCAATCCCAGGACCCTGAGATCATGACCTGAGCCGAAAGCAGAGGCTTTAACCCACGGAGCCACCCAGGCGCCCCTCTTCCCTCCTCCTTTTTACACGCAAAAAGGCAGCTCTCCGTACACACTCTTCTGAACTTTGGTCTTTCGGTGACTATGCCTTGGAGATCCTGTTTCCCAGACAACACCTGCACTCGTTTTCCCAGCTGTAGACTATTCTACTGTGTTGCTATGCTCTTTAGTCCCTCGTGACCAGCAGGTGGGTTGATCCCAATGCTCCGATCCTACTAATAGTGTTGTGCATTACCTCATACATGCATTTAATACAGGCACGAAGGTACCTACAGAATAAATCCCCCAACGTGAAACTTCCAGGTCAAAAACTATAGTCCAGCTCTATTTTCCAGACCATACTTAGTTACTCTCTGCTGGGCTAGCTGAACTACATTTTGAAATCCATTAAGCTTTACTTAGGGCTATTTATTTTGATGATACACCGTGTGCTTGCGCGGAGGCTGAGATAAAGACATATGCCCCCCCAGTAATTTGTCCCAT
The DNA here is from genome assembly GCF_009829155.1 of Mustela erminea. Lineage (NCBI taxonomy): Eukaryota > Metazoa > Chordata > Mammalia > Carnivora > Mustelidae > Mustela > Mustela erminea. The sequence goes on from NC_045628.1 coordinate 77,176,707, forward strand.
TCCTGCTTGCTACCACGCTGGTCACACAGAGAGGTGGCTCTCCACGTGGAAAAGGACATGAAGATGATCCCGTGTCAACTACTGACAACTCACTTTCCCCAAGACTGTTTGGGCCTTAGTGAGACATGAGACACTTCACCTTCACCATCATCTTAAAACTAAAAGAAAACAACTCAGATCATGAGAAAACCTTACACGCAAGGAACTGTCTCATGGAACACAATTACAATATCAAATTCCAACATGGGCAATACCGGTCTCCTGTATGTAGCTTTGGACAGCTAATAGAGTATTATTTTTTCAATGAAAACTAAGTGTTTCCATGGAACATTCTGTTCTGTTCAGTGGATCTCCAAGTATGGACGTCAGACCAACAGCATCATCACCTGGGAACTTTCTGGAAATGCACATTCTCCGGCTCCACCCAGTACCTATGGAATCAGAAACTCCGGGATGGGATCCAGCACTCGGGTTTTAACAAGCTCTCCCGGTGATTCTCATGCTCCCTAAATCTGAGATCCAGTGCTTTAAAGAAGTAGCTGATTCAAAAGGCAAACAGTAACTCCGTCCTTTCAGAACCAGCAACTCCAAGAAGAATAAAATAGGAATCTGGTGTGGGAGAGGTGCAGGGGCTTAATTTGAAGAAATACAAGATAAAACTATTAAAAGCTCTACTTCTTCATGCTTCTGTCTCTTATCCCAGAAGCTTATTTACTGGTTCATAAAGACCCTGTAACCCGTGGAGGCAAGACTCTGCCAGGGAACCATTATCCCATCTAGTCTGAACAGAGTGTTTTGGGGGGAGGATTTCCCAGTCAGTATCTACTTTAAAAGGAAGAAGAGGGGTGCCTGGGTGGCTCAGTGGGTTAAGCCTCTGCCTTCGGCTATCGAGCCCTGCATTGGGCTCTCCACTCAGTGGGAAGCCTGCTTCCCTCATCCCCTCTGCCTGCGTCTCTGTCTACTTCTGATCTCTGTCAAATAAATAAATAAAATCTTAAAACAATAAATAAATAAAAGGGAGAAGACAGGATGCAAACTCAAGACAACTTCAGATAAACTCACTGCTGACGTTATCACACACAAAGGACCCACAAAACCCCCTCTTCTCTCCCATACATTCAAACCCAGTCTCCTCTTGGACCCAGAGAAGCAAAGGAGAGAAGCTGCTCGCTCTTGGTCTTAGGAGTAAACAATCTACTTCCTTACCAGGAACGATATGCCAAATACAGGTCGATATGCCAAATACAACCGCTTCAAAGGCCTCAGAATTGTGCTCTACTTACGCAAATGGCTTTTCCCCCGTGTGAATCAGGATGTGGCGACTCAGATGGTAGTCCCTGACAAAGGCTTTGCCACACCCTTCATGGTCACAAGCAAACGGTCTCTAGCAGGAAGGAAAGAAAAAACAGGTCAATCCTGCCCCAGTTAGTAATTCTGGTATTATTTAAACACCTAAAATGTACAGGAGGCAAAACCATGGACGCCACCTCCAGAGATGGTTTCCTCTCAGCAAGTGCTGAGCACCCGAGGCTAGAAAATGGTGTTCTACAAATGCCACAACTTTCTCACAAAGGCAGTGTGACAGATTTTGTTCTATGAATAGCAGATGAAATAAGCAGGTAGCCTTCACAGTAAGAGATGGCACTGCTAACCTACTTCTAGCCTGACAACAGGCTTCACCGGTACCACCCCACCCTTGAAGGTGACTTGTCTGCCATCAGCATGGCCAACATGCACGTGTTTCCAACCACAGCGTATTTTTATCCATTTGAAGCCTAAGGCACAGGAACATGCAGGTTCCGTCTCATCCCAGACAAGCGCAATGCCTATGCTAAGAGAATGCCCAGCACACCTCCAGGAAGACATTCACAGGTGCCAGAGCAAAGCCATCAGCTCTCAGCCTAACTGCAACCACCACCTGGGACCCAGGGAGGAAGGGTCTCCATTCTACACCTACAGTAAAAGTAAAAAATGTCCCCCAAATCACCAGTTTTATTTTATTATGAGAAACGTAACCCCAAGACGGTCAAGGAAGGAGGTACCAAAGCCTCAAATATCAGTACTAGTAGCAAAGCCACTAGACAGGAAGACAGAAGAGTTTATTACTGGGGGAAAATGCATGGAACTTTGCACAGTATTTGTAAGTCTTTCTTTTTTTATTGTTTTTGTTTTTTTTACTTGATTAATTAATTTATTTTATTTGACAGAGAGAGATCACAAGTAGGCAGAGCAACAAGCAGAGAGAGATGGAAGCTGGCTCCCTGCTGAGCAGAGAGCCTGATGATGCCGGGCTCGATTCCAGGACCCTGAGATCACGACCTGACCCAAAGGCAGAGGCTTAACCCACTGAGCCCCCCAGGCGCCCTTGTCTTAAAGAGAGGGCAGTTTATTTATCTAGAGGGCAGAGCTGAGGGAAGAGTTGGAGACTACTTGCCCCATGTCCCAAGGTCACAGACAGTCTATCCTTCCTCTGGGCCATGGCTCTGGGGGTGACCCACAGAAGGGAGAGGAGGCTCATGCTGCCCCAAGGGTTTTCAGGGAGGGACACAAAAGTGACCACATGCTTCCCTACTTGGACATACAAGTTTCAGAATCCACAATCTGAGGGACAGAATGGGCAACAGAAAGGACAGGGTGGCAGAACTTAATGGATGTTTTGAGTGAAGACAGTCACTGGGTAAGACTGCCAAGACAACTGGGTAGCATGGGTAAAGTCAAGGGCAGAAAGGAGCAGTGAAAACAGTAGGTGAGGAAGAGGAAAAGATTTGGAGGAAATGGTCAGCCTTCCAATGCTGGAGAGGGTAAGGAGGATGGGGGCCATGAGGACATGTGACGGAATAGCCTGTATGTGTGGAAGGTGTTAGGTGCAAAAGCAGGGGCTGCAGGCCTCTGGTTTAAGAAATTAAGGGCCTTCAGAGGCACCTGGATGGCTCAGTCGGCTGAGCATCCAACTCTTCATTTCCTCTCAAGTCGTGACCTCAGGGTCATGAGATCCCGCTCCACACTCAGCACTCAGTCTGCTTAAGATTCTCTCTCTGCCTCTCCCTCTCCCCCTCCCCACTGAACTCCCTCTCTTTCTCTCCAAAATAAATTAATTAATCTAAAAAAAGGATGGAGGCGGAGGAAATTGGGGGCCTTCATATGAGACAATGTGAAGCCAGGTTCTGCCAAACATTGGGAAATTGGGCAGATTCCTTGGCCTCCGTGAACTTCCCTTTCCCCAGAGATCATCTTCCAAAGACTTCGTATTGCCCTCAAAATAAAACCCAAACTCCAAACCTATTTGTACCCTGGCCAAAAAATAAGCCCACCAGACATGCTTCTCAAACCTCCTCTTGTATTGTCCCCAACTCAATCACACTCAATCACGCTTCCTTCTGCAGTTTGTTTTGTTTTCCTGCCCAGACTGTTCTTCTCTCTTCAGGGCTAGAAAGGTCCTGAATTATGAAGGAATGAACGCATGCTGCTTGCTAAAGCTCCAGTACTTAGAAGTCATTCCCCATTCCAGTTCCAGGACGGCAGGGATTAAGTCAGGTGTCTGTTGGGGGTAAAAATAGGGGATATAGAAAGGATGAGAATAAATGTATCCTTCCTCTGCACCTATTTACAGATTACCCGGAGGTGATGACTGGCCAAAGCTCAAGATCAAAAGGGAAGCGTTGGTTTAGAAAGCCCCGAGCCCATGACAAGTGTCTCGGTCTCAGAACGTGTCTACCTCTCCTCGGCTCCTCCCAAACCTAAGGCAGAGCTGGTTCGCCTCTATGATCCAGGCTGCCAAAGATAAACATGTCTTGCAAAGGCATGTGCACCCACGTGCTGCCCCTGGCCTCACGGACAGAGCCCGCCAGGCCGGCCTCCACGTCCCGAGTCCCTGGGGCTGGACGCCACGCCCCTCCGCCGCAAGGCTGGTGCCCGGTTACCTCCCCCGTGTGCTTGCACAGGTGCGCGTCTAACTTCCAGGCCTTGTTGTAACTGGCGCTGCAATCAGGGAAGGAGCAGATGAACCTCCTATTGAGCCCCGAGGGCGGCGGGGCGGGGCTCTCGCCGGCTTCCGTGAAGGCGTCGGCGATGGTCAGGGATGACACACCCTCCGCAACCGAGGCCGGCGGCTCCAGGGCGCCCCGCACCGTGGGTCAGCCAAGTGCCGAGACACGTGCAGCAAACGGCTGCGCGTGACCGACGCTCAGCCCTGCGCCTTCCGTTCCGGGAGCACCCTACTTGCTAGCCCTCCGCACTTCCGGGAGCGCGACCTCAGCGGGGCGGGACTGGAGCGGCGGCGCACGCGCAGATAGCAGGCCCCGCCCCGCGCCGGCGCCGCATCCGCGCATGCTCCGGCAAGGCGCTGGCGAGCCGGCGCCCCTCCCGCGCATGGGGCTGGGGGCGTGGCTTCCTCGTACCTAGCAGGAGGCACCGTTGGTTTGCGGCCTGCTCCCCATCTCCACCACCGCCCTCTGCACTGTGCAGTGCATAATTTAAACTAACTTGTCCTTACATTATTGATCTGGCTTCTTATGGATATGTTTGGTCGTATGCTTTCTACGTGCTTCCTGAACTTGTCTGCGCGTTAGACTTAAGTGGAGATCTTTTACAAATTCCAAACCCAGCGCATACCCCAGACCAATTAAACCACAATTTCTGGAGGTAGGACATAGGAATCAGAAGTTTTGGAAACGCCGCCAGGCATTCGAGTGCTCATGGAAGTTTGGAAACCACTGCCCTAAGGCCTTGGCCTCCCCAAGTATGGTTTGCGGACCAGCGACATTGATAGAAATCAGAACCACAGACCTACTTGAATCAGATCTCCAGGTGGTGCGATGCACATGAAAATTCGAGAAGCGCTGCTCAGAGGCTCAAATGAATATAGGTGTCTTTTTTTTTTTTTTTTTTTTTTTTTTTTTTTTTTTTAAAAGGATCAAATGTTTAAAGGATGTCCTTGGACGAGGGTAACAATGATGGGATAGATTGTCTGACATTCTGCCAGGTGTGTTTTTTTCATATCCTGCGTCATTCCAAATCGAAACGGGTCTTTGTCAGAGGGTGATGAACAGGTCCCTGCAGAGAAGTTTCGGAAACAAGCCAGGGCTTACTAGCCAGTCCTGATCTGGGATCCTCACAGCGTACTCACCCCTGAGCTCAATCCCCTCATCTTTACAGTGAAGATGATGATAATAATGCCCATCTCAGGGTGTCATGAGACTGAGAGAGGGTGCTGGGATGTGGGTCCACCTGTAGCTTTTCTTGGATTGCCGCTGTAGGGGGGATCTGTGGGACAAGCTCACATGCATCCCACCCTCCCACAACTCGGAGAGTCTTAAATGCTTTCCCTTGTGTGGGTTTTGGCTTTCTCCTCCTCACTCCCACTGTACCCTAGACATGTCAAGGATACTGGGTGAATCTCTTCAAGATACTCCTTTAGCCTCCTGACTCCATTCAGTGTGCCCACGGCTCTCCTCTTGTCTTCTTGATTTTTCCCGTCTCTTTAGTTCTCTTTAGTTCTTCCCACCTTCTTAGTTCAGTACCCACATTCTCGTTCTCAGCCCTCTGCTGTGATGTATTGTGGTGGGAGAGCCTCCTACTACACCTACCTTTGGGTTCCAAGTTTATTAACCATAGGAGTCTAGATAACTTTGACTCTTTTTTCTCCTAATACCCGAATACCCTCCTAATACCCACCTGTTATAGTAATTTTTGGAATGAATGAGATCATATGAAACAACAGTTCCATTTATTACAGGCCCCTGTGCTAGGCCCATCGACCACCAGTTTCAGTTTCCCCCACAACACTGCATGTAAAGTCGCTAATAGGATCCAGGCCACGCCTTTTTCCTTCTGTCTCTTTCTTTCCTGTGATCGGATCCATTGTTCCACCTTTCTTCCTGCAGTTTAGTCCACAGTGTGTTTTTCCAATACCCATACTTCTAAATGACAAGTGGATTTTTTTTTTTTTTTTAACTTTAACACCAAGCAATCAATCTTACTTCCTCCATCTGGCTATACCTCCTTCCCTCTCTTGCCCTGTCAACAGTGATGAGCTCTGTCTCCCACTCATGAAATCCTAGAACAGTGGTTCTCAGCCCTGGCTGCACACAGGAAATTCACTTTTGAAAACGATGACACCTGGGGCGACCAGTGAACTCTGAATCCCTGATCCTCCTCCTTCCTCTTTCGCTTTCTCACTCTCTGTCTAGTTTTTCTGTACTTGGGACCTACCCACCTGAAACAGCCAGTCAGGCGGCTTCCAGCATCACCTCCCTAACACATCTGAGATTGTATAAGTTTAAGTGTGCAAGACTGCTAATTGCAAAGCATTTTCAGTCCTCTTGGCTACTGTGCCTGCAGCTCAGGTAACAGCACTCAGGTGGGAAATGGGGGCCCTGAGCTCAGCCCGCCAGCAGTCTCCCTCCTACTCTGAACAGATCCCGTCCTATTTCCTCCAGATAAGCCTTACCTGATTACTGCAGCCCTCACCCATCTTTTCTGCCTTTGAACTTCTGCAGCCCTTTCCTTCCATAGCACAGTGTAGAAAGTTTTCCAATGTCTGGGTTGTCTTTGACTAGCAGGCTATAAATTTCCTGTTTCCCCGATCTTGATTTACTCTCCATAAAGGCAGAGACTGGATCATATTTTGAATCCCCAACAGCAAGGTGACTTGCACACATTATTTCTTGGTTATATGAGCACAACCATGAACTACTGTGTGAAACCTTAAAGGCTTTACATGAATGTATTCATCAAGGAATCTTTCTATACAAGGAACGCTCGAACTAATCCACGTGAAAAGAGATTTAGGGTAAGCATTCAAGGGAGTCTCTCTGCACCGATTGTGGAAAGACCGGATAGGATCAGTCATCGGCAGACAGTCCACTTCTCCGTCTGTCGATACTTGGATCTGCTGTCCTCCTTAGCCTCTCTCCAGGCATCTGTTAGACTACTCTAGGAAACTACTTGCCTGGCTGTGTGCACGTATTTTTGTGTGTACACATATGTGTACATGTATGTCTGCATGTGTGTGTGTTTTTTCCCTTCCCCCTTCTCTCCCAGGCTTCATGCCCTCACAGCCCCAGATCCCTGGTCATCCCTGCCTATTTCTCCACTCTTCTCTATAGATTAGCTTCTTCTATGAGATTCTGAGTTTCTACCCTTGTGACTGTGGTTTTCCAAGGGCTATGGCTCAACCCAAGCAGTCCGGACTTTATATAATCTGGCTCCTTAATTGCCCATAGAGAATCACTCCTGAAAGAGAATCTTGGGCCTACCTGAGGTTCACACTCTTTTCCCCAGGCCCAGACAGCTTCAGCCTGAAAGGGATAAGACTGTGCCTCTTGTAAGTCAAGCCAAAAGGTTAATATAGACAGAATTATAATATACCCCTTCTAGCTAGAAAATTTCATTTACTAGCTTCAGCTTTTTATCAACTCTTGACCCTCTCCCTCCCGTGAAGGGAGCCAGAGATATTTTCTCTCTCCTCAGCTGTGCGACTTGCTTTGGCTTGTGAGTTGAAAGTGACAGTGTGCTGGTTCCAAGCCCAGGCCTCAAGAGAATTTGTGTGTTGTTCTCTTAGACTTCTGTCATTGGCCCCAGGAGGACATTTCAGCTTTAGCCTGTGCTAGGTAGAAGGGAGACATGAGGAACAAAGTTGAGTCTTCCCTGCTGAGGCCAGTGTCCAACACTCTACTGTCCGCTGACTGTCCACTTATCTACACATCTTGACCGTAAATGATTGGGAGCCATTATATTGTAGGATGGCTTCTAACTAAGCAGTTTTGTGTCAATGGCTAAGTTGTACTCTCTTCTCAAGTGCTTTCCCTCAGCCAATATATATGCTCTAGAATCTCATCTTTAAAACCAAAATGAAAAACAAACAAACAAAAAAACACAAAAAACTCCTTCATGTCTCTGTGCTTCTCATATCCACTGCATGGTTTCCCTTCCCAGCCAGGTTATTGAGAGGGATAGTCTGTGCCCTTCTTCCTCGTTTCCTCTTCTTGTCTTATCGTCATCGCCACCATCATCATCTTTCAGACCATGTAAAAATAGAGTGAATAGTATGAGAAACCCCATGGACCCACCACTCTACTGTGACAACCAACAATTTGTTTTCATTCTAAATGCCTCCATCCCCAACCTTCCCCATGCTTTTTCTTTTTCTTTTCTTTTTTTTTTCCCCCGGACTATTTTAAAGTCCAGCAAAATGCTCCTTTAAAGAGTATTTTAGGACACCTGGGTAGCTCAGTCATTAAGCATCTGCCTTCACTCAGGTCGTGATCCTGGGGTCCTGGAACCAAGGCCCACATCAGGTTCCCTGCTCAGCGGGAAGCCTGATTCTCCCTCTCCCACTCCCCCTGTTTGTGTTCCCTCTTTCTCTGTGTCTCTCTCTGTCAAATAAATAAATAAAATATTTTTTTAAAAAGAATATTTTAAAGCAGTCTCCTACATCATCTCATTTTGAGAATTAGCTCTAACTGCTGATTCTAATTATATAATCATATCTTCATTCTATTATCAGACCCAGCAAAACGAACAGTAGATCCTGCAAACCACCTAACACCCACAGGAGCTCAAACTCCACATATTCAAAACTTCTCTCCACCCCCCTCTCCTCCTCCGGGGTTTTCTGGTCCCAATGAATGTGGCCACCCTCCACCCAGCTGACTGAACCCGTGGCTTCTTCCCTTCTTTCACCTTCTGCATTTATTAAATGGCCCATCACAGTTGATTTCACCTCCCCATCTTCAGTTACACCCAAGAAAGGCCCTGATCCTTCCCGTTACCACTGCAGGCTGTGATACCATCAGAAAAGCAGTGTTGAAATTATGCCACGCCCCAACCATTTGGAGAGAATTCTGCTCAGAGCTATCCTCCCCCAAACTGCTCCAGATCTCCCCAGTCCTCCTAGAGTTACTCCAGCAAGACCGAGATCTTTGAACGCTAACAAAAATGGTACTAAAGAAAAAGAATGTAGATAGTAGGATTAGAAGGGTGGATCCTAACATTAGAAAGGCATACTAAGGTACAGGACTGTCAAAAGAGTGGAAGTCCAGGCTCAAGGGGGTGACCATGGGGCCAGAGAGAGGGAGGCAAGTAGGAGACATTTGAGTGCACAGGTGAAAGGCATCCTAGTAACAGATGGGCTTTGTAGTTTGGCAGATCTAACCTTGAATCCTGGCTCTACCATTTACTATTTGACCTTGAGATAGTTACTTAATCCCTCTGAATTTTGTGTTATCTGTGGGATAATACAATAGGAATAATAATATATATGCCACAGGGTTGTTGTGAGAATTAATTAATTCTTGTGTGGTGCTCAGCACAAGGCTCAGCACATGACAAGTCAGCAAAAAATAGAAGCCTTTATTTTTTTCCTCATTTGCTGCTGCCTTATGCCTTTCACTCTCAAGCTAGAGTTGTGTTTGGCAGGCTTCTGTGATGGCCCCCAATAATCGTTGCTTCCTGGTATTCATGTCCTTGTGTAAGTACCTCTCTCCTTGGGTGCAGACGAGGACTCTCCTTGTAAGTTGCTTCTAACTCATAGAAAAAGATAAAGGTGATGGGCTGTGATTAAGTTACAAAATATTGGGCTTTTGCCATCTTCCTAGCAACTCCCCTCCTCTTCTTGGCTTGTACACTTTGATGAAACAAGCTGCCATGCTGGAGAAGCCCACAGAAAACAGTTGAGGGTTGGTTGGTTGGCCAACAGCCAACTAGAAGTAGAGGCCCTCAGTCCAGCAGGACTGAATAGTAAGTGAATCCTGCCAACAACCATAGTGGATCCTTCTCCAGTTGAACCTTCAGATGAGATCCTAACCCTGGCTGACTCCTTTATCACAACCAGGTAGACACCCTGGAGCAGGCAACTTAGTAAAGCTACGCCTAGACTCCTGACCCACAGAAATTTTAAGATAATAAATGTGTGTTGGTTTAATCCATTAAGTCTGGGGATAATTTGTTATGCAATATAAGTAATACATAGAGTCAGTATCTTTCGTTATACAAAGTAATGCTAGACCTGGTGCTCCTGAACTCTCACTAAGGGCAGAATGGCGAACAAAGAGGGTTCTGACAGCAAAGGGGACCCTGACACAGCATCTAGCCATTATACAAGTCTCTTCCTAACCAAGTCAGGTGCACAGTGCAACAAGAATTAGTGCAGTTACTGTGGAAACTGGACAAAATAGCTCAAATGTGTACAGTTCTGGGAGACCTTCAGCATGTAGTTCCTTTCACCCCAATTTTACTCTCATCTCCAATATTCACTTCTTGTGGGTTGGTCCAGCACAAGCAAGGTGGTTAGCTAGAGCTTTTGCCCTTTGGATCAGACAAGGAACCAAGACATCATCCCCAAAACACACCTTTAACTTAATGAAGCAGAGCCACATACTCTTTTTTCCTTTACAGGCATGTGATAGAAAGAAATTGGGATTGGACCCCCATCACTACTATTTGAATATGACTTTGGGCAACTCTTCCCAACCTGCCTTGCCTCATCTATAAAATAGAGGAGACCCTGCTCTACTGCCTTCACAGAGTTGTTGTGGGTATTATGTAAGAACTGGGTAAGTTCATTAACCTCTCTGTAAGTCAATTTAGGATAGTAGTACCTCAGGTTGTGAGGACTGAACAAGAAAACATGTAAGCCGTGTAGCAAAACGCATGCTCAGAGGAGTTGCTCAGGGAATGTTAGTGCTTGTCACCATCATCACATGGTGTGCGTGAACACCGTGAAGAGCTATATGTCTGTAAACTGTAACTGACACTAGGTTCTCAGATATTGGCTCAAACAACAACAACAACAACAAAATGAATTAATGGCTGAGCAGTATTACATTGGCCAAGGTCAGTCCAAAGTGAGCTGGAAGACAATGGTTAGGCAAAGTTCCCTCCACTTTGCCTTCAGATTGAGCAAGAAAGATTCTGCCCCTCAGCCACATTCTCACTCTATGGCCCATCTTTCAAGGAGCCTTGAGGAGTCACTGATTGTCTAATTGCCCAGTTAGAAGATGTCCCCCAGGCTGTCACCTGTATCTTTGTCCTTGCTCCCAGCTGTGCTGTGTCAGCAGATTTCTTGCCCTCTCTGAACACCTGTTCTTTGGATGTCTCACATGACTTGGCCTGGAATCAACCAGTGCACAGTGCTTAGATCCAGTATTCTTGTCCTTCTTGGTTGTCTACTCACTGTGCAGTTCCAACCTGGCTTCTCAAATCAGCCCTCCTCTAGCTTCGGTCTGACCATCACATTTCCCTGCAGCTGGAACTCCCCCGCCAGGGTACCGCCACAGGCCTGGACTTCGCCATTCCCTCCCACTTCAATTCCATTTTAGTCTGGAGTGGCCAGATTGCATCAGTGAGTGCGGCCTAATTACCCTCTGATTGCCCGCAGGGACAGCTGCTTGAATGCGTGCAGTTTCCACCTACAGCCCGTAGAGGATTTTTGTGTTTGATGATTGCCTCCTCCAGCCTTTCTCGCTGAGCCACCAGACACCACCTCTGCCAGAGGTGAGCAGGCACTTTTAGGGAGTCCTTCGGAACGGATTGTTGGTTTCCACGAGGGCAGAGTCCATCCCTCTCCTTTCACCTCCGCCGCCGGCACCGCAGTCCAGCGCATCGTCCCTTCCCCTCTTCCATCTAGGCTCGCTCTCTCCAATCCTTTCTCTGCATCACCGCCAAGGGAACCTCCCCAAATGCCAGGGATCACAGCGGCATCCCATAGCCTTTAGGACAAAGTCCCAACTCCTTAGTAATACCCTTGCAAGGCCTCAGGGAAGCTGGCATTATCCCAGCCTTATTCCTTGCCACTTCCGCTCTGCCCCAGCTGTGCTTCCTTCCTTCCTCACCCCTGCCCAGCTCTCGCTTCCCTTCAGGCCTCCCCGGATACTCCTCCCTCGGTTTGTATCACTCTCTCCTCCTTGCTCCCTGCTGTCCCTCCAAACCAGCAAATGTCAACTCATCCATCGGGTGGCAGCTTAGGGTCAATTCCTCCAAAGGCTTTTGCTTCAGTTGGGCAAGGGGCTTTGCTCTGGACCCCACGGTACTTGGCATGTCTCCACTCTTGGCACCAGACACGCTTCACTGAAATTCTTCAATTCGTCGTCCTTGGCAGCATGACAGCTCTGCAGGCCAGGCTCCGTGGATCTTGTTCACCACTGTAACCCCAGCATCTAGCACAAGGCCGGGCACATGGTAGGTGCCAATAAATATTTCTCAGTTGAATCAATGCATTTCCTGCTACTGCTAAGAAACAGCAGAAATAACAGCAGACATTTTTATGACATCTCACTTTGTCAAACACTTACTGGTCAGGAAAGCACTTCACATAAAACATGAATTTTTTGCCTTTAACAAAGATATAACTATCACTTTCTAGCACGCCGATAATGTTTTTACTTTCTACCTTTCTCTCTCTCATGTGCTTCATGGGGTCCCTGTAGCCTCTGAATTGACTCTGAAATACCATTCCCCCCTTTCCTTCTCAGTCACTGAAGTCAGAGCAGCTGCTTCCGTTCCTATCTGGGTCCCTGCCTCTGTATGAAAGGAGAAATGCCTTCATCTGTTTGCAGCTAGTGGACGAAATGGTTGTTTGGCTCTTTTCTTTTCTTTTCTTTTCTTTCTTCTTTCCTTTTTTTCTGTTTGGCTTTTCTGTTTTCCTAGCCTTTTGTCATTCTTTCCCCCAATGGAGATACTTCCTCTGCCAAATGTACAAAAAAAATATTCTACTGTGCATGAAAAGCTCTCCCTTTGTCACCCTTCCTGCCTACTGCTATAACTGGGAGGTCATCTCCAGGGTCCTCTCCCTAGAAAATACACATCTAAGCAAAAAAACTGTCCAACAATCTCGTGGATTTGGACCCCACGTTAAGAATTACTGCTCTAGGGCCAATGGGGTGGCTCAGTAGGTTAAACACTGGACTCTTGCTTTCCGCTCAGGTCATGATCTTAGGGCTAAGAGATCAAGCCCTATGATGGGTTCTGTGCTGGGAGTAAAGCCTGCTTAAGATTCTCTTTCTCCCTCTGCCTCTGCTCTACCTTCCCCTTGTTTGCGTACACTCTGTCTCTAAGAAAAGAAAAAAAATTCCTGCTCCAGAAGGTAAGTAGAAAAAGATTTTTCATAAGTAACACTTAGGACAGCCAAAATGAAATGGAGCTAACAACTTGGTTTAGAATTTTAGATCTTTCAGTTGATTTGTTGTGGTTGCTGTCATCATTTTAAATCCTAGAGTTAGCAATGATTTTGAATAGGTTGTCTCCAGCTCAGCGGTGTCCTCCAACATCCCAAAGGGTGGGCAGCCCAGGAAGGGAAGCACTGTCAACTTAGAAGGGAGCATGTTCTCCTGTGTGATCATTTGTGACTGTAAATCTTGTCCATAAACCAATGGCTTGCTTATTCACCTCCCACAGAGATTTACCATGTATTATGATATGATTGCCACAGACAGACATGTGTTTATGGTCCCTTTGATAATGGGAGGGAGCCTGCATGTAGCGGCTTCAGGTTGGTTCCTTCAGATATTTATTGGGGATCTCTGGGTGAGACGCTGTGCCAGCCCCACGTGATGCTGGGGTGTGTCCCACAGAGCCTTCCAGCTGACCACCAGGATGCCTGGGCCAGTGCCATTGTGGTGGTAAAAAATATAAAAAAAGGAGTGAGAGATCCCTTCTTGTTTTCAGTAGGATTGCTGTGGGAAAAAAAAAAAAAAAGACTTCCTATGGATTTTAATCCTGTCATCATATACAAACTTTTTATTAAGCTTCTATTTAGCAATCGGTGAAAGTATGTAAATCTGGAAGAAAGGTAGGGCAGTGTCCTCTGGAGAAAGTTGAAGGACTGGTTTTCTTCTTCTTTCAAAGTTATCTTGAGCATTTAAGAATCTTTGGTGATATTTTGTTACTGGTTCTTTATTTGCCAAAAAGTGCTGTTTGAATATTATAATTGTCCTAAAGTTTACTTAAACACTGTTGTTTCTGTCTAAATTGCTTTGGGGGGAAGATACAGATGTAGTGATCTGAAGGGGCACCTGCACCCAATGCTTATGACAACAATGTCCACAATAGCCCAACTATGGAAAGAGCCCAGATGTCCATCGACAGATGAATAGATAAAGAAGATGTGGTATATATATGAATTATATGTATATAATACACATTATATATATTATATATGTATATATAATGGAATATTACTCTCAGTCATTGAGACTCAAAAAGAATGAAGTCTTGCCATTTGCAACAATGTGGTTGGAACAAAGGGTATTATGCTAAATGAAATAAGTCAATCAGAGAAAGACAATCAGCTCTCACTGATATATGGAATTTAAGAAACAAGGCAGAGGATCATAGAGGAAGAGAAGAAAAAATGATACAAGACGAAACCAGAGGGGTCGACAAACCATACAGGACTCTTAATCCTAGGAAACAAACTGAGGGTTGCTGGAGGGATGGGGTAACCAGGTGATGGGCATTGGGGAGGGCATGTGATGAAATGAGCACTGGGTGTGATATACGACTGATGAATGACAGACCTACACCCTGAAGCAAATAATACATTATAAGTTAAATAATTGAATTTGAATAAAAAATACATAAATAATATAAATTGCTTTGGGGAGGATGCCAATAAATGATAAGGTTATATTTCTTGAGCAGCCGCCCACTCATAGCATTGAGACTGACAAGGCAGTTGTGCCAGTCCACGTGGAGGGATTTCAGGGGTTCAAGGAAGAACCCTACCCCATGCTTAAATGTACACACTGAGAAACTTAGGTACCTGGGGGGAAAAAATCCCTGGAAGGCTATCTCAGCCTCCTCCAGCCACAGACCTCTAAGAGTTGAACAAGTTGGGTTTATTGCCCATCCCAGCGAGGTCTGGAAGAGTTTGGCTGGAGATACAAACTGGAGAGTTTTGAACACTATTTTTAGGACCTTTAGCTAGCTAAAGGCCACCACCCATTTGTACATTTCTTAAGGTCTTTGTACATTTCTTGTACATTCTTTGTACATTTCTTTGTACATTTCTTAAGCCTGACACCAGTCTTCTGCAAGCGGGCACCCAGGACTATCTCTCCAGAGGCAGGGTGCCCTGGGGCTGCGGGAGCCTCCTTTACCTATGGGCCTGTGGGTGTACCTGGCCCCCAGCCAGAGGTGCGGAGAGGCTGGCCCAGCAACCTTGCCTGCAGCAGAGTCAGCCTGAGTCCACCCCAGCCCTCTCTCCCCTCCCCTCCTATCTCCCACGGGAGCCCTTCCTTGCTAAATCCTGTCCCCAAATCCTTGTCTCAGGGTCTGCTTCTGGGGAACTGACAGTTAAGTCATTTGACAAGGATTATTACGAAAAACAACATACTTCTGCCCTTCCCACCTTCACCCCAGGCTCCCTCCAATTTCGTCTTCAGAAGCAAACATTTTATGTTCCTCTCAGCTTTTTTTTTTTTTGGTATGTTTATTTACATCCCCGAATCACATTTTTACAGTGTCATTGGCTTGTCATCCGTGGAGCGCTTGGTGGCTTCCCTAGAAACAACTCTCGGGAAGTGCTTAAAAAAATCTTTTGTCTACCCTCCCACTATATTGTTTGGCTGAGTATAGAACTCCAAGTTTGAAATGTTTTCTTTTCAGGAATTTGTGGTTTCATTGCCTTCTTGCCTCTAGCATTGTGCTAGAAAATTCTGAAGACATTTTGACTCCTCATCCTTTGTATATTACATGTTATCCTTATCTATATCTCTGTATCTCATTTATGAATTGATTTTGTTTTTCCCTTGAGGACTCCGGAAGCTTTCAGCATCCTCTCCTTCTTGGTGTCCTGAGATCTCCCAGGGGTAGGCAGTGCTGCGTCTTGGTGTGGTCTCTTTGACCGCTGGACCAGGCAGAGTGCACTCACATGTTCTGGAAACCTGTGTCCTGCAGTTGAAAGAGTCTGCTTTTTTTTTAAGATTTTTTAAAAATTTTATTTATCTGATAGAGAGACAGAGAATGAATACAAGCAGAGGGAGCGGGAGAGGGAGAAGCAGGCTCCCTGCTCAGCAGGGAGCACAATGAAGGGCTAGATCCCAAGACCCTGAGATCATGACCTGAGGCAAAGGCAGACACGTAACAGACTGAGCCACCTAGGCACCCCTCTCCTTAACTGATTCTTAAATGATGCCCTTCAGTTCCCTTATGTGCCCACCTTGTCTTTTTTCTTCTTCTTCTTTTTCTTCTTCTTTTTTTTTATTTTAAAGATTTTCTTTATTTATTTGATAGAGATCTCAAGTAGGGGGAGAGGCAGGCAGAGAGAGAGAAGAGGAAACAGGCTCCCTGCTGAGCAGAGAGCCAGATGCAGGGCTAGATCCCAGGACCCTGTGATCATGACCTGGGCCGAGGGCAGAGGTTTTCCCACTGAGCCACCCAGGCGCCCCTGTGCCCACATTTTCATTCCTACTTTTTAGTTCTTTGACTATTTTGCTTTGTTTTCTGGAAGATTTCCCTACCTTTATTTTTTAAGCTATACACTGAATTTTCTTAATATTCTACAATAACTGTATGTTTTTATATCTTCTGCTATCAAGTTTTGAAATTTTTAAAATTTGTTCTCAGGGTTTGTTTAAAACACACACACACACAATGGCATCCTGTTCCTGTTTCATGCATCTGGTATCTTCTCTTCTCTATTTGAGGATATTAATGATCATAGTTCTGAAATCTTCACCTCCTTGCCTAGATTCTGGTTACTCCACTCTGCTTTCTCCCCTTTGTGTTGAGCCTAGTCTTAGGTTACAAAGTTTCTTTAGCTGTGCAGCGATCCTTGGCAGCCCCCCTCAAATTTCCTTCAAGGCCAGTTTCATCCATGTGAGTGCTGACTGAGAGCTGCACCATGTCACTGGGAACCCTGGTGTTTTGAGGGCTGTCCTCTCCAGCTGGTCGCATGTACCAGGTTTCTGCAAAAGGTAATGCTTCTGGTTCTAGAATCCCAGAAGCTTTGCGGAGGAGGAGACTGGGAATCTCCCTGTTCGTTAGATACATTTTCTGTCTCCCCTACGCACCACTGTGGTAGACCCCCATCAATCCAAAGACCTCATGTTTCACCCTCTTCACTGGGAGTAACTCCAAGCTTCTGATGGGAAGAGGCAAGGGGAGACTGCACAGCAAGGAGAGAGAGAGAGAGAGAGAGAGAGTGTATGTGTGTGTGTGTGTGTGTGTGTGTGTGTGTATGTGGCGCCTGTATGTGCACAGGCACACCAACACTGTACCTGGGGTCTGACCAGTTCTTAAACAGACTGTCAGTCAGTTCTGTTTCTTCCAGAAGTAGACATAATGCTGATGTCAGGCTGCCTGGAATTAATTCTAGCTTCCTCTCCACTTCCTAGCTGTGTGGACTTGAGCAAGTTATTTGATTCTTCTGTGCCTCCATTTCTTCATCTGAAAAATGGGGACATTGACAGGCCAAGGTTATTATGATAAGTACATAAGGACATGAGCGCCCACACGCTGAGGGCTCCCTTTGGGCTTCTTAATAAAGATGGTAGACTAAGTATGAGCATTGACGGCTTGCTTCCGAAACCCTGATAAAAAGACTGAATGGATATGTTCCCCCAAAGCACATTATCCCAGAAGAACAAAAGAACAAGAGACAAGATTGCAGCAGGAAAATTTTGGAGGCTGCAAAGTAGAAATTTGGCTGGTAACTGACACAGCAGAGTTAAGAAACTGAAGGAGTTCATACGTGGTAAACACTCAGAACAGTCAAATGCAGTGAAACCATTTTGGAGGCTCTTAGGGTGGGAGAAAAAGACAATGCTGTGGAGATAATGAGATAAATGCCCAGACTTCCTTAGAAAAGGACCAGCAGGAGTTGGTACCATCTAGAAATAGGGAGAGGAAGGAATGGGAATGCAGCTAACATTCCTGACGGAAAGCAAGTCTTGAATCACCTAAGTTTGGGGTTTGGGAAAAGGATCATCTTAATACAAAGAGCCAAATGGAATAAAGTGTATATTAAAAATTGTATGCAGTTTCACCAGCATTGCATGTGGGGGAGAACGTCAGGCAGTGCACCCTCGATTGGAGGCTGATGCCCCATGGGTCCAGCATTTGGAAGAAAACCCAGGGCATCGGGGGCTTGAGAGAGAGGGAGGGACAAGGGGGCTGAAGTTCACCGGTTCAAGCTGTTTGTCTAGTTTCGATGATACCCCCACCCCAGGGCTTGTCTATGCTTCGCTAACGCGATTTGGTTCTGGAGCCCCTGTTGCTCCCCAGAAGAAACCGTACAGAGCCATCTTGTGGTGGCAAAAGGACACACAGGCTTCCGGTGAAGAAACTTTATTGGATTTTCTATGCCATCAGCCGGTGTAAATACATCTGCATACTATTGTACCCTTGATTCCTCCCATACAGCCGGACAGCATTTTAAAGTGGTCGGCAAATGTTTACAGCAATCTAGACTTGTCGCGCTAACACATTTACCACAGGTAATTATCTTAACTACCTGATAAAAATGTAATTGGCATGTTGTAATGCTATTGTCTGAAAGGCTTTGACAGTCACTTTCGTGGGATCCTTGGTTATCTTTATAGGTACATAATCCAATCCAATTTTGATCATTAGTTTGTGATTTGATTAAAGTAAACAGCCAAATTGGGTGATCGTGATCCTGAAAGATTGGCTCTTTGCCTCAGTTGCGTGGTTTTGATTTTTATGTCGTGGGAAAATAAGAAACTCCCGATTGCTGCCACATGCCAGGCGGCCACTGCTCTGTTCTGAGGATAAACCTAATTTGTCCGAGACGGTACAAGGTGTGGAGCATCAGTTTGTCTTCTGGAAGCCTCCGTCATTTCGCGAGGGACTTTTCTCACATTCCCAACAGCACTGACACACGCTGACCCCTGAGACGGCGCAGAGCCCGACACCAGGCGTCGGGGACAGGCGTTCAGAGGGCCCACCGCCGACCAGCTGCTGTCTGAGCCTGGCCGCTGGCGGCTGCGTCTTCCCCTGGGCCTCCGGACCGTTCCAACAGCCCGCCCACAGAGGGAGCGTCTCGCGCCGCGTCAGCTGGGACTGCGGAGGTCCGTGTGCTTTTCTGCGTACAAACCTCAGGCCCCACATAGGCACACTGGATACTCACTGCGAGAGACATTTTAAAAATTTTGTTTTTTAAAGGTTGTTTATGTGAGAGAGAGCGCGAGCAGGGGGAGGGGCAGAGGGAGAGGGTGTGAGAGAGAGAGAGAGAATCCCAAGCCGACTCCCTGCCGAGCTCAGAGCCCTCCGCGGGGCTCGATTTCATGACTCTGAAATCACGACCTGAGCTGAGACTAAGAGTCGGATTCTTCAGTGACAGCCACCCAGTCGTCCTGAGAGACAATTTTTTTTTTTTTTTTAATGTGATGACCAATAAGTTTGTCTCACTTCTCTCACCTTCTCTATGTGTTTCCTTGGATGGGCAACTTCTCAGCCACTTGCCCAGTGCTGGGAAGAGAACTTCTGGGCCGTGTTTAGGAAAGCCAAGTCTCAGGACGACAAACAATGGAGCTATGAGCCCTGGCATGGTATAGAAGTTTCCAGGCACGGAGGAACCGCCCCAAACCAGACGGGGTGTGATCTGCTAGAAATGACTTTGACCATGCTCTCCAGCCCACGAAGACAGAATTCAGTTCGATTTTTAAAAACTAGCAGTTTTCTCCATGTCCTTAGGGCAACCTAGAATGTAATTTCTGCTCAACGATGCTCACCCAGCCCTTACCCCACACCAGCCTGATCTTTGCCCAGCAGACACAGAGGCGCCTGCCTGACCTCAGCCCTTAGCCCACGAGGGCCTCTGAGCCCGATGACTTCCTGCCGAGGCGTGCCCGCCTTGCCTGTGTGTTAGATCCTGGCTCTGCGGGTCTTATGTTGTTGTCTCATTCTTTCACGACTGCCACGTATCACCCACATCTGCCCAGGGAGGTGCCAAATACCACAAAGGCAACGGGCGACAAGTGTAGAACAGGTGATGGGATCCATGTGGTCACTTAACAGACATGCACGGAGCTCGGACTCCGTGCCGGGCACTGCTCCAAGCCCTGGGAAGTCAGCAGTGAGTAAAACAGGCCAAGGTCCTGCTCTCAGGAGCTTCGATTCCAGTGGGAAGACAATGAAAAAAGAAATTCATCACATTCTAGATGTAGAATCCGAAGCAGTTTGCAAGGTCACCTGGGACTCTGGGGGCTGGAGATGGGAATAAAATCAGAGCATTCAGTGATGAAAGTGAGTGAGACTCCCCAGCTTTTAATGTCATTGGGCGTCAGTGTTTGTGATGCACACCGTCAGCGCCTTTGCAGGTGAGGAGGAGGCTCTGGGAAGTCTGTGCCTTGCTCACATTTTGGGTACTCCAGCCTTGAGTCCAGGGGTTCTCATAAAACCTGCAGCATCTCTCCTGCCTGGGGGGCTTGACTGAGAGCTGTCCTGGGCACCACGGCCTCCTGATAACACCCTGCAGGGCTCACCTCCACCCACAGCCCAGCAGCAGGAGGAAATCAAGGTCATTCGTGCTGCCGAATTCAAATTACCCTCGGCAAACACAGTTCATTTTATAGAGCAGACGGGATCACCCAGTTAACTTAAGGGGGAGAAGAGAAAGAACTTTACTCATCATTAATGTTTTACTACCTTTCTCCAAAAGTATAACCTTTAACCCCCGAATCAACCCTGGACTGAGGCAGAGGAGGCTGAGCTGCTGGGTCAGCTCCGGGTGCCGTCTGTCGCTGGGCCAACGCTGTTTCCATCAGGAGAACAAATAAACAGAAAGATAAGCTCTTTAAAGCACATGGTGAAGCAGACCCAGGATTTCCCCCTCAGAGATAACCGGCTGCTCGGACCTCATCTGGATGACGGGGGGCCTGTCTGCCTAAGTGCCTGGCACGGACCTGGGCCTTTGTAGTGACCAGAGCCAGGAAAGTCCATCCATCCACCTGGAGAAGAAGGTAGCCTGCAGACATTCTGGGACCAACTCCGCCCCTGCCCCAGCTGACTCCCTGAGGACATGAAAGATCTGATGCGTCACTTGCTGGCCAGTAACTACCAGCATGGGTCTTCTTTAGCCCAAGGACTCCAAAGCCCGAGTCACGTTTGGTGGACAGAGTGGACAGAGCATCTGTGCATGAAGGGATGCCACAGAGCTCCCTAGGCCATGGGCTGCCTGGGCTTGCCCTTGACACACAGCCTGCGAGCTGAGCAGGGAACAGAGGAAAACTTTCCCAAGTGTAAATGACAGGCACTTCCAGACACTTACATTTTTATAGATGACTGATGCCTGATGATTTGTGACCTCAGCAGTGAGTCATTAGGAGTCAGTGCAATTTATCCTTCTCAAACCAAAATGAGCCCGGGACTGGAAGAAACTGACCGTTTCACTTGGGTTCCTTCCTGAGCAGCGTGGTTGGGATTCCTGCATTTCGGGGGGAGGAGCACTTGGTTATCAACCTCTGTCTTGAGTTGGTCATGCTTTGCAATTGCTGGCTTCTCTTGCTTTTAAATTGGAACTCACCGGCTGCTTTCGCTTTTTTATTGTCAGTTCCGTTTGTTGTGGTTGTTTGATTAGCCCTGCTGTGTGCAGTGGTGCAGCATCTGCCTCCACTCCCCCCGTAATTACACGGAAACACATCAATACACATGTGTTTAAACATCATCCATCCATGCCCCTATTGCTATATCAGAAATGCGCCTAACTCTGCCGGGGAAGGGACAGGACGAGGTCTGTTTTTATGCCATACAGAAACTGTTTGAAGTAAGGAAGCCATGATTTTTTGCTTGTCAAAGTGGGTTGTTGTCCAGAAAGTTTCTGGAGCACTCACTGTCCCAGAAGTCTGGAGTGCCATTGCACTGAGTATGTGTGGGTGTGCCAGTAGACATTTAGCAATCAACACTCAGGGGTAGTGTGTGTGTGTGATCTGTTTCATCTATAGCTTTATTCAAAATGTTACCGATGTAGAAGATGTCTGACCCATAATGTACAAATAAGACAATATACAGCATTGATTGGAAATTCCATACAGCCATATGACCCTTACAGAATGCTTTAAGCAGATGTTTTTGGGGTTTTTAAAAATTATTTTTATTTTTTTATTTTTTATTTTATTTTATTAACATATAATGTTTTATTTGCTTCAGGGGGTACAGGTCTGTGAATCATCAGTCCTATGCGATTCACAGCACTCACCTTAGCACATCCCCTCTCCAATGTCCATCACCCAACCACCCTCCCCTTCCCACCCCTCTCTCTCCAGCAACCATCAGCCCATTTCCTGAGATTAAGAGTCTCTTATGGTTTGTCTCCCTACCTGGTCCCATCTTGTTTTAATTTTTCCCTCCCTTCTCCGCCACAGCCCTTCCACACTGCCTCTCAAATTCCTCATATCAGAAAGATCATATGGTAATTATCTTTCTCGCTTTCAGCAGATGTTTGTTGAGTTCTCATATCCCGTGTCCAAGCTATAGTTGCAACTGAGGACAAACTGTAGTTCTGACATAAATGTTAGTTGGTATTTTTAAGAGTAAGACCAAATAGAACGACAAAGGTGATGCCGAAACTTCAGCCATTTATCAAAGATGTGTGTGACGGCTAAATCAGCTAATGTCTGCAAACCCTGGAAAAATATATTTTCAGTTTTTCAGCTATTCACAACTGAGCAACTAACAAATGACACACTTGTAAGTTTCATCGGCGGTATCACTGACATTTTTCTCTGTCCGTTTCTTTAAGTCCAGACAATCAACAAAACAATAAACTGAGCTCTGATTTATAACATTTTGCCCACTTTTATGGTGTAAACACTCCCCTCGTGGCAGATTTCAGTTGACTGCCATGACGTCACTGAACATGGAGGTGGGAACACTGCCTAGTTTTATGCCCTCCAAGAGTGTGTCCCCGGACTGGCACAGAAACCCAAAGTCCCTGCAGGACAGGGCAGCTGGATGGCTTAGTTGGTTAAGCCTATGCCTTTGGCTCAGGTCTTGATGGGGTGGTGTGTCCTGGGATGGAGCCCCATGTCAGGCTCTGGGCTCAGCAGGGGTTCTGCTTCTCCCTCTCTCTCCCTCCATTCTCTCTCTCACTCGCTCTTAAGTAAATAAATAAAATCATTTTTAAAAAATGAAAAACAAAGACAAAACAAAAAACCAAAAAGGTACCTATAGAACAGAGTAAATGTAAAATGTAGTAAAAGCGAATTAGGGAAGTGATCATCTTCAAGTAGTCTTACCTTTGCCTTTCCATAATTTAATGACCAGTAATGGCTCTGTGTAATCACTGGTCTGGGAGATCCTTGTGAGCCGGAACCAGCTGGCCCGGCCCATCACTGAGTGTCTGGCAGGAAGACTACTGTGGCCTAAGAAAGACTAGTTATTTATTCAGACATGGTGATTATATTTCCCATTCTCACTTCCTTGACTTTATAATTTGGCCAGCCGCTAGGCCTGGGCTTGTCCCCTTCAGTGTCAGCCCCCCACCTGGAGGCCCTGACTGCCTGAGATTCTGCAGGGAGCCTGGCGGGACAGGTCTGAACTTGCAGCCGGAAGCCCAGCCCCCGCCATAAAGAGGAAGTGCTAGGAGCAGTTTGAGAATTAGGAAGAGAGTGCCAGCCAGCGACTAAAAGCCTAGTGCGGCCATAAAAATCTGCCCCGGGTTATGTCTTGAGAAACAAGGTGTTGGCTTTCAAGGTGTTTAATTTTCTCTCTCTTAGAAACTTAACCAAAAACTTCGATTACACAGGCAGATCATAAAACTCAAATTCCAGGGTTGGAGGACATGTCTAGGGATCTGTATGGATGAAATACATTTTACAATGCTTTATCAGATGTCTAAAAATGCTCTTTTTAAAAAAAAACCCTTTTTAACCCTCTTTTTTTTTTTACCTGCATTTGTGCGATTATTGGTCAAGTGTGGAATTGTTGGAGTTTTATTTTGCACAGTATCTAATTGTCAGTGATGACAGGTCTCCATGTTTTTCGAGAAGGGTCCATTCATTTAAAAAGAGAACAAGACTAAAACATTTCTCCATCTTCTACTCCCTTTTTTTTGTTGTTGAAATGACCGGGGATCCTGCAGATCCCAGGGGAGGCTGTGTCCTTGCCCTCCTCGCATGCAGGACTGTTCTAGACCAGCTCCCAGCTCCCTTGCTACTGTCATTCCAGTAAGGAAGTATCTTAGAATTTAAGACTATTCCCTTCTCGGAACACTCACCTGTGGACTTCTCGAGAAAATGAGTTCAAATAAACAAATTCCTAATTTGGAAGCCATCCTAGAGTTTTGAACACAAAAATCTGCTCTTTGAAAGGCACTACAGAAAAAATAAATTTAAATACTCATACTAGTAAGTAATTCTGTTCCAGAAGCCCCTTCTACTCAGAACCAATATTTAGTAATAGGGTGAAGAGGACAAAAGATCAACTCTTCTTGAATAAGAAGCCTGAGGAAAGTAAGCAGCCTCATAAATTCCTTTTTCATTAGGGAAATGGCCAGGTTGAGCTACAATGATCCGGTTTCCAAGAGGCACCTGGAGAAGTAGGAATGCAGGTAGCACTTGCTGAAACACAACCGTCAACCACAGTTTGAATAACTGTGACACTAACAGCATTTACGAACATTCAAATGAGCTCTTTTCACCGTGCCCAGATGGCTATTGACATAACTCCTTTAATGAAAAGGTCTTTTGACGACAAAAGCATTTTAGTTTTTGAAGGAGGAAGCCTTCCTTGCTGGGCTTAATTGATGAGGTTTCACTGTCCCCCTTTTTTCTAGTAAATCCAGCTCTCCCGGTCAGGGTCAGGATGCAGGATCAGGGGATAGGGAGTGCCTGGTTTTGCCAGCACTCCCAGGAGCTCACTGTGTCCACCCATCTGGGGTCTGCCCCCTTCTGTATCTCCATCTCCACATCTGTTTTATGGGTATTCTAACCTAGCAGTTAGTTCCCTCCTGTTCCTGGAGAGGTTGTAAGCGCCGTAAGACAGACCCTGTGAGCAAGCATGCTTCATCTGGAATGTGCTATCACTTCAAGTCCTTCTCTGATTTCCCCCAGCCACAGCCCAGGGGCTAAGGGGTGGGGTGGGGTTCCACAACTGGCCGAGAATGTAAAACTAGCTCTTTGAATCAAGGACTCTTTCATGAGTTTATGCAGGTGTCTATTATTGGAGCACAGTTGGTATGTTTGTCTTTAAACCCCAGAAGTTCAAGTTCCATTCTGGGCCCAGAGGGTAAGGAGGAGAAGGGGATGAAGCTGGAACTCCTTTCTGGGCTGTGGAACGGAGGGAAACAGTCTACTAGCTGCACCTTGCGAGGACTAGCTATGAACCCTAAAACATCATTCATTTAATAAGAGGTTACTGACTTTGGGCACTTGGGTGGCTCAACTGTTAAGCGTCTGCCTTTGGCTCGGCTCATAATCCCAGGGTGCTGGGATTGAGCCCCGCATCAGGCTCCCTGCTTAGCGGGAAGCCTGCTTCTCCCTCTCCCACTCCCCCTGCTTGTGTTTCCTCTCTCGCTGTGTCTCTCTCTGTCAAATAAATATATAAAATCTTTAAAAAACAAAAACAAAACAAGAAGTTACCGACTCAAGAGTATGTAACCCAAAGTAGAAAATCCTCTGAACACATGGCCCAAATAATTACAAAGGGCTAAACTAGTTGGAATAAAATTCTTACTGAAATATTCCCATCTGTATTTTGGTCAGATTTCACCTTTGAGGATAAAATCATGCACTATATCAACAACAGCCTCGATTAATAAAAGCACAGAAGAGGGGTGCCTGGGTGGCTCAGGGGGTTAAAGCCTCTGCCTTCGGCTCAGGTCATGATCCCAGACTCCTGGGATAGGAGCCCCGCATCGGGCTCTCTGCTCAATGGGGAGCCCGCTTCCTCCTCTCTCTCTCTCTCTCTCTGCCTACTTGTGATCTCTGTCTGTCAAATAAATAAATAAAATCTTCAAAAAATAAAAAATAAGAAATAAAAATAAAAGCACAGAGGAAAACTTCAATGGAAACTAAAAATTCCAAGGCTTTTCAGAATTCAGAAATTTGGGAGATGGGAAGTGAACTATCCCCTACAGAAACTGGAATTGAGAGCATTTCCTAAGGCATTAACAATGGGTGTAGCTAAGTAGGACTGGGATTCCTGGCCACAAAACCCTTTGCTCTTTTCAAAGACAGATAATCACCCAGACTTCAAGGACCACACAGAACAAAAGTGGAAATTCGATAAATATTTAATAAACATTTTTCATGCTCATGATAACCAGGAGTGTTTTTATATTTGGATCAGTACAGTAAGATGCCTATAGGTTTATATCGGGCATGACACCACTGGTCTAAGGTCCAAAGAAATATAATACTTCATATCAATGTGTCCACAATATATACTATTGGGTACTAACATTCTCCCCATGTGGGCGTACATCATGCTTTGTACTTCTAGAACATAACCTCACACATTTGAACCTTACAAAAAAGCTAGAAGAAAATGTATGATTCCTAGTTTATAAATAAATAAGCTCACATACGGAAAGTTTTCTCTTTTTTCAAGAGTTTATTTATTTGTTTGAAAGAGAGAGAGTGAGCAAGAGAGAGAGCACAAGTGGTGGGAAGTGCAGAGGCAGAGAGAGAAGCAGCTTCCCTGCTGAGCAGGGAGCCGGACGCAGAACTCGATTCCAGAACATGAGCCGAAGGCAGATGCTTAAACGACTGAGCCACCCAGGTATCCCTGAACAATTATATTTCTGATAACAACTCTATCAACAAATATATTTACTCTAATAAATTCTTTAACTTTTTTTTATGTTTATTCCCATAAACATAATGCAAATTATGAAATCTGCCACTCTAAATCCTAATGGTTTTCAGCTGTACAGTTTAGTGGCATTACGTATCTTCTGTTGTAAACCATCCCCACCATCCAGCCCCAGCAACCTCATCTCACAAAACTGAAACCCCTTATCTAGTGAACAAGAAGTCCCCGTTCCCTTTTCCAGGCAGCCCCTGGCAGCCACCATTCCACTTTCTGACTACTTCAGACACCTATCTAGGTGGAATTATACAGAATTTGTTCTTTTGCAACTGGCTTATTTCATGTAACGTCATGTCCTCAAGGCTCATCCATGAGGTACTGTGTGTCGGAATTCTCCTTTTAAGGCTGAATAATAAATATTCCATTGTATATACCTCGTGTCTTGTTAATTCCTTCATCTGTCAATGGACAATTGAATTACTTCCAGTTTTTAGCTAGTATGACTAGTGCTGTTATGAACATGGATGAACAAATCTCTGTTCAAGGGGCACCAGGGTGGCTCAGTCATTAAGCATACGACCTTGGCTCAGGTTGTGATCCCAAGGTCCCAGGATCAAGCCCTGCATCTGGCTCCCTGCTCAGCAGGAAGCCTGCTTCTCCCTCTCCCACTCTCCCTGCTTGTGTTCCCTCTCTCTCTCTGTGTCTCTCTGTCAAATAAATTAAAATAAAAATCTGTTCAAGTACCTGTTTTTCATTCTTTTGGGGGATATACCCAGAAGTAGAATTGCTGGATTATAGAGTAATTCTATTTAAAAAATGTTTAATCATGGCAAAAAAACAAAAACAAAAACAAACCCACACATAACAAAAAAATTAACACTTAAGAATTTCCAAGTGCACAGTTAAGTAGTGTTCAACTATTTCCAATTTTTTGAGGAACCACCATACTGTTTTCCAGAGTCTCTAACACATTCCTGTTTTCATCAGCAGCCAAAGAGATAAGACAAACGAAGCTCTTAGAAGAGTACATTTAAATTCAATAAATATTAACCAACAATAAGAACAGCAACAATAAAAACAGTAATGATGCAATTCAGGGACGATTTATAGGGGGTTTTTATTGTGGGACACCGTGCCAGGCATGGTGAATGATGTAAAATCCCGTAGGACAATCTCTTTGCCTTCACCATGGTTATAAATCTCCCTGGAGGGACAAACATTGTAGGCATCTAACTCATCATTTAAGCAGAAACACAGAAGGGCGTGAGGAGGTGTGCCGAAGCCAGGGTATCCTGGCAAGAGCCCATTGGTCCGTCTCAGTGGTGTTTCAAAGTCAGCTAGAGTAGGGGTGTTTCTACCATGAGAATCTCAAACACCACAAATCAGGGCTCACTTTCTGCCCAAAGAGCTGGTTGTTACACATTTACCAGCCTACCACTGAGCACAGTTATCTGCGCTTTGGGAAATCCATCCATGGACTCTGCTCTCTCTTGCCTTTTTTTTTTTTTTTTTTTTTTTAAATCAATCATGAATTTGTTTCTCAGCACCATGCTCTGAAGGAGAAATGACAGTAGGAGCCAATCCGTGGAACACATCCATCAGAAATCAAGTCAGAAGGGCCCATTGATGACCCCGTGTGCTGGGATCGAACCAAGGACCTTTCGACCATGAGTAGACCATCTTTCAAGTGAGAGGAACGCAGCGAAAAGCTGATAAGAATGCAGCGCTGTGGGTACAGATTCTCCCAATCCTGGACATTTTCCGCTCAGTTTAACCTAAGTTATCGAAATCACTGAAACCACACTTCCCCTTCAGGGATGATGGGATTTAATGATTTACATGAAAAGAAAAGAAGTTTCTTCAAAACGGTGTTGTCGCAAAGATCACATGAGCTGACATTACATCAAAAAGTTTCGTAAATTGTAAAACGCCATGCAAAATCAGAGACATGATAATAACGTATTTGTAGAAAAAAAAATGAGGGTCCGCATGCTCCGTTAATTTCTTCTGCTTTTTGTTATCATTACATAAACAGCTTTTAAAAGAATTATTGAACCATTAAATGTTTATGAAAGGTATTTGGTGCCCAAAGAAGACACTATATGGTCTTTTGTATGTATGTTCCCAGTCTTGAATAGAAATGCAAAGAAATCACGGTTATCGTCTTGACATGGGAAAGGCATGTATGTTTGTTATATATCCTCTGATAGAGGGTTTCTAGCCAGCTGGAGCATCCGGTGAGATTACCACAATGTTTTCAGTAACTACCTATATTTGACTTTGGCACCTTTTTAAAAGTCAAAAGAGGCCTTTGCCAGGAGGCATAAAAAGTCATTCCATATGCAAAACAACTGAAGCTCTTTAGCATCTGGGGAAGGAAACACATCTGTCTTCTGTCTATTTCTTCCCTAAATGTCTCCCTGAATCCACTTTTATGGAGGTCGTAAATATCCCATTCTATTGGAATCCCGGAGTTAACAAT
This sequence comes from Mustela erminea, assembly GCF_009829155.1. Lineage (NCBI taxonomy): Eukaryota > Metazoa > Chordata > Mammalia > Carnivora > Mustelidae > Mustela > Mustela erminea. Next base: position 77,205,898 of record NC_045628.1, read on the forward strand.
ACCCCAGCGACTATAAACACAAGACGCTGCCTTCGGGAAAGAGGTGCACTCAAGGAAGCAGAGATCTTTGTGACAGTGGCCTCGGTGTGGGCCACAGGCCAGCTAATCACATTACCATGAGCGCCAAGAGGTGGCCTGCAGACCGTGAAATAAAGAGGAGGGGGAAAGCAAGACTAATCTCGTTAAAAGGAAAGCGAATATGGACGCTGATTTTATATAGCTGCTCTGAACGCCCCGTTTTCCCAGGACTGGGTCACCTGCGCGTCCTTGGGAGCTCGGGCTGGTTTCCTCGCATTGTTCAGTTCAGGCAAACGCTGGGGCCTCCTGGGCTCGCTCAGATCTCATCTCCAGAGTATTCTGTTTAAGGAGAAAGAAAAAAAAAAAAGACATCACACCCTTTCCCCACAAAAAGCCTTCTGGAGGTGCCCTTTTCCTTCATGACCCTATTTTCCATACACATCCCTTAGGTTGTCGAAAAGGACAAAATTCTCTAAAGACTTGAAGAACGGGTCAAGCTTTTCACGTGTTCTGCAGCTTCGAGGAAAGAAGCACGTAAATGAAATCTGAAGAAATCCACCAGATGGGCCTTTCTCAAAGTGTGGTCCGCGGGTCCCTAGGGGAGCCCTTGCTTCCAGGGGCCCCTCCTGGTTCTCCCTTTTTCAACTGCAGAGCTGTGGGAGGTGGGGTTTCCTTACAGAGTTCAACCCAATGAACAGACGAAGACAGATCCAAACAGACAGGGGAATCATCTGTTGGCAAGATAGGCCAACTAGAAAGCAAGGCACTGAAGATTTACAAAAATGGAAAGCCATGCTATTCTTTTCACTGAATGTTATGCTGTTTCAGAAAGTAGAACTCTTTCTGATAAAAATACTTATGTTAACACGTAAAGGATTTATTACTGCTATTTTTAAGTGAATTTGTACAATATTTTAAAAATTCCTTCATTTTTATTCTAGTGCAGTAAATATGGGTAGACAGAAGGCACATAAACAAAAGGTCTTTGGAATCCTCAGTAACTTTTAGAAATCTAAAGAGGTCCTAAGACCAAAAAATCTCAGAACTGCTGCCCTGGAAAGACCTGAGAACAATTCATTATAAACATTGCTCATTGCACTAAATCTCCATTTTTAAGACTGTGGACTAAACAGTAGAGATTATCCTCAAACTGCTGCAAGGGCCTTCTAAGGCTAGAGCCTTAAATTAGACTTTGATCAGAGGCACATGATGTACAGGGAATGAAGAACTGTAGAAACCCCGTGAGCCCAGGAAAATGGCCAAGAGGTGAGGGATAAGTCACTTAGCAAAAAAGGTGAATCTCTGGAGATCCATCCAATTTGTTGTGCGTATGAGAAGCTTGTTTTTTCTTATTGCTGAGGAGAATTCCGTGGTGTAGACGTACCATGGCTCATCTGACTCTTCACTTACCAAAGGACATTCAGGTTGGCTGCAGTTTGAGGCTATTACAAATAAACATTTGCATATAGGTTTTTGTGTGAACCAAAGTCTTCATTGCATGGGGATACATTTCCAGTTGCTGGGTCATATGTTAATTATAAGTTTAGTTTTTTAAGAAACTGGCAGACTGCAGAGTGGTGGTACTATTCTGTGTTCCCAAGAGTAATGTGTGACCAATCCAGTTTCTCACCAACTTCGTCAGTATTTAGTGTTGGCTCTGCTTTTTATTTTTACTACTCTGGTAAATGCAGAGTGGGATCTCATATGGTTTTAATTTGCATTTCCTAATAGCTAATGATGTTGAGTGTTTGTTTGTTTTCTTTATTTTGTACACTTTTTTTTGTACACTTCTCTTGTGCAATGTCTTTGCCCACATTTTAATGAGTTTTTTTTTTTAACTATTGAGTTTTAGGGGTTCTTTGTATATTCTAGATAGTAGATAGTAATCTTTTATCAGATATATGGTTTGTAAATATTTTCTCCCACTTTGTAGCTGGCTTTTTCATCTTCTTAATAACAAGGATCTTTCACAGGCAAAATTTTAAATTTCGAAGTCAAGTTTATCAGTTTTTCTTTTTATGGCACATGCTCTTGGTGTCAAGTCTAAGAACTCTACCTAGCTCTGGATCCTGAAGATTTTCTTTCATGTTTTCTCTAAAAGTTTCAGAATTTTACTTTTTACATTTAAGTTCATTTTCCACTTGAAGTTAATTTTTCTAAGAGGAAGACCCTTTGCTCCAGCACCATTTTTGAAAAGGCTACTCTTCCTCCACTGAATTGCTTTTGGTCCTTTATCAAAAATTGGTGGAGTGTATTCCTGTGGGTCTATTTCTGGGTTCTCTCTTCGGGTCCACAGAGCCCAGTATTTGTCCCTCTACCAATACCACCCACTCTTGATTATCGTAGATATATAATCAGCCTTGAAATCAGGAAGCCTGCAATGAATTCTATTTTGGAAAATTTATTTACAGACCTAAAGTCTTAGTCTTCGATCATAATAAATGTAGTAGTTCAAACATTTACATTTTCTTGACATCTCATCGATGATCACAACTTGTGTTTTTTTCATTGAAATTCACACTTTTCCTCAGGCCCTGGAACTTACTTTGTGCAAGTTACTTGACCGCTCTGGGTCCCAGTGTCCCCATCTGTGAAATGGGAAGAAGAGACCCTCCTTTGGAGTTTGTACCTACTTTGTGGGAGACACTGCCAGTCAGACTGTACAAGGCCACGAGAAAAGCAACGAGCGTGGGGCCTGGCAAGCAGCCCAGGCTATGCGCCCATCCTCCTTTCTCTTGGCTCAGAGTGATTCTGGCACTTCTGCTGATAGTATGTGGAGTTGTCCCTCATCTTTCTGCCACTTGCTCTCGTTTCCCAAACCTGATAGCATGTGAAGGGATACACCACTCTCCTAACAACCCATCACTAATCTATACTGTAATTCATCGATGTTAAAGTCTAGAAATGAATTAAGCTGTTCGCTGGCGGGTAGATGGGACAGTTTGGTCCTTGAAAGGGCTCTGCTGGCTGCTGGAGGCACAGCAAATCCATAAAGATGGCCAGAGGCTAAGCTGGTAATAATAGTAGACGCATCCTCTCCCGTTACTCAGAACAGTCCCCTCTGCTCTGCCCTGCATAACACACCCCAAAATGAAAGTTTTATTCCAAGTCCTCGTCTTCTCCCCAAAGCAATATATTTCAGGGTTTTCTTTCCTCTAAGCATCTCAGTCTATCCTAGTGAGCTACTATTTTTTTCCATTTTATGTTTTCTCTTTATAAATCATCATTTAACCTGGACACTCAGATGCCTATTTCTAAACTGCTAATTCAGCAAAAAAGCGCTGTTGTGAACACATTTAGGTGTTTTGCATCCCTTATGTATGCCTAGTTTCTCTGATGTGCTTTACATGAGTGTGATTTCTATGACTCAGTGGTTTAGCCAACTTTATAGACAATTAGGTCCACAGGGATGTTTTATAAGTGATACATTTTTCTTTATAGACAATGTTTATGTTATTATGTTATGTAGTCCTGTTTATTATTATGTTTCCCATACCTTTTTAAAATTCCTTTGCTTAACTTTTGTATTTTAACTTTTTAATTGAGAGATGTAAAACACATCCAGAAAGGTGCACGTAAATCAATGTCCAGCTTCATAACTCATTTAACATTGTGTGCCCGTGCATTCCCCAGCCAGGAGGATCCAAAGAACATTTCCAGAATCCCAGATGTGTCTACATGTCCCTTCTCCTTTATTTCCCTCTCCCCACCCGATAACCACTGTCCTGTCTTCTAGAATGATCACATTCTTTGGAGTGAATTGTAGAGTTCAACACATCTCTGTGTGTCCCCTTCAGCAACCAATGTATAAACAATGTAACTCTATCTTGTTTGTCTTGCTTCCTCCCCCAGCATTACTTTTGCAGAAGGTCTCCATGGTTTATGCATCTTCATTGCATGTGATTATACATCAGTATTCAAGTACATATTTATATTTTTCTTTGCCAATGATCACTTGTATTGTTTCCAGTGTTTGGCTGATATTGGTTTATTGCTGATGAACATTTGTATTATTTCCAGTATTTAGCTGGTATCGGTTAACTGCTGATGAACAATTTGTATTGTTTCTGGTATTTGGCTGGTGTTGGTTCATTGTTGATAAACACTTGCTTTGTTTCCAGCATTAGGCAGTTGTGAACAATCTTGCTAGCACATTCTTTTGTACTTGTGCCTGGGTACACATATCTCTGAGGTAGATCGAAGAGCTGGGGTTTGTGGGTCATATCATCTATGATAAGGACATCTGCAAAACGACTGAGAATGTGCACACTTCTGGTGAGGAGGACCTCAGTCTCCCCGTCCTCAGCCTATGCCATCGACAGAGGGTACCAAGTGGCAGGATCGAGTGCTGGTTTTAAACATGGCACAAAAATGACCTTCCTAAGTGCTGATGTGTGAGAAGGGCAATTGAGGGGGGCCTACCATCTGCAGCCTGTAATGTTTCTTTCTAAAAAAATTCGTTGTTCCAAAATAAAAGGAGCTACATAAAAGTGATACTTAATAACATCTTATTTATTCTGTCCTTTTGAAACGCTGAAGAACTTCAGGGACCATCCAAAACAAACTCTAGGCAATATGCTAGGCTAACAGCTACAAAACAGAATATTTCAACCCAGCTTTCCAGGAGCTCACTTGGTGTATAAATGGGGCAGGATCAAGATCCGTTACAAGTAAATGTTCGCTGGAAAAAAGAATTAGCCAAAGTACCTCGCCCCAAGCCACACTAGTACTCTGCCTACTGCAGAGCATTCTCTCCCTACCTGTACTTCTGCTGTCCCCACTCTGGCTGCAAATTGCCTTAGGCAAAGTATCCACTCTTCACCAGATCTGACTTTTTAAAAAAAGTCTCATATTCCACATTTCAAAAAACTGAGAACCTGTTACCCTTTCTCTTTTTAAAAATTTTTGTTATGGCAATTTTAAGTATACATAAAAGTCCATAGAATGAAAAAATGAGCCCCGAATACCGACCACTCCACTGCAAAAATTACCAATTTATGACCAGTTTATGTTATCTACCTCCCCTCTCACCACCACCAGGACTACTTGGAAGCAAAAAACCCCCCAAAAACCCAAATGTGATTTAATCTGTCATCACAGCATAAGAATGAAAAATAACAACAACAACAACAACAACAAAAACCTCAAATTCTTAATTATCAAAAGTCATTATCAAAAGTACACACACACAAATGAACAATAACTCCTTGATTTCATGAAATATCCGATATGGGCATTTCTTTGGTTTTGATACAAACCTTTTTTTTTTTTTTTTTAAAGATTTTATTTATTTACTTGACAGAGAGAGATCACAAGTAGGCAGAGACGCAGGCAGAGAGAGAGAGGAGGAAGCAGGCTCCCTGAGGAGCAGAGAGCCCGATGTGGGACTCGATCCCAGGACCCTGAGATCATGACCTGAGCTGAAGGCAGCGGCTTAACCCACTGAGCCACCCAGGCACCCCAAACCTTTTTTTTTTAAAATAACGTTTTTATTTCAATGAAGATTTAAAGATCCCTGTATTGTGATAGTGTACATCCTTGTGAAAACTTCAGATATATGGTTTGTACACCAACAATAATATCTGGGAAAACCCTGGAAAATAGCCAGGCCGGGGAGAGAATGGGATAGTCTGAGCACACATTAGACTATACTGTAAAACCTGTATAATGAAACTGTTTAACTTGGGCCCACGGATAGATAATAGGCAGACCAAAGAACCAGGAAAGAAAATTCAGAAGCAGACCGAGCTGGATATAAGAATGCAGCAGCCTGTTAAGGAGACGTCCCAAATCCACACGCCGGAAATGGAATGAAGTTCCCTCACTCTGTTTCAAACCCAGAAGAAGGGATTGATAAACTTGCTTCTAGAAAATAATGACAACAACAAATACCTTATACATGGCAAAAAGCCCTATGATAAAGAAAGACAAACGACAAAAGGAAACACGTTTGCACCCTTATTACAGAGGGTTCTAAAGTCTACCCCACCTATGGAAAAATGGAAGGGAAATGAGAACGTGGTTCCCAAGAACTGTGAATAGCTGTCTGTCCGTCACCCAAAGGCCCTCAACCTCACTCAGATGGAGAGAAACTCAACGTTGAGTTGTGCTGAGATAATGATTTCTCCGCTAACAGGTTAAGGAAAATGCAGCCATTTGACACCATGCAATGCTAGCCAGGCTGTGAGGAAACAGCTTCTCCTATAAGTATGGTGGGAGGGGCACGGGGGAATGTCTAGAAAAAAATGATATGCACTTCTCTTTGACCCAGCCATTTCCCTTCTACAAATCCATCCCAAGAGTAGACTGGCCCGAATCTGAAAATACATACGCCTTGTTTGTACTAGCAACAGTCTAAACATGACCTGGATGTGCACCAGTGGGAGATCGGTCGACTGAATTAGGGTCCTTGTGGCCACTGCAGCTGTGTGAAAAGACGAGGAAGCTATGCAGATAGGCCCGTGCAAGGATCCCTCGTGTATACTGTCGGCACAAAAAGCCAGGCAGAGACAAGTGTTTATTATATGCAGCTGTTTGAGAAAACACAACACACACACACACACACACACACACACACACACACACACATTACAAAAGAATGAATTTTGTGGTTTGTAAATGAAATATCAATACAGCTCTTACACAAATATATACAAGCATTTAAACATGGGAGAATATACATGCCCGTGTGGCCCAGTCAGTTGAGCATCTGCCTTTGGCTCAGGTCATGATCTCGGGGTCCTCGGATTGAGTCCCACATCAGACTCTCCCCTCAGGGGGGAACCTGCTTCTCCCTCTGCCTGCCACTCCCCCTGCTTGATCTCTCCCTCTTTCTCTCTGCCAAATAAATAAATAAAATCTTGGGGCACCTGGGCGGCTCAGTCCAGGGTCTTGGGACTGAGCCCCAAGTCGGGCTCTCTACTCAGCAGGGAGCCTGCTTCCCCCTCACTCTCTGCCTGCCTCTCTGCCTACTTGTGATCTCGGTCTGTCAAATGAATAAATAAAATCTTTAAAAATAAATAAATAAATAAAATCTTTTAAAACAATAAAAATAAAAATGGAAGAAGAAGCTGTAAATTTCCAATGCTTACAAGTAGAGGAAGGGAGAGGATAAGCCACAGGAGGCAAGGATAAAGGTCGACTTGTTTCCTACGCCAGGTTCTAGCTCATTTATTTTGGAGCCATAAGTATTTTACGTAATTTTACTGAACAAAATTAAATCAAAAAACAGTGCTGATAAACTGCGAGTGGAAGGAAACGAATGGACTGAAGGCTGTGCCCCGCTGCCCGCGACTATGCAGAACTGCCACTTGTGGTACATTCTCAGTGGGCTTACTCCCAGCACAGAAAGAACTAGAAACAGAGCCATAAATAGCTCTCAGGAATCTAGAGCTATTGGGAATGGTCATGTTCGCACGATTATTCTGAGATTATTCTGTCTGTGCAGTGGGCTAAGTCAAATGCGTAACTACACTGTGTGTCTTCAGGGACTTTTCTCTGTGGCTGATGAAGTCAAATCCCTGTGGTCCCGGGTGTGAGGTCAAGTATCAGAAAATCACCTTGTGATTAATCTTACAGAGCAAGTGTTCCAGCTCTGTCCATGGGAAAGGCCTAGACACAATGACCTTCCCGGTGGGAATTAGCACTCCCAACACTGAGACTGCGATCTCCAGGAAGCATCGTCCTCTAAAAATAATCAGGAATCCTTGAAGAAATGGCCCATTGCAGGGGTGGGGCCTCCAACGTAGCCTGTTTCCTCATATCAGGAAGCAAGGAAGCTATCTTTCTACTCAGGTGGCCTCAAAGTTCTCAAACCAAGCTTGAAAAGCTCTCATCTGCCAAAAATAAGACCATTTCAATATCTTTGGTAAGGACGAAAAGTGCGGTGGATTGAAGTAAGTCCCACACGTCTGAGCTCCCAGAGACAGAAAAGGCCACCAAAGAGAAAACTACTCAAGTCACCACCTTTGGGTGATGTTAAGGAGCCAAATCTCTATTCAGCTTTGAACTGGGAAAGAACCAAGCAGGGACGCCTGGATGGCTCAGTCAGTTAAGCATCTGAATAACTCAGGTCATGATCTTAGGGTGACATGGAGCCCCACGTTGAGCCCTGCATGGGACTATGTGCTCAGCGGGGAGTCTTGAGACTTGACCTTGCAGAATCTTGAGATTCTCCCTCCCTCCCTCTCCCTTTGCCACCCCCAACAGCTCGCCCTCCCCACCCCTCTCTAAAATAAATAAATAAATAAATAAACAAACAAACAAATCTTTTAAAAAGAGAAAGAAAAAATTCAAGCATTTGTCCTTTGTTCTTCCCTCCCCTTTTTTTTGAGTCTTGTACTAATCATATTTATTATTTTCTGTATCTTATGATGTTTTGACATCTCAGGAGGACGTTACAGACCTGGAGAGAGACTGCCCATTTCAGGACTGGCTAATTCCTTTTTCGTTTTCTTTTTTTTTTTCCATCTTTATTTCCTATGTGATCTGGACCTCAGGATAACCAAAGAGTAGATGAGAGAGGTTTTACTTTGTAATATGCCAGCTAATAGATGAAGAAGGAAGGATAGAATTAGAATATCATCATCTTGCCACTCCCAATAAATAAATAAATCTGCCTAGTGGTCATCAATGGTTAGTAACATTTCACGAGGAAAGGAACCTGGGAATCATACACTTGCTGTTAGAAATACACCCACCTTTAAAGCAGTCTTGCATGCAAACACTAACCCGCCCAACCAAGACTCCAGATCTGCAAATATAAGGGATAGAGAGCAGGTTAAATTTCATTACAAGAATCCCATCGGCAAGATTCAGCCTGTAGGCAACTCTAAAGAAGGGACAACTTAATTTCTGAGGGGTTGTAGGAACCTACAGATTAAAAGACACTCAAGAGACATATGTCAATGCATTGATCTCTTGTAGACCGCAAATTGAACAAGCAAAGTATAAAAGAATTATTAGGCAATCAGAGAAACATGAACATTGACTCTATATTTGATATTGGGGGATCATTAGTCATTTCTTAGGTGCACTATTATTGTAGCTATATTTTTTGAAAGCCTTTATCATTACTAAAATATTTACGAACTATGAGCTACCTGGGATTTGCTTCAGAACAATCTGGGTGGCGGTCATGGAGGGGTTGTCCAAGAAGACAAAACAAGTTTGGCCATATGGAAGCTGGGGGATGGGTAGATGGGGGTCGTTATCCTATTCTCTGTGCTTAAGAATATCCCAATTTATTCAATGAAGACCCTATCTGCCCTCCTACTCAAGAGCCTCCGTAACTCAAGCTAGGCAGACAGTAGTTCCCTGAAAGAGGAGTTTAGACAGAACAAGGGGATGGTCCTTCTACTTCCCTTTGGTTGCAAAAGGGAGTCTCTGTGGCTACCTGGGGCCCAGCACAGATAAGCATAAGTGGAATGAAGGAATGACCAAGTATCAAGGTGGGGGAGAGATGGGGGAGGGGGATGGGAAACCCATTTAGCATGCTCCAGTCAAGAGATAACAGATTGTTAAGTGTCTGGATAACAATCTTAGTGTAGCTGAGATGCATGATTCAGATCGCCAGAGCCGATTACAGATGAGGTAAAGTGGGTCAAAGTTGCCTTAAGAATAAAGAGATGCCCAAAACTCAGGTTCCTTTTTTATCTGCTAGAAACAGCACTTCTTGCCTCTGCTCTCGGCTGTGCTTCCCGCCTCCCGTCTCCCACTCGCCCCACTCCTCCTTCCCCTCCTCTCCCCACTCCCAGTCCCTCCCCCTCCGCCTGAGCATCTCCCCTCTCCTCCTCTTCCCCTTCTCTTCCCACCCCCACTATTCCCTTGTCCTCAAGTCTCCCTCGCTCCCTCCATGCCCCCCACTCGTTAGTCACATCCCCTTCCCTAGGCAGTGAGGGTCCATAGCCCAGCCCCCCCCCTTCCTCCACATCCTGGTCCTGAGCAAGGTGGGAGCAGGAGGAAATGTTCAAGAGCCTGTCATCTTCTCGCTGTGTGTCTGTTTCTCCCTAGAACACCTCAGTGAGAATCCAAGATGAAAGGAATGGCTTCCTCTGTTCAGGAATGACTTGACAACAACCGCTCAGCTCTGGCATCCATTTGTACATGTATCTTAGGCTGTGGGAGATTGAAGCTGGTGCCAGCCAACTCACAGCACCATCTCCTTCTCTCCCTTTTCTTCCTTTTTCCTTTTTATTTTATTTACTGAAGTTTATGTATTTGTGTTTGTCATCTCTACACCCAACGTAGGGTTTGAACTCACCACCCTGGGATCAAGAATTGTACACTCCTCTGACTGAGCCAGCCATGCACCTCTCCCTTTACTTTTTAAAGCTGCTGGCATTTGGGGGGCCCTTGGGTGGTGGCTCAATTAATTAAGCATCTGCGTTGGGCTCAGGTCATGATCTCAGGGTCGTGGGATCAAGCCCCACATCGGGCTCCTTGCTCAGTGGGGAGACTTCTTCTCCCTCTGCCCCAACCCCACTCACGTTTCTCTCTCTCTCAAATGAATAAAATAAAATCTTAAAAAAAAAAATCAAGCTGCTGGTGTCATTGTAGCTGTGCTGGGCATGTTACAAATGATCAGAAAAGCCACCCTGAGAAGCTTCAAGACCTAAAATGGAACTGCGTGGGCTCCAAGGGAGCCGTGTGAGGCCCGTGAGGTTGTGGCCGCAGAAGGAGCCTGGCCAGGCCACGTGGAGGTAGAGAGCAGCTGCAATCACACTTCCCTCCCCCTTTCCTGCTCCAGCTCCCTGAGCTTCACACACCGGCTGCTGCAATCCACAGAGCTTACGGTGACATGCGCTGACTTGTGTCCCCCCAAAACCCATATCCCCAGTATCTCACAATGTGACTGTATTTGGAGATAAGTCTTTGAGGAGGTGATTAAGTTAAACGAGGTCATGAGTCCCATGGGACTCATCTCTCTAATATGGGGATGAGGGCACAGATGTGAGCAGAGAAGGCCACATGGGACACAGTGAGAAGACAACCATCTGCAAGCCAGCGAGACAGGTGTCACGTGAACAGAGCGTGCCAGCGCCGTGATCTGGGACTTCCAGCCTCCAGAACGATGTGGAGAGCACATGCCCCATACATAAGGCATCTGGTCAGTGGCGCTGTTTTATGGCAGCCTGAGCAGGGCTGCTACAGTGACCAGCTCCTCATGATTCGGAAGTTGATAGGAGGCAAGTGGCATGTCACATCATTTAGACTACGCTACACTGGAAAAGTCAGTAAACTCCCCATACAGCGTCCAGGCCACATTTCTGCTCCCATCTCTCCTGCTGCCTGCCTGCCTCCTGCGCCCGGAACGACACTGAATTACCGACCCACAGAGCCAGGGCCCCTTAGTGACTACTGAATGCATGAGGAAACAAAGGCACAGGGAAGTCCCGGAAGAACAAACGGAAATGGCCTAACCAAGATTTGAACTGGCTCTTTTCTCCAGAGTTCGTATTCCTGACACGGCCCTCCCCCAAACCCAACTCCATGCCCAGCTTCCCCACCTTGCCCTGAGCCGTCCCTCTCCCGCACACTCTCCCCTGCAAAACAGTCCTTTCTCCACTGCAGCCTGCTTCTGACTGTCCCTGGCACGCACTACACAATGAGAATGCCAGCTTGGACCCAGAGCACCCAGCCCTCCTCTCTGCCCCTCACACTCGATTCCCCTGGGAAGTGCTCTTGTGATTTGCTGACAGCCCCAGCTGATTGCTCTCCAAAGTCCCCCCCCCCCCCACCAACCCGGGGGTTGCTAATGCTGATCACATCATACAGTCTGGAGGAAGTCACTTCCCCATCTGATCCCTGAGGATGTGTGAGCCCTTGGGGTACTGAATGGCTCTGATCAGAGGTCTCAGAGCTGGGACCACAAAGGCGCTTTGGGTGCAGGGAAGGGCATAGCCTGCCAGGGCCCCACGCAAAAGTAAAATGTCTTTGGAGATATTGTTTCATTTGTAAATTCCACCTACCTGCTGCATTCTAATCTGTAACATATTCATGTGTGATTTCATATAAAAGTTAAGTTTACTTTAGATGCCAGAATGAAAAGGCTAACTTTACAAATCTTTCACTGAAATTTACCCCCCATTTCCGGCTGGGATCTGGGTCCCTGGCATGGTACCCCACAGAGTAGATATCCTGAAGATCAGGCAGTGCCCTGCTCAGGAAGCCCTGGTGCTGTGCAGAGTGGGATCCGGGCATGACTTCTGGGCTGCCCTTCACACACCAGGTCTTCTCCACCCCCAGCTTCCCCGACCGTAGGAGGGACGGCCCCCATCTCCAGGGGCCATGGCACGGTTGAATGGGATCACACGTGGCTTGCAGTAGGTAACTGTTGATCTCACGGAATATTGAATCTCTTCCTTTCCCTCTTCCCCCTGGAGCTCATCTTAGGCTGAGCGCCATCAGACTGGGACCCTCCTCAGAGGAGGCTCAGGAAAAGAAATCAATATGCAAAACATGGTAGAAAGTTGACCAAGCTCCAGAAACACCTCTGGGTCACCAAGCCCAGTGGTGTGGCCCTGGTGGTCTATAGGTAGGGTCAGCAAAGCGACACTGGCCTGCAGAGAAGGGTCCCCCTAAAATAATGTAGGGGCTCAAAAGCTAGGAGCCTTGTAAATGAAAAGCCATACATTCTCGGGATACCTTATCTGTACTTCTGGCACAGTGCCAACAGCTTTGGTTAAAGTTAGCTTTTCACTTGTTTATTTGAACTCAAGCTTCTTTGAGAAAGAGGCACCATCTTATTTATTTTCTGCCTCATATCTCCACATCTGGGCAGTTTCAGAAATAGACACCCAAAGAAACGAATTCCTATCTGATCTCCGGTGAAGTATTCCTAAGTTACTCCTGCTGATATTTAATTGGCAGACCTTGAAATTCTAGAGATTTATTCTTTATGGAAGGCAACACTTTCTCCAGAAGATTCACCTCGCCAGGAACCCAGTGGCCCCACCAGTTTCACTCTCAAGCAAGGAGAGTGGTCCTCTGCCACCTTCGTCCAAAATCCTGCATGCCTTTAAAATCATTTGCTTCTCAGATGCCTGGCTCAATAGGTTAAAGCCTCTGCCTTCAGCTCAGGTCATGATCTCAGGGTTCTGGGATCAAGTCCCACACTGGGCTCTCTGCTCAGCAGGGAGCCTGCTCCTCCCCACCCCCCTTTCTCTGGCTGCCTCTCTGCCTACTTGTGATATCGCTCCGTCAAATAAATAAATAAAATCTTAATAAATAAATAAATAAAGACTTTTGCGTCTGTGTTCGTTTGCCTTGTGGTTAGGGACTGTGTCATTCATTTCTGTATCTCCATTGTCTAAATCAGTGCTTAGCACAAGGTAGGTACCAACGTCCCAAACCAACTCCATTCAGAATATATGGGACAGTGACATTTTCTCACTGATGAGGGAATCTGAAGTGTTCATAAATGAGAAGAGCTGATCAGTTGTATTGGGTAACTCTATTTTCATAATTTTTTTTTCATTTTTCAGAATTTGTGGGGAGTGATACAAAGTTTTCCTCCACTGGGAAGGAGGGAGGGAAGGAGCTAGGGGAAGGGAGGAAGCCATAATGTCCGAGCTTCGCCTATGTCATCTCAAGTGATCTGCATTATAGGACCACTGGGTTGGGGAGGAGGCTGGCAGTTCTTCATTTTACAGATGAGAAAACAGAGGCTTGGAGATGTTAAGTAACTCACCCGATTACTAAGTTGAGGGGATGAGATTCAAAACCAACTATCTGATTTCAGAGACCATGCCTTTCCCTTGTACCGTGTTCTCCTCTGACAAAGAACTGGTTTGTCAGCGCTGAGGGGGCAAGAGCCCCATGGGTCTCGCTTCCCTTAAGATATCCTGAGTCAAGTGAGCTGACCTCCATCAGGTCCTCTTGATGGTGGCAGCCTTTCCTTTTTGGTAACTCTACCTGACAGCCACCTTGGCCTGGATCCCTGGAAGCCCCGATGACCTTCACAGGAAGCCCCAGTGACTCAGCATCATGGGTGAAGGACAAGCATGCCTGCTTCACAGCAGCAAAGGGGGGACCCACAGGAACCACCCTTCAGGGAAGCCAGCAAGACAGTACCCTCAGGAAAGACACCTGCTGCCACCCTTTGGACCTCACAGCTCAGGAAGAGGAAGTCTTGGGGGTGTTGTCCCCCAGGCAGCTGACCTTTCTTTGGCAGAGTAGAGAGATTTGTATCAAGCGGGGAGCCTTGGAGACCTGTGCTTCTTATGTGTTACCAAATGCCCAGAGGGTGTGAAATGCTTCCTAAAGTTGGACATAACATGACTTCCTACCAGTACAATTAATCTCTCTCTTTTGTTACTCGGAAAGTTATTTGTCCTGTTTTGTTGTTAACTAGAAGGGAATGCACAGATCATAATACAAAAAGAGAACAGTCTTAGGAAAACACCAGAGTAACTGAACTTGTATTAGAATGTGCTGGAAATCAAATTACAGAAACTATAGGCATTTGACAGAACAGGCTTCATTGCTAATTTTCTTTCATATTCTCCTAACGAAAGCATCCTGAGTGTTACAGAACAAAGCTCTTCCCTTTTAGCCGCAAGACTGATCTAAGAAGGGAGGGAAAAGTATTGGAGTGTCAGAAGAGACATTTTCAGCTGGGCTTTTGCATTTGGGAGGACCCAACTTCAAAAAAGTTTGCCTGCTGAAGAGTCACATTACATACTTAAAGGGAAAAAAGGACCCACCTGATGCCTCTTCCATGCACCTCTGATGACTCCTTTTCATTATTAGTATAAACATGACCTTTGTGTGATTTTTTGGCAAAAAAAAAAAAAAATCTGGCAGCCTTTCCTTCTGAGCATGAACAACAGACTAGGCCATAGGACCTCAGCACAGCTTACTTCCAAGAATCATGTTAGCTTTACTTGGCACTACCGTTCTCCCAAAGTAACAGCACCTGGAATGGATTCTTGGGGAGAATGAAACAGGGGTATGTATGTGTACAGCTTGCCCCACTTAGGATGGGACTGTGTCCCCCACATCTGGATGGCCCCTGCCTGGTTGCCTGGCTTCCAGTAGGTGCCCATTTGTTGAATGAACAAGGAGGAGATGAGGTCCTTGGGACATTTCAGGCATAACCATCCTCCACCTTAACAAACCTTTATCTTCCTCTTGGCCACCCACAGGCCACAGGACGCTGCCCTGGGGAATGTGGGAAAGGGAATGTGGTTCCCTCGGGTGACACTCCCCACCTCACACCTTTCCAGGCTGATAGTTGGGGCCTGAGAGGCATTTCTTCCAGAGACAACTGCCCTGCAGCCCTCTTATTCCAGGAACCTGCTCAAGTCCATTATAAAGGAATTTGTAGAGGAGTGGAAAAGCTGACTGAGCTCTGTGCCCTGGGCCATGACTCTTTGGAGGTCACAAAGCCAGGGGACCCTGCCTTCTCCCCACTCCCTGGAGGTCAGGTCGGAATGTGGGACCAGCATCTGGGTGGGGAAAGGGGCACCTCCCCCTCCTCCCACCCCCCTTCCCCAGTGCACCCTTTCCCCTGGATCAGGGCTTGTGTGTGTGTGTGTGTGTGTGTGTGTGTGTGTGTGTTGGGGGGGGGGTTGGGTCCTGGCAGGCACACTGAGAGGAAGCCCCTTCCCTGCACGTGGGCTGCGTCTTCCCCAGGGCTCCTGGCCAAACGAATGCCCATAGCCCTTCGCTCTCACTCGCTGTAAACACTTTTATTTTCCCTTCAGTTTATGGCCTCCCCTTCCAAGGGATCACAACTTGTTTAAACGAGCTCTAAACAAAGGGCCCTGGTGATTACAGACATGCTGCTGGTTTTATGGTGGTCTTCCTTTGTCTCCTGTTCCCCCCACGGTCTTCCTTCCTCCCCAACCCCCACCGCCAGGTACCTGGGGCTTCTAAGGGGGAGGCCTGGCCACAGCTGCGGGGCGGGAGGCTGTGGCCTGCTTCCCACCACCTCAGTCTGGTTCCCCTCAGCTGCAGGGCTGGCCCCACTGACAGGAGGTGGGGGATGAAAGGACCAGGAATCCTAACACTGGAGGTCAGGCCGCAGCCTGCCCCGCCCCCCCAGTGAGGGGGGGCTCGAGCCCTGGCCTGGGGGTACACCTGGCCCTCCTGTAGGCTCCAGGGCTCCCTCCGAGGGATGTCAACAGACAACCCAGCCCTAGTCCTTCAGCACCCTCCACTCAGCTGTATGCCCCAAAGTCAGCTGGGGAGTGTGTCCCTGTGGGCACACTCAGCCTCTGCCACAAACACTGGGAAGGGCTCCCCCCCTCAGCAGGGACCCACCCTCCATGGAGTTGGAAACAGGCTCCAAGCTGGCAGCCTTCTACTCATTACCTGGGGCTGACTCTTTCTCTCAGGTCAGTGCTAATTCCCTGCTGGGGCTTCCTCTCCCTGAGATGGAAAGGGCAGAAGGTACTGAGGGAGCCTGAGGCCCCGAGGATGTGACAATTCCCTGAGGTTCCTGGGCTCACCAGCCCCTAGGAGAGTGGACTGGGGCTGCTGCAGGTGCCATTAGCAGCCAGGGGTGGGGGGGGCACCGGCCTCTGTGCCCATGGTGGGGGGCCTCCCAGGGCTGCACACACAGCTCACCCTAAATACTGAACGAAAGAGAGACAATGATCCATGAAAAGGAAAGGTTGTAGGACCCCACTGGCTGACCTCCCTTTGTTTCAGCCTGAGCATTTCTCTTTGGCAGCGGGTATCTGTCCAAGGGAGTCCAAAGCAAGCCTTTGAAAGAAGGGTCTAGGGCTGTGACAGAGGGAGGGTGGATATGGAGAGGAGGCTCAGACCCTCGAATTTTCTAAACAAGCTGATTCAAAGAGAAGGAGGATTGTCTCCGGTGTGTGCCCCAGTCATACAAACTCACACAAATGGCCTCAACTCAACTCAGAACATGCTCCTGGGAACGGAAGAGGGACAGTCCCGTGGCAAAAGTCCATTCCCCATTGGCAGTGCCTGGTCACATTCTCTCCGAGGTGTGACATTCTATATGGAACCAGTGCAAAGGCAGATCTACCCAGAACTGGACCTGGCACAAAGCAGGCGTGTTTGGGAAATACATCATAGTGTGATTCTCTGCTCAGGGTCCAGGCTACAAAGTAAAAGATGTGAGAAGGCAAACACATAGACAACCTGTGGGGGCGGGGGAGGTATCTGGGCAGGAAAATCTCAGCAGCCCCTCCTCACCCTCTCCCTGAACCCCAGCCTCTTGAGTTAGAAGCCAGAGTCAAAGAAGGAGGAACCCACCCATGACCAGATTCCAGAGTTGCTCCAAACTCTTTAAAATCTGCCATTATAGGCAGATTTTACCCCAGTGCCCGTGTGTATTCTTTCTCTTTGTATAATAAAAGTCCTATTCCTTTAGTTTCTATAGTAGATGCCCCCCCACCCCAGTTTGCAAATAAACTGTCTCATAGAATGCTCAGGATTGCTCATTATGGATTTTCATCTTATTTTTTAGAAGAGGGATCAGGCTATAGAAAAGGTAAATGACTTAACTACAGATCAATATGATCAAAATAAAAATACCAGCGGTCCATTTTGTTTTAGAAATTGGCCACTACATGCTTCCAAAATTGAAGTGGAGATATAAAGGCCCCCTAATACCTATGACGACCAGAAAGAAGGAAATTAGAGTGCCTACCAGGTGTCAAGGCTTATTATAAACATACAGTATTTAAGATGATGGGGTATTGATGCAAAGATAGAAAAATTGCCAATGGCACAGAACAGTCCATAAATAAGTTCACATGTAAAAAAACACTGGATTTATGTCAAAAGGTCCAGCATGGGGAGTGGAGAGGATGGTCTGCTCAGTAATCAACACTGGGGCAACTGGATATCTATATAAAAAAAAAAAAATCCTGATCCCTGGCTCACACCATATACAAAAATTAGTTCTAGATGGATTGATTGTCTAAATGGAAAAAAAATATGGGTGGCTCAGCGGGTTAAGCCTCTGCCTTCCGCTCAGGTCATGATCTCAGGGTCCTGGGATGGAACCCTGCATCAGGCTCTCTGCTCAGCGGGGAGCCTGCTTCCTCCTCTCTCTCTGCCTTCCTCTCTACTTGTGATCTCTCTCTGTGTCAAATAAATAAATAAAATCCTTTTAAAAAAAATAAATGTAAAAAATAAAACAACGTTTCTAGAAGAAAACAGGAAAATACCTTCCTGACTTTGAGCTAAGAGAAAAAAAAATGTTCAAACAGGACACCAAAATCATTAACCATAAAGGAAATAGGTAAGTCCAACCCTATTAACATTCAGAACTTCTGTTCTTCAAAAACCCAGAGAGAGTGAAAAGGCAAACAAACCAAGAGTACAAGACAACGTTGGTAAGCATGTAACAGCGAAAGGACTTGTAACTGCAATATATAAAGAACTCACACAGATCAACAAGTGAAAGACCACTCACACTGCATCCCTAGTGTAAGGTGGCTTTGCAATAGGAACAGGCATTTGGGGGATCCTGCTAAGGAGAAGCTGAATAGAGATACATTCCATTTGGGCTGATGCAATGTACTAATTCCTTTGGGCTCACAGTCACTTCTGGGTACAGCTAAATTGTTGCTAATTCTCCTGGTGTAAGAATGGATTCAGAGAATATGTTCACTTCTCACTGCACATGTATGCCTGACATCAGGATACAAAGCTGAAACATTGTTTTAATCACTAGGCACTCAGTGTCCCTGAGCATGTGACTCTTGATCTCTGGGTTGTGAGTTCGAGAGCCACCTTGAGTGTAGAGATGAATACAAACTGTTATGCTAATTGAAATAAGCCAAAAGGAAAGGTTGCTATACAATTCCACTTATATGAGTTCCCCAGAGGAGGCAAATTCACAGAGACACAAAGTAGAATGGCAGTGGCCAGAGGGGAAGGGGAAGGGAAATGGGAAGTTAATGTTGGAGGTGACAGTTTCTTTCAGTTTGGGAAGACAACCGAGTTTTTGAGACAGCCGATGGTTGCCCAGCAATGGGAAAGTAGTTGGTGCCACAGAACTGTATACTTAAACATGGTTAAAATGTTAATTTTAGGGGCACCTCGGTGGCTCAATGGGTTAAGTCTCTGTCTTGGGTTCAGGTCGTGATCTCAGGGTCCTAGGTTGCAGCCCTGCATCGTGTTCTCTGCTCAGCGGGGAGCCTGCTTCCCCCTCTCTCTCTGCCTGCCTCTCTGCCTACTTGTGATCTCTCTCTGTGTCAAATAAATAAATACAATCTTTAAAATAAAATAAAATGTTAATTTTATCTTTTGTATTACTGCAATTTTTTTTTAAAGATTTTATTTATTTATTTGACAGACAGAGATCACAAGTAGGCAGAGAGGCAGGCAGAGAGAGAGAGAGAGAAAGAGGGAAGCAGGCTTCCTGCGGAGCAGAGAGCCCGATGCGGGGCTCGATCCCAGGACCCTGAGATCATGACCCGAGCTGAAGGCAGCAGCCCAAACCACTGAGCCACCCAGGCGCCCCTACTGCAATTTTTTAAATGAAGGAAAAATTGTTCTAGAGATATACTAGGTAGTTCATTAACTTAAACATTATGTTACTTTTCTGAATTTTGAAGTGATGATAGTATTGGTCAGTTCGTAAAAGTTTTGTGATTTCTTATTGTCAACGAATATTCACTTCTATACATCATGGTTTTTAGGGTTATTATTTTTGTGAAATGTAGTTCCTTCTTGAAAATGAGGCCAATAATATACAACTTCTAGAGTTAGTAAAAATGTTGGATGAATTGATAGATAAAATAAAAACCTAATTCATGTTATGTAAAATACATAAATTTTAGAATGTATAAAATAGATTTCAATATTTTTTTTAAAGATTTTATTTATTTATTTGACAGACAGAGATCACAAGTAGGCAGAGAGGCAGGCAGAGAGAGAGAGAGAGAGGGAAGCAGGCTTCCTGCGGAGCAGGGAGCCCGATGCGGGGCTCGATCCCAGGACCCTGAGATCATGACCCGAGCCGAAGTCAGCAGCCCAAACCACTGAGCCACCCAGGCGCCCCAGATTTCAATATTTTTAAAAGGATTTTATTTATTTGATAGAGAAGGAGATCACAAGTATGCAGAGAGTGAGGGGGCAGCAGGCTCCTCGCTGAGCAGAGAGCCCAATACAGGGCTCAATCCCAGGTCCCTGAGACCATGACCTGAGCCGAAAGCAGAGGCTAAGCCACCAGGTGCCCCAGATTTAAATATTTTTAAGAAAGCCATGACTTGTTGCCCAACACTCCTTTGTGTTATGCTAAAGGAAAAGAGAGTTATAAAATAAAAACAAGGGGCACCTGGGTGGCTCAGTCGGATAAGCATCTGCCTTGGGCTCTGGTCATGATCTTAGGGGTATTGGGATAGAGGCCCATGTTGGGCTTCACCCTCAAGGGGAGTCTGCTTCTTCCTCTGCCCCTCCCTCCCCCTAACCCCTCCCCCTCCCATGCTCTCTCTCTCTGTCATCTCAAATAAATAAATATAATCTTAAAATTTTTAAAAAACAAAACAAAATAAAATATAAGAAATATCCCCCAAAAGTGCTGTTGAACTTGATGGCTGAGCCCCCTCTAGTGTGATTTTTTAATTTTCCAAATTCATCAACAGCGGGTTCTCAATTCATTGCTTCCATGCATCCTTGATTACTTTCTTTGGAGGTCCCAGCTTAGTTGAGGTCCCCTATATTTGTGGGCTGCCTTCCATTTACCACACTATGCTAGCCCTTGGGAATGCACACAGATAAATCCTACACCCTCCCCTGAATGGGGCGACAGACACAGAAACAGTTTCAATATGGTGGGATTGGTGGTCTGGGCTTTATTTCATCTGTTGCTCCCCAAAACCTTAATGGCTAGACCATAGCCTGGATGGTGAACAGGGAAGGGAAAAGCTTTTGTGAGACGGTAACTGGGAAGAAGGAAGGGGTAAGGTGAAGGCAGGGAGGTGGTCTCCGAAGAGAATGGAAGCAGAAGAGTGGAGCCCCCTGGTGGGGGGACATGGTAGAGGCTGTCAGGGGCAGCCAAGGCCCATGGCAGGATTCCAACATAAATACCTGGGAAATCAATAGAAAGCTGATTGTTTAGGATCATCCCTTTTCTTAGAAAGTGTCTTTGTTTCAACTCCCACTCCCCTCTCCTGGTCCTACTATGTCAGTTTACGGTTCGCAAAGCCCTTTCCCACATATCTAATTTATTTCAGTTCTGCTAACATTTGTTTTACATCATTGAGACATTAGTTACCTCTTGACTACAAAGCCCTTGAAGCTTTTTTGTTCTTTTTGTTGATAACCAAAATTTTATTGTTACTTGTACCCAAATTCCTCCTATTCCATGTAGGGCCACTGGAAAAATTAGACACAAAACTGCTAAACAGGGCACCTGGGTGGCTCAGTGGGTTAAGCCTCTGCCTTTGGCTCAGGTCGTGATCTCAGGGTCCTGGGATCGAGTCCCACATCGGGCTCTCTGCTTGGCGGGGAGCCTGCTTCCTCCTCTCTCTCTGCCTGCCTCTCTGCCTACTTATGATCTCGCTCTGTCAAATAAATAAATAAAATCTTTAAAAAAAAAAACAACTGCTAAATATTTTTTCCTAGTGTTTTTCTTCAGTAAATCAGGATTTTTAAAACCACCAATAAGATAGTTTTTATACAATGCACTTTTTTATTCTTAACAGTCCCTAAACACACATATGCAATTACAATTTTATGTTCTGAATTTGTTATATGGTTAGGCAAACCAATTTTCAAATTAACTGAGGAATTCAGGAGTATAAACAGTTGGTGTCAATACCACTTAGGGATTCAACCCAAAATCCATACACTCACCCTCACTTCAGGACCAAAGAACTAGCCCTCTATCATTTTAACCAGAAAAGACGCCGCTAAACGTGCTATCCTGACCTTCTGAAGACCATGTTGTTACACAGCAGGTTCTTCAAGGTGTTCTGGTCCAGGTAAAAGGTAGATTACATTTCCCGGGTCAGAAGAGCCCGGCAGCACTTGCAGGTAGAGAGATGGCCCAGCCCAGAGGACTGGGGGGGGAGGGGGGGCTGGTAACAACCGTTACCAGGGAAGTGCCTGGGAAGAAGACAGTGGCTACACAGTGCCCCCTCCTGGTCATTGCAGGAATGCAGAAAGCCCACAGAAAGGACAAAGCCTGCTGATTTCTGGACCTCTGAAAAACAGAGAAGTAAATGCGGCTGGATGATTTTTTTCTGCACCTTATGAACATAAGATTTCCAGGAATGGTATGCATCCATAAATACCTACCACATGGAGGCCATCAGATCAAATGGGAGGCTCATAGCAGATGCTGACTCCACAGAGCACAGTCTGGGCTAGAGTCAGGAAGGACACTCTAATTATCGCTAGACTGGCCGGTCATGTGTTTGCTCACTAGGTCAAGAGCTGATTGAATCAGTAACAGCAGGTAGAAACTGCCCCTCTCTTCACCTTCGCCAGGAAATGGCACTTCTAGGCACCAGAATGTCTAGGGCTAGCTTTGAGAACTGGGGTGTGACAAGCCTAATGCCTACTGACACTTCCCTCATCCTCCAATCCTTTCCAAAGAAGAATCTCTCGGGATTTTCCAAAGTCCCCTCCTTGGCCTGCCCCCACTGCCAAGTCAGGGTTTTGTGGGGCACTCCCCACAGAAGATCTTACTGGCCAAGGAAAAAAGATGGCGGCTTGGTCTGAGGAGGAGCAGGCAAGAGGCAGCGGGAGGGCATGGCTGGCAGTTCAAGTCTGAGAGGGAGCTCACCGTGCTTGTGGGGGTGGTTCAACAAATTCTATTTTATTTTGCTGCTGGTTAGAGCTTTGAAACTGCAGAAGGCATTGCCTGCTATTTAGATGGCAAGATCTACTGGCAGTCTACCGAGGAGACTGCATTTAGCACAAAATATCTGGTACTTTCAAGATGGACCAGAGTGAAGCATAACAAAACCTTTGTAAACCTCAAAGAGCTTCCGAATGTAAGAATAGTGGGAAATAGAGACAAACATTATCCTTCCTGGGCCAGAAAATATTACATTTCCACAAGGTGTCCTTGGGGTGAGAAACCAGAAAGGTCCCTAGGATGGGGTGGGGCTAGGAGCGGGCTGGATACTCAACAGGGAGAAATGCCACAGAAATGAGACCAGAAGCAGAGTCTGGCCACCAGCTGTTTTTATGAAGCCCCTTTGTGTCAAGAGCCATTCCAACTAAAATGCTACGTCAGTTAAGTCGAGGTCCTGACAAGCATTTCAGGCTCTCAGTGTCCTGTCTGGAAGGATCCTTGATGCTGGAAATAACACACCAGCAACGCCACCCAAAACCTCATAACCCAGTGGTTAGCAGATAGACAAATGCCAGGATTTCCTGAGATTTACTGTGTATGAGCCTCTGTTCTAAGTACCTTATATTATCAGCTTATAGAATCTTCCCAGCAAGAGCCATAGTCCCATTTTACAGGTGAGGAAACTGAGTTGCAGAGAGGTTAAGCCAGTCCAGTGGGAGCCAGGATATAAATACGGTCAGCCTTGCTTTGGATACTGCTTTCACGACCACTCTGCTAACTTCTTTTCACCAAGAAAAAGAGGTCTGGGAGAACCAGGGACTCTTACATCTCATAGTATTGTTCTCTGCACTCTGGGTAGATATTTTTGGACACTATTGTCTGAAAGCTTTATTTCTTGGTACATGTTTTTGAAACGATGTACCAGGGTAGCCGTCTGATAAGGAAAAGCCAGGAGAGCCTTCCTCGTGCCTGCTGCTCCAGTCCCGGGCCGGGAAGTGCTTCTTGGTGGCTTGCTCAGGCGGTCTGTTTGCAGACAACACACACTGCAAACAAGGGCTCTGGTGGGGACATCCGGGGAGCAGCTGCTCAGTGTCGAGGAGAGCTCGAGTGTGGTCTGCAAAGCAAACGGACTCTCATTGGGACAAATACTGTGGTGGCCTGGGAGCGAAGCGAGATAAAGCAGCAAGGGTGTGTTGACATGAATGTTTCCATGGGCAAAGTAAGGAAATAGAGGAGCGGCCCCGGAATGCCGGGGGTCCTCCCGCCCCGAAGCTGAGTTCACTGCTGTCAAGGACTCAACCTCGAGGAACCAAGAGGAAATCGATCTAAACCCAGCGGCGCCCCCAGGACCCAGGGAGAGAGTTGCTAGAGGGAAGGCGGAGGCTGCTTGGGAGGAAGCGGCCTTTGATCTAGGTGTTGTTTCAGTGTTTCTACCAGTTTAACAGCCTTGCAGATCACCCTGGGCTCAGCTCTCAGAAGAACAAGCTGGTGGGAGGAAATAACACAAATAAAAATTGTTGAGAGAGCGAAGTCTCCACACGCGCTGTCTAGTCCAGAGTGTCGCAGGTTACACGGCTGTGGGCACACCAACCTAGAGGCAAGTGGATCTAGGTTGGAGCCTTGAGGTTGCTGCCTCCCAGCTGTATGTCTTGGGCAAGCCACCTTGCCCTGCGGACAGTCTCTCCATTGGTACCATCAGCACCTGCCTCACAGGGTCGCTGTGGAGACAGAGTGAGGTCACCTAAGTAGAAGGCAGAGCACAGTGCCTGGCGCTTGGCATTCGTCCTCAGAAAGGCAACGAATTTTGTTTTCTGCATTGGCGTCAACATGTATTCATTCAACAAACACGCAGCTCTGTGGTGGAATCTTGGGTGCCCCATGAGTGCCCAGGTGGGTGTTGAAGGCTAATACAGCTGCTCCATCCTCTAGGGAACTGCCCTCCACTGAAGGGTCCCACATCACATGGAAATAACTGGAAAGTTGCCCCCACAGGCTGACTTTTACAGCTACAAGCACCTCGTCCCCTTATGCACAGTTGGACACTTTTATGCTGCTGTTCATGTTCCAGAACTCTCTGTGGGATCAGCCTGAGGCCAGACTTCAACTGAAGCCACATTTTTGCTTAGCATCTACCCTATGGATACTACCTCTCTTCCCTACATATTCCTCCTGAGACTGGTTCCTCCATCAGTGGCTTGCTTGCCTCAGACTCTGCTTCTCTGGGCCCTGCCCTAGGCGACCATGATTGCCACACTCAGGTGATACCACAGTGAAGAAGGAGGGGTTCCTTCCCAAGGGAGTGTGTATTCTGTGGGAGGAGGTGTGACCAGCAGAGAGACAATCAGAGTGAACAATTCCCCAGAGCTTAGCTCTGAGGGAGCATGAGAGCTCGTAGGCCAGGCCTCCGACCCAGGAAAAGGGCTTTCAGGAGGAAGAGACACATAAGCCACGACTTAGCAGGCCAGTAGGCCTGAGCCCCGCAAAGCAGTAGTGACGGGGGTGCTGGGAAGAGAAAGGCCAGGGGTGGGAAGGAGGAGCTGTGAAGATGGGAATGGTTTGAGGATGTGAATGGTGGCCCAGTAACCAAGGAGAGCATTTGCCAGCTCTGGAGTTACCCATAATCCTTCCCTTCCAGGAGCACAGAGGTGAGCCCTGAGCAGAGCGGTCATGGCAACACAGCCGGCACTCCCGGAGGCTGTCCGGTGGGAGTATTCCATCAGCATAAAATAGGTGCGGTGACGGTCACACAGTGATTCCTGCCCGTGAATTCCTTCCTGGGCTCTGACCACAGTGAACCTCTGCCCTCCTTCCCACCTGCCGCAGAAAAGAATCAGGTGTTGTCCCCGTAACACAAATACTGTGTGATTCCACGTATGGGAGTCCCTGGACCAGTCGGATTCAGAGAGACTGAGAGCAGGACGGGGGTTGCCAGGGCCTGCTCTGGCAGGGTTTGGTTGGTTTAATGGGGACAGAGTTTCAGTTGGGGATGACGATCAAGTTCTGGAGGTGGATAGTGGCGACGGTTGCACAACAGTGGGAATGTCCTTAATGCCACAGAACGGTACACTTAAAAGTGACTAAATAATAAATTTCATCTGGTGTACATTTCACCACAATAATCATAATAAAAAGAATGAGACTGTTGTCGAAATCTACACTCTAGATATGGAGCGATGTTTTTTCTTATTGTGTGTGACTAAGAAGTTACTTGAGAATTTTTTTGGAGACCAATTTTTTTTTTTTTTAAGATTTTATCTATTTACTTGTCAGGGAGAGAGCACAAGCAGGGGGAGCAGGAGGCAGAGCAGGCAGAGGGAGAAGCAGGCTCACCGCTTTTCTAAACGTAGGACTCAATCCCACGACTCTGGGATCATGACCTGAGCCGAAGGCAGACACTTAACTGACTGAGCCACCTAGGCAGCCCTTTTGGAGACCAATTTTTAAAAAACCTCACTTGGTACCAGAAAGTGGATGATGAGATAATCATATCTCCCCAACCATGTGTCTGTTGTGGTGCTGACTACCTCTCCCAGAAGCAGCATCCTTGTGAGTTCCTGCTGCTTCTGCCATGATTCATCTGCCCAGTGAAGACCCTTCTGGTGAGCACAATCTCCTCATCAGCCTTTCTAGAATCACACTGAAGGTGACGAGACAAATGCTAACAGGGTTTCCTACTCTGAGGTCACAGAATATCTATGTCATTTGGGGACCTTCATTCGGACAAGCAGAATAGAAACAAGGGCACTGGGTGCCTGGGTGACTCAGTGGGTTAAGCCTCTGCCTTTGGCTCAGGTCATGATCTCAAGGTCCTGGGATCGAGTCCTGAGTTGGGCTCTCTGCACAGCAGGGAGCCTGCTTCACTCTATCTCTCTGCCTGACTCTCTGCCTACTTGTGATCTTTGTCTGTGCAATAAATAAAGAAAAATCTTAAAAAAAAAAAAAAAGAAAGAAAGAAAGGAAAGAAACCAGGGCACTCTCTTCCTGTGAGCATAGGCATTCCTTCCTGATCTCAGGCCCTGCCCCACCCCCAGTCCAGCACAGGGACTGATACGCAGAAGGTGCTCAAGGGATGTCTCAGAAAGACGGGAGGACAGAGCAGGAGACGGAGAAGGGAAGAAGGGTTCCCAGACTGCCCTGCACCTAACTCCTCCTTGTTCAGATCCAGGGAAACTCGGTCCAAGACAGAGAGGTTAAGTCCAAAGCCACATGTTTCGGCTAGGTAAGCGATGACCCTGGCTGCGGCAGAACCAGGCCTCCTGGGCCCCAACCCAAGACTCCTCCCACTGTGTTATCCTAAAATTTGACACCTTGAGACTCTATTTGATGACTTTGGTTAAGTCTAATGAACACCTACCTGGAAAAGCTGAACTTTTGTATTTCTCTTATTTGTTTCTTCGATACCTAGTGTTTGCCCACGTAAAGTAAACTTTTTAAAAGATACAGAGCAAGGTCAGAGGCCTTGCTTTTTACACAGCGATAAGTTTAAGAGAGTGACTATGTCTCCGCAGGGTTCATTTGATTAACAAATTGAGGTTTCATATATTGTGTTATATTCCGAACTGCCTCCCTTGTGTTTGGATCAAAGGGAAAAAAAGAAGCCAGAAATTATTAAGCAATTATTGTCAAATGCTGGCTTGCAACATCTTCCGCTTTAATCCTCAAGGAAATCCAGAGGTGTCGTTATCTCCACGGTGACAGGAGAGGCAGCTGTGGCTCAGGAGCCCTAGACTAGACTAGCACTAGACTAGACTCAGCTGGGGTTGAATTTGGTGAGTGGCACGGTTGATATGTAGGCAGCACAATGCCTGGCATTCAGCGGATGTTTGTTGAATGAATAAACAAACTGAGCGTCCATCTGTCGCAGCATCCCTAGCCTTTCTCCTCTGCCACATCCACTGCCATTATTTGGAAGATGTCGTGTAGACCATAGAGATAGATCGTCCCCAGTCCCAAGCAGAGGGTGACAGTGTAGTTAGACAAGAGATAAAGATACCTGACAGAGGAAAAGAATAAGCAAAGCAGGGCTTATTCATCATTCAAGCAGATGGAAGTGAGGGGGACGAGGGGGTATTGCACAATTAGCTGGTGAAGGTTCACATTTTGAGGGGCCCCTGGGTGACTCAGCTGGTTAAGCCTCCGCCTTCGGCTCAGGTCATGCTCCCAGGGTCCTGCCATCCAGCCCCGCAGCAGGCTCCCAGCTCAGAGGGAAGCTGGCTTCTCCCTCTGTCTCTGCGGCTCCCGCTCCCCTTGTGCTCTCTCTCTCGGCCAAATAAATAAATAAAATCTTTTTTAAAAAAGTTCAAACTTGGAAACAAAATATACAAGAGAATCCATGTCTCCGTGTCACCAAGCAGTCAAGTCAGCAGAGCAGCACAGCTGAGGGTGTCGCTGAAGAAAAGGGGATCCTCTGAGTTAACTCCCATGGTTCTTACCTTTCCCCACTCACAGGACAGAGCTTCAAACCGAAAGAAGCCTCATAAAGGCTTTGAAGCTTCCCAGGCAGAGAGGTTCCCGGGGCCGGAATGCTTCCTGGCCCCAGCGCTCTGGCCACCGCTCCTGGGGGTCCGCGGAACACACCACCCCAAGGAAAGAAGGCATCGCTCAGGGACACCCACCCAGACTACCTGGACCCAACCAGAGGTCCCTTTCATGGCTGCCCTCCCCCCGGGGTTCAGCCATTTAGATCCCCGCCCTCAGAAAATCTGCGCAGCGTCTTTTCAACTAAAGGAGGCCCAGTGCGGTTCCAGCAAAACCTACTCCAGACCCCGCGACAGGGCAGTTTGGCAATGGTCAGCTACCCCGGTGTAATAACTTAAATTTGTTTCCAGCCTGCGACGGGGCAGCAGCGGCGGGGTGGGGGTGGGGAAGGGTGAAATCCATACTCCAAGCACACCCGATTGGGCGGGCTGCCTGCTTTCTTTTTCACCGGAGCCCTTGTTGAAGCGGCTAGATTAGTCAGCTCCTGGGCCATTCATAATCCACGGGACAGAGCCGGCTCCCTTCCAATTGGTTTTTGCTCTTTTGGGAACTCTCAGACTTCTTCTGCAGCAGAGACGGAAGTCCCAGAGGGGTTGGCAATGAACTGTGAGAGCTTTGCCTCACTGGGACTGTTCTATGGATTTCGGAGATGGGACCTTGTTATATCACCACTATTTGCTTGTCATTCTGAATACACCGTGGTCCTGCCCAGCCTCTGGAGAGAAAAGAAGGCGTCACAAACAAATGTTTGTGTGCCTAGACAGGTGCAGCACGTCTGAACCAGAAAAAAAGTGGGCAAGTTTAAAAATGTGAATTCCAAAACTTCTTCGCCTCTGGGCAGCCCTTCCAAAACTATTAGACTATCCCAAGAAGAGGGATGTAAGGTAAGCTGTGGGGGTGCATGTGAGAGATGGCCAGTGGGAAGAGCTCAACCTTTGGGGCCTCCTGAGATAAAACTTGGAGCAAATTAATCTCTTAGAGGTTCTGTTAGAGTAATTGTGAATTGAGGATTTCATCATGACCAATTTCCCATTTCAGAAAAATATTTTTTCTCTGGATTTAGTCTATTTAAGAAAGAACTCAAATTCTGGACATGGAACCCATTGGACCTAAGGTGTCCACAACATCCAATTCTACAGCTCCGTAAGTAGGCCTAACGTCAGAGATTTCAAGAGGGGCACCCGGTTTACTCAGTTGGTAGAGCATGCAACTCTTGACCTTGGGGTTGTAAATTTGAGGCCCACACTGGGAGTAGAGATTACTTAAAAAAATTTTTTTTAAAGTTTTTTTTTTAAGGGAATTTCAAAAGAATACACACATCCAAGAACAAAGCCATGCTTCTTCACCAGCATGTCAAGCAGGGCATAGCCTACATGATCCATCCGATCCAACAAAGTCATTGGCCAAAGGTCTGCAGGGGGATGCTCCCTGAGGCTGCTCCTGTCTTTGGGTCACTCTCCGCAGGTCATTCCCAGCTTGGAGGCTTCCTTGGGCACCCATCACGGCCACTGAAACCCAATGGTCCCTGCTCCTGTCCTCTCTGCGGGGTGTTCGATGCAAACTCCTTCCTATCCACCATCAGTCTCCTCTCATAGTCTAACTTTCATGCTGGGTTTTGAGATACTCACTCCCTCCAGGTGTCCAAGATAGAATTAGAAATTCATAAGGAACCTACAGAACAAGAAGGTGAAGATTTGGGGAAATGTTGAAGCGGTTGACGTTCAGAAAGAAGACAGACTCAACTACTGGGCTCTTTGGCTTCTTTCTCTCTGTGCAAGGGGAGAAGGAACTCGAGGAGCAAGGGTGGGATACACAAGACACAGAAGGAGCTGGAGCAAGGCGGCGGGGGCAGGAGACAAAGTACGTCTCTCGCCCCAGGAGCCGCACCCCACCCTATGTCAGGAGCCCTCTGGTTATTAAGGTCCTGTAAAAAATCCTGACAGGTAAGGGGGAGCAGGGGATGGGTGGGGGCCTGGAAAATGCAGGTGATGCTCAGTTTTCTGCATTCTGTACACTATAATCTAGAAGCATTGCCTTCATCTTTGCCAAACCCTAGGAAGGATGACAAGCAGATGCCTCGACCACAGGGACGGTCAGGAGACACAGTCAGGCAGATTCACCTCAGGTCCTTTCCTGAAGAGTTATCAGATGGGGAAATCAGCAAGACATGTAGATAAAATCAATCCTAAGATTCATAGAAAACGGCAACTTACACTTCATTTTTTTAAAATGTAGCCTCCATGCCCAGCATGGAGCCCAGTGCGGAGCTTGAACTCATGACCCTGAGATCAAGACCCAAGCGAAAATCAAGAGTGGGAGGCTTAACTGACTGAGCCACCCAGGTACCCCTGGCACCTTACTCTTTTGAATGGATGTGAGACCAAGGCCCATAGAGACACAGGGATTCACACTGGTCATAGCTGGGGAGGGCAGAGCTTTTTTCTGGAACCTTGGCTCCTTACTCCCTTAGTGCAGGACCCTTCGGGAAAAGAAGGCAGTTTGACCAGTGTTTTCTGTATTCTAGATGCCTCATGCATTTTCTCAATCAGTTCCTACCACAGAGGAACCCTTACCCCATAATGTGGATGAACAAACAGACCCAGAGAGCAGGGAGCATCTGCCCGGTGCCCATGGCAGCAAGCGGGGAGGTAGGCAACAAACAGCACGTATCATGCCCTTCTTGCTTTTTATTATTTATTTATTTATTTATTTATTTTTATTTATTTATATTAGGGAGAGAAGCAGAGGGAGAAGGAGAGGAAGAACCTCGAGCAGACTCCATGCTGAGCACAGAGCTCAACGCGGGGCTCCATCTCACAACCCTGAGATCATGACCTGAGCAGAAATCAAGTCAGATGCGTAACTGACTGAGCCACGCAGACGCCCCTGCTCTTTAACTGAACCATTTTCAAAGTCTTTCAGAATTTCTTTGTGAGAAAGGTGGAGAAACATGAGGAGTTTGACAATGTGAAAGGTGGATTCAGTTTTGGTTGACAAAAAGACGAGGACGGCATGTTCGGTCATGTGCCGAGAGGCTCCTGCGTCTTTAATGTGCTTCTCAGTGATGTAGAGAAGACGTGGAGACATGGTTACGAAGTGTCTTAGCTGAAGAAACAGCTGACGGGACCAAGACAGCGATCCAGACACCAGACCACCTGGGAATCAGGGAGACCCACCGGAAGCATGGGGTGAAGCCAAAAAGGAAAGGCCCTCAAGTCCTCCCCTGAGGGCCCAGCAATTTCAGAAAGTTGGCTCAGGGGAGACCTGAGTGTCACCTCAGTGGACCTCGTCCCTTTGTTGCTGATTCCCCTGCTGTGGGCTCTCGGAGGGCAGACACCCTGGCGCGAAGGCAGGGTGTTCACCTGCACCCCGACCAGCCCACGCCTGGCACGGACTCCACATTCAACTCGTATTTGCCAAGAGAACGATCTTGTACATGCTAACAACCCGCAAGTGATTTTACACCATGTTAAGAGAGGCACAAAAAGCAGAGATCTGACGATAGCAGAGCTGGCGTGGGAATCCAGGCAGGAACGGCCTGACCTGGAGGCAGGTGGCCAGGAGGGACACTGGAGTGAGGGGTTCCGATTTTAGTGCAGTGAAGTGAGGTCCTATTAAACTTGGGATGGTAGAGTAGAATGGACCCTCTAAACTACTTTTCACATGGTCACAGCTGTGAGAGAAACCCTAAGTTAGAAGTGGTTCTTGTCAGGCCTGCCATCACCATGTCCCAGACGGTGGGGGTGGACAGGGTTGGAAAGCCGGGCCTGCCCCAAGGGAGCCTGGCCCAGTCCACCTGTCATGGCCCAAAGGCAGGGTCACTGGGGTGAGGCCACCATGGGACTGCTGACCTTTAGTGAACTTGGTTAAATGGCACTCTCCTGCTCACCCAGCATGTAGCTTATCTGGGGTCATGAAGATCTGACCTCCCAGGATATAAGAAGAGTCAGGGACCCAGAAACCTCGGACCCCAGACAGCTGCCTGCAGGGAATCTTCTCACGGCACAGGCAGGAGGGAGACAGATGTCAACTCTACTGTTCAGGCTGGGGAGGGAAGCCAGGACATCCTTGGGGCATGCTGGGGGACTTTGGAGATGGTTTAACACAGGGGTTGGGGGGGACAGACATTGGGGGTGGGTAGATATGCCCTCTCTCCCCAGCCCATGGAATGTATTGGGAATAGACTGCACCCACCGGAACTGAGGCCTAAATGTCCCTAAGATATTTTATCATGACCTGTATGTTCTATAAATTGTCAGCCACAAGAGTCTGGAGGCCCATCAGGCCATAAACAAGGCCTTGCCCTTGGCAAACAGCTCTCTTTCCATTGCAGTGAACCTGCCCCAAGGAAGGAACAGCTTTATGGGAGGCAGGAAAGATTTCCTCAGAGAAGACTTGGCATGTGACCAGAGACAAGGCCATCTGTATCTGCAGACGGGACTTCAAGTCCCCAGAGAGCAGCAGTGACAGGGAGGGCAGGGGAGAGAGGAACCCAGGGCTCAGGGGTAGACCTCTCGGCAGGAAGGGCCCGGTGACCATGCAGCCTGTCTGGACAGGCTTGGGGAAAGTCCGAGCCCCACAGGGCCCCAAGTCAGCACCTGGCACCAATCAGTGCTGGTCCCCCAGAGAAGGTGGTATCATGTGAAGAAAACAGAGACAAGCACACTCAAATATAAAATTAAAATAAAATAAAGTAAAAATAAAACTTACTAAGCTAACTAACTGAAAGATGTATCCTGACTCTCAGGAGGTCAGTGGACTAGATGTGTGTTAATGTTCTTCTGCCAACCCCCGAAATGAATGACCCTGAAGATCATTGACAATGATCCTTGCTCAGCCCTTTGCCTTAGGACCAGCCTCTTCCAGGTATCCTCCCCACCCCCACCCCTACCCCCAAGTTTGCCAATGGGTCCTGACACTTCATGTCTTGTGGAATGGTGACATCTGCTGGCCGTCGCTGTCACTAGAAGCAAGTTCTCTGAAATTAAAAGGGGGTTGTGGGGGACAGCACTTGGGTATGAGCCTTGACATGCCATGACCTCTACGCGGGGGTGGGGGTGGGGGCTGGCATTTTGTTATGAATACACAGGCGTGCACGCATGCACACACACACACACACACACACACACACACACACACGTCCTCTCCACATTAGAGAGCAGAAAGGCCCAGTGAGGGCTGATACGCTTGGAAGAGGTTATTGAAAAAGGATATGAACCTCCTCCCAGCAGAACCGAGACTCAGCCTCATTGGTCCAGAATGATCGCTCAGGGAGTTGATAGAGAATTCCGTGATCTCTTTAGAGCTAGACCAATCCACATGCTTCATGCTTTCACTGCTTCCTGCAAAATCAGATGCATTTTTGTCATTCCTCTTGTTTCCTGGTCCCTGGGCCAGCACAGGGCAGGAATGGCTGCCAAGCTGGCAGAGGAGTCCAGCTTTATTTTATTTTATTTATTTATTTTTAAAAATATTTTATTTATTTATTTGACAGAGATCACAAGTAGGCAGAGAGGCAGGCAGAGAGAGAGGGGGAAGCAGGCTCCCTGCTGAGCAGGGAGCTCGATGTGGGGCTTGATCCCAGGACCCTGAGATCATGACCTGAGCCAAAATCAGAGGCCCATCCCACTGAGCCAGCCAGGCGCCCCAGGAGTCCAGCTTTTAAAGTAAAATTAATAAATTTATTCAACAAATACTTGCGGAGTGCCTCTACTTCTAGGCGCCATATGCTGCCCGTAAAGCCAGGAACAGGAGGGTGATGTGAACGATGCGCACGTTGGGGCTGGGAGAGAGACTCGCAGAACACAAGTAGACAAAGGCACTTCCTGATGTTGGGAGGGATATTTTGTGGTAATATCATGGCAAGGACTCCCTTAGATTGGCAGTATTTGGGCGCAGCCTGGAATGATCCGAGGAGCCAGGCAGGAAGAGGAAGACTATTCCCAGGAAAGCCAGCAGGTGCACAGACCTGGGTGAGATGCTGAGGGGGCGCCACCTGCAGTGTGTCTGCTCTGGGGCGCAAAGAGGGCGCAGGAGATGACTTGCAAGCAGAAGCTACTTGTACAGGTATCATCCTGAAAGGGAATTTTTTTAAAGCTTTACTTTTTTTTTTTTTTTTTTTAAGATTTTATTTACTTGAGAGAGAAAGAGAGCACAAGCAGAGGAAGGGGCAGAAGCAGGATCCCCACTGAAGGGGAGCCCTACACAGCACTCGATCCCAGGACCCTGGGATCATGACCTGAGCTGAAGGCAGATGATTAACCGACTGAGCCACCCAGATGCCCCAGTGATTTTTTTTTTAATAAAAAAGAAATGGGCACGTCCCCACAATATAGAATATATTCATATGTATATATATGTATATGTATATGAATATGTATATATATATCCATCCATCGTATGGATTTACATTGGTCAAGGAGAATTTCCCCTTCAGAAAAGAAACCTTTGCCCAAGATGAAAAATTCATCAAGACAAGAATCCATATAGTTTTTCAGTGGAAATGGCTTATGATGGGGAAAGAAAAATTGATATAGTGTTCGGTTTTGAAAGCAGGGGCAGATTCTTTAAAGAAGGGGACATGGACTGTCTGGGCTAGGACAAAGTCAAGGCCTGTGTGAGCATTTCGCCACCAGGTGGCGCTGTAGCCTCACAAAAGTAGAGCACGAGTCCCAAGCCCTTGGAAATACAGCCTGGACCCCAAGTGTTTCCTCTCTCCAGAGGGAAGGAATGCTGCAGAAACGTGTCCATCTCAAATATTAACACAGGCTTGCTTTTGATTTTTTTTTTGTCACAGCACAGCAAGTCTTGATTATCCCCCTTTCATATCACTTTGGTCCTGAGGTGCCCTCCAGGCCAACACATGTGTCCTCTCACCCAGTGTGTCCCCAAGACAGGAAGTGCGTGGGAAAATGGGAAGTTTAATGAAATCAGCCCTTCTAGTCCCTGATGAAAGCCTTGCAGGAGTGTGCTTGTTAGGAGGTAGGAGTTAAAGAGGTATGAGGTTTGGACACAGGCTTGGTGACAGAGAAAGAGTTATTTCTAAGAATAATTCAGGTCCTAGAGAAGAAGCAGGTGTGATTTGAGCCGTGAACATGCCCAGCACATGGCCAATGGTTCGTAATCATTACCTCTTTTTACCTTTGTGACCCCAAAAGTCAGGTCCTATCGGCATCCCACATATAGCTCAGGAATCCAAGGCTCAAAGAGCTAAGTCACCCAAAGCCACCAATTTGAACCCTGATACTCTGACCCCAAAGCCCAGGAAATCAGCTACCCATGTGAAAATAAGGACAAACCAGGTTTCCACCATAGCGTGGGTGCATTTCCACCTCTCATTCCTAAAGCTGCCTTGAAACCTTTGATTCACGTGTGTCTCTCCCCTATTTACTCCTTTTTTAAAAAAAGATTTTATTTATTTATTTGACACACAGAGAGAGGTCACAAGTAGACAGAGAAGCAGACAGAGAGGGAGGGGGAAGCAGGCTCCCTGCTGAGCAGAGAACCCAATGCAGGGCTCCATCCCAGGACTCTGATACCATGACCTGAGCCCAAGGCAGAGGCTCAACCCACTGAGCCACCCAGGCGCCCCCTTATTTACTTCTTAATGATGGAAACAGTCTTGTTTATTTTTGTATCCCCAGGTATTGATTACAGATATCCACCTAGTTAATAAATCTTTTGTTCATTAGGTTTACTAGTTAGAAAATCACATTTTTTGAATTGAGGAAAATGCACATAATGCAAAGATTACCACCCTAAGCCTCCTTGAACTCACCTTCTGGTGACCTCATGTATATTTTCTCATTGTTGGACCCCCATGGCTACCACCCATGCACGGAGCTCTTTGCATCTTGCAAAACTGCACGGAGCTCTTTGCATCTTGCAAAATTGCACGGAGCTCTTTGCATCTTGCAAAACTGAAACTCTGTCTCCATTAAACAACAATTCTCTATTCCCCTGCTCCCAGCCCCCCAGGAAACCACATCCAGCTTTCCTGCTGGATGAATTTGACCACTCCCAGTACCTCATATATGTGGAATCATACCATCTTTGCTTTTTTGTGACTGGCTTGCTTCAATTTCTTCATGTCTCAAGGCTCATCGATGCTATAGTTTCAATAATCATCACCTTTCATATCACATTTTTTTTCAACAAAAAAGAGTAAACGAGGAGGGCACCTGAGTGTCTCGGGGGTTAAACCTTCAACTTTTTTTTTTTTTTTTAAGTTCCTTTTCAGTGTAACAGAATCCATTGTTTATGCACCACACCCAGTGCTCCATGCAATAGTGCCCTCCAGAGTACTCACCCCCCCTCCCACCCCGCCTTCAAAACCCTCAGATTGTTTTTCAGAGTCCACAGTCTTTCATGGTTCATCTCCTCCTCCAATTTCCCTCAACCCCCTTCTCCTCTCCATCTCCCCATGTCCTCCATGTTATTTCAAATAAGCGAAACCATCTGATAATTGACTCTCTCTGCTTGACTTATTTCACTCAGCATAATCTCTTCCAGTCCCGTCCATGTTGACAGAAAAGTTGGGTGTTCATCCTTTCTGATGGAGGCATAATACTCCATAGTGTATATGGACCACATCTTCCTTATCCATTCGTCCGTTGAAGGGCATCTGGGTTCTTTCCACAGTTTGGCGACCGTGGCCATTGCTGCTATGAACACTGGGGTACAGATGGTCCTTCTTTTCACTACATCTGTATCTTTGGGGTAAATACCAGTGGTGCAATTGCAGGGTCATAGGGAAGCTCTATTTTTAATTTCTTAAGGAATTTCCACACTGCTCTCCAAAGTGGCTGCACCAGCTTGCATTCCCACCAACAGTGTAAGAGGGTTCCTCTTTCTCCACATCGTCTCCAACACACGTTGTTTCTTATCTTGCTAATTTTGGCCATTCTAACTGGTGTAAGGTGATATCTCAATTAAACCACCAACTCTTGATTTCAGCTCAGGTCAGGATCTCAGGGTCTTGGGATCCAGCCCTGCATCGGGCTCCACACTCAGCACAGAGCCTGTTTGACGATTTTCTCTCTCATCTGCCCCTCCCACTGGCTCATGCTCTCCCTCTCTCTCTGAAAATAAACAAACAAATCTCTTTTTTTTTTCTTTTTATCTTTTTTTTTTAAGATTTTGTTTATTTATTTGACAGACAGAGATCACAAGCAGGCAGAGAGGCAGGCAGAGAGAGAAGGGGTAAGCAGGCTCCTGGCTGAGCAGAGAGCCCAATGCGAGGCTCGATCCCAGAGTCCTGGGATCACGACCCAAGCTGAAGGCAGAGGCCTCAACCCACTGAGCCACCCAGGGGCCCCATCTCTTTTTTTCTTTTTAAAGAGCAAACATCTATTGAATGTTCCAGGGTGTTAAGCAATTTTTAATTTTAATTTAAAATTTAAACTTAAGATTTTAAATTTTAATCATGTTAAGTGATTTTGCCTCCACCTGCTGACTTGAGCCTCCAAACAGCCCCGCGTGGTAAGGGCTATCAGGATCCATGATCTCAGATGAGAAAACAGGAGGCCAAGGTTGTATTGCAGCACGCGTAGAGACAGGATTTGGCCGCGGGCAGCTTCCCCCAGATCTCATGCTCGAGTCAGCATTACCCTGCCGTATGGCTTCTCTCTCTCTTAAAAGACTTGTGTTTTCGGAGGAGAACATAACTGAATTGAAATCTATACTTTAGCAAGGACCATAGAAATTAAGAAAGGTAACCAACCAGCTCAGGTCACCTAAAATATACTTAAGAGATATGTCCGCAGGAAGTTGAAGAAGATAAACAGAATGCAGTTAGAAGAGGCATAACCTTGGGTGTGGCTAAAATGGGGAGGAAGAGGAAGGGTCCAGAAAGGCAGCTTTCTATTTAATCAGTATAAATAAAGAAGAATTTCTCATTAGTTTGAGGAGAATGGAAAATAACCTAGAAGACCACAGCTGAGAGCTACTATAAAGAAGGATAGGAAAATAGATCATATATCCAAAGTCCCTTCCAACTATGAGAGTCAGCAGTTTGATGCAAGCCTGGAAGAATGTATGCTTTAGACCTCGGTGCCCGGAAGGATCCAGGACGTCCCCGGAGATAGGAAAATTATAAGGAAGGACTGATTTGGAAAAGCAAGACAACTCTGGTTTGGGGCAAATGTGGTTTTTTGTATGGCAGAAAGGGAGTTTTTGTTTCTTGAAGTATTGTAGGAGGTCCTCCGGAGGTGAATGCTGAAGAAAGTATAAGAAAAAGATGGGCGAGAAGAGCCTTTTGGGAGGGAGGTTCTGCCTGAACAGGACCAAGCCTGGAACAGACTCCCTAACTGGGGTGGAAACGCCTTTGGGCGGCAGCCTGCTGTCAGCCTACAGAGGCCTGCGCTGGTTCCAGGAGAGGCTACCCGGGCCGCAGGGACAGGACGTCGGCCCAGCCGTGGGTGGCTCTCGGGTGGCAGAGGGCCTAGGACACCAGTCATCCTAAGCCATGAAAGGGTTGGAGCAGAGTGACACAAAGCAACTCAGCCTACAGGAAACAGTCCATGGGCGGGTTTCGGACTGATCATCAGTGGGGCGAGGCTGGAAACAGGCGGTTGCCAGAAGAATTATTGCACTGCTCCCCTGCCCTGAAGGGCCCCCCTTCCTGGCCCCTCTGCCTCCTCCCTGGCAAACCCCAGTTCACCCTTAAGACTCAGGTGAGGCTCTTCTCCCTGGAGAAGCCCCAACCCAGCTCCCAGGTCACCCCCACCCCCACCCCCACCCCAGCCTAACCCACAGACCTCCATTGACTGCAGCTGGAACGCAGGGCTGTGTTGTTTCCACTCTGTAACGCTGGGGCTGCGGGGCATCCGCAGGCTGTATGCGCTGAGCGGGTGTGAGTAAGGAAGAGGCGAGGGGCTGGAGAATGAAGGAACGGGGACAGGCTGTGGGGACAGCCTTTGTAGAGAGACTTAAGGATGCGCGAGAACGCAGAAGGTCTTCCCTTCCCCTCTCTGACCGCCCTCAGAAGCAACCTGAGGGTTTTGAAGGGGCGGGCGAGGGCTGGGAGGTTGGGTGAGCCTGCTGGTGGGTATTAAGGAGGGTGCGTATTGCATGGAGCACAGGGTGTGGTGCAAAAACAATGAATACTGTTACGCTGAAAAGAAATTTAAAATAAATAAATAAATAAAAAGAAGTTCATCACAGCCCTCCTTGGGTCGGATGGTGCCCGGTGACAGGGAGACTGCAGGGGCAAGGGAGCAGAATGTGCAACCCGGCCGTGGTCTCTGGCAGCTGGAGGGGCGGGTCGCTCAGCAGGACCCAGAGCCGGGGCTGGTCCAGGAGGAAACTGGCAATTCTGCACCAGCTCCGTGCCACCTGCCAGGCCCACGGGCCAGGAGACTTTCCTGTCTCTGGACCGGTGCTTTTCCTCATGAGACAAACATGAATCACTCTGTATAGCTCGTTTCGTCTGTGCTTCATCACTTACTCACTCGCCCCTTTCACATGTGTATCACTGCTTGTCGCCCGCCTCAAAACTTTTGGTGACACCGATGTCTGCATGTACCAGTACCTGCGCTTTGTCCGAGGGACGCTCTTGGAGCCCTGGGAATCACAGCGAACTTCCGAAACTCTTCCTTCTCTGGAAAGAAGCAGAGCACCATAAAGAAGAAAACTCCAGGACTGGATGTGGCCTGTTTCCCCAGTGACTTGGCTCTGAAGCCCCCCCCACCCCTGCTCCGGAGAAGGGCGGAGGGATCAGCGCCATCCCAGCTCTGCTAATCATTGGCTGTGTCGCTTTGGACAAGGTACTTAACCTCTCTGAGCTGCGGCATTGTCATCTGTCAGTCTAAGATAATCCTAACCCCCCTCACCCCACCCCCCAACCCGGGGACAGTGTCCTGAAAACCCTTAACAGAACACTTGACAGCGTTCTGGAAGGGAGCTGTTCTTCCCTCCCGTGCGAACCTTCCTTGCTAGCTCCTGCCTCTGAGTGTTCTCTGGAGAGAACCCCCCCATGGACGGCGGGGATGAGGCTGTTTTGTATGTGGCCAACCAACGACTGAACAGAATGGTGTATCTCTTTCAACCCAGAACGTAACCTCTTAAATGGAACACAGTGAGGTTTTAAGCAGACGTGCAAAGTGGTTTCTCTCTGACTGTTATCAAACATGAATCCAGGGTTTGGGAATCTCTGGCAGTGGCTTTCCTCCATTGACCCCAGCATTTGATGAGGGCCCAGAAGACCTGTCCGTGACCTTGTCCTTGAAAGGCTGGAGTCATGCCCCCCAAATCCATGTTTTTCCGTGAGAGATGTCCCGTTCACCCCTGCTCCTCCTGAACACCACTGACCTTATTCACTTTTTTGAGCCGAACAATATGAATACGAGACCGGGGTGTTAACCAGCCAAGGGGACGCCTGAGGCTGAGCCCATCCACAGCCCGCCACAGGCTCGGGAGCATCACAAACATGCAAAACCTAAGGACTCTGAGCAAATATTTATTAAATCCAGTACACTGAAGGCACAGGCCTTGACTGCAGCTCTCTGGAAAAGTAATCATGATTTCCCCAGCTGGTAAGTCAGCTTGTTTATCTTCCGCATATTTTTTAACGAAGATCTGTTATGATTTCCCTTTACAGTGGTTAAGGCTCGGCACGCCAATTAGTTTGGATTTATTCCACTTGACATCATCTCCTAAATTGGGTTTTTGCCTCTTTGTGCCCTGATAACTCATCCAAGCACCCATTTTATGGCTTCTGTTGGTAATACCTGAATCGTTCCTTCGCTTCCCCATTTCTGTGCAAGGGAAAAGCTGGCACAAATCTCCTTTGGTGTGTGAGATGGATGCCCTATTTTGCCTTGCCAGTGGCCAGATACTCTCCTCTGACCAAGACCTTGCCCACAGGCTACAATGCCAGGGCCAGCCGACAGCGTCTGCTTTCCAAAACAAATTCCACCTCTGGGCGATGATGGTACTCTCTTCCCAGGACACAGCCCTCAGTTGATGCAGTTGCCTTCTTCGTGGGCTCTCCCATTTCCCCTATGTCTCCCCCAGGCCAGGTTTTCTTTCAGGGCCACGAGGCTAAGTGGAACCTGGGCAGCTGCACCAGCAGCACTGACAGAGGCAGCCAGTGAGGGGCCCAGCACCAGACCCTGAGTCGGACATCACCTCTATGACCCAGGGCAAGCAACCTAGCCTTTTCAGCTCCATTTCCTCACTAGCAGAATGAGGTTAATAAAGGAAAGCCTACCTTGAAAAATTAGAAATAATCGTTAGATCTGGGTTTCTCCAGGCCGTGCCAGCTAAGTCTTATGTTAAGCCCCCCCCCAAACAGCAACCCTTAGCATTTCCAAGGAATGGTCTATGGGGGTCTTCCCTCTCCATCAGGGACCCTCATTTGCTCATGATCAGCACCCCAGCTATGGCCTGGTGTTGGCCAACTCCTGCCCTCTACCATGGCCTATTTCAGTGGGATGGGAACATGAGGCCCCTGATCCTTGCCCCAGAGCCTTGGGGATGCACAAAATTGAAGCCACAGAAGAAATCCAAAGATCCAATGGTGATGAGCACACAGGTGCTCCTTCCTGTGGCTGCTGAAGTTGCTGGCCCCATGGAGCCTGTCGAGACCATCCTCTGAATTGTAAGGGGCACTTCCTTCTGTTCCCATTGGTTATTTCATTGTACCATCTTCTACTGAGGCTATGTTCAGGGGGGCAGGAAGATGACAGGTGATAGATCTCAGTAGTTCTAGAACACACTCCTCCTCTCCCGACCCTGACCCATTCATTCACTTATCCAGCAGCTATATCTCCAGTCCCAACTACTTAGCAGGCATTGGGGTCTGCCCCAGGGATACAATGGTGAACAAAATCAGGGCAGCCCTTGGCCTTATGGAGCTCACAGGCTGCTGGGGGACAGTGGACAGCCAGCATGGTAAATGCTCTGATAGGAAATATAGGGTACTCTGTCTTAGGTACTGGGCACCGCGAGCTCAAGGAAGGCTTCCCAGAGGAAGCCTATTCAAAGTTTGAATAGCATCTTTCTCACCTCTGGGAGGCCCTCTTCAAGAGACCCCCACCAACAGACTCTTTGCAGGGCATTTCATGGGTCCTGCAGGCAAGTCAGACAGCCCTCTGTCCGGGGGGAAGCCCTAGGTGAGCTCGACCCAGACACCCAAATGCGTGTGCAAAGAGCCCAGCACAGTGCCTGGCCCAGAGCAAGTCAGTGAAAGAGAAAAGGGAACTTGTTTTTTCTTACTTACAGGCTTTTAGCCAATGATATGGGGCTTGTCTGATAGTCGGTAGTCATTTGCCAAACAGTCCTAAGATGGGCTTAGGGGAAGTGGGGGTGCAAAGGTAGAGAGAATTCACATGACCGGGACCCAAGGACACGCTTCCCCATGGCCACCGGGGTTCCCCTAAAGGATTTCTTCCCATGGTAATTTCGTGCAGTTTCTTTTTGCTGATAGAACAGCAGTAACTTGCATTTTCTGTAGCAAGAAGTTTTTCTTTCTTTTCCTCTTATTCCTCAGGTTTGTCTCTTTATGGTTTCCTGTGTTCTGACATCCTCTCCTTTCTTCACTTGCAAGTAAAGCAAATTAAACCGGATGAAAAATCCTCTGTAAAGAGACATCTTGATCCACCAGCAGCTTGGCAGCCAAGGGAAATTTGCATCTCTTCAATTCCTTGTAATTATTCATTTCCTTTCTCTTTCCCCTCTTGAACAGAATGGCAGCAGCACAGCATGCACAGTTTTTCCCTAGATAAGAACTTGAAAGGGTGAAACTGAGGGCAATGACTCAGCTCTCTTTTTCAGACTCCTCAGTGTCCCTGAATTTTTGCCCTAGAGTTCCTGAGGAGGAGGGCCACCCCAGCCCCAAGCGAAGACTAGCAACGGATGCATTAAGTAATATTCCTCAGAAAATGTATTGTCATGCCATTAAGGGTTTTCTGTTTAATATTTATTACCCACTTATAGTGCATTTGGTGTTAAGTGAAGCCATAAAAAGTTCAAAATCAATTCTAATAAAAATAACGGCTTCTATTTGCAGTTTATGGTTTAAGGTTTGGTTTCCCCTGCATTTACAGGTTGTGCAGTTAAGTGGCTGGCTCAGACATCCCAGCCAGGGTTCAAACCTGCTTCGAGAGAAGGCAGCTCCAACCTGCTATTGAATGGAAGTCACAGACTTCCCCCACCCAACCCCCCAAACTGGAGCCCTCCTTGCTGTCGCCATGGTGACATGAAGATCCACCTCCTTTTTTAAATGCCAATCACCATCTCCAGTTGAGACCTGTCCCAAGTGATAGACTTGTAGACATAGTACCTTCCTGGGCTTTGCTCTATGAAGTTACTACGTCACATCAAACTCAACCCTTCTGAGGCTAAATGAGAACCTTCTTCACTAAAACCTGTGCCTCCTACCAGCTTCCCAAGCTACAGGGCTGGGAGTTCTGTCACCTCTCC
Source organism: Mustela erminea (assembly GCF_009829155.1). Taxonomy (NCBI): domain Eukaryota; kingdom Metazoa; phylum Chordata; class Mammalia; order Carnivora; family Mustelidae; genus Mustela; species Mustela erminea. The sequence goes on from NC_045628.1 coordinate 77,249,552, forward strand.
CCGATTGCTCAGGGAAGGAAGGAGCTGGAGCAATGGTCCTTTCTCCGGGCATTAACCACCCTCCAGTGAATCCACCCCAAACACTGTAGTATGTAATGAAAAGAACCTGCAAAGGTTAAACTCTACCCAACTCCTGTCTCACTGAGGTCCATTTGTTCATGACCTGAGAAGAGAACTAGCCTAGGGTAAAAATTGACTCAATTTTGTTGTATGGTGATACTTGTCGCCTTCAAGCACAACGGAGTTGGAAGACGGGGTGACTGATCATACTTTGGAAAGGAAGACAGGAAGTAAATTGGTGTAACAGAACTTCTAAGAGAAGGCCAGCAAGGGCTATGTGTGTTGTGCCCTGCAAAAATTCCTATTGGCTGCCTGCCTGAAGGTCAGAGTCATTCCAGGAGAAGCATTGTTTGTCTTGGTGACGACCATGACCCCGGTGAGCCTCAAGAGCTGTGCCGCTCCGGAACTGTGGGCTGCTGCTGGCACAGATTGACGTGACTGGGGTGAATCCCTTTCTCACCAACATGCAGGAGGATGGTGGTGCAGATGGTGAGAGGCAGAAGACAGATGAAGAAGGGTGGAGCTGGTCTGGAGAATTCCAAAAAGGCAGAGGCTGGCCCCTGAGAAATCTGTCAGCAGGGGCATTTCTGTGTGGTCCGATGGTTCCCTCCCTGCCGCCCCCCCTGCACTATTGTGCAGTCCATTCCAGAGCCCCAGAAATGCTTCTGCCACCGTAACCCCCAGCCCAATCCCAGGCTTTGATGCAGAGCCAGATGCCTTCCACCCTCCCTGGGTCTACCGTTGATGGACATTGTAACTCTTCCGTCCTCACCTGCAGACCTGTGGGGACAGCCGGTTATCTGCCAGAGATGTTTTTTTTAGATATTCTCATGTGCAGCAATAAGCCTGAAACTGGGAGTTCAAGGAACTTGTAAGAGGGATACTTTCATCTACCCACCCTGGATTTTCCCATTAGCTTTACCCTCCCAACAGTGAGCTCAACAGGAGTGCAGAATCGAAAGCTACATATGTAACATCTAGAGCGAAGCTGCCCCCAGGGCCAGAGCAGTGAGGAAGATTGCAAAGCCAGCTCCCTTCTGACACTCAGAAATTTCCCTACAAGAGGGATTTGCTTTGATTTGCTCAAGGAGAGCAATACCGTGGGACTGAGGCATATCCGAATTCTTGGAGGGTTGCTGCCTAAGCAACTTAAGAAGCCTAGGGAGTCAGGTGGAGGGGATAGTGGGTAAAGCGTGTTCCAGTGTTGGTGTTTATAGAAATCATTCCTAAGGAAACAGACATTTATGGCACAGACATGCTTATCGCTTACATTATGAGGGTCAAATAACTGGAAATGAATTAGTTGTTCAACAGAGGGGGCTCCTGAATGCTGTCACTGAGAATGCCCAAGGGGACAGAGCAACAGTGTCTGCCCACCGATGGGGCTAAAGGTAGAACAAGAGCACAGCCCCGGAAACTTCCCTGCCCCACTCTGTCACATACATCTGTGCACGCGCACACACACGCAAACACGCGCAAACACACACACACACACACACACTGCACTTAGAGGGTAAGGCAGAGAAGAAGGATGCCGTGTATTATAGGGGATTATTCATTGGTAGAAGGAACATGCCTTCCTTTTTTCATCTTTAAATCATTATTGACTAAATAGACATAGTCTGGATAAAGATTAAAGAACTCTTTATGACCTAACTTGTTAGCAAGAAAGAATATTTAAGATATGATTTTAATATTTGATAAGATGCCCATCAGAATAGTTGAAACGCAGACTACCCGGGAAATTGAAAGCATGTAAAGGTGTCTCATGGACCCAGACATTTCTCTCATGGTTTCTGCTTTTCAAGGCATGCTTGTAAAAGGGAAGCCTAGCACAGACAGATAAGCAAAATAGTTCATCTGGAGGCTTCCCGTGATCTTTGTTCTTTCAGGAACATTCCTATGTAATAAAATGTTACTTGTATAACAAAGTTTGCAAAGAGGGGAATCACGCTTATGTTCTGCAGACACACACAGAAGGCCATATGGTAGGATTCCAGGCAGAGGAAAATCCAAGTGGAGGTAAAGTGGCCGAGACAGAGAGCAGAGCAGTGGTTGCAGGGACTGGGGGAGGGACAGAGCACTGAGCGATGAGGAGCGCGGGTGTCTCTGTGACGGAAACGTCGTAGAACGACATGGTTGTGCAACACTCTGGATGGACTTAATGAGACCTTCATTTACTGCAAAGGATGCAAGTAAAATGTTATGTAAATCAAATTCTACTTTATTTAATAAATTAAATCTATGAAGTAGTTATAGAGGTGAACACAGAACACAAATATGATAAAGAAGGAAATGACGGGGGAGGGGGAGATATGCTCTGGAGCTGCAGCCAGCACAAGCTGCTGCTCGGGGGCCGAGCCTGCTTGCTCCACGGAGGCAGGGGCCTGTTCAGGCTCTTCAGGAGCCCCAGGAGCAGGGGCAGGACCCTGCTGGTCATCCAGGAAAGGCAAAAGGCCTGGTGGCTCTTCCGTGGCAGAGAAGTGAACGAGGGCCCTGACGACCATCTGCCCTGGCCCCAACGGGTCAGGGGGGGTCACTGCTCCTCCTGAGCAATGGTGAGCTGCCGCAGCAGGGATGGTGGGGACCAGCTCAGGCCCCAGAGGTGCAGTGGGTGCCAGAGTGTCTGCTGGAACAACTTCCCGAGGCACATCCTGATCTGGCTTTGGGGCCGGTGCTGTAGCTCCAAGAAGAGAAAGCATCATCAGGTTGGTTGACTTCCGTTTTGCCTTTCCCTTTCCCCACCACTCAGCGTGGCCTGTGTTCAAGACCCAGCCTCTGGAAGGTGTCCCCAATGGAAGCCCATGGGACAGGGATCTGAGACGACTCACTCTTCTCGGCCCAACTACAATCTACGGAGGCTTCCTCAGGGTGGCCCACCCTGCCCCCTCCTCAGGCCCACATCAGTCAACCCCAGTCCTCCTCACCCCCAGCCTCTGGCTCCGTGGCCTTTCTGGGAGTGTGTTGCCTTTCTGGCAGCAGAAGCTGGGCACGGCGCTGCAGGTCCGAGCCCGGCACATAGACCTGCAGGTAGGCCAGCAGTGTATGCAAGCTGGGAAACTCCGGAGGCTGCACAAAATCCCCTGGATAATTTTCCACCCAGATGTTTATGATGGCATAGATGGCCCTGGGGACAGACATGGAGACAGAGAAGTCAGAGGACAGGGTATGCATCCAAACCAATATCCCAGGGAAACCCTGTAGGAACCTGGGCCCCTGGGCTTCCAGCTCCTGACCGAGACCAGTCGGACTCCTTGTCCACCTGCGACCTGGCAGTCCTGCCCGAGACAGGCCTGCTCCCACACGGCAGGCTGGCCAAAAGCCGCTAGGAGTGGGAGTCCTTGATCAATGGGGTGAGCATTTCTGGACTTCTTAGGGGAGCTGGACACACTCTTCAGTCTGTCTACTTGCCCACGAGCCACTTGAATTCAACTGCATGTGCCCAGGGAGGGGTGGTGTCTGGCCTCTTAATTACCCTCACTGCACTCGCCTCTGCTCCATGAAGATCCAACTGAGGAGGGAACAAAGGGACTCTGTCTCTAGCCAGGCCTTCCCAGGACCCTCCCCATACCTCCACCGTTACCTCCTCTGCCCATTCACTAGGTGCCATGAGAGTATGGACTCTCCCGTGATCTTTGGGTCTGTTTCCACTGACACTCACCTCCCACAGGGTGTGGGATGTCTGCTGCTCCCTGGGCTCTACTGGGTCACCACTCTCCCTGAGCCCCCTCTGAGCACCCAGCGTGCAGGTGCCAACAGACTGCTGTGCGATGGTTCCTAAATCCTGCGTTCTGGGTCCCAGAATTGGGGCAGAGAGAGGGCTGGGAGGGGGCAGGGATGGAGCATGACCCTCTCAGGGGTTGAAGCTGTCCTCCATGCCCCTCTGTTCTCCCACAGTGCTCATACACCTACCCCAGCTCTCCAGGGCACCTTCCCAGTTTCCAGTAGAAGCTCTCAGACCTTTACCCTAAAGCAGGAATCACAGAGGTGTGCGTGAAGGTCCAGCAGCCCCTCGAACTCACAGTACCCTCACTGCCCTGCTGGAGAGGGAAGGCCCTCCTGGAGCAGCCAAAGCTTACTCACATGTCGCGCTGCTCCTGGGATCTCTTGACCTCTTCATACGTGGAGTAATAGCATCCGAATCTAGAGGAGGCCAGGGAGCATCACATGAGATGTCTGTGGATGTTGGCTCTCACCATCTGACCCTCGACTAGCCTGCAGCCCTGGGGTGCTGTCTGTTCTGTGCAGGGATCCCATTCAGCTCCGAGATAATCGCCTCCACCTACTGGGGCTTCCTGAATGCTTGCTGAATAAAAGGGCCCCAACCAGCCCATCATTGACATCTGAGTGGGCCTGGCCCTGCTCACCCCCAGGGATGCCTGCTCTGGATTCACCCAGACACAGACCCCAGAAGGAGTCTCAGATCTCCCTTTCAATGGCAAAGGAGCCCAGCTCAAGAGCACAGTGAGAGTCAGGGATTAGGCAGAGGCTTCATCATGAGGGGCACGGGAATGTTCAAAGAGCATGCCCACAGGCCCTCTAGCAGACTTTTCCACCGGTGCAGGCTGCCAGGGGTCCTTTCAGACACCTGCCACTGAGTCCCTATAATACCTCTGCCCCAGTTAGGAGCAAGGGAAAGTTTGGGGAAGCTTGGGGACCTGCCAAAGTCTCACAACCAGGCATTGGCCTAATCCCACAGGCCAGTTAGGGGCAGGGGAGGGTGCTCACCTTGCACATAGTTGGTCCAGCACCTCCTCGGTGCTGGCAAAGGTGTAGTATGTGTCCAGAAAGGTGTGGACACAGTATAGATCTTGTCTGAGGATGGCAGGCACCAGATTATCAATTGCGGCCTCCAGCTTGTCGGCCCGCTCTGCCATCAGCAGTGAGGTCCTTGTCCTCTTCCTGGTTGAACCATTTTTCCCCTGAGGTGAATCAGAGGAGACATGAGTCAGTGCTGTGGCCACCAGGAGGGTTGGGGCTTGGAGGGCAGAATGAGCCCCCTCTTGGAGGGCAGAATGAGTCCCTCTTCTGCAAGAGGTGGGACAAGAGAGCCCAGAGTCCGAAAAACAAACGCGTGACTCAGTGTCTCATTGGGTTCAGCCTAAGGCTCTTGGTTTTGCTTCAGACCATGGTCTACGTGTCCTGAGGCTTTGTTCCTCATAGAGCTGGCTGTGTCCATAGGGCAGTGTCTGCTTGAGGATTCTGTCTCTCCCTCTGCTTCTCCCCACTCTCCCCCTGCCTCTCTCTCAATCCATCAATCAGCCAATCAGTTAAGAAACCTTTAAGGTAAAGAGAAAATGTTCTTGGTATCCATACAAAGAATTGAAAGAAATGATGTCTGAACTTGCTAGTATCTCAGAACCCTTTGTGAGTAGAGTATCAATAGCACGTCCCTGCATGAGTGGCATGGATCCTATGATTTCTGATGACATAGCCCATTCTTTTTATTTTTTTCTTAAAGACATTTTATTTATTTATTTGACACAGAGAGAGGTCACAAGTAGGCAGAGAGGCAGCCAGACAGAGAGGGGGAAGCAGGCTCCCCGCTGAGCAGAGAACCCCCCCCCCCGATGTGTGCCTCGATCACAGGACCCTGAGACCACGACCTGAACTGCAGGCAGAGGTTGAACCGCCTGAGCCACCCAGGCACCCAACATATCCCATTCTTGAGATGAGAACACAGAGATGTTTTAGGTGAGAGGGCTTAGGATTGGAGGGCACAGAGGCTGTGGGATGCAGCACTGTGCCTTGGTCACAGAAGGGGATTACATCCAGTCCTGCCCCAGTAAAGGGCTCCATGGCTGTGATCAATGACTGGCCTTCTGGACTGCTGTTCAGTGCAGTGCAGTGAGGGCCCTGTTCCTGTCCCTGGGAGGGCCCCATCCATGTGTTCCATCAAAACCAAAGCGCAGAGCAAGAAACATCGAGTACCATGGGCCCCATGTCCCTTTGGATCAGAGTTTCCCAACTCACTCTTGCAAATGATGATTTGCAAGACTTGAAGAACTTGAGGAAGGACTGTTGGGCCAATGGGGACACCTGGGAGCACGAGTTAGGAAAATGCCTAGGCTAGGGCAAAAGGAGTCTAGATCAGTGGGATGATCCGTGGTCTAAAGTCTCTTTAATGATACTCCTATAAGTATGTGGACAATGGCTCTGCTTCTATCCAAGGCACGGGCAGGACCATGAGGGCCAGTTTGGGGAAGAGATGGGATGCAGATTCACGGGAGTACAGGACTCTAGGAGGCCAGGCTGGCTTCTAGTAAGTGGGGCCCTTGGTGCTGCATCGGCGCCCCAGGGTTCGGGTCTCCCCAGCACCTGCACTCACCCTGAGCCAGCGCCAGACTCTGTTGGCCGTGTGCGGCTTCTTGTCCTTGGAGGAAGGAGAGCAGGCAATCTCCTCATTCACCTCCTCCACCATGTCCTCTGGAGCGTTCTGTAAAGACAGTGCCCGGCAGCCAGGCAGGAGACCTTAGAGCCCTGTCTGGAGGCCTTTGCTGGTCTTCAGACCCAGGGCACTCCATTCCAGACACACCATAGCCCAGGATGCAGAGCCCTCCCCCAAGGAGAGAAACGTGGCCCAGCTTCAGGGCCTTGGATGTGCTCTGGCACAGCTAAGAGGCACCTCAGGAGTCCCCTGTGCACCCAGCCCACCCTGACATTGGTGTGAACAAGAAGGGATCACCAGGGTATCCACTGTGCTCACCCTCCTCCAGCCCATGGGCGGGAACCCCCACATATCCCTCCTCCCCTCAAACTCCAGAGGAAGGGATGGGGCTTCCCTAGGACGGTTCAGAGGGGTGGGCATCGCCTAGTCTCCTCAGTAGTAAGTACCTTATGGCATCTCCCTCGAAATATCCTGAGGCATCGGGGGGGTGGTTTCAGCCAATGCCTGCAACATGAGAACAAGCCATTTTCCTGGGGTTTCTGATACCCAGAGCCCCTGAAACTCGGCACACAACACGAAAACATCTTTCTGTGTCAGATGTCCTGAGCCCAGTAACCCTGTTACCGGACTAGAATGTGGGTGCCTGGTTGCAGGGGTTCTACGTTCTGGGGGCAGGTTGTCGAGGAAGTGACATCACTTCCTGAGGTCCCCTACCAGGGCCCACTCCTGGCTGGACACCTACACGATCAGTGCTCCGGTCTGCCATCTCCTCATCCCCCTTCTGCATGCAGGGCCACATCGTATCTGTACACAGTGACCCCAACACACCCCTCTCCACAGGCCCCCAGGGAAGGTCTGGGAGCAGCCAGGGCCCCAGCTTGCAAACACACCTGGTTTCAGACATAAGTCTCTATACTTACTTGGTTTGGACCTTAGATAAGCCATTGTGCCTGACAGGGATGGTCCCTTCTCTGCAAAATATGGATGATTCCAGCATGTCTTTCTATCAGATGTCCACAAGCATAGGTTGGATAATAGCTATGATGTTAGAGGAGTGCTGTCACAGGTAGGAAATACCTCCCACCCAATTTCCTCCCTCCTATCAACTTCTTGGAATCTGCTACTAATCAGATCCCACCCCACAGTCCCTCCTGGGGTGTGTGTGTTTGTGTGTACAAGCACACTCGCTCCTGTGTGCACACATGTGTTCATCGGTGCTCACATTCTGGAGTCCCAGAAGAGGACAGCTCCACCTACAGAGGGCTGGGTAATAGCTTCCCAAGATCTTAGGCTTCAAATTTTCAATGCAAACCCTAAAGAAGGGACTGGAGTCTTGGCCCTTGATGGTCAGAATGTACCCTTACCCCTAGACACCGCTTGTCCTGGGATGCAGGCCGTTCCCTCCTTTCCAAAGGGTGTGATGCAGATAGGGGTCCATCCAGTGGGTCGCCATGACCCGGGATCCTCCTCAGACAAGAACCTGGGGAGATGTCTCCTCTCTAGGATATCAATGATCACCCTCAGCCCGATAACATTTCCAGGCCGACAGCCACTTCCTTTTAGAAAAACTTTTCCAGAGCCCCCAGTGAATGGCTAGGTTGCATCCAGGACCCCAACTTTGAGGACACTCAAAGAGCTGGGTTCAAGCCTGCTAGGCCTCCCTACCAGTCTTATTCTGGGCAAGGCCTGGACCCTGCAGGGATCTTCACAGTCTCCCCTCAGGGGCTCCATTGGTTCCCCAACTCCTCTGTAGACATGTTTGTGTGACCCCCTTCCCTGAGTGTCGTCCGGACTTGGATTTACTTCTATGTCACAGAACGTGGCAACGTGACCCAAAGGCCCTTCTGAGATATCGTTCTAAAAGCTCACTGCCCAGCCGCATGTTGACTCAGACCCATGTTCTCTCTCCGATCTTCACACTGGAGCACAAGCCCCTAGGTTTAACCATGACACAGACATATTCACATGGCCCAGCCCTGTGGGCCCACAGCAGACAGAAGAAGTCAGGTCTTTGAGATGGGCTGTATCTGGCCCATGCCCCTGAGTGCGCTCAGGTTCTCGGTGAAGCAGGTCCTCCCTTGGTGTTGTCAGCAGCCCAGTTTAAGGAGAGACTCTGGCAGGAGCCCCCAGCGGAGCACTGCTGGATTCCTGATCCCCTGAGACCACGAGGCAGCGTTTGTGGGTTCAGCCACTGAGTGTGGGAAAGTGCGGTCGCACAGCCCTGGGAGAAGGGCACTGATACTGACCAACTTCCCGGGCCCTGGCGCTCCTCCCCTCCCTCTCTGGTCCTTCCTCAGCTTCTCTGGCCACCCTGGCCCCCTTTCTAACCTCCAGTCCTCTGCTCCATGGTGCCCTCTGCCAGGTGGAATGCACTCGCATTTGTGCAGGGCTGTCTCCTTCTTTTCCTCCCGCAGGAATTCTCTGTGTCATCTCAGCACAGCCTTGTCATACCCCTCACCGGGTGGAGTTCGGGCCTTAGTTGTGTCCCTTGCTCTTTTGCTGTGGAGCAATCGCTTTTCCCGTTCACATTTTGGTTTCTCGTTTGTCCATCTTCTCCTCTAGACCCTGAGCTCTCACGAGGAGAACCCGCTGGGCTGATAAGCCCTGGCACCATCTGAGTGCGCAGTGCCCAGTGGCTGAATGAACGGGAGACAGGATCTGTCCCAGCACAGACCAGCTCCGTTGTTTGAGCCTCACTGATTTTAGTCCTGTGTAAGCCTTTTGTTTTATTTTTAAGTTAACTGTGCCTGATGTGGGCCTCAAACTCATAACCCTGAGATCAGGGGTCCTAGTGCCTGAGGAAGTCAGGTGCCTCCTTGATCCTCTTTAAAGGTTTTAGGCTGATCACTATTGAAGTGAACTTGGTCATTTCAACATGCTGTACGGAGGTATATTACATTATGCTGAATGACCAAGTAACTCCCCAGGTTTTGGTAGCCTGTCACCACTGAGGTCCCCCCTCCCCATGACAGTGCTGAGTTGTTCTTCAGATTAGAGACTGAAATCCTTTCTGTGTTCTTCAGGAGCCCAGAGTCCCTCCCCCATCGGCCTTCTCCCTCCCTGGGATGACATGCACCTCTGATGCCATCAGCACAAGAGGAAAGATAACAAGAAAATACATACAGGAGGGTGTTTCCAGCCAGGTCTTGAAGGCCTCAAGGTACACTTTGACACTTAATATTTTATGTATTGTTTTAGGATTTTATTTGTTTATTAGAGGGAAAGGAGCACAGGCAGGAGGGGAGGGGTAGAGGGAGGAGAACCAGAGAGATGCTGATCTGAGGAGGACAGGGGGTTGCTGATATAGACCTGTTCAGGGAACAGTGGAGGCCGCCCAGAGCTGGCCTCCGTCATCTGGTGGGCCGGGAGTAAGGAGTAGCTTCAGATCCCTGTGCCCATGACCTGCTATCAGGGGAAACCCTCTAGGGATTGCTTCCTGGACTCAGAGAACATTGAATGGTGGGGAAATTTTCCTTGATTTAGGAGGGACGTGAAAAGTCAATCATTGGGTTGATACTTTCTCTTCTTGGACCGACAGCCTCAGCCCCAGAAGAAGATGCTGAACCACCTCAAGAGCAACCTCCAGCTCCCACTGTTGTGCCTGCGGCAGCTTCAGAGCCTGACTGGCCTGGGTGGGAACCAGATGTGTGGGTGATACGGTTGTGGATATAGCCGAGGGAAGGCACCTGCCTGAAGGAGCCTACTGCAAAGTTTCTATGGACAACCAGGTGCATGATTGAAAGACTTAGGGGTCTTCCCCTGTGGGGGACATTCCTGGCTTAAAAGTGTTCAAGCGGTGAAGTGGGGCGATATCCCAGGTGTGACAGCATGATCTCAGGATCCCGCGGGTGCCCAGAGGACAAGCCATAGCCAGAGGCTTGCTTCTACCATCGAGGAGGGAAAGGGGCACAGAAGGGAGGGGGCAGCTCTGCAAAAGTGCTCTGGGGTGTCGCTTCCCTGGGAGGGTCTCGGGCATGAGTATGGGACTCAACACTTCCTGGGACCTTGGACATTCTTGCAGAGCTGTGGGTGAGACAAGACTTCCTAATAAAATATTGGTGCAGTAAGGATGTCCTTTATCTATCTATTTATTTATTTATTAATTATTTTAATATTTTATTTATTTAATTTTAATTTTATTTATTTGTTTTTTAAGATTTTTATTTATTTATTTGACAGAGATCACAAGTAGGCAGAGAGAGAGAGAGGAGGAAGCATGCTCCCTGCTGAGCAGAAAGTCTGACGTGGGGTTCGATCCCAGAACCCTGGGATCATGACCTGAGCTGAAGACAGAGGCTTTAACCCACTAAGCCACCCAGGTGCCTCAGATGTCCTTTATTTTTAAAAGCTGTCTTTCTATGTCAGAGTCTAAGTGGTCGATGTTTCCAGCATGACCTCTCTTCAACGACTGGTTAGTTTGGGGAAATTCAAGAAGGGTCCTTGCTGGATTCATCCTTAAAACTGAGAACTTTTGAGGAACAAGGCAGGGACTGGAAGTAGTTTGCAAAACAGCCCAACTTCAAAGCATGATGTGCAGTGAGTGACTACAGTTCCGACCAAAATCTCTGAGAGCTCTGCACGCAGCCACGCTTCTCCTGGCTGGAGGCATGCCTTCTGCTGTGTGCAGGGAGGTGCTAGTCTTCCACGGCTTGTCTTTTACTCCCTTGTGTTTCATTTCAGCACCTCTTACGTTGTGTACTTTCCAGCCAGTAGGCACTGCGCCTAGGAGTTCAAGTTTACTTCTAAAGAGCTTTCGTGTTGCCATAGAAATTAATTGCTAGCATAGTTCAAGGGAGTAGATTTACACTGTAAAATGGCAAGGGCTTTCTAATAAGGACCCTGAGGAGTTGAAATCTTTCCTCCAGCAGGCAGGGGAGAGAGATTTCAGAGAAGGAGCTCGCTTCATGACTTCCTTGCTAGTTTCTGGGCAGCTAAGCTGCAGGGTTTTATCACTGGATATGGACCAATGGAAGAAGGCATCAATTACGAAGATGAAATCAGGCGTTATAAAGAGGTGATTCAGAGCCTGGGTGTCCCGCACACAGTAGACACTAGGTGGACTCCAATTTAAATGGCCACATGGGAGAGAGAACTATGGATCACTAGAATGAATGGGTCTGAGGGCTCCAAAAGTATTTAAGGCAACTTGGAAACTGTATACTTCAGATGCAGCTTTAATATCCTACTCTTTCTTTTCTTTCTTTCTTTCTTTTTTTTTTTTTTTTTGACAGAGAGAGTGGGATCACAAGTAGGCAGAGGGACAGACAGAGAGAGAGGGGAAAGCAGGCTCCCCTCTGAGCAGAGAGCCCATGTGGACCCTGAGATTTTGACCTGAGCTGAAGGCAGAGGCTCCACCCACTGAGCCACCTAGGCTCCCCACCCTACTCTTACTTTTTAAATGTTGATTTAAAATACTTCCTCCTTATATACAATGCCAAGGTAACTGCAACTCAGTTTAAGCTTTCAAATTCCCAATTAGTTAGGTCTGAATTAATGGGACTTTGGTGTACTATCACATGGGTGCTTTAAGCAGGATTAACAGCCTGGAGTGCCCTTTGCAGCTGAAATGTAGGTTTGTTAACTTCAAATTTAAACCATTCACTTAGCTCAGGCTTCACACACTTGAGGAATCATAAAGCCACAGCCTATTTCACTGTACAGAAGAATGGAAATCAAGTCTGGAAGTTACATACAGAATAGCATCTGCAGACCGCATTGTCTTTTTCGTGAGAAAGGGCTGTAGCTAGTTTGGAGTGTGAGGACTCCAACCTGCTCACATGGCACAGTATCTTGAGAGAACAAACCCTCTAAATTCTCTGGATTCCCTTCTTTCCACCCACAAGGCCTCCCTAAGGCAGCACCAGAGAACTCCTCGTTTCGCTGACCGGCTCAAGAATGAATGGAGCGTGTAATTCCCCACACTATGCAGGCTGTGCACAGTGACTTCCATCCGGGGCGATAGCGTAGAGGGAAGAGCAAGCAAGTTTACTGTGGAGAAACATGACACACACTCTATCAGGCCAGGTGGACAAGGTCAACGCCAACAGCCACAGGTCGTGCTGACAGTAGGCAGCCTCGCTGTCACATGAGGACAATGGCACTCGACCTGCAAACCCATCACCCCGGTCTAATTAAGATCTAATTAAGAGGGGGTAAAAGCAGACAGATTCCAATAGAGGGCATCCTACAACACCCCCGACCAGTGCTCGCCATTGTCAAGGTCCTCCTAAGCAAGGGAAGTCTGAGAAAATGGCCCCAGCAAGAGGAGCCCAAGGAGGCATAATGAGATGTAATGTGGCAGCCTGGAGGGGATTCTGGGACAGACACACAAGGGACACCAGGCTGACATTTTCCCTCTGGAATGTCCAGGCTCTTCAGAAGGTAGAGAATCTGATATTTAATGTTCGGCTTTATTTTATTTATTTTTAAAAATATTTATTTATTTGGCAGAGAGAAATACAGTAAGAGAGGGAAGGAACACTAGCGGGGGTAGTGTGAGAGGGAGAAGCAGACTCCCCGCTGAGCAAGGAGCCTGACTCGACTAGGGGCTCGATCCCAGAACACTGGGATCATAATCTGAGCCAAAGGTAGACACGTAATGACTGAGTCATCCAGGTGCCCCAAATGTCCAATTTTAAAAACTGCTACAGATAGCGCTAATTAAGCACCTTCCTAGCAAGTTTTTCTTCTTCCTAGTACACGTCCATGACCATAAAAGTATAGTTTAACAAAACCTTTTATTTATTTATTTAAAGATTTTATTTATTTGACAGACAGAGATCACAAGTAGGCAGAGAGGCAGGCAGAGAGAGGAAGGGAAGCAGGCTCCCTGCTGAGCAGAGAGCCTAATTCGGGTCATCCCAGGACGCTGGGATCATGACCTGAGCCAAAGGCAGAGGTCTTAATCCTCTCAGCCACCCAGGAGCCCCTAACAAAAACTTTTAAAAGAAAGAAAAAAAAAAGTGGCTAGCCCCGGGAGGTGTGTAAAGATTTCCCTCCCCAAAAGAGGTAATGCCACTTAAGCCAAGTCAGCCCGAGTAGGCACAGGTGTGATGGCGGTCCTTAAATGAGGCAAGGAGTGGGAAGAAGCGAGGGGAGTGGTGGGCAGGAAGGGGGCCGGGGAGGGGGACAGATCATGAAGGGGCTTTTCTGCAACCCCAAGATCCCTAAACAGGGAAATGAACAGAACAATGACCAAAGTTAGGGTTTAGGAAATTTGCCGAACGGAGTTCAGACTGAGGGGCACCTGGGTGAGCGGCTGCCTTGGTTTGGGTCATGAGCTCAGGGTCCTCGGATCAAGTCCCACATTGGGCCCTCTGCTCAGTGGGGAGTCTGTTTCTACTCCTCCCTTGTGTTCTCTCTCAAATAATAATAAAAGATCTTTAAAAGAATGAGTTCACACAGAGAAAGAGTGGAGGTAGGTAAGCACATGAGAAAACTCAGAAGTCAGGGTGCAGAAGTGAGTCCTGCGGACTGCAGGAGCCGCAGCGCTGGGGCCTGAGCAGCCCTCAGAATTGCAAGGTGGCATCTGATGGGACTTACAGCGCTGAGGGTGCTTAGGTCAAAGCCATGTAAAGGCAAATGAGGCCTGCAGAGCTCCACCCTCACAGGGAGGGTGATTCTCTCCAAAGTGTGGAGTACCGGCGGGCTGGCCGGAGAAGGCTGGCAGGGCGGCGCTCCAGCTATGCCTCCCAATATGAGGCACAAGGGCCACGCACCGGAGGGCTACGACAGGCGCGTGTGTGGAAAGACCTGAGTGTGTGGGTAGCCCGCTGGAGTCACAGGGGGCAGATGGCACCCTGGAGCCACCCAGAAGATGGCTGAGGGATTGGACCACATAGGCCTTGGTCGGAACTTAAATTTGCTAGGAAATCAGGAACAACGTTCTTCAATTAAAATTGGTTATGGACATTGGGGAGGATATGTGCTATGGTGAGTGCTGTAAGTGTGTAAACCTGGCGGTTCACAGACCTGTACCCCTGGGGATAAAAATACATTATATGTTTATAAAATTTTTTTTAAAAATTAAAATAAAATTAGATTCTACTTTGAAAAAAAAATTATTTTCTTTAAAGCAGAGAATGACCAAAGCCCTCGGAGGACCAGGCAGCACAAGGTCAGGCCTGCCTGGCCTGCTCAGTGCTGTGCGCGTGAAGCTCTGAAGAGGGCTCGTCACAAGGAGATATTTCTTTTTTCCTTTCTTTTTACCATGTCTGCGTGAGAAGGTGGATGTTAGCTGAACGTCCTGTGGTGACCATTTCACAATGTGTATAAATCAGACCATCATGCTGTATGCCTCACACTTATAGTGATGTGTGTCAATTATTTCTCAATAAAACTGGAAAATAGACATAGAAAAAGACTGGCAGGAAATCCACCAAAAAAAAAAAAACCACAACATAAAAACGAACAACTCTACTTTATATCAGCCCATATACCCAAGATATTAGCACTTTGACACGTGGCTTGGTGGCATTTCCAGTATTCAGTGACCCCACATATTGAACAACACGGTCTAGAGGCAGTGTGTGGGCAAAATTTCCAATAATCAGCAGGGATCACATGTGTTGTGCCTACAGGAGGAAGGATCAGAAGACGAACTTGTGATTCTGAGGTGTGAAGCTTGGGACACCGTACTGGGGACAGCGGGGCCATGAACAAAGATTGCGTACAGAGTCAATGTCTGCTGCTCAAGAAAAGAGATGGTGCCACTAGTATGGAAAGGATGACTTTTATTTCCATCCTAAATAATCACACCATTATTAAAGCACATTTGAAAAATCCTGGAATAATTTAAACTGAAGGCACAGAACAAATCAAAATATTTGAACTATTTATGCTTAAGATGAGAAAATTCAAATATTTCAACAGTAACAATAAATTATGAACAAGTTTCCATCATCAAATATCATTCTGACCAAAAACTATCATGTTTTATAATAAAACCAAATGAGTTGAAGCTGTGTCTGAGATTTCCATGATAAAAATAATGTCAAAAAAAGTGTCTTCTTCAAAATATTCATTATATCCCCAGGTTCAATGTAAGTATTTTACATATAACAAAGTAGCCATTAGGATATTTGTCGGTGGATGGCCACGCCCCAAGAAATGACACATTCTTACAAAATGTTTAAAAAAATAGCAAAGTAGTATATAAAATTCTATTTGGAGAGCAGGAAAACAAACAAACAAACAAACTTGTTCCGTGTCAATTAGAATATCAAAGCATTTCAATACCAAATTGCTTCAAAAGCCAATCATCACATAACAGTAATATACTGTATGGGGCATCCCACTGTATCTGGGTTATATGTTGACCATACAGTGTAGCTAAAGGGTTGAACAAATCAGTAGCAATTACTGTTGCTATTTCTTATTCACAAGGGATAGTTTAAAACAAACTCACTAAAAAACTAATAGGAATAATCAGTGACATGCTAGAGACACAATAAATCCTAGCAATGCAATTGCTAGTTTGAAAACAAAGTGGTCATGCTTCATAATATACTGTAGTATTTTTGAAATACATTCTGTGATAATCAATACCATTTACGACAGAGGTCACTTGTAAATGAGCTCAGATTCTGAACTAGGTTTCTAAGTGAACTCTTTTCAAGTATGCATAATATTAAGAAAGTACGGAAACTCTGATCTCACTTGCTTCTTTATGCGTTCTTCCAAGGGACAATCAGTGGAATGAAGGACTAACAAAACGGGCTGGTTGTAGTTTTCAAAAACATTTAGAAAAATAAGAAATAGCCTAGTGACCAAGAAATGACTGAAAGATATTAACATCTAAAACCTACTATTTTAGATAAAAATCCGGGACTCTTCAGTCTTTTTCTTGAAATAATTAAGTTCACAAGAAATAATGGGGAAAAAATAAGGACTTCTAGAACACTGAAGGCTCTTCTTGGAATGAAATACAAAAGGTCTACCTTCTCCTACACTGAGCTGCAATATAGTTGAAGGTGTGTGGAATAGCAACACGGCTTTATCTTTAGTTTAACTGCATAAATCACAAAAAAGCACATCCAGCCAAGACTGCTGATAAGTATAATATAAACTCTAGAAAATGAATTTTAGCAAAAACGGCTTCAAAATTTCCCTGCATAACAAAACATTCCTTTGGAAAGGAATCTTTAATGCTTTTGGAATTCTGCAATAAGTGTGACTTTTACCATCTCCAGCACTAAATTATAATTACCTCCCAAATGCCTTTGTCAATGGAAAACATGATCTTTGATTATTTAGTATTCTAATTAATGGTACATTATTTTTTGAAAAGCTCTTTAGTAGTGTCAGACTTCTGTCTTCATCAGCTACGAGTACTAAAAGATTAAAGGAGAAATCAAACAAGTCAGAAAAATCATTTTATGAACAGTGAGAAGTTTTGAAATGGTGGCATCAACGGGGGGGGGGGGATGGGGAAGGGCGACTGGCTCCACGGAAGATGTCTGTACCCATTTGTGGCACTGGCTGCAACAGGGGCAGTGAATGCCACCACCGCGGAGTGCAACGGCCCCAGCACTGGGGTGTGGAACTCATCCTATGACTCGGTTAGGGGAAACAAAGGACTGCCCCAAGTTCTCTAATCCAGCTGGCTCGGTCGCCATCTGCACACACTTCTTGCGTTATAGCAGGTCCCATTCTGACAACGGAGAGTCTCAATTTTGAAAATATGAACTTACGAGGTTTAGTGGAAGACTGTTCCCAAGCTAAAAGAAACGTGCCTAACTTGAAGAAAACCCTTCTAATAATAACAACAGGACAATCTCAGTGGTTTGGGTCCTACAAATACCAGCTGTGCCTGTGGCTTCCAACTGGAAACACAATCCAACAAAAGGGGTTTCTTCCCGAAGCCTTCAAAAGGAAGACAGTCAGATTCAAAACTGATTTCAAAACCTACACCAGGCTTCCAGGCCAGCAAATAACTGTCAGAGTGACTTTGTTCCTCTGCTCCTTCAACATGGGCACTAGTGCAGAATGGCTCATGCCCACGGTTGACAGGCCATTGACCGCTACGATCATGTCTCCACATCTGGACAAAGACAAACAGAAACGGACCATTAACTATTTCCATGGGTTAAGAAAACATTATCCTAAGGGAGATCTGTTTGGCATGAAATTCATAGTTTCACTTAACCATTAGCCATCAATGGTGAGGGTATGTTTTCTGCTTTGCAAGATGTCTGGGGCAATTTTTAACCCTATACTGGCCTTCCATTGCAATCAGGGCCACCCCTGGCTGAGCAGTTAGAACTGCTCAGTGATTTTGAGGGCAAGCAGAATAATTCAAGAAAGCTTGAGCCAAATGTAATGAGAATAAATGTGCTGCTTCTTTAAGGAATACTAAATAAGGCATTTGGACGGGGCTGCTTATTATTTTGACTGTTCTTTGCTCATTCTTAGAGCTCGTACATTTGAGGGCTCAATTACATTGAGCGTAAGACCCACACCTCCTCCTCTTTCAGCGGCTGACGCCTGCTGTCCTCTGACAGGACTATCGCAAATGCATGATCAATCTGAAGGCCCTTCTATCCTTCAGCATTTTTTGCTCTTTAGTTTGTAACACCAATATGCTATTTTATTGTTAGCTACTTCAACAGTTTTGGAAGTAGGTGGAATGCAAATTTTAAACTAATTAACTGAGACCCAGAATGCTTGAGGGACTTAGCTAAGAGAATGGTTAATTCATCTCTCCCCCTCCTCTTTCCACCTAAAATACTGATATTTTCACCCATCTCTGTCAATATAAGGAGCAAACTGACCCCGGTCAACTTTTCACAAGACTCTCTGGATGGCACTCTGATCAGTATACACTCTCCATTCATGCGGCACTCGAAGATGTCAACATTTACTTTTTAAGAATTGGCTCTTCCATCAAAAAACTAAGCTCTAAGACCCTACACGAATCCATTTCCTCTCAGTTTGTAGAATCTCTTAATCTAACACCTCTTTCTTCTCCCAGGGCCTGAGCTTTGATAAAGGAAAGAGGCTGCATGAGGCTGGCTGAGGACTTTCTGCCCAGCAGAGGGGTGAAGAGCCCAGGCTCTGGAGAGAGAGTCCTGGGTGTGAATCTCCATCAACCATTTCCAGCTACTTGACTGTGGGCAAATTTCTTAATCTTTCTAAGACTTATTTATCTCGTGCATCAAACAGGAATAACAATGACAACACTTATCTTACAGGGCTATTAAGATTCAATACTACAATCCCAAGCACTTAGCACTGTGCCTGGCAGCTCTCACATTCATTCATCAAATATTTACTGATATTTACTGAGACCTTACTCTGAACACAAGGCACTGTTACGGTGGCCGCCAGGAATGTACAGTAAATGCAACAGGCCCCCCACCCCCACCCTTTCATGGAGTTTGCATAAATATCGTGTTAGGTAGACATAAGTGCTGCAGAGGAAAAATAGAGCAGAGTCATCTAATGACAGGACTGGACTCAAGGGGTGTGTGTGGAATGGATGCTCAGAGCCAGCTGTCATCTCCGTGTGTTGAACTGGATGACTCAGGTCTGGTCCCTGTCATTAGAGTAACAAAACAGAGCTATCAGCGGCGAGATGGTCAAAGGGATGCTTCAGTCAAGATCTGGCTGGTACGTGCCCAGTTAGTAAACAAGTATTTCAGTCTCTGTGGGCCACACAGCCTCTGTCACAGTGACTCAACACTGCCACCGGGGCTCACAGGCAGCCACGGAGGGGGTGCAAACAGAAGAATGCAGCCACGTTCCAGGGAGACTCGATTTACAAGAGAGGACAAAGGCTGGGGGTTTGGAGCTGACCTCTGGTCAAGATCGTGTCCATCACAATAAACATGAATCACATTATATGATCTCCCAAGACTCACTTTAATCTTCCATCATAATAAGCAGGAGTTCCCAAGACGATGGTTTTAATGAAGAAAGGCTGATTGGTGTGGTTCTCTTCATATCCACCAACAATACTAAAGCCCCAACTTCCCAAGTAGCTTCTTCGTAAAACAATATCATGGCAGCTATGAAGGGCACTATCACAAACACAAAAGGTCAAGAAAAAGTTAGTGGGGCGGCTTCTATAGCCTGTTCACCTTTGCTTCATTCCATACTTACCCTTATCGTTGCTGGGAAACAAAAAAGGGCTGTTTTATTTCCTTCTGAACACATTATTCTGACAGCCCATTTTCCAGCGCAGACTCAGTCCTAAGTAGACTGGAATTTGTCCAACACTGTCCCGTCTTCTTTTCCCAAATGAACACACACACACACACACACACACAGCTAAACACACCTGGTTACAAGTCACACCACAGAAAGTCATATAAAATGGTTCTGTGCCTGCGTTTTCTCTCTGCACTGTCAACAATGTCCTCAATTTGGATATCCATCTGTATCTACAGAGTTTGTATCTACAAAAAGGTGGTACACAAGGGATCTAGTCCTGCTAATCTCAGCACTCAAATGAAAGAAACATAGAAAATGTTCTCTCTTCTTCATCTATGTGAGGAGGTATTTGTTGTTTTTTCCTCCTTCACTTACAATGCACTCATTTTAAGGGAGATTGATTGACAAAATAGAGAACTCAATCTAGAAGACATTAATGAAAATCATCTCTTTCTTTCTCCATACAGCTTTTTTTTTTTTTTTAACTTTTTTTTAACCAGGGACTCTGAAATGCTTCAGTTAAAATGCCACTGTCAGTTGGCGGATGTGACCTCAGAACTCAATGAATAAAAACTTAAAAATAGAAGAAAACCCCACCTAAGGGATACAGAAAAAATACCTCCTTGTAAGATTGAAGAATCTTTCATTTTTGGATGAAATTGGACCCAGTCATCTAAGGTAAGGTTTCCTGATTTAATCTATTAAAAGGACTTCTTAATAAAGCCAATGCTGTAAGCGATATATGAAACGCTAGAACTTTTAATCTGGTCCAGTTTCTTAGCTCACCAACAAGAAAAGACTTTTAAATAGTCTTCTGGCATAGAGCAGGGTCCCAGGGTCCCCTGGTATTTTAGAGACGATATAGGTTATTTTCATTATTCTGAATCTTCTGCCAAAACAAACAACGAAACAGCACAACACAAAACAAATAACTGTTTTGTCTGGTACACCGCCAGCCAACTGCAGAGAAAGACCCTCCCTTTTGAGAAAGAGCAGAGCTGCTACCCTGTGTGTCGTGCGACCTGCTGGAAAGAGCCGCCGGTACCCACAGAGCAGTGGCCCTCCCAATACCTGGTTGTGTATACCGGTCTGCACACAACACACGACCCCCAGGAGTCCACAGAATAGTGACCTTGGACTGATAGACACTCTTTCGATACAGGCAGACCCCCCAAATAGATTTCACTATCCCGTGTACTGTTCATCTGAAATATCATTGTTCTTCGTGATTCACCTGAAAATGCTCCGAACACAAGCGGTAAAGAGCTGACTGCAGAACTGGCCCGGAACACCAGGTAACAAGAACTAAAGGAGCGCCAGCACGGCCTGGCCACCAGCAGTGGTGTGCACACGCTCCGCTCCTGCGCCGCCGAGGAGACCACTTCTCCCCCACTGGTGTGGGACCAGGCCTTTCTGACATGCTGGGTTTCAAGTGACAGGTCAGTGTATCAGGCTGAGTACTCCAGAGGATAAATGAGTTCCCTCTGCTGGCTGACCCCTCACCATTAGGTAGAATGGCCATGGTTTCATAGCAACCATTCCAATCTATGCCTACAGGGCCCTGAGATACGAATTCTGTTACTGTTTCAGGCCTTTTTGGTCTTTTTCACTACCACAAGGACAAGTCAGTAAGTTAGATGATCGACAAATGAATTCCATTCTTCCTGGATTTTTCTGCTATTCTTTACGTGAAAGTACTTTTAAAATATATCTATATCTATATCGATATATATAGATAGATAGATAGATAGATAGATAGATATCACATAGCACTATACAAATGCTAGTTATTACAAATTATATCCAAATGAAGCTAGATGGCTCAGAAACTGGCATTCTTATCATTTATTTTTATTTAAAAAAATCAGTCATTTTCCTACTTGGCTCAGAATCAGAATGTTTCATCATAGTTCAGTTTTAGGATTTCTTTAAAGTGATCTAGAAACAAAGACAGTAATACACATTCTTCCAACTTCAATACCGAAGTATATACAACACTCATCAGGAGCTGAAACACTTCCATGACCAGACAATGACCAACTACACAATGTCCTGGAGGGTGAGAGTCCCGAAGGTGGTGAGAAGACCTACTCTCGGACACCAGTGGTTTGGCTGAAAGAGTCTCTCATGTCCAATAAAAACTGAGTTTTGACATCCTGCCTTTTTAGAGAGAGTTAACAAGATTAAGAAAGGGGTTTTAGAAAAGCTTCTCAAAAGGCCCCACACTTTGACCTGTTTTTTTCTGGTGAAAAATACACATGAAGTCTAAGCATGTACACGTGGTGGTAAATGACAGCTTTTCTAAAGCAAGAGCATGAACATCCAAATCTCATGGCTGGTCCACTTGAGAACCTTGTTAATAGTAATGGACAGAATGGCTTTATTCATTTTTATAAACAGATACACCAAGTCTTTTTAGCTTAGTTCTTACTATTAAATTTACCTTTAATAAGGTAAATGGTTTATTTTTTAAGAATGTTTTAATTTTTTAAAAATTAAAAAAAAAAATCTTTTTTACAAACTCATGGCCTGGAGATCAAGACCTGAGCTGAGATCCAGAGTTGGATGCTTAACCGACTGAGCCACCTAGATGCCCCTTAAATTTATCTTTTAAAATATAATAACCTAAGAAAAAAAAATACCCTTTACTTCTATAACTTGATATGCCATTGCCACTTTCATCTCTGACCAGGACCTTCCCCCTCACACCCTGGACGAATGAATTTACTGTGTTCCATACTGAGAAATGTTGTCACTACGATTATTCCATGAAACTGCTGAAACGCTGTCAGTACCTTGGAAGCCCAAGTCACATGACCCACGACGGGGACCAGCTGGAGTCATACTCATTCTCGCTGAAGGTGCCTGGCTGCTCTTCGGTAGCCTGGGCTGCCTCCTCGACAATTTGGACCTCAAGTGCTTTCAGGACAATAGCAGGGGACATGGCGCTGGCTTTTAGCATAGCCATGGCCTCACTGTGACTTCAATTGTTCAAATCAATGCCATTGATATTCAGCAATATATCACCTGTCCAAAGGAATAAACAAGAAAATGAGATGAGCTCCCAAGTCATTATCTTCCCTATACATCCTGTTATTTGTAATTTTTTCACATCTCTGTCATTCTTACGATATCGAGGGAAAAATCCAATTCATGGAAAACATTCCAAAACAACTCAAAACTTTAAGATAATTTCATCATATATAGGAAAAAATGTGGCTTGAGGCACTGTGATTCGACTGGAAGTCCAAGTCATTAGACCTCATTTTGCTAATGTGCAGGACCTGGGCATGTTCATTTCTCTTCTTTGGGCTTCAGTGATTTCTATAGTTCTTTCCTGCTCAAAATTATTTGATCTTTTGCTCTTAGAAATGAATCTTTAACATATCCTGTTTTAGAGTTACACAGTTTTATAGATAAAGATAGTCCTACAGAGTATGCTCAGCGTGAATGTATCCGAATACTTAAAGAGAAGAGATCCTTGGGTCTACACAAAGAAATGAAACTTGTGATTTGAGCATCTTTTGCTTAAGGAAGAAAAAAAAAGTGCTTGTTGCCCTGCCAAGTAATATAATAAAAAAAAAGGGCAACGAGGATTATATAAAAGGTTAGGAAGGAAAAGATGTGTGTTATATTTTTTAGAGGGTCTTTTCCAACATAAAACAATCCTATGATCTGAATAAACATTAGAAAATAACAGAAAGGGCGCCTGGGTGGCTCAGTGTGTTAAAGCCTCTGCCTGCAGCTCCAGTCATGATCCCAGGGTCCTAGGATTGAGCCCAGCATTGGGCTCTGCTCAGCAGGGAGCCTGCTTCACCATCCCCCCCCTCGCTCTCTCTCTGCCTGTCTCTCTGCCTACTTGTGATCTCTGTCAAATAAATAAATAAATAAAATCTTTAAAAAAAATAACAGAAACATCATCAAACTGCAGCAATTTTCTTTCCCATTAGGCCTTTTTCAAACCTTAGAGAGAGGTTTTACACTTATAAATGGAAGGGACTTTTTAAAGGATTTTTAAAAAAATCATGTTTAGTAGAAAATTTGGGGAATATTTGTTACTTTTTTCAAACATGAGTTGCATGCAGGGAGAAGATGGGAAGAGTTTCACTGTTCCCAGCCCTCCCTATCTTACCTCTTTTGATGCGGCCATCACGTGCCAGACAGCCATGAGCTGGCACACTGGTTACAAAGATGGGCAGTTCACCACTCTTGCTTCCTCTGACCCCCGCCACTGTCATTCCCAGGGACTCATGTGGTTCCTTCTTTACAGTAATGTGTTTTTCTTGGCATGTAACACACTGGGTAAGATCCTAACACATGAGAAGAAAATTTATTGGATAATAAATAATACATAGCTGAAGTAAAGTAAGGAAACTGAAGGAAAAAATACCATGGCAATGATAAAGTCACTGTTAAAATCAATTACTGTAGAAATAATACACAGTTCTTCATGGTACAAACACGACACCGAACACTGGGGATCACAATGTCAGACTATGGACGGCTGTATTTTCATATGACTATGTATGGAACAGAAAAAACTCAGGACTGTTGACATATGGAAGTCAAAATAGGGCCAATTCTACAAAAGTAAATAATGCATTTGAGTTTTAAGATTCTGAAGACAAGCTAATTAATTTTATTTCTCTCTCTCTCCTCTATTCTTTGAAAGAAATGGTGACAGAATAGTACAAAAGTAAAGTGCGGATTTTGTTAACTGCCAGAAAAAAGCTATAGATCTATCTTCTGGTTCTTACTCATGAGAATGCTCGGTCATGAAACGGGGGGAAACTGATCTTCACAACCTTCACGGAAAGCTATAAGGATATGAAATAACTGAATTTTTGAAAAAGCTAATGAGAAAAAATTTCCAACAAACTGTGTTCTCAGGAAAAAGCAATTTTTACCGATATTTATTGTTGCTATTTATGGGGACACTCTAGAAGAAAAGGAAAATTTAAAACATCACCTTTCTTTTTAAGTAGAATGCTATAAAAAAACAAGGTGTACCTATGTGATATTAATATTAAAATAGCAATAGTAACTAACATTTATTGAAGATTTACTATGTGTAAAGCAAATGGCTTCACATGTATTATTTCATTTTAATGGTTTCATTACATTTCATTATAAAGGTCCTGAGTGTAAATCTTATGGTTGGCCCCATTTTATAAACAAGGGAATAGCCTTATTAGAAAGGTCATGTAATTTGCTCCAAATTATACAGCTATGCATGATCACACTGGGATTTGAACTGATTCAAGTTAAAAAAAATATACATATACACACATAGTGTAATACATAAACATGTATTCATATGTAGTTGTGTATGTTCATACAGCATGATGCTATATGCATCCACACTACAAGGGTGCTATCCCATTAAGTGTAATAATGGAAGCTCCTATCTCAAAAGGTTCCTTAACACATATACTATAAGAGCATACTGTAGATAACAAGATAACTATTACCACGACTAACAATATCAACAGTAGAACTAGATGAATTCTTTTGCTAGAACTGTAACATTTCCTTTAGTGACACTGCTTCAGAGTGGACAGGTACGACATGTCAGTCAAGCCCTGGACCTTCAGGGGTGTCTGCTCTTCTCTGCTCCTGAAACCAACACTCTGAAATTTTCTTGAGGGCACTACCTAAATAGCCTAGAGTTCCTAGAATTTTGACCTCATAGAAAACCTGTAAACGTCTACAGGTGGTATCGTAGCATATGACATCTATGTTCTCATCCTCCAAAACTGGGCAAGACCCACGTTATTATGAAGACAATCCAGGTAAACTCAGCTGGGAGCACACTGACTTCAACGCTTGTGTCTGTCAGGTATCGAGTCAATTAGAGGTGGTTGTTTTATTCCTCTATATGGCTGAGATGTATGCATTTTAGCCAAACTTCACAGATTACTCTTGGTATACTTCATGGAAACTTCTAAGGGCTTAACACTGTATGAATGTTTATCCAAGCAGCTACGCAGGGGCTTAGTAATAGAGTAATGTGTGCTTTAATTTTTAACAATGATTATCCTCTGAACAGGTTGTTTTGATAATTTGTATTTGTTTTCCCTAGGAGACCTTTATTTTTTTTAAATTAGGATTTGACATCACAAATGCTGTATGTTAATGGTAAATTGCTAAATTAATGCTTAAAGTTACATTTCATGTGGCTGTTCTAACAATCAGGTTTACAGAGCACCTAGAGTACGAATTCAGCATTGCTATTTAAAACACCACCACTTAAAATTAAGGAATAGGAACTAGTAAAAAGAAAAATATATGTGCCCAAAACAAACAAAAGGACATAAATAGTCCTCTATATGAATGCTGAAATGGTTAAGTAGTTCTTAAAACAGTCTTAAAATTGTAGTGTTGTCTTTGAGCACCCATATTTCAACTTTCTGTAGAATTCATGGATTCAGTTACCAACTTTTGCCTTAATTATGATTCTTTAGGAATATGTATATATATGTAACTTGTAAAGCAAGGACCAGCGATATGAACAACTCCTATTCAAATTCCTTTTCGAAACAATAACTGCTTTTTTGTAGTCATCATTGTGAAAGCAAAATTATAGGTTCCCTTCACACATTCTTTTTTCTGTTCAAAAATAAGAATAAGTTTGTGCTTATTATTTCTTAAAAGTTTTAACTGACCAAAGACCAGTGACAAGTCTATACTTCAGCTCAGAAAACCAGATAAACCTGATGGGCCAAAAATACTTGTGCCTTTAAATGATGCTTTCTTGGGCTCCTGTGACATTACAGAGTTATTCTCTCAAATTGTACTTACATTAAGAAGCCACTTTAAGCTAACCATGTGTTTCTCAAGTAATTCTCCTTAAGGAAGATTAAATTGTTTTACTAATAAGAACTTATTTATTGGTCTACTTAAAAACTATAGGAAGTAAAAACAAACAAACAAACTATAGGAAGTTTCCTATGTGTGATTTTCACACAGTTGGCAAATAGCATCGTCTTAAAAATTCTGGCCTACTAGAAGTTGAGTTCAAATGAAAGGTCAAATGAAGTAAATAATACTGAGAACACAGTAAAGTGCCACTGTTTTTTGATTTCTACTGATTTCTGCATCCAAAGTGAGACAGCATCAGAATTTTTGGCACAGATAAATGACCTAGGAATATATTATAAAAGCACTGAAATATGAAAGATGCAGCAAAAAGCTCAACATACGGGAATTTAAAATGACCTAGGGTAGTATTCCTATAAACTGTAACATAAAAAGAAATGTTTTATGTGTTTTGCATGTACCTATCAGAAAGTATGATTTATGTTTCATATTCACATAGAGAATTCTGTTGTTGTAGGCAACCTGCCCAACCGCTAAGTATGGACTTGTTGGTCATTGCCTTTTTTTCAGTTACATAACCTCCTGTTACAACTGAATGAGCAAACCAAGATAAATCCCACTTTCAAGCAGGACCAAACAAAGAAGTCTTTGTAGAAGATCAAACACTTCTCATCAATCTGGCAGAGGGACCTTCTTACTAAGAAACCACCCCTACTGGCTGAGGAACAGACTGTACAGGGACTCTCAAGGTAGCCAAACACACATTCCACACCCCAAACACCTGTGTTCACCTTTTCCAACAGAGTAACAGCCCTCATTTAAATCTTACCAGTTTGTAACAAGGATTCCCTGAGGGCAGATGAATGAAAACATGCAAACTCGAGGCCTCACCTTGTGTGAGCTGGGTCTGTTGTGGTACAGCGGCTGTGCATGGTGTTGGCTGCTACTCTGAGCTCCTGTGTCTCGGAGAGGGTTACCAGGCTGGGATTTCCCCGGCCTAGCAATTGTTAAATCCACCCTCTCGCCACTAGCCTGGAGAAAGCACACATATATAACCACCAGTCATTAATGATGCTTCTCACTTAAAAAAATTATAGGGAGGGTCATTTTCAATGCACTTATCATCGCTGTATCAGAGCCTCACCTGAGTGGGGACTGAAGGCCCCTGCAAGGGGAGGGGCAGACGAGGGAGTTCATTTCAGGAGCTTCTGCAGGTAAAAGAGCCCCACACAGACCTCTTGGGTAAGCCTTCCCTAACCCTGGAAATACCAAGGACATAACCAAAGCAAAGCCTGGGTTCTGATCTCCCCATGATTTCTTGAAGGGTAACTGTCTTTTTATACTTCCCTCCCCTGCAAAACTGGCCTTGGCACTGAGAGAAAGAGAGCAAAGAAGATAAAAGAACGAACGGATTCAAAACTGGATTACAATCCTTTGTGATTTCTGAAATAAATTCCAAGATGGCTACTTTGAGAGTGACAATCAATGAAACTACGTATAGCTCTGTTTCCACACACTACAGCTTCGAATCGAAAATAGGGATCAGCTTCAACAGTCCTGAAAAGAATGATAACAAAGGTCCTGTAAAACAGGATTAGTATTTATATACATTACAAATTGTGTGCGTATATATGCCATATGTGCACTCACACATAAATGTAACTTTAGAGGTGATGACAACCACGTTGAATTTAGAAGTCCATTATCTGTATTTATAGATCTAGATCTGAAACACAGATTCACATCTATTATACTTTTTAAAGCTATTTTATCTTTGCTTTTAACGTACAGGCCTGGTCTACTTGATGCTGATTCTTGGTCATGACTACAACTTTCCAAGTTTACTATCATTTCTATGGGAAAATTTGACAGCCTGCTTTCAAGAAGCTGTGGTGGAAAGCAGAACCCTCCCCCATGACTGCAGTCAGTAATGTTAAGAAAGCACTCCAGTTTCAGTTCTCAAGTTGGAAAAGGAGTGAAAACCATAATTAAAAAAAAAAAGATTTTATTTATTTATTTGAGAGTGAAAGCGAGAGAGCAGGGTGGAGGGGCAAAGGAAGAGGGAGAAGCCGACTCCTCGCAGAGCAGAGAGCCCGATGTAGGATCTGAGCCGAAGGCAGATGCTGAACCGGGGAGCCACCCAGGTGCCTGAGTGATAAACAGTTTCAAGGCCCTATTAAAGTCATTTACTTATTCAAGTATTTCATTAAACTAGTTTCAGACAATTCTTCAAAATAACTGAAAGAATAACACTTCTCATGTGGCCAGAGTCTGGGGATTTGATCTAACAGGTAAATGCCAAAGTAGAACGCTTACAATCCAGATATTTGAGATTCTGACACTTCCGAGTATTAGATCACACGGTGTGAGGGGTGAGAAGCTGAGCCCCTGTGATCTCATTTCAATATTAAGAATTGTTTGCTTTACTGCCTAACCCTCACCACTACCAAATACTCTATAACCAGTAATTTAGCTTTACGGGAAGACCCCTGCTCATGCAAACCTATTAACAAACAAATCCCTGATCTTTTTTGATTTCTTTTTTTTTTAATATTTTATTTGTTTATTTGACAGAGAGCTAGAGATCACAAGTAAGCAGAGCGGCAGGGAGAGGGGGAGAGAGAGAAGCAGGCTATCTGCTGAGCAGGGAGCCCGATGTGGGTCTCGATCCCAGGACCCTGGAATCATGACCCGAGCCGAAGGCAGCTGCTTAACCAACTGAGCCACCCGGGCGCCCCTCTTTTTTGATTTCTTAAGAGACAAAATTCTGGGTGTGTGATTGAAGTGGACATTAAGCTTTAAACGATGGGCCAACGTTTGGGTTTAGGCTAACTGCCTATCTAACACTTCAGGGTTTCAAGCACAACAAAAGAATTCTGTTAAAGTCAAGATTTTTAAAAATGCAGGATGCCTAAACGACAATACCTGTATTTCATAAAAAAGTGGCATGCCCTATTGCTGGGAGTATATACTGGTATGCTCTTTCTAGAGGGAAGTTTAGCAAAATGTCTTAAACTTGAAAACAAAACATTAAAGTCTGTTGACAGGGGAGTGTTTACGTAAGTTTTAGCACAACACACCTACTATACAGCTATATCATGGTGCATCTATTTTCAGGGTAAGAAGTCCACAACATACAGCTGACATAAAGAAAGGGTGGCAAACTCAGAATTTGCAAGCTGACTGCATGTGTAAGTACCAACGTAAATATGTACCTATTTATTTGTAAGCATATACAGAAAAATGTTTGTAACGATGTTCTTCAAAACTTTAATGTCACTATCTTATGGACTTTGACTGACTGTGATTTTGACTTCCTTCTTCATTTTCTGTATTTTGTCTTCCTTAGTCTCCTTTTCAGACATGGAATACATGTTGTTCTCAGAATCCAAAACATTAAGATGTTTTTCACAAAGAAACAACTTGAGCAATATATTATATTTGGTATCATATATAAGTATCTGTATCCAATTTTTTTAAACCTCAAGTCTGGGACAAGAGACGAACGCCTGAATCTCCCTCCTAAAGCAAGATGGCTACCGGGTGTGTGTGTTCCCATAGCCACGCACTGTTACTACATCTAGTTTGCTAAACTAAAAACACAGGCTAGCTAGCCCTTTGGTCTGTAAATTAACCATCTTAACGACTCTAAGGTATTTTCAAATTGGTTCATGGTATTATTTATGCAGCTCACAAAAGGTGGAAGATAACCAGGTAGTAAAAATATACTAAGGAGCCTTCTTTCCAAGTATTTCCTTTTGAATGGCCATAAATACTACTTTGTATTTGGGCAAGTAGTGTGGCTTTACTTATTGGCTCCAGCATACCAGTCAAAGGCCAATGAGAAGTCAGGCCCACAAGAGGAGAGACCCTTTGTGAATTCAATAATCAGGTTATGTGCTCATAGTTTTTGTATCAATTTGAAATCATTAAACTGGATTTAAGATTACCATTATTAGGGTTATTAAAATGTATGTTTCCATAAATAATAATAATGCACCGGAATGTCTACAATGCTGATTTATAGCTTTGAGTTAATTCCCCAAATTATAGCCAGTATTTCAGATAATTAGATTTTTATTTGAGGTATACAGATTCAGTTATGTTATTAAACAATTCTCCAAAGCAGACCAGTAAAAAAGCCTGTAGATGAAATATATTAGCAAACAAAACCCTATAGCAAACAAAACTATATATTAAATATATTTTTATACATTTTTATATTTTTGCTAATATATTAGCAAACTATATATTAAATACATTAGTAAATCTGAGGTTACAGATTTAACCTCAATTATACTCAAAGAAATGGAAATAAGAACAAAGCATTTGTTTTTACCTTTAAAATTTAGAAAAAGCATGAGAAATATGTAAAATAAAAATATGTAAAAATATGAAATATGTAAAATATGTAAAAATAAAAATATGTAAAAAATTTAATATCCAAACCTGGCACACTGTTGGTAGCAAAGAGCAAAAGATGAAAATAAATGTATACTCAGTTATAGCTAGAAAGGCCAGAAGTGGAGAAGAAAAGAACACTGTGTAAGCTGCAGATAAGGGCAATCTGGCTCTTTTGGTCTTGGCCACAACGGTGTCAAAATGTCAAAACCAGCTACAAGAGTTCCTCCACGGAGAATCAGTTTAGGAGCTGGGGTAGAAGGAATACAGGGTAAGGTGTCCAGAGAGCTGTGCCAACCTCATGCAAACAGAGTACTATTAATATCATAAAAGGACAACAAACACAGTAATGTGGTAAATAGCTAGCTATGATAGGATCAGAAACTGGATTTTACATAAGCTGGATTAGTTATGCTTCCTGTATTTCCTCTTCGGATTTAATAAAGAACAAAACAGGGGCACCTGAGTGGCTCAGTGGGTTAAGCCTCTGCCTTCGGCTCAGGTCATGATCCCAAGATCCTGGGATCGAGCCCCGCATCGGGCTCTCTGCTCAGCAACGAGCCTGCTTTCCCCCTCTCTCTCTGCCTGCCTCTCTGCGTACTTTGATCTCTCTGTCAAATAAATTTAAAAAAAAAATAAATAAAGAACAAAACACTGGAAGTTCAGTCTGTGTCAGCCAGGCCAAGTGCAATGAAAGAGGGGTTTTGGGCCCAAGTGTCAAAGTGGAAATCACAAACTACAAGAGGCAGAATACGGATGGGCATGGAAACCAAAGCCAGGAACCCCCAGTGGAAAGGTTAGTCCTTGCTGCTCTTGGAGCCTAGTTTGTCTGTCTTCCCCTCTGGACATTTCTCTTGAAGAACTAAAAATCCTAGAGGTTCTAAGTTTTGTTTTAATGAAGAAGACAGCTATTCCCAACAGGATATCATAACCAAATCCACTCTTTTATTGACTCAGCAAGTATGTCCCTGGGTATGGACTCCAGGCACAGCACTGTGAGGAAGACACTGCATTTGAATAACTCTCTGTGACCAATTATGTATTAAGTGGTGAAGAGAAGGAATGTCTTCAGCACTTAGTGTGAGAAGAGGTCTGAATGGGTGAAAATGGCAGGGCAGGGCTTTCTGGATGCAGGTGGGGAAGCTGTAGCACAATGGGGACAGGCGGGAATGTGGAGGGAAGCAAGGAGATTGCTATGTCTGGCTTTTCTGCTACATGATACATTCTATGAGGGCAGGGGTTGCTTTTTGCTCTTAATTATACCCTCAGCTCTGACCACCATGCCTATGATGTTTCAGGAATACACCGATGGCTACAGCTGAAAGAAAAAGCAAGGGTGAAGGCTGAGGGGACAGGTTGTGTAAGAGTCCACAGAGGACCCGGACTATTAGATTAATCAGTATGGACTTGATTCTCTGGTCCAGTCTTCCCAGGGAAAGCAGAGTCACAGATGAATTAACCTGACAATGGTCGTACTGGATTTCAGAGCAGAGTAGGGAGGCAGGGGTATTGATTCTACTGGGTTAGACGTGAAGCAGTGAGGGCACAGACCAGAGAGGTGGCAGGGAAAAGGGAAGGGGTGAATACCGACAGACCGTGGGGAAGGACCGAGCAGTGAAATCGAGGAGGCAAGGGTCCTTGAGCTTGGGTTCCTAGAAGACACCTTTTCTCATTCATGCCTATTTCTTCTCTCCTAAATATCCATTCTTTTAGCTTCAAGTACCACTTACACTAGTATGGGTCATATATCCAGGTCAATTTTCACATGAACTTTAGAATTCACATGAACAGTGGAATTCTGGCCATCTAATGCTCATCAGTATGCCCTCTAATATAATATCATCTTGCCCGAAGATAGTTCGTTTGTTGGAGTAGCTATTTCTCTTTAAAGAGAAGAGGGAGAGGGTAGCACCAAGGATTAGTGCAGAGTCAGGCTGTTTGTGGATGAGAGTGCGTTTGAGAGCCAACAAGAGGTGGTCATGATTTCCGAATTCTATCTTAAATTCAATGCTGTAAGTTTTAAGTAACTTGTGCTGTGTGACCTGTCTTTTCTAGATTATAGTAATCCGTGTAGAGAAGGATAAATTAGACAATGAAGATAACTGATGGATAGTACTCTGGGACTAGGGATACAGCCAATGGGACAAGAGAATTTAGCAGTGAAGGTGGCCCCGAAATAGCCAACCATGGAGTACAAGCCAGGAGGAATTCAGCTGGCCTGGAGAGCCACGCACTGAGTTACACGTGAGATCAAATTTAAGATAAGGGGTAAAAATACATTCCATGTGTTTGGGGGAAATCGGAGAAATTACAGATAAATTCTGATCTGTTTTGCATAAAAAAACAATAAAACTTACCTTTTTATAAGTCAGATTCCACAGTACCATAATTTCCTAAGTTTTAAATTGATGAATAAGAGCAAAAAAAGAGGCAAGTTAACAAAATAATTTAAAAAATTGATACCTGAAGAATTTGGTCTCCAGCAAGAAGTCTTCCATCTTTGGCGATCACTCCATCCCGATAGACTTCCTGGATAACAATGTTGATCAGTGGCGTTTCATTGCCGCCCACAATGCTAATTCCTAGCTGAATATAAGGATCAGACCGGTGCATTTCAATTGTAGTAATTTCGCCTTCTGGTAAACTAACTGGCTGTTGCGTAGCTGCCAAGTTAAAAATGAGAGAGAGAAAAATAGGTGGAAAGAAAAACGTTTTATATTTTGATTATCTTCAGGTAAGTAAGTTATCGTCTATCATTAGTGATGACCTTATGTTAATAGATGATTCATAACAAAGCAATACCATGGGATAAGAAAAATAGAATGACCAAAAACACCAATAGGTAAGATTAGCAAAACACTTCCTCTTCGAAAGGTGATCAGTAAATAATCAACAAATAACTACTATGCATCAGATCACTAGGGACCACACAGTGATCTGATAAAGAAATGTACAGACAATATCATCTTGTCCTAATTGATCAGAGAAACTCTGACCCATGAAACAGCTGTAAACAGTGCAAGGCAGTACACATGAAATAAAAAAGACAAACTCTGTGACATACAATCACCGTAGTGGTTGACAAAATAACCACATTAAAACATTAAAAAGAAGTGAACCTAAAATCCCCAGTAGGGAAAAACAAAAACAAAGAAACAAACAAACAAACAAACAAAAAGAGAAGAAACCGAAATTCAAGTGTAGTACTTGGAAGGCCTGTAGAAACCATTACAATATTCAGTGTGTCAGCAGGAAGCAGAAAACCCAGGTGGGTCCTACCAGCAGTGTGCAGCAGTGTCCTGGGTCCCACCCAGGAGCCCAGGGACAGGAGTATCTGCTAAGACTCCAGATCAGTCCCCACCTGGGCTTGTCCAGATTAGCATGAGTTAAACCTTTGCATCCAAATGCAGCCATGAACTGTGTGGTAGTAAAGAAAGGTTTCATTCAGAGGGTCAGTTTTACAAGTGTTGATACTTGATGTGTGTTTCTATTTAAGGAGGGTATCTAAAATAAAGGAATCCTTTAACATCATAGAAATGATCTCTTCCCATTCTGTGATAATGTTCTCTGAAGTTATTCAAGACTTCGATAAGAGATTTGCTTAAAAGCATTATCTTGGAATATCATTTCCTTCTGAAGAACATATTCTACTTTTCTTACGTATGATAAGTCATTGTCATTACGTGGTTGTCAGTTTGACATGGAAGAAGTGCACATTACATGCTGTTCTTTTCTAGTAACATGAAGCTCCTTTCTAGCCTTGTCTAAATTATGGC
Organism: Mustela erminea; assembly: GCF_009829155.1. NCBI lineage: Eukaryota > Metazoa > Chordata > Mammalia > Carnivora > Mustelidae > Mustela > Mustela erminea. Next base: position 77,284,148 of record NC_045628.1, read on the forward strand.
ATCTTAACTTGAACTGTTTAGAGTTCATCTGGCAAAAGGAAACATTCCCATTTTTTTCCCCAGGGGACTCTTCTGAAATCTTACTTAAGCTACATTGCCAATTTTGTTGCAAAGGTGTTTCATATTTTAGCTAAACATTTTTTTAAAGATTTTATTTATTTATTTGACAGACGGAGATCACAAGTAGGCAGAGAAGCAGGCAGAGAGAGAGGAGGAAGCAGGCTCCCCATTGAGCAGAAAGCCCTATGAGGGGCTTGATCCCAGGACCCTGGGATCATGACCTGAGCTGAAGACAGAGGCTTTAACCCACTGAGCCACCTAGGCACCCCACCAAACATTTTTATAGAAAGAATTCAGAATTATTTTACACATTAAGATGGTTGCTGTAAATGGCCTATGTCTCCTACTTAGAAGTAGAGGTTTATGGTATAACATATAGAAGGTACTGACATTTTATAAAGATCTCATTTTCAAAATCTTTTTAATAAAAGTGAAAAGGTTTTGATTCACTCTTTTTCTTGATTCTTCCGTATCCATGTCTGTTTCATGATTAAATGAATGCTTTGGGGGGAAAAAGAATACAAATAGAAAAGAAATGCATGTAACATTTAATTAGATGGGAGTAGGCATGTATTGACACAATGTGGGCAGAAAGGGAGCTCTGAGACAGGGTGCTGCCCCTTAAAAAGGACACTGTGACTTGCCATAGGCTGAGGGCTATACTGCCCTATGGAGGTATCTCTGTATACTGGTGTGTCTTTTAACTTTCTTAAATAAAGCCAGAAGATTTGTACAGCAAGCAGAGCCAAATTTCCCTTTCCTCCTGAAGGTTATACTTGTATTCCCACTATTCTGGCTCTCTTCAGGAAGAAAATTACATTGAACTAATTTGATTTAAGATATAATAGTGTCAGATTAAAAGATTTCACTCATAGAGGATTTAAGAAACAAAACATAGAGGAACATATGGAAAGGGGGAAAAAAAAGAGAAGGAGGTGAAACACAGGAGACTTAATGACAGAGAACAAACTGAGGGTTGATGGAGAGAGGTGAGTGGGGGATTGGTTAAATGGGTGATGAGGATTAAGGAGGGCATTTGCTGTGTTGAGTGCTGGATGTTATATGTAAGTGATGAATCACTAAATTGTACTCTGAAACCAATTATTACACTACATGTTAACTAACTAGAAATTAAATAAAAAATAAATAAGTGATGGGTGCTGAAAGGGCATTTGCGATAAGCACAGGGTGTTGTATTGAAGTGCCAAATCACTATATTGTACACCTGAAATTAAAATTACACTATATCTTAACTAACTAGAATTCCAATAAAAATGCACACACACACACACACACACACACACACACACACACACACACACAAAGTATGTCTGAAAAGCCTCTTTTCCATAAAGGAATGAGGACTCTGGCAAAAATCATCAGAACCAACTCTTTCTGAGCTCTGGAAATTAGTCAAAGTTCTGTAGCAATCTGGAGTGCATTTATTCAAAGAAAATGATGAAATCTCTATCTTCAGAGACCTTATTAAAAATGTCTAGCATTCAGTTCAAACTTAAGAGACATGCAAAGAAACAAGGAAGTATGGCCCACATATAGGAAAAAAATAGCAGAAACCTTATTCTTGTAGAAGCCTAGACATTGATCTTAGTAGACAATGACTTATATAAGGCATTACAAATATGTTCCAAGAACATATAAAATCATTCCTAAAGGAAATTCCTAAAGGAAAACATATGAATGATGTCTCACCAAATAAAAATGTCAATAAAGAAATGTAAGTTATAGTAAAGAACCAAATAGAAATCCTGGAGTTTAAAAGTATGATAAATAAAATGAATTCACAACACCTTTGAACAGGCAGGAGAAAGAATCCATGAACTCGAAAATATGTCAATTGAGATTACCCAGTCTCAGGAACAAAAAGAAAAACAATGAGGATTAAAAAAAAAAGGATACACTCTCAAGGACCTCTGAGATACTAACAAAAGTATTAATATATGGAGAATGGGAACCCCACAAAAATGGCATATGTCATTTTTGAGAGAGAAGAGAGCAGAAAGAATATTTGAAGACATAACCAAAATCTTGCTGAATTTGATGAATCTTGAAGGCAGCAAGAGAAAAATACCTCATATCACATACATCTGAACCTCAGTAAGACTGACAACTGATTTCTCTTCAGAAACCATGGATGCAAGGAGGCTGTGGTAAACACAAAGTGCAAAACAAACACTGTCCAAGAAGCCTATAACCAGAAAAAACATCCTTCAAAAACAGGAGAAATGAAGACATTCCCAGATGAAAAGTTTGTTGCTATCAGACCTGCCCTACAATAAAACACCAAAGGAAGTCTTTCAGGCTGCTATGGAAGGTACTTAGTACCTCATATCCACATGAAGAAATGAGCACTGGTAAGGGTAACTACACAAACATAAAAGCATACAAGTAGTTTTGGGGAGCGCCTGGGTGGCTCAGTTGTTAAGTGGCTGCCTTCGGGCTCAGGTCATGATCTCAGGGTCCCAAATCCAGCCCCACATGGGGCTGCTCAGCGGGAAGCCTGCTTCTCCCTCTCCCACTCCCCCTGCTTGTGTTCCCTCTCTCACTGTCTCTGTCAAATAAATAAATAAAATCTTGAAAAAAAAAGTAGTTTTGGTTTCATGACTCCTTTTTTATTGTATCTGATTTAAAAGACAACTGCAAAAAGAAATAATTATATTGTTTCAATGGGTATATAATGTATAAAGATGTAATTTGTATAACATCAACAGCACAAAAAATGGGGAAGAAACAAGCTAGCTATGAGCTAAGTTTCTGTACTCTAGTGATATTTTGTATTAATCTAAACTAGACTGTTACAAATTAAGATGTTAATTATAATCCCCAGGGCTACCACTAAGAAAACAATTAAAAATATATATGTAAACAGAAATGATGAAGGAATTAAAAGGGAATACTAGAAAATACATAAAAATACAAAAGAAGGAAGTAATGGAAGAACAGAGAAACAAAAAAAGACAGAATAGCAAAATGGCAGACATAAATCCTGCCTGATCAGTAATATAAATAAATACAATAAATTTATAAATATAAATAGCATAATAAATATATTTAAAAGAAATTAAATACTCCACTGAAAAGTTAATGATTGGCAGAATGGATAAAAAAATAAAAGATCCAACTGTGTGTCTACAAGAGACACACACATAGACACATATAGGTCAAAATTAAAAGAAGAAAAAAAGGTATACCATGCAAATAATAATCTAAAGACAGCTGAGTAGGTATACTAATTTTAGACAAAACAGACTTTGAGACAAAAATTGTTTCTAGGGGTGCCTGGGTGGCCCAGTGGGTTAAGCCTCTGCCTTTGGCTCAGGTCATGATCCCAGGGACCTGGGATGGAGCCCAGCATCAGACTCTCTGCTCAGCAGGGAGTCTGCTTTCCCCTCTCCTGCTCTGCCTCCCTCCCTGCCTACTTGTAATGTCTCTGTCTGCCAAATAAACAAACAAACAAAAAATCTTAAAAAAAAAAACCTGTTTCTACCAACCAACATTTTACAGTGATGAAAATGTTCAATCTATCAAGAAGCTGTAACAATTATAAATGTAACTAACAAAAGACACACAAAGTCCATAAAGGAAAAAAATGACAGAATTAAAGGAGAAATAGAAAATTCAACAATAATAGTTTAGGACTTCAATGCCACACTTGCAATAATGGATTGAACCCTTATGGCCAGATAAGAACAGGGAAAGAAGAACAGGGAAAGACTTTAAGAACACTATGAATCAACCAGACCTAACGGGACATCTATAGAACACTCCGCCCATCAAGAGCATAAATACATTCTTCCTCAGTAAACATGGAGCATTTTCCAGGGTAGACCATGTGCTAGGTCATAAAAAAAAAAAAAAAGCCTTAATTAAATTTAAAGGACTGAATTACACATAGCATGTTCTCTAATCACAATTAATTAAAAATGGATCAAAGACCATAAAAGTCTTAGAAGAAAACAGGTATAAATCTTTGTGACCATGGATTAGGCATTGATTTCTTGGCCATGATACCAAAAGCATAAGCAAACAAAGAAAACACAGAGAAACTGGACTTCATAAGTTTAAACCCATCTGTCCTTCAAAGAGCATAGGAAAGTGAAAGGACAATCAACAGAACAAAGGAAAGCATTTGCAAATGATATATTTAATAAGGTTCTAGTATCCAAATATATACAGGATGCTTACAACTTACAAAAAAAAAAAAAACCCATTAAGAAAATCAACTACTGATGCTGAGCATTTATTTACATGTTTATTGGCCATTTAAATAATCTTCTTTGGAGAAATATCTATTCAAATTTTTCACCCATTTAAAATTGTGGGTTACTTGCTTTTTCATTGAGTTGTAAAAATTCTTTATATATTCTGGATACTCATACTCTCAAATGATTTGCAAATATATATATATAGATATATCTATACCTATCTATCTATCTATCTATCTATCATCTATCTATCTATATATGCTTTTTACATTATACATAAGAAAAGAATGCTGGCAAGAATGTTTGAAACACAAATCCGAACTAAAGGCAGATGCTTAACCAACTGAGTCACCCAGGCACCCCTGAAATTCTATGAATTGATAAGAAACTTCTCAATTTCTTTCAAATGAGTGAGACTGTGTGCAGAGATGGCACAGTCAGAATAATCATATTCTGTGACTCATGGTATCACTCGGTTGCCTGTCTGGGTTGGTTTGAAAACATGGCTGCAAATGTTTGGCCTCCTTCCATCACAAAGTGAAGCCCAGGTCCCCTGTCCCATTGAATCTGAGTGGACTGCTTCAACAGAGTGACAGCACAAGGGGTAATATGTGCCTTCAAGATTAGTTCATACAAAGCCCTCTAGCTTCTGCCACACTGAATGCCACATAAAAACTTGAAATACCCCGAGGGTGCCATGCTGGAAAGGCCACCTGTAGGCTTTCCTAGCTGAGCCAGCACCTCTGGTTTTCTCCACCAGGGTGCCGGACGTGTGAATGAAGAAACCATCTTGGAAGTAGATTCTCTAGTTCCAAATGTTTTGGTCCTTGGCTTTCAGTTCTTCCCCGCTGTGGTCCAGATTACACATAACAGGGACAAGTCATCCCTGCTGTGCCCTGTCTGAATTCCTGACTCACAGAATGCATGAGCAGAATCAAATGCTTGTTTTGTGTCACTACATTTGGGGTGGCTAGGTTCTTAGCAACCAATACTAGAACATAGATTAACCATTTAAATGAAGAAACGTTAGCTGAATGTCAGTTTTTAGCAAAGGGATTCAAAGACTAGTAAAGACAATTCACAAGCCAGCATTAGATTCTAATTTGCGCTCCACTTGCAGAGACTACTTAACATCAACATTTTTAACTGAAAACTAGAGAAAAGTCAGGCTGTTCCATCCATGTCTACTCCAATGGGATAGAAAAATCATACTTTGTAATTTGCCGTTTTATTCTTCATAGTCAATAACCATTCTTGGCTGTTTATATCAAGCCAGTCACTCACCTTTTCAAATCATTCACCTTTTTCAATGTATCATTCACTATATAGGCCTGAGAAGCTTTGGAAATGACAAAATAAGTAGCTCAAATATTAACAAGCTTACTTGGAAAATGCAATTTGCAACTGGACATGAATGCTTAGCCTTTACCAATCTGCAAATGAAAGGACAGTGTGCTGTTCCCAAGTTTTTACATCACCAACATAAACTGCTTGATCCAAAATACTAATGATACATCAATTACACATTAAATTCTTGTAGGCATATTAGTTAAGTGAATATTCCTAAAAATTCGTGCAACATTTACCTCACTGCTTTCAAAATAATTGGTAACTGAACTGAGACTTTGTTCAGTTCTTCTAACATCCTCTAACTGATATTCGTAAGAGTCAAAGAAAACTATTCCCTAAAAGGAATAGCCCAACTGAGAGAAATAAGGCAAGCCCAACATATTCCTCAACCTCAGTAAACAGAACCCACCCAGAACACCACATTCAAAAGTCTGGTGTCAATTTGTACAAGGTCTCTGCTGTCGTGCTCAGATCCTACACCTGCTGGTGACCGAGGACACAAGGAAACCTAAGGCCATAAGCACTTTCACAAGTCTCTGTATCTACCCTACATTTTTTCTTAGCTCTTACTAGATAATACAGCTTAGATCTAAACAATTTTTCTATAAATCTTCATGTTTCTGACACGGTGAAAACATCTTGTTCTTTCTCATATATCTTAACTATTTCTAATGAGTATCCTCATTTTATAACACTGATATTTAGGAATAGAAGGACCACATATACACATGTCTACAGGAAACTTACTACCACGTAGTAGTAAGGAACATGATTGGACCTGTGGTCAAGTCAGCACAGTGTATCAGAATTGTAAATAAGAGTATTAGAAGTTTAGGCCTAACTATACCATTAACTAGCTCTAAATCTTTGTGATTCAGTTTCCTGATTTGTAAAGGAATGGGATGAAGTTAGATAATCTCCATCAATTCTATGATACCTCATATATTCTACTGTGACTTTTTCACAGCAATCCTAGCTTTCTATTGCACAAGTGGCTGAACTCTGAAATCCAGAAATCAATACATTTATTTCTGTCATATTATGGGATTCTTCATACATAAGGCATAGAGATATATTTTAACCTTTCCTAAGGGTATAAATAATTCTAAAATCCAAGTCTTTTCACTAATGTCAAATTATAAAACTCACTAATTGGCTCAATAAATTACTTAAGCTTTTAATAAAAAGCTTTATTAGAATAAAAATCCCCATTGAATGCTTTAAATTTTCCAACCCCTGGCTCTTATTCAGTCTAGTCCTTGAACACAGATTCTTTATAAGATCCTAGCAAATAAAATAATGTAGCCTCATTTCCATGTTGCAACCAAATTACTGTTTCTGCTGTCTACATAATATCCCATGGAGTTGATGTACTATGGTAGTTTTAACCCTTGCCTACTGTTAATTAGATCAACTCCGATTTATTGAACTATGCACAATGCTGCAGTGAACACATCTTTATACATAATTTTTCCTTCATTTGGATTATTTCCTTAGCATAATAAGCTACATCAAAGGATACTCACATTCACTTTTTGAAACAAACTGCTAAACTGCCTTGGAAAAAAGTCTATCACTACACCCTGTTGCCTACATGAATGTAATCGCTTCATGTTATACCAGCAAAAATATTAGTAGGTACTTCTTCACTGTAGTTTCTGTATCTATGTTTTTGATAAATTGTCATGTAAAAATGTTGTTCCACAGAACTTATTTGTGTGTCTCTTGTATCTGATTTGTCCATTTACTTATTGATGTCTTGGTACTCTTCAGGAAGTTTTGGTTTGACCAACCTTTTTATAAACCCTAGACTTTACTTCTCTTCCCTTTATATTTTGTGCTTACCTGTTTTTAAGATGTGCCTCCAGATCACAGTATTGCATGACATCTTGGCACACTGAAGAAAATGGACATAACACTAATAATTTACCCAGAAGCTTATGAACTAGAATACTGGACTTCTTACACAACTTAAAGTGTAAAGTGGAGTCTTTTCTGGTCCAATGGACAAAAATCCTTCTCCTGTAGGAAGTTTTTGAGGCACTTGCAGCAGAACGTGTGTCCACAGTGGGTGTCTAGTGGCTGCAACAGAGGCTGAAGGCAAATGTGACAGACCAGGTCGTCATCTACTTCATTCTGGTAATTGTATAAATGGTTCTCTCTTGTCCAGTGCTGCTGGCCACATTCAAAACACAGAGGATTGAAGGAGGAGGAGGAGGTCTGCTCCACAGACACCATCTCATCACTTGTTGTTCCCATTTTGAATCAACCAAAGCAGTTTCTGTATCTTCACACGTTAGACTTTCACTTCACGTATGGTTTCCTTTGATGAGCAATGAAGTATCTGACTAAAATCAAGGTTTTTCTAAATAAACAAAACAAACCACAACTGTAATTAGCATCAGTCAAGAGGGGCTAAAAGTCATCGATATCATATTACTTAGGTAACTTCTTTTTAGGTTAAAAAATAAAATAAAATTTAGATCAGGTGATGAATTAGTCATAAAATCCTAACAATTTAACTAATTTCCTAGCTGGTTAAGCTTGCAAAGCTTAACTTGCTACAAACCTGCTACAACTTGGCTACAACATTGCCAAGTTCTTGGTGAAAGAAGAACTTGTGATTAAAAGCAAAGATGCTGCATATGGTGTGACATAAGAGAATCAATCCGTTTTACAGACTGAAATCTTCCAACACTTCGCTGCTCAATGGTAGTTTTTAAAGCCAATTAATCTACATAGCTTGCTAATAATGCAAATTGAGGTATATTATGCAATACATTTGCATCTGTCATCCTAGTCATGGTTCTTTGCTTCTCATTTTATGCATTTACATTGCCATACCAAAGGCTGTGTCTTTGAAATGTTGTCTCAAGGATAATTCAGTGTCTATTTAAAAAAATGACCTTCGCCCTGTACTATGTTTGGAAAAATGACTTCAAAATATGTATGATTTAAATATTCTCTATGTAGCCCAGATTATAGAAAGATAAACTACATGGCATATATAGATAACATCTGTGCAAACTCCGTAAGTGCAGTACTACTTTATAGCATTAGGGAAAAAGCCCACTGTCATTCAATTAAATTGGTAGAATGTGTTATAAATTATAATTCCACCTCGTATTATTCAACACTTTGATCTGATCTTGCTTACTCAAAACAGCAGTTTGTGTGTGTGTGTGTGTGTGTGTGTGTGTGTGTCTACCCAATATTTAAAATTCAGCATACTCCAAGAAAGCCCTGCACAGGAGGCTGTTATGTGAATACAGAGAAAGATGAGGAGAACTGGTCATCTAAGTCAAGTTTGGCTTTATAGTCGGAAATACTTTCAAAAGGGGAAAAGCGCACACTGCTGTGTTGTGTGACAGGACGTCGGCCAGGTGGAACCAGACAAGGGCCCCTCTGTGGAGCCTCAAGGGCTTCAGAGAACCTGGCATGCTTCCCTAGTATGCAGCAGGTCAAAATATCCGAGACACAACACCTTCAGGCTGCAGGAATCATCAAACCTGGGCCTCCCAGCCACAAGACCGGAAGGGGCAGACACCAAGTCAATGCTCCCAACAGATGTTTCAATGAGAAAATTCTCTTCCCATCACACATCCATATTTATCACTTTGTTTATCCAGAGTATTTATTAGAAAAACAATATTAACATTTTAACAAAGTTAACAAGAGGTGCCATGACTTATGAGCAGGTGGCCAGGATTGAAATGGGATGGCTGACCTTCGAGATACTGTTTTGAAAAATGACTTAATAAAATAACAAGAGCAGCCCGTGATCTAAACTCCTATTGTACCAACATTAAGACAGCAAATGTAACTCACAAGCCTTGTTCTTTAACCTCTGGGCACCATAACTTTTCAGACTTCAGTGCACGGCATGTGAGATTAAGGAGAGAAACAGCATTTATCCCAGACAAAGTATTTTAATACAGAATGTCTACAGACTCTAATTCCAGTCAGCAAGAAAACTCACATATCATTTGATCTTCCTACTTTGTGATAGTGTTTATTCTAATTTCTCTTTTCCTCAAGAAAATATATTGCAATTCAAGCCTCCCATATAATGACTAAGAAAGCATTTCTCTTGACTATTATGTTTTAGCTATTTTTTAAATCTCTAAATAAGTTCTTTATCACAAAATCTTTTATCACAAAATCTTTATCACAAAATCTTTTCATGAGGAAAAATCTTTATCACAAAATCTTTTCATGAGGAAAAATAACATGTTCCCAGTTAAAATACCAAATAACAACTGCATTATCTTCCACCCCCTAGATACCTCTGTTACCATGACACAAACATTAAGTGAAAAATCACCCTGTGTAGCTCACTAGCATGTGCTCGTGCGTACTGACTGCAGAACTGCCAGGCTGTGCAGTGCAAGTACAGAAGAACACATACTCTGGAGGAAGTCTGGGAGGGTTCGAATCTTCGCTCTGCCACTTAACGAGCTCTGTGACCTTTCTAAATGTCTCTGTTTCCTCCTCGTGTGTAAAATGTAAAATGGGGGTAACCATGGTGCCTATTTCAAAGGGTTGACATAAAGAATAAATGAACATATAAAATAATAAATGAGTGTATAAAATAGTGCCTAGCACATCGTAGGTGCTGTGTAAGTATTAGCTATTATTATCATTATTAAAGATAAACAGAAGTTCAGACAGACGTTATGATTTGAGAAATGCCAAACAACGTATAATTACTTGGTAAGAGATAAGGGTGATAAATCTAGTTCTTTCTTGCTTCAAAATAACCCAAGAGCAAATTAAGTAATTACAAGAAAGAGGAGAGGTATTTCATGAAAGCCTTAGTTGTAGGAATTTTGTCAGGACTAAGGGCGCCTGATCCTGTCTTTCCAACCCCGAACCCCTTCCCTCTACTCCCAACCCAGGCGGACACCGTCATTCCTTCTCAGTGTGCAAGTCTAACTGCAGCACCTACTACTACTTCTCACGCTAAACTGAGCTCCTTAAGAGCTGGACCTCCCACAGAAGAGCAGTTCAGTGAATGCTGCGTGGCCACAGAGATGACAATTTACTTGTGCACTCTTACTACATTTAGGCGGCCATAAGTACATCTATGTTTATAGGAAGATATGCCCATGTTTAGATATAATTTTGAGTTCAGATATTCTATGAGCACAATCTGAAATATCAAAATGCAAATTAAGCAAGTCCTAAATATTTTTCATAATATAAAGATAGGTATACATTGTATGATATGTATCTTCACAAACTACATTGTATGTTTAGCTAATATTCCAGGAAGAGTAAAGAGATGGAAGTTATTAAGTTGGCTGAGAATATTACAACACATTTTATTATTATTATTTTAAAGATTTAATTTATTCACATGAGAGAAAAAGAGAAAGCGAAAGAGAAGCAGGCAAGCAGGCAAGCATAGCAGGAGCAGAGGCAGAGGGAGAGGCAAGGGCAGACTCTGCGCTGAGCAGGAAGCCCTCTGCAGGGCTGGATCCCAGGACCCAGACATCATGACCTGAGCCCAAGGCAGATGCTTAATCATCTGAGCCACCCAGGTGCCTCTTACAATATATTTTAAATAATATCTTGAAAAATCCCCAGTACACTGGAAAGGAAGAGAGAAGACATTGTTTCCTACCTAACTCTAGTTAGGAATAAGAGGCTTGCCCCTCCTGGTTTATGAGACAAGAACACCCTGGTGCATCAGAGACTCTCAGGAAGAGCTAATTTCATAGTTAATTTGAAAACTTCAAAACTACATGTTATTCAGATCATTTCTCTTGAGGTTATTTTTTTTTAGGATTTATTTATCTATTTGAGAGAGAGCATGCATGAGAGAGAGAGAGCAAGGGGAGGGGGAGAGGGAGAGAGAGTTCCTATTCAAATTACTCTGTAGAACCCACCAGCCCTACTGAGTGCGGAGCCTGACTACAGGCTCAATCTCAGCCCCTGAGATCATGACCTGAGCCAAACTCAAGTCAGATGCTTAACGAACTGTGCCATCCAGGTGCCCCTCTGTAGATTATTTTTAATTCAGAAAGAAAGAGTCCTCACAGTCCTTACCTTTGGAGATCCAGCCCAGAAAAAAAGAGGCCATGAGCTAAAGATTCCCACCAAAGTACGGTTAGATGGGAAATCCCTAGGGCTCCTTTGACTCATCAACTTCAAGAGTCTCGGGCTACTCTCTCCTCGAGTGTCCTCCTGGCAAGTTCCTACTCAAACTCTACTTGCTCTGCAGAACCCCCCAGCCCCACTCCTACTCCTGAGTACATCCACCTTCCCTCTTGCCCTTGCTGCTCTTACACATACCTTCATTTCAACAATTACTACATTTGCCTTCTTGCTAATCTGTCTTCTCAGCTCTTTGAGGGTGAAGATAGCATCTTCTTTATTGTCTGTATTCGCCATTCGTGGCACACATTATGCACTAAATTTTTTTTTTGTTCTCAGGCTCTTACTTGGGTCTGAAATGTTAAGAGTGCTGAAATGAAAGAAAAAGAATTAAATGAAATGAAAATGAAAAAAAAAGTGAAAAATATCACTTTATAAACATATAGGAGAAGACCTTGCAATTTATGGCACTGCCAAGTAGTCGATACACTGGACCCTGCTCTATGATTACAAAGAATAAGATATAACTTCTTTTAGTCACCAAAAGTCTGAGAATTTTGAAATTTTTTTTTACCTGATATCAATACAAGAAAACTCTCTTACTGTCTATGTGACACATCAGCTTTGATAATGCCTTTGTATAAAGCAATGGGTGTCAAACTTTTACACCTAAGGATCCCTTTATCCACTTGGGATAACTGTGGCAGTTCCTTAAAAAACTAGCATGCTACTACCATACGATTCAGCTACTGTGCTCCTGGATATTTATTCCAGAGAAGTGAAAGTCTCACATATATCTACAGCTTTATTTGCAATGGCCCCAAACTAGAAATAGCCCAGACAACCTTTAGTGGGTGAGTGGGTAAAGAAACCAAGGAACATCTGTAAAATAAGATTAAGACTGAGAAATAAGCCTTGGATTTAGCAACATGAAATTCGCCAGTGACCTTGATACAGAGTTTTGGTGGAATGAGAGCAAACGCTTCCTGGAAGAGTTCAAGAGAGAACTGGAAGAGGGGAATTAGAGCGCAGACAATTCTTTTGAGAAATCATGCCATAGGGGGAAAGGGGGAAATCTTGAATTCCGGGAGGAATTGAGACTATCAGAGGTCATAGCACTCCCCCCACCCCTTTAACAAAATGACACTTTTCAACCACACATGTTCAAGTTTTTTTTATTTATATACATCCTTAGTTCCTTCTTCTTGCAACGGATCTCCCAATCCCCGTCTGAAAGCGAATTCCCCAGCCCCGTCTCCCCCGACGTGGGCTGTCTCATACCTTTTGGCAGCCTACGTCATGTTTCTTATCTTTCTTCAACCTCTCTTTTCCCTCCACATAAAGCTCATGTCTTGACAGCTTTAAAAATGAAAACAGGGGTGCCTGGGTGGCTTCGTGGGTTAAAGCCTCTGCCTTCAGCTCAGGTTGTGATCCCTGGGTCCTGGGATGGAGTCCCGCATCGGGCGCTCTGCTCAGCCAGAAGCCTGCTTCCTCCTCTCTCTCTGTCTGCCTCTCAGCCTACTTGTGAACTCTCTCTCTGTGTCAAATAAATAAATAAAACCTTTTAAAAAATAATAAAAATGAAAATAAAAGACGGGTCTACACGTATTACCCTTTCTCCCACCTTCGTTTCACCTCCAGTCTATCTGAAATGTAAGACCATCAGTGCAAACTTCAGTTCTTTACCCAAAGGGCTTCCATCTCCATCAGCCTGAGACTGGTTTTGTTGTGGCCAGAGTGTCTAACTGCCAAATCTCATGATCACTTCTCAGTTCCAGCTTCTTGCTTTACTTCCCTGCCATTCACTAACTGCCCTCTGAAATGGTGAATAAAATTTTGATTCCTACCAGAAATGTGTAAGCATGCTAAGTTCTCCCAAACTGCTCTAATTGAGGTTATTTTTATTCTTTTTAATATTTATAAATCTGACCATTTAAAATACAAGTGTAATATCTAATTTTTCCTTTAGTTGCACCTCTTTGACTAACTTTCTATAATTATTATACTTATTTCTCTGCTGAGCACCTCTATATCCCTGGCCCATTTCTATTCCTATTAAATTATAGTGTTTTTCTTGACAAGAGGTTAACGTATTAGTTATAAAACCTCTTTGGCTGATTAAAAAAAAGTCTTTGATTATAATTTACTCTTTGGCTGATTAAAAAAAAGTCTTTGATTATAATTTTCCCCTAGGCATCCTATATGCCTGCATGTCCATTGACATAAAAAAGTTGTCCATTTTCATGTAATTAAATACATTCATTTGTTCCTTAAAAATTCTTCCACTATTCTAGTCCTCCATAACAAGATGATAAAGATGTGCTGTATTTTCTTTATTTGTATAGTTTTTAATAAAATGATCATCACATTGTTCTGGTCAGTATGTAATATGAGTACAGATCTACCTTTATTTTTCTCCCAACAGTTATTAGATAACTGTCCCAGTTCCCATATATGTGACTCACACTTACGTTCAAAAACCATGTCATTATTTCCTTCTAAGGGATCTATTATAGCACTTCCTAATGGTACTTCTAGACTCCCAGCACCCTATAACTAGAACCAGAGAAGCCTGTTTCTTTCCCACTCTCTGCCTCATTTTCCACACCCAGTCACCAAGTTCCCACCGACCCCCCCACTCCCGGACACGCTGCTTGTGTGTCCTCCACCCTCCATCGATCCCACCACTGCGACCAAATTAGACTGCAGTTACGTGTTGCACCCGTTCTTTTAGCCACCACCCAAAAGGGTTTTCAGGCATGCTCCTCCTCTCCCTGCTACCTTTACAACACTAGGATTCCCCCAAACAGTGATACTATTTTCTTCACATTCTTCTGCAGCCCCCAGTTGCTTCTACAAAAGGAAAGCCAAGTTCTCCAACCTGGCACTTAAACCTTCCAGATCTGGCTCCTCTAGTTTCATTTCCTGACACAATTTTACACATTCTACCCTTTGGCTATGCTAAAGTACTTACAACTTTCTGACCTCAGCATGCTAGTCCCTCTGCTTGGAATTTCCTCTCCTGCCTTGTTGATCTGCAGATCCCTCTCCATTTAATGGTCAGCTCAAGGGAACCCTCTGCTACAGAGCTGGTTCTCATCCACCCAAACAAAATCACTCACTCTGTCCCTTGAGCCACCATTTTATTATTATTTCATTATGCCTTCACTGCTGTAGTGAGCTCTCACTTGCTTAGACGTATCGCCCCTGCTGGGCATCCCTTAAAAGCCAGGTAGCATGTCTTACATTATGCATAGGCCCAGCACCTTGTAGCGTGCCTGACACAGCACGTGGTTAATAACAATCTCAAGACTGAAAGAGAAAATGAACAAATGAGTCCTCTGCTTTCACTTGCCTCGCCAACTCTGGATTCTAGCACTGGAATTTTCCCATTGCCTCTGTTCTAAATCAGGCTCCTGTAACTTCTTGATTGCCTCTTGTTTCTCGTTTCACTCCCCATGACAAAAGATGATCTCATGACAAACAACTATGATTCTATCATTTCCCCTTAATGGGAAAAAAATCTGTTAATAGAAGATAGGCCAGGTATCTTCACAGGATATATCTGACTCTTATTCCCACCTCTAAGGTTCCAAACCCTGGGTTCTAGCCAGATGCTTCTTCAACACCCCCCCCCCCCCCCCGAACATAGACCTCATACCACTCTGTTTCCAGGGATTGCGGGTTCGTCACTCTTCTTGGATAATATCTTCCTGAGTCTCTTCTTCCCTTTTCTCCCTTACTTCCTCCTCTTCTCACCTATGCTATTCCTCTGCACCCCGCATCACACTCCCCTTACTCTTCCCACCAATTTCCTAGACGTCTTCCCTATTTTACCTCCTTAAATAGAAAATAAAGATTAATTATGCTATATATCCATGATTCTTCCACCTAAAGCATTACAACTGAGTCAATTTGTTAGTTTTTCTGCCACCTCCCTTAATGTTTGTCACCTGTTTCTCTCTCTCTCTGACAAAGATCCCACAGAGAGAGAGAGAGAGAACTTGTAGTTTGTTGCTGCTAATCCACTCTAGGCTGGGCATTCACATACCCAAACTCATTAGGAACTTGGAGCCAGGAGCCGGGCTTGGTGAGGCTTGGAAAAAAAAAAAAATCACAAGGTGTGTGGCTTCCGTGAAGCAAATTGGACACAAATGGTTATAGTGCTCGCCAGTCTTTTTCATGCCTGGTATTTCACCATTCACCATTCTTCCTAAAGAATAAATTCTAGAGGTGCCTGGGTGGCTCAATCATTAAGTGGCTGCCTTCAGATCAGGTCATGACCCCAGGGTCCTGGGATGGAGCCCGCATCAGACTCCCTGCTCCTACTCCCTCTCCCACTCCCCCTGCTTGTATTCCCTCTCTCACTGTCTCTGTCAAATAAATAAATAAAATCTTAAAAAAAAGAATGAACTCTAAATTAGAGTCCTCGATGGAGTAAAAAGAAGTACAATTGGTCAGGGAATCTAGCTGATCTCAAGAGTGATCCAGCATAATTAAGTTACCAGAGCTGCGTTATAGCTTTGCCAATGTGAAACCTCAAGAATGGTTAGTTCCCCCTCACCCTCGTGTTCGTTCTCTCTAATAAATAAATAAAATCTTTAAAGAAAAAAAGGAAGAAGAATGGTTGGTTCCAGTGAACTAAATCCCTTTATCCAAATGTGGAAGTGGCTTACTCATAAACCAAAATGTCATCTTAAGATATCATGTGAAATGTAACTGCCAAGCAGATCAGGTGTAAGGGAGCAGATTTTCACTTGCTTGGTGAGCCTCTCACTCTGGATTTTATATGTATGTACATATATCTTATCTGGAATACATATACATGTCTATCCCTTCGGCGGTCACCACGATGGCATCACAATGCATCTCCTCAGCTTACCTTCATTTTACACTTTACACATAAACAGGTTTTACTTAGAAATTTGACCTATGAGGGGTGTCTGTGTGGCACAGTTGGTTAAGCGTTAGAATCTTGGTTTCAGCTCAAGTTGTGATCTCAGGGTCCTGAGACTAGGGAGCACTAGTGGGGCTCTGTGCTCATCAGGAAGTCTGCTTTAGACTCTCCCCCCCACCCTGTCCTTCCCCCCACTCACACTCACTCCCTCTCTCACATAAATAAATCTTTTAAAAAAACTTACTTACCTATGAGATTTAAACTAAAATCTGAGATTTTAACTGAGATTTTAATCTGAGATTTAAAACAGATTTAAACTAAACTAAACTTACTTACCTATGAGATGTACCATTTCAACTATAATCTAGGGAGAGGAATTATGAAATGAAAAAAAAGAATGAAGTCATTCTATAGAACAGGGTTACTTCTGGAACATTGTTTTGTAGAATACCTATTCTTAAATATGGGATGTTCAGATTCCTTTTCAATTTCTTAAAGACTGACCGTTCTTGAATGTGTTTTTAAATACTGTAATTTTCTGTCCTGTTAGAGCCTCTAACTTAAGATAAATATTATGAGAAGCTTTTGAAAAATGACAATAATTACTACTAGGTATTTCAATGGTTTTATTATTAATATTAAAAGACAGACAATTTAAGAAACAAGAAATTTCACAATTCTTATTGGTTTCTATATCTTAGTCCTAAGTAATACCTCCACAAAAATCTAATGGTTTTGTTGAAAAAAAAAACCTTAAACTTAGAATTATATACATATAATTCTAAATTTTACATATATAATTCTAAATTTTAAAGTTTTTTTTTCAAAAAATGGAATATTTTCATTTCAAAAAATATATATACACACATATGTATAATATGCCACTATTTGACATAGTCATTTTCTACTCCAACATTTTATATTGTTGTTTCTTTCCTCAAATTTATTTATTAAGAGAGTGGACTTACAATTTTCTACTTTAAAATATCTGTTGCTTAGCAGTCCAGTATGAGAACTTACCTGTTTCTAGAAGCCATCTGATTGAATCTGAAATAATCTATGAACTACGCCATATACACATACATAAATCTTAACACTTTCAGAAAAGAAAACCATAATTAGGGTAGATGTTCAGCATAAGCTAATACAAAATAGAAAAGCAGAACAATAATTTTTCCACAATCATGGAGGCTTATTATCATTTCTCTTGATGTACTAAATATATTCGGAGTTCATCATAACACCTTAGAATGTTTCCTCACTTTTCTTAAGAATGCCTATAGTGGGGCGCCAGAGTGGCTCAGTGGGTTAAAGCCTCTGCCTTTGGCTCAGGTCATGGTCTCAGGGTCCTGGGATCAAGCCCCACATCGGGCTCTCTTCTCAGCAGGGAACCTGCTTCCTCCTCTCTCTCTGTCTGCCTCTCTACTTGTAATCTCTATCAAATAAATAAATAAAATATTTAAAAAAACAAAACAGGGGCACCTGGGTGGCTCAGTGGGTTGGGCTGCTGCCTTTGGCTCAGATCATGATCTCAGGGTCCTGGGATCGAGTCCCACATTGGGCTCTCTGCTCAGCAGGGAGCCTGCTTTCCCCTCTCTCTCTCTCTGCCTGCCTCTCTGTCTACTTGTGATCTGTCTCTGTCAAATAAATAAATAAAATCTTTAAAAAAAAAACAAACCAAACCAAAACAAAACAAAAACAGAATGCCTATAGTGTCTGGACCAGTAGGAAACAGAGCTTAGGGAATGTGAAAAGTATCCTTAATTCTAGGTTTTTTTGCTTAAATACAGAAATTTAAAAATATTTCCTTTTCATTTAAATGAATTCACATAAACAATTAAGCAATTATAAGATAGTTATCAATTACCTTATATTTACAACATTTCTTGTTATTAAGTACATATGGTATAAACAACTCAGTAACATATGCTTATTAACCTTCTGAATGATGAACGTGTCTTTCTAACTATATTTCTGCAACGGTTGGAGAAGTACAATAATACACACGAAAAGTGCTGTGTTGCAATGTACCTATAATGTATGTGGGGATGTGAAATGTATGATATGTAAAATATTATTTAATCATAAAACAACTTATAGTCAGGCTTAGTAAAATTACATTAAGGATATGTATACTATTTTTAATGTAGATGAAATACTATTAACTACTCAAATATTAGCAATATTAGCTGTAGCATGCTTAATAATTGAAAAGGGCAGTTAGATGAGTCAGTTTTATACTATATAATTTACAAATGCCCCACACTTCTAATACCAAATTTCAGAGTTAAAGGAGGAATGAAAAAGATATTACTGAGTATATTAACTTCTGATAGAAAAGGAGTTAATATAAGTTAAATACTGATTTTAAAAATATTTTCCCCCAAACACTATTATCTTCTAGCTACCATCTGCCCAGGCAATTGCCTTTCTTTTTTGGCAGGGGTTGGTGGTGGGGGAGACCAAGTATGTTTATCATTTAAAAATATTCACTTAAAAATTTGTAAGCCATATATTATACTAACTTATATCAGTAAATTATAAATCATTGGCCAACTGGTCAAATAAAAAGTAGTTACATTAGACTTAATATATGTGTTCTTTAACTTAAAACATAACATACAGAACATTAACAGGAGTACTAACTGGGATGGGGATTACAGGTGACTACTTTCTTCTTACGTTTACCTGTGTTTTCTAAAATGGCCATGAGCAACTTGTATAATAAAAATCAAGTTCAGGGGCGCCTGGGTGGCTCAGTGGGTTAAAGCCTCAGCCTTCGGCTCAGGTCATGATCCTGGGGTCCTGGGATTGAACCCCACATCGGGCTCTTTGCTCAGCAGGGAGCCTGCTTCCTCCTCTCTCTCTG
This sequence comes from Mustela erminea, assembly GCF_009829155.1. NCBI lineage: Eukaryota > Metazoa > Chordata > Mammalia > Carnivora > Mustelidae > Mustela > Mustela erminea. The sequence continues at coordinate 77,303,646 of NC_045628.1, forward strand.
CCTGCCTCTCTGCCTGCTTGTGATCTCTGTCTGTCAAATAAATAAATAAAATCTTTAAAAAAAATCAAGTTCATTTGTTAATTTAAGAAGTAATACATACTCTCCAAATTAACAAAATAGTGTGTGAAATTGATAAATGAAGAAGGGAAAGAAAGAAAAGGGGACCTACATAGGGATGGGGCATGTGAGGACAGGTCTCTAGCTTCTTACCAAGTTCCTACCATTCAATGGTAGGAGCATGACATGGATAGAGTATAAAGATCTTCAGTATCTCTTTGACATTATTATTTCTTTCTGTATGCTAAATATAAAAGTCTAGATTAAACTTTCTTAAAAGTGAGGATTTCAATAACATATCCCAAGGCAGTGTTAAAAAGGGGTAGTTAGATCATGAGGATTCCAGAGAAAGGGGATCAAATAAAAACAGCAACTTGTATTACAGGAAGCTCCCTATTTCTGTAAATGCACTCACTCAGAGACAGCCACCCCAGTGAAGCCAGGCATGTGAGATCTGAATAGGACCTATCCTTCCATGCCTCCAAGGATAAAGAACTGTGGAGGCCCAGAGTTCGGCCAAACACCTGGGGGAATTAAAGAAGGGAAAGTTCACTAAATGGAACTGGAAGGCTAGAAGTAGGAGCCATCCCACTCAACAGTCAATTACAGGAAGAACAATCAATTACAGACTGCAACAGAAGAATCCTTAACAGGAAAGACTCATTAATTACAGGCCCCAACAGGAAAAGATGGACATTGTATCTCCTACGAGGAATCAGCTGCCCCTGGCAACTCAACCAATGAGAAATTATCACCACCCTGAACTCTTGTTTTTCTCAAAGGCACTTTTGTTCAAAACAACCCCTCCCAACTTCCTCCTTCTTCTCCATAAAATAACATTCCTCCTCTTTGTGGGGCTTGCCTATTGCGTGACAAACCTTCCATGTCTTAAATTGAAATTTTCTGCTATTCCCAAGTAAACTCATTTTTGCTATTGAAGTAACTTTTATTTTTAAGGCTATCACTCATAAGAGTACAAAGAGAGTTTATTCCGTGGTATCTAATCTTTTGCACAAAAAGGTCTTACTAGCCTGTAGAATTCTATCTGTGAGGAAGTACCAAGGACCAAAGGGTCGTCCTATTTTGACCCTGTCCATCCCAATGAAGAGATTAATAATCTAAGTCTTTGATCAACTCAAAACAAGTAAACCCAGTTATTCTCTGCCTATAATCCTATAATCTTACAGGATTAGAATCCTGTACTCTAACTTTTCAGCTTCTTTATATCTCAGGTATAACTGCAACCCCCTACTACTACTATTCTTTGGACCATTCTAGTTCATTTAGTGCCCATCCAAATCTGCTTACCACCAGAAATCCAATGACCCATAATTTGCTCCCTCCCCACAAATCGTCTTCAAATACAGGTTTCCTCCACTGTCTGAGAGCAGAGCATTCCAATGAAATCTTTTGTAAGTTGAAATGGCATAAAGCAAAGAAGCAATCACTATTAATTTATATGGAAAGATTCCTGAGCATTCCCAGACCCAAAAAATAACCTCTCTTAAGCTTTTCTCATACCTTAGGACACAACTTGCCAAAAGATGCACAAAATAAATGGAGACAAAGCACAGATGCTCACAGACACAGTTCAAAGCTTTGGTGGTTTGATGGCAAGATGCAGAGCTCAGCTCACCCCGAAGGGCTGTGGGGCTGCTCTGGCCCCTCTGGATGTGCACAGCCTCTGCTCAACACACAACAAATGCTGGCTGCTATTTTTGCTTTTGGGTCTTTTTTAAATTCCTTTGTAAAAGCAAAAATCCTCTTTGGATTTCTTTCAATTAGTGAAAACAGATAGGTCCTTTGAAAAAGCAGAGAGGCAGAACACAAATTTTTGAAAAGCAGGGATACCTGTAATTTTGACTATGTAACTACTCTTAACAATAAAATACACACATATATAAAACTGAGAGATTCAGTTAAGCACGAGAGCCAGATTTTCAAACGTTGAGGTGTTAAAATGGTGGTTGCCTAACCACCATTGAGTTAAATAATTCTACCAATATACAGAAAACAAGGAAATTAATGGGCTTTTGAGAAATTTATTCATCTTTTCAAAATATTATGTCAGGATATTGATTCTGAATGGATTTAGAATTTCATGGCCATAGATATTATACTGTAGACTTTAATGTAATTTTAATTACATTAATTACATGCATCTTCAATGTATTAAATTATACCCCATAAATATTTACTGAGTGCTCAGTATGTGCTAGGCTGGGAACCAGGCAAATAAAATTGAGTATCTAATCCACAACTCTATTAATTGAATACATTTACATCACCATTTTCAACCTGTATATATATATATATTTACAACAACAGTTTTTAAAAGAACAAATTTGATCAAAACTGGAAGTAATAAAAGAAAAATTCTTTTGAATTTGTGGCTCTCAGCAGATAAAATGTTTCCAATGTACATTCTCTTCATTTTAATTTATTTCACTGGAATGTAAAAAGCAGATAGACATGTAGGGTAAATACTCATAAAAGGAAATCCTTTGGCTTAGAGAACAATCATAAAGCAGGCCAGAAATCCATTACACAAAAATAAATATTTTCAGGGTGCCTGGGTGGTTCAGTGGGTTAATATCTCTCTTCCTGCCTCTCTGCCTACTTGTGATCTCTGTCAAATAAATAAATAAAATCTTATTTTATAATAGTTATTTTACTTATATTAAAAAATAAGTAAAAGTATCAGAAATATTTCCAATTAAATATGACTTATATCATTATTTGTACTTCTGAATTGTGAGGATGACTTTTAATCTACATGACTACTGAAGTATCCAGTTCACAGAATTTACAGATTCATTATTTAATTAGATGAACTTTATTTCTAAAAACAAATTCTCATAGAAAAGATGGGGAAAAGGAATGGGCCCACTGAAAGGATGTTAAAGTTAAAGATGAGGCCAGCCCTTAGATCAATGCTAGGTCATAAACTTTATTTTCTTCATCTTTTCTCTCCTCATCTATGTCCTTTCCTTTCTCATATTTCAATATTACATTCTCTACCCTTACCTGCCTTTTCTTTCTTAAAACCTAAGGAAATAAATCTCAATAAACTGGTTTATATAAGATTTATGAAAATTAATATACTACCCTATTCTAAGGACATTTGTATATAATGGAAGACAAAATGAAATATTAAAGGAACAAATCTTTAATTAATTTAAGATACTGCCAAAGAAAGATATTTGAGTGGACCAGACTTAACAAGGAGATTTTCCCATACTCCCAGTACTATAAGACATGGATAGATGCCTCTTTGTAGAGTTTAACCTGCTGGCATGAGAGTCTCTAACAGAGGAATTCAGACCTTCTTTCCCTAACAAAATATGCATTTTTCCCCTCAAAAATGATCAGGCATCCATCAGCCTTCCTGTTTTTTCCATTATCAATAGTACAACTCTCTATCACTAGATAGATTATAGCTAGAGGAAAATGATGTGAATAGGTCTGCATGCGGGGGGACAGGATTATCTATGGCAGCAGATTTGGTACAGGTTAGGAGGTATGGCAATAATGCAGGAAGGCAAAACAGAAAGTTCCTGCAATGGTAAAGATAAATGGTAATGAGAACTTGAACTAATGTAATGAGTAGGAACAACCAAATGAGGGGTGGATTTGAGCAACACTGCAGGATGTTCAAATAATAAAGAGAGAAACAAGAGGGCGAGGGGTCAGCATATCAAAACCAGCACAGATATATGGAAGAAAAAAGAGCTACACATGAACTTTCCTCACATTTCCCAACAAAATACAACTACATACCTTATAATTCAAGATTAGCTTTTCAATCATAAATATAAGAATTTCCTGATATTTTCTAAAGCCCAAATTAGTAACCCATTTATTATTGTACTCTGTGATTTAGCCTCTGTGGAGAAATAAAATATCTTGCAAGATTTACAAAAAAATGTCCATCATCTGGAAGAGTTGTAGTCTCAGACTCTAACCTTCTGCTCTGCAGCACAAAGGCACTGGGCTAAACAACCAGCAAAGCTTCTTCCAGCTCAATCCTTCCAGCACAGCACGGGACAGGGAGGGTGGGTAGTTTGGAGGAAGGAAGTCTCATCACTGTTTAAAAGTAAAACACAGCTATGGTCAACACCTATGGCCCACCCTGTCTGAAATACTGATGCCCAGTAAGCTAAGGAAAAACACAGTGTAGCCAGAAAAAGATTTGAGATGCAGGCAACTAAAATAAGAACAAGCGCAAACAATAAGACCATGAGGAGAGGACAAAATATTAGGATTTTTGTTGTTAGACAATGGCCACATGACTGATGCCATGAAGAGACAAAGAGTGTAAATTAAACAGGGTTTAACTCATGAGAGCAATTTTAACATAAAAAAGGAATGACTGAGGAGAGAGTTATAATAGCCGATATTTACTGAGGGCTTACTATATATCAGGCATGCTATTAACTGAGATGGGGAATTAACAGATTTAATCCCATGAGTTTGATATGGTTAGCAGCAGCAACCTCATTTTTCAGATGAGGAAGCTGAAAGTAAGAAACATTAAGTAACTTGCCCAAGATGCCAAAGCTAGTAACTGATTGAACATGATTCAATCAGTTACTAGTTGCCTGATTCAAATCAGGCAATCTGATTCCAAACCCATAATTTTTTAAGTACATATACTTAAAGTAAATATGCAGAGATTCTACAAGCCAAAATATGCACAAACTCATATATGTTCATATAAATAAATGGATGATAGACCCAGAGGGAAATTATTTATTTTCTGTGGTTAGTTAGCATCGTAGAGGCTAACTTCCAGAAGAAAACAGATATTGCTATTTGTATTTAAGGGCCAAAATACTAGGGAGGCCTTGTATTTTCAGTTTCAAGGGAATTTCCCACAAATTTGCATTTTCATTTTTATCTTTACTATGATAAAATGGGGCCTTCAAAATCAACATTCATTTTTAACTCACAAAATCCAAATAACTTTTTGCTTCTGCATTCAGTATCAAAATCAACATAAAACTGTACAGCATCTCAATTTTTGAGATGTTCCTCAATCTCTAAAAGTTTCTTGGAAAACATTTACTCATATTTGCTATGGGGCATAAAATTTTTACAAAGTTCTGACTGCAACCTTCATCTATGAAAGGGTGTATAAAGAAATGCTTTAACTATGCTTGCAGCTTTCCTCTGGGCCTTTAAGGTATTAAAGGAAACTTCATGTTATTTTAATTTTTTTTCAAAGATTTTATTTATTTGAGAGAGAGAGCGCGCTCAAGTGGGCAGAGGGGCAGAGTGAGAGGGAGAAACAGACTCCCTGCTGAGCAGGGAGCCCAGCTCAGGTCCTAATTCCAGGATCCTGGGATCAGGCCCTGAGTCCAAGGTGGACATTTAACTGACTGAGCCACCCAGGCACCCCAACAATCCTAACTTACGATGCCTAGTAAGAGAGGTTCACTTATGTTACAGACAATATAATTATGTTCTAACTATGTAAAGGTTATTAGTATTACTTATTAACAAAGCATTCATTAAGAAAGAAAATCAGTAAGTGATAGACAGTAGAATGAAAACAAACAACAAAGTTATCTAGCAGAAACAGAACAGCATTCATGCTTTCCCAACTCCTAGAGCTCTGCAGCAAACTATTTTAATGGAAAGGAAGACCTTCAAAAGAGTACTGGAAAAGTGAATATTTAACAACTCTCCCTCAAATTAAATTTTTAAACTTTGGTTCTCAAACCCAATATACCTCCATCTAAAAATTCAAATTTTTGTGTCTTGGTTAACAATGGCAGCAGCAAATATCACCTACAGAGTATTATAGTAACCCCAACAGCCTTGGTTGCTGTTTCCATGGGAACAGTCCAAATTAAGAAAACCTAAGAGTAAAAGATAATGTATTTTAAAAAGCAAAACACATTACGTTGTTTTTCCCTATCAGTTAACTAACATGGCACATAACAGGTACATAAATTAAGCACTAGAAAGTTCATGATTCATTCAACAAACATTTGCTAGTCATAGGCTGCATGCCAGGCACTGTGGTGGGGAGAGGGTTACTGTGGAGAGCTAAACAGACAGTCCTTGCCCTCACAGATCTTAATCTAGTACAAAGGTCTTAATTAGCCAGTGTCACAAATATATATAAAACAATAAAAATACAAGATCTATGTTTAGAGGAGCCCAACAAGGAAGTTCAAGGTAAGGCTTCCCCGAGAATGTGATGTTTTACCTGATATGTGAGGAAGGTCAACTGAAAAGTCCTTAGAGAGCATGAGGAAAAACCTGGGAAATCTGCAGGGGTAAGAGTAATCCACAAGGTGCTGGGGACAATGTTAAGGATTTGGATGTTTGTTCTATAAACAAAAAGAAGGTATTGAAGGGTTCTAAGAAGGACAATGATGAGATGAGATCTGTAATTTCAAAAACTTATTCTGGATATATTGTGAAGCAAGAATTAAGGGGAAGTCTGAAAGAATGGAGGGAGTCCTGTTAAAAAAAAAAACCATGAGAGTAGTCTGAAAGAAAAAAGAAAACTTGAATTAAGATGCTAGCAGTATAGAGCAGGAATGATTAGCAGGCAGGTAAGGACTGAAGAGACTCCCACATTATATTATACCTATAAGATAAAGAGCCACAAAAGGAAAAGTATCTGGGGGAGGTGACATCCTTCATAGCATGATAACAAAATACATACCTGGTTGTTTCAAAGACACCATAACAGACCCAGAATCAAACCCACAATCATTTCCACCAAAATTTGGTCCTCCACTGGAGAATGGGCTCACCATATAGGCACTTAAGCCAGAAACGCAAAGGAACTTTTGATACTGCCCTCTCCCTTACCTCCCACACCTAACCCAGTATAAAGGCCTACCCATTATACTCTGCATAATTCTGCTCTGGACTTCACTCTCCAGCTTTTATTTCTTAGCACAGTCCTCATGGATTTCACTTCTCTATTCCACAGATTCTCTATTTGTTCCTTTAAAGTGTCATGCCCAGTTTTGGCGCAAGGAATTTGCAAATGTTCCATCTGCCTGTAGTATGTAATACTCTTTCCCACTATCCTCTCCTAGAGAACTCCTTGTTTTTTGTTGTTGTTGTTTGGTTTTGGTTTTGGTTTTGGTTTTTGGTTTTTTTAAAAGATTTTATTTATTTGACAGAGAGAGAGAAATCACAAGTAGGCAGAGAGGCAGGCAGAGAGAGACAGGGGAGGAAGCAGGCTCCCTGTGGAGCAGAGAGCCCGATGTGGGGCTCAATCCCAGGACCCTGGGATCATGACCTGAGCCAAAGGCAGAGGCTTTAACCCACTGAGCCACCCAGGCACACCAACTCCTTGTTTTATAAATGCGATGTCTAAAACAAACAAACAAAAAATGTTTCATGTGGCACCCAAGACTAGGATAGACCCCTATTACCTGGTCTTGTAACACCCTTGTGTTTCCCTCTTAGTACTTATCAAAGTAATTATTTATCTGTATGATTATTTTATATGTCTCCCCCACAGAATGGAAGCTCTGTGAGTGCTGGGCTCGTGTTCTGTTCAGCATTACAGTCTTAGCACTAAACACACCAACTAGCACACAGGATAAGATCAATAATTTTAAAAAATCAATCATTAATTCAAAATTACTGATAAATTACCCAGGATATATAAAGGAGAGAAACAATTTAGGCTAGGTTTACATATCTATATGAGAACGGAAAGTGTATTTAACAGGAATAAGATAGTCTTTTCCCTCAAAGAACTTCCAATCTAGCCAGCAGACAACCATCACACAAGCAAAATATGCATAGAGACATAGAAGCCTAATGGCAGGATCATTCACTACATAAAGAGCCCCTAAGCAACACTGCTTATAGATACAAACTGAATGATCATCTCTGTAGGATTCTTCCAGCTGCAACTGACAAAATCTGACTGAAATTGGCTTTAAAAAAAAAAAAAGGTCAGGTGACTGGACTCAGTACTCTCTCTCTCTTGCTTCCTCTGGACACACAGGCTGTATGAACCTGAACTTGGGAAACTTCTTACCACTCCTTCCCTCTACCCCGTCAATTAAAGAAAAAACCAAAAAGGCATTCATTATATAAGCAACATGCAATACATTTCTCTGGGAATTTATAATAATCTATTTAAAGACATTGCTACTCAGTCCCACTTTTTTCTTTCTTTCTTTTTTTTTTGGGGGGGGGCAGAGGTGGGGGGTGGGCAGAGGGAGAAAGAGAATCCAGAGGAGGTTCCATGCCCTGCGTGGAGCCCAAAGTGGGTCTCAATCCCACAACCCCAAGATCATGACCAGTCCGAAACCAAGAGTCAGAATCTTAACCAAATGAATCACCCAGGTGCTCCCTACTTTTTTTTTTTTTTTTAAAAGGAAAACTGCCAATAATCCCAAAGAAAGACAACTGTATTAATGAGCTACAATTACCTCTCTGTACCCTGACTCCTCAAATAAGACTATGACTTAATATAATTAAAAATATAGATAAATATCACTGAAGCAAAGAGAAACAAAATAAGGTTTATATAACTAATCATGCATGAATAAACAGGCCATAAAAAGTCCCATTATCAATTAATATTTTCCCAACAATTATGAAAATTTTCTAAATTTAACATTTTTTACAGTGAATGCCTCTATCTTACAAATACACAATTAACATTTGATGTATTTGCTTTATCCCGTATCTACCCAGCCTTCCCTCCATCATAGCTTTTTAGGTACCTCGGAGTATAATGCAGAAGTCAGTATGCCTCTTTCTAAATGTTACAGCATGCATATCATTAACAGAAGTTTGATATTTGTTTGTATTTTTTCTTTAGAGGTAAAATTAATATCTGTGCATTGTTTAAAGTATATATTCATTGAGTTTCTAACCAATGCATACATCTATGTAACACAAACCTCTATTAAGATGTGGGACATAATCATCACCTCAGAAAGTTCCCTCATGTCCCTTCCTAACCACAACCCTGATTTTTTTTTTTTACCATAACAGATTAGTTTTGCTTATTCTAGAATATCATCTATATGGAAACATGGAGTACATATTCTCATGTAAGGCTTCTTTTATTCAGCATCCAAGTTGGGGTATATATTAGCAGTCTGTTCTTTTCATCCCTCAGCAGTACCCCCACTTTATCATGCTACTTATTGGTGGACAACTGGGCTGTGTCCAGCTTTTGGTGATTATGAATAAAAGCTTCTATGAATATTCTTGTACAAATCTTCCTACGAGCATATGTTTGGGTAAATACTTGAGAGTGGAAGACTTGGGACTCAAGATACATCTATGCTTGGTTTTATTTAAACAAACAGTGGGGGGACACCTGGGTGGCTCAGTGGGTTAAAGTCTCTGCCTTTAGCCCAGGTCATGATCCCACGGTCCTGGGACCAAGTCCCACATCAGGCTCTCTGCATGGCAGGGAGCCTGCTTCCTCCTCTCTCTCTGCCTGCCTCTCTGCCTACTTGTGATCTCTGTCTGTCAATAAATAAATAAAATCTTAAATCAATAAACACACAGTGGGGCGCCTGGGTGGCTCAGCAGTTAAGCGTCTGACTCTTGGTTTTAGTTCAAGTCATGATCTCTTGGTAATGGGATAGAACCCGATGTCAATCTCTGTGCTCAGCATAGAGTCTGCTTCAGATTCTCTCTCCCTCTCTCTCCCACTCACACTCACTGTCATAAAAAAAAAATAAATAAATAAATAAATAAATAAATAAAGTATTTAAAACACACACACACACACACACAAACTGCCAGATCTTTCTCAAAGTGGTCATACCATTTTAGGCTCCGACCAAGAATATATGAGTGGTTCCTCCATATCCTTGCCAACATTTGATACTGTCAGTCTTTTTAGTGTTAGCCATTGTGTTGTAGGTGATTAGTTAACACTTCTGAGTTGCAATGATTTATAGATTATTATAGCACAAGAATAACTGAGAGGTACATAAAATAAAGGACAATATTAAGAAAAATTACAATATTATAAATTTTATATAGAATTTTTATATAAACCTTTTCCCACTTTCTAGAAGTCACATGATTGAAAGTATACTTCTTTTTATAAATTTTAACTTTAATGTATTATTTTAATTAATTAAAATTAATTATTTTATTTAATTCTAGTAGTTAACATACAGTGTTAAATTAGCTTTAGGTGTACAATACAATGGTTCAACAATTCTATACATTACTTAGTGCTCATTGTGATAGGGTACTCTTAATTCCCTTCACCTATTTCACCCATTCCCTACCCACCTCCCCTTTAGTAACTGAGTTTGTTCTCTATATTTAAGAGTTTGTTTTTTAGTTTGTCTTTTCTTCCGTTTTGTTTCTTAAATTCCACATGGATGAAATCATATATTTGTCTTTCTCTGATAGACATATTCCACTTAGCATTATACCCTCTAGATCCATCCATGTTGTTGAATTTTACAAGATTTTGTTCTTTTTCTTGGTTGAGTAATATTTCTGTGTGTGTTTGTGTACATACACACATATACCACATCTTCTTTATCCATTCTTCTTTAGATGGACATTTGAGATGCTTCCATAATTTGGCCATTGTAAATAATACTGTAATAAACAAAGGGGTCTACATATCTTTTCAAATTAATGTTTTTTAACTCTTTGGGTGAATACTCACTAGAAAATATACTTCCATTTAGTTGCCTTGGGAAACAATTATGCCGTCATATGTCAGCACTTTTACTTAGGAAACTGATGTCAAAATACTAACTTTTCCTTTTGTTCATCTCTTATTACTTAATAACTTCAACAATTCATGGTTCACCTAACAATCCGTAATTCAGGATTAATAATATGAATTGAAACATGTTTGTTAAACAGAATACTGTGGAAGTCTCCCTTTAAAACCTAACTCCTATTTTCTATTACTAAAAGAATGTCTTCACCTTTCCCAACAAATTCCATTTTGGAACTGTAGTTAACGTCTTTCAATTCAGTTCTAGGGGGACAAGAGCAGCATCTGATGCCACCCTTTAAAATACAAACAAAAACACACCTTGGTACAATTACATATTCTGAATTAGCTTGTAAAAGCTGCATGGCTATCCTAGAAGCAAGAGTAAATCATTACTTGGATATATTAGGACCATTTCCCATCGGGCATGCCTACGTAAGTGATGCCATTAGAGAACTCAGCCCGTGATTATCCCAGTCAGTAAACTGCCATCTGCCGATGACAAATACTAACAAGAGCAGCTTGTGGAATCCACCAGCAGTGCTTGAACAGGCAACCAGCTTCAGAAATGGCCAGATCTCTCTTTTCACGTACTTGTACCTGCACATATACGCCTAGCAGCAGCCAGGGCCTACACAGCTGTTTTTTATTTTCCTCCTACACAAATGCCAGCAGCGGGGCACAAAGTTTTAAGAAATGCTTCCGAAGTAGCCCAATGTCACTATACCATAGAGTGATAAATAAGCTTTCGTTCAGTGAAAGAAAAGGATCCTCAAGTATCCTTCCACTAGAAACTAGATGTCCAACTGTAATTTTAATACACATATATCTTATTAACACCACTCTGCAAAGCACAGGTTTGTTTCTCTTATGTTTTCTAAAATGTTTTCCTTGCTGACAACACAGATATTTATATAAAAAGGAAAAAACCCCACAGCACACAATTAACTATTTTTGGCATGCTGTGCTGTGTTACCAGCAAGGAGAGCAAGCAGGGCCAGGGGAGTCGTGCATGGGCTAAGTCAACTGCACACACGCTGCAAATGCTATTCAGCTAATGACTACTACTACTCTATAGAGCCACCCGAAACTGAATGTGTTCCACAAAACGAGTTGTTTCCTCAACTTTGGTCTGTCTGCTCTTCATTTCAACAGCTGTCACCCATATGGCTACAAAAGGTATGGGTATGATAGTGCTGAAAATGAAGGAAAGTATCTCTCTAACTTTAAATGAAACCTTTACTATATAGGCTGAGGCAATTTCAAGGAAACAGTGGGTAAAGATTAAGAAACAAGTGGGTAAGGAAGAATTAGGGGACGTCCTTGGAGAGTATGAAAAATGATTATTAATCCACTGTACGTTTCACTATAGATTAGGAAAACTCTCCAACAATTATCAATGGGGACAAGAACAAACAGGTATATACCTGGTAGAAGGGAATACATATTTTTCTTACTCTTGCTTGCATGTTTTCCAGATTTTCTAAATTTCTATCTACTATTCTACCATTTAAGTATTTTAATAATAATAGTTATTCCACAAATAAAACTGTTTTAAAAAAGAAAAAGAAAACCTAACACTTCAAGAATCACTAAGAAGAACAGTTAAGCTATGACAATGTTACTCTTCTTCATAGTAACCCATTTTCTTATGCTTGCACCTAAACTGTGGAGATGTGTGTGTGTCGGGGTGTGTGTGTGTGTGTGTACAATTCCTTGTCCGAAAGCATGATACAAAATAAATACACAAACCATGCAGGTAAACATCTCACTAAGTAACCATCATTACAAAAAAGATTTGATAAAATAAAATCAGAGTCCTTTTACTGATAGCTCATTACCAAAATCAAAGTAACTCTACTTTTTAGGTGCCAATCTCTGCGAAGAAGCAATTATTATCTCCCCAAAAAGCAAAAGTCCAGGACAAGATGGTATTACTGGTAAATTCTACTGAATGTTTGAAGAAAAATTAATACCAATCTCCTCAACTCTTCCAAAAAATAGAAGAGGACAGAACATTCCAAACTCATTTTATGAGGCTGGTATTACTGTGATACCAAAACCAGACAAGCACACCACAAGAAAAAATTAGAGGTCAACACTCCAATAAACATGGATGCAAAAATCCTCAGCAAAACATTAGCAAAACTAATTAAATAGCATGTTAAAAAATTATAGATCATGATCAAATGGGATTCATTTCAGGTATGTCAGGATGGTTCAACTCCACAAACTAATCTATGTGATAAACCATATAAACAGAATGAAAGGTAAAGATGACCTCATCATCTCAACAGAGATGATCATGTGACAGAAATCCCATGTGACAAATTTCAATATCCATTTATGATAAAAACTCTCAACAAAGGCAATACAGAAAGCATGTACCCTCCATGTAATAAAGGCCAGACATGACAAGTCCATTGCTAACATCACATTCAACAATGAAAAGCTGAAAGCTTTTTCCTCTAAAATCAGGAACAAAACAAAGATGCCCATTCTTGACACTTTTAACCAACAGAGTATTGAAGTCCAGGCGAGAGCAATTAGGGAAGAGAAAAAAAAGGCACTTAAATTGGAAGTGAAGAAGTAAAATTATCACTAAATGCAGATGACATGGTATTTTATATATAGAACCTTAAAGACTCCACCAGAAAACTGTTAGAATAAGCAAAATCAGTAAAGTGACAGGATATAAAATCATACACAAAAATCTGTATATATTAATAATGAACTATCATGGAGACATTAAGAAAACAATCCCATTTATAACAGTATCAGAAAAAATAAAATACCTAGGAATAAATTCAACCAAGAAAATGAAAGCCCAGATAAAACTATAGAAATTGATGAAACACACAAATAAATGAAAAAATACTCAATGCTTTAGATTAGAAGAATATTGTGAAAATAACCATACGACTCAAACCAACATACAGATTCAATGTAATCCCTATTGAAATTCTAGTGCCTATTTTTTCACAGAAATAGAACAAATTTTCCTAAAATTTGTAACCACAAAAAATTCTGAATAGCCAGAGCAATCTTGAGAAAGAAGGAAAAAGCTGGACGCACCATACTTCCTGATTTTAAGCTATATTACAAGGCTGCAGTAATCATAACAGTATGGTACTGGCATAAAAAGAGACCAGTAGATGAATGCCACAAAATATGGCACCCAGAAAAAACCCACGCATATATGGTCAATTACTTTACAACAAAGAAGCCAAGTATATACATAATGGAGAAAAGACAGTCTCTTCAATAAATGCTGTTTGAAAAACTATAGATAGCCAAATGTGAAAGAATGCAAATGAACCTCTGTCTTACAGCATACACAAAAATTAACTCAAAATGAATTAAAGACTGGAACATAAGATCTGAAATTCTACAACTCTTAGAAGAAAACATAGGTGATAAGCTCCCTGACATTTGTCTTGGTGATGATTTTTTGGATCTGACACCAAAAGTAATGGCAACAAAAGCAAAAATAAACAAGTGGGATTATATCAAACTAAAAAGTTTCTGTACAGCAAAAGAAACCACCAACAGAATGAAAACATAACTGATGGAATAGGAGAAAATATTTGTAAATCATGTATCTGATAATCAGTTAATATCTAAAATTAATTATACAAAGAACTCTTAACAACTCAATAGCAAAAAACCCCAAACAATCCAATTTAAAAATAGGCAGAAGATCTGAATAGAAATTTTTCCAAAGATGACATATAGATGGCCACAGACACATGAAAAGATGCTCAACATCACTAATCATTGGGGAAATGCAAATAAAAAACACAAAGAGATATTACTTTACGCCTGCTGGAATGGCTAGTATCAAGAAAATAAGAAATAACAACTATTGGCAAGAATGTGGAGAAAAGGGAACCCCTGTGCACTGTTGGTGGCAATGTAAACTGGTGCAGCCACGGTGGAAAACAATATGGAGGTTCCTCAAAAAATTAAACATAGAAAAAAGAAAATTAAACATAGAAATACTGTATGATCCAGCAATTCTACCTCTGGGTATTTATCTGAAGAAAATAAAAATACTAACTCAAAAATATATATGCACCCATGTTCACTGCAGTATTGTTTATGATAGCCAAGGTATGGAAATAATCTAAGTATTCACTGAAGAATGATGGATAAAGAAAATGTGTGTACATGCACACACACACGAATACTATTCAGCCATAAAAATGGAATCTTGCCATTTGCAACAACATGGATGAACCCTGAGGGTATTATGCTAAGTGAATTAAGTCAGACAAAGACAAATACTGTATGATCTCACTTATAAGTCAGCAATCAGCTTCTCTCATGTTTTAGAATTAAAACCATGATTTCTGTAAAATCATTCAATTGCATTATAACAAAACAATCCTACTGAGTTTCTTTTGAAAAATCATCTTATTACGAGTCCTAGAATAGGACTATGACCTTTTGCATGTGAAACCTACTTCTTTTGTCAACTATATGGTTTAAACAAAAATGATCTATGAAATGCTCTTCACCAAGAAGGAAAAAATTATGGTTCTATCAGAACTTTATCTTTTCAGAGAAACAACTTAGTAAGGACTAACGGCTTTTAGATCATATAAGTATGATTTCCAACCATAGGTAACCACTTACCCTTATCCAAATTGTATATATTATCTCTGAAACTTTCTGAACTCCAGTTTCTAAAATGCAAAGTGGTGACCTCATGGGATTACTGTCATAATTAACAGCTGAATGAAAGCTTAAAGCTCCTAGCAAAGTGACAGCCAGAGTAGTCACTCAAATGGTAGTTATTATAATGATTAATATTGGCAGTTCTACTCTTCTGCCCATTATGTTTCACAGCCAAATGGAAGGCAGTTTTAACAGTGAAAAAATTAAAGCCTCTAGGGCGATATACTTAAATTACTGAAAATAGTTTACTTTTTTGCCCCTCCAGATCAATATTATATTCTAGGAGAGGGAAGAGCAGACTCCCTACTGAGTAAGGAGCCTGATGCAGGGCTCAATCCCAGGACCCTGAGATCATGATCTGAGCCAAAGGCAGAGGATCAACCAACTGACTGAGCCACCCAGGTGCCCTAATATTATATTCTAATTGAACAAGAAAAGACCACCTTTCCCTTTCCCCTTTTTAGAATAAAATGAATACACTCTACACTTCTCAAAATGAAAGCTATTCTAAGAGTGCCCACTGCAAACACGAATATGTTAAAGGTACAATCTGCAGAATTGAGGAACACCGTAAAATGCACCAAGATATTCCTTTTCTTTTTTTTTTTTTTTTAAGATTTTATTTATTTATTTGACAGAGAAATAGAGAGCACAAGTAGGCAGAGCAGCAAGCACAGGCAGGCTCCCTACTAAGCAGGGAACTAGACACAGGTCCTGTCCCCAGGACTCTGAGATCATGAGCTGAGCTGAAGGCAGATGCCCAACCAACTGAGCCACCCAGGCACCCCCACCAAGACATTTCTGACTAGCAAGCAGATTTGTTAAATAATTATTAAATCCGTGTAATTTGTACTAAAATATTCCCTAATAACCAAGCTGTTTAACAAAATTTAAAATGAACTAAATAGATATTCTTCCATGGTTGTACTGTATTTGCCAGATCACAGGAACCTAGTAAAAAAGTTATTGAGATGACTAAATTTTTATTATGTTTAGCTATCCCTTTAAAAAAAGCAAAAACAACAGGGTCATGATTTATAGTTTAAAAAAAAAGTCAGATAATCCTTTTATCTATAATTGTAACCAGCTGAGAAAATCATATGTGGTAATACATGTTCTTCAAGAGATAAACACTTTTTTAAGGTAATACAATTACCTTAGTGAGATCAGCAACCAAATTAAAAACTGAATTTCAAAAAGAAGACCAAATTAAAACAAAATTTGAGCTAATGTAAATCAAGGTACAGAAGAGTATATATGTATTTATTTATTAGTATTTTTTTAAAAGATTTTATTTATTTATTTTGAAAGAGAGAGATCACAAGCAGGCAGAGAGAGAAGGGGAAGCAGGCTCCCTGCTGAGCAGAAAGCCCGATATGGGGCTTGATCCCAGGACCCTGAGACCATGACCCGAGCTGAAGGCTCGGTGGGTTAAACACTGAGGCGCCCCATATTTATTAGTATTTTTAATCCAAGGGGCTTGAACTCAGGTATGCTCTCACTTTGTCTGAGATTGAGACCTGAGCTGAAATCAAGAGTCAGACATTAACAGACTAAGTCATGAAGGCACCCCAAGAACAGTATGTGTTTTAAAACATCTGTTTGTATAGATACACACGAGTTTATTATATGCACAAAATATATCTAGAGGGATATACCAAAAACCAACAGTAGTCAACTCTGAAGGAACTGTGACTGGGACATAATTCTGACGCTTGTTTTTCATAAAATATCTATTTGTGCAGATTGACTTTTTTTTTTTTTTTAAGTTTGTTTATTTATTTTTAAGTGATCTCTCACCCGGTGTAGAGCTCAAACTAACCCGAGATCAAGAGTCATGCTCGGCCCGCCCGCCTGCTCCCCTGCTAGCTCGCGCTTTTGCTCGCGCTCTCCTCGCGGATCGAAGGGGCCAGACTGCGGCTGGAAGAGGCGGCGGCTCAGGGCGAACGAGGTTGCAGTGGTGGTGGTGGTGGTGGGAAGATGTCGGGCGAGGACGAACAGCAGGAGCAAACTATTGCCGAGGACCTGGTCGTGACCAAGTATAAGATGGGGGGCGACATCGCCAACCGGGTACTTCGGTCTTTGGTGGAAGCATCCTGCTCAGGTGTGTCGGTACTGAGCCTGTGTGAGAAAGGTGATGCCATGATTATGGAAGAGACAGGGACATTTTTCAAGAAAGAAAAAGAAATGAAAAAAGGTATTGCCTTTCCCACCAGCATTTCAGTAAATAACTGTGTATGTCGGGGCGCCTGGGTGGCTCAGTGGGTTAAGCCACTGCCTTCGGCTCAGGTCATGATCTCAGGGTCCTGGGATCGAGTCCCACATCGGGCTCTCTGCTCGGCAGGGAGCCTGCTTCTTCCTCTCTCTCTTTCAGCCTGCCTCTCTGCCTACTTGTGATCTCTGTCTGTCAAATAAATAAATAAAATCTTTAAAAAATAATAATAATAATAACTGTGTATGTCACTTCTCCCCTTTGAAGAGCGACCAGGACTATATTCTCAAGGAAGGTGACTTGGTAAAAATTGACCATGGGGTCCATGTGGATGGCTTCATCGCTAATGTGGCTCACACTTTTGTGGTTGATGTAGCTCAGGGGACCCAAGTAACAGGGCGGAAAGCAGATGTCATTAAGGCAGCTCACCTTTGTGCTGAAGCTGCCCTGCGCCTGGTCAAACCTGGAAACCAGAACACACAAGTGACAGAAGCCTGGAACAAGGTTGCCCACTCGTTTAATTGCACACCAATAGAAGGTATGTTGTCTCATCAGTTGAAGCAGCATGTCATCGATGGAGAGAAAACAATTATCAAGAATCCCACAGACCAGCAGAAGAAGGACCATGAAAAAGCTGAATTTGAGGTACATGAAGTATATGCTGTGGATGTTCTTGTCAGCTCAGGAGAGGGCAAGGCCAAGGATGCGGGACAGAGAACCACCATTTACAAACAAGACCCTTCTAAACAGTATGGCCTGAAAATGAAAACTTCACGTGCCTTCTTCAGTGAGGTTGAAAGGTGTTTTGAGGCCATGCCATTTACTTTAAGAGCATTTGAAGACGAGAAGAAGGCCGGATGGGTGTGGTGGAGGGCGCCAAACATGAACTGCCGCAGCCATTTAATGTTCTCTATGATAAGGAGAGTGAATCTGTTGCCCAGTTTATATTTACAGTCCTGCTCATGCCCAATGGCCCCATGCGGATAACCAGTGGTCCCTTTGAACATGACCTCTACAAGTCTGAGATGGAGGTCCAAGATGCAGAGCTAAAGGCCTTCCTCCAGAGTTCTGCAAGTCAGAAAACCCAGAAAAAGCAAAAAAAGAAGGCCTCCAAGACTGCAGAGAATGCCTCCAGTGGGGAAACATTAGAAGAGAATGAAGCTGGGGACTGAGGTAGGTCCCATCTCCCCAGCTTGCTGCTCCTGCCTCATCCCCCTCCCACCACACCCCAGGCTCTGTAAAGTGCAGTTCGTCTTCTCCACCCAGGACCGCCAACAGAGCAGGGTCTCCATGCCCCCTTCCCTGTCCCCACCCCAACCCCTTCCAACAACAACCAGCTCCAACTGACTCTGGTCTTGGGAGGCCAGGCTTCCCAACCACTGAAGACTACTTTAAATAGAAAAGAGAAATTGAATAATAAAATCAGGAGTCAAAAAAAAAAAAAAAAAAGAGTCACATGCTCTTCCAAATGAGCCCGCCAGGCGCCCCTGCACAGGCTGACTTTAAAGTGTATTGAAGTTGGGACACCTGGGTGGCTCAGTTGGTTAAGCAGCTGCCTTCGGCTCAGGTCATGATCCCAGCATCCTGGGATCGAGTCCCACGTCGGGCTCCTTGCTCAGCAGGGAGCCTGCTTCTCCCTCTGCCTCTGCCTGCTACTCCGTCTGCCTGTGCTTACTCTCTCCCCACCTCTCTCTCTGATAAATAAATAAAATCTTAAAAACAAATAAAAAGTGTATTGAAGTATACTATGGTAGAAGCATGTACTAAGGGAAATAAAGTAGAACATAGCCAGCTTGGCTAGGATTATACATGGCTAAAATTAAAAAGCAAAGTAAGCCAACCAGACATTGTCATCAGAAATAACAATATTATGGAGTACTAAAAGTGAAGTGGTGTGCCCAAGATGCTTTTTCCTCATTGTCTCATTTCAAAAATAAGTAAGACACAAGCCTAAATATTAAGTATTGTATTATCTGCAAAGTGAGTGCATACCGTAAAAATGGGAGAAATGAGGTTACCACATAATAAAAATGTAAGAATTCTGCTGCAAGACACATACACAGTTTATACCTATTCTATTCAAACTCATTGAAATGTCCGGTGTTGTAACACACTTCCAAGAATCAAGATAACATACAACTGTAATAATACCCACAAAGATAGGCGCATCTGAATTTTCTTGTATTCACTTCCACTCCTGCTGCTTAAGGGAAATCTGCTGTTGCATTCTTTGTTTCTAAAAATGCATCACAATGTCAACTGATGAGTCATGAGTCACACTCCAAAGTCTTATGTACCAAAGAAAGCAGGGAACAAAAATCCTAGACATCAATTGTAAAGATGTTTAATCAGCTAAGTTACAAATGACGAGTTCTTTATAAGGTGACACAGATGATAGATTTTGGAAGAGATATGAGAAACTTGGCAATAAAGCTGCAAATTCTGTAAGGATTGATAAAATCATTTGCGCTTGTTCCCTCCTAATAACTGGTAGGGTTTGTTTTTGTTGACTCAGAATATACGAATAGTAATTTCTGCTGAGATACTGACAGGTACAAACTCAACAAACTCTCAGCTTCATGAAAAAAGACATTATCTGAGAAATGACTTGCCCGATGCCTTGCTTCTCCTCTAAATTCCTTCCTACTTTTGCTGTTTAGCAATTTCACTGAGGACGAAACCTCCAGGAAAGGATAAGGCAAAGGGCAGGAACCAGAGATGCCACTATTTGTTTCTCTGTGGCAGCATTAACTAAAAGTTTTCCTGGTGAGGAAGACAAACTCATGGCTGAAAGGAAATGTGAAGACCAGCTGTAGATTTCAGTCACCAGTGTAACAGACTATTAAGATCTGACCTTATCATCTTGTTTTCTTCCAGGCATGTCATTATCCTTTACATTAATCTGCTTACCTGTTCATTGTTTCTCTCTCTTCCCAGCCCCCACAGCATGTAAACTCCTTAGGAACAGGGATCCCCCCTGTCTTGTTCTTTGCTATATTGTTGCCATCCGGAACAGCGCCTGGCACATAACAGGCATTCAATAAATAGCCAGTGTTGGGGGGAGGCCCAATACATAATCATTACTTAACTATCTCAGGCCCGGCACAATCACAAATAGGCTATTATTTTTCACTAGAGACTACTCTTTACCTATAATGTAAAATAATAATTACACTAACACCTTGCCATGAGATTCTATGCCCAAGTTTTACTATTTAAATATCATATTTGTATCAAAATATAGTAATTATGATAAAATGATTACCTGATTCATCTCAATTTCTGAGAACAAGAACTTCTATGATTCACTTTCATATCTCAAATATCTAGAATGGTACACAAGTACAGAGCAGATATTCAAATATTTGAATAAATGATTTTAAAAGAATTTTAACTGATGGCATTATTAGCCATTTTCTATTTTCTTTGCATAATTTAGTATTTCCTAAATTTTCTACACCTAGCATTCCTATAATCAAAAAAAAAATAGTGTTAGAAGAAAAAAGGAAACTAATGTACTCTTATACTCCAGTGGTCTTGATAATGTATGCAACAAGGCAAATCAAACAGATAGACCATTTGCTTCCTAGGAGTTATCAGATAGAAAAATATTCTTTAAAAAAAGAAATATTACTATTTTAAAAATGAATTAGAAATATTATTTTGAAGAACATTAAGCTTTATCTTCCAGAAAGATTTCCTTTCATAAACCCTAGTATACTTCAAGAGTAATTTCTTTGTTTTTTTTATTAACAGAATTATTTTCTTTTGGTTCAAATAGCCAAAAGAGTAATTTTTTTTATGGAGACATAGGGAATGGTGTACTATGAATAAACATTTTAAGAACTACCTAATAATCTACTTTGCTTTCTCCAGGACTAAGTTTGATTTATTATGCCTCTGGTGAACCCAAACTATACATAGAGAAAATTCAGTCACGCTGTCACATTTAGAAAGACTAAAATCAGGGGTGCCTGGCTAGGTAAGGTGTTAAGTGTCTGTCTTGAGCTCAGGTCATGATCCTAGAGTCCTGGGATTAAGCCCTGCATTGAGCCCATCAGGCCCTCTGCTCAGTGGGAAGCCTCCTTCTCCCTCTCCCACTCCCCCTGCTTCTGTTCCATCTCTTGCTGTGTTTCTCTCTGTCAAATAAATAAATAAAAATCTTAAAAAAAGAGAGAGAGAGAAAGACTAAAACCATACCAAACAACTTCATAACACAAAACCCTTTACAATTAAAAAAACTAACACAATATACATTAGTTGAAAGTTAATTTTGATGTTTAATAGATTTTATCATCCTTCTGTATCCTACAAAATGGATTTACTAAAATCTTTAGTTCTTTCTGTAAATAGCTACCATACTATTTAAAAAATCCAGACTCAGAATAAATCTTGAAGCCTTTCTTAATGTTATTATATGTCTTTCTTTTTTTTTTAAAAAAGATTTTATTTATTTATTTGACAGAGAGAGAGATCACAAGTAGGCGGAGAGTCAGGCAGAGAGAGAGAGAGAGAGAGAGAAGCAGGCTCCCACTGAGCAAAGAGCCCGATGCGGGGCTCGATCCCAGGACACTGAGATCATGACCTGAGCCGAAGGCAGCGGCTTAATCCACTGAGCCACCCAGGCGCCCCTATTATATGTCTTTCAAAGGTAGAAAAATCATTCAAATGTGTTGACAGATGTACTCAATATACCAGGAAAAAGAAAAGGTCAAAACCTAGAAAAATTATTTTTAATTTTTTAACAAACTCTGAAATTAGTCTGTTCAAGTCTCAATTAATGTATCTCATCTATAATGAATGCACAAAGCCTAAAATTAGAGAAATTAATGAGGTTAATAAATATTTCATATGAGATCTAATTGCTATAGATACTTTTGAATTCTTATTAAATGGTTCTGACCGAACAGATTTAAAAGGTATGCTCAGCAGCTGACCACATGCATTACCTATCTGTAATAAAGAGGCACAGAATGCAATCACCTGCACTCTGATACTTGGCTTCTTCCCAATCATTTTGTGTTTTAGCTTCAGCTAGCCCTAGACTACTGATTGTTTCCATATCAGTGTCTCACAACTATAAGAAACAAAAGAACAGAGAAACTCACACTAGACTGTATTAGTAAGTACCATTTGAGAACTGTGTCCTAGCTAATTACTGCCATCAGTCCCCCTAAATTAAAACTTTCATATATTTCAGAACTTTTCCTCTTATTTCCAAAAGCAAAGTCTCAGAAATATGTTCAAAATATTTTGTTTGGGCCCTTGTCTTATACCATATTCAAACACTGACTTAGGTAGATTAAAGAACTGAAACTGTAAAACTTCTAGAAGGAAATAAGGGGTAAGTTCATGACAACCAGCAGGTGCCCAGTCCAAGTGACAGCAGCCGGGAGCCTGTATCCTGCCTGTGATGCCTTCCCTGACCACCTGTCTCAGCCCCCTTCCCCCGCATGGCCTCCGTCCACCTGGCTCTTTGTTCCTTCCTAGCATGCATCACCACTGAAAAGTGAAAAAGTAAATGATTTCCTCCTTTGATTGTTTATGCTTCTACTCTCTAGCAGGTAAGCTAAGAGATGGCTGGAGACTCTGTCTTGGGAACTGAGGGATTCTCAACTCCTAGCACAGTGCCTGGCACATAAGCAGATGCTAACGAAATCTTTGTGGGGTGAAAGGAAAAACTAAAGCATCAGAATTTTGGGTATTTTGTCTGCCTAATATCCATTTAAGTATTAAAGATGACGAGTGAAGAGCCACCCCCCTCTCCTGAGTGTCTACTCCATTTGGGGAGAAAGGCAGGGGCCACCATTGGCAATGACACATGGAGTCGTGAGGTCCCTGTCACGGAAGCATTCAAGCAGAGGCTAGACGACCATGGCAGAGCAACGATTCCTGCATCAGAAAGACATGGATAAGGACTTCACAAAGGTTCAAGATTTGGGGTCAGTGGGGGAGGAGAATACCTAGGGTACGGGGACCTGCATGACACAAGGTCATCACATCCTTTGGAATGCCTCCCAGGTGAGCAGAGACGAGCACTACTTTTCTTCAAACATCCACGAACTCTCCACAGGGTGAGTTTTGCTGCCGTGAGCACCCACAGTCCACACGGCGCTCGTCTTCGTCAGCACAGGCTCGGACCCCAGGAGCAGGGGGAGAGCCCGTGCCGGCCAGAGGGAAGGCCATAGCCAGAGGCTTGCTTCCACCATCGAGGAGGGAAAGGGGCACAGAAGGGAGGGGGCAGCTCTGCAAAAGCGCTCTGGGGTGTCGCTTCCCTGGGAGGGTCTCGGGCATGAGTATGGGACTCAACACTTCCTGGGACCTTGGACATTCTTGCAGAGCTATGGGTGAGACAAGACTTCCTAATAAACTCTTGGTGCCGTAAGGATGTCCTTTATTTATCTAGTTATCTATCTATTTATTTATTTATTTTTATTTTTTAATGTTTTAATTTTTAATTTATAATCTTTTATATTATTTATTTTTAGGAATATTTTTATTTAATTATTTGACAGAGATCACATGTAGGCAGAGAGAGAGAGATGAGGAAGTAGGCTCCCTGCTTAACAGGGAGCCCGATGCGGGGCTCAATCCCAAGACCCTATGATCATGACCTGAGGTGAAGACAGACGCTTAAGGACTGAGCCACTCAGGCACTGCTTTAGTTCATTTTTGTGCTCTATCTGTAATGAACTAGAGGAGCTTCTCGATCTTTATCATTCTGAATCTTCCTAGCCTGAAACAAACCTCAAATTTCAATTCTTCCTTTATTTCTCCCTCAAGAATTTTTAAATCTTCTTCAGCAAATCCTGAAATTTACTACAACTGGTTAATTTCTAAGCAATTTCAAAGCTTCTGTGAATGGAATTTCCTCCTTCACTATGTTTTCTGTTTAGCCTTCATGCATTAGAAGGTGTTGGGTCTTGTGGATTCATGTTCTAACACATTGTTTTGGTGAGCCCATCGATTATCCCCAAGAATACTCTGTTTGGGGAGGGAGATGGGAAGAGCTTGGGTGCTGGATCCGATGGGCCACGCTGCAGGTTCATCATCTCTCATGACCTGTGTGGGACACGTTGGGCAAGAAGCCATCTTCCTGGAGCCACAAAGTCTTTGCCAGTGATGATGATAAGGGGTAAGAACCCCAGAGAGGATTTGTGCTGAAACTCCAGAGCTTCTTTCTTTCTTAGAAGTCATATGATCAATTGAGTGTATGCTCAAAAGAATTGAAAGCAGAGACACAAAGAAATATCTATAGACCCACTTCACAGAAACCTTACTTACAATAGCCAAGAGGTGAAGACAACCCAAGTGTCCACAGATGAATGGGCGAGCAAATGTGGTCTATCCATACAACAGAATATTGTTCAGCCTTAAAAAGGAGCAAAGTTCTGACATGTTCTACAACATGGATGAAAGTTGAGGACATCACACTAAGGGAAATAAGCCAATCACCCGAAGAGAAATACTAGATGATTCCACTTACATGAGGTACCTACAGTAGTCAGATTCATAAAGACAAAAAGCAGAATGGTGGTGGCCAGGGGTTGGGGCTAGAGGGGGGTACGAGGAGGTATTGTTTAGTGGGGACATAGTTTCAGTTTGGCAAGATGAAAAGTTCTGGATGGTGTTGATGGTTGCACAACCATGTGAATATATTCACCACCGGCGGAAATGTTGCACTTAAAAATGGCCAAGATGGTAAATTCTGTGTATATTGTTATCACAATTTAGAAAAGAATATTTTAAAAATAGACAAGATGGCCATCTGGATGTCTTCTTTGCAGAAATGTCTGTTCATGTCCTCTGCCCATTTCTTGATTGGATTATTTGTTCTTTGGGTGTTGAGTTTGCGAAGTTCTTTATAGATTCTGGACACTAGTCCTTTATCTGATATGTCATTTGCAAATATCTTCTCCCATTCTGTCAGTTGTCTTTTGATTTTGTTAACTGTTTCCTTTGCTGTGCAAAAGCTTTTGATCTTGATGAAATCCCAATAGTTCATTTTTGCCCTTGCTTCCCTTGCCTTTGGCGTTGTTCCTAGGAAGATATTGCTGCGGCTGAGGTCGAAGAGGTTGCTGCCTGATGGCCAACAGACACATGAAAAAGTGCTCCATATCACTCGGCATCAGGGAAATACAAATCAAAACCACAATGAGATATCACCTCACACCAGTCAGAATGGCTAAAATCAACAAGTCAGGAAATGACAGATGCTGGCGAGGATGCGGAGAAAGGGGAACTCTCCTACACTGTTGGTGGGAATGCAAGCTGGTGCAGCCACTCTGGAAAACATCATGGAGGTTCCTCAAAATGTTGAAAATAGAACTGCCCTATGACCCAGCAATTGCACTATTGGGTATTTACCCTAAAGATACAAACGTAGTGATCCAAAGGGGCACGTGCACCCGAATGTTTATAGCAGCAATGTCCACAATAGCCAAACTATGGAAAGAACCTAGATGTCCATCAACAGATGAATGGATCAAGAAGATGTGGTATATATACACAATGGAATACTATGCAGCCATCAAAAGAAATGAAATCTTGCCATTTGCGACAACATGGATGGAACTAGAGCGTATCATGCTTAGCTAAATAAGTCAAGCAGAGAAAGACAACTATCATATGATCTCCCTGATATCCCTGATATGAGGAAGTGGTGATGCAACATGGGGGCTTAAGTGGGTAGGAGAAGAATAAATGAAACAAGATGGGATTGGGAGGGAGACAAACCATAAGTGACTCTTAATCTCACAAAACAAACTGAGGGTTGCTGGGGGGAGGGGGTTTGGGAGAAGGGGGTGGGATTATGGACACTGGGGAGGGTATGTGCTTTGGTGAGTGCTGTGAAGTGTGTAAACCTGGTGATTCACAGACCTGTACCCCTGGGGATAAAAACATACGTTTATAAAAAATAAAAAAAAAAAAAAAATAGACAAGGTGGAGTTGGCATTCTGGAAACACATCCTAAGTGGATGGGAATTATCAGTGCAAGTGATACCTATGCTATGCTAACATGTGCTATATTAGAGGGGAAATCAATCCTTCTACAGTCTCCACGGGTGGGGATGGGGGTCATGGTGGGAGGAGAGGTGGCAATGCCAGGAGGAAGAAGGAAGGCCAGGCTGCAAGTGTGGAATGAGCTTATCTGTAACATTAATAATGACAAAATGGACAGGGAGCAGTTAGTGAGTCTTCGTGCTAAAGCATTTTGTAATCATTATTTTATTTGTATTTGTATATTATTTGTATATTCATTTGTATTTGTAGCAACCCATGAGGTAGGAATTATTCCAATTTTCCCACCATGAAAACTGAATTTTTGGGAGGTCAGGGAAGCGACAAGGAGCAGTATGTTTTGCCATTTCTGCAATTAGACTTTTTCGCTTTGCAGGGGAACTGAGGTTGTTACTTCTGGGTGATTTCTTGTATCTTTCCAATCAGGAGAGAATGGGTTACTCTGTTCCAGGTTCGGTTGGACGGATCCCACTGAAGAAGGCTGGGGGACCTGGCTTGGTCACCTGTCCTTTCCTAAAGCGATGACTACAGTCAGTGGTGGGGGAGCAAGCGATTGATTGATTGGTTCAGTGAGAGAGGAAACCCTTAAATCAAACACATACACTGTTGTTTTGTTCCTGATTTTAAGGAAGATGCGTCTGGTCTATCACCATTAAAAAGCACTGGGCACAAAAGAAAAAAAAAAAACAGATAAACTGAACTACATCATGATTAGAAACTTCTGTGCCTTGTTATTAAAAAAGAAAAAAGACAACCTGTAGACTAGAAGACAGATATTTGCAAATTATACACCTGACAAGAAACTTATATCCGGAATATATAAAGAACTCTCACAACACAACACTAAAAAGACACATAACCTAATTTAAAAATGGGTGAAGGATATGTATACGCATTTTTCTGGAAAGGATATACAAATGGCCAATAAACACGTGAAAAGGTGCCCAACGTCCCTAGTCATTAGAGTAATGTGGATCAAAACTACAACGAGAGCATGTCCCACTAGAATGCCTATAACCAAAGAGACAGACAATAAGAAATGTTGGCCAAGATGGGAGAAATTGGAACCGTCCTACGTTGCTTGTGGGAATGCAAAATGGTGCCACTGTTTTGAAAAACAGTTAGACAGTTCCTCTAAAAGTTAAACATGGAGTTACCATAGACCCAACAATTTCATTCCTATGTATTCATCCAGAAGAACTGAATACACGTGTCTACCCAAAAATCTGTACATGAAGATTCATAGCAGGGTTCTTCGTCATAGCCAAAGGGGAAACCATCTACATGCACATCAGCTGATGAATGGACAAACGAAGCGTGGGACATCCGTACGATGGAATATCACTCAGCTATAAGAAGGAACGATACATGCTGCATGGAGATGAACCTTGAAAATATTATATTAAGTGCAAGGAGCCAGTCATATGAGACTCCCCATTGTATGATTCTATTTATACAGAGTGTCCAGGATCGACAAGTCCACACAGAAAAAAATAACTTAGCTGTTATCTAGGGAAGGAGAACTGAGGATTGATTGTTAACAGGTACGGGGGTTCTTTTTTGGGGGATGGAATGTTCTGGAATTAGAGAGTGCTGATGGTCGCACAACTCTGTGAACACACTAGAGTTTAAAAGAACTTCTAAGATTTGTGAATTTTCCCAACTTAAAGAATTTAGAAAACTAATTGAATTTCTATGCATTGGCTGTCAACTAAACAAGAAAATATAATATTGGGTGGCTCAGTTGGTTGAGCAATGACCTTCAGCTCAGGTCATGATCCTGGAGTCCTGGAATAGAGTCCTGCATTGGGCTCCCTGCTCAGCAGGGGTCTGCTTCTCCCTCTGCCCCTCTCCATGCTCCTCCCCCTGCTCATGCTCTCTCTCTCTCATTCTCTCTCTCTCTCAAGTAAATAAATAAAATCTTTAAAAATCTGTATATTATTTACAAATATCAGCAAAAACATCAAATACGTAGGAATAAATCTAATAAAAACAAATTTTTTCTCTTTAGAGAAAACATTAAAAGGCATTGACACATTTATTTTATTTATTCATTTCAGCAATTTTTTTAGGTTTATTTATTGTATCTAGAAAGAGTATGTGCAAGTGGGGGGAGGGGCAGAGGGGGAGAGCAGCAGACTCCCCTCTGAGCAGGGTGCCTGTCTTGGGTCTCCATCTCATGACCCTGGAATCACGACCTGAGCCGAAACCAGGAGTCGGACATTTAACCAGCTGAGTCACCCAGGCACCCCTCATATTAACAATGTTTCTGAAAAGATTTTATTTATTTATTTGACCGAGAAACATAGTGAGAGAGGGAACACAAGCAGGGGAAGTGGGAGAGAGAGAAGCAGGCTTCCCGCCGAGCAGGGAGTCCATGTGGGGCCCGATCCCAGGACCCTTGGATCATGACCTGAGCCGAAGGCAGATGCTGAACTACCGAGCCACCCAGGTGCCCCCATATTAGTGACTTTTAATGAAACTTGAGGATTACTTTATTCATGCATCTTCTCCATCTTTTCTTTCTTATATTTGCTCTTTTCATTTCCTCTTGACGAGATTTGACTTCATGTTCAAGGATCTTTGGGGGGATCTCTGTCCGGTATTAGTCTAGTGTTAACACCCTTGCGAGGGTGCACGCTGCACAGACGATGTGCCATTAGCCTTCTCCTGTTGCACCTGCTCCGTGTAGACGACGGAGCTCTTTCAAGCCTGGACTATGTTACCAATTTGCTGACTTTTGTGCTGTCCTGCAAGAACTAGAATGACATCATCCTTTCAGATGGGCATGGATTGAACACTGCGCTTCTGTTTCAGATGTTTGGGCAGAGGAGAGACATAATCTCCTGCAAATGTGGGAAGGGGCATTAAAATGCCCTTTATGGTTCTTACACTAGTCAGAAGTCACAAAGGATTTGAACTTCATTTTGGCCACTTGGTGCTTTAGCAGTGGTTGCAAAATGGAAGACGTATTTTAAAAGACCAAAATCCATGCAGAGAACGTGAAGTTCATGGATAACAGATATGGACATTGTGAATGCGATATCATGCAGAAGTCCATTCCTCTGAAGAATCCCTGCGCAGCTGCAAGCCGAATCCCAGCGGGCTTCTTTGAAGGACTTAGGAAGTTGAATCTAAAATCCTACGTAAGGGTAAAGAACCAAGGACAGACTAAGAATTCTTGAAAATAAGCGGAGGGACTTTCATATTAAATCGAAGGTCTCATTATGTAGCTATTACTACAAGTGAAAAATGAAACTGGGTCTCCACCTGACATGAGGCGCAAAGTTCAATCCTAATGGAAGAAAGGCTGTAACATAAAAGACAAAACCTATATATTGGAGCTCATCCTCGTGGCATAGGCACAAGGAAGAACTTCTTAAACAAGCTCCCCAAAGTACTAATTATAAATGAAAAATGCAACTCCTTTAAAATTAAGGACTCCATTCACCAAAAGACAACATAAAGGGAATTAAGACAATATACACGAAACGCATGGTGGTATCCTGCCGAGATTGGCTCCTGAAGCAGCAAAAAGACATTGCTGAGAAAACTGGTGGAATCCCAAGGAATTCTAGGGTTTAATTAATACTAGCAAATACCAATGTTGGTTTCTTTGTTGTGCCCTTGGTGATATCAGATGTAAGCATTAGGGAAAACCAAGTGAAGAGTGGATGGTAAATCCCTGTACTATCTTTGCAACTTTGTAATTTGATATTATTCCAAAATAGAGAATTTATTCATAAGCTGAGAATTGCTTTTAAAATATTTATAATAAAAAAAGATTAATTTTAGAGAACAATAAAAGATCAATAAGAAATAATCATATCACCCAACAATAAAATGGGTGAAAGTCATGAACAAACATCGTTCAGAGGAGAAGTGGCAAATAAGAATGGTACGGCCACTCAGCAAACAATGTAGAGATTCAGCAAGTTTTTTGTTAGGTTCATGCTCCAAGGTCACTCTTGCTCTTGCACCAAAATGCCAAGGGGAATCTAGGAGAATGTTCACAGCAGCACTGTTTGGAATAGACAAAAACAAGTAACAACTGAATTGTGTCCATCACAGGGGAATGGATAAGTAAATCAAGATGCGATCACCCAATGGAATATTATGCAGCAGTGAAAACGGTATCTATCCACCACATGCAAAAGGAAAGATGAATCTTAGAAGAAATATTGAATCAAAAAAGTCTCAGAAAAGCCAACATAGAGTACTATATTTTATGAAGTTCAAATGATTCAATATTAGACTTCCTGTTATAAAACTAAATAAAAAACAAGGAGCTGATACCAAGAAAATTTAGGAGCCTGGTCTCCCCAGGGTTATGGATGGGACAAGGGGTTGGAGTCAGGGAGGGACCCTCTTGTTCTTGGGCCTTGGTGACACTGGTGACCATCTTGGTGACCTTGATGACATTCTTGTTCTTAGGCCCAGTGGTGGGTTCACGGTGTTTGTTTTATTATGATGCCTCAATCTTATATGTGTTATTTTATATCTGTTAAATGTTACAGAATCTTTAAAAATTGGGAGATAAGTTGTTTTTTTTTTTTTTAAGTGAGGGGCAGAACAGGTGTGTTTCCAAAATCTACAGGAACTTTTTTTTTTTTTAACTCTAATCTTTTGAGAGGAAAATTGAATCCTTTAAGGTTTTCAAGAGACAATGGAAGCATCCACATGCTTTCTCAGCTGGAATTTATGCCAAAAATGGGGCAAGGCCTGCTGATCTTAGTTTGTCTAGATCTGAACCACTGGTTCAGATTGGTTTGTGGGTGGATTACACATGCTGCCCGGCCCCACAGCAGACCTCCACCTCCAATGTTTGGTCTGTGCCGCCCTGCTGGGGCTCTGGGCCTTCCCGACAAATGGGCCATCCCTTCACCTACCTGCCTCTGAGGGCTTTCCCTTGGCCCTGGAATAAAGCTCAATCCAGCTTTGGGCAAGGGTTCCCTTCTGTGGTCAAGCCCTCTACAGCCCCAGGATGGGGTAGCCACACCCCCTCAGTTCTCCCTGAGACTCTGCCTGAAATCCCTTTGTCCCTGGAATGTGCCCAAGCCCTCTCCTCCCTGGGCTTTTCCACACTGTCTCCGGACTGTCTCCTGCCATTTGTTTTATGCCACTGTGTCCTACTGTCTTACACGGTCTCCTCAAAGAAGGGTTCTGTGAACACTGGACCCTGTTAACCCATGGCAGCATGCACCCGTGGGCTCCTCATGCCCCTGCCAGTCCCAGGGAGAAAATACCAGTCTTGTTCACGGTGGGGACCCCAGCAGTGGATGATCAGTGTGTGCTGGATTAATTGCATTTATCGTTAGCATTCCATCCAGAATACAGAGGAGAAAGCAATCACGGTGTGTGGAGGGCGGGGGTGGAGGGCTTCCGGGAGGAAATGGTGTGGGATGTGGGGACCTGTCTGTGACTTGCATCAGCTCCCAGTTACCAAGCTTGGCCGTGCTGCAGGCTGTCCTCCGTGGGTGGGCTGTATCCCCCTGCGGTGACAGTGGAGCTGGGGAGCAATGAGTTTTCTCTCCAGCCCCACTTCACTAGCTCCCTCTCTGGGATGCTGGAAGGTGGGAGCTGTCCTCTGCCACACATGCTCCATCTTTTCCTGGTTCTAGCACAAAGTCTCCAAGTCCCAGGGGGTCTTCCAGTCAGGAAGAAGCTCTGTGTCGATCTGGAAGGCCCCTTGTCCACCTTGGGTTCCAGCAATGCTCTGTCATACCCGACCCAGAGAGAGACTTTCCCTTCTCAGCCCTCTCAGGCCTGGTGTGTCCACAACAGCAAGCTCCAGGGAGTAGAACCCATCTGGTTCAGAACCTTGTGTGCTCAGGAAGGAAAGGGTATACATGCTTAGAAAGCACATGAACTTGAGAGCTCAGCATCTGTGAAAACCAGAGAAAGATCAGTTGTGGCAGGTACTTCAGGTGTGGTCTGCGTGAAATCCAGCAAGTCGTACATCTCTGGTCTGGGCACTTTTGTTTATCAATGTTATGTTTACTGTTTACATTTTTTAAAGGTTAGAAAAACATTATCCTCAATTGTTAATGCCCTTTCTAACTCGAAATATGTTTAAGAGGTTGGATCACGGGTGGGGGTATGGTCTGGCTGAAAGTCATAAGTTCACTGACACCGACGGCTGATGGGCTCCCCGGGTTGAGCCGGTGGCTGGCACCTTCCTCGCTCACTGCCCTGAGACGCACCCCCGCTCGGGGAGGGGCACGCTCTCCGGTCAATGGCAAAAGCAAAAAGGTTTGGCATTTTTCTGTCAGGCCATGGAGCAGAGAAACAAAATGCAAACAGGGACCCAGAAGCCCTTTCCCACATGTCCTCCTCCATGATCTG
The DNA here is from genome assembly GCF_009829155.1 of Mustela erminea. Taxonomy (NCBI): domain Eukaryota; kingdom Metazoa; phylum Chordata; class Mammalia; order Carnivora; family Mustelidae; genus Mustela; species Mustela erminea. Next base: position 77,336,663 of record NC_045628.1, read on the forward strand.
CTCTTTAAAGTTTTGGAAAACATCCACTGTCAGGAAAATGAGTAAGGAGGTCCCTGCACATGGACTGCCTGTCTGTTCATGCACGCTGGCAACACCAAGATGCACATTGTCTCAGAACTCCCTCTAGTCTTTGGGACCATTTTCCTGCACACCACTGAGCTGAATCACCATGCTTAGGATGCTTTAAAATCAGAGAAGGACAGAGTGTCAGAGATGCGTGGTTCCTCAGAGATCACCTCTCTCCAAGTTCTCAATGGTTTGAGAAACCATCCTGAACCTCGCTATTCATCTCAAGCAGTGTTGAGCTGCAGCCAGGTCCTACTTGCCCCAACCCTCCACTCTGCATTTGGGGACACCCCACCGACAGCCTGCAGTGGGAGTATTTCCCCTTGGGCAGCAGCAGACACTCCCCATCAGGGCTGCTCCTAGCCGTGCCCCCCGCCAGGGTCTGGGTGTCAGCATCCCACTGACAAGTCGAGCTCCATGTGAGAGTCAGAAATCAATTACCCTTGGTGGCACACCCCTGGAATGACTCTCAGAACAAGGTTGTGAGGTAACATCTTGGTTTGCTTTTAAATCAAGGTGTGGCTCAGCACACTGTGCCCACGGAGGGGTGTTCTTTGCCCACTCGAAGGTCGTGTTCTCCCCAGTGTCCCTTTCAGCTAAGTAACAGAAGATGTGCTGGCTCAGAAGGGGAGGCTAATTTGCAGGCTGTCACAAGAGACTCTGTTCACACGTGCTGGCACAGGCTGCAGACTCCCCAGAGCCCCAGGCCAGGGAGGGGAGCCTTGCTGTGCGGAGACAGCAAGGCAGACTCCCCAGGACAACCCGGCATCCCTGGAGCCCTTGTGGGTGTCGCTTGCTGACCTTTGTCAGGAGGCCAAGCCAGTGACCCTCTACCAGGAGGAAATTCCTTTATGCCTTGGGCCACGAAGCGCTTTGGCTCATGGGATTCTTACAAGGGACCTGTCAAGCAGGTGCCCTTACCGGGTAAGGAAACAGAGGCTGAGTGTAGGAGACAGCTGCCGCGGGTCACGTCCAGCTCCAGAGTCCCTTTAACCAGCTCTACCCCGTGTCCAGCCCAGCTGCCGCTTCTGCTCCTGTTCCCTCCTCAGCAGTGGCAATGCTTACCCCATGGGAGCAAGCCCAGTGCAGGGAAAGGAGGGGGGTAGCCAGCTCTATGGGGAGCGGACAGGGATGCGAATGACCAGAATGGTGGCTGTCCCTCTGAAAGCCCAGCAATGCTCCCAGGACTCCAGCAGCCAACATAAGGGCTCTGACTGGAGGATAAAAACCCATAAAGGAAGGAAGTGCACTTGGCTCCCTTCCCCTTATTCCTTTCTTTTTTTAATTATCTTAATTGGGATCACCCTTCCCCTAGGCCTCAGCACCCCATTTCTTATCTGTCAGTCTGTGTGGTGGGCGCAGTGAGGACGTGAGGACAATATCAGTTCAGGATCGGGAGACAGGATCCTGGTCCTGACTCTGCCCAGCTCTGGGAAGTCACTCACCTCTAAACTCAAGTTGGCCTCCACCTCCTACTCGGATGCCTCAGTGATCCACAACTCCCCACTCCTTCCTATCCTGCCCGCCCTCCCTCCCTGGGGAGCAGAACTTCCAGCCCAAGGTTCCCTTACTATTAGCCCAGTTCCACTAATACAGGCAACTCCAGCCCAAAAACTGCAGCGGGATCCCACTGCAGGGACCATCAGTACAACACAATGCTCTGTAGCATCGAGCTATTCTCTTGTCCCTAAAACAGTCCCTGGTAACAGTGCTTGGAGCTGACTGCCAGAAGGGCCGCACAACAACATACTCAGTCTTACACATGCTTTTCTCAGTCAATGCTACCCTCCTTCTAGAAAGAATGGGAGTTGGGAGGAGAAGCCTTTGCCTTTACCTTTGTGGATATGACCTTAAGCACAAATGGCACTCCAACACTCTTTCCTCAAATATTCCCCACCAGAAACTCCTCTGCAAGCCCCAAATGCTACCCAAAGATCATAGACCATGAGGCTCGGTCCCTGACAACGTCCACTCAGTCCCAGTGGCACCAGCCACTACCTCAGAGTTGGAAGGGTCCTCAGAGGCCACCTGGTCCAGGTTGCCCATAGTGGAGGACTGCTCCCTACATCCAGCTGGTCTCCACACGAAACTTTCCAGACATCCGGCTACACACCTGGAATTGTGAGGCATTCCCCTCACCCTGAGTCCCAGTCCGCCTCCCTGGGATTGCCGACACGAACACCAGCTCAGCCCTCCAGAGATACGTAGACTATGTCCGCTCTCATCCAGATCACAGCCTTGCAAATTTATGAAGACAGAGGGTGTGTCCCTGGGTTATTCCAGGGTAAACATCTACAGTTTCCTCAATCATACCTCAGGTGACAAGGCTCTCAGAGCTCCCTGCTGGACACGGTCCAGATCCCATAAGACCTAGATGCCATGTGCCTAGAACAAGGGACCACAGGGGCCCCTCCCTCCCTTTCTGTAGACTCTGCTCCAGCGGGGTTCATATAGCTGAAAACTGCACAAGCAGTGAGTGACGCGTGAATTCACGTGAGATCTGGGGCTGTCTAGAATTTCCAACTTGACCCCTACCTTGTCTTTACTCGGTTAATTATTGGAACTGAAATGAGGCCATTTACCTTTTTAAAGCTTATCCTTTTCCTGTCAGCTTATCGGGATCTTTTTCTTTTTTTTTTTTTTTTTTTTTTTTTTTTTTTTTTTTTTTAAAGATTTTATTTATTTATTTCACAGAGAGAGATTACAAGTAGGCAGAGAGGCAGGCAGAGAGAGAGAGGAGGAAGCAGGCTCCCTGCTGAGCAGAGAGCCCGATGCGGGACTCGATCCCAGGACCCTGAGATCATGACCTGAGCCGAAGGCAGCGGCTTAACCCACTGAGCCACCCAGGCGCCCCGGGATCTTTTTCTTGTCCCGATACTCGGTCATCTAACCTCTGAGGTCCCTCACGTAGCTTTGTGCCATTTTGACGTAATAAGTCACATGGGGTTACCCCAAAAACGTTACCCCTCGGGATGTTAGTCTCTTCTCAGTGGACCCTGAAGCCCTGAAAAGTAGTTAATGTCACACCTTAACAGGGTAATGACATTTATTCCACATCTCAGAAAACTTTGGTTTTTTAAGATCACATTTGTCATGGAGATTGGGCTTGGGGGCCATATCATCCCCAGCTCAGACAGGTGGGGAGCCGGGGTGGGGGTAGTTCTTACTAAAGTGTTTGTCCTGAACTAATGTTCATTATGTGGGATGTCCATAATCATCCTTCACTAATTTTTCCAGAATCTTCTACTGGAGTTCTAGGTGTAATGTTTTATGCCACTCACTCTCTAGTGTATCATGGGTGAATGAAATAGTGATTGTGAACAGATGCATACGTCACGCCACCAGCAGACACAATTGTGCCTTCCACGGTGGAATTCCTGAGGGAGGAGAGGCTGAGAAGTCTCTGATGCGTCTTTCTTAGCATTACTTAAACTCTTTGCATCTTTCTCCTTCTTAGTTTTCTTTTAACCACCAGTGCCTTGACTAACCGAATTTTGGAATTTCTCCCAATGCCGACACCTTATAAAGATGCGGTCTGTGCCCATTCCCCTCCTCCCCTACCCCCAGAAGCAGGCAGTTTGAATTTGGTGGGGAAGGAGTCAAAACTAAATGTCCTGAGCTGAAGTGTCCCTCCAGGCCCTTCCCAGCTGTACAAGACCGGGCACGGAGGTAAGAGCAGGGGTGGGAAGTGGCAGCTAATGGGGGAAGGAGGGAGACACCCTCCCCGGAGACTGCTTCTCCCTCCGGGTGTCTTCAACAGGGAGGGGCCGCCTGGCCAGTGGGGGAGGTCCGCTGGGCAAGATACTTTGCTGAATTCTACATCCATGAAATGGGAAAGACAATACTCGCTTTGCAGGGTTTGTTTGCTCTGGGCCGGTAGGCCAGACCCCACTTTTTTCCCTCCCCGCTTCCAGCTTAGTGTCCATAAGGGACACGCAAGCAGGTCGCCCGAATGTGTTTCTTTGTCAAACAAGGAGATCTCTGGCAGTACTCAGTACCGGGTGCTAGCTGATTTACCTGAATTCTGTTTTCATCAGAGTAACATGCACACCAAGGTACAGTTCATCATTCGCTAAATAGTCCAGTGTTTATTTCAGAGAAACACCTTCTACACTGTGTGCATGAGAAAGGTTTGCATTGTATGAATTATTTTCCCATTTTGAAACCCAGACTCTTGCTCAAATGGTTTTCCAACCCATAGTATACTGAAGTATCCTGTTTGTTCCATTAACTATTCACAGAGTCAACTGGGAAACCATTGTTATTAATTTCCATGGAAAGCTAAAATGCAGTTCATTTTCTATAATTGCAGGCCCGCGATCTAAAGAGCCAGCAAAAGCTTTTAATCTGAGGCATTTTTAGAGGAGTATGATCAGAATTACACTGAACATCTTTTGAATGTACATAACAGTGTATTCAATAACAGTGACATTCAAAGAGCCCTATAGCATAGAAGCTAAACTCAGCACAGTGAGCAAGCCGGGTTGGCGTCTTAGTTACTCTCGGAGAAATGCCCGCGGGGAAGGTCGACAATGTTTGCACACCTTGCTTTTCCAGTTTATTCAGGCTATGCGAGCTCTCTGCACCACATGGGTGGGGATATGGTGCATATCCCTTCCAGGCTGTAAGATGCTTGCCCCTCCGGAGAGCCTGCATGGGGCAGGGGACTGCAAACACCGGGCACAAGCGAGAGGGCGCTCCCTCCAGCTGCCAGAGGGCCTGAGAAGGCGACACAGTGAACCTCGGCTCCCTGGATAGCATTTGGCATGCACCGAGCTCCCCGACCCCCACCCCCATTCTGATGCTCGGCTGCTCCAGTTGGCAGAAAAAGCTAACAGGTTCCTCCGCTTGCTGCCTTCCTCCAGACTACTCAGAAGTCACAAGCTTTGGGTCAGGGCTGTCATCGCGTGGGTCGAAATCCCACAAAGATGAAGCCCCGCACCTCTTCCTCCTCCTCCTCCTCCTCCCCAGAAAGGAGAGGGACAGTGAGAGAGGGAAGGGGAGTGACCCCGAACAGCCACCATGAGCCACCGCAGGCAGCTTAAACATCCTCACCACCATAACAGGCGCCATAAGTCTGGGAGAGCAGGTGCAGGAGAGATGTCCCTTTCATTCCAAACTAAAGTCTGTTTTACAGACACACCCGCCAGCCCACGCTGTTTAGCTCAGTAAGGGGAGCGCAGAGAAGAGGGAGGCACATGAGCCTGTTTCAGGTCTGCAGGGACATCTTCATGGAGCGATGGTTAAAGTGTTGCAGAAACAGGGATGAGGGACATGGGCCATCAGGAAAGGTCGTGGGAGGCAGCGAGAACTTGAACTTGCTCTGGCAGAGAAGACGTACAGGGTGCAGGGCTTCAGGGAAGGGCAAGAGCAAAGGGAGGAATGAGGACAAGTCCGGGGGCGGGGCAGGCGGGTGGGGTGAAGCCTCAGAGGCAGGTGGGGACAGTGGGTGGCGGTTCCTGCAAGATGTAAGACAGACTGAGGAATCTAGGTTCTATTCAGTCAGCCACGAGAAACCAGAAGTGGTTCCAGAGGGCGACATGGTCAGATGTCTGATCTGGGACGTCCACCCTGAGCCTTTGTTGTCAGCACCGCTGGCTGGGTGAGAGGGGACAGTTTAACCACCGTGCTGCCGGAGAATCAGCGAAGCAAGCATGCATGGCCAGCCGGAGCTGCGGCTCCCCCAACGGTCCCGGGGTTGGGGGGCACCTTGTCATTCTCTTTGAATGGTGGGGAGAATCCTAGAGCTCTGTTCACTTTCTCCTTAAAAATAAAAACCTTAAACATTAACAAATCATTAAAATGCTGGCATGCTGCATGTCAAAGTCACATGTCAGGTGGTAGATGAGAAAAGCCATTACAAAAAGGTGATCCTCAAAGAAGGGTGTCGGGGGGAACCCTCACATCTCCATTCTTAATACGCTGTGACTTATCGCAGTGTGTGTGTGTCTGGTGAAGGGGACTAAAGGATTTTATTATTTAATGTTAAGTACATGGAACCTGCAAAAAAGTGATAGATGGCTTTCAAAAGATCGCTACAAAGAAACTACAGATGGACAAGGTTAGAACTGAACGCACAAGTAGACACAAAGGGGCCGCTGAGACCTCTGCTTTGCCCAGAAGAGCCCTCGTCAACCACCCAGCAAGGAAAGCAGGGAGGGCCTCAGCCCATCTGGCAGGCTCAGAACACCAGTGTTTATTTTATTTTATTTTTTATTTTTTTAAGATTTTTATTTATTTATTTGAGAGAGAGACAGTGAGGAGAGCATGAGCGAGGAGAAGGTCAGAGGGAGAAGCAGACTCCCCATGGAGCTGGGAGCCCGATGCGGGACTCGAACGTGGGACTCCGGGATCATGACCTGGGCCGAAGGCAGTCATCCAACAACTGAGCCACCCAGGTGTCCTACCAGTGTTTATTTTAAAAAAGCCAAGGAGTCTGTCATTTGCAGAAAAAGGTGCTTTAACAGTAAGTGGAAGCACAATTCTTTGCTTACTTTCCCTTTCTTTCTTTCTTTGTTTCGTTGTTTCTTTCTTTCTTTTTTCTTTCTTTCTCTTTCTTCTTTCTTTCTTTTTTTTTACTTTTCCCCGAGAGAAAACATATGGGATAGCATTTTGCAAATGAGATGCTTGGAAATACCTTTCCATTATGGCATTGTTGTTGTCGAAAAGGTTAGATTTGTACTTGCAGCCCATCAGTACTCTCCTGCGTGCACCCTTCAGGTTGAAACAGACTTTTCTAATTACAAGGCAATCTCCTGCACAGTGTTTTGAAACCATTTGTCCAACAGGTAAAATTGCAAGAGCTTTTAATCAGCATGAAAGATAGACAGACGTCAGAGGAGATGGAATTTCCCGTAGCTGAACCAAAACAACAAACTATTATTGGTGGACGGACGCGGAGGTGACACAGGGACGTGTGACAACCAAGTACCGGCACAAACGAGATTCTAGAACCACTTCTAGATACTGTACCACCAAATACAAAAATGGGGTTTATACAAAAATTGATGTTTAGCCAATCAGATTGCTTTCACTGAAACTTATTAATAAATGCTTTGACTCCGTCGGTGGAGCCTGTACCTCTCCATCTGGGGGTTGTGAGTTTGAGCCCCTCGCTGGGCATAGAGAGGACTTTAAAAAAGTTAAATTAAAAAATAAATAGATTAGAGAGAAAAAATTAATACTTATAATAAACTAAAACCATGTCGATATTTATTTAATCTTTTTCTTCTATTTTCACATTTTCTCTTATAATGAATCTCTATATTAGTTGAGTCGTATGTGTAATTTATAGATTCACGTATAGGTATTGAGGGGTGAGTGCTCCTAATTCTTTATTGAGGGGTACACAATCTTAAAAGTCTGAAGACACCTGCCTTGATGCGGAAGCGTGGTTTGTGTCCCTTCTGATCTCTGCCCTGGTAGGCCCGCCCGATCCCCCAGGGCACAGCCACTCCTGCCCACCGACCCCCTTCGCTCCTTGTGTTCTTGGTGGGGAGAATCCTGGGTGCCAGCTTGGGGTCAGAGGGGAGGGCTCTCAGCTGGGGAAGCTCGTGGAAATCTTAGAATGCAGAGGGCTTTCCTGGGCACAAAGATGGACCGGGAAGAGGCGTGACGCTGAGTGGGACACACAGGGCAGCGAGGCATGAGTCTGTGGTACCAGCCCTGCCTTCAGCCCATCAGAGGAAGATGGGCGGGGCCGGGGGTAGCAGGTGCAGGATGGGCAGGAAGGCCGATGCTGCAGGTGGGGCCCCAAACCACGAGCCGCTCTCAGGGGGGTCGTCGCCCACGGAGGCTGAGCCCTGATCTCTACCGTCCCCGGGTCAGGGAACTTAGAGGCCTGAGAAACAGCAAAGTCCTGGTGCCTGGCCTCAAATTACCCAGAGAACTTTCACCCAGGTGAGAAGGTGTAGTACGATAAAAACAAACAAACAAACAAGCAAACAAACATTAAAAGAGAACAAAGCTCAGGTGGAACTAATGTGGGCCTTCCCTGGGGGTATGTTGGGGGGGGTTCTGAGGAGCCCGAGATCTGGGGCAGGGCCGCTGGGGGAGGTGTAAGAGGAGCACTGGGGTAAAGTGAGCGGCCCCACAGGACTCATGTGGGGGGGATCAGATATGAAAGAGAAGAGAGAAGGATGGAAATGAAGGAACCAGAGGCTGCCCCGTTCCCCTGAGGGGGAAGTACATGGTCAGACCTTTGAAATTCAGCCACGACCCATTGCAAACCTGGCCAAAATGCAGCAGAAAAGAGCTGTGGGAAGGAGATCCAGGAAAGGACGAAGGCATGGTTCAAAGCAGTGTCGTTTTCAGGCTGGGGAAGCAAAAAACAAACAGCAGAGTGCAGGGACCAAAGTGAAGGAAACGAGGCACGGACACGAAACGGAGACAGGATAGGCTGGGGGCCGCAGGCAGGAAACCGGGGCTGAGGATTCTCTCATGATCTTGGGGTTTTGTTTGCCCATTTGTCTTCTTCTTGGGGTTTTACTTACACTGAGCTTTGTCAGTCCTGGCTCCCCACTGGCTCCCCACTGCCCACCATGTGTCCTGGCTCCCCACTGCCCACCATGTGTCCACAAACCGCCGTGGGCAAGGTTTTGACCAAGGCAGGCCCTGAGGCTGTGACCACATGGAGTTTACACACACATGGGCTAAGGAGAGGGTCGGCCGGCTTCTGGCGGAATAGCCACGAAACTTGAGGGGGATAGACTTGTGCCTGCTCCTCGCCCCCAAAGGCCCCAGGCCCCATGTCATCTGACCACAGGAGGGGAGGTCCAGCAGGTCGCACTTTTGGAGAATGGGCATTTTTGCTAATGACACGTGATGTTTCTAGGAAGCCCTTTTCCACATGTACCTTTTTTTTTTTTTTTTTTTTGATAGAGGGAGATCACAAGTAGGCAGAGAGGCAGGCAGAGAGAGAGAGGAGGAACAGGCTCCCTGCTGAGTAGAGAGCCCAATGCGGGACTCGATCCCAGGACCCTGAGATCATGACCTGAGCCGAAGGCAGCGGCCTAACCCACTGAGCCACCCAGGTGTCCCCCACATGTACTTCTTGACAGCAGGAAATTCCATCTATGAGATGACGTGAAAAGAAACTTGCCTGGAGCACAGTTCTCACTGTCAAGCGGCTGGGATGGATCGGACCTTCCTTCCAGCGGCTAGAGCCATCGGGGGACGGGCTGAGGCAACTCAGGGTCTGTCCCGCCAGGCTGCAGGTTCAGTCTTCTCCTTGCTGCCCGGCCATGTCAGATGTTGGATGGTGACAAGGAAATTGGCTCATTCTTGGTCCTCACAGGCGACCCAAACAGATAAAAATCTCTAGGTGCACAATTCCGCAACCAGCTGTGCCGTCCATCACCCCATCCAACCCTGTAATTGGGAGCAGGAATTCAGTACAAGTGATGGGAGTGCCAAGAAACCCAGTAGGAACAGTGGAGGTGACCAGAAGTAGGAGCAGCAGGAGGTAAGACCCTTCCCAGGAGAAGGGTGGGGTGGGGTGGGGAGGTGGTGGAACCAGAGCCCAGGCTGCACCCCCAGAGAGCTGGTTGTCAAACTCTTGCTAGAGTCACCTCTGGTCTAATCTGTGCCAGGAGCCCCACGGCCCACCCAAGGCCCGCCAGGGGCTTAACCCAGGCAGGGACGTTAGACTGACACAGAGAGTCTGTGCTATGTTGCGCTGACTCCTGGCCTTGCCGGGCATGCTTCTCAGTTCCCCAGGTCCTGTGACATGGACCGACTGAGGGATGTGTTTACAGCCAGTCACCTCTCCAGGAATGTTCTCTCAACAGGGAGATGTTTTCAGCTGGGAAAAAACGTCCCTGTTGTCGGGCAGTCTGTTTCGCTGGAAACAAAATTCCACATCCAACCCCCGGCCTGGAGACCTCCCTGAACTCAAGGGGCAGTGGTGCCACCTCTGACTGGGGCTTGGCCTGGGTCTGTTGTCTGACGACGCTGTGCCTTGGCACTGAGGACTCTCCCAGTCCCAGCCAGCCTGTGTCTGGGCAGGAGGAGGCTTCTCCCTGGGTACAAAGGCTCATGGAACCTCAGAGTTGAGAAGTCCCTTCTGAAGCATCTGGACGCAACCTTCTTGTGAGGTCGGGCCCACAAGCCTGGCAAGCCCTGCGTTCAAATCCTGCCTATGACTCAATGGGGAGCATGGAGAGGGGCAGGTTCTTAAAGCCTTGGTTTCCTTCGGAGTCAAACAGAGACAGCATTTTTGCCCTTCCTCATGGCCTTGTTAGGGGGATTGACTGTCATGATTCATGCTCTCAAAAGATACTCAGTAATCCTCGGCTTGACCTGCTCAGAGTAGCCCCCTGGGAGCACGTTGCCGTCATGGGCTCTGGGCCTCTGCCCTACTGTGTCCCTTCAGCCTGCCAATCCAGACTCCCCTGACCCAGTCGTCCTTCCAGAAAGCCTTCCTGCCCGCCAGTATGGGATCCCACTACACTGGTGCTCATCCATCAGACCCAGGCCAGCCCTGGGGCAGGACGTCCCCCAGAGCTAGTGTCCTGGACATGGACAGTCCTCCGTGTGGAGACTGGCAAGCTGGAGCCCGCTGTGCTGCCACCTGTTTTTAGAACAAATATTGGGGTGCCTTGTGATGGGGCTCTTTCTCCCCAAAGCAGGGAAATGAGCTGCCCCCAGTTCCATCACGCCTGTCCCACTTTTCCCCCACCGTGGAATCATAGGTACATAGCGTCTTAGGCCTCCTTGGCTGCCAGGGCCCCAGAGCCTTTTCGTGGCTGGAGTTGAAAATGTTGGATGGAGGTCAATTTGGTTTTTGATGGACCTGTTGGTGGGATGAAGCCTGGGCACTCCCTGCAAGCCAACACGAAGCCTGAGCCCCTGACCAGTAAGGCAGCGCACAGCCCACGGCAGCCCCTCCCCTAGTGCTCAGAGCTCCCCTTTCTCACTGAGTCCCACTCGCTGGTGTTTCTCTCTCTTCCTGCAGGGAGAGCCCCAAATGTCCTCTCTCTGAGGATCTATCTTGTGTGCCTGGTTAGCTCCATCTTCTGGCGGACAAGACAGGAGTTACTGACGACGACCTCTATTAAAGCGTCAGATCAAGGGGACTCCCCCTTACCCGACTTTGTGGGAGAGGAGGGGTGTCAGCAGGAAGCCCGGCCCCCTCTCTCACACAAGCTTAACTTGAGGGATACCAAGGTTGGAGTTGGCAGGGTCAGGGGGTCACAGCCAGAAGATCCTGAGGGTGTGGATGAGCTCTGTCCAGTGCCAAAGACCCTAGTTGAGGCTCTGTCCATCCTGCAGTTTCCATGAGCAGCCGATGTGCATTGTAAAGGCCTCTCTTACTCACAGAGTTCATGTGGCTCTTGCTGTTGCCACTAAAACCCCATCTGCATGAACACTTGTCTGTCACCCACTGACCGGCACTGTCCTTGGAGGTTCGTCCCTGAGAGGATGGGGTTCAGCCAGGAAGGACAGGGAGCAAGCCGAGAGGAGTGGCCTGGCCTGTGCACCTCTGCTGGCCTGGAGCAGGGTCTGGTTGCTCCAGTGAGAGTCTGGGTGATTGAGCCCGGGGGGCTGGAGTGGCTGGAGCGTGTCACCAGACAGGGCATGGGTGAGGTGTGTTCCAGGACACGGGGCAGGGGAGCATCTGGGAGAGGACATATGAGGGCGCTGTGGGCAGCCTCCCCAATGCTCTATGGTCACTCCCAGGGCCCCGACGTCATCAGTGCTGGCTTGTCCTCCTCATGATTTCAGGTCTCATCTATAGAATCCTGGATCCCTCCTTTCCAAAGCAATGCTTCTCCCTAATGAAGACAGCATAAAGGAGCCAGCAGCCAGTCCCCTAAAAAGGTGGGTAAAGCGTGTTCCAGTGTTGGTGTTTACAGGAATCATTCCTAAAGAAACAGACATTTATGGCACAGACGTGCTTATCGCTTACATTATGAGGGTCAAATAACTGGAAATGAATTAGTTGTTCAACAGTGGGGTTTCCAGAATGCTGTCACTGAGAATGCCCAAGGGGACAGAGCGACAGTGTCTGTCCACTGAGGGGACATTAGGAAGAACAAGAGACAGCCCCGGAACCTTCCCCGCCCCACTCTGTCACCTACATGTGCACACATGTGCACACACACACACACACACACACACACACACTGCACTTAGAGGGTAAGGCAGAGAAGAAGGATGCCGTGTATTATAGGGGATTATTCATTGGTAGAAGGAACGTGCCTTCCTTTTTTCATCTTTAAATCATTATTTACTAAATAAACATAGTCTGGATAAAGCCTAAAGAACTCTTTTATGACCTAACTTGTTAGCAAGCAATGAGAATATTGAAGATATAATTTTAATATTTGATAATATGCCCATTAGAATAGTTGAAACGTAGACTATCCAGAAAAATGAAAGCATGTAAAGGTGTCTCATGGACCCAGACATTTCTCTCATGGTTTCTGCTTTTCAAGGCATGCTTCTAAATGGGAAACCTAGCTCAGAATGAAAATAGTTCATTTGGGGGCTTCCCGTGATCTTTGTTCTTTCAGGAACATTCCTATGTAATAAAATGTTATTTGTATAACAAAGTTTGCAAAGAGGGGAATCATGCTTATGTTCTGCAGACACACACAGAAGGCCATATTGTAGGATTCCAGGCAGAGGAAAATCCAAGTGGAGGTGAAGTGGCCGAGACAGAGAGCAGAGCAGCGGTTGCAGGGACTGGGCGAGGGACAGAGCACTGAGCGATGAGGAGCGCGGGTGTCTCTGTGACGGAAACGTCGTAGAACGACATGGTTGTGCAACACCCTGGATGGACCTAATGAGACCTCCATATCCCACTGCAAAGGATGCAAGTAAAATCTTATGTAAACTCAAATTCTACTTTCTTTAATTAAATCTAGTATGTAATTATATACATATACACAAAACAGAAGAAATACAAATAAAGCAACGAGGGCGATGGGAAAGACATGATTTCTGGTTGTAGCAAGCACGGGGTGCTGCTCGGGAGCGGAGCCTGCTTGCTCCACGGAGGCAGGTGGCGGCAGCTCGTGGGCAGGACCCTGCGGGTCATCCAGGAAAGTCAAAAGGCCAGGTGGCTCTTCCGTGGCAGAGAAGTGAACGAGGGCCCTGACGACCATCTGCCCTGGCCCCAACGGGTCAGGGGGGGTCACTGGTCTTCCTAACCCATAGTGACCTGCCGCACCAGGGATGGCGGGGGCCAGCTCAGGCCCCAGACGTGCAGCGGGTGCCAGAGTGGCTGCTGGAACTTCCTGAGACACATCCTGATCTTGCTGTGGGGCCGGTGCTGTAGCTCCAAGAAGAGAAAGCATCATCAGCTTGGTTGACTTCCCTCTTGCTTTCCCTTTCCCCACCACTCAGCGTGACCTGCTTTCAAGACCCAGCCCCCGGATGGTGTCCCCGACGGAAGCCCATGGGGACAGGGATCTGAGACGACTCACTCCTCTCAGCCCAACTACAATCTATGGAGGCTTCCTCAGGGTGGCCCACCCTGCCTCCTCCTCAGGCCCACATCAGTCACCCCCAGTCCTCCTCACCCCCAGCCTCTGGCTCTGTGGTCTCAGCGCGCTGCCTTTCTGGGAGCAGAAGCTGGGCACGGCGCTGCAGGTCCGAGCCAGGCACATTGACCTGCAGGTAGGCCAGTACAGCATGCAAGTTGGGAAACTCTGGAGGCTGCACAAAATCCCCTGGATACCTTTCCACCCACATATCCAGGATGGCATAGACGGCCCTGGGGACAGACATGGAGGCAGAGAAGTCAGAGGACAGGGTATGCATCCAAACCAATATCCCAGGGAACCCCTGTGGGAACCTGGGCCCCTGGGCTGCCAGCTCCTGTCCGAGACCAGTCGGACTCCTTGTCCACCTGCGACCTGGCAGTCCTGCCCGAGAAAGGCCTGCTCCCACACGGCAGGCTGGCCAAAAGCCTCTGGGAGTGGGAGTCCTTGATCAATGGGGTGAGCATTTCTGGACTTCTTAGGGGAGCTGGACACACTCCTCAGTCTGTCTCCTTGCCCACGAGCCACTTCAATACAACTGCATGTGCCCAGGGAGGGGTGGTGTCTGGCCTCTTAATTACCCTCACTGCACTCGCCTCTGCTCCGTGAAGATCCAACCAAGGAGGGAACAAACGGACTCTGTCTCTAGCCAGGCCTTCCCAGGACCCTCCCCATACCTCCACCGTTACCTCCTATGCCCGTTCAGTAGGTGCCATGAGAGTGGGTCTGTTTCCACTGACACTCACCTCCCACAGGGTGTGGGATGTCTGCTGCTCCCTGGGCTCTACTGGGTCACCACTCTCCCTGAGCCCCCTCTGAGCACCGAGTGCAGGTACCAACAGACTGCTGTGCGATGGTTCCTAAATCCCACGTTCTGGGTCCCAGAATTGGGGCAGAGAGAGGGCTGGCAGGGGGCAGGGATGGAGCATGACCCACTCAGGGGTTGAAGCTGTCCTCCAACCCCCTCTACACATCTACCCCATGTCCCCAGGGCACCTTCCCAGTTTCCAGTAGAAACTCTCAGACATTTACCCTAAAGCAGGAATCACAGAGGTGTGCGTAAAGGTCCAGAAGCCCCTTGAACTCACAGTACCCTCACTGCCCTGCTGGAGAGGGAAGGCCCTCCTGGAGCAGCCAAATCTTACTCACATGTTGCACTGCTCCTGGGGTCCGCCGACCTCGTCATACGTGGAGTAAACACATCCGAATCTAGAGGAGGCCAGGGGGCATCACATGAGATGTCTGCAGATGTTGGCTCTCACCATCTGACCCTTGACTAGCCTGCAGCCCTGGGGTGCTGTCTGTTCTGTGCAGGGATCCCATTCTGCTCCGAGATAATCGCCTCCACCTACTGGGGCTTCCTGAATGCTTGCTGAATGAAAGGGCCCCAACCAGCCCATCACCGACATCTGAGTTGCCCTGGCCCCTGCTCACCCTCAGGGATGCCTGCTCTGGATTCACCCACACACAGACCCCAGAAGGAATCTCAGATCTCCCTTTCAATGGCAAAGGAGCCCAGCTCAAGATCACAGTGAGAGTCAGGAATGAGGCAGAGGTTTCATCATGAGGGGCACAGGAATGTTCAAAGAGCATGCCCACAGGCCCAACAGCAGACTTTTCCACTGGCGCAGGCTACCAAGTGTTCTTTCCCTACAAGACCCCACTGAGTCCCTATAATACTCTGCCCCAGTTAGGAGCAAGGGAAGCTTGGGGAAGCTTGGGGTCCTGCCAAGTCTCACAACCAAGCATTGGCCAAATCCCACGGAGCAGTTAGGGGCAGGGGAGGGTGCTCACCTTGCAAAGAGGAGGCCCAGCACCTCCTGGGTGGTAGCAAGGGTGCGGTATATTTCCAAAAACGTGTGAACATAGTTTAGATCTTGTTTTATGACGGCAGTCACCAGGTAATCTATTGCGGCCTCCAATGAAGTGGCACGAGTGTTCCATACTATCGAGGTCTTATTCCTCTTCCTCGTTGAGCCATTTTTCCCCTGAGGTGAATCAGAGGAGACATGAGTCAGTGCTGTGGCCACCAGGAGGGTTGGGGCTTGGAGGGCAGAATGAGCCCCCAGATCTCAGGGACTTAAGCAAGAGGTGGGACAAGAGAGCCCAGAGTCCGAAAAAGAATCGGGTGACTCAGTGTCTCATTGGGTTCAGCCTAAGACTCTTGGTTTTCCTTCAGGTCATGCTCTCCGTGTCCTGAGGCTGCGTTCCTCGTAGGGCTGTGTCCATAGGGCAGTGTCTGCTTGAGGATTCTGTCTCTCCCTCTGCTTCTCCCCACTCTCCCCCTGCCTCCCTCTCAATCCATCAATCAATCAATCAATCAATCAATTAAGAACCCTTTAAGGAAGGGATATCTGGGTGGCTCAGTGGGTTAAAGCCTCTGCCTTTGGCTTAGGTCATGATCTCAGGGTCCTGGGATCGAGCCCTGCATTGGGCTCTCTACTCGGTGGGGAGCCTACTTCCCCTCTCTGTCTCAGCCTGCCTCTCTGCCTACTTGTGATCCCTGTCTGTCAAATAAAGAAATAAAATTTAAAAAAAAAAAGAAAAGAAAGAAAGAAACCTTAAAGGAAAAGAGAAAATGTTCTTGGTATCCATATAAAGAATTGAAAAAAATGATGTCTGAACTTGCTAGTATCTCAGGTCCTTTTGTGAGCGGAGTATTGGTAGCACGTCCCTGCATGAGTGGCATGGATCCTGTGATTTCTGATGACATAGCCCCATTGTTTTTATTTTTTCGAAAGATTTTTTATTTATTTTTTTGACAGAGAGAGAGAGGTCACAAGTAGGCAGAGAGGCAGCCAGACAGAGAGGGGGAAGCAGGCTCCCCGCTGAGCGGAGACCCCCCCCCCCAACGTGGGCCTCGATCCCAGGATCGTGAGACCATGACCTGAGCTGCAGGCAGAGGCTGAACCCCCTGAGCCACCCCGGCACCCAACATATCTCATTCTTGAGATGAGAACACAGACGTCTTAGGTGAGAGGGCTTAGGATAGGAGGGCACGGAGGCTGTAGGATGCAGCACTGTTCATTAGCCACAGAAGGGGATTATATCCAGTCCTGCCCCTGTAAAGGGCTAGATGCCGGTGATAAATGACTGGCCTTCTGGACTGCCGTGCAGGGCAGTGAGGCCCCTGTTCCTCACCCTAGGGGCCCCAAAGATGTGTTCCATCAAAACAAAAGCACAGAGCAAGAGACAGAGACAGAGTACCATGGGCCCCATGTCCCTTTGGATCAGAATCTCCCAACTCACTCTTGCAAATGATCATTTGCAAGATTTGTATAACCTGAGGAAGGACTGTTGGGCCAATGGAGACACCTGGGAGCACGAGTTAGGAAAATGCCTAGGCCAGGGCAAAAGGAGTCTAGATCAACGGGATGAGACCTGGTCTAAAGTCTCTTTAATGATACTCCTATAAGTATGTGGGCAATGGCTGTGCTTCTGTCCAAGGCGTGGGCCGGACCATGAGGGCCAGTTTGGGGAAGAGATGGGATGCAGATTCATGGGAGTATAGGACTCTAGGAGGCCAGGCTGGCTTCTAGGAAGTGGGGCCCTTGGTGCTGCCTTGGCGTCCCAGGGGTCGAGTCTCCCCAGCACCTGCACTCACCCTGAGCCAGCGCCAGACTCTGTTGGCCCTGTGTGGCTTCTTGTCCTTTGGGGAATGAGAGCAGGGGATGTCGACATTCAGCTCCTGCACCATGTCCTCTGGAGCGTTCTGTAAAGACAGTGCCCGGTAGCCAGGCAGGAGACCTTAGAGCCCTGTCTGGAGGCCTTTGCTGGTCTTCAGACCCAGGGCACTCCATTCCAGACACACCATAGCCCAGGATGCAGAGCCCTCCCCCAAGGAGAGAAACGTGGCCCAGCTTCAGGGCCTTGGATGTGCTCTGGCACAGCTAAGAGGCACCTCAGGAATCCCCTGTGCACCCGGCCCACCATGACATTGGTGTGAACAAGAAGGGATCACCAGGGTATCCACTGTGCTCACCCTCCTCCAGCCCATGGGCGGGAACCCCCACATATCCCTCCTCCCCTCAAACTCCAGAGGAAGGGATGGGGCTTCCCTAGGACGGTTCAGAGGGGTGGGCATCGCCTAGTCTCCTCAGTAGTAAGTACCTTATGGCGTCTCCCTCGAAATATCCTGAGGCATCGGGGGGGTGGTTTCAGCCAACTTCTGCAACATGGGAACAAGCCATTTTCCTGGGGGTTCTGGTACCCAGAGCCCCGGGATGTACGTAGACAGGACGAAAACATCTTTCTGTGTCAGACGTTTCTGTCCAAATAGCCCTGATACCGGACTAGAGGGTGTGTCCTGGTTGCAGGGGTTACAAGTTGTGGGCCTTTGTGATCCAGGCAGTGACATCACTGCCTGTGATCCCCTACCGGGGCCCACTCCTGGTTGGACCCCTACATGAACAGTGCTCCGGTCTGCCATCTCCTCATCCCCCTTCTGCATGCAAGGCCACATCTCATCTGTACACAGTGACCCCCACACACCCCTCTCCACAGGCCCCCAGGGAAGGTCTGGGAGAAGCTAGGTCCCCAGCTTGCAAACACACCTGGTTTCAGACACAAGTCTCTATACTTACCTGGTTTGGACCTTAGATAAGCCATTGTGCCTGACAGGGATGGTCCCTTCTCTGCAAAATATGGATGATTCCAGCATGTCTTTCTATCAGATGTCCACAGGCATAGGTTGGATAATAGCTATGATGTTAGAGGAGTGCTATCACAGGTAGGAAATACCTCCCACCCAATTTCCTCCCTCCTATCAACTTCTTGGAATCTGCTACTAATCAGATCCCACCCCACAGTCCCTCCTGGGGTGTGTGTGTTTGTGTGCACAAGCACACTCGCTCCTGTGTGCAAACATGTGTTCATCAGTGCTCATATTCTGGAGTCCCAGAAGACGACAGCCCCACTTACAAAGGGCTGGGTAGTAGCTTCTCAAGAACTTAGGCTTCGAATTTTCAATGAAATCTGTTAGTAAGGGACTGGCCTTGGCCCTTGGCCCTTGGCCCTTGGCCCTTGGCCCTTGGGTGGGAACAAGTTATGCGGATGATAGGGCTATGGATATATCCAAGGGGAGGCACCTACCTGAAGGAGCCTACTGCAAAGTTTCCATCGACATCCAGGTGCATGATTGAAACACTTAGGTGTCTACCCCTGTCTGGGACATTCCTGGCTTAAAAGTGTTTAAGGGGTGAAGTGGGGTGATATCCCAGGTGTGATAGCATGATCTCAGGATCCCGGTGGTCCCCAGAAGACCAGGTGGGGCCCGAATGCTTCAGAGTTCCCAGACATCAGTTAGGGAAAATGGCTGAAAACCATGAAGCTACGTCCTGGCTTTCTACTCTGTAAAGCCCTGTACTCCAAATCACAGCATAGTTGGGTGATCACTTTCCTGGGAGGAGTCTAAAAGAAGCAGAAGCCTTGGCGAGACCTCCGACACCTCGCAGTTGGTCAGTATGATCTTCATAGTCGTCCTATGAGACGGTAGGGCAGGTGTTAGGACCATTTCACAGATGAGGAGACTGAGGCTGGCAGGCAGAATAACAGCCCACCAGTGGCCCAGTAACTGCACAGAGCTGGGGCAGGAAACCAGGCTGCCTGGCCTGTCACTGCCCCATGCCGCCAGGCACCCCATGCCATCGCTGTGTGCCAGTCCTATCTGGGGACGTGGCATCCCACCCTCCAGTTTGTAATCTGTTGGGTTAAAAACAAGAGAAGGCCACCCCTTTTCTTATGTGTAGTTGGGGCTAGAGTGGACAAAGTGAAAACAAGGAAATGGAATAAAATAGCAAAGAGCCTCCACCCCTCCCTCACACTCCGGGATTTATGTGAGCAACTGCTCTCCCCAACCTTGAACCTTGTTGCTAACTAGTTTCCACATTCCTCTAGGGTCATTCCCCAGTGTGACAAAGGAAAGGAACCAGGCTCTGTGGTTTAACAAGGCCCAGCCCGGGCAATAATCCAGCTACATGAACCCAAACCGGAGGCCAACTAAGCAGGGTCTCCCCCGGTGCTCCCTCCTGGGAGGGGGTCCGCCTTGGTCCCTCTCCTAACTCCCCCCACTCAGTCCAGCTAATGTGGGCCACACCCAACAGCTAGGACTCCTCACCTGGGACCCCAAGTGCTGTCCTGAGAGCCCCGGGGACACTGCGTTCCCACCCACTGAAGGAGGAAATTCCCGCCGCTACCCCACTTGCAGGGTTGACGAGTTAGCACGAACAGCTGCGTGCTGCCGCAGGCATGCCTTGCCCTCCCCTCCCGGCTCCGTGCAAGCACACTCGCAGCCACGTGAGAGCCCTGGCCAGCACGCAAAGCCTCTGGGTTCACAGTCTCGTCCTGTGGGCAGGCGGGAAACAGAGAGCCATGGCTGATCTGGGACCCTCAGAACCAGTGCTGGGCATGAGCGGGGTGGGGTGGGGGGGTGTAGACAGTTGCCCAGGGGGCGCCTCACCAGGTGTTCATCCCAAGATGCTAGTCCTCCTGGGTTCTCAGGGATCAATAGCTCTCCCAAGGTGTGCTTTCCCAGTATTCAGATTCTGTTCCTACGAATGATCTAGGAGGGTAAAAGCATTCTCAATACACATGGTCAAGAGTGCAGGGGATGGTACAGCTCTTCGTCATTTTTTGGATAATCTCAGGAGCACCCTCGAGCCCTCCAACAGAGGGAAGTGATCTCTGCCCCTTAACCGTGTCTCCTCAGTTAGCAGGGCAGGTCACATCTAAGGCTGTGTTGGGACTTAAGATTGCTGGAACCCGAACACCCAGTCAGTGCACCAGATGGAACACTGCAGTTGGCGGATCTTTCCAGTTTCGTTTGGGTAGAAACGATTGCCTTTGTCGGGCACTAGGTGGCTTCATTCAGGGCTGTTTCCAGACCCTGTGCCAACGCAGCTCAGGAAGCTTCACCTTCGCTAATTGTGAGCTTTGGATTTGAGCACAGCTTCTGATTTGGTAATATTTCTGTTGATCTTTGGATGCATTGAATTAGACGGCAAAAGGCTGGAGCTAAGTTTCCTGGCAAACTGCCCCTGTCTCCAGCGTGCTCCCAGGGCAACGACAACAGGCCTGGGGGACGGGACGCTGGCAGGAGGGCAGCGCTGAGCCTCCTCTGGAAGACTGACCATTCGTTCACACCTGAGTGAACCTGCCTCCAAGCCACCCTCCAGGAGAGCTTTGGAAGTAAGACGAGATGCTCATGGGTGCTCTTCAAACAGCTTTGTGATATCATAGGAAATGTGATTATTCCAAAGCAGCTGCAGTTGGACTCTAGGAAATCCTGTGTAATAACTCAGCACCGCCCCCCCACAGATGTTGAATGTGTGCGAGACACTGTCCAAAGTATCATTCACCATCTAAGTGATCCTAGCTGGGCTGCCCCCTAGGGGCAAAGCATGGAACTAGACGTTGTCCTTGCTCTTAGGGATCTGACATTCCTATGGGAGAGACAGACGATCAGTAAATGAGCAAACACAGAACAAGGTCATTTTAACCACAGCAAATGCTATAAAGACAATAAGCCAAGAAATGTGATCAGGATTGCCTGGCTGCGGAGGACAGCTCTGAATGGCGTGACACTGAGTAGAGAAGCCTCTGCGTAGATGGCATGTGAGCCAGTTTGAATGATGAGAAGGAGCCAGTCCTGGGAAGATGGGGGAGTAGTCCCCGCCTGCAGAATCAGCACATGCAAAGGCCTTGGGGTAGGAGGACTGAGCAGTGGATGCCAGTACAGCTATGAGGCAGAGAGTAAGCCAGATAAGCTCCAAAAGAAGCAGAGCCCAAGCCCAGGGAAACCCTGACAGTGGGTTTGCATTTCATTCTTGATGTGATGGGAAACCACAGGAGGGTTTAAGTGGTGAACGGGCACCTTCCGGTTAGTGCTTTTGGAACAATCCTTCTGGCTTCAATACAGAGGCACTGGGGCACAAAACCCTGGACGTGGCCAGGCTGTTGAGACTTGACTGGGTTTTGGTCACAGCTCTTGGGTCATCCGACAGGCTGAGGTCATGGAATGAGTCCCTTACACCTCTGGCCAGTGGGGTCTTTAGATGTGACCTACAGGGGTGAACCAGTTGGATCATGAAGCAGAACTGATCTTATAAAATGGGGAAACCATCTGGAATAGCCCAATGATTAACACGGGCCCCAGTCCCCTCTGCCCCCCGGCTCTTCCAGAGTGGGACAGACAGCACATAGGACCCTGGACTGGTAACGCTTCCCTTGGGGCCCTCTGTCCTTGATGGGGTGACAGGAACAGTGGGACCCCTTGGCACACTTTCTCCTCAGGGGCTCACACTCTTCAGTGATCCCATCAACCCCTCTTATCAGCAGCCTCTGCTCCCTTGCCGGATGTCCCTCCATGGAACCCCAGCCCTAGGCAACTGAGCTGTGCTAGAGGAAGCTGCAGACTCTGAAGGTTGGCATCTCCATAAAGCCACAGCCTCCAGCTTCACCTGCCTCTCAGCTCTGACCCTCCACCGCCACCCCTCCCCAAACTCTGGTCTCTCCGTTGTGTTCTCTCACCCATTCCCAATAACAGCTGTTCCAACTCCCCTGCTCACTCACACCTCTGTGGCCTCACCAGCAAATGAGCTCATCTGCTTTTCTGGTGAACAGAAGCCTCCATACGGGAATGTCCTCAGCCTCTGTGCTTCCTATCCTGCCCTCCCAGGACCAGACAGAGGCGGCTTCCCTCCCCCATGTCTGGCTTCCCCTCCCCTCCTGTCCTTTGCTTCCATCGCTCCTGCAGCTTCACCCCCTCCCCTCTCCCCACGTTCATCACCCACCCCTCCCAGCACCACGGGCCCGTGGACAAGTCTCTCTCATCTTAACCAAAAGCTCCTGGGATCCCTCACCGCCTTCAGAGCCATGTCTCCTGTCCCCAGCCCCGCCTCCTGAAAGTGCCGTCCATAGTCACCCTCTCCAGCCACTGCCCCCCACACTCCTGACAGGAAAGCCTCACCATCTTGATTTCTGTCCCCCCCCCGCCCACTGCCCCACTCAGGCCACCTCCTGTGTGGGCCACATCCTGACCCTACCTCTGGTGGGGTCCTCATCTTCGTCCCCAGCCTCTCAGCATATTTGACAGCTCTGACCCACTCGTCCCCCTCTAAATACTTTCTAGTTTCTCAAACTCTCCTGATTTTCTTCCCTCTTCTCTGGCCATTGCTTCCCAGTCTCCTTCCCAGGTTCCTCCTTTTCTCCTTTTCAGGTTCTTCCCATTTTCTAAAAATTCATGTTTCTCATTATGCTGTCCTAGGCTGATGATTCTCAAGAGAGGACAGTTTCAGGCCTCAGGAGGGATCTGGCAATGACCAGAAGAAATCGTGTCTATCACAAGTAGGGAGCTCTACTGGTAGAGACCAGAGATGCTGCTAAACACCCCATAATGCATAGGACACTCTCCACCATGGAATTACGCAGCCCCAGGTGTCAGCAGTGCTGGGGTTGAGAAGTCCTGTCCCAGGCCTTTGTCTGCACTGCTCCATGCACCCATTCTCCTGGGCCAGCACCTTTGGCCCTACGTCTTTAGGTACTAGGTTTGTGGTGATGGGCCTCACCATCCTTTCCTGTGGCTTCAGAAGGGCTGCCTGCCTTCTGGACGTTATCATTTGGAGCTTCAGCTGTCCAAAACCAGTGTGACTATGCCTCCCCACGGCAACCCAGCCCACCACCACCCCCAGTCTGATTCTCTTCGTGTCCCACCTCCTGGAGAATCACACCAACTTCCATCCATCTGCTCACACAGAAGTCGTGGGATCACCCTCCACCACCCCTTCTCCCTCCCATAGTCGGTCTAATGGATGGTTCCTGCTGCGAATATATTACCTCTGCCCACTCGGCCCCCTCTCCTCTCTGGTTCAGGCTCCCAGACCTCCACCTACATCCCTCCAATGGCTTCCTAAGCAGGTTCCCACCCACACTCTCCCCACCACCTCCAACCCACTTCCCATCCTGAAGCCAAAGCAATCTTCCTAAAATGTCAGTTGGATCACATAAGAGCTAAGAGCTTTTCAGTGGCTCCCCATTGGTCTCAGGACAAAAGTCCAAATTTCTGACCATGTTCTCTCTGCCTTTGGTCATCTCGCTCATGCTTGTCTCTCCAGAAGAAGTTCTCACCATTTTATCCCTTTCCCCACCCTCCACCCCCCCAGCACCAACAATGAAGTTCAGTCCCTGAAGTGGGCGCCATGTTCTCTCTCACCTCTGGGCATTTGCCACTAACGTCCCTCTGCTTGTAACACCGTCCTCCTGCTGCTCGCTAACTCCCAGTCACCTGCCAGGTCTGAACACAGACACCTGGCCTCCACACACCTTCCCAGGAGTCCTGAGTCCTTCTAGCTACACCGCCCATACAACCCATGTTTGCCAGGAGAGCATATTCCCTCCTGCAAGGGTTCACCTACTTGGCTCTCTGCCCTAAGCAGTGACCCTCTGCAAGGACGGATGGTCCCTGACCGGCTACAGGGCCAGCCACGGGACCCCGCATAGCGCCTGACACCAACTAGGTGCTCAGCAAACGTTTGTTCTATGAATAAATAGATGCTTTTTAAAAACTTTCAGAGGGGCACCAGGGTGGCTCAGTCAGTTAAGCATCTGTCTCCAGTCCAGGTCATGATCCCAGGGTCCTGGGATGGAGCCCCACTTCGGGCCCCCTGCTCAGCAGGGAGCCTGCTTCTCCCTCTCCCACCCCCTCTGCTTGTGTCCCCTCTCTCACTGAGTCTCTGTCAAGTAAAGAAATAAAATCTTAAAAAAAAAAAAACAACTTCAGAAGCTGAATTACTCTATACTGTGACAAGAATCATAATTCAAAATTACTGAAAGGCCCATTTAAGCTAAAATCTACAAGAGTTTCTCTACTAAGACTACTTACTATACGGGTTCGGTTCAACACAGCAATTTGTGATTCTTCCAATTAAAGTGGCTTGTCCTCCTGAGGGATTAGGAGAGGGGAATGAATGGCTTGCTTGGCCCCCTGGATATCTCAGATGTCTACCCTTTGCACGAGCTTCAGGGCTGAGGACGAGTGAATTAGGGGAGATTCAGCCACGGTCCACAGATCCGACTGTGGAACTGACGAGTCACGGCGCTAGCTTTTTTTGTTCATCGGATATTTTAAATATGGAGTCTTGGGTACTGATTTTTTTTTTTCACTCTTTTAATTATACAACAATATCTTTATGTCCCCATGTTTTCAGAAAGGCCAGGATGAGTCTATCTCGGAGTGCCAACCAGAGTAGGGATGGGAATCTGTACCAGCCTAGGACAGGGTGGAACCAGGTCAGTCACCAATGCACAAAGGCAGGAGACAGGAAACGGAGAGGGATGTCACCTGCTTCACCACAACAGAAAGGTTCTTGCTTCTGACAGCATCTGCCTCCAGTTGAACAGTCCAGGTAAGAAGGCAGGCAAAGGGGTGAGTTCACTCTGCTCAGGCCAACCTCAGCAAACCCTTTGGAGCCCCCCTCCCCAACCAGTAAGAAAAGCTATCTCCATATCTAGAGACATGTCTGGTTGTCTTTGAAGAAAACGGGCAAAGCAGGCTTCCTCCCACAGAGTACAGGTATCCTCCAACTACACAGATTGTCCTTCGGGTGAATAAAATCTCTCCAAGGCCAGAGCTGCCCACTGTTGCCCTCACTTGGAGAGCCCTGAGCCCCTGCTGGCAGCGTTGGTGGTCCCGCCCACTCAGGGAGCCAACAACCCAGACTGAGACTTACGTGTTGCAGATTAGAATCTGTATGCTTGGGAAAAGCACCTCGGATAGGTTGTCTGTCCTTCAGCCGGGACATTCTGTCCTCAGCACACGTGGACTCTGCCACCTAGGTGTGTATGGGGGGCGGGCAGGACAGGGAATAGAAAGTGGGAAATCAAAATCCACCTAGAGCTTTCCAGCCAAAAGCTGCCTTCAAGCTAATGATTTTCAATATAAAATATTTATCACTAATCCTACTTTCAAAACTCTACATCCAAGAAAGACCTGTGCCAGTACTTGTGGTATTAATAACTTAGAAGGGAAGCCTCCCCTAGACGGTGAAGGGTCAAGGCTGAACAGATTGTTCTGAGTGCCAAGAGCCTCTGTCTTAGAAGTTTCTTCCTCAAGGTGGGCCTTTCCCTGGATGCCCCTCATGGACCTCCACTCCCAACCCACTCTCTCCTGGCAGGCTTGGCCAGTCGCCAACCTCAGGCCCCTGCACAGCCCATTCCTCTCCCTTCCAGGTAAGCAGTGACGCTATTGTCTACTGGACCACATCCTATGATGACAACCCCTGGGGAGGCAGCACACAGAAAAGGCTGACCTTCGTGCCAAACAGACCCGGGGTCACGGGCTGTCACTGCCATTTGCTGGCTTTGGGAGTATCCTTAAATTCCTCTGGCTTCAGGTTCATCATCTATAAAATGAGTATGAACCACTTTAGTCACAGACCCTTGAAAGTAACATAAATCTATTTAAACTGATTTGAGCAAAAAAAAAAAGTAATTTACTGAGGGAGTTCTGTGGTATGTCATGGGATCCAAGGGAGAGAGGAACCAACTAGTAATTTCCAACCACTATTCCTGAAGGTGGAGGAAGAGGGCAAACAACAGGCTACCTGACACACAGTAGATTCATAAAACATCAGCAGCAGTTGCTAAAAAGCTACTGGCACCTTGTCCCAGTGTCTGTCCCTGAAAACTGAGGGTGACAGAGAAAGGAAGACATTTTCCCACATTTGTGAACTTGGTATCTGTTCTGTCACCATCTTTCATATTCCCACTTAGACAGTAGAATTTTCCAGGTGCCGTGAGGGATTTCTATCTCATTTGGGTCATTTCCCCCACCAGATCCCAATTTCTTTCTTATATGCTCTGCAGCAGGGGCAGAAGGCACGGCGGCTGAGCTGCAGAGAGGAGGAGCCTGGGGTCAGGAATGGCCTCCATCCTCCCCACCTCCCACGGGCCATAGCAGATAAAGCCTTGTGCTCGGGAAGCTCCAGATACGTGAGGGGAACACAGAGGGAATGGTGACCAGGGTCCATGCCCCACCTGTTTACTATCCCTATGGCTTCCCGTCTGGGGTTGTGCAGACTTCCCCAAGGCCCAACCCCAGCCCCCGCTCTCTCTGCCTTGTGGGTGGTTGTTTCCCAGGGTTCTCAGAGTAGCACGCCACAAAGCCAGCCACCTCAACTGCAAAATATTCTATAAAGCAACATATGATCAAGCCTCAGTCCCACAGACAGACCCACTGCCTGGTGTTGAATCAGAACTTTGCAATCCCAAAGACCCGACTTTATTTTTTTTTTTAATTTATTATTATTTTTTTTTACATAACTATTTAAGCCATGGCTTTATTTTTCTTTTAAACATCTTAATTTTATTTTTTTCAGTGTTCCAAAATTCCGACTTTAAATCCAAACTCCATCATCTGCTAGTTGTGTGGCTGAGAGGAAATTGCGCTATTCTTTTGTTCCCCCATTTTTTTAAATTATGGGAAAATACATAACATAAAATTTAGCATTTTAATTGTTTTTCAAGGCACAGTTCAGTGGCATTATACACAATCCAGACTTCCCCACCATCCATCTCCAGAACCCTTCTTGCCTTGCAAAACAGAAACCCTGTATCCATTTATATTAGTCCGGGCTCTCCACAGCCTCGAAGGCACATCCAGAAATAATGCTTAACCAGATATCTGGGCAGCCCCGTGGCCATAAAATTAACCATCACACCATTAACACTAACTCCCTCTTCTCCCTTCTTCCCAGCCCCTGGCAACTACTGTCCTACTTTCTGTCTCTGTGAATTTGACTACTCTCAGCATTTCCCATATGGGGAGCCATACCATATTTGCCCTTTGGTGACTGGTTCACCGTTTACTTTACTCAGCATAATGTCTTCAAGGTTTATCCATGCTGTAGCATATGTTGAAATTCCCTTCTCTTTGGGGACTGATTAATATTCCCTTATATGGGTACACCACATTCTGTATACCCGTTCCTCGACATTTGGTTGCTTCTGCCTTTTAACTATTATGAGTAATCCTGCTC
Organism: Mustela erminea; assembly: GCF_009829155.1. Lineage (NCBI taxonomy): Eukaryota > Metazoa > Chordata > Mammalia > Carnivora > Mustelidae > Mustela > Mustela erminea. The sequence continues at coordinate 77,364,246 of NC_045628.1, forward strand.
TGAGCACGAGTGAACAAGGATCTTTGGAGATTTCACCCGATCTTTTAGATATATATCTAGAAGTGAAATTGCTGGACCTTATGATAATCCTATATTTAGTTTTTGAAGCAACTACCGACTAGTTTTGCACAATGACTGGAACACGTGCCCACCAATGGGGCACAGGGCTCCAATCTCCCCACATCCTCTTCTGCCCTTGTTATCTTCTGTTTGTTTGTTTTTTGATAATTGCCGTCCTATAACAGGTGTGAAGCATCATCTCATTGTGGTTTTGTCTGTGTTTCCCTACTAATTAGTGCCATCTTTTCATGTGAAGAACAGCCATTTGTGTGTATTCCTTGGAGAAACATCTACTCAAGTGCTTTGTCCACTGGGCTGTTTGAGTTTTCCTGTCGTGTTTTAAACATATATATATATATATATATATATTCTGGATATTAATCCCTTATCAGCTATGATTTGCAAATATCATCTCCCATTTTATGGGTTGCCTCATTCCTCCATTGACCGTGTCTTTCAATGCACACAATTTTTTAATTTTCATGAAGTCCAGTTTGTACAATTCTTTAATTACCTGTGCCTCTGGTGTTGCATCCAAGAAGTCATTGCCAACTCCAACCTCATGAAGCTGTTGTCCTGTTTTCTTCTAAGAGTCTTATCATTGTAGCTCTTATGTGGAGATCCTTGCTCCAACTGGAGCTAATTTTTGTATATGGCGTTAGGTAAGGGTCATTATTTGCAAGCTTATGTCCAGTTTCCCCAGCAGCATGTGTCGATAAGATGGTCTTTCCTCTCATTGCATGTCTCTTGGCTCCCTTGTCAACAGTTCATGTGACCAAAAACACAAGAGTTTATTTCTAGGCTCTCTATTCTAATCTGTTGGTCGACATATCTGTCTTTGGGCCAGAACCACATTGTTTCAATTACTGCAGCTTTGTAGTTAAGTTCTAAAATCAGGGAATGGGAGTCCTCCAACTTTGTTCTTTTTCAAGACTGTTTGGGCTATACAGTATTTAAAGCCTTAATTTTGTCACCTGTAAAATGGGGATGATGCTTGCATCTGCTTTATCAGATCCTGTTTGTGTACATGTGTGTATTAGATGAGATAAGGCACAGAAAGCACTTTGCATGGAATATAGTTAAGTTATAGATTAAAATTTTCCATTAATAATATTGATCAGTGATAATAATGGATATCATTATATTATTATATTATATTACCATGATAATAATGATGGATAAATATATAATTTTTATTATATATAAATATGTATTTATATAGAAACATATAAATATATAAATGAGATAAAAGAAATGAAAATGATAGATAAAATGATAAAAAAAAGTTCCTTTAATGAGTTATTGCCTCTTCAAAAGTAACAACTATGATATACTTGCATGTGTAGCCTGCATCTTCAGGAAGACTAAGCCAATTTCTCAGCTTTTATTGGCCCTGTCTCAGCATAAACAAGTTTAGGCTGGCATAGCCAAGTCTGTGTTCAAACCACAGCTCTGCCACATAAGAAGGTTTGTGGTTGTCAGTGATCAAGATGGCACCATGAAAATAAAATCTTTAAAAAGGAAAAAGAAAAGAAAAGGGGTACCTGGCTGGCCCAGTTGGTTAAATGTTTGCCTTCGGCTCAGGTCATGATCTTGGGGTCCTGGGATTGAGCCCGCATCGAGCTCCCTGCTCAGTGGGGAGCCTGCTCCTTCTTCTCCTCCTGCTCATGCTCTCTGTCACTCTCTCTGACTCTCTCTAGTAAATAAATAAAATCTTTAAAAAAGAAAAAAACAGAAAAGGTGGCACCAGGAGCTGGTATTCAACTCTGGCTCCTACACTTTCCATTGAACTATGCAATGTGTTCTCATCCACTGCCACAGTCCCAACATTTGCACACTGACTGCCATTCCTTCATCTTTGACTCCACCCCACTCCCTGAACAGAAGGTAACAATCAGAGTCATCATTTCTGCCTAATACCAAAGCCAGGAGACTCTCCCCCCACTTTCCAAATTATTCTTGTAGAAAAAGAGCTGTTTGAGGGGCACCTGGGTGACTCAGTAGGTTAAGCACCCAACTCTTGACTTCGGTTCGGGTCATGATCCCAAGGTTGTGATCTTAGGGTCATGAGATCGAGCCCTGCATGGGGCTCCGTGCTTAGCAAGGTGTCTCCCACTTGAGATTCTCTCTCTCCCCCTGTCTCCGCCCCTCCCCCTCCCAAAATAAATAAGTAAATCTTTTTAAAAAAAATACATACAGAATAATACCTGCAGTGAAGACAGAGCCAGGTTTAACCCCAATCTCAAATTGCTTCTGTTTCTTGAACTCCTTTCAGAAAGCACACTAGAAACAGAAAGAAATTCCAAGTGAGTTAAGTCTAAGTGACAGAGCAACGTTTGCCAAGCACTCTCCTGTTGTGTTCAGAACCTTGCTCCAGGTGCAGGTTGACTGGGACAGTGCTCCCCTCCCTGCCCCAGAGCTCGCCATAAGCTGGACTGCGGAGCGATCCCAGGACATGGGCCAGCAGACAGGTTCCAGCGGTCTGCTGCCCAGATGCTAGACAAGGAAAATAGCATCATAATGTGTCAGTGAGGGTTCAAAATCAAGGGTCAGGCTCAAGGTCCTTTTTTGTGTACCCTCGTCACTTGCTTCACGTAAGTCTCCATCGCATGAAATAATGTGCGATCGCTGCTCCAGGAAATGCATCTCCTGATTCTGACATAAAAGGACATGTCTGGTGCCTAGCTTAGTTTCGGGGATGAAGCCAATAAACATGGGTGATGTATGCATCGTGGACAGAAATAAGGCTCCCCAGAGCCTCTTTGTCCTAATTGCTGGCTGTTAAACTTTGTACTATACCCTGAAAAAAGGTGAACAGAATTGCTCTGTTAAATTGGTGGAAAACTGTCCTAATATGAGATAATTGATAGATTGTCTTATATATTTTAATGCAAGGCAATGAAATCATAAAAAAAATAATAACACCCACAACACCTTCAGATTGCAGTTTTCCTTTCCACAGAGATTTGTCTTCCCACAGCTGGAAGCTAACATCCTTGTTTACCTTGAGTGTCATAGGATTCATCATTCCCTGGGAAGGTGACACTGGGTCTTCTCAGCACAAGCCCTTACTCAGAGAGGAGACAGGAAAACAGAGCAGAAAATCAGTCTTGGAGCTTCATGTTACTCCAGATTTGTGAGAAAAAATTCTATTTACAGACTATAATAACCTCTATTTTTAAAAAGATTTATTTATTTTAGAAAGAAAGAGAAAGGAGTGAGGGACAGAGAGAGAGGGAGAGAGAATCTCAAGCAAGACTCCCACCCCCATGCCAAATGAGGAGACCAACACAGGGCTCGATCTCAGATGCTGAGATCATATGCGCGTGCACACACTCACACACACACACACACACACACAAAACCCACATCCCGTAGCATTACCACTCCACTTAAAAGATATTGACTGTATTCTTAGCCCCACTACACAGTTTCACAGACTGGGTCACAGTTCTGAACAATGGTGAAATAACTCCTCCAATCTTGGGAAGCTCCAGAAAATTCTGCAGAGTGGTAGGATTTTAACTGCAGCAGGCACAGGATAGCCCTGGCTCTGTTCTTCTACTTTACAGAATAGCTTCCACCCAAAAAGGACTCCACACACGATTCCTCCGATCACACCAGCACATGTGGTTGGTGAACATGGCCTCCATGCCGGGAAAAGCAATAAGCAAAAGAGTATGAACCAATCTGGGCACCTGGACCCTGGACATTCAGCCCTTGGAAAGACAACCAGTCGCTTCCTGTTCATTTTCTCAGACCCTAAGTGACCAAGTCAAAGTCTGAGACTCTCCAGATAAAAGGGACCAGAGAGTCACATGGAAACTGATGTAAAACAGTGGCCAAGAAATGTTTCAAAATGAAAAGGCAATTTGCAGACCATCACATAGTGTGGGTTCCTTTCTGCACAGTGCTTGTGTACTATTAACGTAGCATATATGTATATTTAGAGTACATTCTGGAAGAATATTACCAGGATTATGATACAATGATTATTGTTTTGAGGCAGAATTTTAGAATACTTCAATTTCTATTTTACTTTGACATTTAATTCTTTGATAATAAGCACATATTAGTTCTGAAATCAGAAAAAAAAGTTTTAATTTTAAGGAACAAATATGCAACCTAAGGAGTTCAAACCCATCATTTTTACATATGATCAAACATTATTTTATTAATGACAGAATGAGAGACTAAAAGTAAGATTATCTTAGCCCAGAGAAGTACCATCAAGACCCTATTATTTCCTCATAGCGCCATATTTTATGCCCCCAAAGAATATAGGATAGTTAATAGGATCTGAATCATTTTTTTGCTCTGACAGGAAGGCACTGAGCAAGTAATCAGAATTGTTGAATAAATTCTATATGGAAATTTACAAACTTGATTCTAGTTTGTATCAAGGTTTCCAATTACTGCAAAGGTCAATGCTGGACTCTACCTCATTTTCCTCTTCATTTTTCAAATAATATTGCACAAATAGTTACATTCTATTATGTCACTCAATGACAAATAATAAGCATTTCCCTACATTGTTAAAAATTCTTCAGCAACAACAGGTGTTGGTGAAGATACAGAGAAAAAGAAACCCTCGTGCTCTGTTGGTGGGAATGCAAACTGGTACAGCCACTGTGGAAAACAGTATGGAGGTTCCCCAAAAAATTAAACATAGAAATGCCATACGATCCAGTAATTCTACTACTGCATATTTACCCAAAGAATATGACTTTGAAAAGATCCATGCAACCCAACGTTTATCGTAGCTTTACTTACAATAATCAAGATATGGAAGCAGCCTGAGTGTCGATTCACAGATGAATGGATAAAGACAATGTGGTACGTATTAACAGTAGAATGTTACTCAGCCATAAAAAGGAATGAAATCTCATCATTTGCAAGATGAGTGGAGCTGGAAAGTACTCTGCTAGGCAAAATAAGCCGGTCAGAGAAAAATAAATACCACATCATTTCACTCATATGTAGAACTTTAGAAACAAAACAAATGAATTAAAAAAGAGAGAGAGAGACCAAAAAACAGACTTAAATACAGAGAACAAACTGATGGCTACCAGAAAGGGGGGGTGGGAATTCTTCAGAAACAGACTTTAACAACCATGTAATAAATGGCTATAATAGCTATGTAATAAACAGTTCTGTCTTGGTTGATTTGGCCATTTGCCTATCGTCAGCCTTTTAGGTCTTTCATTAGCTATTAGAGATAATCAATATTTATCAATTCATTAATTTCCTAATTTGATGAATCATTTTTGCTCACTTGTGATGCGCCAGTTACTGTATAAAGTGCTGGAATGCAGCAACCAACAAAGCAGACACGGTCTTCCCAGCCAATGGAGTTTATGGTCTGGTTGCAAGACATCAGCCAGCCAAATGCCTACATTGCTGTACACTGTGCTGACCACTTGGATGAAAAAGTGAAGTTTGACGACAGCTTATATTTGGAAACCTGACTGCCATGATCTCAGTTGTGCTCCCCAACCCAAATACATATGTTGAAGCCCAAACCCCGAAGACCTCAGAATGAAATTAGAATTTAGAAAGAAGATCATTGCAGATATAATTAAGATGAGGGCGTTTGGGTGGGGGCCCCATCCAATATGACTAGTGTGCTTACTAAAAGGGAAAATTTGGACACAGAGACACACACAGGGAGAGCACCGCATGAACATGAAGACAGGCACTTACCAACCAAGGGGAGAGAACCCTAACAGATTCTCCCTCACAGCCTTCAGATGGAACCAGTCCTGCTGGTTCCTTGGCTGCAGACTTCTGGCCTCTGGCACTTGAGACAATACATTACTGCTATTCAAGCTGCCCACCCCGCCCCCATCTGTGCCACTTGGTTATAGCAGCCCTAGACGCAAGAGGCCTCTCTGAGGAAGTAACATTAAGCCGGGACCTGACAGATACAGAGGAAAGGAGAATGTGCTGAAATTAAGATGAGGGCTCTCATAGGCATTGGATGTTGGGGTTTATTCTCTGGTCGAGAAGCAGGGAAGTGATATGATCAGGGTGGTCCTTTTGTATTCCAAGATCCACAGAAGATCACAGAAAGTACTCTCACTCTTTTACATAGAAAGAAATCTAACCCGGGGAGTTAGTTGCCTGCAGATTATTGGAAGGGCTGGAAGGACAGGCTGTGGACTGGGCCTCGAGGAGGGGTTTCTGGAACATCACCACAGAGCTCACCCGCCAGGGAAGCCATTACGTCTGCTGCAGTCAGGAAGCTGTGGAATCTGGCAAGTGAGGCAGCACCTGCTGGTTCCAGAACACACCATGGAGGCAGCAATCCCACGTCCACAAGCCACAGCTTCGACTGTAGCTGCAGAGGCTCTCTGCACCTGTGTCAGCCACACCTACTAGACCCACATGTACAAGACGCACCTGTGAAAGCCACACCTGGGAGACCCACATCTATGGGGTGTGTCTCTCTCCCTGCCTCTCTTTGAGCTAACTCACATGGTCCACCAGTACATCTGATTTAAGCTGAGCTGATTTAAAGTGCTTCTGGAAGCCAAGATGCATGGAGTCTGGGAAATAGGGTCTTCAGTTATCAAGCCGCTGTAGGACAGATAGATAGACAGTGGGAGAATGTTGGGACAGACATTAAATTTGCCAAAGTACTGTATCACTTTGGCTATCATGTAGAAAATGATCGGTGGAGGCAAAGGTCAAGGAGGGAGGCCAAGAGGAAGGCAATGACGGTAGTCAAGTGAGAGGTGGCTGTGGGTCAGGTTACGAGGGCAGAGGTTGGATAGAAGCAAGAGGCTTGCTTCCTGACAACAACGCCCACAATCCTTGCTCTGGTCAACTAGGTTCTACCTTCTGCTCTGGCCTCATCTCTCCTTTGCCCTTGATCTCTCTGCTTTTTCAGATCCCTGAGCAACACAAGCCTGTCCCTACCACAAGCCTTGGCTCAAGCTCTTTCCCCCACCTGGGCTGTCCCACCTTGAGACTTTTGTGTGATTGACTCCTTATCAAATCCCAGACTAAATCCTTCACCTTCAGAGAGACCTCCTGTGACCACCTATTCCCCAGCCAATCTACACATCACACTGCCTCTGTTTTATTTTTTAAAGCATTGATAGCTCAGTGATATCTCCTTGTGTGTTCACCTCTGAGCAGAGACCCCATGTGTCCCCTCATCTCTGAGTCTCTGTGCCTAGAACAGTGCTGGCTACACAAGTGACGCTCACAGATGACAACAGGACATGGGGGATAAGAGAGGGAAAAGCCAGGATTGACACTCAATTTGACACTCAGTTTGTGGGGCTGGACCACTGTGTAGATCATGGCATAGGGATTTGAGGCAAAAAAAGAGTCAGTGTTTGGGGCAACAAAGAACACAGAACTGACGTTTCTTATATTTTAAGTTGGAAATGCCTGTGTGGCAGACGGAACAATGCCTTCCCAATGGTGTCCACACCCTAATCCCCAGAGTCTGTACTGTGACCTTATACAGCAAAGAGACTTTGCAGGTGTGACTAAGTTAATGGTCTAGAGATGAGGTTGTCATCGAGGTGAGCCCATCGTAGCCCAGGGTTAATTTTATTTATTATTTATTTATCTATTTATTTAAGATTTCATTTGTCAGGTAGAGAGAGAGAGCACAATCAGGGGGGAGTCGCAGGCAGAGGGAAAAGCAGGCTTCCCCACTGAGCAAAAAGACCGATGCAGGACTGGACCCCAGGCCACGGGGATCATGACCTGTGCCAAAGGCAGACACTTAAGCCAGGTAGCCACCAAGGCATCCCTAACCCAAGAGTTCATCTAAGAGGGAGGCAGGAAACCTGGAGATAAAGGAGCTGTGGCCATAGAAGTGGGGATCGAAGTGACGGGAGGAAGTGGCAGGAGCCAAGGAACACAGGCAGCCTCTAGAAGCTGGAAAGGCAAGGAAACAGATCCTCCCGTGGAGCTCCCAGAAGGAAGGTGCCTCTGCCAACATCCTGACTTTAGACTTCTCACCTCAGAACTATAAGATAATACATTTGTATTGTTTTAAGCCACTACGTTTGTGATCATTTGCAATAGTACCATTAGAAAACTAAAATAGCCCATAAAACATTGTACATGAAGATGTCAAATAAATAGTCAACGCATCTTTGTTCGAATCTCTGATGATTTTCAGCAGTAGAATAGTGACTCAAAGAGGAAGAACTTTTACATCGTCATATATATCATAAAACCCCTTCACAAACACATCATGCCAATTAGCTCTCTCATCACGTGTGGATAAGGGAGCCATCCTGGCACACATACATCGTTATGTTTGCAAATCTGATAATCAAATAATAGCGTCATTCTGGTTTGCATTTCCTTTAACTGTTAGTGAGGCAAAACACTATGCATATCTTTATGAGCTGACTGTCATTTCTTCCTCCAAAAATTACCTATTTCATCTTTTGTTAGTTAGGATGACTCCATCTCAAGCAACAGAATACTTAACCTAAAAACAGCTTCAGCAACATAAGGTTATTGAAAAACCTCACATTTGTTGGAAACTTGGTTTGGAGCATCAGTGACTTAAAGGCTGTGGTCAAACGTTCTGTGATTTTCTTTGGGATACCCTCACAGTCACGGCCAGCTGTGGCCCTCCAAGCAGCCAGAGGATGAACCCTTGACTTAGTCCGCTTCCCCAGCAAGATGGAAAGAGGAAGGGCGTCCCGCTGGCCCCTCTTTCTCCTGTACTTTCCCCAAAGCCTGAGTCCACGTCATGATGTCTCATTGGTCAGAACTGGACACACACCAATATGAATCTGCTAGGCAAGCAGCAAGTGAGGCTTCCTGGCGTTTCTCTGTCTCTTATAAATAACACTTTCACACCTCCAGAGTGGGCTTCCCTAGCACGGCCCTGTTGCAGTCTTGTTACTTTTCTGAGCATTTGCGTGAGCTTTACAGAGTAGGGATGCTCAGCCTTCGTCTGTCATTGTCCAGCCAGTGTTGTTCCCTAGTGTGTCCGCCTTCTCATTTTGTTTATGGTTACTTTTGTCTCTTCTCTTTTCCAGGTACCAAACGAACTCCGTGATTCTTCAGGAGACCGAAAAGCGTTAGTGTGCCTCCCTACAACTCTCAGAAAGCACCAAGCAAAATCCACTCGAACTGGCCGAGGCCCAGGTGTGGACGATGTCCTCTGCGGGTCTGCGTGGTACTCTACTGTCCCCTACAGGTGCAGGAGCTTATAAATAACACTTTCACAGCTCAGGCTCTCAGGGGCCTGAACTCATCTGAGGCCAGAGACCTTGTTGCAAAGGGCCCGGTTCCCCTCCGAGAAGGACGTGAGGGTAATAAAGATGCCACGCTCTGCTTTGAAGTCCATCATTTTCCATCGCGTCCCCTGGGCCATCCGTGGGGATATGCTCCCACTTTTGATTTCTTTGGCCTTTCCAGCTACAGAACAGATCCCGCACACTCGTGTTTATTATACCATGGAGATGTCTGAAGGTCCTTCACGTAGGGCTGGGCGCCTCCGAGTGCCTGGAAGGTCCTCGGGAATAAGGATCGTATCATCTGCTTTGGGATCTCTCAAGCACCAAGTACCAGAGGCTCTCCGCTGTGGACCCTTTTGCTAGTACGAAAACATTCCATGAGCACCCGCTTACCCCCACAACACCTGTGCACACACACGTTTTTTAATTTATCAGGTCTATTGGGAAGCTCCCCGCCAGGTCCCGGGGCCTAGAGGTAGGTTCCCAGGATCCCATATCACACCTGATCCCTGTGCCAGGGCTGGACGACTCCTACAGCACTTTGGCAGTTGGTGCAGAACAGGAACCCAGCGGCGAGTGTCTACCACGGTCCTTCATCCCCAACCAGCACACAGATGTTTCTCTTCTTTATCAGTCATTTTGGCCTGCCTGACTTTTGAGTGTTTGTGATTCCAGAATATTGGATGCCTGCCCAATCAACCTCAGATTGCAAATCCGAATTCTCTGCCTCCCAAGCGTCTGCTTTCCCAGCTCCTTCGACGTGGTGGTGGCAGTCTTTGAAGGGATGGCGGACAAAGAGCACCTTTGAGCTCCCTATGTAGAATGTAGTGGTTCCCTAACTAGACTATATAAGGAACATTTGTTCTTTGTCCTGCGGTTATTACAGTTCTGGGGATCCTTGTGTGAAGATACGTGAAGCTCCTTCAATTAGATTTTCTGTTCAGTTTTTGTGAGAAATGCTTAATAACAACCAATGACAAAAGATAAAGGACAAGCCTCCCATGTAACTCAAATCTTCTGGTTTAATCTGCTTCCCTGAGCTCTGAATCCAGAGGCCCAGTGGTCTATGGCTCCCACCAGATGGATGTCCACGGCGGTCGACTCAGCGGTTCCAGTCTTGGTAAGGAGCCACCACTGATTCATCTCTTTGCCAAAACTCATGCCCTCCCTTTTATCCCACCAAACTAGTCACCAAGCTTTCGTCCTTGTGTTCTCCTCCATGGTTCTCAGGTCTGTCCCCTCCACTTCATTCCCACCAACATGGTCCCAGTTAAATCTCCCTTCTTTTTATACTGGGATTACTACACAGGGTCCTCACCTCTCTGTCTCTCTCTCTCTCCCGACCATTCTCCTAGCTGCTGAGGAAGGGATTATGACAAAGCACGGTCTGTCTCCCAACCTCAACGGCACTTCCACGCCTTTGGGTTCAAGACTCTTCTCAGCGTGGCCACCAGTGTCTGCCCACCTTCCTAGGCCCCCCACACCCTTGGGCTCCAGCCCCACAAATAGCTCATGGAATGTGTATGACTTGCTTTTGTTAGTCCCCTTTCACCAGCAACTCCTTTTGCCTGTGTTTTAAATTTAATTAATTTAATTTAATTTAAATAAATTCAAGCATGGTGGATAGAGGCCCCGAGTGAGGGAGCCAATAAGAGGGGGTGGGTTGTGGGCTCTTGATTGACTGGTTTGCATTTAAAGCAAACTCCCAGGCCCATCTTTTGCCTCCCCTAGGAATCAGCTCACCCCGGGGGGTTTGGTCTCTCTGGTCAGCAAGGCTCTAGATGTCAAAACATCAACTACAGAAACTAGAAAATGTGGTTAAAACAGACTAGAATGCCCTTCCTTTCATCCCTGGCATAACTGGTGGATAGCATGTCATGGCATAAGGCTCCAGAGTTTCCCTTGTGGCCTCAGGTAGGCCAGGGAGCACCCCCTGAGCTTTGGTTCCCCATCTGTGGAGGGTCACAGGACAAGATGTGGGTGATGAGACCAGCTGCCAGCTGCATAACGGGCTCTGCATGGACGTCAGTTTCCTCCTCTCCAGCCTTGTCTTTTTGAGAAACAGCTCAGTGTTCCTTCCTCAGGACATTCTCAGACCCCTTGGCCTGGGCTCCTTGTTCCCCTCAAACCCTCGGGTCACCTGTATCTCAGCACTTAGTCCACCAGATAAGATCTGTCAGTCTGTCTGTCCATCTCCTCCCACCCCTTCCCACTGGATGGGTCTTTCGGGGAAAGAACATGACCTCCAGATTCGAATCCTGATGACACACCACAGATCCTGGTTCCTGCTCACAGCAGCTCACTCCAAAAACATTTAGAAAGTCAATGAATTACTCATGGCTTTGCCATGTCCACGGCCTCCCAAAGGAATGTTCCACGTGGGCCCCTCTGGGGAAAGACACTCATGCTTCTTCACCCGGAATCCTCTGTACTTTCCTCTGCTTGAAGTCAGGCCAGGCCATTAGCACATCTGCACATCGGGCTAGGCAGGCACCAGCTGGGGGGTGTGTGTGTGGCTCAGCTCAGGAGCTGATTTCCCAAGCACACCCTGCCATGTGTGCCTGCCACAGATGGCCGAGGCACGCCAGCTAATGAGGCAAAGTCAGGGGTGCCACAGCCTGCTGGGAAATGAGCCATACAGGCTGCTCACCGACGCCTGGCCAGGAGGGATCCTTGGCTCTGGTCCAGACTTGGGCTCCGCATCCCCCCACTCTGGGAGCCTGCTCCTGGCCAAGGCCCCAGGCTTACCCCACAGTAAAGCCAGGTTGCTTTGATTAAAAACCTCAGCCCATAAAAACGGGTGCACTGCATCTTGCCAGGGGGAAAGATCCCATTTTTAATAATTTCTTAATAAGAAAGTGCCATTAAACGCACTTAGGCTCTCACGGTGTAACGGGCAGAATGCTGTCATGGCCCCAGCCTCATTAACTTTTATTACCACTCCACTCTGCTTCTAGAATGACAGGCTTGGCAGCACTCACAGGCTCCAATCCAGGGAGCAGGCAGGAGGAGAAGCCCGTCCAGCTCCAGAAGCTCCTATCTGTGGGGTCTTCCTTTGGCTCAGCTGTCACTAGGGTGCCTCGTGACATTTGTTCCTGGGAAAGAGAGCAGCTGTTTCTGATGTGTGTGCTCCCAGGAGGGCGAGGGGGGCGGGAGGGGAGGGAGAGACAGCTGCTGGGCCAGCAGGCCCCCTCATTCTCTAATCCTGCCTGGGCTGCCCACCCTCAGCACCTCGGATGCCTGGAGCCCTGTGGGGCAGGACATGGCAACAAGCAGCAGGTCGGCCAAGCACACTTCATTCCGTCTTCCAGAAACACTTAGTCAGCTGTTAGTATGTGCCCGACAGCAGATAGGTGTGGAGGGTACGAAGAGTAAATAAAGATTGTCTCAAAGTACTGGGGTTCTAGGAGAGTCAAAGAAGGACCGATGCAAAGAAAGGATGACACCATACCCTCAATCAGAAGCGCTTTCGATTCAACCTGGTGGGAGTCAGGTGGGCTTCCTGGTGGAGGTGAGGTCTTGCTGAGTCTTGAAGGAGGTATGTTAGTACATGAGTAAGTGGAAGGAATGGAGAGACCAGACTGTCCAAAGGAACAAGCAAGAGAGAAAGGGCACCACCCAGCCAGAACACCACATAATCCAGTCACAGACTGCAGTCCGTAGATCCAGATGAGGTCATATCAATTATATTAGTGCTCAGATGTGAGAAAAATAACACCCAGCTAAAATCACTCAAGCCAGGGTTTTCCAGATTTCAGTGCACACACAAATCACCAGGGATCTTGTTAAAATGAAGATACTGAGTGAGAGGATCTGGGGTGGGGCCAAGTTCATTAGAAATGCAGAACAGTGGGGTGCCTGGGTGGCTCAGTGGGTTAAAGCCTCTGCCTTTGGCTCAGGTCATGATCCCAGGGTCCTGGGATCGAACCCCGCATTGGGCTCTCTGCTCAGCAAGAAGCCTGCTTCTCTTTCTCCCTCTGCCTGCCTCTCTGCCTACTTGTGATCTCTGTCTGTCAAATAAATAAATAAAATCTTAAAAAAAAAAAAAGAAAGAAATGCAGAAATGTAATTGATAATATAATCACTATGAGCTGTGGACCACACTTTGGGCAGCAAGAATTGAACGTCAAGGGGAAGCCTTAAAATATCCAGCAAAATACCTGGATCAGGTGGTTCCATGATGGGTTTGGTGGCGCAACAATGTCACCACGGCCTCAGGCTTTTCTGTCTCTCTTTCCTGCCATCCTTAGCACCTCACCCCTCATCTTATATTCTTATAATAAAAGATGGCCATTACAAGCTCTGCACCTCCCATCCTCCCACAACAGAATCAAAGACAACAAAGGGCATTTCTCCTCACCTCTTTCTTTTCACCAGAGAGGAAAATCTCTCGCAGAATAATATTATATTACATATATTATTATATTAAATTATATTATATTATAATTTTCCTCCCAAAATATATATGATATGTATGTAAACAGATATATAGATACATGTTTTTACCTATCTACCTATCTATAGAGAGAGAAAGATTATATGGAATTGGCTCAGTCACAGAGGCTGAGAAGTGCCAGTATCTGCAGAAGGAGTCAGAAGCTGGAGACCCAAGAGAGCCAATGGTGTCATTCCCGTTCAAGACCGAAGGCCGGAGAACAAGGAGAGTCAATGGTGTAAGTTTTGGTTCAAAGGCCGGTGGGCTCTTAAATCCGGGAAGAGCCAATGTCTTGGTTCAAATCTGCGGGCAAGAAAAAGCCAATGTTCCAACTTGAAGGTTGTCAGGCAGGCTTTTGTTTCTATTCTGGCCCTCAGCTGATGGGATGAGACTCACCCACATTAGAAAGAGCAATCTGCTTCACTTTACTTAGTCTACTCATTTAAATGTTAATCTCATTCAAAAGCACCATTTCAGAAACACCCAGAATAATATTTGGCTAACTATGTGGGCACCCCATGACCTAGGCAAGTTGGCACATAAAATTAAGCATCACACCTCCCGGCAGTCCCTCTCTTTGTTTCATTGTCCAGAACTAAGTCATGTACCCACTCACTACCAGTTCATGAACCATGAACCAAAGAAAAACAGGGTCCTGTGATACTTCAACCAATCATGACTGATCCCACACTATTGAACCCAACTTCTACATGTATACTTCCACCAATGCTGAACTGAACAAAACCAGGGTTCTTTAGCAAAAAAGAAGAGAAAAAGTGGCTATAGGTAGGTGAGCAACAGAACTAAGACCCAAACAACCATGGTTCACAGCTCCCACCTCCACCATTAGGCCCCTTCCATGCTCCCATTCATTTCTGGTAATCCCAAAGCAGTGTCCATTGCTACCTCATATGCAGTCTAGAGTGCTGCTCACTACCTGTATCCTCCTTGAGCCCAGCTCTTCTGTGCAGCCTCCACTGCTCCACACTGTAGATCTCTGTTGATGGATCCCAGACTTGATGTGACCCAACATCTTGGCAGACCCTGAGAATGGAGAATGAGAATGGCTCCCTATCAGGTTTGCTTGACTGGAAAGTGCTGAAGTTCAGGGAATTGTTCTACAGATTAGCACATGTGGTCTTTCCTTTCCCATAGCTCACATCTTATCCTAAGGGCTGGCTCTACATGCCAGCCTCCAGGCTGTTCCTAAAAACACTACCTCCCCTTCTGACTTGTACGGATCCACTGATGAATTTTCTCAAATGCCTCAGAGCCATTCTTTGTACTGTGACTCCCTTCTACCAGCACATCTCCATGACCTGGTCATGACTCCTGAATTGTGTGTGGCTCAGTTTCAGATATATTTTGAGTGTTTTCCACAGGGAGTTTCTCTGCTCTCATTTACATCAGTGGCCATAGATATGTGGGGTGGGTGGGGAGAGACATCACTTACTCCATGCACCAGACATCCCTATCTCAGCTGTCTCAAGATGAAGTGTTGAGCTATATGAGACTATATAGTAATTTTTAGTGTAGTTAAAAGTGGAGTGGAGGTTACATCATGAAATGAAGTTGGAGGGAACGCGTGGGTGGCTTAGTCACTTAAGTGTCTGTTTTCAGCTCGGGCCATGATCCCAGGGTCCTGGAATTGGGTCCCACATTGGTCTTTCCCTTCAACATGGAGCCTGCTTCTCCTTTCCCCTGCTTGTGCTCTCTATCTCTCTCTCTCTCTCTCTCGAACAAATAAATAAAATCTTAAAAAAAAAAAAAAAGAAATGAAGCTGGAGTGGTGTGCAAGAATATTCATTCACTCAATCATTCAACAAATATTTACCGAGCAGCAACTCTGTGCCAGGTGCTTTCCTGGACACTGAATGCAATGAGACAGCCATGCTCCCTACCCTCATGCAGTTTACTTTATGGATCACAGAGTTATCCTAGATACATACTGAAGAATTTGGAGTTCTCTAAAAGGTCACAGGGAGCCAAGTGATATAGGATTTAATCACATAAAGGCACAATTAATTAATGGCATTTGTAACAGTTCTCTTTAGGACCCATGCAGAGGTTGAACTAGAGGAAGCAATAACTAAAGGCAAGATGACTATTGTCCATGCAGTTACTTAGGTGAAAAATGATCAAGGTCAGATCCAAAGCAGTGGTCACTGGGTTGGGGAGAAGGAGATAAGTACAAAACACATAAAGGAGGCTGAGTCTACAGGATTTCATGAGCTCACGAAAGACATGACATGAGAGTGATGGCAGAGAGGGAAGAGTCCATGGAGACCTCTCCACTCAGGAATGGCAGGATGGATACCAGTTTCAGGGAAACATGTTAATTTAGTTTTGATCACATTGAACCTGGATCATTGGTAGGACATGAACCAGGCCCATCATGGTTAGATTACAGTCTTAGATTGAAGAAAGAAATTTAGTTTGAACACAGGAGTCATCATCATGTAGTTTAAGTTATTTATATGGATGAGATTCCCAGGGAAAGAGAAAGGATGTAGTTTAGGACAGAAACTTAGATATAATATTTCAGGGCCTGTGAGAGGAGGGAGCCTGAAAAGGGCCCCGAGAAGGAGTAAAAAAATCAAGAGACAACAGAGCCTTTCTGAAAGGAAGTAGGCAATTCATTTGGGACATTTTTATTGAATATCTCCTATGTAACAGGCACTGTTCTAGGACCCAGCAGTGAGGGACAAGGCCAACCTTCATGAGGCCATCAGTCTACAAAAGAAGATGGGCATGAGTCAAGGAAGTAGGAAGTCCTGAAAAGATGGCAAAGCGGTGCCCATTGCTAGCCCCTTCACCAAGCACAACCTTGGAGATGCCAAAGATCTGCAAGAAAAATGTATAAAGTTGAACAACTGAAGTAAAGATGGTGACTTACTCTTAGGGAAGGGAGAGGGGGTATTCATTTTGTACAGAGCGGCCTGGGCAGAGGCGGGCATAGTACCACCACCGGAGAAGAGACTAATACGTGTTCCTTTCTCCTCCATAGGACCCGGGTGCTTGGTGCCTGCCTTACAGCCCCTGTGATGAGGAAACACCATAGTAAATTTGTGGCAACAATAGTAGCCAGGGGGATGAGTAGTGGACACACATAACAACCAAGGAAAACTGATTAGCCCCTGAGCGTTCCTGAATGCCCCACACCTCAAAGACTGGGTAACTGCAACAAGGAAGATAGTTGCTAAGAATGCCAGGGGAGAGTGTAGTGAAGATCCATCTGAGACAAGAATGTCTTGTGAGGGACACTAAATGGGTGTCCTCAAGAACGGAACACAGCACCCTAAGGCCTCCATCCTAAGGCACACATCACCATTGTAAGCCAGGTTTATCACCAGAAGCACATGAACAGGGAGCAGTTACTAAAACAACATCAACAATCCTCATATTATCTAAAATTTTTGTTTTTCCATTAAAAAAATTACATGCAGGGGTGACTGGCTGGCGCCTTTGGCTCAGGTCATAATCTCAGGTCCTGGGTTCAAGCCCCACCTTGGGCTCTCTCCTCAGCAGGGAGCCTGCTTCTCCCTCTCTCTCTGCCTCTCTCTCTGCCTGATCTCTCTCTCTCTGTCAAATAAATAAATAGAATCTTTTAATAAAGTTACATGCTAAAAACAGGAAGTTGCAGTCTGTACTCAAGGGAAGAACATAGTCAACAGAAACTGACTCTGAGCGGAATCAGATGTTTAATTCAGTAACAAAAATTTCAAAAGGGCTAGTAAGAATATGTTCAAAGAAGTAAAGGAAACTGTCAAATAATCAACAGCTAATATTATATCAATGACTGTTATGGACTGAATGTTGTGTTCCCCAAAATGCATATGTTGAAGCTCAACCTCCAATGTGACTGTATTTAGACATAGTGATAGTGAGGAATCCTGTCATGAAGGTTAAATGAGATCACAGGTGTGGGCTGGTACCCACAGAAGAAGAGGAAGAGGCATTCTTCATTCTTTCTCTCCACCAGTGCGAGAGCTCAACAAGAAAGCAGCTGTTTGCAAGCTGGGAAGAAAGTCCTCACTGGACATCAATCTCGCAGGTCCTTGATCTGGAACATCTAGACTTCAAACTGAGAAAATAAACGTTGTTTAGACCACCTAACCTGTGATATTCTATTATGGTAGCCTGAACAGATTAATACAATGACTTCACAAAATCTCAATAGAGAAATAGAAACTATTATAAAGATTTGAACAGAAATTTTATAGTTAAAAAAATCCAATAACTGAAATTTAAAACTCACTAGAGAGGCTCAGTGGGGATTAGAGTTGGCAGAAGAATCAGTGACATTGAAGAGTGATCAATGGAAATTATCCAAATCGAAGAACAGCAAGAATCGGGATTGAAGAAAAATAAACAGAGGGTCAAAGTCCAGCAAGGTACACCAACATACATGCAGTGGGAGTCTAAGAAAAACAGGAAAGGAAGAGAAAGAATAGGGAAATTATTTGAAAAAGTAATTGTCAAGTAAATTTTTGTAAATATGATGAAAAATCCATCAGGGAAATATCATAGTGAAAAGTGTATTTGCACCTGACAAGAGAGTCTCAAAATACATAAAGAAAAAACTGACAGGACTGAAAGGAAATAGAAACAATTCAACAATTATAGACAGAGAATTCAATACTCCTTTCTCAGAAATTGATTGACCTAGACAGAAACTCAATATGGATATAAAGACTTGAACATTCCTCCCCAAAATATCAGAATTAGACATTCAAATACACATTAGGGATTCTCCAGAATAGACCATATGCTAGACTCTTAAACAAGTCTCAGTAAATATAAGAAGAATTAAATAATAGCACATGTGTTTTCTAGTCCCCACAGAATTAATCAGATGTCAAAAACAGAAAGAAAATTGGGAAATCACCAACAATTTGGAAGTTAAACAATACACTTCTAAGTAACCCTGGGTCAAAACAGAAATCACAAGACAAATTTAAAAATATCTTGAATAGGGGGCACCTGGATGGCTAAATCGGTTAAGCAGACAACTCTTGATTTCGGCTCAGGTCATGATCTCAGGGTCCTGGGATAGAGCCCTGTTGGGGATTTGTATTGGGCTTCACGCTCAGCTGAGTCTGCCTGAAGATTCTCTCTTTCCCTCTGCCCCTACCTGATTTGTACACACTCTCCCTCTCTCTCTCTCTCTCTCTCTCTGTAAAATAAATAAATAAATCTTTAAAAAATATCTTGAGGGGCACCTGAGTGGCTCAGTTGGTTAAAGCCTCTGCCTTCGGCTCAGGTTGTGATCCCAGGGTCCTGGGATCTGCGTAGGTCTCTCTGCTCAGCAGGGAGCCTGCTTCCTCCTCTCTCTCTGCCTGCCTCTCTGCCTACTTGTGAGCTCTCTCTCTATCAAATAAATAAATAAAATCTTAAAAATATATATATATAAAAATATCTTGAACTGGATGAAAGTGAAAACATAATGCAAAATTTATGAAATGTAGAGAAAGTGATACCTAGAGAAAAAAAACTTTAAATACTTATATTAGAAAAATTACATGTCTAGAGGTGCCTAGGTGGCTCAGTCATTAAGCATCTGCCTTTGGCTCAGGTCATGATCCCAGTGTCCTGGGATCAGCCCCATATCAGGCTCCCTGCTCAGCAGGAAGGCTGCTTGTCCCTCTCTAGCTCCGCCCTCCCCAAACCCTGCTTGTGTTCCCTCTCTCGATATCTCTCTGTCGTAAATAAATAAAATCTTTTTTAAAAATTACATATCAAATAAATAAATAAATAAAAATTACATATCTAAGACCAATAATCTGAGTTTCTGCCTAAAGAAACTATTAAAGAAAAACAAATCATGCCCATAGTAAATAGAAGGAAATAATAAATATCAAAAAACAAATCCATGAAATAGAAAACAGAAACACAACAGAGAAAATAAAGCAACCAAAGCTGGTTCTTTGAAAATGTCAGAAGATTGATAAACCTTTTGTCAGACTAACCAAGATAAAAGAAAAGAAGACAGAAGTACACATCATGAAGGAAAGAAGAAGCATTACTACAGAGTCTACAAATATTAAAAAATGATAAGGGAAAATTATGAATAACTTCATACTGACTCTAGTGTGTGATTTTTCCTCCATGCTACCAAGCAATTTTGTAACACCAGCTGTGTATCCCACAAGTTCAAACCCATGCTGACACTATCCACCTGGAGATAGCATCAGACCCCACAGGTCAAGAACTCAGTCCATTATGACTTGCTTAGCCCAACTTCGGGTACCAGTTCGAAGTCCAGGATGTCACCTGTGCATCAGAATGACTGTTTATAAATCAGACGTTCCCCGACCCCTCCTCAGGTTTGATTAATTTGCATGGGTGGCTTCCAGAACTCAGAGAAACATGTTACTTACTATATCACTGGTTTATTTAAAAATGATATAATTTGGGAGTAGCTAGATCTAAGAGATATAGAGGTAAGGTATAGGGAAAGGTGCAGAGAGCTTCCATGCCCTCTCTGAGCTCGGCTCTCCTATGCCACTCTCCGTGTATTCATTCCTTTGGGTTTTATGGAGGCTTCATGCACATAAACACAATTGATTAAATCATTGGCCACTTGTTGAATTGAATCTCCAGTGCCTCTTCCCTTGCCTGAGGTGCCTGCTGCAGTGGGGGTGGGGCCCAAAATTTCAAATCTTTTTTTTTTTTTTCCCACCACTCAAAAAGTTTAATTAGGTATTGAAGATTCTGGACCACAAAATGTGTAAGGATAAGACAAAGAATATCAAAATAACTTGTAACAAATTTCTAGAACCTCTCACATATTAAAATTGTTAAGATAAAAATATGATTTACAATACATGTTTGCCATTATGGTATAGTTAAAAAAATAACACCCATACTAAAATTAATTCATCCTACTTATCAAAATTCCTATTATATGAATGAAAATATTCAAATGCTTATAAATAGGTATTCAAAGGTTTCTTTTGAACATTCTTTGGTGTTCATAAAACTGCATATATTATTATAGATCTCTTTATCATACATTTTTTCAGACTATACATTCAGTTTAAATTGGAAATGAAAAAATATAAATTAGATATTGTTATAGAAAGTAGTTACAGGGTAGATATTTTGATTTCATGATGCACAAGTACTTACGGACAAGATTTACTTACTAAATTTAAAATAACTACCTATTCTTTGATACTTCTTATAGATCCACATGTCCCAGAAATTAAAAAAAGAAGCTGTGTTTAAGGCAGAAAATTCAAATGTGAATTGACATTATTTATGATTCTCTCAGCTGGTTGTTTCACAAAATATGGAGCTAAATGAAAAATGAGAACCCTCGCATTGCTTGGATCCCAGCTTGACAAGGAACTTGGAATGGCAGATGCATAACAAGAAATGGAATATTCTACTTCAGAGGAAGAAGACAAGTGATCGAATAACATGCACACAACTTAGTATAAGTTCTTTACCCTAATAAAGTAATTATTCATTTGCAAATATTACCAAAAGTAAAAAAATTTATTTTACAGAGTGGTTGGTTTTTGTAATACATCAATAATGTTATATACTTCCCTATTCTCAATGCTTGTCTCATTTCAGTGGTTGGTTTCTCCCAAATAATTTAGTTTACATTTAAAGTGGCAATACAGCTTTTACTTAATGGATTTAAGTTATAATTAGAAACCAGTTTTATATACAGAAAATCCATAAATATAGAACGTTTTTTCCTATTTTATCCTAGGGCTATGCAAAAGATTGACTAAAAATTTTTCATTTGGGTCTTTGTAATAAACATGTAAATACATTATTTACAATGGAGATGCTTTCTGACAGAAAGTAAACACACAAGTAATTTTGGTCTTCATTAGAATCCATCATTATATGTTCATTTTTGAAGATGATGTGATACATCATGTTCACTCAAATTTTAGGATTCCTTTTATACACATAATTCAAGTAATTATTTTACTTGTACAATTAATGCTTCATTCTGTATTTAAATTTCCTTTAAGAAAGATTCCTTGATCCAATAGCAGGGAGCTTTAGAATTTTTTTCGAATACAGCAAATGTTTCTGTACAATTATGTGCAATTTTCTTCCTTCTGGCAATATTATAAATACCAAGTAAATTAATCTTCATTGTTCATATCCCAAAGGTAATTCTTGAGTTATCTCACATGATGTAATACCATCTTTGTAGTATTTCATGGACTCCATTTGTTTTGTCATAGCTAGAACATCATGAAATCCAGTACTTAGGCCAGACATATGTTGAAAATATGCCTCTTTTTCCACTTGAATTGTTAAATTGTTTACTCCAGCATCTTTAAGTATTCCTGTAACCTGCTGTACAATTCTTTGTTCCAGCACATCTGATGTCACCTGTATATGAATTGTTCCTGCCACAACACTGGCTGAATGACGCCAAAAATGAGGGTCTCGGTATGATATTAATCCTTCAATTTTCTGTATCTTTTCTAAAGCAAGACGTAGCTCTTTTTCATATTCTGGTGGCAGTCTCAAAAGTAGAACCTGACAGGCATCTTTAATCAGTGGAACAACACTGAGAAATATTAATATAGCAATAAAGAGAGAACACAGGGGATCAGCAATGAACCATCCAAACTGCTCTCTAAGAACTGTGGATACAATTACACCAATACTGCCAAGTGTGTCTGCCAAAACATGTAGAAATACACCCTCATGTTAGCATTCATGCCTCTGCCTGCAGATCCGTGGCTGTGACCATGCCCATGGTCACTGTGTCCATGCATATGGTGGGAATGACTGTGATCAGATGAATGACAGCTTCCCTGAGAAGCTCCATGGTTATGGTTATGGGCATGGCTAAAGGCACAGATACCAATAAGGTTTACTATCAGCCCTCCAACTGAGACTGGTGTTAACATATGTGTGTCTAATTCCAGAGGATCAATTAATCTAGCCACTGACTCCATAAACACAAAAAAGGGTATTACCATTAGAAAAAGTCCACTAATAAATCCAGAGAGAATTTCTATTCGGCCATACCCATAGGAAAAAATCCGAGTTGCTTTCCATCTACTCATCAAGGCTGCAAAAAGACCCAGGACCAAAGCAGAGCAGTCAAAGAGCATGTGAAATCCATCTGAGATCAGACCCAGACTATTGGTCAACATGCCATAGAATAATTCAACAAAGGTAAAAAGCAGATTCAAACACAAGAAGTAAAAGATCTGCCTAGAGTCATTCTCCTCAAGAATTTGTTTTAGTGATTCCTTAATAAACCTGGGGATCGATTGGGAGATACGCTGGAAAGCATCACCCATGAAATTATAAAGAGGTCTTCCTTCAGGAGACTATCCAATTAGGGTGCCTTTCTGTCCTCTCTTGGAAGGAGATGATAAGATGTTGGCAGACAAAATGAAGAATATAGCGCTCACTACCACTCCTTCAGACAGGACATGTTCAGTGCTTTCCTGGTGTGCTGCTTTGTTCAAAGCTCGAAGCTGGTCTGTTATTGGATGTGTCCAAAAATTTCCAAAAAGTAGAGCACTAATAAAAATGGGAAAGGATCCATAGCAGGCATATTTGGAAACTTCCATTTTGACTGAACAAATGGAATCGACATAGAAATCCAGGATCATGACAAAAAAGATAACTGTTGTGAAAGGCATTATGAGAGAAAACCAAGACTCGACTTTACTCTCAGTTGTCACAGAAAGAACAATGACCCATGGGCACAAGAGAAGCACAGAAACAAGACGGGATAAAGCTTGAAGACGTTTGGCTCCACCAACATCTACAGAGAGTTTTCTGGAAGCTTGTGATCTGCCACACCTAAGAAGGCAATGGCTGTGTAAAGCATGTGAGTTAGAGCACTGTCATGATGTCCTTCAGGGTGTTCAGCCATTTTAGCCATGAGTTCATCATTGTCGAAAAGCAATAGGCAGATTACAGCAATAATGAAAAAAGCAGCCCCTCTTGTCTTTGCTGGTCCTCCTCCAGAACTAGTGAACAAAACACCGAGTAGTGAGATGACAACAATATCACTGTGTTCAAATAGCAGCAAAGTCCTTAGTGGTCCACAAAGAGTGAGGCCAAAAAACCACAAGAGTGAAATGATACACCCAGCAACTGCATGTTTAAATATTTTGATCCACTGGTGTTTGGTAATACTTTTTCCAGAAGAAAATGGCTTTTGACACAAAACCATAAAAAATGCAGTCCCAAGTTTTAATATAAAAATGAATTGAACAATGTGAACTGCTTTTAGGAGATCGTATGATTCAAAAAGTCCCACAGCCTTCAAAAATTTAGTGAAACATAGTAACACAATATATTTTGTTAATCGAGCGCTGGGCACGTCCACTGGCCCAAGGCCCCGCCGCCGCCGCCGCCGCCGCCGCCGGGGCCGGCTAGCACCTCCCGGCCGAATTTCTCCTCCATTCCGGGGCTCAGGAGCCGCCGCCGCTGCCCCCGCCGCGGGCTTTCCTCATGTCTCGCCGCTGCCGCGGAACAGCGGGCGCAGGCGCGTCACTCCCCCATGGCAGCGGCCCCGTCGTGTCCCCGCAGGCCCGACCGCCGCCGCCGCCGCTGTACCGGGCTCTGGCTCACAAGCACACGCGCGTCGGGACTAGGCCGCGGGCAGTTCCAGCGGCGCCGGGGTCCCTGGAGGCGCACCGGAGCGGACGGAGCCAGGCCACGTCATCAGCTCGAATCTTTTAATCACAGGGCTGGTTCCCCTGGTAACCAGTCCCCATCTTTAGGTTGTCTAGGGGCTTTCCACAAGTCACCTTATTCACAACAAAAGACACCTTTATCAGTCTCGTTACTTAGAAAAATCCTAAGGTTTTTAGAAGTTCTGTGCAAGGCCAAAGACCAAATATACTATAAACCAAAATATGACACCAAGACATGATGCAACTGAGATAAAATGGAAAAAAAATCCTAGGAAGACAAAATTGCCAAGACTGATTCAAGAACAAATAGAAAACCCTAAAAGACCTATTGAAAAGTAAATAAATAGAATTGGTAACTTAAAATATTCCCACAGAGAAAACCACAGCCCAAAGGTGGTCAATTTTAGTGGTAAATTTGCTAATTTCTGTAAAATATTTAAGGAAAAGGTAATACACATTTATACAAAATCTCCCAGAAAACTGAATAAGAGAGAACCTTGCTTATCTCATTGTATGAGATCAGCATTATCTATTACTAAAATCAAAGAATTATAATTAAAGAAAGGCACAAACCAGAACATAGAATTATAAACACAATATTAACAAATAGAGTCCAACGATATAGCAAATGGATAATGCATCGTAGCCTATTGAGACACGTCCCAGGGATCCAAAGTTGGTTCACCATGAGAAAATCAGTTTATGTGATTCACCATATTGGTGGAATAGAGGAGAAAGAACACATGATCATCCCAACAGATGCAAAAATTTTTTTGACAAAATCCAACATCTATTTCTCATTTAAAAAAAAAAAGAAAGAAACCCAACCAGGAACACAAGGGAACTTCCTCAACCTGATAATAGGCATATACAAAAAATCCCTAAACTAAGAGTAAGCAGCTGAATGCCTTTCACTAAGATGAGAACAAGGCAAAGATGTCCTCTCTTACCACTTCTGTTCAACACTGAACTGAAAGATCTAGCCAGAGCAGTAAGTAGGCAAGAGAAATAAATTAAAGGTATGCTGACTGGAAGGGACAAAATAACATTTTAATTTTCACATTATTCTATATGTAGACCCTCTATGGGATGTTTTTTCTATTATCCTACATATAGAAAATCCTAAGAAATCTGTGAAATAAACTTAGCAGTCCTGCAGAATCCATGATCAACATACAAAAATCCATTGTATTTCCATATTCTAACTAATGAAATTAAGAAAACAAGTTCATTGACAATTTTAGCTGTTTCCGAAAATCTGAAACAAGGACAAATCTGACAGAAGATGTTCAAGGTCTATGGATTTGTTTTGCTGTGCTGCAGACTATCATAACCTCAGCAGCTTAGAAATATACTCACAGTTTCTGTGGGTCAAGAATCTGGACACAGCATATCTGAATACTCTGCTTGGGTCACCCAGGCCATGAGCAAAGTGTCAACTGAAGCTATGGTCTCCTCTGATGCTTGGGGACCTCTTAAAAACTCAATCAGCTCGCAGGCAGAATTTAGTTCACTGCAGCTGGAGACCTCAGGGAAGCTTTTGTCCTTGAGGCCAACAGGAAAGTCTTTTCAGTGTTTCATCCTCTTTTAAGAACTCCCCTAATAAAGTCGGGGCCGTGTAAGATTACATCCTTTTTATTAACTCAGAATCCACCACTAGTAACCTCATTACAGGCATGTAATGGGTCCTACCCACACGCTATACTTATGGGTCCTACCCACACTCAAGGGGAGGAGATTACACCAGGTGCCTATCCCAGGAGACAGGAATTTTGGTGGATATCTTTGTTTTTATTTGTTTGTTTGCTTGCTTTAAGATGTTATTTATTTATTTGTCAGAGAGAGACAGAACACAAGCAGGAGGAATGGCTGGCAGAGGGAGAAGCAGGGCAGGCTCCCCACTGAGCAGGGAGCCTGATGTGGAGCTCAATCCCATGACCCTGGGATCATGACCAGAGCCAAAGGCAGACACTTAACTGACTGAGCCACCCAGGCGTTCCTTGTGGTATATCTTTGAACTCTGCCAACCACAACTTGCACTGTAAAGACTACAAAACATGGCTGGAAGGAATTAAAGACCTAGGTAAACAGAGAGGTACCATGTTCATGAGTTGGGAGACTCAATATTTTTGAGATATGAACTCTTTCCAAATTGATTTATAGAGTCAGTGCAATCAAAATTAAAATCCCAACAGACTTTCTTACAGATATTGACAAGTTGGTTCTAAAATTTATATGGACACGTGAAGAATAGCCAAAGAAACCAGCCCAGCCAAAACGACTTAAAAAAATGATCACGGGTGCCTGGGTGGCTCAGTGGGTTAAGCCTCTGCCTTCAACTCAGGTCATGATCTCAGGGTCCTGGGCTCAAGCACCGCATTGGGCTCTCTGCTCAGTGGGGAGCCTGCTTCCCCCTCTCCCTCTGCCTGCCTCTCTGCCTACTTGTGATCTCTTTCTTTCTGCCAAATAATTAAATAAACT
The DNA here is from genome assembly GCF_009829155.1 of Mustela erminea. NCBI lineage: Eukaryota > Metazoa > Chordata > Mammalia > Carnivora > Mustelidae > Mustela > Mustela erminea. The sequence goes on from NC_045628.1 coordinate 77,391,092, forward strand.
CTTAAAAAAAAATCAAAGTTGGAGAATTAACACTACCAGATTTCAAGACTTACCTAATCCTGTACAAGAGAATGCACTGCTCACACAGATCAATGAAACAATAGATTCAAGAAACAGACTCACATACATACATATGGACAACTTTTTTTACAAAGATGCAGAAGCAACTCTGGAGAAATGGTCCATAAAAGAAAAAGGGATACATTAGACTTTGTCCAAATGAAAACTTCTGCTTTTTGAAAAAACAGTAAGAGACTAAAAATCAAGACACAGATTGGGAGAAAATATTTGAAAGTCATATATCTGATAAGAAACTTGTCTCCAGAACATGTATTTATTTCTTAATCTTATATCTCAATTTTATTGAGATATAATTGATAAGTATCACTGTATAGGGGCAAGGTGTATAGCATAATGGTTTGATTTACACATATTGTGAAATAATTAAAATACACTTAGTTAACATGTATCATCTCATAGAAATGCTTGGAAAAAAAAATTTTTTTTCCTCGCTATGAAAACTTTAAGGATCTACTATCTTAGCAACTTTCAAATAAACCATATAGCAGTGTTAGCTAAGGTCATGATATACATCAGACCCCTGGCACTTATCTATCCTATAACTGGAAGTTAGTACCTTGGACCACCTCATCCAGATCCAGTTTCCCACCCCACCCTGCAGCTCCCCAACTCTGGTAACCACAAATCTGATCTCTTTTCTATGAGTTTGGTTTCTGGGGGTTTTTTGTTTGTTTGTTTGTTTGTTTGTTTTAGATTCCACATGACAGTGAAGTCAAACAAGTATTTGTTTTTCTGTCTAGATTGTATCAATTAGCATAATGCCCTCAAGCTCCATCCATGTTTTTGCAAATAGAATGTATTCTTTTTGAAAACCTTTCAAAATTCAAGAAGAAGAAAAGCACTTAATTTTTTTTTTCTAATAGATAAAAGACACACAGATGGCAAAAACCCACGGAAACATACTCAATATCATTAGTCATTACAGGAAAGACAAATTAAAACCACAAATGACTGAAACTAAAAAGACTGATCATGCCAAGCGTGGCAAGGATACAGAGTAACCGGAACTCAGTTTGGAAGTTTCTTAAAAACCTAAACATAAACCTACCATATGATTCAACCATTCCACTCTTAGATCTTTATCCCAGAGAATTAAAAGTACTTGGCCATACAAAGACTTATATATGAACGTCCACAGTATCTCTATTTGTCCTCGCCCCAACTGGGAAATTATCCAAATGCCCATCAACGTGTGAATGGAAAAATGAATATAATAATATATCCTTATTTTTAGGTGGAAGGAACAGAATAAAATATTGATTCATGAAACAACAGGGCTCAGTCTCAAAATAATCATAGTGACTTCAAGAAGCCAGATAAAAAAGTGTACACACTGTAGGATACCATTTATTTAATGTTTTACAAAATGTAAACTAACCTGCAGTGCTAGAAAGCAGATCGATGAGATAGAGAGAGATGAGGGGGGTGGGAGCCCAGAATTAAAAAGGGGTGCGACGAACCTCTGTTGGTATAGACATGTTCATTATCTTGATGGTGGTGGTTTCACTTAGTGGTATACAAGCGCCAAAGCATATCAGATCATGCACTTTAAATACGTGTGGTTTAGGGACACCTGGGTGGCTCGGTCAGTTAAGCATCTGTGTTCAGCTCAGGTCCTAAAACTGCGGTCCTGGGATCGATCCCCATGTGGGGCTCCCTCTTCAGCGGAGAGTCTGCTTCTCCCTCTCCCTCTGCCCCTTCCCCTGCTCATGCTCTCTCTGTCTCTCAAATACATAAGCAAAGTCTTAAAAGATTTTTTTTTTAAAAGATAAATAAATACGTGTGGTTTATTGTCTGTCAACTCTACCTCGATGAAACTATTTAAAAATGGTCAAGTTAAACATGGTTGGCACGAGCGCCCCTGAGGTGGCACAGGGATTGCTGTCGCTCACCGCCAGTGGGTACAGACTGTCAGGGTGTTGCTCTCTCAGTGCTGCTAAGTGCTGATCACTTGGCAAGGGGCGACTGCCAGATCTTCCCATTATAAAGTGCATTTTCCTTTTGCAATTAATGAATGATTTATAGAATGATACATCTGCCCTGTACAAACACCCTCTTCCTCAGTTCCCCTTCTACAAATGTTTGCAGCACAAGTCAGCCAAGTATTTCTTTAAAGTTCCAGATACTAAATTATTTACGCTTTGTAGACCACATTGTCTCTATCTCAATTATGTGAATCTGCCATTGGACTACAAACGCAGGCATTGGCAACACAGTGATGAATGAGCATGGCGGTGGTCCAGTAAAATCTTACTTATGGGGGGGCCTGGGTGGCTCAGTCATTAGGCATCTATCTTCGGCTCAGGTCATGATCCCAGAGTCCAAGGATTGAGCACTGCATCAGGCTCCCTGCTCAGCGGGAAGCCTGCTTCTCCCTCTCCCACTCCCCGCAGTTGCGTTTCCTCTCTCGCTGTGTCTCTCTCTCTGTCAAATAAATAAATAAAACCTTAAAAAGAAAAAAACCTTACTTATGGATGCTGAAATTTCAATTTGTATAAAAATTTCATGTGTCAAGACATATAGCTGTCCTTTGGATTTTGTCAACTATCTAAATTTTTTAAAAACATTCTCAATTCATGGGATATACAATATCAGAGAGATGGTGGGCTGGATTTGACGGGTAGAAGGTACTTTCCTGAGTCCATGTTTTAAAGAATTCAGTTATTTCCCAACCCAATTATTTCACTGGTGTTCACCAAATGGTAATTTTCTCATTCAATTGCTCTTCTACCCATATTAACTGACATTCTTCTGTAAAGAATGGCTTCTTGTCAATGAGGAATGCAAAACACTTTCTCCTCAAAAGGCAGGATACATGTTTAATTCTCTCCCTTTAATTACAGATATGTAGAGAAAGAAATTTGTGTAACTGTCATAACCCATGGTGGGAAATGATTTTTTCTCCCTTTGTCTGTAAAATTATGGAGCCATTGATTTTTATTTATTCAACCATTAACAAAATATTTATCTATTTAATTATAATCAACCTTAATTTTTTTTTTCTTCCAGTGCTCAGACTGTCCCAAATTTGGCTATTAGGAAACCCCTTCAAATCTGTGTGTTTTTGGTACAACTCCATTAATCTTTGACAGATTCCTTACTTTTTGGCGCATGATACATCAAGGTCCCCTTATCCTTCTGCCTAGATGTGAAATCAGCCATATCTCCAAAAGCTCTGATTCCTTTAGTTAGGTCAATATTAGACTTAATTATACTATACCATACCATACCATACCATATGGCAATTTTCTAGCTTTCAGCCTAATACTGAGAAACCAGGGTATGGACCCAAGTGTGCTCATTGCTGCTGTGTGTCATAGTTTTGGTGCCTTTCAGTAGACAGAGCTAGGAAATACTTTTTATTTTTAATTGTGAATTTACACCAAGATTATCAGTTCAAAATCAACAAAAAGGTTTTCTTCCTTAATTTTATGTCTTTTCTCTCTCCCTGAAAATCTTGACTCATTGCATCCACAGATTTGCCTATTTTATCCTACAATATACATGAGTTTCAAAATTACCATGTCAACATTACTACAGAAAATAAAACTGAATGTAATTTAAGATTTCTCTACTGTTCTTTTCAACCTGAGAATATTTTCCAAGGTCGCAGATATGCCACATTTCTAGAGAATCAGACATGCAACAAGGTCTTCAGAGTAAGAACACAGTAGTCATGACATGGCACACACAAAGGAGCAAGGGAAGAGAGCAGTAAGTTCACAGAAGGTCCATGTGTGGAGGATTGTAACCAAAGACATCTTTCACTGTGGTGGTGTTTCAACAGAGGCTCCCCAGCTGAAAATAACAGATGACAAGCGCCCACATAGTCTAGAGATGTTGGACTATCTATGTCAGACGTTGCTCGGAGGTGCCCCCGACACCCTGGCGTCTGAGAGAGCAGTTGAGGTAGGGGGATGTGGGGAGGAGAATGGATGGGGGTGGTTAGTGGGAAGGAAGGATTTCTTAGCGAAGAGTTGTCAGGACACTGGTGTCACCCCTCACCCCCATGGAGGAGAGGTGGTCCTTTCCCCCACACTTCCAGACAAGCGAGGGGACTCTAGCCTCAAGACCAAAGCAGGAAGCAATGCCAGAGGGAGCGGTAGGACCCAGAGGAATGTGAGGAAGCTTTGACGGAACAGCTGAGTCGGGATTATCCCCTCTGCTTCTACCCAAACCCCAACAGCTGAACAACGGAGTGAGCAATGTGAGACCTGAGACGAGCTTTCCTGGCTGGGATCCCTTTCTGGCCCCTCCAGTCACTCCTGTGGGATAAGCCTGGGTGGTGAGGCCGGTCGTCAACATCCTGCCCCACTCTCCCCCTCTCCTTCTGCCCTTCCTGATTTGTGCAGCTTCTCTCGGATTCTTAAAACTGTGTGTCTAGGGAAGCAAGGAGGCCGCTATGATCTGCCATGAGACGAGCTCTGCGCGCTCTCTGCTCCCTTCAGTTAGGGATTTGGTGGCTATTCCCAGGGCACTCCTCACAAACCTTAGCACATTCCTTCTGGCTGCAGAGCCCAAGGCTCCACACTCTGCCTGACTGAGACCTTGAAGCAAGGGGGACATCATTCACAGAACCAAACACTGGATGTCAGGAGCCCAGAGGAGTCACTGGTCTTGTCCAGATGTGGTGTGTGGCCCCCCTTCTCGCACCCAGCCCTTCAAATGTGTTGTTTCTCTTGCTTATAACCTCCCACCTGTTCTACCACACCCTCTGCTCCGCCCCTGTTTCCCCAGAATAATCCCCCACCACCAGACATGTACACCCCCGCCAGCACCAGCCCGCACTTTGAGCTCACACCTCTGACCCTGCTGCACTTCTGGAGAGTCTGCCCAGATCACACACCTCTCTGACGTGTTTTCTTGAATCATCTTCTGTTCGTTTTGTGGGTTCGCTGGGTTTGCAGTGCCTGCCCTGGTGTCTTTTGCTGACTCTGCCAGCTCCAGGATCTTTTACATTAGAAGCTCCAGGTCGATAGCTTCCAACATTAAAAAAAAAAAAAGAAAAGAAAAAGAACATTTGTGTATGTTTGGGAAACCACATAATAAAAAGTAAATAAATGTGAGGTCCTCAGAAGTTTAACACTGGCTCTGACTCCCCCACCCTCGCCTTGCCCCACACCTCATGAGTCACTCACGGCCATGTGGCAAGATTACGAAGTCTAATTAAGTAATGCAGCTGACAAACCACTTCCAAATACAGTCCGTGGTGCTTTCTCTTGATGTAGGTGTTCCTAAAAATCACTAGACTAAGCAAAATTAAACAGCTCAGGGCCAGGGGAGTCAATGTGATTTCCGCACCATTTTAAATGCCATCAGTGACACGTTCCAAGAAAGAAGATGGGACCCGAATAAAAACAAGGAGGTTAGAACATGTGAAGTGGTTCATAAATAACAGAAAACATGACAGTGAATAGGGCACTTTCCCTTGAGAAGGACCCTGAGGTGTGCTCGTAGAGGAGGCTGGGAAGGGTTGTGGCATGTCTGTGATCCTGAACAGTGGAAAGAGCATTATTTGAAATTGATCAGAAAGAGGGAGCACCCTTGATGATGGGTGGGTTTATCGCCCTTGGTTTCCCTTGGCACCAAATATCAAAGGTAAGCAATCTTCTCTAGCCTTAAATCCTGAGACATGTTTTTCTGCCTTTGAGATTCAGGTCCCTTGCGGCATGTGTTTCTGATAGATAGCGGTTTCGTCAAAATGGAAAATCGAATCCAACATTATAGACTTCTTTTACAATTTTCTATCACCGTTTCTAATTTTTCTCATCTGCACTTAGTGCTTTGGAAATTGTAGCAATGGTTGCTTGAAACCACAAAATGAGCCGTTCCTGGCACTGGGACGGAGTTACTTCTGCAGGACTCGGCAATTGCCGTTAAGATCTTCGTATATAAATAATGCTTTCCTCACCGCTGGGACTCTTTGGGGTTTGGAGCAAGCGGGCTTAGACATGTTTGGGATGTTGGATGAATATTTGTTTGCTGTAATATCAAAAAGCACGCATGTGCAAAAACATCGCAAAGCACCACCTTTTGAGAGAGTGCACGTGGTGAACCGAGGTAGCTAGTAGCTGAGGTGTGAGCACGTGCGTGTGCATGTGCACGTGTGCACATGTATGCACATGTTTTGTGTGTTCCTACCTAACTCAGTTCAAGTGGGTGCAGATCACTGTTCATAGGCAAAGGCAGAATGCACGTAACTTTTCCACTGTTCCCTAATCTATCAATTGCTTTGAAACAAATTCACAAGTGCCATAGCTGAACCCACTGTAAGTGAAAATGACTGTTTCCACAGAGCTTTCCTTTCTACTGAACACCATGGTGTGTCACTGCACTGGAGTATTTATTGATTTTGATCTCCTTTATTTCATAAACACAATACTCCTGAATATGGGTTTCATTAACCAGAAAAAAATAGACATTAAAAATCTTTTTAAAAATAGGGGCATCTGGCTGCTTCAGTTGGTAGAGCATGTGATTCTCTTTTTGTTTTTTTGGGTTTGGGGTGGTTATTGGCTTTGTTTGTTTGTTTGGAGAGAGAAGGCAGGGGGAGGAGCAGAGAGAGAGGGAGAGGGAGAATCTTAAGCAGGCTCCATACCCCTCGCGTAGCCCAACAGGGACGGGGCTCTATCTCAGGACCTTGAGGTCCTGACTTGAGCTGAAGTCAAGAGTTGGACACTTCACTGACTGAGCCACCCAGATGCCCCCTAGAGCATGCGATTCTTGGTCTCGGGGTCATGAGTTCAAGGCCCATGTTAGGCATAGAGCTTACTTAAAAAACAAAACAAAACAAAACAAAAAAAAAACCCATAACTTTAAAAAGTAGAGAAGAGCACAAGAAGAGGAGGAGGAGGAGGAAAGGGAGGCGAAACACCAAAGGAGAAGCTGCATCTCCTTCTGGAAGCTGGTACATGTTTGGGGGGGGCGGGGGAGGGTGTTATGATACACCTTTCTTAACATATCTAGGCTTAATTCCAGAGGGTCCCTAGAAGCTTGGAAAATGTTCTTCATATCAATAGTGTCCACATTAAAGATATTAAAGACTGCATCAGTAGTGTCTGGATTACGTTCATTCGTATCAGGCTAAGAATTCTTCTAAAGTCATATTTGATTTTAGCCCTCAAGTTACCAACTCAGTAAGTAGAGAGCAGAGACAGAACCTAAGTGGCTCCAGAGAAAAACCAGCCGCCCAGGACAGAATCCAGCCCTTAGGAAACGCTGCCTCCTTCCTGCAGAGGACACACAGGGGAATGCTTGGTCCAGAACGATGTGACCCCCCCACGCACTGGCCTTCCAAGCTGACAGGCGCACAGATGTGGCCGCGCTCAGTGACTCTCTTCTGGGGCTGCTTTCTATCTCAGAGAACAGCACCAGCTGCCGTCAGAGTGGAAGGTGCCGGAGTGGAAGGCTGCCCACCTCTGGATGTCCATTTCCATCAGATGCTTCCCCTCTGCTGTCTCAGATTCCCTCACCAGCCCCCCACTCTGTAAACTGCCTCCGTGTTGTTATGCTAATTACACTGGTTCCACACTCAGCCTGAAGATGGAGGGAAAACCTGCAGCTCAGAGGAGCCCCTGGCTGGCTCAGGGGAACCTGCAACCCTTGATCTCAAGGTTGTGGGTTTGAGCCCCGCACTGGGTGTCAAGATTATTTAAAAATAAAATCTTAAATAAGAAAAAAAAGGCAGCTGAGGTGAATTTGTCTCCAGAAGCCCCATGGTGGTCACAACAGCAAGGGACAGGACATGGAGAAGAAAGGGGTGCCCTGGTGTAATGAGATACAGTGTGTGAGGTAGTCACATGGGGGAGAGCCACAGAGAGGGCGAGCAGACAACTACGGAGTGCCTACCGCAGGCCAGGCAGAATGTCCAGCACATCCCCGAATAGGGAGCCCGGCAGACCCAATCCCCCTCAAAAGAGCCAGCAGCTGGGCTAGGGGGCCCTGGGAAAACGCAGGTGAGCAGGGACAGAGTGGGGCGGGGTGATTCCTGTACCTGGGGGTGGGGGGCGCAAAGGGGTCTAAGTCTTCCCGAGCAAGACTTCCCGAGAGCACCCACGTAGGGGAACAAGGGTGGGTTCGCTTCGCCTCTCCATTCCCAGAATTCACAGACTGCCTGCCTCTTGCCAGGTCACAAGAGAGCATCTTGTTGGTCACCACAGAACTACTGGATGGTGAGAGAGCAGAGAGCACAGGATGGGCCAGGAAGAACCAGGAAGAAGCTGGCAGGTGGAAAGTCTCAGGGTGTGGGGCAGATGGGAACCGCTCACCAGTGAAGGATGGCTGACTGTCCAACGTGGCCTAGCCACACATTTCAATATTGTACAGTGGTTTAAGAAAAGCTACTCTGAGATTTTACAACAGGAAAAATGTTATAATAGAGTATTAAATCTTAGGTCAAGAAATAAAATTGTATTATATTCACACACATTTACACATGAACACCTGGTTATCATAAGGCTACTTAGCACTGTAAATTATTTTTTCCCCTTGACATTGAAGTCATTCATTCATTCATTCATTCATTCGTTATTGAGTATCTATTAGGTACTAGGTTCTAGGGATACGAGAAAACCGCCTCAGCCCTCAAGGACCTCCCAGCCTTCTGGAAGAGCTGGGAAAGGTAACAGGTGATTATAATAGTACAGCTGGGACACCACTGACAGGTGTAAGAGAAGGACGTGTTCTTCTATTTCAAATTGCTTGTGTTTATAAAAACACAAGCACTTCCTTTTGCCAAACTCCATTCTCTACTTCACACTTGTGGGTGCTCCTCCCAGGGCTGACATCTGACTGTGGTCACCCCAGGCTGGGTAGGCCAAAGGTTTGGGCATCTGGAAGCTAAGAGGAAAGCCCAAGTTGGTTCTGCAAACAGCACATGTGGCCGTGAGTCAACATTCTTCTTCCCAAAGTGGCAGTGCTCACCCAACATGCAGTCTGACAGCCAGAGACCCAGTTGGTGAGGTGCCTGCAGGTGCAGAACAATGGGCAGGGGCTCTAAAAGCGAGTCCTGGTAATACTCATTCTCACTCTTCCGTTGCTCTGAACTGAGCTCTCTTGCCCTCGGCCCCCACCAGCCCTTGTCCGGAGAGGTGATGGGCTTGCATATCCACAGACGTGTTTCCTGTGTTACTCTTCCCTGCAGAGACAGCCTCTGTGCTCTGCCCGAGTTCCATGTGTCAACAGTAGTAACTGCACAAATGTTGCTTTCAAAGGGCTTATTATTCCCAGTAATCATAATAATAGTGACAGTCATTGTGTTTGGAGCCCATCCTATGATTAGGGTCAGAGATAAAGGTTTTATGTTCCTTGTCACATTTAATGCTTACCACAACCCTATGAGCCAAGTAGACTATTATCCCAAATTCAACAGATGAGCAAACATAGAAAAATTAATTCTCTTGCCCAAAGACATGTAGTTAGTAGGTGGTAGAGCTGGGTTTTGAACTCAAGTCTGATTCCATAACTAGTGGGTTTAACCCACCTCCTAGGTCAATGCCAGACTAAGTCCTTTAGGAGCTAAATAGTCACCAAGGACCTTTCTGCTCCTGGCTGTTCCCTTTGCCTATAGTGTCCCCTCCCCATATCTACATAACTCCTTCCAGCATCCTGTCTGGAATGGCGCCTCTTTCTCTGTATTTCCCTATCCTTTCCCCTGCTTTATATATTTCTTTATTTATTTGGATATTTCTTTTATCAAGCTATAACTGACATATAATATTGTGTCAGTTTCAGGTATAACATACAATGATTTGATACCTGTATATATTGCAAACTGATCAGCACAGTAAATCCAGTTAACATCTATCAGCATAGGTAGTTTATAAATTACTTTTCTTGTGATGAGAAATTTTAAGATCTACTCTCTTAGCAGCTTTCAAATATACAATGTTTTATTAACTATAGTCACCAGGCTGAACATTACATCCCCAGGACTTTTGTTATTTTGTAACTAAGGGTTTGTACCTTTTGATCACCTTCACACATTTCTGCTTTATTTTTGTTCATAAACTTACCCTTACCTGACATCGTAGGTAAGAGTATCTATCACGTATCTATTATTTGTTTATTATCAATCTCCCCATTAGACTAAGAAGTCCTTGGTGGGGGAGGGGGGACATTTGTTTTGCTTACTGCTGAATCTCTAACACCTAGAAGAGAGTCTGGTCCACAGAAGATACCGCAAAAAAGATTGTTGAATGATTGGACAGATTTCATGCTAATTAAGATTATGCAAAATTGGAGCTCCTGGATGGCTCAGTCATTTGTGTGTCTGCTTTTGGCTCAGGTCATGATCTCAGGGTCCTAGGATTGAGCCCCGCATTGGGCTCCATGCTCAGCAGGGACCCTGATTCTCCCTCTCCCTCTGCAGCTCCCCCTGCTTGTGCTGGCTCTCTCTCTCAAATAAATAAATAAAATCTTTTTTTTTTTTAAAGATTATGCAAAGCTGAAATGGTACCAGGTAAAATATTAATAAAGACTCACTTTATTTGCAAAATTTGAAATGTTTCCAAAATGTAAGAATTCATTAAGAGTCACCAGATTTTGAAGCTGGTAGAACAGGAAATGGTAAGCCGTGTTCCTGCTGTTAATCTTGGTTAAAAGAAAAGCCTCTCTTTCTGTACTTCTAACACTCTGACACTGAAAGTGTGTTTTTTTTTTCCTACACCAAGTAATCTTCCAGTTCTTAGCAGACACTGAATGCGTGTCCTACAGTCTAATTTAATTCTGGCAAAAACGGCCCAGTTAGCCCAGGCCCCACAGGCCGAGGGCTCAGTCCCACAAGACTTCCTCCCAGCCTCAGCCACCAATCACAAGTAGAGGGTCCCCAGATTGCCACAACTTCTGTCCAACTTGGCTACAGAATCAAAGATTCCAACAGCTCCCCCTTCAGGCCCTCTCAGGTTCAGTAATTTGCTAGACCATCTCACAGAACCCAGGGAACAGTTTACTTGCTATTACTAATTATTATAAAGGATTCAGCTCAGGAGCAGCCAATGGAAGAGATGCATAGGGCAATATGGCATGAAGAATGGCATGGGAATGGCGTGAAGTTTCCACACCCTCTCCAGGTAGCTCCCCAAGTTCATCTTCCTTGATGCTCTCCAGCACCTTCAGTCAGTCTTTGTGAATACTTCCTTACACAGATCACGTTTTTGGCCACCAGTGATTGAACTCATTCTCCAGCCTCTCTCCCCTCCCCAGAGGTCCAGGGATGGGACTAAAAGTTCCAGCCCTTTAAAAAAAAAAATTTATTTATTTATTTATTTATTTGACAGAGCAATCGTAAGTAGGCAGGCAGAAAGAGGAGGAAGCAGGCTCCCCACTACACAGAGAGTCCAATGCGGGGCTCTATCTAAGGACCCTGAGATCAATGACCCGAGCTGAAGGTAGAGGCTTAACCCACTGAGCGACCCAGGCACCCCATGTTCCAGCCCTTTAATCACTGGGTTGGTGATACTCTAGGATACTCTAAGATACTCAAGGGTTGGGTAGGTTCCTTCGGCAACCAGCCCCCATACTCCTAGACTCACCGCAGTAACAGAAACTCAGGAGTGGTTGCAAAAGGGCCTGGTTATGAATAACAACTATCATTTGGGAAATTCCGAGGGCCCTAGAAACTCTGTGCCAAGAACCTGGGAGGAAAACCAAATACTAATTTGTTATATAACATTAGGAACTCTGTGCCAGGAACAGGGTCAAAGATCCAATATGTATATTTTTTATGACATTTGAGCTGGAGACTGGGTTGGGGTTTGGGATCCCCTGAGCCAGGCTGTTCTTGAATCCCGCAAATCCCGTGAGTGATTTTGAAGACTGGCGTGCTTTTATTTTATCATTCTCTAACATTGTAATTGGAAGTATTTTTGGTGCCTATTAAAATGTCATTCAAGTATTCACTAGGTACAGGTGCTGAAAAATCTGCCTGAAATTCATTAACTTTGGAGCAGAAGTTAAATGTGACAAAACATGTCACGGAGAAGCCCACTGTGCTCCGCCAATCCCCCGCCCTGGCAACTGTGGAGAGAGAACGTGGCAAAATATTACAAAGCCAACGATGGAGAAGATTTAAAGCAACTCTCAGCCAAATAAATAAATAAATAAATAAATAAAATCTTTAGGGGCACCTGGGTGGCTCAGTCAATTAAGCGTCTGACTCAGTTTTGTCTCAGGTCATGGTTTCAGGGTCCTGAGATGGAGCCCCCGTGACAGGCTCTGTGCTCAGTGGGGAGCCTGCTTGAGATTCACTCTCTCTCTGTCCCCCTAAAAAAATTTTTTTTAATCTTTAAAAAAATAAATAAAACATTTTTAAAAAGGGGTGTCTGGGTGGCTCAGTGGGTTAACGCTCTGCCTTCGGCTCAAGTTATAATCCCAGGGTAATGAGATCAAGCTCTGCATTGGGCTCTCTGCTCAGCAGGGAGCCTGCTTCCCTTCCTCTCTCCCTGCCTGCCTCTCTGCCTACTTGTGATCTCTGTCTGTCAAATAAATGAATAAAATCTTTAAAAATAAATAATTTTTTTTTTAAAAGAAGGCCCTGTCTTCCTGCTTCGTATTTATTTCTGCAGCAACAACCTTAAATTATGTGAGTTGAAAGTCACTTCCTGCCTAACCCAAGGCCACCCTTTACTACAAGGTCTCAGTACAAAGTCTTCCCTTGTTTGCAGCTCCGGTCCCTAGAGGTGTCTGGAGCCTCACCTCTCCACCAAGGGGGGTTGTTACCCCTAATAGAGGTTAGAGCAGAGTGGGTCTGTCCAGCCACAAGGGTGGTTTTCTGGCAGGGGGGCTGCTCGGTCCCCTGTGGGCAAACCCCAAAGGGCCACGGCAGTCTTTCAGCTTGCAGTTCTCCTCTCCTTGATGGCAGGAGCTTGCCATCAGCTCCACGGACTAGAGGGGCTTCTCAAGCACAGACCTTAGCATTGGCAAATAAATGCCTAACCTATGCAACCAAAACAGACGTCAGGCTCTGACCCAAGAGTAGACCATCTCTTCTTCCTTTGCTCTGAAAGTGCCTTTCAGCAGCGAATGCCAACTTTAGCTACCTCTCTCAAACATGGCACCGTCAGCGAATAAGGAACAGAAACTTCCAGGGCAAACTCGGCCCCCCCACACTCCGCCACCCCACCCCAGGGCCTTGGCACAGCTCTGCCTTGAAGAGACTGGAGTTCTGTTTGCAGCCTGGAGGCAGATCGCCCCACCCACCGGGCCCCCTAGATACCCTGAGGCTGCCCATCCACCCCTCCCTTGTTCAAGGAAGGCCTTGGCCCCTGAGCCCATAACTCCTCCCTTGTAAGTCCCACCCCAGGGCTGTCACATCCAGCAGGCTGGTCCCAGAGCTCTGGCCCTCCCCCATTATCCCTCTCCCCACCACCCCCCATCTCAGCCACTTCTCTCAATATACCCGCTGTCCTGCACCCTCATCATCCCAAACTTTGGACTCTGCTTAGTTGGCAATTTTCCAAAACTTTAAACACTCATTCTGGCAGCAGGCACCACACTTACTCTTTGACAGCACGCACTAGCCCATCTTTCTGTGCTCTTCCTGGTGATCCTTCCTTCCTGGGCGTTCCTGGGCAGCCCAGACTTGAACCAGTGCCACCAACGGCCCCACTCCCTGTCCTCCTTGCAAACCTACCCGGCCAAAGACATGGTGGGCTCTCTGTGCCATGTTCTCTCTCTCTCTCTCTCTCTCTCACACACAGGCTTAAACTATCAGAGAATGTTCCCCAGGCATGAGTTTGGTATCACTACAAATCTGTGGCCTGTAGCCCCCAGCAACCTCGGTGCTGCTGGCAGTTCTTCTCTGGGTCTCGAGTCTCTTTTCTAATTCTCTCAGAAGTGATTTCACACCTTCTTTAATCTCCCTGTGGCCGCTTTCCTACCAGTACCCACCCCTACTCCTCACCCATGACTCCTTTCCCACACTTCCCCGGATCCCAGTGCCCCCCACTCCTCCTCCGAGTGATAGGCTCCCTGCTGCCGCCCACCTCAAGCCCCCACTTGCACCTGGGATCCCTCCCAGCCCATTCTCGAAGGATTGTGGTCCTCTGAGTAGCGGCCCCCAAAGATGGCAAGTCCGGATCCCTAGAAGTTGTCAATCTGACCTAGCTGGAAGGTCTTTTCAGAAGTGATTCCATGAAGGATTCTGAGGTGAGGAGACTTTTTTCGGGTACCCGGTGGGGCCTAAATGTCAGTATGTGTCCTTGTAAGATAAAGGCCGGGGGAGAGTTCACAGAGAGACGAGAGGAGGCCATGGGACCCAGGCAGCAGGATTTGGAGATTTGTGACCCCAAGCCAAAGAACACCTGGAGTTTCCAGGAACCAAAGAAACAAAAACCAGATTGCCCTCTAGAACCCTCAGAGGGAGAATGGCCTCACCAACAACACCTTGATTTCAGACTTCTAGCCTAGTGTCCTAGTCAGGACACTGGGACATAGGAGGAAAGGCCGGCGGGACATGTGGCACTGAGGAAGGAGAAAGTTCTGTCCATACCCAGCATGCACCACGTTCTGCTGGGGCTCAGCCCTGGAACGCAAAGAGGAACAAGAGCCAGGCGCTGCTGACTGGCACCCCACAGCCCGCGGCACAGTACCTGTGCAGGGAAGCGGACAGGAAGGGATCAGACGTGCCTAAAGGAGATCTCTGAGTAGAAAGGCCTTTGACAGGTGTTTGGGCTTTTCAAGACTGCCAGGAACGTGTCACTTTAGGCAAGCAAGGGGCTCTTCTCCATAGCTTCTCTGGAAAGCAGGAAAAAGAACAACAGAATGAAAAAGACCCAAGGAGTCATAGGAAATAGGCTGAGTGGAAATAATGGGGAGATCACTATGGGTGAGAGGCACTGGGTTCTAACCCTCTGTTCTGCTCCTCATGAGTGAGAGGGAGAATTCTCCAGGCTCAGACTGTCTCAGCCATGAGAAGATCTGTCTTGATTAGGAATAAGCCTAAGGAGCAAAGGGCCTGACACTGAAGAGGCCGTCACTGGAGGTGGCTTCAGTGTCACCAGAGAGTCACGAAGGTCCTCAGGCTCTACTTCTGTACTATTTGGTATGGGCGCTGGGCGCTCCAAGAATTCAACTTCAAACTTGCAAGTGACCGACTTCAATGCTGCCTCAGAGTCATCCCCAATATGTAGTGGACCCGCTCAGCCACACAGATCACAACTCAGGAGAAATCCGGCCCAACAAAGGTGGAGTCCATTGGTACCACAGGACGGCGGGCATTTTTGCTGTTCTCCCTAGGGCTCCTTTCAGAATTAAGGAAGGATTTCAGCTTTCTACCAGCTCCACGGATTTACGTCGGTCTGATTAACACGGATATTCACCAATGAACATTCAATATGAATATTTAGCTAGAGGCAGCGACCTTAATGGTGGAGCATAAACACGTTGGGGGAAAGGAGCAGATCTCCATACACTGTACGTCAGAAGCCAGTGGACGTTGGAGGCAGGAGCTTCCTACCTCTCTTGAAAGATGGAGATGCTGCAGCCTCATCCAAGATTATACCACAGGCTGCCCATCCTGGAAGCAAGCACTCAGCCCTCCTCTCTATCACTTCACACCCCACCTTGGGTCCCAAGGGGGGGTACATGACCTACAGGGGAGAAACTAGTTCTATGTTGCTGGGAAAAACACAGAAGGAACGTCATGGAATGTTCTACTTAATGGGCCTGTGAACCTTCACAGCCTGTTTTTCTGCCCTTTTCTGTTTTATAGGCTTCTGTCAAAACTCTCTCCTGCTGTCACCACCTGCAGCCTTCAGGCCTGGACATGCCTTCTAACATTTCCCCTGCCCTGTTTGTACAGGTCCCTTGCACACTGGTCCCAGCCCATCCCCAACAAAAGTCAAAACAGGTTCTTGTGGTTTTATGTCAGCCTGAGGAGTGTAGGTACTTCCCCTATAAATTCAAGACAGAGAATAAGGCCAAAGGCTGACTGTTAACCTGCCAAATAATTTCTAGCTATAGACAAGAGGCATGCAGTCTTAGTCTCTTCTCCAAGAACTCCGTCTTGCAAATATGACGGAGTGATAGCAAGGGGACAGGTGGAGAGAGAAAGTGACAGAGTGCACAGTGAAAGGGAATCTGGCGCCTTGGGTGGAGGTGAATTTTGAAATCATGTCTGTAGGTTCAGAAAGAAAATATATGTTTATTCTTTTCCTTCCCAAAGATTGTTTACTGAGCCGACAAGCATGCCTGGCCGTTGAGACCAAAGCACAGGAGTCCTGACTGAAGTAATGCATTTGAGGGACTTTAAGCTCTAGATTGGATTTAAGGTACATGAATCTTACCCTAGATGGCGGTCCGCACTGCCAACATGAAGATCATGTAGACATTAAAAGAGCCTCACCTGTGGTTATACGCATCGTACTTAGTCCTATGTGCGTCCAAGTTCAGGGTTTGTTCATTCATTCAACAAACACCTCCAAGCACTTATTATGGATTGGGTAGATGAATAAAACACAATCTCTGTCCTTAAGGAGCTCATTAGGCTACGATAATGTGAAACACATTCTCTTATGACAGACATAATGTGATGGGGTAAGGATTGAAGAGTGCTCAGGGGCTCCAGCCTGTTGGTCAGAGGGCTCCAGGGAGACGGAACCAGTGGGACATCATATATATTATAGGAGTACTGGGTAGAGAGAGATAGGTTGGTTATAAGGCATTGCCTCGTGTGATTCTAGAAGCTGAGAAGGACCAAGATCTACAGTGGGCAAGCTGGAGACCCAGGAGAGCTAACAGTGTAATTTCTAGTCTGAGTCTAAGTCCAAGGGCAGAAGAAGACTAATGACCCAACTCAAAGGTAGGCAGAGAGACCAAATTCCCTTTTTCAGCCTGTTTGTCTAGTTAGGCCTTTCATGGATTAGACAAGGACCACCACATTGGGAGGGCCATTTGCTTTATTCAATCCACTGATTCACATGTTAATCTGATCCTGACACTTTTCTAGAAGGCCAACTCCCTCAAAGTAATGCCCAGAATGATGCTTAATCTAATGTCCGGGCATCCCGTGGGCCCGTCAAGTTGACAAATAAAAGTAACCATCACAGGTAGGCAGAAAGGATAGAGCCTATAAAGCCAACAAAGGGGAAGCTAGAGGAATAGGAGGAAATTAAAAGAAGGTGGTAGGAGGGAAGTCACAGGGAGGGAGACCTTCAATAAGGAAAGAGTGGCCAACAGGGATGGAATCTTCAAGAAGGCAAGTACAGTAGAGACAGAGATGGACGCTGGGTAGGGTGTAAGATTATTGGTGGAGGGGGGATGGGGATGGGGCAGAATAGAGGTTAGAGCAGGTTGTGGAGTAAAAGGAAATGAAGTGGACACAGAGAACCCAAACAAATTTTTCTAGAAGTTTAGTGGTAGGAGGTAGAAAGAAGAGGAGGTGGAAGTGAATGGGCTCCAAGAAGAGGGTTTAGTTTTTGGTTCTTTTTCCTGAGAGACTTGCATATATTTCTTTGTGATGGGAAGAACCTGTAAGGGAGGGAAAGGCTGAAGACAGAGCCAGGCCAGGAGGATAGTCCCTCAGACTGGTAAGCTGTGCCTCTTCCTTTCTCACCAGTCAGAAAGGGGAAGGATGGCAAGAAGCAGAGGGAAAGCCATGGGATTCGGTGGTGGGAGCCCAAGGACACTCCCATCTGACCCACGGCCATTATGTCCTGCCAAGAAGGCTGGGTCTACCCAGGTCCACTTAAAGCAGTTGGAGATCAGGTTAGTGACGTGGCCTCTCTCTGCCTGTTTCCCCATCTAAAATATGGGACAATGATACCAACCTCAGAGGGTTATCGTGAGAATTCATTAAAACCCTGCATTTAAGCATGTTCAGTAAATGTTGGCTACTGTGCCTAGTAATTATTACCATGAACGCTATTATTAGTATAGCTATCTTTAGTTGTAAAAATTAATTATCAAGTCTATTCTCTTGGTCTCTCCGGGTTTTCCTTTTCAGTTTTTAGAGACAAAAAAAAGGTAGATCTAATTGTTCCCTGGTGCCATGCCCTCAGCCTAGAGGATCAGCCCACACCCACCCCTGTCCAGAGCAACCAGCTCTTCTGCAGAGCTACCCTCTTCTGCCGAGAGCAGCGTGACACATCTCATGACTGCAGTACTTAAAGAAGAGAGGACACTTATTGGTTGGGTGGACAGCTGAGCAGATCTGGAAGGTTTTCACCTGAGAAGGGCGCATACGCATATGATCTGCTGGACACTCGCGCTAAGATGGGAGCTGAGACACATCAGGTTGGCTCCATTCCAGCCCCGTGGGTAAGGCTGGATTCTAGTGTATCCCTGCCTCCGGTCTACCGGGGAGCCTGCCTCTTGGTTAAAATGTTTAGGTTCTGCTCACTTCATAGTAACAGGCTGGGAACTTCCGAGTCCCACTCATGTCCTGAATGCCATCCCATCTCAAGGCATCCAGAACAGAGGCACAGCCAATGAGGGCTGAGTCACTCCACTGTCATGAATACCTTCCCATTTTTAAATATCTTCTTCTAAAAATACAGTCCGTAAATGCATCACCACATGGAAACAAGAGACGGGAGCCTGGAAAGTTCAATCTCAGAGCCTGAAACTTCCCCTAAACCAACTACAAAGCCCAAACACATTTTTGACCTTCTAGAAAAGTGTCAGTGTGGAGCGGAGGCCTGTGTTCTGACCTCACTGACTACAAGAATTTCCTCCTTCTGGCCAGCATATTTTCAAAGAGCCCCTAAGTTTCCAGCATTGATGGGGTTTCCTCACAAGAGGGCTGCGTGCATCTTTTCCGTGTCCCTCTCTGCCTTCGAGGTCCCTCAGGGTGGCTCTTTAAAGTGGCCCACCCCAGCCTCATTTGGGGAGGCTCTCCTGCCGTGTGTTCTGGAAAAAGGGAGTGGGCCTGTCTAGGAAAGATTCCTCTCAGTTAGCATGAGTTCTGAGTCACATCCTGAGAGGGCTGATGGGGAACCAAATTTCTCCATTGCAGATTGTTTCTGAGGAACTCCATTCTAGAGTGAGTGACCACACCTCTCAGCTGGCCCAGGACGGTCTGGGTTTCTGGTGGTTGTTCAGTGCGCATATTAACAGCACTCCTTGCCATTCTCAAGTGTTCTAGTTTGGCAACAACTTTACATGGTTATCCTCGGTCTACCTGATGGCTGTGACACTTTTGAGCTTCTAGAGCCCCGTGGCATTGGCAGTTGGTTTATCCTTGAGTTTTCCTGTGGGCTGAAACCTAATGAAGATCTTGTCACTTTGAGGAGAAAGAATAAGGGACATCTGGAGGCATAAACCTCTTTTCATACCACCCTCACACTGGAGAGATCTCAGCCGCTTTTGGATGGCATCTCCCAGTCACAAGTCTTTCTAGTTCATAGGACCAGAGGACTGTTCCAGAGCAAGAAATGTCCATATCAGAGGCTTTTAGCTTTTGAGGAGAGAGAGGGGTCTGAGGGATTAAGAAGCCTTAGTATCTTGCTCTCCCCTGCTAACTGGCTGAGGCCTTCCTGGTCAACTCAGGCCCCCAGAGAGCAGCTTGGGCCTTTCAAGGATGGGAGATTTTGTCCAGTGTCCCTTGAACAGGGACCAGGAACCTCAAAGAAAAGAGTCTGAATGGGCCCCAGTGTCTGCACACAGTAGGCACTTCATAAGTATCTGTTGACTAGAGTGAGAAGGTGGTTCTTGTCCATGTTTGTGTGTGTGTGTGTGCGTGTGTGCACGCACAATTGAGTGAGTGAGTGTGTGGGGGACTGGGCTTGTGTCAGGGAGGTGCCCCCACATCCTTGGGAGGGAACCCTAGGAAATGACCCATAAGGACGACATGACCTTGAGACGGAGAGTGACAAAGAGCAACCGAGGTTTCAATCTACGACTGACAAACCGGCTCGTCATAACTTCCCGGAATGAAAACATAGGGAGCACATTAAGAAAGCTTTCCCAGTTTGTGGTACTCAGTACCTGTCACTCCAAGGACAGAAGGCGTCCCGGGCCCAAGTCCTAGACAAAGCCACAGAGGACATCCAGGAAATGTGAAGGAAAAACCACACACACCAGCAAGACACTGATGACTTCAAGCAGCAGGATGTTCCTCTAGAGCAACAAGTCCATGCACTGGAGACGGTGAGGTGCAGTGCCCAACTTGGCCAACCACCCCTCCTCAGACAACAGCTTCTACCCCAACGCCAAGGGAAGTGCCATCTCTGTCTTTGCCCAAGGCTCTGACTCTGGTTTGGGGGCAGGCACGGAGCCCCAAAGCAGGGAGGAGCTGCAGATGGAGACAGCTAAGCTCCAGCTAAGGACCATCTCCTCCATGGTCCCAGCCACCTGTCAGCTCCTCCCTAGAATCCTCCCATCATTTAAGAGACTTTTTTCCCCTCTTTTTTCTCAAACTTGATCTTCGCATGGAAGCTCTTGGACAACAGCTCTCATTCTCCTTCCCCATCTCAACAATTTTTTTTTTTTTTGATGTTTCCCTGAGAGGATTCCCTGTCCTCACCAGGAATTTTTAAACCAAGACACCCCAACTTGGCAGCTTTTGTTTTGGAGGACAGATGGCCGGCCCTCCGACCGGCCACCAGCTCCTCCACTGCTGCCCCCCTCCTCTCCCCCGGCACTTGCCCCAAGGACTCCTGCCCCCAACAGGCCTTTCCTCCAGGGGCCCTCCTCACCTCCATTTGATAGACTTGGTGAATCTGTGGACTGCTCTACTTTAAGAAGATGACTGGTTTGGAGTCATCAGAATTAATCCCCCTATTTTTTGAGGATCTATTTTTCTTCTAAAAAGCTATTTACCTTCCTGTTGAAAGGCCAGATCCTTGAAGAAGTCTGTGGTATAAAAACAAGTGGGGACAGAGTTGCAGCACTGTCATCGGCCTGTTTCACTCCTGCTTCTCTCAGCCAGCCTCGGGGCGGTGCATGACACTTGTGTGGTATGTGTGGGGGACAGCAGGCAGCAGTGTGGTATGTGTGGGGGACAGCAGGCAGCAGTGTGGTATGTGTGGGGGACAGCAGGCAGCAGTGAAATGGTAGCCGCCAAGGGAGGGTAAGGGGTGGGACAAGGAGGGAGGGTCAAGTCAGGGAGAGGTTTTGGATTGGGGGCCAGTGACAATGTTTTGATATACTTTCCTGCTACTGAAACCTGTATCTGAGTGAACTGTCTCTATTTCTGATGATGTCGGTATTGCAAAGTGGCAAATTCATAAAGCAATGATTTTCATAAAGAAAGATTTTCCTTTCTTTCCTTATGCATTTCTAAGAAACAGAGCCAACCGATTTTGTATGTAAATACGAAGAGCAATTGACCAGATACTAAACCCATCCCCCAGAGCAGACCCTCCCCACCCTCACCCCACGCCCCCTCCACCTGTCCTGGAACCCGCTCCCACTGTGTGACCAGCCCTGATCCCGGTGAAGGGGTTTGTGTGTTTAGGCCATATTTCTTTGTCTTTTTCCTACTCCATTCCTGGCATTTGCTGATTTCCAGCATGTACTGTGTAGTCTCAGTCCATGTTTGATTCCCTCACGTGGAAGTAAAAGGTACGTTGTACATACTGCCCAAGAATTGTCTTGCAAGTTAAGTCTTTCCCCTTTACTATAAGACTATAAATAAAAACTTATTTTATCCTTTAAAAAAAAATTTTTGTTGATTGGATAAGTACGTCCACGAGGAAGAGAATGACAAATTCAGAAATATCTGGAGTTCCATTGTGGGCTGGCAGGAAGTACATCCTCGCACACACCTGAGAGCACTCAGGCTCTCCCGCTGGCCACAAACCCCCCGGAGCTTCAGGGTGAACAGATGAAGAGGCCATGTATGCACTCAGCTGAGTTTCCATGTTCCGATCCCCGGTCTAGCAGGTGTTCTGATGGAAGGCTGTCCTCAAGGCTGTACTCCTCCTCCATTGCCTCATTCCAGTCCCCCCAAGGCAGTGAACTGGGATCCCTCAACTTCCTTGAGCACAGAGGGGCTGGGTGGTTCACTGGGGAGTAAGCCTTATTTTTCCCTCTCCAGCCCTCTTTGGTCTACTTGTATCAACTTCACTTTGCCTTGGGCTCCCTTTCTCCCAAGATCCTGGAGGCAACAAGGTTAGAAGTCCAAAATAGACTTTAACACAAAAAGCATCAGCAGAGACAACTAAGGTCATTTCCTAGTGAAAAAATAACATTTGGACAATTTCCCATCTGGGGCTGTGGTTCAGTGTCATTGGCAAAGCATAATGCTCTTAGAAACATTCTTGAAGGTTGGGAAGGCTTCAGGCTCTGGCTTCTCCCCAGTGTGCAGGCCTTTCCTGGGATGCCTACTTGAAAGATTCTGGTGTGGGCTTGGAGGGAATGTCCACATAGCCCGTTTTGACTACGGGCCTTAGGCCTGCCTCCAGCCCAGGAAGGAGGCACACTCCACAGGGGCCAACACTAGGTTACAAGGGTCTACATTGGGATTTGTCATCATCAAAAGCACATGTTTGCCTTTACCTCTCTTTGTTGGGCACCTCAAAATGAGGAAGGGCTGTGTTGAGGCAGAATTCAAGCCTGAAGACCAACCCCTTCTTTCATCTGTTCCCAAAGGCCAGTCAGTACCTAGGGGTAGAGATAAAAATGGTGAAAAATTAAGGCCAGACCAGGCCTTTAGGGTAAAATTTCAGAACCAGGCTCCTTCCATTACTCAGCCAGAAAGATCCGATCCTAAAAAGTGACCCGGTACCTGGACATTTCCAGTCCATTCTGGGGGCCCAGCCAGGTCCTGAGGCTGCCAGGAACCTCTTTCTCTCCAGTCAGATTCTGATACCTATATATAAAATAGATTCCCATAAACAGACATTTTTCAAAAGCTTGAAAACCACGGAGAGTCTACCTAAAGCCTGAGAAATGTAAGCCTTGAGCTTATTTTCCCTCTGACATGGGAACCCTGCCCAGTAGCATCCCCTAACAGTGACTGCCAAAAATGGGCGAGATTAGCCCCCTCGGGCAGCAGGCCATCTCCCTGATACTCTGCAGGCCCCACCGCAGGCACCCAGACCCCTCCCTCTCCCCTCCAGTCAAGTCTGTTGCAAAGACAAACAAAAGCAGGCTTCTGCGGCTTCCTGAGTCAGTCCTCCCCACTGGAGGGAGAAGAAAACCGGAAGAGCAGAAGACAATAAGGAAATACCTCCTAAGTCAGGCCAGCTGCTTCTAATGGTGAAGGAAGCCAAGTTCTGCCTGGTTGTCTCCCAGCCGGAAACAAAGCCATCTCTGCTAATTCTCTGGAAGCTCTGCCTCCCCGCAGAGGACTCTGGGAGGCCTGTGGGGTCACTTCCGGGTTCCTTCCCGACAGCCTCTTACCCGCCCCTCTCCAGGGCCCTTCTCTCTCCAGCCCTGTCTCTCCTGCCCTTTGCCTTCAAGCCACTCGAAAGGGCTCAGACTGCCCGGCGCTCCTTGCAGTGGCTTCTGGCCCCTGGTTCCTCCGAGGCTTCTCCCCTGGCCTCACTGGGCCTCCAGAGCACCTTCCAGTCCCACTGAGCCTGGGACGCTGCCCCAGCTCCGCTTTCTGGGAGCCGGTCTCCACGGCCCCCGCCCACATCGCGGACTCTTCCTGTCTGCCTCATTTGCAGCTTTTAGCATCCACTCTTGCCCCTCATTGCCAGTTCTCTTCACAGAGCAGCAGGTGTACCTTTTAAACAGAACAATCACACCTGGCCCGTCCCCTTCTCAGAAGCCCCCAGTGGCTGCTTCTCATCTTCAGAGTCAGATCCAAAGTCTTCCCCAGGGTCCCCGACCCTGGATGGGCCTAGGGCTCCCCTCACCCCTGGGCTCTCACCTTCCAACCTGCTCCTCCAGGCAGACTGGCCTTCTTGCTGTTCCCTAAATATGAGCTCAGGCCCAGCTCGGGGTCTCAGCCTCATTGGCCCCTCTGCCCCTGGAGTCTTCCCTAGATTAGCACATGGCTCCCCTCTGCCCACGGAGTTGCATCTCCACTCTGGTTCCTCATTGGCAAGGCTTGTTCTGTGACTGCCTGTCTACCCCATCGTGAATCACTTTACACTGAGTTCACAGGTGTGCATCGGGGCATACATTACCTATAGCCTATAAGTTGCCGTTGGCCACCGTCTCCTTCACCAGAATGTTCATTTGTGGGCAGGGACTTTGTTGGCCTTATTCATTTCTGCAGTTCCAGAACCTAGAATTCTGATACACAGTAGACACTCAATAATATATGTTAAATGATGAATCAAGGATCAAAATATATACTTAAAACATTTTAACTTAAAACATATTTCTGCAGCGCCTGGATGGCTCAGTGGATTAAAGCCTCTGCCTTCAGCACAGGTTATGATCTCAGGGTCCTGGGATCGAGCCCCGCATCGGGCTCTCTGCTCAGCAGGGAGCCTGCCTCCCCTCTCCCTCTCTCTGCCTGCCTCTCTGCCTATTTGTGATCTCTCTTTCTGTCAAATAAATAAATAAAATCTTTAAAAAAACAAAAAAAAAAAACAAAAAACATATATTTCTTTAAAGTAAACTTTACATCCACATAGGCCTTGAACTCAACACCAAGGTCAAGAATCGCATGTTCTACCAACTATGCCAGCCAGGCACCCCTATTTGCCAACATTTTGACATAGAACCAAAGCCTTTTCTTTGAGTCTGGTGCCCTCACTTGGGATCCTTGCTGTCTCTTTTTTTTTGCATAAATCACACCTATAAAGTGTTATCCACTGTTTTAAATTTCAACTTCTTAAGAGGTGGCATGAAATTTTAGAGTCCTGAAAAAGACTTCCAGGACAGAATTCTTCCATATTCTTCTTATTTTCCCCCAACCTCCCCACACTTAAAGGAAATCTTTAAATCGATTTTCCTTTATTGAGTCTTTCCAAATAATTTCACTTAGTTCTCAAAGAAATAGCCCTTTCTTTTCATACTCATTGTATCGGTTTACATAATATTAAGGTGGTTGACATAGTAGGTAACTAAATCACTTAATTACCATAACATGTACTATGGGCATAAACTACTTTAGGAACAGACAACACACAACTCAAAGGGGTGTGAGCGCCTGGAGGGCTGCCACATTCACTGGGCCTGGCACGTCGACTCAGAGGAGGGTGGAAAATAAAACCTGTTCTGCCGTATAAAAATCCTGGCACAAGCACATGGCCACTCTGATGGAAAGTAGTATGGACCCCACCCAAGAGAATGGGCAAAGCAAAATTAGGTCAGCTCAGTGCAACAGGGATCCAAACAGAACCAGACAAGAAATTTCCTTCTGCTTCTCCTGGCCAAGGAAATACCCAACGTGCAAAGGAACTGGAGTTTGCTTATAGCCATGATGAAAGTTGGGTTTTGATAGGTGTAATTATCTCGTATCATCAGTTAATAAACAGAACATAGTTCTCACTCTCTGGGAAGAAGGACAGAACAGTGATTCTTGATCCTGAATAAATTATTCCCTCCAGGTATGTGGACTTCTGAACCCAGAATGACCCTAACATTAGACTCTTGCTTTCTTCACCTGGTAACATTTTATACCAAACCCAGATGTCTCAACTACCCTATTGTTGTGCCCATCCATCTCCCCTGTGCTGATGCAGATGTTGGCCTTGGCTATGGACCTCCTCCCCAAGCACACTCACCATCCCATCATTCACTGAGATCCTCTCCCTACTGGTGAGAAACTGTGGGATCAGTAATGGGTTCTAAAAGCAACATCCCATGTTTATGATCCCGCCAGCGTTTCAGCTACAGCTTTCAAGTCCTCCTGTGGAATGTGAAGGATGAAGGTCAAAGCCAAAATCCTTTCCTCTGGGGCACTCCCACGCACGGGTATGACCCTTGCTTTCATCAGACCATAGCTGAGGTTCACACCCTGCCCTCTCTGGTGCATTGGCAAGTCAGTTTGTTAGATGCAGATGTGGGCCAGTTCGGCTGCTCTGACTGACATTACAGGGCCCACTTCGGGATGACCTGAGAATGGTGGCAGGCAGGGGAACCTCTGAAGCCCACGGAAAGGGTTGTTCCAGTGGCAAAACCTGGACCTGTCCCGTAAGCCCCATTCACAGGTGAGAAGGGGCTGCCACATGGGAAGATAGCGCCTCCAGCCTGCCTGGAGGGCACAAGCCCTTGCTGGGACCTCAACACCAGATGCCAGGCAACATCTAATCTGTGTAACCACTTCCTGGGCTCCGAGTCATTTCTCCATCATTTGGCTTCCTTTGGAGTTTGCTTAAAGGGAGAACATGCTCTTCAGTCCAATGCATGTACTTGGTCTGTTTGGTAGGTATATTTTCAATGATAAATTAGGAGCCTCTCCATTTCCTTTTCAGCATGTGTCTGAGTCCCATCACCTGGAAGGTCTAATAGGGTTTCTGAACTTGTGAGGCTGAAGTCCAGTCCCCCGATAAACATCTCTGTGAGGCTTCCCCACGTGTGGTCCACCAACCCGAGCGATGAAGATGTGGGCGAAGTTCTCCGACTGGCACTGCGAGGCATCCCAACACCCAGGCTCAGCTCAAATCAATTAGAAGCAGAATCTTTGGGGGCAGCACCAGGACAGTAGCCTTTCTTAGAAGACCCCTGGGAGATTCTGAGCTGCTGGAGCTGAGAACCACTGGCTATGTGTATCTCTCTTTCCAAGATTAAGAAAGAGCCCTCAGGTTCTGGAACCAATTCAGTCTTGATCTGTATTCTACTAAGCACTTGTAGACTTACTAGTTACCATAGACTGAGGCCTTAATGTATGCCAGATACTCTGTCATGTACGTCCAAATACAGTATCGGAAACCTATAAATAATCCTGTAAGGTAGATAATTGTTATTCTCATTTTTAAGTGTTTTATTTTATTTTTTTAGCTAAGAAGACAGATTCTGAAAGGTGAAGTTGAACAAAATTCACACAGATGGGTCAGTAAAGAAGCCAGTATCTCCATTTAGGTTTAATCTGATTCCGAAGTTCAAGCTTTCCCCATTAGGCCATGCTGTCTCTCAGCCTTCAATGACTATAAGAACTATGGGTCGAATGTTTGGATTTGAAGTGCTTTTTTCCCCAAATTCCATCCATAGAGAATCTGGGCCTGGGAAGACTATTCTTCCGGAGGCTATTGACATGAGAATAACTGTCTGTTCAAGAGGCTCAACACATTTGCTAGCGTAATCTAATTTTGGAGAACAACAAGCTAGAGGATGATTTTGAGATAAATTACATTTGTGTTTTCAATCAAGGGGTCAATATTATTGATTACGTAACAACCCATCCTCTTTGCTTATTTTAATCCTTGAGAAAATAGTAACCTTACCCATTAAACTCCCTCTGGCCCTGATTTTGGAGACTTATTGCAAGGCCTGGATCTAACCACCTCAGGCACGGGACAATGGAATTAGGTCATAAACTATTGAAACAGAGAGCCCTTCTAATTGCAGAAGCAACTCCCCAGGGATAAAGAATCCATAGAATTACCCTAGAAGAACTTGTGGGGAGAGGCTTCCCTTCACTCTCCACACCCCCGGATTGACAGCCCTGTTTGGGGTCACCCCAGGGTTGGCCACACCAGCTCTGGGTTCTATAACAATTGTGACAAGACCAAAGATCCGAGTTGAGTTACACAAACACCAGCTCATGTAGAACTTTGAAAAAAATCACACGTAGCTTATGAAGGTAACATCCCCTTGTAAACTGGACAAGGAAGTTCCACAGGCAGGGCCAAGGAGGAGCACGGGATGTTGGCGATATTAGCCCACTCTTGGGGTACTCCCAGCCTGAACCCTGAAATACTATTCTATAGAAACAACTGATAAGTATAATGGTTAGCACAGTGCCTGGAGCTTCATGGGAGGTCCACAAATATTTGCTGAGTAATTGGGGACAGAGACGACATCTCCCCGGGATTTTTTGTGTTAATGGAATTATTGCGTTGTATAAATCTCACGACGATTCCCAAGTGAGGAAACTGAGCTTCAGGGAGCACAGAGCTAATACATGGGAAGCAATTTCCAAATCAGTTCTGCCTACCTTTGGGCCTCATACTCTTCTCTGTATCACCTACAAGAGTATCACGAGAGACGACATGCCGTCTGTCTGGCATGATGGGCTCCAGCTTTCACCCAGCCATCCTCCCCATACAAGGTCTCTGGTTTGGCCTCGAAAGAGAAACCCAGGCAGAGGCAGCGGCATGCTCAAAGGCCCCAAGGAGGAAAAGCTCAGGACCTGGGGGGGAGGGGGATGGTCCACCGTGCCACGGACCGACTCCAAACCTGCTGCTTCTGGGTCCAGACCTCGGCTTTGCCACTTCGTTCGTGGTGTGACTCTGCCAGCGAGAGCATTAACTGTCCACACCTTCATTTCCTCACCTGTACAACGAGAAGCCATCTGCCTCCCTTCAGGCTTGGCACACGATCTTCCCTGTCACTTATGAACAAGCTGGAGCTTCCCAGAGGAGAAAACCATCCCGTGGCAGGAAGGTAGGATGAGACAATGCACGTGGAGGGCAAGGCCCGATGCTCCACAAATACTGGCTCTTATTTTTAGCATTGGGGGGCCCATCAAGCAGTCCGATTTGACTGCAGGTAGGATACGGGCAGAAGCATCTCTCTGTTCAGAGCACTTGGCACTGCTTGGTATCTATTAGACATCCATTAGAACACAGCCCCATAACCTCATGGACCCTTCCCGGTAAAACAGAGGACATAATAGGTAAGGATTACAGGAGATGAAACAGCCGAAAGCGTGCTGTACAATGCCTGACATGTGTAAATATTGTACGAATCTGGCTTCTTCCAGAGGCAACTCCAGGCCTGCTGGTCCTTTCCGAAGCAAGGCAGTACAAGCTTAGTATTTTTCAAACTGAGGTCCAGGGAACACAGGCATTCCGTGGGATGCTAATAGTGTTCTAGGACAACCTACCAGAAACTCAAACCCTAAGCACTGCTGTGTAGTTGTCTATGCTGGTTTTCAGGAAGGCGTCGCTGAGACAGGAGCACAGAGATTCAATCAGTACAGCCCCGGGATCAGGAGCAGAGAGGCAGATGGACAAAACCAAAGAGAGGGTCCCAAGGAGCCACAGGTTCATGGTGAATTTCCGTACACAATAGAGATGGCATTTTATCAACTCGATGGGGAAAAGACATTTTACTCAGTGAACGGCACAGAAAAAACTAGCTAGCTGTTTCATTTCCACCTTTCATTCCACACATCAAAGATTCTACAATGTACACGGAAAACAGATGTAATGATTTTTAAGTCATTTTTGAAATCCCCATCTAGGGATCATTCAAACTTCCACGCTCAGGGAAAAAAAAAAAAAAAAAAAAAAACCACAAAAAACAAAAAAACACCTCACTGTTTAAACACAGCAGTAGGGGCGCCTGGGTGGCTCAGTGGGTTAGGCCACTGCCTTCAGCTCAGGTCATGATCTCAGGGTCCTGGGATCGAGTCCCACATCAGGCTTTCTGCTCGGCAGGGAGCCTGCTTCCCTCTCTCTCTCTCTGCCTGCCTCTCTGCCTGCTTGTGATGTCTATCTGTCAAATAGATGAATAAAATCTTTTAAAAATAAATAAATAAATAAATAAATAAATAAATAAAGACAGCAGTAAATCAATGCGTGTTTAGGGTTCCCGAAGAATCAGCCACACGACCTCCTTCTGCCCAGCATTCTTGTTCCGTTTCGGAGCTTGTGTGTTTGCCCGCTGCCCCAGTGGCCCGAATGCTCTCCATCCAGCCCCGGCATGGCTGACTCTTTCTCACCCTTCAAGTTCAGCTCCAATGTCGCCTCCTCAGAGAGGCCTTGCCTGTCACCACCTCATCTGTGGCGGGCCTCACCCAATTCAGTCACTGTAACACACAGCCCTGTTCATGCCCTCCCCACACATTGCGGTGTCTAACGCTCTGTCTTGTTTGCCCCTGTTAGAGCGCACACTCCTTGAAGGCAGAGAGTCTCATTCACTTCTTTATTGCTTGAAATAGGGCCAAGGACAAACTACCTGCTTAACCGTATTTCTTGAATGAAGCAATGAATGAATGACCCCTTCCTCGGTTTAAGTATCTGTCCAGTGTCTGAGCGACAGTCTCTTTCAAGAAAGCTGACAAGTTTTTCCCTTAACCATAATAGAATCCTTATCAATACATCTGTTTTCAATCTTCTGTTTTATTTTGAAATGCCTGCCCACCTGTGCTTGGTTTCTCTCTCGTATCTCGTATCTCTTGAGTTGAAGAAATCCTACTTATTTTAAAACTAAGTCTTTGAAAAGGCATTGAGGTTCATAACTTTGGCAACTAATGTGTTAGCTGATTTTATTTAATACTTTGACACCAAAAGATGACAGATACTGCCTCCAAACCATTCTTTGTTCACTTTCTGATGCATGCTTAGCCTGCTGGCCCCACATTCAGGGATTCATGGTGGACTGTCATAGGGGAAAGGCGCTCCATTGGTCAGCGTTCTGTCTACACAGACTGCAGAAAGGACATGCCTGAGTGTGCTGCTCTCTATGTGCCAGACAACACGTCCTCTCCCTGCTTCTATGTCGTGTGCTCACAGCAGCATCAGACCCAGACACGTACCCGTGAGAAGACTAACCTCCTGTGGCTGTGAACCCCCCTCACATGATGTGACCTGCTCCCAACACCTTTCCCTATTGGCATCTCCAGGCCTAGAATTCCTTTCTTCTCTTTTCACTCTTCCCTCTGGACCTTGAACATCTGCCTGACTAAAATGCTTTTCCTGAGTAAATATGCACTCTAGACGATAGTTCTCCTCAGCAAAGTCACACAGAGAAGAAACAGGAGAGTGACTGTGGCTGACCGGATTTCCCAAAGATGGCCACAGTATCTCCCATCTCACCTCCTCTCCCTGGGGTGTGACGCTGACATTCCTCCTGCCACATGATGGGATTTATATCCACTTCCCTTCCATCTGGGTGATGCTGTAATGCCGAAGAGATGCTGGGTGACTTCTGAGGAGAGATCACTAAAACACCATATACTTTTGCCTTGCACTTTGGGGATGCTTCCTCACGGATCCCAGCTGCCATGTTCTGAGTTGAGTTTGAGGTGTCTGTGGACATCACTGGAAGCATGTGGGTTCCAGGTACCCCGGCTAGAGGTGAGACTCTGGTAGCCACTGGTGTCAGGTGCTGACGAACACTGTCCAGAATTGTGAAGAGAAGGGAGCGAATGACCTAGAAGAGAACCCTGGAGAACACCCCCTCACCCCCAGGGCCCAAGCGGAACCCTTCCCCCATGCTGACTTCCACAGCTAATTCTTCAATCAGGTCCTTTAGATTCTAGCCCCCCACCCCCCACCTCCATTTCTGACGCCACCTTGTCTAGGCTCTGGTGACTTCTTGATAGGATTACTACAAGTTTCTCATTGGTCTTCCCATTCTAATGAGGACGGATTGACGTCCATACTGCAGCTAAACGTCATTCTGAGAAATTAGTCATCGACTTGAAATCTTTCAGAAGTCCTCTATGTCATTTTCATAAAATCCGAACTTAATAGCTTAATAAATCAGGGCTTTGGGATTTAGAACTCGACCTTTCTTGCTCCATGTCACCCAACATAGTCTGCTGTAGCCACACAAAACCCACAGTGCTCCAGTCTGCAGGGTTCTTCTGCAGGTGCCCTCCCCCATCTCCTTTCCTTAAACCTGATGCCTCCTCCTCTCTCCTTTCCTGGATCCGAATAACCTTACTTCTTGAAAGCTCCGTTCAAGTAGCATTTCCTCTGGGAGGCCTTCCCTGCCCAGCAATCTGATTTAGATGCTCTTCTTGTGTTCCCACATTATCTTATTTCTGTACCCATTATGGCTCTCAACACTCTGCATCATTGCAATTCATTATTGATGGGTCTGTTTCCTTCGCTGACCTGAATATACAAAGTCTCATTCAACTTTGTGTTCTCGGCAGCTGGCGCATAGCAGTAGACATGTAACTACGCACCGAATTAGGACACCATTGCTAGCATTTATTGAGCGCCTTCAAAGTCATCCTTGCTCCCTGAATCCTCGTCTCACTATGTGTGAAGTGGACACCCACAGAATTTCTCTATTCTGACAGCAGTCTGCTCAAGCGGGGCTGTGGAGGGGGGTCTGCCTGTAAACCCGTGCTCTTGACCACACCACATGACCTCTGGCCTCCTTCTGGACATTTTACTTACATTTTGTCTTGTTTTTTGTTTTTTTTCCCAAAGAACTTTACATTCTGCATTGGAAGCTCCCTGAGCACAGGAGTCATGCCTTCGTCATCTTTATGTCCCTTGCAACAATGGATACGACGCTTTTCCCACAATGCCTCCTTCCCCTCAGTCATGACCTACCTAAGAAATCAGTGTGGGGTTTCATACCAAGTTTCTAAAACAACACTATTAGAGCAACTGTGACCCTGAAGTGTACCAAATGTATCTCAAGTCCGTTTCACAACCTTCCTACGTGAACTGTTACGTCTGCCATTTTGTGAATGAGGAATGTGGGCTCAGGAGGCTAGGAGGTGGGAAGCAGTATGGTCACCACAGGGCCAACAGGGGCTGGGAAAGAGACCAAGACCTCGGCCAGAGACACTTAAGGGGATTCTCCTGGAGACACACACCACGTGGGACCGAGGGTTGGAAGCCCTCCCAACCGGGGATGAGACAGCACCCCCTGCGGTCTTCAGATCTCTCTAGTCCAGATTTCATCTCTATGCCTGCATTACATTCACTTCACGAAACTTCTTTCCACAAGTTTTCAGGAGGACCGGCATTTTTTTTCCTTAGTGTCAGGTGTCTCCAGGATCCTTAAAATGGATCAACTTTCCATAAAGGAAAGGAAGCTTTTTGAATGCCAGAACAAATGATACATTCTTTTCCAGTAAAAGCTTTCAAAAGGCCCCAGCGTTCTTCAGCATGAGGTATACATTTTCTCTGTCTGTCCTCAGTTATTAAATGCCTCAAAATCACTGCAGACTCTGGGAGACATTCGGTGAGTTCACCCAGAGTAATTACCCCAGAAGTACAATGGTCGTTTCGGCTTTCTACCAAATCTTCACGTCTGAAGTCACAGCTTTGGACATGGGGCACGTGGGGTACAGTCTGAGCACAGGAATTTCGCTTCCTCGCCTGGGCCTGTCCACACTGCCTGGCAGTGTCAGCCTATTAAGAGCAAATGCTTGTAAAGTTGTGGTACCTCCATACCACGGAGCACTGGGATCTGACCCCCAAGCCTGGTCCTCTTCGTAGGCTCCCAGCAAAAGGCTCCTCTCCTCCCGGTTGTGTGAGCTAAGTCCTCCTGACACTCCCCTTCCTGTGTCCCCAGCTAGCTGACTTGGTGCCAAGTCCTGTCCCCCTGAGGCCTCATCACACTCATTCTGGCTCCTTCCACACCACAGCCAGGAGCACTTTCTAGGAGTACAAATCTCCCCACCCCTCCCTGCTTTGGCAGAAGTTCATAAACCTGATCTCGGTTTGTAACTAACTTTGCATTCCGTCAATTAATGTAATTTCACACCAGTTCTAATCAGTAGCTGTATATGGAGTATACAGAGCATTTATAATGTATAGAAATCAGAGACTACACGGTCCCTACTGTGTTCACGACAGGAATTTAAAAATACATCTGTTGAACACAGTGCAACAACCGATAAGATTTTTAGGTAGATAAATCTATGGAACACTGGGAAAATGGGGAGCTTCCATTGTTACATCTGATCATCTAATCCACTGACATGTAATTTTGCAAGTTTACCTTTCTCATCATTCTATCATCTCCATTTTTTTTTTTCCTTAAAATCCATGCAAAAACTCTGGCAGGTTAAACAAAACTAGCCACAGAACTCCAACGAAGAAAATGTTCATTTCTGCAGCTGAAAATCAACACAGTTTGGAAAATGGTTTCTACCTGAAGGGAAAAGGCTCCCGGCAAACGGAAGTTTCAGTGAAAAACAACACAATCATTGCATTTGTTCCAAAATGTGCACAGGCAGATGATTTCACTGTTTTCTTTCTGGGCCCTGCAGGGAACGGAGAAACACTTTGTAATGACATGGCTGAGTATAGTAAAATCAAGGTTGTACTTTATTCTTCTGCAATTTTCCTTATTAATGACCTAACATGCGATTTCCCAAATTTGTTGGGTGAGCAGAGTGTCCCTCATAGAAGGGGAGCAGGTCACACCTCAGTCCATTTTGAACGTGTCTTGTTATCAGCCACAATTCAGAGTTCCCTAAATCCGAAGGACCTGAAGGTTCCTCAAAAGAAGTATTTGGGGAGACAGTGGGAAGTGCTGGATTTATGACGTTCGATTCGCCCAGGGCGTCTCTCTGCTCCAACGGAAGGAAAAATGAATTCTACAACTGCCACATTTGAAAACTCGAGACTGCTATCTATGTTTTATTCAACCCACTTCCCTTCTTTCAAGCCAGTGACTGGAGAACAGGCTGCTTTCCATCCTAACCATGAGAGCAACCTAAATCCTGCCCCCAGTAAATGATGGCCCTCTACGTCCAATTATGTGTGGATACAGAGAGCTAAGTATGAGCCCTGGAATACAAAATCCAGCCTACTGCTCGTCCTCTGGCTCCCTGCTTCATCTGCAAAGAAGCACGGGGTTCTCTGGTACAGCCTCCTAGCCAGCGAAGAGCCCTACCTACAGTCAATGGCATTAGAAGCTTCGCTCTTCATCTCTTAGCTCGCTGGCTGCTCTCATTGCTGAAAAACCAGAAGGCTTTTCCTTGTACTTAATATGGTCTCTGCCCTCTCCGCCTCTCTGTCCCTGTTGAACCACAACGGCAAAACATCTTCCAAATGGCAACCTTTCAAATGCTGTAAAGACAAGTGCCCATCTTCTCCCCTTCAATTTCCCATGATGGTTCCTGAAGTAATTTGTTTTATTGAGAATGCTCCAGGTCAACTCCAGTTTGGCAGTGACCTTACAGAAAAATGATACTGAACTTGGGAGGAGTTCTACCCCAGGGAGACTCGAACCCAGGTGATTAGAATCACCTGTGAACCTTCCAGAGCATCAAAACTGGGGATGCCCGGCATCTGAACATCTGTGCAATTCCCCAGTGACTCTGCTCATCACCCAGGTTTGGGAATGACTCATCAAATCAGGGTAGTGGGACCGTTTTTCCTGGTCTTCAAATGGAATTTTGCTTATTTGAAAACAATTAGGAGGCAACATAGGAACATTTAATTAAGTCTTCGTGTCAAGGGCAAATCATTGACAACAGGTGAGGAAATTCAAGAAATGAACCAATTTTTTAGGTGAATTATAATAAGCAACATGCTACAGGATGGCATAAGCTGGTTTCTTTGAGAATCAGGTCCGTTGTAGCTGCCTGGTGAGTTCCAGAGAGTTAAGTTAAGAGACTCTCCTTGGAGAACTCGGGGCTGAGAGGGAGGGGAGTAAGTATTTGAATCAAGCTTAGAAATTCTATTACTGGAGAGTATTAGGAATTAGTATTCTTGATTTCTTGTTACACTTAGTATCTCCAATCCCTTAGACTGTTTTTGATTTCCTGATCTCTCTGTGGGGCTCTCTCTGTAGGCCTAGTAGTCTGACTGCATCTCTGTGGATGTCAATATCTTTCTACTCCACCTTTCTCCACCTGTTCTGTAAAGCTGTGTGTATGTTGAAACATGCAGCTGACTTTCCAAGCAAGCCGTTTGACTCCTTCCTAGGTGGTAGATTCCTCAAGGTCAAAGACTATGCCTTTGACTTTCTTAATGAGCCACGGTGAGCATTAAGTGTTGGTTATTTGTAAAAATCTTTGATCTTCTCCAAGTCTCCCAAAACGTTGAAAAGGAGGGAATACTTTCTAACTCATTCTATAAGGCCAGCATTACCCTGACACCCAAGCCAAAGATCATTCAAAAAACTACAGACCAGTATCCCTTAAAATATTCCTGCAAAAGTCATGTACAAAATACTGACAAAGCAAATTCAGCAGCATATTTCAAGGACTGTATACTAAGACCACATGGGACTTACTCCCAAAATGCAAGGATGGTTCAACTTATGAAAATCACTATAATACATTAACAAAGCAAAGCAAAGCAAAAAAAAAAAAAAAAAAAAAATTCTTCTCACAAAACTCAATACCTTTTCTTGATACAAACACTCAAACTACAGATAAATTTCCTCAACATGAAAGCCATACATGAAAAATGCCCAGCTAACATCACACTCAGTGGTGCAAGGTTGAAAGCTTTTTCTCTAAGATCAGGAACAAGGCAAGGATGCCTGATTTCACCACTTTGATTCAATGCAGTACTGAAAGTTCTAGCCGGAGCAATAAGGCTGTTGCCTTATTATATAATAAATAAAAGACATACAAATTTGAAAAAGATGAAGTAAATTTTTCTATTTGTGAATAATGTGATCTTAGATGTAGAAAACCCTAAATATTGCCCCACAAACTGTCAGAATAAAGAAACTCAGCAACATTGCATGACAAAAAATCAACACACAAAAATCAGTTGCTTCTCTATACACTAACGATGAACAATACGAAAAAGAAAATTAACAATCCATTTAGAATACCATCAAAACAATAAAATACTTAAGAATAAACTTAACCAAGGAGGTGAAAGATTGTTACTTTGAAAACTATAAATAAATATTGCTGAAAGAAATGAAAGCAACACAAATAAACAGACATCTTCCAGGAAGACAGATTCAATGCAATCCTGCTCAAAATCGCAACAGAAACTTTTGCATCTT
This sequence comes from Mustela erminea, assembly GCF_009829155.1. Lineage (NCBI taxonomy): Eukaryota > Metazoa > Chordata > Mammalia > Carnivora > Mustelidae > Mustela > Mustela erminea. Next base: position 77,427,797 of record NC_045628.1, read on the forward strand.
TTTTTTTTTAAGTCCTAAAATTCATATGAAATTCCACAGGACTATTATTTTAGCTGAACAGCTAAAATAATCTTGAAAATGAACAACAAAGGTGGGGGCCTCATACTTCCTGATTTTAAAACTTACTACAGGAATAAAAAGTGTCACAGTGGCATAAGAACAGACATATTGACCAGTGGAACAAAATAAACCCTCACATATACGACCAATCGACTTCTGATACAAATGCCAAGATCATTCAATGGGGAAAGAACAGTTTTTTCAACAAGTAGTGCTGGATAAACTGGAGATCCACATGTGAGACAATGAAGTGGGACCCTTACCTAATGCCATGTTTAAAAATTAACTCAAAATAGATAAAAGACTTAAATATAAGAGCTAAAACTCTAATAAAACTTTTACTAGAAAACAGAAGTTTTGTGACTGGATTTGGTAGTGATTTCTAGGATGCGACACCAAAGGCAAAAGAAAAAAAAAAAAACAACAGATCCACTGGACTACATCAAAAAGGATACGATCTGTAAGACAGTGGAAAGGGAGAAAATATCTCCCTGGAAAGGGATGAATATTCAGCACTTAAAAAGAAGCCCTACAAAGAATTCAATTTTTAAAAATACACAACCCAATTTTAAAAACAAAAAGCTTGAATAGACATTTCTCTGAAGAAGTTATACAAATGGCCAGGGAGCCCATGAAAATCTGCTCAACATCACTCGTCATCAGGGAAAGGCAAATCAAAACCACAGTGAGATCCCCTCACGCAGTTGGGACGGCCACTACCAAAAACATGCCAGGGAAGTGGAGACAATTGTTGGCGGGGATATACAGAAACTGCCGTGCCGGGGCATCACTGATGGGGAACGTAAAGGCGTATAGAAAAACAGCATGGAAAACAGTTCCTTAAAAAGCTGGAACAGAGCCGCTGGGTGGCTCAGTCGGTTAAGCGTCTACCTTTGGCTCAGGTCAGGATCGCAGGGTCCTGGGACTGAGTCCCGCTTCAGGCTCCCTGCTCAGCGAGGCATCTGCTTCGCCCTCTCCCCCTCCACCCATTCATTCTCTCAATCTTTCTCTCCCTTACCCTCTCTCTCAAATAAATAAAATCTTGGGGGGGGGGGGGAGAAAAGGTAAAATAGAATTAAGTGGCCCAGCAATCTCTTGTATAGACTTGAAAGAGCTGAAGTCAAGGACTCAGATATTTGTCCATCTGTGTTCATAGCAGCTTTACCACCCAAATGTCCAAGAGATGAATGGATAAAAATGTGGCATGCTATGAAGTGTTACCAAGTACTAACAAAGGAGATGCTGACATGTGCCTCAACATGAAGCTTAAACACGTTACATAAGTGCAATGAGCACAATAAGTACAATAAGTGAGACACGAAAGTACAAATATTATAGAATTTGAATGAGTGACCTACAGCAGGCAAAGTCATAAAGATAGAAAGCAGAAAAGGAGTTACTGGGGCCAGGGTAGGGGAGGTATTATTTAATGCATACAAAGTTTCTGTTTGGGAAGATGAAAAATCCTAGAAATCAGTGGTGTTGACAGTTGCATAACATTGTGAATGTGCTTAATGTCACTCCACTACACTTAAAAATGGTTAAAATGGGGGCACCTGGGTGGCTCAGTTGGTTAGGCGTCTGCCTTCGGCTCAGGTCATGATCTCAAGGCCCTGGGATCAAGCCCCGCATCAATCTCCCTGCTTAGCAGAGCCTGCTTCTCCCTCTCCTGTGCCCGCTGCCTTCCCTCCTTGTGCTGTCAAATAAAATCTTAAAAAAAAAAAAAAGGTTAAATGCCAAACTGTATGTTGTGTGCTTTTTCCACAATAAAACACTCTGATAATGACAGCCACAGTGAAGGGATGGGCCGCAAAGTTCTACCTACTTGAAATCTGGATCTACTACGTTCCAGCTGAGTGACTGTGGGAAAATGCCTCCGCCTTGGAGAGTTTTAGCTTCGTCTTGTAAAATGAGGGTTCCACATATCCATGGAAGTCATTGTCAAGATCGAAAGTAAAATGCTGAGTATACCAACAGCCTCTCATGCCATCAACCAACAAATGATGGGTTGTTATTGCAGCAACTCTGGAAATAAAAAAAAGTACTATGTTATCACAGAAAACATAAACGAGGGGCGCCTGAGTGGATCAGCTTGTTAAGTGACAGCCTTTGGTTCAGGTCATGATCCCAGGGTCCGGGGATCGAGTCCCACATTAAGCTCCTCGCTCAGTGGGGAGGCTGCTTCTACCTCAGGTCTCCTCCCCTCTCACGTCTCTTTCAGTCTCTCCCTCTTTCTCAAATAAAAATAAATAAAATCTTTTTAAAAAATTAAAAAAAAAAAAGAAAACACAAATTCACAAAGTTTAAAAAAAAAAGCTTCGAAAGAAGAGAAACAGGTACTGGGTAACGAAGGAACTTGAATAAAGGGAGGGGAAGTCTTGGCTTTGCAACGGTTCACGAGAAGCTCTCGAGAGTGCAGACACTTTCATTGATTAAAGTTTCCACACAAGGTGTGTAATACAGATGTTTAAAAGAGAGAATGTCATCTAAGGTCCCCAGTGATGATCTAGTTCCCCCATTACTGCGCTCCTTCAGAGAGATGAATACCCAAGAGTGTTTCCGGGATGGTCACCCAAGAGCGAGGGAGGTGGATTACACAGAAAGGCAGGATTAGCGCCTACTTACTCAGTCAGTGAGCGGGGGAGCAGGGCTTCGAGTACTCCAGCACAGGGGGAATACCCCCAACATACCGATTTTGCTACACTGGGAGGGGCAAGGAGTACTAAAAATGCTGCCCTTTAACCTATTTGCCCCTCTCAGAGTCTGTGATCCTAAATTTACATTTTTAATCTTGGGATTTGGGGAAAGACAGTGCTACTATGGAAAGATGGATGCGAGGTACGTGAGGATCACACGTGACTGCGCGTGCTGTTTTACACGTGCTGAAGGCTGTTCTGGGACAATCTCTTTGGGTAACAGAGGGAGTAAGTTCACAGCAAAAGCAGTAAGGCCATTCTCCTAGTGTATCCAGTTGAACTGGAACCACCCAGGGGTAAGGGGCACCATGCTAGGCAGTCGAAGAAACCCTGTCTAACTTTTGACTCTCCAAAAACTATTATGAGTCTACTGTTGTCCTGTTACCGATAACATCCGCAGGCCATTAACACACTGTTTGTATATGTTTTATATACTTTGTTCTGACAACAGAGCTAGAGAAGAGAAAATGTTAAGAAAAATCCTAAGAGAAACCATGTTCATAGTACTACGTTTATCAAAAAAAATCCACTTAAAAGCAGACCCACACAGCTCAAACTTCCGTGTTGTTCATGGGTCAACTCTTCTTCTAATTCACAAAGATATTTTAGGCAGAGAGAAAAAAACACACTCAAATGCCCACAAGCACAAATAAACCAACTTTAATAGATATTATTTTGTATTTATATAGCGCCTTCTTCAAGAACCTTAGATGCTTTACAGACATTATATCTAATTAATCCCCACAACAACCCTGTGAGATAGGTATTACTCCCATTTTACAAGATAGGGAGACTGAAGCACAGAGAGGTTAAGTGACTTGCCCAAGGTCATACAGTTAAATTCACTGAAGAGCCAGGACCTGAGCGCCTTAGCCTCCCGGCTCCCAGTTAAATACCTCATGGGAGAATCTTTAATGAAAAGTATCAAGAGTAGTATGTTATGAAAGTGAGGTCTTTCTACTGCCATCACCAAAAAGAAAAAAACCCGATACTGATGGTTAGAGGCAACAAGACCCATATATTACACATGTCCTTTTTTTCTCTTTTCCTGAAGTCTCACGGTTCCTGTCTTAAGCAATCTTCTAAAGGTAAAGTTTCCAAGACAGAAGCCATAGGACTTAGCAGTGAGACTTAATTTAGAATATTTACTTTCAGTTACAATAATTTATAGAAATTTTTATTCCAATATACAAAAAATATGGGACAGCCATCCCAACAAACATGTACATGGTTAGAGAGCAGTCAGCCACCCTTTACTACCCCCGCCCCTCATTTCAATCACAGTCAACCAACACACAACCTCACAATGCTTTCTAGATGGGTCATTTTTCTTACTAAATACCTGCATTTTTTCCCGAACCCTAACCCTTTGTTTTCAAAGAATACCGAGTTTCTGATAAGCTTCAAAACATTTTATGTAGATGCAGCTGTACTAAGAGTAAAAAGGAAACTGAGAACCATCACCCCACAGTCCCTCCCCGGACAAATCATACTATTAAACATGGTGTAGATGTGAACAGTGTGTGACTACCAAAGAACTCAATAAAAATGCTAGAACTTGCTTTAATAGGAGATTTAACCTTGCTTTTACTGTATTTTTTAAAAATGCAAAATGTAGAAACAAACACAGCGTAGTATTCCAATGCTGTACCTCTATGCAAATGACTTCATCTGTCTCTCTTATCCATGCTGTGGCCTGACTCAAGTGAAGACTGCCTCAGCCTCACTTTACGTCTCTCTGCGCTCAACGCTGCAGAAACACAGCCTCGAGTTCCAAGACAATTTGGTTTAAGCCCTCAAAATAAAAAAATGTATCCACTTCCACGTCTGTGACCTTCCCCACATTCTCAGTCATGATTCTCTGTGCCATGTAGTCATTGGGCAGGCTACATAATTTGTACAAACCCACTCCAGCCAGCGTCAGGTTTTAGCAACTATAATCTTAAAAAACAAGTTGTCAAAATACATCATTTTCTCCCAGCACATCTGTTGAAACAGCCCGATTAGCCAAGTGACGCTGTTAAAGATCAGTCCATGGAACAAATAGGTAAAGTCATTTGCTGAGCTAAAAGATACAGATAATAAATGTTAATAAATAGCAGCAGACAAAAGTTTTTTTTTCATATTCAACAGTATTAGTCAAAGAAGTTTAGAAAATTACAGCAATTAAAAAAAAAATTACTTCCTAAAGGGACTTAAAGAACATCCAAGGCCTGATCGCTGTGATTTGGACTCTGTATTCAATCATCTCCTGCATGTTAGGTTTGGCCACCGTCCGACAACTTAATGATGCGTGGAAAAGGGCCGACCGCCACGGTTCACGTGCACTTGACATGACATATATTACTTCTTCAAACTCCCAACAGAAGAAAGTCTTAACAAAGGCAAAGTGTAATCTCTGAACACTCTTCCAGTAAGGTTTGTGAAGATGGCGGGAGGGGCTGGGAGGAAGAGAAAAGGACTCGCTTCGCGTGTTCCCGGCCTGTGCCACAAACACTTCATCTTCGTCAGGTGTGTGCAGCGAGCCTCGGGGGCTGCTGGGGTTCTGACAGATTACTTCTTTCCTGGGTAAAGAATGACGTTTGAAGAGAACATAACTGCTACGACACCCATTTTCCAAGCGCGGCCTCATCCTGAAACGTCCGAGAACTTGAGAGTGCTCAGGACTGTTGCGCCCCCACGGGGCCACACGTTCCTTCATCCTTCCAACGGTGACAGGGAGATTCTGACAGTTTTTTATGCTGCTGAGATTAAAGCTGAACAACTGATTTGTAAACTCTAACAAAGGACAAATATTAGCCAGAGATATCAGTTCCTCCTGAAAAAGAGTATTTATCTCCTCTCATTGCAAATTTTTCTTAAGGTATCCTAGGACTTTAAAATAGAGTTTACAATTCACCTTCAAAATAGAAACAAACAAAAGGACTAGTAAAACTGACAAAAACTAATAAAAATATGCTCAAATTTACTGACAGAATCATGGGCACTTCACAAAATACTTAAGACTCTACCAGTTTTAAGTAAAATAAATAAGAAAAAAAATGATAATTACAAAGCCAGTCTTTCCCCTTGGGGAAACAAAAAGCCACTTTTGACCAATTGTTCCCTACATATACATATACTGTATATTATTATAAGCTTCTTCAGAGAAGCAAAACATATTTGCCTTCCTGACACTGGATTCTAGTGAGCTGAGTTCTGACATCAGGAAGGCAATCGCAAGTGTTGGGCCCAAATGCAGTTCTGGTTTACACTTGAAAAGACACCAAATATTCCTTCTGTGTGGCTTCAACACAGGCAAATTTACGCAGTGTGTTTGGTGTGATCTCCTTAAATGATCAATACAACCTAGCACAGATTCCTAGTCTTTCTACTGCACCCCCAAAGAGTTCAAATCATTACTGGTGCAATTAATAAAGAGAAAAGCATATCAATTACTGGAAGGCTGTTTTACAAGAGGAGCTGCTATCTCTGATTTCACTTCCTTGTTGTGTGGAACTGCACAGACAGCATGATACCTGAGCAAATAAATCAACTACCATGATAGGAAGAGTGTGTTAATCCATAGTCTTTGCTTTATTGTGTGCAAAGTGTGCTACTGCCCCCTGAGCTTCCTGCATTTCTCTTGTCTTGAAAAATCAGTGCTTGATCCTTTCCAAAATAACCAGAGAAGAAATGAGGCAGAAAGTATCTCTTCATCATGGTCCTGCTCAGTCCCGAGACTGATAGAAAAGGATGTAACCAGACTCTGAGTTCTTTGAGATATCTGATGTCAACCCGTAGAATTCTTCAATAGCTTGTGCATCTATTTTCTGTGAGGCAAAATGGAAATATTAGTACAGAAATGAGCTCTACAGTCCAGTAAAGTCTTGCACATTTCTTAGAATGGTGCCTTTCATTTTCCTGCTTATGTTTATAAAACAGCTCTGCACAAGAATGGCTTAAGTTAAAAAGACTGATCATGCCCAGTATTGGTGAGAAAGTGCAGTAAACAGGGCTCCCACACGTAGCTGGCAGGAAGGCAGAATGGAACGGAGACCTTGAGGAAATATTTAGTATTATCTTGTAAGGCTGAACACACAACTAGCCTTCGATCCAGCAAGTCTATTCCTAGGGAACAGAATTACCTGACCCACTTGAAACCACCAATTCCAACCATTTGTGACCTACAAAAACGGCAATTTCTTATGGTCCTACCTAACAATTACCCAAGAAAAATGAGTGCGTATATCCAGCATTAGATAGGGGTGATTGAGGCAGTTTTATTGAGAATAGTCAGGAAGGGATAAAAAGGCAAATTTCTAACTTGTTATATTCTTACAATGAGAAATTACAGAGCAATAAAAAAGAACCACTACCATAGGCAGCAAGAGTGAACTGCTAGATACAAAAGAAGTCACACTGGAGGAGTCCGTTTATAGTCAAACAGAGGCACAACTAATCATAATGAGCAGTCATCAATAGTGGGTTCAGAGGACGGTGGGGAGTGGGAGGGAAAACTGTGAAGACTGACCGGGAAAAGGATAAGGGGGCTTATCGGAGGGTGTTACCAAAGTACTCTCCCTTGATCTGGAGAGTGGTTACAGAGTGTGCATGTGCACATACATACGTGTGTATGCAAACCCACACATTAAAAAATTCAAGTGCTGGGGCACCTGGCTGGCTCAGTGGGTTAAAGCCTCTGCCTTCGGCTCAGGTCATGATCCTGGGGTCCTGGGATTGAGCCCTGCATCGGGCTCTCTGCTCGGTGGGGAGCCTGCTTCCTCCAATCTCTCTCTCTGCCTGCCTCTCTGCCTACTTGTGAGCTCTGTCAAATAAATAAATAAAATCTAAAAAAAAAAAATTCAAGTGCTGCTTTAGATCCATATACTTTCTGTACGTGTATTATAACTCAATCATTTTTTTTAGACAATGAAAGACTTTTTAAAACTAGTTCTCTTGTGGAAAGCTTTTCTTTGTTTTACTCTATGCATTTTGAAGGTCACCTGACCATTCAAGCATTGGGGTTGGCTGTTGGGGAGTAAGAAGTAGGAATCAGACTACAATCTGAAAACTTCAACAATTATCCAATATTCATCACCTGTCATATGAATGAAAGGCTGGGAGAAAAAAACTGAAGAGTAAAATACACACACAACTTTGAATAAAAATAAGAAATTCAGGAACTATTTGCTTCTACAATGTCGTCATCAAACAATAACCAAAAATCATGACTCTTAACTATTGCAATATAATGTCCTCGATTGGGACCACTAAAACAAAGAGAAAGAGAAGTTAATTATATACAATGTTTATTAATACCACTCTTCTATGCCCTTGACATCATGTTCTATAAAGGAGAATAACTGAAACTGATGAAAATACTCCTTATCTATTCCTCCCCAAAATATCAAGCTACACTGATGTGAACTGGCCTTCAATTTTATAATCAAATAATCAGTACTCTACTTTAGGAGCTATAATGAGCATTCTATTTACATAAATCTACGCTATTAAAATTTTTGTGGTCTTTGTAAAAATTTTTAATTGTAATGTTTAAAATAATTTTCAAATTTGCTTCTCTGAAAAGTTTAAATATATTTTTTAGCATTTGGGAGAGAGAAAAGATCAAGGGTCAGAGCCCCCGAGTTAAACTACAGAACATACGTAGAATTTTTTCTGTTTTATTCCCTTGGCCATCATTTTTCTCTTGAGGAAAAATACCTTGTGATGCCTAAAAAAACACATATCACATCTATAGTTCTAAAATCAAGCTTGACCCTCAGAAACTTCTTTAAAAACAAATGACATTTTGCTAGTATTATTAGTGCTATTTTTAAGTACCTGGATCTTAGTCATTATAATTCTTGGAATTGCCTCTGCAGCTCATTTTAAACAAATCTGGAATAAAGAAATCTAGAAATGCATTAAAATGCAGGTGGGTTTTTTTGTTTTTGTTTTTTGTTTTTCAAAAAAATCTTTTGCTTTATAAAGGACATGGCAAGGATTTTAACCTCTCGCAGATTAAGTAAGACTCATTATAAAAGCTCCTATATAATTCTTTAAGTTATAATTCTATTAGAATTATTATATTATAGAATTTGAGATAATTTTCAACACAAAGTGCTGTTTATGGTGATTAGCAACATCAGATAATCAGATAATAGAATAAGAACCCTCCCATGTGTTCCTGCCCAGGCTCCTCTGATTATTAGGTGAGACCAGTACCTCAGGTGATAAAATGACAAAACAACAGTACTGCTCTTTCTCCACAGAAGAAAATACCTCAGAACCTTTTTTTTTTTAAAGGCTTTTAATACTGGAAAAGACTAAAACAAAACAAAACAAACAAACAAAAAAACCACCAAAAAACAAAAAGAAAACTTCCCCATTCCTATAGGATTCATCTGAGTCTTGTGTTTTATAGTGAGATGATAAGAATTTTTTTTTTTTAATTTTTAAAGTGGTGAACATAAAGAAAAAGTCTCAGAAAGGAACAGAGCCAGACAGGAAAGGAGGCGGGTGGGCTGAGGACCCTTGGGTGTGAGACTGAAAAGGGTAGCAGCCTTTTCCTCTGGCAGAGAGGCAGTCTGAAGGACAAAAGACAAATGTTCACTACAGAAACTAGTAAGAGAAGAAAGGCTGGTAAACTTCACCCTACAAGAGCCGTGGCTTAGGGACGTGCATCCTGAACACAAGACATGCTCAGTGCAGTATGGTATGAATACATCACGTGTGCTAATAACTGCTGGTTGCTGTGGGGCTCAGAAAGGCACCCACAGCCTCCTGGCCTGAGGACACCGTGAGTACAGGAGAGAACTTTCCAAGAACACCATACGGGGCCCCATACGATATAAAAGCTGAGTCGCAGGGTAGTGCAACCTACAGGCCTCACCCAGGAGAGGGGGCAGCTGGGAGGAGGGCTGAGGAAGCTGGTTACAGTGGAGCTGGGCCCTGAGACGGAATGAAAGGATCACACGCACGAAGTCCGGAAGCACCTGTCGGATATCCGCGAGATGCCAGACACGCAGGAGCAGGACCACGGGAGCTGGGCAGGCACAGGCCTGCTGGCAATAGGCATCAGCCGCGGCAAGGATGCGGCAACATAAACCCTTTACACTCTCGTATGAAACGTAACTATGAGTAAATCTTGTCGGTAGAAAATAAGATTTGAAAATGTTTTCAATCTTTTGTTAATGGGAGGATCACTTCCTGTTTTAAGAAGTGCCTGTTCTGCTACTGTAGACGGCCCTCCAAACTGATAAACACACACCATACCGAGCAGTGAGTCACTGCAGGCAGGACACATCCAGCAGCTGGGTGAACACAGAGGCGTGGCCCCAAATGGAGCAGGGCTGGATGAGAAGGGCACCCGGCACGGCTTTCAGAGAGGTCTGAGGAGGCCAGGAGGGGAAGGCGGCAGGGGGAATTGCAGTGAGAGAAGACAAATAAGGAGTCGGGGAGGGAGCCCAGCTGTGCCCAGGAATCTCAGAGCTCACGGTCTTGTGAGCAGAGCAATTCCAGGAACCCCAGCATCCTCCAAGCAGAGGGAAACCTAAGAACTGTCCCTGAATCTGAAGAGGCTACGGCACAGTTAAGTTAGGATGTGAAAAGGTACTCTAAGGGTGTCGTTATTGTTAAGAACACAGTAGCAGCAGCTAAGTGATTTGCATTCCCCCTTTAACAGTAACACCGTGGCAGGTTGTTAATAGGACTGCATTTTGCGTAGGAGAACGTGGACATTCAGGGGGTACTGTACGAAGCCACGCCAGCCACAAATGGCAGGCACAGAACATCCTGCACGTCTGCCCCACGGACAGAGATCCTGGCCCGCGCGGCCCACGGCTGCGCTTACCTTCCACAGTGAACCACCACGGCGACAAGGTCGTACATTCTGTCAGGATTTGTCGCATCACCAGAGGTGTTAAACAGACGAAACACTACCCAGTAAGACAGTTTTGTGTATCGATGAAGCTGATCCATGTATTTAAACCTCTTCAGGTGCAGGGCCAGAATCATGGGCAGTTTTTTAACTTTCATCCTATTCAAATAAACACGGAAACAAAATTTCAGGAAAGGCATTCAGACCACATCTTAAAAAGAACTCTCAAACTTTCTGATTCCATTAACAAACAGGTCACAGAAAGTGTGAGTAGCCCAGCACTGACCACTTTTGCGTATTCCTACCCGTTATTTTTACATCGGCGAAGCAACATCCCGAATGTCTTGCGAAGATCCCACCCCAACCACCAGCACCAAACAATGTAACAGGACTTTGTACTCCATACAGCTTCAAGACAGATGGACTGGCCTCAGTCCTTTGTTCAGAAATCTGTATTCTGAAATACAGGCCCCCAGGATCGGGCGGACTGCACAGGAGGCCGACACGATGGGTGGAGGAAAAGTGGTTCCTCACAGCTGCTGACTCCTCTGGGTATGCGTGGAGACGGAGAGCTGCTTGTTCCATCGGTCAGCAGAACTCACTAACAGGTGGAGGACAGGCGCAGTGAGAAAAGCATTACTAAAGACCATTCTGTGAAAGGTGTTTGCCAGAGGTAAATAGCTCCAGATGCAGAATGAGGACTACATGTATTCTAGAATGGGAGTTAAATGACCTGCAAATTTAGGAGAAAAGTTTTTAACTATAAAACAACTGGCCATCTTCCACATTCTGGACAATCTTTAGTATGCCCCTCAGTGCCATTTCTCCCTGGCACAACCTCTGCACTTCTACTTCATCTAACGGAAGTTTATTCTTCTGAAGGCTCAACTCACATTGTAACCCTGGCATCAGTACCTCCTCCCTTCAATCCCCCATCGGCACTTCGCGGAGTCACAGTGGGCATATACGGTTTATTACACCATAAAATATTTAGATGACTGTGGGTTTTTCCCTTCTAGGATCTGAAATCTTGACAGGTAGAAACCTTTTTTTTTCCCCCCATTTTATTTCTCTACTGAACAACACGCCTGGCACACGACAGATAGTTGACAAATGTAGCGGAACCGAATTTTGTATGTGTTCAATGAAGCAAAACGCTTTTCATAATTAAAAAATGAAATTTACTAAGCCAGTGTCTCTAATGAAATGAAAACAAGAATCATTTTGTAGCATTACAGTAAATCTGCATCCTACAAATCTTTTTTTTTTTTTTTTTTTTTTTTTTTTAATTTTTATTTATTTGACAGAGAGAGAGAAATCACAAGTAGGCTGAGAGGCAGGCAGAGAGAGAGAGGGGGGAGGAAGCAGGCTCCCTGCGGAGCAGAGAGCCCGACATGGGGCTCGATCCCAGGACCCTGGGATCATGACCTGAGCCGAAGGCAGAGGCTTTAACCCACTGAGCCACCCAGGCACCCCTGCATCCTACAAATCTTAAATGTGGTGGGCAGCTTATTATTCCAGAAACATTTACTATTCTACCCTGACCTTTGAAAAAGATTAGTAAGAATAAACATAAACAGATAATCATTCCTGGAAAGAAATCCAGCGGTGTAAGAGTCTCTATGGTCTTTGCCTCAGTAATCCCACTTCTAGAAGGGAAATAAATCATCTCAAATATAAGACTTCTCAAAAAAAAAAAATTTCTAGAGTTATCTTATATTGTGAAAAACTGGAATAATCCAGGAGACAGGCATATCACACAGATACTGTGAGTTCAGTTTCAGACCACCACAGGTAAGTAAATATCGCAATACAGCCAGTGAAATGAAATTTTTGATTTCCCAGTGCATACTAAAGTTAGATTTACACCATACCATTACTATTAAATGCGCAACAGCATTATGTCTAGAAAGACAATGCAGATACGTTAATTAAGAAATACTTCATTGCTAAAAAAGGCAAACCATCATCTAAAACTTTAACAAGTCATAATCTCTCTGTTGGGGATGAGAGTCCTGGCTCCCTGCTGATGGTGGCTGACTGATGAGGGCGGTGCCACTGCAGGCTGGCGGGGGCTGTGGCAATTTCTTAAAGGAAGACAAGAAAGTCTGCCACATCGACTGGCTCTTCCTTTCATAGAGGATTTCTTTGTAGCATAGGAGGCTGTTCAAGTGTTTCACCCACAGAATTTCTTTCAGAATTAGAGTCAGTCCACTTAAAGCTGCTGCTGCTTTCTCAGGTAAGTTGATGTTAGATTCTAAATCCTTTGTGGTCACTGCAACAGTCTTCACGGCATCTGCGCCAGGAGCAGATTCCAGCTCAAGAATCCACTTTCCTGGCTCATCCACGAGAAGCAGCTCCTCGTCCGTCCAAGTCTGATCATGAGACGGCAGCCGTGCGGGCCCATCTTCTCGCCCCACTTCTAACTCCAGTTCTCTTGCTGTTTCCACCACCTCTGTGGTGACTGTCTCCGTGGACGGCCTGAACCCCTCCAAGTCCTCAGGGACGGTGGGAACTAACTTCTTCCAAACGCCAAACAAATGTGGGTATTTTTGACCTCTTCTGATTGTTCTTAATTAAGTATCCCATTCCAGGAAGCATTCAATTGACTTTGCCCGGATCCATCAGAGGAATCACTTTCTAGACAGCTAGAGCCTTATGAAATATATTTCTTAAAGAATAAGACTGGAAAGTCAAGATGACTCCTTGATCCGTAGGCTATGGAACGGATGCCATGTCAACAGCCATGAAAACACTCATCTCATTGCACGTCTCCATCAGAGCTCTGGGGAGACCAGGCGCGGGATCAGTGAGTGAGCAGCATTATTTGAAAGAATTTTTTTTCTGAGCAGCAGGTCTTAAACAGTGGGCTTCAAATATTCAGTAATGTTGGAAACAGACGTGCTGTCACCCAGGCTTCATTGTTCCATTTCTAGAGCACGGGCAGAGTAGGTTTAGAGTAATTCTGAAGGGCCCTAGAGTTTTCGGAATGGTCAGAGAGCCCCAGCTTCAGCTGAAGTCACCAGCTGCATTAGCTCCTAACGTGAGAGTCAGCCTGTCCTCTGAAGCTGTGGAGCCAGGCACTGACTTCTCCTCTCCAGCTCTGAAAGTCTTTGACGGCATCTTCTTCCAGTAGAAGGCTGTCTTGTCTACACTGGAAACCTGCTGTGGTGTGTAGCCGCTTTCATCGCTGTTGTAGCTGGACCTTCTGGAGAACTCGCTGCAGCTTCTCCCCCAGCCCTTGCTGCTTCACCTTGTACTTTCTGTTACGGAGCTGGTTCTTTCCTTCAACCTCAGAAGTCTGCAGCTTCAGACTTCTCTCTGCAGCTTCCTCACCTCTCTCAGCCCTCCCAGAATCACAGAGACCTAGGACCTTGCTCGGGGTCAGGCTTTGGCTTAAAGAAATGCTGGGGCTGGTTTGCTCTTCTCTCCAGACCACTTGGACTTTCTCCGTATCAGCAACAGAACTTTTTTCACTTTCTTATCATTCATATGCTCACAGGAGTAGCACTTTTAATGTTCTTCAAGATTGTTTCCTTTGCACTCCCAACTTGGCTGATGTTTGGCACAAAAAACCTAGCTTTTAGTCTATGTTGGCTTTCAACATGCCTTCCTCCCTAATCTTAACCATTTCTAGCTTTTGATTCAAAGTGAGAGACACATGACTTTTCCTTTCACTTGAGCACTTAGAGGCCACTGTAGGGCTACTAACTGGCCTCATTTGAATTTCCTTGTGTCTCAGGGAACAGAGGGGCCAGAGGAAAGGAGAAGAGGTGGGGGAATGGCCAGTGGACAGAGCAGTCAGGACACACGCATGTATCAGGTGAGCTCATCATCTTATATGGCATAGTCTATGGTAACCCCAACAATTACAAGAGTTACATCAAAGATCACTGATCACAGTTCACTGTAACAAATGTAATAATAATGAAAAAGTCAGAAATACCGTGGGGATGACCAAAATATGACATAGAGACGTGAAGTCAGCAAATACCATCAGAAAAAGGGCATTACTAGACTTGCTTGTCTCAGGGATGCCATAAAACTTCAACTTGTTAAAAAAAAAATGCAATATCTGTGAAGCACAGTAAAGTGAGATATGCCTGTGCCTACACCCACCTTACACAAGCCCCTTTATGCAAAAGGGAACCATCACCAACTCATTTTTATTTTGTTTCTTTTCAGTGTTCCAGCATTCATTGGTTATGAACCACACCCAGTGCTCCATGCAGTACGCGCCCTCCATAATACCCACCACCAGGCTCACCCAACCCCCCATCCCCCTCGCCTCCCAAACCCTCAGTTTGATTCTCAGAATCCACAGTCTCTCATGGTTTGTCTCCCCACACTCCGATTTACCCCAATCACTTCTCCCCATCTCCCAACTCCTCCATGTTATTCCTTATGCTCACAAGTAAGTGAAACCATATGACACTTGACTCTCTCTGCTTGACTTATTTCACTCAGCATCATCTCTTCCAGTCCGGTCCCTGTTGATACAAAAGTTGGGTATTCATCTTTTTTGATGGAGGTGTAATACTCCATAGTGTACATGGACCACATCTTTTTTATCCATTCATCTGTTGAAGGGCATCTTGGTCCTTTCTACAGTTTGGCGACTGTGTGGTGGAGTTATGGACATTGGGGAGGGTATGTGCTATGGTGAGTGCTGTGAAATGTGTAAACCTGGCAATTCACAGACCTGTACCCCTGGGGATAAAAATATATTATATGCTTGTAAAAAAATTAAAAATTAAAAAATTAATAAAATAAAGAACAGTTCCATCACACACACACACAAAAGAAAGAAATTAAAAATAGAGCTTCCCTATGACCCTGCAATTGCACTACTTGGTATTTACCCCAAAGATACAGATGTCGTGAAAAAAAAAGGGCCATCTGTACTCCAATGTTCATATCACCAACTCATTTTTGAGACCAGCATGAACCTGACACCAAAACCTGACAGAGGTTTAAGAAAATTACAGACTAATGATACCCCTCATGATATTTCAAAGATATGAAAATCAAGAGAACATTATCGAACTGAACCCAGCAACATATAAACCTCAGTCGGGGATGATACAAGAGTTCTAAATGCAATGATGTTTTTTCCTCAGGTTCTTTCTAAAGACCAATAACTGTAAAAATGGAAAGACTTCTTTATATTCCTAAATTAGCAAAGCAATAATAATAAATACGTAAGGGGCATCTTAAATAATAGATGGCATCCTTCTCCTCCTGAAGAAAAGAAACCTTGACCCCACTTAAATTTTACAGAAATTTTACATCTCGGCAGAAAACGTATGCTTATCAGCAATGTGATTTTTTAAAAACAAGCATGTCCTCTTCCAACCTAATCCAAATATTTTTCTAGAAAACCAGGGAAGGGCAGACTTATTTTCTTGGCAAAAATGCACAGCCGACGTTACACACCAGGTCACAAATCAAACCACTGCAAGAAGAGGCAGCAGTCACATCCTTCTTATTCAGGGTCGAATTAGCCAGAAGCAGACCCTGACCGGAGGGAGCCAAGAAGGAAAGGGAAGAAGCCAGCTAAGGATTCAGTCTCTGGAAAGGTGGCACAGAGGGCAGCTCCAGCTCTGATCTCTGAATTCTCTACTCTGCACAGACAACAAGGTAACTGGGTTTCCGCACTCTCATCTCCATCCACTGGTCAAAAGCCACTGGGGGAAAGAAACTCTCGGGAGCTTCCTTCAGCAGCAGACCAAGGGGAGTCCCCCGGAGAGGAGCCAGAGTGAGAGCATCCTACAGGAGTGGGGGCGCTGGACAACGGGCACTGTCTGCCACCATTCCCGGACCGGAATACCAGCTACTCCACGGAGGCAACAGACGGCCCCAGGAACGCAGGTGCCAGGTTCCAAAGCTGTCTGCTGTTTTGATTTTTCACCCTTCCCCCCTGGTCAAGAAAAGCCAGAAGCCACTCTTTTAAAGTATATCTTCCCATCTGTATAAGCCCTGTGAGCCCAGCAAAGAGGGCTGTACGGTGAATGTGGGCCAAGGGCACTAATAGGCAAACTCTGCCAGAGTGAAATTTAATATCCTAGCACAAGCACCTAAGAACTTAATAAAATTCTGTTGGCAGAGAAGTCCTCTTATTTTTTTTTTTTTGAAGATTTGTATTTATTTGGCAGAGAAAGAGAGAGAGAGAACGAGGGAGGGGAGCAGCAAAGGGAGAAGGAAAAGCAGGCTCCCCGCTGAGCAGGGGGTGGGGGGATCACAGGACCCTGGGATCATGACCTGAGCCACCCAGGCAACCCAGCAGAGAAGTTATGACCACACAGAAGAGTTCCGTAGTTGTACACACATGAAATCCCATTATTCTCATATACTATCCCATCCAGAAGGCCTACCTGGGGCAGGCAGGCTAAGGAGTGAGGGGGGAACAGAGGCTAGACCACAGGTGACGAAGACACCATATGACTGAGTTGTCAGCACTGAGAGGAAAGTCAGTCCACGAAAGTCCCAAGAAGGTCCATGTTCAAAACCTAACGTGATGGTACTAGGAGGCGGGGCCTCGGGAGATGCTTAGGTCATGAGGTTGGAGCCCTAAGGAATGGAACTGGTATCCTTGTAACAGAGACCCGAGACAGTCTGCCAGCATCCTTCCAGCTCGTGAGGACGCGGTGTGAGAAGGCATCTTCGAGGAAGCAGGAAGAGAGCCCTCACAGGCACAGGGCATGCTGGCGCCTTGATTTGGGACTGCTAGCGCCCAGAACTCTAAGGACGCCCCTGGCGCTTGTCACACAACCCAGTCTATGGTATCCTGTTACAGCAGGGTACATGCCAGGAATGACTGGGCGTGTGGCCACGACAAGGCTGCCAACATGACACTAGCCGTGACTAGGACCTGCACATGGAAGAATCGGATACGGAGCTGGTTGTGAAAATGGAGCAAAACGGAAGAACTTGCCCTCAGAAACAGGAAGGACCTCAATGACTAGACCAGAGTAGACGGGAGACAGAGGCCATGACACCTCGATGCTGCTGACCTGGGCACCGCACGGGTCTTCCCCGATGCCTCACACTGTGGGCCCCAGGCCTGGAAGTGAAGAGTGAAGAGAGGAAGGACGCGTGGCAGAGAACCAGTCAGGCCGGCTCAGCCCCCGGTGCAGCCACTCACTGAACCCTGCTCTGAGGCAGAGAAGAGTGACAGCAGAGCAGCTTCAAAAACATCCCCCACCACCCCCACGCCCAGAGGACAGGAAAACACCTCGGGAAGCAAAGCCATCGGAATCCTAATCCTCACATTCCAGTTCCCTGCGGGAAAGCACTTTGCTTTTCCTCAGGGGCTTTAGCCTCCCACTGGGTATCAGCTTCTGGCTGTTCACCTGCATCTGCCAAGCCCGGGTATACAGCCCTATACAGTCCAACAGGTGGGCTATGTAAAAGGAGTCCCTGCGCAGATAAATTCTGCATAAAGCTAGATAAAAAGATAAATTTCTCCTATTCTGTGAGTCTTCTCAGAGTCTGTAATATGAAGCATGAATAAATAATGAAGAGGAAATTTATTATAGAGCGAACTCATTTGATCATGGAATACTTCTTTTATGGTAACATCTCCCAAATTCATTCTTGAGGATTCCAATACTGAAACCTTTGGTTTTGAGGAACACATTGTCTGCATATAGGAACATATATAGTCTGAATGAAGGCCAAACCACATGCTTTTTTCTTCTGTGGTTAAGAAACACGGAACATAAACTGCACCTTAACCCTTTCTAAATGTATAGTATAGCAGTGTTTCCAATTAGCACCATTGTTGTGCAACAGATCTCTAGAACTTTCTCATCTTGCACACTGAAACTCTACACCCACTGAACAACTCTCCTTTGCCCCTCCCCCAAGACCCTGGCAACCAGCATTTTACTTGTTGCTAAGAATGTGACTACTTAGAGTCTTCATATAACTGGAGTCATCCAGAAATTGTCTTTTTGTGATTACAATGTGTCTTTTTGGCTTTTGTGATTAGCTTATTTCACTTAGCATAATACACTCAAGATCCATCCACCTGGTGGTATAACCAAATGTCCTTCTGCTTTAAGGCAGAATAATATTCACTAGATGTCCATCCCACATGTTCTTTATCCATTCATCTGTTGATGGACATTTAAGTTGTTTCCACCTCTTTGTTAATGTGAACACTGCAGCAATAAACAAAGGACTACATATAATCTCTTTGATACACTGTTTTCAAATACTTTTGGGTGTGTATCTAGAAGCAAGAATGCTGGGTCATGTGGTGATTCTGTTTTTAGTATTCTGAGGAGCCTCCATACTGTTTTCCAAAGCAGCTGCACCACTTAACATTCCTACCAACGGTATACAAGGTTTCAATTTCTCCCCCTTACCAACACTTATTTTCTTTTTGCCATGTGACTTTTCTAACAAGTGTGAGGGGATACCTCACTGTGGTTCTGATTTGCAGTTCCCTGATGATCTGTGACGTTAAGTGTCTTCTCATATGCTTGTTGGCCATTTTTTATCTTCTTTGGAAAACATTCAAGTTCCTTGTCCATTTTTTTTTTTTTTAAGATTTATTTATTTGACAGAAATCACAAGTAGGCAGAGAGGCAGGCAGAAAGGGGTGGTGAAGCAGGCTCCCCGCTGAGCAGAGAGCCCGATGTGGGGCTTGATCCCAGGCCTCTGGGATCATGACCAGAGCCCAAAGCAGAGGCTTTAACCCACTGAGCCACCCTATGTCCTTGTTCATTTTTTTTTATTTTTTTTTAAGATTTTATTTATTTATCAGAGAGAGAGAGGGGGAGAGAGCGAGCACAGGCAGACAGAATGGCAGGCAGAGGCAGAGGGAGAAGCAGGCTCCCTGCCGAGCAAGGAGCCCGATGTGGGACTCGATCCCAGGACGCTGGGATCATGACCTGAGCCGAAGGCAGCTGCTTAACCAACTGAGCCACCCAGGCGTCCCTCCTTGTTCATTTTTTTTTTTATATAAAGTATTTATTTTTATGCACATATTTACCTACAAAATTTACAGACAATCAAACTATGCCGAATACATAGAGTACCCTCTGATGACTTCGTAGGAGCAGAGAGGGTCTTATTGCTGCAGTTTCAAGAATAAAATCTCAAACACATCAAAGCCAAGATGGACAGTTAAGTTAAATGGTAGCCTTGTTAAAAAGTTTTTGTCCTGTGAGTGAATTTTCAGCTTCATGTTAAATGGAATTTAAAAGACTGCTCATGAAATAATTTAAACCTTTTCAAAATCATCTAATAAACAGGTAAAAGGCACCTCCAGTTCTTTAAAATATTTACAGCAATCCCAATAGTTTAAGATTAAGGGCAATTATAGTACAGGTGGCTAAAATGCGTACACAGTATGTCATTAACACTCTCGGAACAGTGAGAATTGTAGACTCTAGTTTGGGGCGCCGCTCCCAAGTCACCCCGTGATGGAGCGGCTGATCAATTACACCCGTGCAACACTAGTGTAACAGCACGCCAACCGCGGCGTTAAGATCCAATGATCTAAAACAAGGACTATCAAATTCCCAGACAGTACATAATTTATAACTAAACTTGTATATTCAGAAGCCTTTGGAGTGTTCTTAAAATTATTAAAAAAAATATAAAGTATATTTAGCATTGAAGGAAAACAACAAACCGGAAATGGTTACCATGAGAGTGGTTGAAGTTCACTATCTGGTTTAACAAAAATGGTTTCTCAGAAGAGTATCTATAATTTCTCACAACATAATGGAGATGAGTCTTTCTCAGTTTACACTCGATCCGATGTTTTTCTTGCATTATGATTAGAACAGAGGGGTGTAAGAATGAAAGGCACAGCTATGCATGATAGCTGGGTGTGAAGAGCCACAGGGCCGGCCAATGGATGCTCCCACAATACTGGTGCAGGAGAACAAAGTCCACGGAACGCTTCCCTCTTTGACATTGGCATTGATTTGCTATTTACAGTAGTTTGCAAAAATACATTATAAAAACTGGATGAGGTTCTGTTTCTAAGTTTAACTTAGTAACATACAGACATACTTCATCTGCAGAAGTCTCTGCAGGGTCTGAAGTACTAAAGTGACACTAATACTGTAACACAGATAATCAAAGGTACCAAGCACGGGGGAGACGAGTCATCATCATCGAGATCATCTGGGTAAATATTGCACACTTCTTGTCAGTTGTTGCTATGACCTTCACATATCCAACTGTAAAAGGAATCCTTTATGGCTTTTTGCTTTATCACTCATTTGAAGAAAGGCTGTTTTAGGTCCCAGAACAATGAGTGCAGACTGTCACTGAACATGAGGCCTAGGTTTCAAAATGAGTTTTCCTGTATCATCACAAGACATGTTGTATTCTGCTAATACAGTTCGACATCGAGCAGACTGATGGTGCAACGACCCTCTTGTGTATTCCGGCAAAGAACAAGCCTATTAGAGTAATACAGCTAATAGTGAAAAATGGGTGATTCCATAAAGATGTGAAGAAGGACACCTTTTGTGTCTCGGGATCTATTAACCAGTTCCAGGCACCAGTAGCTGTGCAGACAGAGACCACTATAAGAAGCATTCTCCAACGTCCAGTGGCAGGTTGCAAACAATGAATATATTCTGTAAGTCTCCTCTCAAAAGCCTTGAGATCTTCCGCCTGCTCCAGCGAGTTCATGTCGGGCGGCAGCTCGGGTCACCGCCGCGGCCCCGTCCGCATCGCAACTCCCCTCCTTGTTCATTTTTAAATTGGGTCCCTGATTTATGTTGTTGAGCTACAGGAGATCTTCATGTATTCTGGATATTAACCTCTTATCACATACTGGTTTTCAAGTATTTTCTCCCATTCATGCCTTTTCACTCCATTTATTGTTTCTTTTGTTATGCAGAAGTTTTTGAGTTTGTTATGGTCCAGCCTATTTTTGCCTTTGTTGCTTATGCTTTCAGTGTCCTACTTAAGAAACGATTACCAAATTCAATGTCATGAAGATTTTCCCATGTGTTTCTTTTGTAAGGAGTTTTATAGTTGTGGCCTTACGTTTAGGTCTTTAATCCATTTTGAATTGAGTTCTGTATATGGTATAAGGGTCCAACTTCATTCTTTTGCATGTGGATATCCAGTGTTCCCAAAATATGTGTTGAAGCTATACGTTATCTATCTGTAGCACTGGCACTCTTGGAGATCATCTGACTATATAAATGAGGATTTACTGCTGGGCTCTCTATTCTATAACATTGGCTACATGTCTGTCTTTATTGCTACTACCACACTGCTTCGATTACTGTAGCTCTATAATATGTTTTGAAGTTAAAAACTATAAGGTCTCCAGCTTTTTCTTTTGAGATTGTTTGGCTTTAAGAGTCCTTTAAGATTTCCCATATGAAATTTTGGATGTTTTTTTCCCTATGTCATTAGAAAACTCAATTGAGACTTTGGTAGGCATTAAACTGAATCTGCAGACTGCTTTGGGTACTATGACCATTTTAATGTTAAGTCTTGCAATTCACAAACACAGAGTATCTTTTCATTGATTTGTTACCTTCTTTAATTTCTTTCAGCAATATCTTCTATTTTTTTAGTGCATAAATCTTTGGCCTCCTTTGTTAAGTCAATTTCTAAATATTTTATTCTTTTTTGATACTACTGTAAATGGGATTATTTTGCTAATTTTCTTTTCAGATTGTTCAGATAGTTCAACAATCTTTTCAGATTGTTCAGATTATACACTAACTGTTCAAGTCAAGGTACAGAAATGCAATGGACTTTCATGTGCTGATTTTCTATCTGCACCTCTGCTGAATACTTACTAGTTCTAACAAGGCTTTTTGTTGTTGTTGTTTAATCTTTAGGGTTTTCTGCATACAAGATCATATTATCTGTGAACAGAGATAATTTAACTTCTTTTCCCATCTGGCTTTCTTTTCTTTTCTTTTTCTTACCGAACTGCTCTAGGACTTCCAACACTATGTTGAATTAAAGTAGCAAGAGTAGACATCCTTGTCTTGTTCTGGATCCAAGAGGACAAGCTCTTCAGTTTTTCACCGCTGAGTATGGTAGCTGTGGGCTTGTCACAGAGGGCCTTCATTATGTTGAGGTATGTTCTTTCTATCCCTACTCTGTTGAGTGTTTTTTTTTTTTTTATCATAGACAGGTGTTGAATTCTATCAAATACCTTTTCTTTGTCCACTGAGGTGATCATGTGGTTTTTGTCCTCCAAACAGACTGAAATCTTTGCTTATTTATTTATTTATTTACTTGAAAGTGAGAATGTGTGCAAGCAGGAAGGGGGATAGGAGGAGAGGGAGAGAGGAATCCCAAGCAGACTCCACGTGGGGGCTCGGTCTCATAACCCTGATATCAAGACTTGAGCTGAAATAAAGAGTCAGATGCCTAGCCAACTTAGCCACCCAGCAACCCCAGACTGAAACATTTTAATGTCAAAATGATTTTTGTTTAATTAGAATGATGATCTGTATATCCACTATCTTATTCTTTTATTCTGAGACTAGAAACTATAGACTTCTACAGTTGGTAGGGATCTTAGATAGCAACTAATCAAGTGAGACCCAAAAGGTTAAATGATTTGCCCAATATCACAATGCAAGTTATCAGAAGGGCTGACACTAGATCCTAGTAGAAAATGATTTCTGTACTGCTATCTTTCCATAAACCCACACACAATTTATCCTATAGAAACAGCCTAAAACCTGTGTGAAAATGTGTGTATGGGTAGAGGTATACATACAAAATGTGTTTATCAAAGCCTTATAGCAGTGAAAAAAAGGAACAATCTAAACTATTAGATTGAGAAACTCAGTAGATTATGGCATGCCCATATAAAAAGTACTATGCAGCACCTCTGAAGAATGATGTAAAAGTATACTTTCATTGACACATCTGTAATTTATTAAGGGAAAAAATTATAAAGCTCTACATAGAATTCAATTCCATTTCAAGAATTACATGTGTACACACATACACTCTTTAAAAATCTAGGATACACACAAAAATGTTAACAATGCTTTTATAAATAACAATTCTTAACTGATTTATACTTAATCTGTGTTTTCTAATTTCTTGACAGAGTATATGTATTTCCCACACATATTAATAAAAGATCTACCATTAAATACTATATTAAATTCACATGGATGTCTTCAAAACAAGCAGCTGGAGTTGCTGGACAATTTCTAATTACTCATGTCTGGCTATTTGTGATTCTGGATGAAGATCAGCTCATGCTCACAGACGCATTTACCTCCATGGAGCCAAAGAAGTTTATCACAGCACTCCTCTGAGCTACACTTAGTCCTCAACTCTATTTTCCTTCACCAATAGTCTTAGGCACCTTCTACAACATTTTCAGGGTTAATCTAATTTATCAACCGCCATGACACAACCAAACTTAGGGGAGGTACTCTAATCGTCTTCACTAATAGAAGGGGACAATGAGTACTCTGTTTTGATTACTTGGGCCCATCACCTAAAACCTCTCCCTTCCTAACAGATACATGTGTCCAAAATACAGATCAAAATACAGTCATTTAAAAATCTAAGTTCTTCTTCCTTTCATGAACGTTTCAGTGTAACCATTTAGGTAGGTAGGGCCCTCCAGGGTAGACATCTGGGCAGGCAGGGGAGAGGAGAAGACTGAGCAGAGCAGAAAGCATGTCTGTGCAATAAGGAGTTGTGTGCACGCATGGCGGTTGAGGGGTAAGATCAGTTATGGACAGGGTCACTAAGCAAGTAAGTAAATACAGAAGGATACTGGGAACCAATTTGTACTGTCAGAAGGAAATTATGAATATTATAAAGGACAAAACTAGAATAAACCCTATGGTGTCGGCTGAAACTGTGGATATAATTGTGACTTCATGGTTTCTCAGTATAGACAGATCCATGGTAATATAGACAGGTAGACGAAAGCATGTGTGGAGTACATACAAACATACACACACACCGTCCAGCTCTTTTCACTAGGGGGCTCAGGAACACAGACATCCTGGTATCAGTGAGCATACCTATATACCAAAGTCCTGCTTCCTGAACATCATCGTCCTCCTGTAAGAAAGCAGGCCTCCTGGGATAAATGGCTGATACCAGAGTCGGGGCAAGGAGAGTACAAGACGAGCACGGAACATCTTGTTACGCTACAAAGTGAAGGGTCACTCAAGAATATGGGACATGCCAAAAAGACACAGGTGATAGCTTGAAGGGGCCCCCACTGGCCGAATGGTAATGGAACATAACCCACTGAATTTAAAAAAAAAAAAAAAAAAATCCTTGAGTCCATGCTGAGATTTAGAAAATGAAAATAATTAGAAGTCTGATGAGGAATGGGCATATTTACAACCTCAAAATACCTCCACACAAAATACTTATGAATTATATAAATGCACAAAACCATTGCTTAACAGTGAAGACCTCTGGGAGACATCACCATGGTCAAGTGCTCAAACAGAACAGCACCAGTAACAGGATGGGCAGGAAAGTGTTAACCTCGCAGGCCTCAGACTATCCTTTCTGGAAAGGCCTGCTGGCAAGGACGGTCCTTGGTTAACATATGAGAATTTGGATTTGAGGAGTGTTCCCACCATTCCCTAAATGATGGGAGTGTCTCAACAGGCCTAAATTGTCTGGACAAACAATATGGTTTACACTCAACACCTCCGTTCCTTCAGAGGGTCTAGAATTCTGGAAGACAGAGGGGTACCTACATGTCTGACCCTCAGTTTACAACCTTGGACACTAGGTCTCTAATGAGCCTCCGGGGGAGACGACACCTCCCCCATATCCTACTCAGTACTGAAGGAGGTTAGGTGTCTTGCGGGACTCCATGGCAATGAACTCTTGGAAGCTCCCCTGGCTTTCTGCTCTGCGGAGATGCTTTGCCATCTTTCCCTGTAACAAGTCTTGGCTTTGGGCCTGACCATACATGCAGAGTCTCGCGAGTTCTTCCAGTGTGTCTCAGGAGTGGTCTGTGGGACCCGACACGTGAGACAAATTGGAATCATGGATAAGAGGATACAATGAGAATAGAGCATCACCTCTGTGAGATACCCACCAGAATACATAACCTGAACCTCATCATAAGAACACAAAGAGGGGCAATCTTTGAGAAGAACCCAAAGAGGGACAATCTATAAAATAATCTATAATTTTCAAAAGCGTCGAGATTTTTAAAGCCAAGAAAAGACCGTTTCAAATGTAAAAAGACAAAAGAGACATGAATACTAAGATAACATGTGTTTCTGAACTGGATCGTTTTGTTCCAGAAAGGATAGTACTGGGACATCCATGCTAATGAAATACCTTCCACTAGAACAGTTAACATGCCAGCGTGACTTGCCCCAAGGGGTGACTATGGCAATAGGGAAACTTCCCTGTTGGTGGGAAACAGCCACTCACGTGTTCATGTTCATACCTTACGTTTGAGTGGTTTTGGGTAAATAAGCACTCTTGGTACTGTTCATACAACTTTCCGTTGAGCTTGAGATCGTTCCAAAATAAAAAGTAAAATAATAAGAATGGTGATGACGCGATTCCATTCCTCGACACCAAACACCAAATGAGAGAGAGCACAAGATCCTAGGTGGGGCTCGCAGAAGCGACAGTAGAGGCGAGGAAAAGGATCTTCCCCACTCTTTCTCCTCACCAAGACCAAGTTTACATAAAGCATGCAAGCTTCAAAGTCAAGTATTTTAACTGTACTGGTTGATGATTCTTAAACAACTTTCATTAAGTGGAGAAAATCACTGGAGGTTGCAGAGCTGACTGTTGCTTACCCAGGAATAACTTAGTGAGTCTTAATTACTTAATGATAAAACTAGGCATTTTTACTCTGTAGATTTTCAGGCATAACTTTCAGCTAGGAAAGCCCATCTACATGACCCACTGCCAGAGAACTACTACCAAATTTTAAAAACGTTACATTACCGTTTGTGTGCTTCCTGTTTGCTGCGACATTCTTCACAGTAATATTTGTACTCACTGCACAGAGTTTCTGTGTTGCTGAATCCCCTGTGTAAAATTCAAGATAAATTTATTTAGTCTATACCAGAAAACTGTATATTCATTTAAAAGTACTCTAAACCAAAGATATTATTAAACTTCCAAAATAAGTAACTCTCCATTTACCTTAAGCAGTGAGTGATCGATGTGTTTTGTTCCACGTCAACAGAAAGGTCTAAAAAATCTTCATCTTTGCTGCTTATCTGTAAAAATAGGGAATTACCTCTGATTTCTTTAACTGTCAGTAAATCATTGCTCTGAAGTGACAGAACTAAAGGCCTTCATTCTATTAGGAGTAGTAAGGACATGAAGAATTCATCTTCCACGAGTTCAAAAGAGATCTACTGGATCTGGATTATCCAAAAGGACACTGAGTAAAAGACTCTCAACACACGTACAGGCGAAACAGCAAAGTCCACCTGTGACTGATTCCCTTTCCGGCAAAGATGAGGATGGGAAATCACATCATTTTCCAAAACCTTGGTATTACGGTGAAACAAGAAACAAACTGCCCATATATACTAATTCTTAAAAAAAACACGGGCTAAGACTAAATGGGGACACTTGGCAAAGGGCATCAAACCTGTGCTGTTTTATTATTCAAGGAAATAATTTTGCTTAAAATGCCAAATTACAATCTTCACTGACGACCAAGTTATAGTCTTCATCGATGAACTCCTTCAATCCTTCTTCTTCTTCAAAAATAAAATCCAACATAAAGTTCTGTTTGAATTATGGGTAACTCATCTGATTAAAAAAAATTCAAGTTATTACTTATTCATTTGAATTGGATTAGGACAGAACTTCAGACATCGATTTTCCTAGCTCTTCCCTTCAAAGACTCTATGCTTAAGGTTAGCACACAACAGGAGATCTCTTGACTGTACCTCTCACACACAAGGGCTATAAGCCCAGTGCAGTAAATGCCTTCCTGCTTCACTGGCGCATCAATTTTATAAGATCAGCATCATTAACTTGTGACAGATTACGTGGCTGTACAACTATGTACTTACGCAAACAGGAGTAGCTATGGGTACATGTATGCACATTCTAGGGACACCACGAGGGAAATGATCTGGATCTCAAAAGATTCAGTGAAAAAGAGAAAAAGAAAGACTCATCACAGAGAGAGGAAAGGGAACATGAGGTGCTAAGGAAAAAGAATCAGCCCATTTTGGGAGGAAGAAGGGTAGGATGTCAAGGGATAGTATGGGACAGACAGGCGAAAGCCAGACTGAGCAGGGCCTTATGTGTAGGCTAAAGAGAAATAAAGATTAGAGAGTCTGGTGTTTCTCAAAATGAGGTTTGTGGTTCTCAGGCACGGCCTCAGGGGTCTTCATTTTAGATTTTGATCTTTATTATAGCATACAAACTTTGACATAACGATTGTTCTGGATCACCTGGATATATCTGAGTTACTACGTTTGGATTTACAGTTCTGTTGGTACTGGGAAACTACCAAGTGGGACAGTATTTAACTCTTTAAAGTGTTGGTAAACACGTCTGGTTGTTGCTGGACTCCCCGTCCTAGCGTCAGGTCACACCCAGGATGTGGAAGACTCAGTAAAGCCCTATAGGCTAGAGATGTGGGTGGGGAGTCATTAGCACAGGCGATAACAAAATGGAACATGACCCAAGGCAGAGGGACAAGCAGCCCAAAACAAAAGCCTGGAGGAAGCCCACATTTGAAGGATTAATAGCAGAGAAAGAATGGGACCAGAAGAAAGCATCAAAGAACAGAAGAACACAAGAAGAGGGTGCCATTACAGAAACCCAATCTTCTACCAACTGCGACATTAACCACTATGTTACTAACATCTGCCATATGAACACTGTCTCCAGGAAGCCCACTCTGAACCTGCACAACTCCGTCCCACTCCCACCTGGATAGGTCAGCTCCACTGTTGTCCGACTCCCACAGACTCAGGCTTACTTGAACTACAACATACTGTACTGGAATTACCTATCTCTTGGAAGCCTGCATGCTCACCTGTGAGCATCTTGAGATCAGAATTAAGGTCTTACTCATCTTCCGCCAACCTCTACCCATCTTCTACCTGGCATAGTTGGTACTCAAATAGTTGTACGAAACTAAATGAACAAATGCTATATATTCATTCTGAGAAATTCTCAATTTCATTCCTCTAGCTGAACTTGATAAAGGCATGGTACTAATGATCATTTACTGAGTCTGCAAGAGGACGATTGAGATTTTGAGGAAATATTCTCAATTCATACCCTTAATTCTTGGGAGACTATCTGCAAATACATATTGCAGACCACAGGAGGACCTAGCTAACGAGGAATGGGTGGAAGGATCACTATCCATCCATTACAAGTAAAATTAATAAATATTTGAGCAAAACAAGAATGGGTGATATCACTTTCTCCATCTAATCCTCACTCCCATCATCCTCAGTCTGTAACATAAACTTCAAAGACCTTATATCACAGTATCCCCAGACCCTCCCAAATCTACTTTGCCAGCTTCACCTATTACTGCATTTCCCAACATACTAAACAAATTTAATTATTTTCTGTTTTATCGAAGAGGATGAATTATACATATCTTCTAACACAGACCAAACTCCATCATAAGCATCAAAAGCAACTGTCAAGTTCTCTGATTATACCTATTATTCCAAGCAAAACACTGCTCTAATAATTGGACAATATATTTACTTAGAACTCAGCTCCAATAAAATGCTTCTTTATAAGATCTACAAAACTTGTGTTAAAAAACAAATGGAGTTGGTTAGATTGAATAAATATGAGTATTGAGACCAATTCCTGCCATCAAACATTGCCCAAACTCTTACTACAATTAACTAATGGCTGCAGCAGTGAGCAATAATCCTTACTCTAACCCAAAAACATCTTCACAGCATGTTAATATATTCAAACACTCAATTATACCTCTTTCACTTGATGTGAGAGAGGGTCACCAATAAAAATGTATTTCCACAAAAGAATTTTATTTATTACTACTGTGTCCTTCGTTAACTAAAGTTATACTACTGACAACTATCATTTTCCAAATGCCTGATTATAATTAAACAGATCAGTGCATAATCAACAGTCAATAGATCATTAATTGGTATAGGTCATGGTTCTATTTAAAGACCCTATCTTGGGACACCTGGGTGGCTCAGTTGGTTAAGCAGCTGCCTTCGGCTCAGGTCATGATCCCAGCGTCCTGGGATCGAGTCCCACATCGGGCTCCTTGCTCGGCAGGGAGCCTGCTTCTCCCTCTGCCTCTGCCTGCCATTCTGTCTGCCTGTGTTCACGCTCACTCTCTCTCTCTCTGACAAATTTAAAAAAAAAAAAAAATCTTAAAGACCCTATCTTTTAATTCATGGTGGAACCAAAACAGTCACCATTTGCCTTGAGAGAGAGAGAGAGAGCGAGAAAGAAACTACAATATTGCTTACATTAGAGCCAAAAACAAACAAACAAAAAAAACCCACACTCATCTATACAAATAACAAAATGAAATATGTACAAGATCAACATGAAAACTACAAGATGATTTCTTTCTAAATCAAAGAAGATGTAGATAAATGTACAGTCCATTTAAATGGACAGTTAGACTCAAGACTGTGAAGACGTCAGTTTTTCACAACTTCATCTACAGAGTCAAGGCAATCCCCTTTGAAATCACAGCACACTATCTTGTGGACAATGCTAGTTTTTAAATATTGTGTGATTCTATGGTTTATATGGAGAAGCCCAAGGCCCAGAGCAGACAAAGCAATAGTTATCAAAACTTGGGAGACAGGTGAATGGATAAGTGAATAAGTGAATGGATAAACTGCAGAATATCCACATCATGAAATATAATTAAGTGATAAAAAGAAATGAGCTACAAAGCTACTTCTCTATGATTCCAAATATATGACATTCTGGAAAAGTCAAAACTGTGGAGGCAGTAAAATGATCAGGGGTTGCCAGGGATTTGGAGAGGAAGGAGGGATGAATTTGTGAAGCAAAGGGTGAAACTACTCTGTATGATACTTTAATGACAGACACGTGTCATTATACATTTGTCAAAACAGATGGAACCCCAGAACAGGCAATACCAAGACTGAACTCAAAATATGAACTACAGATTTTAGTTAATGTGTCATGGGGCGCCTGGGTGGCTCAGTCAGTTAAGCGGTTAAGCATCTGCCTTTGGCTCAGGTCACGATCCCAGAATGGATCGAGCCCCACATCTGGCCCCTTGCTCAGCGGAAAGCCTGCTTCTCCCTCTCCCTCTGCCCGCTGCTTCCCCTACTTGTGCTCTCTGTCCAATAAATAAATAAAATCTTAAAATAATAATAATAATAATGTATCATTATCGGTCCATCAACTGCAACAAATGTACCTCATTAATACCAGACATGAATCAAAGGGAAAGTGGAAGAAAGGAGAGAGAGAGAGTTGGGAACTTTCTGTACTTTCTACTCAATTTTTCTGAAGTCCATTAATTAAAAAATACAATTTCCTATTAGCCTCACTCAACATACTAGGTATGTTTATCTGATTTAGACAAACAAGTAACCATGCTATTCTTCCAAACATCCATAAAACATCTGTCTTATTTTTCTTGCTTGTGAATTCTCTTTTCCAATGGATGATGCTACTCTTCTGTGCTATTAAAGACTAGTCGTAGAACCATCACAGTAGGACTGGACCTGAGGGTGCTAAATGTTGCGGGAGATTCTGATGAACAAGATATTTGTGTCTCCCCACAGACTGCCTTTACCAAGCCATAAAAACAAGACATTATCAACCAGAGAAAGTGAACAACACCTTGAATGAGAGATCAAAATTTTACCAACGAGAGGCAGACGGATATTGTGTGCCCACACGTGAGACTCTGAGAAAGACATGTTAACTGAATCACTCCAGCCAAGAATGCATACCTGCGTCTCAGTTAGAAGGAAACATCAGATAAACTCATTATGAGAAATGTTAGATTTTTTTTTTTTAAAGGACATATTGCTTAAAAATGTAAATGTCTTAAGAAGGTAATGATACTACGAAAGGACTGGGCTATCTGACCCCACATAAAATCCATTTTCAGGCTTCTTCCCTACTGCTCCGCTTTACGAAGTATCCAGCAGTGGGTACTTTCCCCTGCTTGAGTGTACACAGTATGCTTTAGTTTTTATTCCAACAATCAGCAATAAACACAACTTCAGGAAAAGGGAAAACAAATTAATGTACCTCCCTGACCTGTAAGTTTCTTATGGACTTAAGTAAGACACAGATGTACAATTTCCAGAACATGACTCTATGGCCTGTTACACGGAAATAAAAACAAATACAGTTGACCCCTGAGCAATGCAGGGGGGGGTGACAGGTACCGAAACCTCCTACCCACGCTGCCACTGTTGAAAATCATCTGAGTCTCCAAAAAGCTAACTATAAGAGCCTTCGGTTGACCAGAAGCCTTACTGATAACATAAAACTTGATTAACACACACTTTGTGTATGTACACATAGTATGTATTTATAATAAAGTTAGCTACAGAAAGTGTCGTTAAGAAAATTATTTTTAAAAACCTCACATTTACAGTACTATACGTATACAAAAAAAAAAAAATCTACAAATAGGTGGACCCATGCAGTTCAAGCCCCTGTTGTTCAAGGGTGAACTACGGTCCAAACTGCAGTAAGTATTTTTCGGTCAGCTCAGGTACTCACTGTTTATAAGCAGCATTACTACAGAGCATACCGAGTACGAGAGCAAGTACAGCTTCGATCATTCATTTATGCTACACCTAAGAAATTACCACCGTCATGTTCATCTCTCACACTCCATCTCTAGGAAGTTTTAATAAAAATGAATTAAATCTGCTCTATACAAAATTTTATGACATACTCACAGTTTCACAAGTAAGACATCTGGTTTCATTTGTCAGTGTTCCCTGAAAAATCTCGTGAACCCACGTTGGGTCTGGTGTGCTGTTGTTGACTCATTGTCAATATTACCGTTAGGTAAACGGCCATTTTGTTTCTCCTGCTTTCTTTCTTCTTGTAAAATATCAGCAATTGTATTTAGCAGGTAATTTAAGAATTCATGGGCATCTTGCTGCATGTAATTGTCAAAAAGTTCTAAAAATAAAAATATATTAGAGAATTACTTCAAAATTAATAACCTGATTAAAACTAGATGTAAAACAAATATCCAATATTCTATCAGAACTAAATACAAACGTCTGGTATTGTCAGTCATGTACAAGAAACAGATTATCTTTCACAAAAACATATGACTAAACTTGGAGAAAATACAGTTAAGACAAATGAGGATCTTCTTTTTAAAGCAACAATATTAAGTGATCCACGAGAATTGTGGGCCATGCATCCTAGGGATTCAGTCAGAGGTGAGGCCTGGAACCTGGAACTTTCCAAAGTTCCTCCAGGGGACTCTGATCTGCAGTCAGGTATAGGAAACATCGGTATCATAAATGATCTATTCAATCCAGATAATCTCTAAAAGTGAGATTTTGTAACTCTGTGAAATGTTCCCTGTAACTATACAAATGAAAAAATATCACCGAAAAACAGTCACTAACATGAACTGCTTTATACCCAGCACTGGACATCACACCACTGATACTGAAAGGTAAGGACTTCACAGGCAGTGTTGCAGGTGATCTTTTTAACAACTCTGTGACTATGTTATTGTCATCTTCCAAATGAGGGAATGGGATCAGAGAGGGAAAGTCATGCCGCCAGGAAGTGGCAGGCCCAGGACACAAAGCAGGCAGTCCCCAAGCAGCCCAGCTGCATACAAAGCAGCCTGCCCAGGGAGGCCCTGCCCCACAACTGGCACCTGCTGCTCAGCGATCACCACACTGAGAAGACCTGGCCAGCAATATTTTACCTTTAGAAACTCAAGGCACATTTAATAAATTCCAAAGATATCACAGCTGACATTTTTCAAATAAAAGACAACAAATTAGGAACAAAACTTAGGCAAAGTCTAAGATAAAAAGAACAAAAAATTACATTTTTGAAGAGCTACAGTTATGACTGCATAAAATTAAGTTTCTGTGCATTAGACATCACTGAAAAGGTTTAAAAAAAAAAACATAAAAACTATTAACAGCTTCAACACATTAAGAGCTTATACAAAAGGAAATACCAAGTGTGGAAATCAACAATTTATAGAAACAGAATTCAAAAAGTTAAATAATGTGAGAAAATGTTCAATCTTATGGTAATCAAAAAGGCCTTGATTTTCTGGTCTGGAAAACGGAATACCATCTTCTCTTGCAAAGTTACTGTACAAACAGAATGGGAACTAGTGAAAAATGTGGATTTGGGAGGTACAGTCAAAACAAATAAAGACTCATTTCACTCTTGGTGTCAAAAAGACCTGTAAGGAGCCTCAGATGTAAGGTGCAGCTGCTCGAGCAAGACTATCTGGGTTCCTAGGATGGTTTGACCTTTCATTACATGAATGTCACAGGCAATTTATTAAACCTCCTTCTTGGAGTCCAAGTCAAACTCAATAATACTAATGCAGTAAGAGCCACTCCCCACTTCTCTTCTGTAAACTTGTCCTGAGGGATTTGATTAGCCTCAAACAAGCCCTTTATGTTTAAGAACAATGAAAGCCTTGAGTCCTGAGAGATACTGCATTAGCCTTTGTGGCGTTAACATTTAACTGATGATAATTTGGTATTGTGTGTCCAGTGGTTTTTGCCCATGAGGGACAGATCCAAGAGACTGTGACACCATTCCCCATCCCCTGTTGCCGGCAGAAGTCTGTGTGTCACTCCCGACACTGACACAGCTCACTGCAAAACCTCCCAGCTGTCTACTCTATCTTCCTGAGACAAACCAAGTCATGGTCAGAACCCTTAGATGGTTCCACCGCTGGACGGGTCTAGGCAAGGCTGGGGTAACTGAAGTCAATCACCTTTCACTTTGCCTCTCAGTGCAATGATGCCTCATCCCTGAAAATACCAGTCTACCTCCCAACCCCACTCTCCCATCCTCTATTACTCTGAGTCGTTTATTGTTCCTTATTTCCTTCCTCATCCTTGGGATTTTCTTCTTTCTCAACCCTTTATGCTGTTCCCTCCAGAAACAACGTTCTGCTCTAAACTCCCCATCTTTTCAGCCTCTGGCATTTTTGAGCTCCCTGCAGCCACTTCTAAATCATTACACTTCGCTTTGCATATGAAAAACTCACCCTCAGTCAAAAAAGCTGTTAAGGTCTGGCCAAACTACCCTGAACCTCCTTCTTTCTGTGGTCATCTGTCAACTTCCCCTCACCTCCTGAAGGCCTGATTCGTGGCCTCTTTGTCCATCCCGACTCCTTCACCAACCCTGACACTTTGAGTGTCTGGGCTGCTTCTAGAAGTGTACAGGACACCCTTAAAAGTCCCCTTTTATCTCTCACTTATTCTTCTATCACCAGGTCACAAAAGAACCACCCATGTCTGCTAAGAAGGAAATAGGCTAGAGCTGATTAGTGTTCAAGGAAGATACGCACAAATTGGAAAAGTCAGCGAGGAATCTAAAAGGAAGGATAATGGGAGAGCACGATAAAAATATTTTATAAAAACTCTAAGGGCCTAGTTAAAGTGAGATATGAACAATTTAGTCTATTTGCTGGCTCTCTATATGCTGGCTCAATGCCACAGTCTAAAGTAGTCTCTTTCCCATGAAATCAAGTTTTTTCTAACCAAAGTTTTGGGTTTTTTTAAATATTTTATTTATTTATTTGACAGAGATCACAACTAGGCAGAGAGGCAGGCAGACAGAGAGGAGGAAGCAGGCTCCCTGAGGAGCAGAGAGACCAATGCGGGGCCCAAACCCAGGACCCTGGGATCATGACCTGAGCCGAAGGCAGAGGCTTAACCCACTGAGCCACCCAGGCACCCCCTAACCAAAGTTGTAATGAATGTATTTTGGCTGTGAATATTTAAAATAAACTATAAAATTAGAAAATAACTAAAAAGATATAAATTTCAAAACTTCTGGTTAAGAAAAAACAGTAAACAATAAGAAGTCTCATTTTTTTTCCTGTTAGAAGTTATTTTAGCATCTATGAATGTCTTTCAAAATAATTTATAAAGCAAAAATAGGCAAATACTTTTGTTTTTTTAAAACTTGAAACAACTTTTTTTAGATGTTCTTTTAACACAGAACAAAGGACTTCACATTCACAGACATACCTCAACTGACTTGAACACTCTGGAAATGAGATATAGAGTAAACCAGAAAATACTCTTAAAGCATTTTGTTGAAATATTTAAAATAATTTGCAGTCCATTTTTTTATAAACATTATGGTAAATGTGCCAGACTCTCGCTATGCCTGAGTAGTCAATACAGATTTAAAAACTTCAACCAGCACCACATAAACAGCAAAACAACATCAACTAAATGGCCACAGACAAGACCCGTAAAATGTAGTACACTTAATTTCTAAAATCTTGGTTTCCTTATGGTTTGCTTTCTTTTCTGCTAAGTAGCATGATGGGAAAGGTGGGCTTCAAAGTTGCTTTGGCAAATTAAACAAATTCACTCATTCACTCACTCACTCATCCAATATTTAGTAAGCACCTACTACGTGCCAGGAACTAGATTACATGCTGGGAATATAATGGTGAGCAAAAACAAAAGGCTTCCCCTCATCATGGAACTGACAGTCTAATGGGACAATTTCATTATTAAATAAATGAACATGAAAGGTATAAATTATTAAAGTCCCAAATAGCTACAACATTAATGCAAAAAAAAGGGGGGGAAACTAAATCAACGTGTAAAAATGTTATGTGTTCTTCATAATTCAGAAATAGTTAGCTTTCCTTAATACAAAAATCTTTTACGCTCTTTTGGAGAAACAGGATTAAAATGAACATGGGAATTATTCACTCACATCTATTTAACAGGTGTTATTTGTAATTATTTCCTCACTTAAGGAAGACCAATCCTTAAATATATATTCTTACATATTTATATCAGTATCTCTCTGCATCACCTGAAGCATCGCTAGGTACATACAGGTTTCTTGAGAATAAGGATCTTTTCTGTCTCATTCACTGCTGTATCTCCAGCACCCAGGACAATGACTGCCACATATTTAGATGTGCTTGGCGTTGTATGAATGAACGAACTACCAAATGAACAACAGGGGCGGAAACAGCTACGACAACATGGGAAGAAATCTGGGCCCAAACAATAGCATGAACTACCTGTGCTGTTAAGACCCAGTGAGTCAGAGCACACAGCTACACATGCCAGCTGATGGGACTTTCAAGCCCCCCAGAAGTGATCCCAAGCCAAGTCACTGCTAGCTAGCACACAAGTAGCTCATCCGTCTGTGTTTTGAGTCTTCTAGAATGGTAGAGTGGCTATGGGAAGTTAGCAGTGTAGAACAGAGGGCTTTACTTCTAACCTAGGTTAGTGCAACAGCCTCCTGGCTAGCTTCCATGCGGCCCATGCCTGCTCATGCTACCACACCACCCAGCAGCCAGATCGAAACACATCACCCACCTGCTCAGCAACCCTAATGGCTCACCATGGCTTTCAAATTAAAGCCCAAGTTCTAGGCCTTTGCCCTTTTGCTCTTACTCCACTCCAGCCACATGAATATTCTTGTCATCCTTCAAGCACTCAGGGCAACTGCAATTTCGATTCTATCCACTTGGAACGAGTTTGCCTCGGATTTTCCAATGGCTTCTCACTTCAACTCTCTGAACTAACATAACTGATCAACTCCCTTTCCATGTTTTATTTTATTTTTTTTTCATGGAGATAACACATTAAATTACCTGACTATTGGTCCTCTCCACTAGTTTCTGGCCGTCAACAGAAGCTAAATATATAATAGTTAATCAATTCAAACTTTCAGCTAGTTTCCCATCATTAGGGAGAACACATTTATGGAGCAAGTCTTATCACACTGTAAAAGTTCTATGCTACAGTTCTTATATGCTATGGTTAGGGAACATGAATTAAAATTTTAAAAGCAAAAATCCATTACTGAAATTAAAACAG
Organism: Mustela erminea; assembly: GCF_009829155.1. NCBI lineage: Eukaryota > Metazoa > Chordata > Mammalia > Carnivora > Mustelidae > Mustela > Mustela erminea. Next base: position 77,465,416 of record NC_045628.1, read on the forward strand.
TTTCTTCCCAAGTAATATCGAAATGATTAGCTATATAAAGTATCAGCGGTTAACATAATATGGAGCTAATTATCGACTGCAAGTACAAAACATGACGTGTTTATTTACAGCATACCATGGAAGAAAACTGGTTTAAGAACAACAATCCAGGAAGTGGAGTGGCCCACGCTTTAGCTGGGGCACCTGCGGAGTAAACAGATGCTGTGCAGCGGCTCGTAGTCGGTGTCCGAGGGTGCAGGCCACCATGAACCGGCTCCAGGAGGACTATGACCCCTACGCGGTAGAAGAGCCTAGCCACGAAGAACCCGCTTTGAGCAGTTCTGAAGATGAAGTGGATGTGCTTTTACATGGAACTCCTGACCAAAAACGAAAACTCATCAGAGAATGTCTTACTGGAGAAAGTGAATCATCTAGTGAAGATGAATTTGAAAAAGAAATGGAAGCCGAATTAAATTCTACCATAAAAACAATGGAGGACAAGTTATCCTCTCTGGAAACAGGGTCTTCCTCGGGAACTGGAAAAGTTGGAACAGCTCTGACAAAGTACTATGATGATATATATTTTGATTCTGATTCTGAGGATGAAGACAAAACACAGGTGACCAAGAAGAAGAAGAAAAAGCGACACAGGATTCCAACAAATGATGAGTTACTTTATGATCCTGAAAAAGAGAACAGAGATCAGGCCTGGGTTGATGCACAGAGAAGAGGCTACCATGGTTTTGGAATACAGAGGCCACATCAACAACAGCAGCCTGTTCCAAATAGTGATGCTGTCTTGAATTGCCCTGCCTGCATGACCACACTATGTCTTGATTGCCAAAGGCACGAATCCTACAAAACTCAGTATAGAGCAATGTTTGTGATGAATTGTTCTGTCAACAAAGAGGAGGTTCTAAGATACAAAATCCCAGAGAACAGGAAGAAAAGGCGAGGCCCTAAGAAGATGAGGTCCAGCCATGAGGATGCTGCAGAGCCAGCAGAGGCACAAGCAGAAGAACTCTACCACCCAGTCATGTGCACCGAATGTTCCACTGAAGTGGCAGTCTATGACAAGGATGAAGTCTTTCATTTTTTCAATGTTTTAGCAAGTCATTCTTAAATAGCTAAGTTGGCATTTAATTGCCCAATACCGTATGTAAGGCAAATATGGACAGTTCTTTTCCTTCTGAGCGGTTATTTGAGGACACATTGTTGATCTTTTTGAAAGAGAATGATTGTCAGCCTTCATCTCTCCACCCCCTTAAAATTTTTTCCCCAGCTCTGATGGGACTCATTATTCATTCCCTTTTTGAGGGGAATTTGGAAACTATGGGGCTTTTTATATATTAAAGCTCTTTAGAATTTAAAAAAAAAAAAGAACAACAATCCAACAGTCAAAGTTAGTGGAAATTCTGAAATGGACAATATCCATTTGTGCCATAGATTTAAACACAAACAAACAAACAAAAAACCCCAGCAAACATAAGGTCAGAAGGAGAGTTAAGCAATGGATAGTCCATTAAATGCTCTTTAACTTGTATGCTCTTCTCTACAAAATTACCAGGAAGAAAAATCAAAAGGCAAAACTGTACTTCATACAAATGCCAGCAACATCAAATAATAAACATGCTTTTCCATTAAATATTGTTTCTGAGGTATAGAAAAATGAAACAAAACTATGAGAGCATAAGTTTGGAACATTCACCCTGGAATCAATTTCATCAAACAAAAGAAGTCTACTGTACAATGTACTCTGCCAAAACATTTAAAAATTTTTCAGAAAATACTGAATTATTAAAAAAATATAAACACTGCAAAAACATTCCAGCTTTCACAAACAAACGTAGAAAGCCACAGAGACACAACTTTCAAAACACAGTAACTTGAGCTCTGTGTGCAGCGTGACTTACTGTAAATTTAAAAAGCCACTGCTCACTTCAGGACCATAGGCATGTACGTCCACCCAAAGTCCCATGTTGAAACCCTAACCCCCAATGTGCTGCTCTTTGGAAGTGGAGCCTTGGGATTACCTTTAGGTTTTTAAGACTGGGATTAGTGTCCTTTTAGGAAGAGACATGAGCGAGTTTGCTTCTCTCTCTTCATGCGGAGCACGGCGAGAAGGCAGCCATGTGTAAACCAGGAAGACAGCCCGCAGCAGACGCTGAAGCTGCCGGCATGTTACTCCAGAATGTCTCAGCCTCCAGAACTGCAAGAAACATGCGTCTCTTGTTTAAGGCACCCAGGCTATGGTACTTTCGTTACAGCAGCCCAAACTAAGAGCACATACAATAGATTAAAGAATAGGGTCGGGGGACCTGGGTGGCTCTGTGGGTTAAAGCCTCTGCCTTCGGCTCAGGTTATGATCCCAGGGTCCTGGGATCAAGCCCTGCACCAGGCTCTCTGCTCAGTGGGGAGCCTGCTTCCTCCTCTCTCTCTGCCTGCGTCTCTGCCTACTTGTGATCTCTGTCAAATAAATAAATAAAATCTTAAAAAAAAAAAAAAAAGAATAGGTTCAAGGGGCTCCTGGGTGGCTCAGCTGGTTAAGCATCCAACCCTTTATTTTGGCTCAGGTCATGATCTCAGCGTGGTGAGACCAGGCTCTGCTTCTGAGCCCAGCGCCCAGCTCCACGTTCAGCAGGAATTCTACTTGAAATTCTCTCTCCTTCTCTGCCCCTCGCTGCCCTCAAATAAATCAGTCTTTAAAAAATAATAATAATATGGTCAAGAAAAGTGCACTATTCACTGAAAAAGAAAATACTGTGTATTCTGTGTTTCATGTTTCTGATGCTGACCATTTCTAAAATACTAACAAAATCACCGAGAAAGATGGCATGTTCAAGTACCATGTACATGAATTTTCTACCAAGACACAATCCCTGAAGTTTCATACCAATACAGACAAAATGACTTAAGGGACTTGAATCACTCAACCAAACTCTAACTGAGCTGTATTTGGTGTTCTTAAAAACAGAAGATACTACATAGATTTCTAACTTAAGAGAGATGTTTGGCTTTCATAGGGAAAATACAAAAAGATTTGTTTTTGTGAATGAATGATCAACTGCTTTGTATCTGTTTACAGAGGAAATGAACAAAATGTTTTAACAGGTGAATCAGATTCAAGAATAATAGCCTATTGCCATGTTATCTCAGTGTCTTCTTACGTTTCAGGACACTGGATATGACCCAGGCTTATCTCAGTTCATGGGATAATGAACAGTGTCCATGCAGTTAAGGACAGCATTATTCAATGGTGTGTTGGGTAACCAATCTTAAAGACGTCTCAAATCTTATTTCTGTGAGCATCTTTTGATAATAAATCAAACTAAAAATACCACTCAATTTTATTTCCACAATGATTAAACTGGCTACATCAAACAAAACCCAGAATTCTACATGTGATTTAAATCCTGCTTGAGGGGTGCCTGGGTGGCTCAGTGGGTTAAAGCCTCTACCTTTGGCTCAGGTCGTGATCCCAGGGTCCTGGGATCGAGCCCTGCATCGGGCTCTCCGCTTGGCAGGGAGCTTGTTTCCTCCTCTCTCTGCCTGCCTCTCCTGCCTACCTGTGATCTCTGTCAAATAAATACATAAAATCTTAAAAAAAAAAAAAAAACTAATGCAAATTAAAAAAAATAGATAAATCCTACTTGAATTTTCTGAGGTAACATAACACAGCAGAAAGAATATGGGACTTAGATGTCAGAAACATGTATGGGACCCTTGTAAGTCATTTTAACTCCTCTGAGCATCCACTATTTCATATAAAATGAGGTAATAACATCTGACTTCTGGGCCTGCTGTGAACATTATACAAATCTAAAAGAAAAACATTGAAGAGAGAAAAGAGAAGACAGGCTTAATCAGTAACTATTTTAAAAAGGGGGTTGTGGAGTTAAAACCACCTACACCTACCCTAAGCCAAAAAGTTTCTGGAAAGCTTTTTAGCCTCTATTCTTTGCAGGGCTAAAGTGGGAGAGATCACATGCTCTCTAAATCAGGGTAGTGTAAAGATCCAATGGGTTAACAGACGTGAAACAGACATGAAACAGACATGAAAGAGACATGAAAATACAAAAACAACAGATAATGGGAGGAACACCCAACTTTATTCTCCATAGAAGAGCCAAGCAGGAAAAAATAAATAAAAATAAAAGTAAAATAAAATAAAAAATTTATCATTTCTCATTTCCTGGCATACAGAATGTAATCTTTGTAGAACATACTTCCAACATTAATCATACCTCATATTAATTACTGTGTGATTACCTCCCTCACTGAACTAGCACTTCCTTCAAGACAGGAACGTCAGCTTTGGTTTTTCCATGGCTAACATACTTTCAGTCTTAGAAGATGCTCAGTCAGTGCCTGCTGAACTGTGGTGTGCTATTATTTACCCTTTCTGGTACGTAAGAATACATTCAGAAGTAGAAGAATTACCATTTTCCTTCCGTAATCTTGTTATGAACTTCTTAGGAGGAATCTTCTTCTGAGTGGCTATGCTATGGAAGAGGTCTGCTAGGTAGGTAAGAAGGTTCTCCTTCCTAGGTTGGCTCTTGTATGCTAGAACTTTTTCCCGAAATGGATGACAAAAATAAAGTGCTTGAAGAACTGAATTACAGTAGCAGGTATTCCCAAACTAAAAAAAAAAAACTTGTTAAATATGGGGCAACACATTTTCAAGAGAACGAATTTCCATGTATAGTTAAGAAAACAGAGAGAAGATAGGGAATTTATGGTCCTCATAAATTACAAGGTATCTGAGAGTAGAAATAATTATTCTGACTGCTAATCTGCCATGTGAACATTAAACGGATGCTCCAGGCATTGGTTTCAGGTTAAAACTGAAGGAAAATATATGCAATAAATTTGGCCTTCATGAAAACTAATTTAAAAAACTATACAGTTTAAACAGTAAGAGTACTTAAAAGGCTTAGACTTCTTTATAATTCTTTTTTCAATTCCCATTGTTACATTGTAGATATTAAGCATTTCATATATTATACATTTTAAAATATAACTCTCAAAAATTCTTTTGAAAAAATACAAAAGTGAGGTTTTCTATCAGATTCTTAAGTGCCATCAAAAAATAAAAACAAGGGGTCCCTGGGTGGCTCAGTTGGTAAGCGTCTGCCTCCAGCTCAGTTCATGATCCCAGGGTTCTAGCACTGAGCCCTGCATCAGGCTTCCCTGCTCAGTGGGGAATGTGCTCCCTCCTCTCCTCCTGACCCTCCCCCCAACTCGCCCCCGCCACCCACCACTCATGTTTGCTCTCTCTCCAATGAATAAATTAAAATCTAAACAATATTAATAATAAAAAGCAAAATAAAATGAGACCCTCTGAAATGTTAGATTAAAAATTTTCAAGGGCACCTGGGTGGCTCAGTCGGTTAAGTGTCTGCCTTCTGCTCAGGACATGATCCTGGGGTCCTGGGATCAAGCCCCACATTAGGCTCCCTGCCAAGCTGGGAGTCTGTTTCTCCCTCTGCTCCTACCATCCATCCCCCCACACTGTGTTTTCTCTCAAGTAAATGAATAAATAAAAATCTTAAAAAGAACAACACCAACAACTTTTCAGTATGCTAGCACAACCACCACTGAAATGCTGAGATACCTGCACATCACTCTTGATATATTACAGACTTCAGGTGCACTGAATCCTCCACATGAACCGACTTCTTACCAGCCGTGTGTAACTACAGCCTACTGAACTTTAACGTCCTCCTCTTTAATAATGGGGGAAAATAATCCTACCTTATGAGACAATGACACACAATTTGATCAACATTTCATTGTCTTCCTTTTCCCTTCCCACTAACAGACACTGGTTCCCAACGCGAGCTGACAACCCGTAAGTTGATTGATGAGGACGTGGGGAGACTTTGAAAGTGTAAGAAGAGGGAAGAGGACACTTCTCACAGCACTACCATGCAGTGAGGTCACGTCCTCACTAACCTAAAAAGCCTAGGCAGAGGAGACTGTTTTAAGGGGCAGTGTCAAGGTGCCTGGGTGGCTCTGAGGGTTAAGCACCAGACTCTTGGTCTCTGCTCAGGAGCTGATCTCATCATGGTATCAGGCTGTGGGATCGAGCCCCAATTCAGGTTCTGTGCCCAGCGGAGAATCTGCTGGAGATTGTCTCTCCCACTGCCCTACCCAACCCCAACTTGCACACACACTTTCTCTCTAAAAGTAAGTATTTTTTTTTTAAGGGTAATGTCAAACACATTTGTTTGACATGTACATTTGCTTATATTTAAAAACCAGGAAGGATAAATTAAAAACTAATAAAAATGGTTATAGAGAAAGAGGAAGAGTAGAGAGGAATCAAAGTACCTTTTTAAAAATATTTACTATGCACTGATCTTTTTTTAAACTAAATTAAATAGAAAATATCTCAGAGGAAAAAAAGAAATTCCTAAAGCTGAAAGGAAACAGAGATCAGTGACAGCTAAATGTTTATCCAGTCCGTGGGAGAACTACACAAAAAATTAGTTCGAGCAACTTTAAAACATGGAGTTTTTACTATCCATGCGTATTTAAATAGTCTAAGAATAAAAAGAAATCTTTTTTTTAATAATTTCTTTTTTTAAGATTTTATTTTATTTATTTGACAGAGATCGCAAGTAGACAGAGAGGCAGGCAGAGAGTAAGAGGGAAGCAGGCTCCCCACTGAGCAGAGAGCCCAATGCAGGGCTTGATCCCAGGACCCTGAGATCATGACCTGAGCCAAAGGCAGAGGCTTAAACCCACTGAGCCACCCAGGCACCCCTTAAATTGGAATTTAAAGTATTAGTATAAACTCGTGTGTGTGTGTGTGTGTTTTCAACTTCTATCCACTGAAAGGCCTAGCAGCAACAAGTTTCCCTGGCACACAGATTGTAGTCTTTAAGAACCTTTTTCCCACAAAAAGGAACTAGGATGTCTTACAGATATGGCTACACTAGGTCCGGGACAGGAAATATACAAATGTAGATCAGCTTGGAATATATTTTGTACCGATTCAAGAGCCAAATTTCATTAAAAAGAAATACTGAAATTGATAAAAAGCACATTAATCATATAAATATTTATGAATTAATAATGATATTTTATAAAACCTTTCATTAGACTCCATGGATGCTGTAAACTCATATATAAAAGGAGAACATCAAAGTTTTATCTTGTTCCCTCCTTCCCCCCAGCCCCGAGAGCTAGCACATGAGCACGGGGGTAGAGAGTAGGGGCAGAGGGAGAGAGAGAATCCCAAGCAGGCTCCACACCCAGCATGGAGCCAGGCAAGGGGCTTGATCACAGGATCCTGAGATCATGACCTGAGCCAAAATCTAGAGTTGAATGCTTAATTGACTGAGCCACCCAGGTGCCCCTTATCTTGTCTTTTTTATTTGAGAAAGAGAGCATGAGAAGGGGGAGGGTCAGAGGGAGAAGCAGACTCCCCACTGAGCAGGGAGCCTGATGGGGGACTAGATCCTGGGACTCCAGAATCACGACCTGAGCCGAAGGCAGTTGCTTAACCAACTGAGCCACCCAGCTGCCCCTTATCTTGTCTTTCTTGTAAGAACAATAGTTCACAGGGAATTAAAGAGTTGATGAAGAAGTTCCAGCTTATAGAATAAATCCAGCTAATAAATTCAGAAGAAATGACTACAAATAATGGAGTAGGAAATAATTATCAATGGATACCAAAAGCATTAGTGGCTGATGGGAACTTGAAAAACTATCTGAAGCCCCAGTGCACTACAAATTAAAAATGAACAGCCAGGATGCCTGGGTGGCTCAGTGGGTTAAGCCGCTGCCTTCGGCTCGGGTCATGATCTCGGGGTCCTGGGATCGAGTCCCATATCGGGCTCTCTGCTCAGCAGGGAGCCTGCTTCCTCCTCTCTCTCTCTCTCTCTGCCTGCCTCTCTGCCTACTTGTGGTCTCTGTCAAATAAAATAAATAAAATCTTTAAAAAAAAATAAAAATAAAAATAAAAATGAACAGCCAAATCTTTGTCTCTTGCAAAAATATGTAGCAACTCTTAGGAAGAATTCCTGTCTTAAAAAACAAAAGTACTACATTTTTCTAAACTACTAAATTTCAATCACATGTCTAGACCTATCTACCAATTTACAAGATATTTAAGGAACAGAGAAATGAGTTAAACAATACCACAAAAAAAAAAAAAAGAATAGAACATGAGACCCAATGAGAATATATGATTTTTACATTCCTATTGGTGGTCAGAGCCAAGAAGTGGTTTCCATAAAAACAAGTGCTTTAAAGGCTTTCTAGGTAAATGCTAAAAGAAGTAGATGAAAAGGAGATGATGCATTGATACTACTGATAAATGTAACTCTGGATATACTTTAATAAAGCTTATCCGGGGGCTAAGTACACCTGCAGTAGAATCTACAATATTACTGAGATTAATTTACCGATTATTCAGTATTAATTAGTCTGAAAAATACTAGTATTTGTATCACAGTCTAATGAAGCTAATGACCAACAAACTATGCTTCTGCCATCAGAGGGAAGAGTCACTCTCCATCACTGGACACTTCTGTTAAAGAATACGCAACAGGGATTTGAATGACTTCCACAGAGCAGGTAAAAGCAAAAGAGAGCGTCTCACAGTATATTGGAAAAATTTGTAATAAAGGTTGACCAAATTATAAAAAAAGAAGCAAATGGAATGATAAGCTAAGGAACCAGAGGGAGTCTATTCTTTTGTACAGAATGCTGGGAGGTAGACTCCTGCTCATCTTCTGAACATAAGGCAATGAGTAACATTATAATCAGTTCTCTGAAGTCTTCTCTTATGGTCTTGCACTGATCTTCATCAATCCCATTAAAGAAAAATCAAAGCTTGAAACTACTACAATTTCTCCAGAACAAGCAGTAACTTTCGATCTTATTCATAACTCTGAAAATGTGTCTTCAGCTTCCCTGACAGTAACTTTCCTCCAAGTTCCTAAAACCTAAAAATGTATCTCTCTAGTGTGTAGCTTTCATGCAAAAGATTGTCTGCGATGATTTCCCCCACACTCCTGTTTCTGAATGCTCGATTTCCAAAAAAGACATGGCTTTAAGGGTTGAAACCTACCCTATGTCTTCTCAGCTTGTTTTGAAGATCAAAGGTATAACCAGGTTCAAAATAAAGGGAAGCAAATTTTTAAAAGCCTCCACTCTCCTCAAGGTCTGAGCATTGATTTTTTCAGTTGCTTACTGAACACAATGACATCCTCTACTGCCTTTTGTTCCTAGTTTTAAGATAAATGCCCCCTCCACAAATCTTTATCATAGCCCCATCACTAAGATTATCTTGAACACACATCCCTAATAAATACAAATAAAAATTATATGGTTCATAATATACATGAAAATACACTTTTATAAAATGTAAATTTATATACATAAAAATATACATTACATAAAGTCAGCCGTTCAACAGTGCAGGAGTTAAGGGTGCTAACCCCTCACATAGCCAAAAGTCTGTGTGTAACTTTCAACTTCCCAAAAACTTCACTAATAACAGACTACCGCTTACCAGAAGCCTCACCTATAATAATTAATTAACACACATTTTTTATGTTATGTGTATTATATATAATAAAGTAAGCTAGAGAAAAGAAAATGCTATCAAGAAAATCATAAAAGAAAATACTATACTGTGTACCAAAAAAAAGAAGCAAACTGCACATAGATGGACCTAGACAGCTCAAACCTGTGTCGTTCAACAGTCAACTGTGTAACAAATGTGACTGAGACAAAGTAAATATGTAAAATTTTTCTTATTTACATTAATTTTGTTTTCACTAAAAATTATTAATATTTAAGTGACAGCAATGAAACAAAGTACACCTTGTGATAAACTGTGGGCTACAGATTTTAATATTCGATTGCAGGTCTGAGTTTATGTTCAGTTATTTCTGTATGTGGCTTTAATGGCAATCAAAGATAGATACACAGATGCATAGACAGGTCCAAGGGGGAAAGTTTCCTTTACGGCCTTACTGTATTTTCGAAATTAAATTCTCCATCCTATCTACCAAATTTGTTTGAATTCACTGCAGTGATCATGGGCCTTGAAAGCAGCACCGCTCAGCATCGAAGCGAACAGGCTCTGAAAGCAAACTGTCTAGGTCCAAGTGTGCTTCTGCTCTCTGACCTCTGGAAACTGCCACGCCACTCCGCTTATCCGCGTCCTCGGCTGTAAACGGGGTTTGTAACACAGGGCCCACCTTCTAAAATCTTGAAAAGAACTAAACTAATAATCCACCTGCAGCACTAACAACAGTTCCCTGGCCTTCATCACGGCACTGTTATTTTTGAAACTATCTTTTTAAGTCATTTGACCATTTTGAAAAATTAGATTAACAGAAATTAAATCGTATCATCTCTAAATCTACCTTGAAATTGTACTAGTTTATAAAAACATAAATGAATAAGAGACAGTTACACTGTCAACTCTTTGGTGCTATGGAACCTGAAGTGACATAGGACCACTTCACACATGGATAGAGTGTGGATACTAGTATCAAACATTTAATAAGAATTAATAAGGCTGGGGCCCCTGGGTGGCTCAGTCAACTGAGCATCTGACTATATTGATTTCAGTTCAAGTCATGATCTCAAGAGTCCCTGGATGGAGGTCCACATCCGACGCCACCCTCCGGACTCCACCCTCCGCGGGCTCCACACTCAGCGGGAAGTCCCTCTCCCTCTGCCACCCCCCCACCCAGCTATCTCCAGCCCCGGTTGGGTGTGCACACTCTCTATAAAATGAATAAAAGAATCTTTAAAAACAAGAATTAGTAAGGCTTCGCTCTCATTTTTAGATAAAAATAAACATTAGTGATTCTGTATTCCTTTCCACAGCCCAATCGTTCATCTGACATATATCATTTGGAGACTACTGGTGTTTACCACCATTATGTTAACAGTATCGCCTAAAAAAAAAAGTTTTAAAATGTTTAAATGCTCCACTATCCCCCGTGCTGGAGGCTGGTGATGATGATGCCTATCCTCTTCTAAGGATATGAACATCCCCTTCTAAGGAAAGACCCTCTTCCCCTACTACAGTTTGTTTAGGTGGCCCTGTTTTGGAACACTGTACCCAACATGCCCCTACTCACCAGTCTCACCACAGCCAAGTGGACCAGATCTAAAAGTGTCCTTCCATGTGCTAGTGGAAATGCATTCCTCACCACATACCCCTTAACTCCGCTGTCCCACCCTTTCTTACAGAAAATAACTTCTCTACATAAATTCTGCAAGGTTGTCAATCACAAACCCTTTCACAGACCCTGCCACAGGGCTGGACACTTGATCCAATCTCAGCAGAGGACTTGGGACACAGCTGTTCTCTCGGATCTAATGTAAACATTCTCTGGGATCTCTGATAATCTAACCCTCAAGTAGCCTATGGCCATCAGGTGGAGAGAAACAAAATGACAATCAATTCAAACAAAAACAGAACCAAGACATTTGCGTAATCAACTTTATTCTTGAGGATGTCGTTTTATAACCCGCAAATGGAAAGAAAGTTTCATTTTTATTTGTCACTGTTCTTCACAATGCTCCTGTCCCCTGGACCAATTCCAACCAATGACCACTAGCGATTCAGGTGTAAAAAGCCTTTTGTAAGGTGGTCTAGGAACTAAACTGTTATTTCGTAACAAAGATCTTAGGGAAAAGCACCTTCCACTGTAACCTCACAAATAGATTTGCTGAGGCGACATGTCTGTTGGCTCCTACTGTATTAGAAAATTAATACAGAACCATATCATAAAACAATGAGAAAAGACTATTTAAAAAGGTAGACTGTACAAAAGTAGAAAAGAGATACTGCTAACTGAAATCACCCCTTTTCTATCTACATACAAAAAGAAGTACTCACTAGCTAAAAGATACAAGGGGAAAAAGGCAATCTGGTTCATTGGATCAAAACAATTCATTTTCAAAGAAGTTAGCTGACCCTATAAAGGTGACATTTAAGCAGGATATTCTGCTGCAACAGAAAGCTTTCAAAAGGCTACCCTGCCTACTCAAGATAGTTTCTGAACCCCCACTCCACAGTAGTATTCCTCCTGCTTTCTAATAACATCAGAAATATTAAAGCATTCACAAGAATTAAACCAACAGGAAATCCCCACTCAATGTATTACGTAAAGTACAGTGACAGACATCAGAATAGTAAGAAAGAACTGCCATCAAAGCGATCCTCTGTGAAAATATTCTTCCAAAAAAAGATAACTGCAACTGAAAGTAATGGAAAATAGGTTATAGTAACAATATGGAAAGTAACCCCTATGTTGAATTTTCTACCAGTTAATTAAACTGCGGTTATTTTTCTTCTGTCCATTAAAAAAAAAAAAAAAGTCTGATTTTCTAAGTGCCCAAATACATTTACTATTTGCCAAAGGCAAATGGTAGTGAATGATTGTGCCACTCACAAAAAGTCACAAAAAAAGCCAGTCACAAAAAGGCTCCAAACAGGCAGTTCTGATAGAAACCCTTCTTGGTGTAAGCTTTTTGTTAGAAGCAATTAAAATAAACCTTGAAAATGCATACTTAGCTAAGAGCATACTGATAAAAGAAAGAAAATACATGTGTGCCTCATTTTAACAAAATTCAATTATTGGAAAAGATAAACCAGAGTTCTTAAAGCAGTTACATTCCAGTGTTGTTTCAACACTAACTATCCTGTAGACAGGTACTGAGAGGGAAAAAAAAAGTCACAATGTTACCTCTGAATTAAATAAGCTACCCTCTCCTACCCTCCCCCCACAAAGCTCCACCCTTCATTTTTAAGGGACTCCTATAGTGTGATTAACTCCAAAAATTTCTTAAAAAGGAAGAAGGCGTGGGGGTGGGGGGGGGGGAGAAAGAGTGATGATATTTTAAGAGCTGCAAAACAGGACCTATAGAATAAAGTTAACAGTATAGAAGACAGTCGGAAGGTAGCCTGAAAGTTTAAATCACAGAGTTAAACACTATACTAGTTCTGCTGCATCTACTCTGACCACCAATTAATTTCTCAATATAATTCAGGTGTTCATCAATCTTTCATAGTTGGAGCGCTGGCTACCTCAGAGATCCCAATTTTTCATTGACAGAGATCAGAAACTACATTTCTACCCATTAGATGAGTCTCTGGAAGGGATAAAAGACAAAGCTTGCTCTAAAGATCTCTTACTAACTCCACTCCCTCCTGCTTCTCTCGGGTGTTACTCAGTATCAGTTAGTCAGTTTCAGGGAGAAGCACAAATACCACCCTTTTAATTTGGATTGATTGATCCATGGAGAATAATAATAAAAATAAAACCTTCTTAGAAATCCTTTTCTTTTTTTTTTCCACAGCTGACACAAAGCAATATACCAGAGAAAAAACAGCATAACTAAAAAATAGACTAATTTCAGAACTCATTTTATAATAAATTTTCTCAAGGATGTTGTTTTAGTTGTTCTGAGTCTATCTACAGAAAAAGTTACAGTCAGACACAAAACGGAGAGACTGAAATATTTAAACTGGAGAGGATTAAAGGTAAAACAGCCTTCAATATATAAAACATTCCTCTGCTGAAGAAAATGGGTCCTTCTGAGACACAATTCTAGACACACGTCAATGTAAGAACGTGAACCGAATCCGGGTGGGAGCCGTAGGGAAGGAGTTCATGGGAGTGGAGCAGCTAGGGTGCTGCCCTTGCCAGGATTGCCAGAATGTACACCAGGCTTCCAATCACCAGACACCTCTGCTCGTAAGCACGGATGCTTAAGACGTTAGAAGAGGCCCAGATCGTGTTAAACCAGGGAAATTAAATAGTCAACTCCCCACTTCCCCACAAAACCCCAATAATATGATAGTAAAAGAAGATATTAAGCAAAAACTCAAAAGGCCAAGAAAAGGGGGGAGGGGTCGAGCTTCCCCTAAAAACACGGTCTGGTCAGAAGTCTTTTAAAAGGACCATTTAGACCCCTAGATGACACTTACCCTTTCTTTCAACTGCAGGTTTAGTCTCCACAGAAGCTGCACAGAAGAATCCGGTTCAAAAGCCCTTGAGGACAGCAGAGGACAGCAGTGAGGCACCAAACAGAAAACAGAGGGCTCAACAAAACCCTGAACTAAGCTACCTCTGACAGAAACTGAAAGTCCCTCAGCACCAAGTAAGAGTCCCAGAGGAAATGCTCCAGCCATTGGAATGGGAGGTGAGGGGATGCAGCCATTTCTAACACTTGCCTGCCAAGGGTCACACTAGAGGAAACCACAGCAGACAAGCTCCACCCGTAGTACACCAAGTCCCAATCAGTTTTTCAGAATCTCACTTGTATGTATGAATGAAATTTAAGGAAAGATTCCATTAGAAAAGACAGAGTTTAAAACAGTGAGGGGGAGAGAGAGGACCTCAAAACAATCCAGTAAGCATAAGAAAACCTCACCAACAAAAATTATAAATAATATCTTGGGAAAAAAAACAGAATATTACCTCCTTCTTCTATACTCGCCTCGTGCTCTTCCCTACGCAGATCCTCTACACCACCTACTACGAGTCCATCGCCAAGTGGGGCCCCTTCTTCGGCTACTACTTCTTCAACGTCCTCCTGGTGATGCTGCAGCTGCTGCGCGTGTTCTGGTCGTGCCTCATCCTCCGCAGGATCTACAGCTTCGTGAAGAAAGGCCGGATGGAGAAGGACGTGCGCAGCGACGTGGAGGAGTCCGATTCGAGCGACGGGGAGGCGGTCCCCGAGCACCTGCCGCTGAAGAACGGCGCGGCTGCCAGGCCTGGGGCGGCCCCAACTGACGGCCCTCGGAGCCGGACGGCTGGGCGACTGGCCAACGGGCACACGCCGGCCACATAGCTCGCAGAGGCCCGGCCTTGAGGGCCGCCCCCAGTGCCCCATACCTGGGATTTGGCTGGGGGCGGCTGGACTGGTGGCCCTGGGGCCTGCTCTGGAGACTGGGATGGCCCTCCCCCGGGGGGAGGGGAGAGGGCTAAAGATCTGTCTCCAGCCCCTTCCTTCTGCCTGCCCTGCCCTGCCCTTCCCTTGGGCAACTGGACAGAGCCGGGGAGGGTGGGCAGCAGCGGAGGGCCCAGCTCCAGGCTGAAAGGGGCCCAATAAAACATGAATGGAAAAAAAAAAAGATAAAAAAAGATAAAAAAAATTAAGGTAACACTCTACGAAATAAAAAGTGCAATGAACTGGACCAAAAAGGGCAATAGTCCAAAATGTAGAATAATATCAGATGATCAAAAAATGGAAGAAAAAGGAGGGAAAACAGAGAATCAATCTGCATTTCAATATGCAACTAAGACTATATGAAAAAAGAACAAAGAGATTACACTGATTGGAAGCAATTATCCAAATACTGGTATCAGAAATATTCTAGAACTGAGGAAAATGAAATATGTCTAAATGGGTTGATAAACAGCCAACAACAGCAGGAGACACGAAGGACCGCATCATGGGGTCTAGGGGTCTAAATGTCCACAACAACAGCAGGAGACAGGAAGATGCATCATGAAATTTCAGAACACTGGCTATCCATTCACATTCTGAAAGGAAAGCCTCCCAAAACATCTTTCTAAGGGGCAAAAGCCACACACAGAAGAGATGAAGAATCAGAAGGGCATCAGTCCTGCCGATGTCAACGGAAGCCAGAAGTCCACAGAGTAACCCCCTTACAATTCTAAAGGAAGGTTGTAACTTAGGATCTCCATCTAGTTTTGACAATAACCAAAACATTCTTAAATACACAAGGTCTCAAAGTCACCTCCTGTGCACACTCCCTAAAGAAGCTACTACAGAACACGTTCCACAAAGCAGGGAAAACCCCAAGCAGAAGAGGGGATCCAGGGAAGGAGAGAAGCTAAGGGATGTCCGGGGTAACGGTAAAAGGACGCAGAGGCCACACGGCAGGATGACAGGGCTCCAGAGGGATGTTAACATTCTGGGGCTGATGCAGTGCAAACTGGTACTGAGGAAGTCTTTTTGCATTTCTTAGCGCTGCTGAAGACTTGGAATAAATGAAAATTAAGGATGAAATTTAATGAAAATGAATAAATGAAAATTAAGGATGTGGAAAAATAAAGCAGTGGTGAATTCCATACCAGAGAATGGGCAGGGATGGTGCTGGAAGAGGGCTAAGTTTCTTACCTACCGTACAGGAAGTCAATGAACTGTTTTGTTTTGTTTTTAAGATTTATTTATTTGACAGAGAGAGAGTGAGAAAGGGAACATAAGCAGGGGGAGTGGGAGAAGGAGAAACAGGCTTCCTGCCAAGCAGGGTGCCCGATTCGAGGCGCGATCCCAGGACACTGAGATCACAACCTGAGCCAAAAGCAGATGCTTAATGACCCAGGCGCCCCAATGGACTCTTTCTAAAAGCAGCATAGGCACTTGATCTAGAATACAGGGGTAGATTCCAGGGAAAATGGCCAGCCTCCTCTGAGGAGAGGGGCACTGTGGAGTGGGGACTGCTGATTCTGTCACAAGCTTCACACCCATGAGAGGACTCCCAACAAAAAAGGAAACACCCACACCACTTAAACAGCTTGCTTCAAATCACACAAGAAATCCACCTCATACATCACAATTACATACTAGTGTTTAGTAACACACAGGTGTGTTCAATGGAACTTTCTTTGTCACCCGTATTACTCTCTCTCTCTATAGCGTAGAACACTCACCATGGACCCACCTAATAGTACCCTACAACACAGATTTGTGGTGTGTGCTGATGATTCAGAAAAGAGTTAAAAATTCTAAAAGAAAGTTCTTCCAAAGTTTTAATAATGCATAATTACTAGAATTACCTCCACAAGCCTGGGGAATGTACCCTTTACTTGTATTTTGCCCTTGTAGATCTATACTAGTTAAACACTGCCAGAAGTTGACAAATACTTTACAGACACAGGGAGGCATTTACAAAAGTTTATTATACCTGTACATTTGGACCACTTATATTTAGGCATTTAAAGGATTCTCAAAGAATCAAGAGATCATTTGGTGTAAGCCATACAAAATTTAGTTATGAAAAATTCTGACACAAAATAGGAAAAGTTAAAAAACCATTTTAAAACTCTTATGACCTTGGGCAACTTTGTTTCCCTTTCATTAAAAAGGGAATTTCAAATCAAGTTTCTTGGCCTTAAGCCTAGTGAGGCAAATAAACAATTTTCCTTTAATAAATGATGAGATGCATGCATTATTTTAAAAACTATTTCCAAAGGTACTGGTGAAGACTAAGTATCAACGGGTACTTACATTGACTAATCCAAAATAGTGCTCATTGACTGGAAACTATTCTGGACCAATCTCTTTCTCTAATGCCGAGGCATTGGCGCCCTTTAAAAAAACAAAAACAAAAGCAGAGATCTTAGTATCTGTAGTATTAAGTTTTCACAGTTATACAGGCATTACAGAGAAGTCCTTTAAAAACTATGTTCCCTTTGACTCCCTAACATTACTGGAAAATAAAGGATGATAGTGAAGAGTAAAGGATTTTAATAATATGACTAAAAACTAGTTCGCAAGAACTTCCTCAGGAAACCAAAGCACGGATCAAGAAATTCTATTTGTAATGTGTTACTATTTTCTGGGTAATGCATTAAAGACCCTGCTGTACCATGTGCTCTAACAGGAGAGCTGAAAACCAAACATGCAGATATGCAATAACCTAACGATTATTTGGAGCGATATACCTGAAAATCCCCCCACGGATCCCAAACGACAAGAACGTTGTGTGAAATGGCACTGATGACTGTGCAACTGCCAACCATCCTACTACGCAGCAGAGTCAGAATCATGGAACTAGATTTACATACAAAAGCACGACCATTTCTCAAAAAGATAACGTTAAAGAAAAAAATGAGACTAACACATGTATAAAAAATAGCAGATGGCAAATGGGCTGAAGAACATACATGAAACATACTTGAATAGGTGCTGAAAGAGAACTGGGACATGGCATTGAGGGTGAGGGATTAAAAAGGGAAAAAATAAAATGAAATGCAACAAAAAAAGGGCCCTGCACCCAGACAACAATTGAGTGTCACAGTCTCAGGAATATGACTGACTCAACTCTGTGCACTGGGGTCCCTGAAAAAAAGCGGGGGGAGGTCGGGGGCAGGGTGTCCCTGTGTGGTGGCACATGCCACTGAGCGGACTCCAAACATAGCCGGAAGGGAATCGACAGCAATACTGAAAACCCAACTCTAGATATGGTAACTTGAAAACTCCCAAGAAAACATACCACCACCTACATAAAACTGATACGGTATGACTCACAAAATACCTGAACACCACTTGGCAAAGTCACACACAAGACAACATACACGCTATGCCTCCTTTGAGGCGCTGACTCGAGGCTAACGCTACCTCTGTGCCCAGAAGCCCATCCCTGTTGTTTCCTGACTGAACTCCGCTCCTGGACTTGGGAAGCCCAACCTCTGTTAGGCGACACATCCTCAACTTCCTGATTGCAAGTACTGATTAAACAGACCTGGTGGACTGGTGGTCAAATTCTACCAAAACAAGACATTTCCTTTAACATCTTCCTGCCCTCCAGCACTTGTATATAAATACGACAGTGCTTTTATTTGTTTTTTAATTTAGGACTTATTTTAGGCTTTCTGCAAAACCTTCATATAATCGCTAGTTTACAGATACCATTTATTTCTAATCTGGCCATCCACTGTTCCAGAACAACATCAAATTCAAATATTTCAGCAGCTACAAGATCTACTGAACAAATCTGTCTTGGTGCGAATGTTGGAAGCCCCTCTCCCCATCCCCGCCAGCACAAGTTATCAGGTCATAAAATTTCCTCAAATATGTTGAAAAATATCCGTCAGCCCAGATGTTTACCACCTACTCTAAGAACTAATACTAGTTTATTCAAATAAGTATAACCCCTTCCCCACAAAACAGAAGGGCAGGGGAGAAGGCAGGGGAAGGGGGGAAAAGAAGAAAGGTTCTATTACCGAAAATACAACCTTATTACATCTTTTTATGTGGAACAGTAAAATGCCAGTACATGTAACTCAGGAAAGCATTTCTGGCCCTTAGGATGAACACAGTAACACATGAACATTGTCTCTCCAATGTAATGCCAATCACACACCGTAGACCGTGTATTCTAACCATGCCAGAAGATCCACTTATTCCCGCCCCTCCATCACAGATTTTCATGCCTGCTTAGAAAATCCTCCAGCTGTCCTGCATCCTCAAAGTAAGTCTCACTATAGATCAAGTTATTAGCTTCTCTGCACCTTGGTTTCCTTAACTACAAAAGGAAAATGTCACCAACTACTTCAGAGGATAGCTACAAGGAAAGGAATTTAAACCTCTATAAAAGCATCCAGCAGCGTCCCATAAATATTGGTTCCCTACTTTGCCTTCCCTTCAAATTCAAGGTGGGTACAGAAAGCTACTCTCCTTAGCCAGTAATGTTAATAAATATCTGCTCCATGCAACATAGAAGAAAACAAGTCAGAAGAAAAATGAGATAGCTTTAATAATAATAATAATAATAAGGTATTATTAAAAAAATGGATTTCCTCACTCAGGCCAATTCCACCAAGTGGCTCAGAGGTACAGTCACTGTAGTCTCCAGAGGCTGACAATAAAGCAAAACCACAATCCAATCAGAGATCTGGGAAGAGGAGGCTAAGTGTGATAAAATGGAAACAGCCATACACCATAGCCATTGAACCTTTCTGGATTTATGAAGCTTCATTTGCAAAATAAAAGGGTCCATCTCCTCACTGATTTTCAAAAACCCCAGCCCCCAGTTTATCTGTTGGGTGCTCAAGTAATCCTTTACCCAAATTAAGGTTTTCACAGCTAAGCCTGTTTAGAAAATTAAGACTAGGTAATTTCCAACTCAACATTCTACCATCACCAATCACTTTTACCAACATTTCTGAGAACATTTACTATACCAACACAAAACTCCATGGAGGGCGAAGCCAACCAATAATACATGCCAAACAATACAATTCAGAAGAGAAAGATCAGAGCGACAGATTGAATAGGGGGAGCAGATCCAAATGGAAAGTTCAAAGAGAGAATGGAATTTACTTTACGACAGTTCTAAATTAAAGGACAGCATAGTAACATATACCTTACCATGATAATGATGCTGTATAATGCAGATTCTGTGTCTGTGCAGGATAGTCTTTCGGCATGAACTCAAGATTTTCTCTGCAGAAACAGAGTACATATTTCTACCTCTAGCTGAATGCTAACTACAAATGCAAAGAGGAGACGAAGTAATTCGGTTTCTGATGACTGGTTTTCAACACTAGAGTTTGGTATAGCTGGGGAGAAAGAGCCACCAAATGTTTGCTGTAGAATTTTTAGTATCTTCAAAAGGGTTCTCAACGTCATCCCTTGGGGATGTTGTTGAAGGTTGACAAACTCTATCATGTCAAATAATGGTCAACCAGCAACCTCAAGGTTTAAACTGAACCTAGAACAAGTCAATATTCATTAATAATGGCTCTGAACAATTCTCCATCCTTACAACACTTGAGAAATATGATCCCATTACAATTAACAGTGGTTTATTGCGTCAGTGTTGCTTCCCCAGAATAAAGGAAAGAAATGTTGGCATGCTCAGATTAGAATTTCTGCTCTAAAGCTTTCATAGGTATCAGGATTCTTCTTATTGTATGAGTACATGACACACAGAGAAAGAAGAAGACATTCTTTTCTGATTGTTGTCTCCATTTTTGTAACTTATACAAAAGATTACTTTAGAGTCAGTACCTATTACTACAGAATTCATCATAAAGAAGCAATGAGGTATTCATGACCCTCCTGATGAGAACAATGAGGTGGATGAATTTTAGTATTAAAAAATTAGTAAGCTGAGCTGGTGAGAAAATGAGGAATCCACAGAAAACAAAAAAACAAAATGATGGGAGAACCCTAGGAGACAGGCCAAATGCCAAAGAGAGATTTTACAATGAGGGTATGTGTCAACACTAGTGACCTTTATACTCTTTTCTGACAGCTGAATGAAAGAGAGTGCAGGGAAACCTAAAACTTGGGATGACAGGAAGGCCAACAAAAGATCTGAGTGTGACACTAAGATTCCAAAAGGGCTGATCTTCATGTCAGGGGGAGCAAGAAATAATCCTGTACCACGAAAGGCAGCAAGGGAACATGCATGACACATGCTTGGCACTGGGGGTGGAAGATAACTTCCAAAAATTCATAACCCCAAGTTGACCCTCATGAAAGACTGTAACCCAAATCCACACAAGCTGTATGATCTTAAACCAAACTACTCAAGCAGATAATGTAATTCAAAGAGACCCTGAGTTGATGGTGCCCTCTTCACCTGGCAACCAACAGAATTACAAGTTCACTCTGGGAGCTGAAGTTAATCCACCCCACAAAAAATTCCCACAAATAAAACTCCAAGAGATTTGAGTTCACAATCAAAACTCATACACACATACACAAAACAAGAAAATAAAGCGCTATGAATAAAAGCGAGCAGAAACACAGACAGCAAAATTAGACTCTCAAAATACTAAATACCAGAATATTTCAGACAGGATACAAAACAAATGCTTAATATGTGCCAAGAAATAACAATTGCTTGATTATAAGAACAGAGATGAGACTCAAAGCTGATGCAGGTTTTTTTAAAAGAACTGAATCAAACTTCTAAATATAGGGGCACCTGGGTGGCTCAGTGGGTTAAGGCCTCTGCCTTCGGCTCAGGTCATGATCTCAGGGTCCTGGGATAGAGCCCCGCATCAGGCTCTCTGCTCAGCAGGGAGCCTGCTTCCCTTCCTCTCTCTGCCTGCCTCTCTGCCAACTTGTGATCTCTGTCAAATAAATAAATAAAATCTTTAAAAAAAAAACTTCTAAATATAAAGGCAACAATAATTGAAACTAAAAACTCAATGGTAACTATAGAAGACAGTAAAAAAAACTGGAAGTTGGGGAGAAGGACAGATGAACAGGCAGAGCACAGAGGATTTTTAGGGCACTGACAATATTCTGTATAATACTGTAATGATGACTAGGTCATTATACGTTTGTTTAGGCTGTATACCAAAAGTAAATAGTATCATAAACTTGGACTTTAGGTGATTACGATGTTTCAGTGCAGTTCATCAGTTATGTCAAAAAGTACCAGTCTGGCGGGGGACGCTGATAATGACGGAG
This sequence comes from Mustela erminea, assembly GCF_009829155.1. Classification (NCBI taxonomy): domain Eukaryota; kingdom Metazoa; phylum Chordata; class Mammalia; order Carnivora; family Mustelidae; genus Mustela; species Mustela erminea. The sequence goes on from NC_045628.1 coordinate 77,487,562, forward strand.
GCTATGCACACGTGGAGCTGAGCTTTACGGAAAATCCCTGTACTACCCGCCAAGAAGAGAAAGTCTTAATAAGATAATTAGTCGGAAAAGAGAAAAAACTCAACAGCTAGGCCTAAGAATCCAGGTTAATAGTAATTAATATTTTTTCTTTTTCTTAAATGGAGCCCGAAGTGGGGCTTGAACTCATGACCCTGCGATCAAGACCTTAACTGAGACTTAAGAGTTGGGACACCTAACTGACTAAGCCACCCAGGCTCCCTGGGTAGTATTTTTTAGTCAATATTCCTGTCAATATAATGCTAGAAATTCAAACTAACATTTTTATTAAAAACAGGAAATGTTGTTTTACAGAAAATATTTCATGGAAGAATGGGTTGGATCAGTTGGGGAGCTGCTGCAGCAAGACCATGGTACACTATTATGGCACTGACCTAGGAAAGGTACAGACTTGGGTCTCTCTGGTCCCGGCCTTCTCACTAACTAGCTAAAACAACTTGAGGCAAAATGCTTCTCTCTCTGGACCTTGGTTATCTAATCAGTAAGACCTCAAAATCTACAGTACCTCCCATCCCCATGTGTCTAGCAATGTGTGAATCTATTGGTTCTTCTGATCTCATTAAGACATTAAGGAAAAAAGTTTGGAGAGTCTATTGACCAAACATCAAGTTTGGAGAGTCTAAGACCAAACATCAAGTTCTGAAGAAAAGGTAGGATATATTATTACATCCCCAGAAACAGTCATCCAATCCAAGAATTTGCAGGTTGTGGAGTAAGTGTCTCCTTCGACCTGCCTACTATGAATTCTTAGAAAGCTAAGCAATGCTTCTTTTTCATGCCAAAAAATAACCATCCAAGTAAAAGAAGAGTAAGTTCTATAAGGCTGTCTTTGATCTATCATTCTGAAGATACCACCTGCAAAAAGGAAAAAACAAAAGAACCCGGGGGGAGGCTGTTTCTGGTTAAATAATTTTTACATGGTCAATCACGGAAACCACACCCTCTCTGACCACCGTCCACTCTGCCATTATGAGAAAGACACAAGACAACACATTATTACATTTGAGCAAGAAATTAAAAAACAGTAAATTGTAAAAAGATGAATATCTACTACCTAGAAAATATACTTATCAAGATTACTTCTTTTTTTTATACTAAACAGTTGCAGTGAACAATTAGTTCCCAGACAACTTTCTGCTTAAAACAAATATGATAAAATCCATTTTTCCCACTCTTCTGTTTCAAATCATATCTTTGAACCCAGTGTTTATCATTCCGAGTGTAACACTGGAGGGTCACACCAGGTCAGTACCCAAAGGAGAACTGCCAAAACAGGCAGGAAAGGCTTCCCAAAGAGGAGACAATCAAGTGACCTTGGAAAAACTAGGAAAAATTCTAAAGGCACAGGAAGAGCCCATATGAGGATATGAACACAAAGAGACAAAGCGAATTTGAGCAGTGAAAGGATGAATCCAAAATAGAGATGATACAAGAAGCAAATTTTTTAACCCAGAGAATGGAAAAGAACGGAAGGCTAAAAGCCCACATCTGTTCTCCTGGAAGATACTGTGTCCCTGAAACTGTATCAGCGACAACAAAATCTGTATTAAAAAAATTTTTTTTCCACAGGCATCATAAAAATCATCTCAAAACAGTCTTTCATAAAAGGTGAAATTCACCAAGTATCTGAGTATCTACTTTCTTCCCAGTCCTGTGCAAAAAGTGGTAGAACATGACTGTCAAATTGTAATACCCATTTAGTGGACAGTGAAATCAGTTTCTCTACCATTTGCTTTTTCAGTAAAACAGAAGAGGTCATGGTATATCTCTTTATGAGTGAACAATGGTGTGTGAAACGTTTATTCCAATAATTAAGTATGTGTATATTAGATCTAACTATAAAACCTATTTCCACTGTGAGTTAATTTTTTTAATCTTTTTGAAGATTTTATTTATTTATTTGAGAAAGAGAGCAGAAAGGAAGAGAGAGGGAGAAGCAGACTCCCTGCTCAGCAGAGAGCCTGACGTGTGGCTCAATCCCAGGACACTGGGATCATGACAGAAGCAGAAGGCAGATGCTTAACTGACTGAGCCACCCAGGCACCCCTCCCTTGTGAGTTTAAATAAAAGAAGTTTTGATATATACAGTGCTACCAAAGATTTAAAAGGGTAAGAAAGAATCGTGAAGTCATGATCCAACTGAGGAGTATACAATGAATAAAAACTGGTTTTTCATGAAACCAGATAGAAAATGATTGCAAATAAATTTAAAGTTACAGAGGGGAAAACAAATGTCAAATTATGTTAGTATGCAGTATGTACTATAGGCTATCAGGACAGGAATGACTCTGGGAGCTGCAGAACTGGGGAAAGGCTTCATAAACAGATGTAACTAAAAGAGCCAAGTCTTGAATTTTCCTTCAGAGGTACTTCGATTCTAGCTTTACAGGCTGGTGAAACAAGAGCCCAGAGAATATGAGTAGACCCTTAACCATTCCAAATGCTGGCTGTGCCATGGACTGAGTAATGGCCTGTAAGCAGGAGGTCTGCCTTCCTGGCCTAGTAGGAGCTAAGCACAGCGTCACCTTCCAGAATCACTCTGCCTTGCTTTTCTCATCAGCAAGGTAAGAGAGACCAGATTTATGGCATCTACTGTGAATCTAAAATGTTATAATTCTAAGACAGCAGCAACATGGATTCACAATCACGGTGTGAACTTAAGGCAAAACAGTTCACACCCTTGTGCTCCAATTTCCAAATGTGGAAAACAGGACAGATGAAACCCTTACTTATTATGGCCTGTTTCTAAAAAATGTATAGAATATTTAGAACAATGTCTGGCACAGTGGGCACTAAACCAATAGTTTCTTTACTCCTTCTTAGTCCCAACTTCAGATCAACCCCCCAAGAGACTGACATTGCCAAAATAACTGAGAAAGTATCTGGACACTCCACACTGGTGCACCATCATTCTAAGAATCTTGGTCTAGGACCTCTACAGTGGCCTCCTCTGGTTTTAACTTGGCCACCAAAGAGAAAACATGCTCCACAGAAAGTACATGGGCTTCTAAAGATTGGGCCAGGCCTAAGAGTGGCAAGGCCCCCTCAAAGCATGTCACAGAGGGTGGCAAGTACTGTCTGAGAATCCGAGATCAGCACAAAGCAAAGCCAACCCTGGCAAGACATCACATGGTATAAATGGTACACACAGAGAGGGTGGGATGGTCTCCAACACAAATGGAAAACTCAAAACACCTTCGTATCTCCGAACTACTATACAACCAATTATCAACCTCTGGAAATCAATCACACTCCTGAAGGGCTCTGGCCTCTGTTACCATCACAGGTCTTCAGAAAGCCCTCTTTGTAAGTTCCATGGAGAAGGAGAATCCATATAAACTTTTTACCCAGTGGTGCATATGTACATGTTCACGTGTACCTCCAACTTCCCTCTATCTTCCACAGCACCCCAAAAATCTTCAACCCAGCAGGGAAGACTTCTGGCAAGTAGTTCAAAGTTTTCAAGAATATAGTTCTTTTCAGAAGAAATTAAAGCAGCTTACTCCCTGTGCAGCCGCCACAAGGGCATATACACGACATGTAAGTTACACAGGTAACATTCTCCATCTAAGCAACTACGGAAAATTCAATTCTATGATTAATCACTGACCAAATGACTGCAAATTTCAATTTACTCAGACCTGCACTTATATAATCCTTTCCACCTAACAGTAATAGATACACAAACACACCATGTAAGAGACAGAAGCTAGGCAAGTTACATATCTGAAACATTGATAAATGACCAAACCAAAAACATCAGACAGGTAATTTTCACCTCCAGAAGTTCACATATCCATTAGAACCTCAATATTCCTATTAGATGTTAAAAGCTATGATCTCTGTATTACTTGATCTAACATCTTCAGTGAAATGATTAGCTATATATTTCACAAATAAATGTGTTATTTGTAGAGAATATTGATATGTAGAGAATAAAATAAGATTCAGATTCACTTTTAACTCTTTTAAATCAGTCAAAGAATGAGAAAGTAATAACATTGACTTGGTGCCAAAAACAACAACAACAAAAATCCACGTCTTTAATCTCTTAAGTGTTCACGAGACAATGAGTTACTGAAAATGCTCTCCTTAATTCACCTCTGTCAGAAAGTTGTGATGGTGACACTGGGCTTAGCACAAATTACTCTGCCAAGCCTCCAGTCAGCTTAACAAGAACATCAAAAAGAAAATTCCCAAATATGACCAAGCTTCATATAATGGCATGCTTAATTTGAGTGAGTACACTGAATTTTACAAGTCCTATTTATATCAATACCAAAAAAACTTTCCTGAGAAAATTATACAACACTCTCACATACAGATACACATTTAAAACATAACCATACCTGAACTCCTTTAATGGTACCTTACTTATGACAAAAAAGGTTAAGATTTGGTTTTTACAGCCTCTCTGTGGAGATTGACCTACTCTGGTCAAACAAATAACAAGAAATGTGACATTACTTTAAGCTCTACCATATTCTTTTTATCATTTTTCTATTCTATTTTACCAAATAATAGAACAGAATATTTTGCTCTATAAAAAATAAGGAGCCCTGGACCAGTACTAGGCCAACTTTGGACACGTGACTAGGATAACTGATTGTATGATAACGCTCAATCAGAAAACACATGTTCAGTTCTTATCCACTTACAAAAACGTGAACACTTCCATTTTTACAAATAATGACCTATTTGTAAAGCCTGTCACATTCCTGTGACAAAAATCACTATATAGAGACAAGGTATTATTAAATTGAAGGGAAATAAAAATTATTTCCTGAGTTACTGTTACTACAACAGAGTTCATACTCCAGATTCTAGAGGCTAAATGTACTCCTGCTCACCCTAATAAAAAGTAAAACTATCATCAAACTTAAATAGTTTTCTCAAACACAGACATGAACTGACTGCAGCTGCCACCACGGCATGTCCAAAATATAACCACGGGTGGAGTGATGTCACAGAAAATTGAAGCTCCAGGGATCAATACCTCCACAAAATCATGGAAACCCATGAGAATCAACTATTTCAGAGCATTTACACCAACCAGGGGTGTGGCTGCTGAAGACAGAGGATACTCAACCCAGGTCAGAGAGTAGAGTGCATGAACCAGCAAACAGCCCCTGTCCCTCTGACTCACAGCCCAGGCAGGCATAGGGCCCATGTGCCTCGAGTGCTGGCTGGTGCCAGGGTGGGCAATGGGGACCTTGCCTTGCTAACATTAGGGTTATGTATCTTATCATACTGGAGGCAGCCTAGGGAAACAACAGAGGCACCTGTGTTTGTTTCCACCCTCCTGGGCTGCATGAACTTCCCTTTCTGGATTTTTTGGGTGGTGGGAGGGAAGACCTAGACATTTAAGTAAATCTCTGCCAGGTCACAAACTGACCAAATATAACGTAAAAGAAACTGCAGTAACCACACAAAGCAAAGAATACAGGTTTTGCAAAGTCATTTTGGAAAAGTCACCACACAAAGAGATGACAGCAACCCTCAACAGCAATCACTGAGAAAGGGGAGAATCTGATTACCAAGTCTCCACACCATAATATTCAAATGGTCCAGTTCTCAAGAAAAAGGTATAAAATGGGATGCCTGGGTGGCTCATTAATTAAGCATCCGCCTTTGGCCCTGGGATCCAGTCCCACATCAGGCTCTCTGCTCCGAGGGAAGCCTGCTTTCCCCTCTCCCACTCCCCCTTCTTGTGTTCCCTCTCTCACTGTGTCTCTCTCAGCCAAATAAATAAATAAAAATCTGTTTTAAAAAGTTACAAAGCATACAAAGAAACAGTAAACCATAGCAGTTTGAGAGGAGAAAAAGAATTTGATAAAAACTATCCCTGAGGAATGCTAGATGTTAAGAATTACTAAGGTATTAAATCAATGGTCTTAAATATGCCCAAAGAACTAATAAAGGATATCAAGAGAATGCTGTATGAATAAAGAAATTAAAATTAACCAGGCTGAAGAGCCAATGAAAAAAGAATACAGAAAAATCAATGGAGGGCCCTATGGGACACCATCAAACATATCAACATGTACATCAGGAGAATCCCCAAAGACAACAGGGATGGGGGAAAAGAAGCTTTGTGTATGTATCATAGTAACCTTGTACCTGTAGAGGCCTAGACATTGATCTTAGTAGACAATGACTTATATCAGGCATTACAGATATGTTCCAAGAACACACAAAATCATTCCTAAAGGAAATTCCTAAAGGAAAACATATGAATGATGTCTCACCAAATAAAAATGTCAATAAAGAAATATAAGTTATAGTAAAGAACCAAATAGAAATCCTGGAGTTTAAAAATATAATAAATAAATAAAATGAATTCACAATACATTTGAACAGGCAGAAGAAAGAATCCATGAACTGGAAGATATGTCAATTGAGATTACCCAGTCTCAGGAACAAAAAGAAAAACAATGAGGATTTAAAAAAAAAAAAAAGGATAGACTTTCAAGGACCTCTAGATACTAACAAGAGTACTAATATATGGAGAATTGGAACCCCACAAAATATGGCATATGTCATTTTTGAGAGAGAAGAGGGCAGAAAGAATATTTGAAGACGTAACCAAAATCTTGCTGAATTTGATGAATCTTGAAAGCAGCAAGAGAAAAATACCTCATATCACATACATCTGAACCTCAGTAAGACTGACAACTGATTTCTCTTCAGAAATCATGGATGCTAGGAGGCTGTGGTAAACACAGAGTGCTAAACAAACACTGTCCAAGAAGCCTATAACCAGAAAAAACATCCTTCAAAAACAGGAGAAACGAAGACATTCCCAGACGAAAAGTTTGTTGCTATCAGACCTGCCCTACAAAAAAACACCAAAGGAAGTCTTTCAGGCTGCTATGGAAGGTACTTAGTACCTCATATCCACATGAAGAAATGAGCACTGGTAAGGGTAACTACACAAACATAAAAGCATACAAGTAGTTTTGGGGAGCACCTGGGTGGCTCAGTTGTTAAATGGCTCCCTTCGGGCTCAGGTCATGATCTCAGGGTCCCAAATCCAGCCCCACATGGGGCTGCTCAGCGGGAAGCCTGCTTCTCCCTCTCCCACTCCCCCTGCTTGTGTTCCCTCTCTCACTGTCTCTGTCAAATAAATAAATAAAATTTTGGAAGAAAAAAAAGTAGTTTTGGTTTCATGACTCCTTTTTTATTTTATCTGATTTAAAAGACAACTGCAAAAAGAAATAATTATATTGTTTTGATGGGTATATAATGTATAAAGATGTAATTTGTATAACATCAACAGCACAAAAAATGGAGAAGAAACAAGCTATCTATGAGCTAAGTTTCTGTACTCTAGTGATATTAAGTTTGTATTAATCTAAACTAGACTGTTGTAAATTAAGATGTTAATTATAATCCCAGGGCTACCACCAAGAAAACAATTAAAAATATATATGTAAACAGAAATGATGAAGGAATTAAAAGGGAATACTAGAAAATACATAAAAATACAAAAGAAGGAAGTAATGGAAGAACAGAGAAACAAAAAAAGACAGAATAGCAAAATGGCAGACATAAATCCTGCCTGATCAGTAATATAAATAAATACAATAAATTTATAAATATAAATAATATAATAAATATATTTAAATATAAATTAAATACTCCACTGAAAAGTTAATGATTGGCAGAATGGATAAAAAAAAAAAAGATCCAACTGTAAGTGTGTATACAAGAGACACACACATAGACACATATAGGTCAAAATTAAAAGAAGATAAAAAGGTATACCATGCATATAATAACCTAAAGACAGCTGAGTAGGTATACTAATTTTAGACAAAACAGACTTTGAGACAAAAAAATTGTTTCTAGGGGTGCCTGGGTGGCTCAGTGGGTTAAGCCTCTGCCTTTGGCTCAGGTCATGATATTAGGGTCCTGGGATTGAGCCCTGCATTAGGCTCTCTGATCAGCAGGGTACCTGCTTTCCCCTCTCTTGCTCTGCCTGCCTCCCTGCCTACTTGTGATGTCTCTGTCTGCCAAATAAACAAACAAAAAAAAAATCTTAAAAAAAAAATGTTTCTACCAACCAACATTTTACAGTGATGAAAATGTCAATCTATCAAGAAGCTGTAACAATTATATATGTAACTAACAAAAGACGCGCCAAGTCCATAAAGGAAAAAAATGACAGAGTTAAAGGAGAAATAGAAAATTCAACAATAATAGTTTAGGACTTCAATGCCACACCTGCCATAATGGATTGAACCCTTATGGCCAGATAAGAACAGGGAAAGACTTTAAGAACACTATGAATCAACCAGACCCAATGGGACATCTATAGAACACTCTGCCCATCAAGAGCATAAAACACATTCTTCCTCAGTAAACATGGAGCATTTTCCAGGGTAGACCATGTGCTAGGTCATAAAAAAAAGAAAGCCTTAATTAAATTTAAAGGACTGAATTACACATAGCGTGTTCTCTAGTCACGATTAATTAAAAATGGATCAAAGACCATAAACATCTTAGAAGAAAACAGGTATAAATCTTTGTGACCTTGGATTAGGCATTGATTTCTTGGCCATGACACCAAAAGCATAAGCAAACAAAGAAAACACAGAGAAACTGGACTTCATAAGATTAAACCCATCTGTCCTTCAAAGAGCATAGGAAAGTGAAAGGACAATCAACAAAGCATTTGCAAATGATATATTTAATAAGGTTCTAGTATCCAAATATATACAGGATGCTTACAACTTACAAAAAAAAAACCCATTATGAAAATCAACTACTGATGCTGAGCATTTATTTACATGTTTATTGGCCATTTAAATAATCTTCTTTGGAGAAATATCTATTCAAATTTTTCACCCATTTAAAATTGTGAGTTACTTGCTTTCTCATTGAGTTGTAAAAATTCTTTATATATTCTGGATATATATATATATATCTGCTTTTTACATTATACATAAGAAAAGAATGCTGGCAAGAATGTTTGAAACACAAATCCGAACCAAAGGCAGATGCTTAACCAACTGAGCCACCCAGGCACCCCTGAAATTCTATGAGTTGATAAGAAACTTCTCAATTTCTTTCAAATGAGTGAGACTGTGTGCAGAGATGGCACAGTCAGAATAATCATATTCTGTGACTCATGGTATCACTCGGTTGCCTGTCTGGGTTGGTTTGAAAACATGGCTGCAAATGTTTGGCCTCCTTCCATCACAAAGTGAAGCCCAGGTCCCCTGTCCCATTGAATCTGAGTGGACTGCTTCAAACAGAGTGACAGCACAAGGGGTAATATGTGCCTTCAAGATTAGTTCATACAAAGCCCTCTAGCTTCTGCCACACTGAATGCCACATAAAAACTTGAAATACCCCGAGGGTGCCATGCTGGAAAGGCCACCTGTAGGCTTTCCTAGCTGAGCCAGCACCTCTGGTTTTCTCCACCAGGGTGCCAGATATGTGAATGAAGAAACCATCTTGGAAGTAGATTCTCTAGTTCCAAATGTTTTGGTCCTTGGCTTTCAGTTCTTCCCCGCTGTGGCCCAGATTACACATAACACGGACAAGTCATCCCTGCTGTGCCCTGTCTGAATTCCTGACTCACAGAATCCATGAGCAGAATCAAATGCTTGTTTTGTGTCACTACATTTGGGGTGGCTAGTTTCTCAGCAACCGATACTAGAACATAGATTAAACATTTAAATGAAGAAATGTTAGCTGAATGTCAGTTTTTAGCAAAGGGATTCAAAGACTAGTAAAGACAATTCACAAGCCAGCATTAGATTCTAATTTGTGCTCCACTTGCAGAGACTACTTAACATCAACATTTTTAACTGAAAACTAGAGAAAGGTTGGGCTGTTCCACCCATGTCTACTCCAATGGGATAGAAAAAGTATACTTTGTAATTTGCCTTTTTATTCTTCATAGTCAATAATCATTCTTGGCTGTTTATATCAAGCCAGTCACTCACCTTTTCAAATCATTCACCTTTTTCAATGTATCGTTCACTATATAGGCCTGAGAAGCTTTGGAAATGACTAAACGAGTAGCTCAAATATTAACAAGCTTACTTGGAAAATGCAACTTGCAACTGGACATGAATGCTTAGCCTTTACCAACCTACAAATGAAAGGACAGTGTACTGTCCCCAAGTTTTTACATCACCAAAATAAACTTCTTGATCCAAAATACTAATGATACGTCAATTACACATTAAACTCTTGTAGGCATATTACTTAAGTGAATATTCCTAAAAATTCATGCAACGTTTACCTCACTGCTCTCAAAATAATTGGTAACTGAACTGAGACTTTGTTCAGTTCTTCTAACATCCTCTAACGGATATTTGTAAAAGAGTCAAAGAAAACTATTCCCTAAAAGGAATAGTCCAACTGAGAGAAATAAGGCAAGCCCAACATATTCCTCAACCTCAGTAAGCAGAACCCACCCATAACACCACATTCAAAAGTCTGGTGTCGATTTCTACAAGGTCTCTGCTGTCGTGCTCAGATCCTACACCTGCTGGTGACTGAGGACACAAGGAAACCTAAGGCCATAAGCACTTTCACAAGTCTCTGTATCTACCCTACACTTTTTCTTAGCTCTTACTAGATAATACAGCTTAGATCTAAACAATTTTTCTATAAATCTTCATGTTTCTGACACGGTAAAAACATCTTGTTCTTTCTCATATATCTTAACTATTTCTAATGAGTATCCTCATTTTATAACACTGATATTTAGGAATAGAAGGACCACATATACACATGTTTACAGGAAACTTACTACCACGTAGTAGTAAGGAACATGATTGGACCTGTGGTCAAGTCAGCACAGTATATCAGAATTGTAAATAAGAGTATTAGAAGTTTAGGCCTAACTATACCATTAACTAGCTCTAAATCTTTGTGATTCAGTTTCCTGATTTGTAAAGGGATGGGATGAAGTTAGATAATCTCCATCAATTCTATGATACCTCATATATTCTACTGTGACTTTTTCACAGCAATCCTAGCTTTCTATTGCACAAGTGGCTGAACTCTGAAATCCAGAAATCAATACATTTATTTCTGTCATATTATGGGATTCTTCATACATAAGGCATAGAGATATATTTTAACCTTTCCTAAGGGTATAAATAATTCTAAAATCCAAGTCTTTCACTAATGTCAAATTATAAAACTCACTAATTGGCTCAATAAATTACTTAAGCTTTTAATAAAGAGCTTTATTAGAATAAAAATCCCCATTGAATGCTTTAAATTTTCCAACCCCTGGCTCTTATTCAGTCTAGTCCTTGAACACAGATTCTTTATAAGATCCTAGCAAATAAAATAATGTAGCCTCATTTCCATGTTGCAACCAAATTACTGTTTGTGCTGTCTGCATAATATCCCATGGAGTTGATGTACTATGGTAGTTTTAACCCTTCCCTACTGTTAATTAGATCAACTCCGATTTATTGAACTATGCACAATGCTGCAGTGAACACATCTTTATACATAATTTTTCCTTCATTTGGATTATTTCCTTAGGATAATAAGCTACATCAAAGGATACTCGCATTCACTTTTTGAAACAAACTGCTAAACTGCCTTGGAAAAAAGTCTATCACTACACCCTGCTGCCCACATGAATGTAATCGCTTCATGTTATACCAGCAAAAATATTAGTAGGTACTTCTTCACTGTAGTTTCTGTATCTATGTTTTTGATAAATTGTCATGTAAAAATGTTGTTCCACAGAACTTATTTGCGTGTTTCTTGTATCTGATTTGTCCATTTACTTACTGATGTCTTGGTACTCTTCAGGAAGTTTTGGTTTGACCAACCTTTTTATAAACCCTAGACTTTACTTCTCTTCCCTTTATATTTTGTGCTTACCTGTTTTTAAGATGTGCCTCCAGATCACAGCATTGCATGACATCTTGGCACACTGAAGAAAATGGACATAACACTAATAATTTACGCAGAAGCTTATGAACTAGAATACTGGACTTCTTACACAACTTAAAGTGGAGTCTTTTCAGTCCAATAGACAAAAATCCTTCTCCTGTAAGAAGTTTTTGAGGCACTTGCAGCAGAACGTGTGTCCACAGGGGGTGTCTAGTGGCTGCAACAGAGGCTGAAGGCAAATATGGCAGAACAGGTCGTCATCTACTTCATTCTGGTAATTGTATAAATGGTTCTCTCTTGTCCAGTGCTGCTGGCCACATTCAAAACACAGAGGATTGAAGGAGGAGGAGGAGGTCTGCTCCACAGACACCATCTCATCACTTGTTGTTCCCATTTTGAACCAACCAAAGCAGTTTCTGTATCTTCATATGTTAGATTTTCACTTCATGTATGGTTTCCTTTGATGAGCAATGAAGTATCTGACTAAAATCAAGGTTCTTCTAAATAAACAAAACAAACCACAACTGTAATTAGCATCAGTGAAGAGGGGCTAAAAGTCATCGATATCATATTACTTAGTTAACTTCTTTTTTAGGTTAAAAAATAAAATAAAATTTAGATCAGGTGATAAATTAGTCATAAAATCCTAATAAATTAACTAATTTGCTAGTTGGTTAAGCTTGCAAAGCTTAACTTGCTACAAACCTGCTACAACTTGGCTACAACATTGCCAAGTTCTTGGTGAAAGAAGAACTTGTGATTAAAAGCAAAGATGCTGCATATGGTGTGACGTAAGAGAATCAATCCGTTTTACAGACTGAAATCCTCCAACACTTCATTGCTCAACGGTAGTTTTTAAAGCCAATTAATCTAAGTAGCATGCTAATAATGCAAATTGAGGTATATTATGCAATACATTTGCATCTGTCATCCCAGTCATGGTTCTTTGCTTCTCATTTTATGCATTTACATTGCCATACCAAAGGCTGTGTCTTTGAAATGTTGTGTCAAGGATAATTCAGTGTCTATTTAAAAAAATGACCTTTGCCCTGTACTATGTTTGGAAAAATGATTTCAAAATATGTATGATTTAAATATTCTCTATGTAGCCCAGATTATAGAAAGATAAACTACATAGCATATATAGATAACATCTGTGCAACTCCGTAAAGGGCAGTACTACTTTATAGCGTTAGGGAAAAAGCCCACTGTCATTCAATTAAATTGGTAGAATGTGTTATAAATTATAATTCCACCTCATATTATTCAACACTTTGATCTGTTCTTGCTTACTCAAAATGGCAGTTTGTGTGTGCATGTGTGTCTGTCTCCTGTCCAACTACAGAAGGCTCTCAAAGCCACACACCCCCACCCCCAGGTCATGCACCTCTAGCAAGGAATGCTGCCCTCAGGTTCCCCAGCAGCACCAGGGCTTAAAAATCAACTCCAGAGGCAGCAGCTGTCTATAGTCACCCTTCAGTAAATATTTACAGTCTCTAGTATGACTCCACATTGACAGGAGAGGTAGGGAGAGGACAATTAAGAAAACCCACTATTTAAAATTCAGCGTACTCCAAGAAAGCCCTGCACAGGAGGCTGTTATGTGAATACAGAGAAAGATGAGGAGAACTGGTCATCTAACTCAAGTTTGGCTTTATAGTCGGAAATACTTTCAAAAGGGGAAAAGCACGCACTGCTATGTTGTGTGACAGGGCGTCGGCCAGGTGGAACCAGACAAGGGCCCCTCTGTGGAGCCTCAAGGGCTTCAGAGCACCTGGCACGCTTCCCTAGTATGCAGCAGGTCAAAATATCCGAGACTCAACACCTTCAGGCTGCGGGAATCATCAAACCTGGGCCTCCCAGCCACAAGAGCGGAAGGGGCAGACACCAAGTCAATGCTCCCAATGGATGTTTCAATGAGAAAATTCTCTTCCCATCACACATCCATATTTATCACTTTATCCAGAGTATTTATTAGAAAAACAATATTAACATTTTAACAAAGTTAACAAGAGGTGCCATGACTTATGAGCAGGTGGCCAGGATTGAAATGGGATGGCTGACCTTCGAGACACTGTTTTGAAAAATGACTTAATAAAATAACAAGAGGGGCACCTGGGTGGCTCAGTGGGTTAAGCTGCTGCCTTCGGCTCAGGTCATGATCTCGGGGTCCTGGGATCGAGTCCCACATTGGGTTCTCTGCTCAGTGGGGAGCCTGCTTCCCTCTCTCTCTCTCTGCCTGCCTCTCTGCCTCCTTGTGATCTCTGCCTGTCAAATAAATAAATAAAATCTTGAAAATAAAATAAAATAACAAGAGCAGCCTATGAGCTAAACTCCTATTGTACCAACATTAAGAGAGCAAATGTAACCCACAAGCCTTGTTCTTTACCCTCTGGGCACCATAACTTTTCAAACTTTCAGTGCACGGCATGTGAGATTAAGGAGAGAAACAGCATTTAACCCAGACAAAGTATTTTAATACAGGATGTCTACAGACTCTAATTCCAGTCAGCAAGAAAACTCACATATCCTTTGCTCTTCTTTCTTTGTGATAGTGTTTATTCTAATTTTTCTTTTCCTCAAAAAAATATACTGCAATTCAAGCCTCCCACATAATGACTAAGAAAGCATTTCTCTTGACTATTATGTTTTAGCTATTTTTTAAATCTCTAAATAACTTTGAGTTCTTTATCACAAAATCTTTTCATGAGGAAAAATAACATGTTCCCAGTTAAAATACCAAATAACGACTGCATTATCTTCCACCCCCGAGATACCTCTGTTACCATGACACAAACATTAAGTGAAAAATCACCCTGTGTAGCTCACTAGCAGGTGCTCGTGCGTACTGACTGAAGAACTGCCAGGCTGTGCAGCGCAAGTACAGAAGAACACATACTCTGGAGGAAGTCTGGGAGTGTTTGAATCTTCGCTCTGCCACTTAACGAGCTCTGTGACCTTTCTAAATGTCTCTGTTTCCTCCTCATGTGTAAAACGTAAAATGGGGGTAACCATGGTGCCTATTTCAAAGGGTTGACATAAAGAATAAATGAACATATAAAATAATAAATGAGTGTATAAAGTAGTGCCTAGCACATCGTAGGTGCTGTGTAAGTATTAGCTATTATTATCATTATTAAAGATAAACAGAAGTTCAGACAGATGTTATGATTTGAGAAATGCCAAACAACTTATAATTACTTGGTAAGAGACAAGGTTGATAAATCCAGTTCTTTCTTGCTTCAAAATAACCCAAGAGCAAATTAAGTAATTACAAGAAAGAGGAGAGGTATTTCATGAAAGCCTTAGTTGTAGGAATTTTGTCAGGACTAAGGGCGCCTGATCCTGTCTTTCCAACCCCGAACCCCTTCCCTCTACTCCCAACCCAGGCGGACACCGTCATTCCTTCTCAGTGTGCAAGTCTAACTGCAGCACCTACTACTACTTCTCACGCTAAACTGAGCTCCTTAAGAGCTGGACCTCCCACAGAAGAGCAGTTCAGTGAATGCTGCGTGGCCACAGAGATGACAATTTACTTGTGCACTCTTACTGCATTTAGGCGGCCATAAGTACATCTAGGTTTATAGGAGGATATGCCCATGTTTAGATATAATTTTGAGTTCAGATATTCTATGAGCACAATCTGAAATATCAAAATGCAAATTAAGCAAGTCCTAAATATTTTTCATAATATAAAGATAGGTATACATATGTATGCTATGTGTCTTCACAAATTACATTGTATGTTTAGCTAATATTCCAGGAAGAGTAAAGTGATGGAAGTTATTAAATTGGCTGAGAATATTACAACACATTTTATTATTATTATTATTTTAAAGATTTTATTTATTCACATGAGAGAAAAAGAGAAAGCGAAAGAGAAGCAGGCAAGCAGGCAAGCATAGCAGGAGCAGAGGCAGAGGGAGAGGCAAGGGCAGACTCTGTGCTGAGCAGGAAGCCCTCCGCGGGGCTGGATCCCAGGACCCAGAGATCATGACCTGAGCCAAAATTAAGTCGGATGCTTAACGAACTGTGCCATCCAGGTGCCCCTCTGTAGATTATTTTTAATTCAGAAAGAAAGAGTCCTCACAGTCCTTATCTTTGGAGATCCAGCCCAGAAAAAAAGAGGCCATGAGCTAAAGATTCCCACCAAAGTACGGTTAGATGGGAAATCCCTAGGGCTCCTTTGACTCATCAACTTCAAGAGTCTCGGGCTACTCTCTCCTCGAGTGTCCTCCTGTCAAGTTCCTACTCAAACTCTACTTGCTCTGCAGAACCCCCCAGCCCCACTCCTACTCCTGAGTACATCCACCTTCCCTCTTGCTCTTGCTGCTCTTACACATACCTTCATTTCAACAATTACTACATTTGCCTTCTTGCTAATCTGTCTTCTCAGCTCTTTGAGGGTGAAGATAGCATCTTCTTTATTGTCTGTATTTGCCATTCTTGGCACATATTACACACTAAAAATTTTTTTGTTCTCAGGCTCATACTTGGGTCTGAAATGTTAAGAGTGCTGAAATGGGGAAAAAAAAAGAAATGAAATGAAAATGAAAAAAAGTGAAAAAATATCACTTTATAAACATATAGGAGAAGACCTTGCAATTTATGGCACTGCCAAGCAGTCGATATACTGGACCCTGCTCTATGATTACAAAGAATAAGATATAACTTCTTTTAGTCGTCAAAAGTCTGAGAATTTTGAAAATTTTTTTTACCTGATATCAATACAAGAAAACTCTCTTACTGTCTATGTGACACATCAGCTTTGATAATGCCTTTGTATAAAGCAAAGGGTGTCAAACTTTTACACCTAAGGATCCCTTTATCCACTTGGGATAACTGTGGCAGTTCCTTAAAAAACTAGCATGCTACTACCATACGATTCAGCTACTGTGCTCCTGGATATTTATTCTAGAGAAGTGAAAGTCTCACATATATCTACAGCTTTATTTGCAATGGCCCCAAACTAGAAATAGCCCAGACCACCTTTAGTGGGTGAGTGGATAAACAAACCAAGGAACATCTGTACTGTAGAATAGTACTCAGCAATAAAAAAGAATGAATTATTGCTGCACACAACCTGGACGAATCTCCAGAGAATTATGCTGAATGAAAAAAGCCAATCCTAAAAGGCTCCTTACTACACTATGCCATTCAGAGAACGTTTCTGAAGTGACGATGGGATTGTTTAAATGTTCATCTGTTAGTAAAACAATAAACCCATTACACACCAGGATTTTTACGAAAAAGTTTTTTATGGGAAAAAAATAACATTTCTTTTTCCAAAATAAGAAATATAGTGAGAAGAGAGGCCTTGTTTTATACCTTTACATACCTGGAGCCTCAAATCTGTACATTTTCAATCTGTGGTGAGGTCACATGTATCCTCTGGAAACACCACTGGGCACTCGGGATAGAATGACAGTGAGAGGAAGATGTCTTAGCATTAGTGGGAAAACGGTGTTGACCTTGCAGACCCAACAGAAGAGAATAAGGGACCCTGAGTCATACTTTGAGAATAGCTGGTACAGAGCACTAAAGGTATCTGATATGCTTTTTTCACAAGAAGTACCAGTTAATAACTAACACTACTGTTAAAAAAGACAGACTGAAAAAGGTCAAATGCTGAGATGAGCCCGCACTGGAGGAGTCTGTCTTTCCTGGAATAAAGCTCTCTCCACAGAGTTTTTTTTCCTTCTGGAAGATGCATGCCTGGGTATTTAGCTGTATAGAAATACTTAGCATGCTAGATGATGGTCTTAAATGGATTCTTTTTTTTTTTAAGATTTTATTTATTTGACAGAGACAGAGAGAGAGAGCACACAAGCATGGGGAGCAGGAGTGGGAGAAGCAGGTTGTAGGTCCTACAACCCTGGGATCATGACCTGAGCTGAAGGCAGATGGTTAACCAACTGAGCCCCCCAGGCACCCCAAATAAATTCTATTCTTAATCACAACATACTTCCTATTGCATGTCACTAAGAAAACTACAAAAGAGCAGTTTTCAACAATCCCACACATACAATTCTCTCATTTTTCTACATAAAACTGTAATTCAGCACACTTAAATATTTGTCTCTCCTTTCTTATGATGTTGAAAAGCCATTTTAAAATTCTTAAGATGCTACTTGTAGTAACATGTACCCTATTTAATAGTCTAGAAAATTAGTAAGCTAAGCAAAAAATGCTAGAAACAATGAAACTTGGGCTCTAAGCTCTATGCCAGCTGGGTAACTACGTCACTATGCAATTAATTCTTTCATTCACCAAACGTTTATCCAATGTCTACTATGTGCTAGTATATCATATATATTCTGATGCCTTGGTTTCCTGTGTATAAACTATCAGCTTTGTCTAGATACTAATTGATCTCTCGCTCACTCGCTCTCTCTCTCTGACACACACACATATACATACATGGAGTTAAATGTAGCTCTAAAATTCTTATGATTCTGTCTTTTTATATCTAATAAAATGCTCAGTGATATGTCATATTTACCTGTCAGTCCCAAAATTTGTTATTGTTTTCGATAACTTCAAGATCTTAAATTTCTACAAAGTGGAGGTTAAACTGTGGTGAGCAGAGAAATAACCAATCTGATATGTCCTTCTACCACTTAGTCTTCCAATTTTGAACCACTATGCTATGATGAAAAACTATTTTAAATGCAAAAAGATAAAGGCCAAAACCAAACTGAATTACCTCCCCAGGACTTATAGATTCAGATAGTGATACTAAAGCTGTATTTTTATTTTTATTTTTTATTTATTTATTTTTTTAAGATATTATTTATTTATTTGACAGAGAGAGATCACAAATAGGCAGAGAGGCAGGCAGAGAGAGAGAGAGGAGGAAGCAGGCTCCCTGCTGAGCAGAGAGCCCAATGTGGGACTCGATCCCAGGATCCTGAGATCATGACCTGAGCCAAAGGCAGTGGCTTAACCCACTGAGCCACCCAGAGGACACAGTGCCCCCCATGACCTTTGTATTTTTATAAATCATAGTGTATTATGTTACCTTAGAATAATTTAAAAATAGAATTGATCTAAAACTATTTTGAAAAAGAAACATACCATATAGAATGTTAAACATGTCTAGACAGTTAAGTATCCAGACAAACCTCTGCCAATCATTAAAGACCTCTGTGGAAAGAACTTTATTCCAGGAAAGACAGGTTCCGGCAGCATGTGGGCTCTTCCCAGCAGCAATCCTTACCAGCCAGCTGAGCTGGGGCAATTTCTAACTTCTTAGAGAGTGTCACAAATTCCAAAGTATTGCATATACCTAGAAGATGCAGGGTGGGTGGCGGGAGGGAACTACAGTTTTTATTGGTTCGGTTTTATTGCGGATGTTTACCAGCTGGCTATTATTTAAATGCTTCTCTCTATTACACTCAAAGGCAAGGGCTCTCAACTTAATAAATTAAATTATGTTTTCTTCTAAAGGATGAAAACATTCTTTAACTTCTTGCACAGGACATACAGAAAACATTTGTTTCCAAGTGACTGATAAGTTCTTAATTTTAAGGTCTTTTCAAAAATCTCTAATTTCAATGATTACAACTCCTAACTCTCAATTACCCATGGGAGTGAAAAGCATCAAAAGAGCCCCTGGAGTTAGAGTTCGTAGAGTTTGAGACCTGGGTTCAAAATCTGGCCCTGCCCCTATTTCACTAACAATGCGATATCGTGATGTGCACAGCGCTTAAACGTCTATAAATCTCAGTTTCCTTGTGTGTAAAGTAACAATGGTTTCTTGCTTATATATAGGATTACTGTGAAGCTAAAAACATTACATGGCTGGAAAGAAAAAGAAAGTAAGACAGGGGAAGCAGTACGAGGAGAAGGGAAGCTTTTTAAGTAAGTAAGGTGATCAGGAAAAGGCTCACTATCAAGGGACACTTCACTTAAAACCAAAAAGTGACTAGAAAGCCACACAGGTACCAGGTATAAAAATGTCCGTTTCAGACAAGTGCAATAATAAGTATAAAGGCCTGGAGGAGGGAATGTGCCTGGTGTGTTCACTGAACAGTGAAGAGGCCAGGGTGGAAGAAATGAACAAAGCAGAGAGAAGAAAACAGGTCAGAGCGGTAACTGGGGCTACCTAAATCTTGCAGGGCTTACAAAACTCTGGCTTTTACTCTGAGTAAGTACCTTAGCAGGATCACTGTGGGCTGTTGTGCTGAGAACACGGTGAAGGGGCCAAAGCTACAAGCACTTAGGAACCTACTGAAATAGTCTAAGTGAGAGAGGCGGTTGAAAGAACCAGGTGGACATGTCTGAGCTCAAGAGAGAAGACTCAGTTCTGGATGTATTTTGAAGACAGACCAATATGATCTGCTGATGACCAAAATGTGTGCATGGGCTGATGGTGGGGGGAAAAGTCCTGGATGATCCCAAGGTTTTTGGTCTAAACTGGAAAAACAGAATTGACATAACTGAGATGCAGAAGTGTATCAGAGAGGAGGTTACATGGCTCGGCTCAAGCTTGGACATCTTAAGGTTGAAATGACCATCAGATCTCCAAGTAGAGACCCTGAGCAGGCAGCTAACTATACAAGCCCAGCTCAAGGGAGAGGACTGAGCAGGTCATATAAATTTAGGAAGCATCAGTGTGTAGAAAGGAAAACCGTACAGACTGGAAAAGATCACCAAAGGGGAGTGGCTGAGTAAGCAGAAGAGAGGCCAGGGGACTGAGCCTTGAGAGAGTCCAACATTATAAAATCTGTGAGATAAGAAGGGACCAAGCTGAGGCGGAGTGGACACTGTGGTAGGAACAAAATTAGGAGGACAGTGAGCAGAAACCAAATAAAGTGCTTCAAGGAAGAGGGAAGAACTGACTGTCTTAAATCCTGCAGGCAAGTAAGATAAGATTAAGACTGAGAAATAAGCCTTGGATTTAGCAACATGAAATTCGCCAGTGACCTTGATACAGAGTTTCGGTGGAATGAGAGCAAACGCTTCCTGGAAGAGTTCAAGAGAGAACTGGAAGAGGGGAATTAGAGCGCAGACAATTCTTTTGAGAAATCATGCCATAGGGGGAAAGGGGGAAATCTTGAATTCCGGGAGGAATTGAGACTATCAGAGGTCATAGCACTCCCCCCACCCCCTTTAACAAAATGACACTTTTCAACCACACATGTTCAAGTTTATTTCATTTATATACATCCTTAATTCCTTCTTCTTGCAACGGATCTCCCAATCCCCATCTGAAAGCGAATTCCCCATCCCCGTCTCCCCCGACTTGGGCTGTCTCATACCTTTCGGCAGCCTATGTCATGTTTCTTATCTTTCTTCAACCTCTCTTTCCCTCCACATAAAGCTCATGTCTTGACAGCTTTAAAAATGAAAACAGGGGTGCCTGGGTGGCTTCGTGGGTTAAAGCCTCTGCCTTCAGCTCAGGTTGTGATCCCTGGGTCCTGGGATGGAGTCCTGCAACAGGCTCTCTGCTCAGCCAGAAGCCTGCTTCCTCCTCCTCTCTCTGCCTGCCTCTCTGCCTACTTGTGATCTCTCTCTCTCTCTGTCAAATAAATAAATAAAATCTTTAAAAAAATAATAAAAATAAAAATGAAAACAAAAGACAGGTCAACACGTATTAACCTTTCTCCCACCTTCGTTTCACCTCCAGTCTGTCTGAAATGTAAGACCATCAGTGCAAACTTCAGTTCTTTACCCAAAGGGCTTCCATCTCCATCAGCCTGAGACTGGTTTTGTTGTGGCCAGAGTGTCTAACTGCCAAATCTCATGATCACTTCTCAGTTCCAGCTTCTTGCTTTACTTCCCTGCCATTCACTAACTGCCCTCTGAAATGGTGAATAAAATTTTGATTCCTACCAGTAAGCATGCTAAGTTCTCCCAAACTGCTCTAATTGAGGTTATTTTTATTCTTTTTAATATTTATAAATCTGACCATTTAAAATACAAGTGTAATATCTAATTTTTCCTTTAGTTGCACCTCTTTGACTAACTTTCTATGATTATTATACTTATTTCTCTGCTGAGCACCTCTATATCCCTGGTCCATTTCTATTCTTATTAAATTATAGTGTTTTTCTTGACAAGAGGTTAACGTATTAGTTATAAAACCTCTCTGGCTGATTAAAAAAAGCCTTTGGTTATAATTTGCTCTTTGGCTGATTAAAAAAAAGTCTTTGATTATAATTTTCCCCTAGGCATCCTATATGCCTGCATGTCCACTGACATAAAAAAGTTGTCCATTTTCATGTAATTAAATACATTCATTTGTTCCTTAAAAATTCTTCCACTATTCTAGTCCTCCATAACAAGATGATAAAGATGTGCTGTATTTTCTTTATTTGTATAGTTTTTAATAAAATGATCATCACATTGTTCTGGTCAGTATGTAATATGAGTACAGATCTACCTTTATTTTTCTCCCAACAGTTATTAGATAACTGTCCCAGTTCCCATATATGTGACTCACACTTACGTTCAAAAACCATGTCACTATTTCCTTCTAAGGGATCTATTATAGCACTTCCTAATGGTACTTCTAGACTCCCAGCACCCTATAACTAGAACCAGAGAAGCCTGTTTCTTTCCCACTCTCTGCCTCCTTTTCCACACCCAGTCACCAAGTTCCCACCGACCCCCCCACCCCCGGACACGCTGCTTGTGTGTCCTCCACCCTCCATCCATCCCACCACTGCGACCAAATTAGACTGCAGTTACGTGTTGCACCCGTTCTTTTAGCCACCACCCAAAAGGGTTTTCAGGCATGCTCCTCCTCTCCCCGCTACCTTTACAACATTAGGATTCCCCCAAACAGTGATACTACTTTCTTCACATTCTTCTGCAGCCCCCAGTTGCTTCTACAAAAGGAAAGCCAAGTTCTCCAACCTGGCACTTAAACCTTCCAGATCTGGCTCCTCTAGTTTCATTTCCTGACACAATTTTACACATTCTACCCTTTGGCTACGCTAAAGTACTTACAACTTTCTGACCTCAGCATGCTAGTCCCTCTGCTTGGAATTTCCTCTCCTGCCTTGTTGATCTGCAGATCCCTCTCCATTTAATGGTCAGCTCAAGGGAACTCTCTGCTACAGAGCTGGTTCTCATCCACCCAAACAAAATCACTCACTCTGTCCCTTGAGCCACCATTTTATTATTATTTCATTATGCCTTCACTGCTGTAGTGAGCTCTCACTTGCTTAGACGTATCGCCCCTGCTGGGCATCCCTTAAAAGCCAGGTAGCATGTCTTACATTATGCATAGGCCCAGCACCTTGTAGCGCGCCTGACACAGCACGTGGTTAATAACAATCTCAAGACTGAAAGAGAAAATGAACAAATGAGTCTTCTGCTTTCACTTGTCTCGCCAACTCTGGATTCTAGCACTGGAATTTTCCCATTGCCTCTGTTCTAAATCAGGCTCCTGTAACTTCTTGATTGCCTCTTGTTTCTTGTTTCACCTCCCCATGACAAAAGATGATCTCATGACAAACGACTATGATTCTATCATTTCCCCTTAATGGGGAAAAAAAAAATCTGTTAATAGAAGATAGGCCAGGTATCTTAACAGGATATATCTGACTCTTATTCCCACCTCTAAGGTTCCAAACCCCGGGTTCTAGCCAGATGCTTCTTCAAACCCCTCCCCCCCCCCCCCCCCCCGATCAGAGACCTCATACCACTCTGTTTCCAGGGATTGCGGGTTCGTCACTCTTCTTGGATAATATCTTCCTGAGTCTCTTCTTCCCTTTTCTCCCTTACTTCCTCCTCTTCTCACCTATGCTATTCCTCTGCACCCCGCATCACACTCCCCTTACTCTTCCCACCAATTCCCTATTTTACCTCCTTAAATAGAAAATAAAGATTAATTATGCTATATATCCATGATTCTTCCACCTAAAGCATGACAACTGAGTCAATTTGTTAGTTTTTCTGCCACCTCCCTTAATGTTTGTCACCTATTTCTCTCTCTCTCTGACAAAGATCCCACAGAGAGAGAGAGAGAGAGAGAGAACTTGTACTTTGTTGCTGCTAATTTGCTCTAGGCTGGGCATTCACATACCCAAACTCATTAGGAACTTGGAGCCAGGAGCCGAGCTTGGTGAGGCTTGGGAAAAAAAAAAAAAATCACAATGTGTGTGGCTTCTGTGAAGCAAATTGGACACAAATGGTTATAGTGCTCACCAGTCTTTTTCATGCCTGGTATTTTACCATTCACCATTCTTCCTAAAGAATGAATTCTAGAGGTGCCTGGGTGGCTCAATCATTAAGTGGCTGCCTTCAGATCAGGTCATGACCCCAGGGTCCTGGGATGGAGCCCGCATCAGACTCCCTGCTCCCACTCCCTCTCCCACTCCCCCTGCTTATATTCCCTCTCTCACTGTCTCTGTCAAATAAATAAATAAAATTTTTAAAAAAAGAATGAACTCTAAATTAGAGTCCTCGATGGAGTAAAAAGAAGTACAATTGGTCAGGGAATCTAGCTGATCTCAATAGTGATCCAGCATAATTAAGTTACCAGAGCTGCGTTATAGCTTTGCCAATGTGAAACCTCAAGAATGGTTAGTTCCCCCTCACCCTCGTGCTCGCTCTCTCTAATAAATAAATAAAATCTTTAAAGAAAAAAAAGAAGAAGAATGGTTGGTCCCAGTGAACTAAATCCCTTTATCCAAATGTGGAAGTGGCTTACTCATAAACCAAAATGTCATCTTAAGATATCATGTGAAATGTAACTGCCAAGCAGATCAGGTGTAAGGGAGCAGATTTTCACTTGCTTGGTGAGCCTCTCACTCTGGATTTTATATGTATGTACATATATCTTATCTGGAATACATATACATGTCTATCCCTTCGGCGGTCACCACGATGGCATCACAATGCATCTCCTCAGCTTACCTTCATTTTACACTTTACACATAAACAGGTTTTACTTAGAAATTTGACCTATGAGGGGTGCCTGTGTGGCAGAGCTGGTTAAGCATTAGAATCTTGGTTTCAGCTCAGGTTGTGATCTCAGGGTCCTGAGACTGCGGCGCACTAGTGGGGCTCTGTGCTCATCAGGAAGTCTGCTTTAGACTCTCCCCCCCACCCTGTCCTTCCCCCCACTCACACTCACTCCCTCTCTCACATAAATAAATCTTTTAAAAAAACTTACTTACCTATGAGATTTAAACTAAAATCTGAGATTTTAACTGAGATTTTAATCTGAGATTTAAAACAGATTTAAACTAAACTAAACTTACTTACCTATGAGATGTACCATTTTCAACTATAATCTAGGGAGAGGAATTATGAAATGAAAAAAAGAATCAAGTCATACTACAGAATAGGGTTACTTCTGGAACACTGTTTTGTAGAATACCTATTCTTAAATATGGGATGTTCAGATTCCTTTTCAATTTCTCAAAGACTGACAGTTCTTGAATGTGTTCTTAAATACTGTAATTTTCTGTCCTGTTAGAGCCTCTAACTTAAGATAAATATTATGAGAAGCTTTTGAAGAGTGGCAATAATTACTACTAGGTATTTCAATGGTTTTATTATTAATATTAAAAGACAGACAATTTAAGAAACAAGAAATTTCACAATTCTTATTGGTTTCTATATCTTAGTCCTAAGTAATACCTCCACAAAAATCTAATGGTTTTGTTGAAAAAAAAAAAAACCTCAAACTTAGAATTATATACATATAATTCTAAATTTTACATATATAATTCTAAATTTTAAAGTTTTTTTTCAAAAAATGGAATATTTTCATTTCAAAAAATATATATACACACATATGTATAATATGCCACTATTTGACATAGTCATTTTCTACTCCAACATTTTATATTGTTGTTTCTTTCCTCAAATTTATTAAGAGAGTGGACTTACAATTTTCTACTTTAAAATATCTGTTGCTTAGCAGCCCAGTATGAGAACTTATCCTGTTTCTAGAAGCCATCTGATTGAATCTGAAATAATCTATGAACTACGCCATATACACATACATAAATCTTAACACTTTCAGAAAAGAAAACCATAATTAGGGTAGATGTTCAGCATAAGCTAATACAAAATAGAAAAGCAGAACAATAATTTTTCCACAATTATGGAGGCTTATTATCATTTCTCTTGATGTACTAAATATATTCGGAGTTCATCATAACACCTTAGAATGTTTCCTCACTTTTAAGAATGCCTATAGTGGGGCGCCAGGGTGGCTCAGTGGGTTAAAGCCTCTGCCTTTGGCTCAGGTCATGGTCTCAGGGTCCTGGGATCGAGCCCCACATCGGGCTCTCTCCTCAGCAGGGAACCTGCTTCCTCCTCTCTCTCTGCCTGCCTCTCTGACTACTTGTAATCTCTATCAAATAAATAAATAAAATATTAAAAAAAAAAAAACAAAAACAGAATGCCTATAGTGTCTGGACCAGTAGGAAACAGAGCTTAAGGAATGTGAACAATATCCTTAATTCCTAGGTTTTTTGCTTAAATACAAAAATTTAAAAATATTTCCTTTTTATTTAAATGAATTCACATAAACAATTAAGCAATTATAAGATAGTTATCAATTACCTTATATTTACAACATTTCTTGTTATTAAGTACATATGGTATAAACAACTCAGTAACATATGCTTATTAACCTTCTGAATGATGAACGTGTCTTTCTAACTATATTTCTGCAATGGTTGGAGAAGTACAATAATACACACGAAAAGTGCTGTGTTGCAATGTACCTATTATGTACATGGGGAAGTGAAACGTATGATACGTAAAATATTATTTAATCATAAAACAACTTATAGTCAGGCTTAGTAAAATTACATTAAGGATATGTATACTATTTTTAATGTAGATGAAATATTATTAACTATTCAAATATTAGCAATATTAGCTGTAGCATGCTTAATAATTGAAAAGGGCAGTTAGATGAGTCAGTCTTTATACTATATAATTTACAAATGCCCCACACTTCTAATACCAAATTTCAGAGTTAAAGGAGGAATGAAAAAGATATTACTGAGTATATTAACTTCTGATAGAAAAGGAGTTAATATAAGTTAATTACTGATTTAAAAAAAAATATTTCCCCAAAACAATATTATCTTCTAACTACCATCTGCCCAGGCAATTGCCTTTCTTTTTTGGCAGAGGTTGGTGGTGGGGGAGACTAAGTATGTTTATCATTTAAAAATATTCACTTAAAAATTTTTAAGCCATATATTATACTAACATATCAGTAAATTATAAATCATTGACCAACTGGTCAAATAATAAGTAGTTACATTAGATTAATATATGTGTTCTTTAACTTAAAACGTAACATACTGGACATTAACAGCAGTACTAACTGGGATGGGGATCACAGGTGACTACTTTCTTCTTACGTTTACCTGTGTTTTCTAAAATGGCCATGAGCAACTTGTATAATAAAAATCAAGTTCAGGGGCACCTGGGTGGCTCAGTGGGTTAAAGCCTCTGCCTTCAGCTCAGGTCATGATCCCCGGGTCCTGGGATCGAGCCCCGCATCGGGGTCTCTGCTCAGCAGGGAGCCTGCTTCCTCCTCTCTCTCTGCCTGCCTCTCTGCCTGCTTGTGATCTCTGTCTGTCAAATAAATAAATAAAATCCTTAACAATAAATAAATAAATAAATAAATAAAATCTTTTAAAACAATAAAAATAAACATGGAAGAAGAAGCTGTAAATTTCCAATGCTTACAAGTAGAGGAAGGGAGAGGATAAGCCACAGGAGGCAAGGATAAAGGTCGACTTGTTTCCTACGCCAGGTTCTAGCTCATTTATTTTGGAGCCATAAGTATTTTACGTAATTTTACTGAACAAAATTAAATCAAAAAGCAGTGCTGATAAATTGCGAGTGGAAGGAAACGAACGGACTGAAGGCTGTGCCCCGCTGCCCGCGACTATGCAGAACTGCCACTTGTGGTACATTCTCAGTGGGCTTACTCCCAGCACAGAAAGAACTAGAAACAGAGCCATAAATAGCTCTCAGGAATCTAGAGCTATTGGGAATGGTCATGTTCGCACGATTATTCTGAGATTATTCTGTCTGTGCGGTGGGCTAAGTCAATGCGTAACTACACTGTGTGTCTTCAGGGACTTTTCTCTGTGGCTGATGAAGTCAAATCCCTGTGGTCCCGGGTGTGAGGTCAAGTATCAGAAAATCACCTTGTGATTAATCTTACAGAGCAAGTGTTCCAGCTTCTGTCCATGGGAAAGGCCTGGACACAATGACCTTCCCGGTGGGAATTAGCACTCCCAACACTGAGACTGCGATCTCCAGGAAGCATCGTCCTCTAAAAATAATCAGGAATCCTTGAAGAAATGGCCCACTGCAGGGGTGGGGCCTCCAACGTAGCCTGTTTCCTCATATCAGGAAGCAAGGAAGCTATCTTTCTACTCAGGTGGCCTCAAAGTTCTCGAACCAAGCTTGAAAAGCTCTCATCCGCCAAAAATAAGACCATTTCAATATCTTTGGTAAGGACGAAAAGTGCGGTGGATTGAAGTAAATCCCACACGTCTGAGCTCCCAGAGATAGAAAAGGCCACCAAAGAGAAAACTACTCAAGTCACCACCTTTGGGTGATGTTAAGGAACCAAATCTCTATTCACCTTTGAACTGGGAAAGAACCAAGCAGGGACGCCTGGATGGCTCAGTCAGTTAAGCATCTGAATAACTCAGGTCATGATCTCAGGGTGACATGGAGCCCCACGTTGAGCCCTGCATGGGGCTATGTGCTCAGCAGGGATTCTTGAGACTTGACCCTGCAGAATCTTGAGATTCTCCCTCTCTCCCTCTCCCTTTGCCACCCCCAACAGCTCGCCCTCCCCACCCCTCTCTAAAATAAATAACTAAATAAACAAACATATATTTTAAAAAGAGAAAGAAAAAAAATCAAGCATTTGTCCTTTATTCCTCCCCCCCTCTTTTTTTTTTGAGTCTTGTACTAATCATATTTATTATTTTCTGTATCTTATGATGTTTTGACATCTCAGGAGGACATTACAGACCTGGAGAAAGACTGCCCATATCAGGACTGGCTAATTCCTTTTTCTTTTTCTTTTTTTTTCCATCTTTATTTCCTATGTGATCTGGACCTCAGGATAAAAAAAGAGCAGATGAGAGAGGTTTTACTTCGTAATATGCCAGCTAATAGATGAAGAAGGAAGGATAGAACTAGAATATCATCATCTTGCCACTCCCAATAAATAAATAAATCTGGCTAGTGGTCATCAATGGTTAGTAACATTTCATGAGGAAAGGAAGCTGGGCATCATACACTTGCTGTTAGAAATACACCTACTTTTAAAGCAGTCTTGCACGCAAACACTAACCCGCCCAACCAAGACTCCAGATCTGCAAATATAAGGGATAGAGAGCAGGTTAAATTTCATTACAAGAATCTCATTGGTGGGCGCCTGGGTGGCTCAGTGGGTTAAGCCGCTGCCTTCGGCTCAGGTCACGATCTCGGGGTCCTGGGATCGAGCCCCGCATCGGGCTCTCTGCTCAGCAGGGAGCCTGCTTCCCTCTCTCACTCTCTGCCTGCCTCTCTGCCTACTTGTGATCTCTGTCTGTCAAATAAGCAAATAAAATCTTAAAAAAAAAAAAAAGAATCCCATTGGCAAGATTCAGCCTGTAGGCAACTCTAAAGAAGGGACAACTTAATTTCTTAGGGGTTGTAGGAACCCACAGATTAAAAGATACTCAAGAGACATATGTCAATGCATTGATCTCTTGTAGACCGCAAATTGAACAAGCAAAGTATAAAAGAATTATTAGGCAATCAGAGAAACATGAACATTGACTCTATATTTGATATTGGGGAATCATTAGCCATTTCTTAGGTGCACTATTATTGTAGCTATATTTTTTGAAAGCCTTTATCATTACTAAAATATTTACGAACTATGAGCTACCTGGGATTTGCTTCAGAACAATCTGAGTGGCGGTCATGGAGGGGTTGTCCAAGAAGACAAAACAAGTTTGGCCATATGGAAGCTGGGGGATGGGTAGATGGGGGTCGTTATCCTATTCTCTGTGCTTAAGAATATCCCAGTTTGTTCAATGAAGACCCTATCTGCCCTCCTACTCAAGAGCCTCCGTAACTCAAGCTAGGCAGACAGTAGTTCCCTGAAAGAGGAGTTTAGACAGAACAAGGGGATGGTCCTTCTACTTCCCTTTGGTTGCAAAAGGGAGTCTCTGTGGCTACCTGGGGCCCAGCACAGATAAGCATAAGTGGAATGAAGGAATGACCAAGTATCAAGGTGGGGGAGAGATGGGGGAGGGGGATGGGAAACCCATTTAGCATGCTCCAGTCAAGAGATAACAGATTGTTAAGTGTCTGGATAACAATCTTAGTGTAGCTGAGATGCATGATTCAGATCGCCAGAGCCGATTACAGATGAGGTAAAGTGGGTCAAAGTTGCCTTAAGAATAAAGAGATGCCAAAGACTCAGGTTCCTTTTTTATCTGCTAGAAACAGCACTTCTTGCCTCTGCTCTCGGCTGTGCTTCCCGCCTCCCGTCTCCCACTCGCCCCACTCCTCCTTCCCCTCCTCTCCCCACTCCCAGTCCCTCCCCCTCCGCCTGAGCATCTCCCCTCTCCTCCTCTTCCCCTTCTCTTCCCACCCCCACTATTCCCTTGTCCTCAAGTCTCCCTCGCTCCCTCCATGCCCCCCACTCGTTAGTCACATCCCCTTCCCTAGGCAGTGAGGGTCCATAGCCCAGCCCCCCCCTTCCTCCACATCCTGGTCCTGAGCAAGGTGGGAGCAGGAGGAAATGTTCAAGAGCCTGTCATCTTCTCGCTGTGTGTCTGTTTCTCCCTAGAACACCTCAGTGAGAATCCAAGATGAAAGGAATGGCTTCCTCTGTTCAGGAATGACTTGACAACAACCGCTCAGCTCTGGCATCCATTTGTGCAGTTATCTTAGGCTGTGGGAGATTGAAGCTGGTGCCAGCCAACTCACAGCACCATCTCCTTCTCTCCCTTTTCTTCCTTTTTCCTTTTTATTTTATTTTATTTACTGAAGTTTATGTATTTGTGTTTGTCATCTCTACACCCAACGTGGGGTTTGAACTCACCACCCTGGGATCAAGAATTGTATACTCCTCTGACTGAGCCAGCCATGCACCCCTCCCTTTACTTTTTAAAGCTGCTGGCATTTGGGGGGCCCTTGGGTGGTGGCTCAATTAATTAAGCATCTGCGTTGGGCTCAGGTCATGATCTCAGGGTTGTGGGATCAAGCCCCACATCGGGCTCCCTGCTCAGTGGGGAGACTGCTTCTCCCTCTCCCTCTGCCCCAACCCCACTCATGTTTCTCTCTCTCTCAAATGAATAAAATAAAATCTTAAAAAAAAAATCAAGCTGCTGGTGTCACTGTAGCTGGGCTGGGCATGTTACAAATGATCAGAAAAGCCACCCTGAGAAGCTTCAAGACCTAAAATGGAACTGTGTGGGCTCCAAGGGAGCCATGTGAGGCCCGTGAGGTTGTGGCCGCAGAAGGAGCCTGGCCAGGCCACGTGGAGGTAGAGAGCAGCTGCAATCACACTTCCCTCCCCCTTTCCTGCCCCAGCTCCCTGAGCTTCACACACCGGCTGCTGCAATCCACAGAGCTTACGGTGACATGCGCTGACTTGTGTCCCCCCAAAACCCATATCCCCAGTATCTCACAATGTGACTGTATTTGGAGATAAGTCTTTGAGGAGGTGATTAAGTTAAACGAGGTCATGAGTCCCATGGGACTCATCTCTCTAATACGGGGATGAGGGCACAGATGTGAGCAGAGAAGGCCACATGGGACGCAGTGAGAAGACAACCATCTGCAAGCCAGCGAGACAGGTGTCACGTGAACAGAGCGTGCCAGCACCGTGATCTGGGACTTCCAGCCTCCAGAACGATGTGGAGAGCACATGCCCCATACATAAGGCATCTGGTCAGTGGCGCTGTCTTATGGCAGCCTGAGCAGGGCTGCTACATTGACCAGCTCCTCATGATTCGGAAGTTGATAGGAGGCAAGTGGCATGTCACATCATTTAGACTACACTACACTGGAAAAGTCAGTAAACTCCCCATACAGCGTCCAGGCCACATTTCTGCTCCCATCTCTCCTGCTGCCTGCCTGCCTCCTGCGCCCGGAACGACACTGAATTACCGACCCACAGAGCCAGGGCCCCTTAGTGACTACTGAATGCATGAGGAAACAAAGGCACAGGGAAGTCCTGGAAGAACAAATGGAAATGGCCAGAAAGTGGCCCAACCAAGATTTGAACTGGCTCTTTTCTCCAGAGTTCGTATTCCTGACACGGCCCTCCCCCAAACCCAACTCCATGCCCAGCTTCCCCACCTTGCCCTGAGCCGTCCCTCTCCCGCACACTCTCCCCTGCAAAACAGTCCTTTCTCCACTGCAGCCTGCTTCTGACTGTCCCTGGCACGCACTACACAATGAGAATGCCAGCTTGGACCCAGAGCACCCAGCCCTCCTCTCTGCCCCTCACACTCGATTCCCCTGGGAAGTGCTCTTGTGATTTGCTGACAGCCCCAGCTGATTGCTCTCCAAAGTTCCCCCCCCCCACCAACCCCGGGGTTGCTAATGCTGATCACATCATACAGTCTGGAGGAAGTCACTTCCCCATCTGATCCCCGAGGATGTGTGAGCCCTTGGGGTACTGAATGGCTCTGATCAGAGGTCTCAGAGCTGGGACCACAAAGGCGCATTGGGTGCAGGGAAGGGTGTAGCCTGCCAGGGCCCCACACAAAAGTAAAATGTCTTTGGAGATATTGTTTCATTTGTAAATTCCACCTACCTGCTGCATTCTAATCTGTAACATATTCATGTGTGATTTCATATAAAAGTTAAGTTTACTTTAGGTGCCAGAATGAAAAGAGAACCCAAGGCTAACTTTACAAATCTTTCACTGAAATTTACCCCCTATTTGTCGGCTGGGATCTGGGTCCCTGGCATGGTACCTCACGGAGCAGATCTCCTGAAGAATATAGGCAGTGCCCTGCTCAGGAAGCCCGGGTGCTGTGCAGAGTCTGCAGGTGGGATCCGGGCATGATTTCTGGGCTGCCCCTCACACACCAGGTCTTCTCCACCCCCAGCTTCCCCGGCCATAGGAGGGACGGCCCCCATCTCCAGGGGCCACGGCACGGTTGAATGGGATCACACGTGGCTTGCAGTAGGTAACTGTTGATCTCACGGAATATTGAATCTCTTCCTTTCCCTCTTCCCCCCGGAGCTCATCTTAGGCTGGGCGCCATCAGACTGGGACCCTCCTCAGAGGAGGCTCAGGAAAAGAAATCAATACGCAAAACATGGTAGAAAGTTGGCCAAGCTCCAGGAACACCTCTGGGTCACCAAGCCCAGTGGTGTGGCCCTGATGGTCTATACATAGGGTCAGCAAAGCGACACTGGCCTGCAGAGAAGGGTGACCCCTAAAATAATGTAGGGGCTCAAAAGCTAGGAGCCTTGTAAATGAAAAGCCATACATTCTCGGGATACCTTATCTGTACTTCTGGCACAGTGCCAACAGCTTTGGTTAAAGTTAGTTCTTCACTTGTTTATTTGAACTCAAGCTTCTTTGAGAAAGAGCCACCATCTTATTTATTTTCTGCCTCATATCTCCACATCTGGGCAGTTTCAGAAATAGAAACCCAAAGAAACGAATTCCTATCTGATCTCCCGTGAAGTATTCCTAAGTTACTCCTGCTGATATTTAATTGGCAGACCTTGAAATTCTAGAGATTTATTCTTTATGGAAGGCAACACTTTCTCCAGAAGATTCACCTCGCCAGGAACCCAGTGCCCCCCACCAGTTTCACTCTCAAGCAAGGAGAGTGGTCCTCTGCCACCTTCGTCCAAAATCCTGCATGCCTTTAAAATCATTTTCTTCTGGGGTGCCTGGCTCAATAGGTTAAAGCCTCTGCCTTCAGTTCAGGTCATGATCTCAGGGTCCTGGAATCAAGTCCCACACTGGGCTCTCTCTTCAGCAGGGAGCCTGCTCCTCCCCAGCCCCCTTTCTCTGGCTGCCTCTCTGCCTACTTGTGATATCGTTCTGTCAAATAAATAAATAAAATCTTAATAAATAAATAAAAACTTTTGTATCTGTGTTCGTTTGCCTTGTGGTTAGGGACTGTGTCATTCATTTCTGTATCTCCATTGTCTAAATCAGCACTTAGCACAAGGTAGGTACCAACGTCCCAAACCAACTCCATTCAGAATATATGGGACAGTGACATTTTCTCACTGATGAGGGAATCTGAAGTGTTCATAAATGAGAAGAGCTGATCAGTTGTATTGGGTAACTCTGTTTTCATAATTTTTTTTTCATTTTTCAGAATTTGTGGGGAGTGATACAAAGTTTTCCTTCACTGGGAAGGAGGGAGGGAAGGAGCTAGGGGAAGGGAGGAAGCCATAATGCCTGAGCTTCGCCTATGTCATCTCAAGTGATCTGCATAATAGGACCACTGGGTTGGGGAGGAGGCTAGTAGTACCTTCATTTTACAGATGAGAAAATAGAGACTTGGAGATGTTAAGTAACTCACCCGATTACTAAGTTGAGGGGATGAAATTCAAAACCAACTATCTGATTTCAGAGACCATGCCTTTCCCTTGTACCGTGTTCTCCTCTGACAAAGAACTGGTTTGTCAGCGCTGAGGGGGCAAGAGCCCCATGGGTCTCGCTTCCCTTAAGATATCCTGAGTCAAGTGAGCTGACCTCCATCAGGTCCTCTTGATGGTGGCAGCCTTTCCTTTTTGGTAACTCTACCTGACAGCCACCTTGGCCTGGATCCCTGGAAGCCCCGATGACCTTCACAGGAAGCCCCAGTGACTCAGCATCATGGGTGAAGGACAAGCATGCCTGCTTCACAGCAGCAAAGGGGGGACCCACAGGAACCACCCTTCAGGGAAGCCAGCAAGACAGTACCCTCAGGAAAGACACCTGCTGCCACCCTTTGGACCTCACAGCTCAGGAAGAGGAAGTCTCGGGGGTGTTGTCCCCCAGGCAGCTGACCTTTCTTTGGCAGAGTAGAGAGATTTGTATCAAGCGGGGAGCCTTGGAGACCCATGCTTCTTATGTGTTACCAAATGCCCAGAGGATGTGAAATGCTTCCTAAAGTTGGACATAACATGACTTCCTACCAGTACAATTAATCTCGCCCCTTTGTTACTCGGAAAGTTATTTGTCCTGTTTTGTTGTTAGCTAGAAGGGAATGCACAGATCATAATACAAAAAGAGAACAGTCTTAGGAAAACACCAGAGTAACTGAACTTGTATTAGAATGTGCTGGAAATCAAATTACAGAAACTAAAGGCATTTGACAGAACGGGCTTCATTGCTAATTTTCTTTCATATTCTCCTAACAAAAGCATCCTGAGTGTTACAGAAAAAAGCTCTTCTCTTTTAGCCGCAAGACTGATCTAAGAAGGGAGGGAAAAGTATTGGAGTGTCAGAAGAGACATTTTCAGCTGGGCTTTTGCATTTGGGAGGACCCAACTTCAACAAAGTTTGCCTGCTGAAGAGTAACATTACATACTTAAAGGGAAAAGGTCCCACCTGATGCCTCTTCCATGCACCACTGATGACTCCTTTTCATTATTAGTATAAACATGACCTTTGTGTGATTTTTTGGCAAAAAAAAAAAAATCTGGCAACCTTTCCTTCTGAGCATGATCAACAGACTAGGCCATATGACCACAGCACAGCTAACTTCCAAGAATCATGTTAGCGTTACTTGGCACTACGGTTCTCCAAAAGTAACAGCACCTGGAATGGATTCTTGGGGAGAATGAAACAGGGGTATGTATGTGTACAGCTTGCCCCACTTAGGATGGGACTGTGCCCCCCACATCTGGATGGCCCCTGCCTGGTTGCCTGGCCTCCAGTAGGTGCCCATTTGTTGAATGAACAACGAGGAGATGAGGTCCTTGGGACATTTCAGGCATAACCATCCTCCACCTTAACAAACCTTTATCTTCCTCCTGGCCACCCACAGGCCATAGGACGCTGCCCTGGTGGTGGTGGTGGTGACACTCCCCACCTCACACCTTTCCAGGCTGGTAAGTGGGGCCTGAGAGGCATTTCTTCCAGAGACAACTGCCCTGCAGCCCTCTTATTCCAGGAACCTGCTGAAGTCCATTATAAAGGAATTTGTAGAGGAGTGGAAAAGCTGACTGAGCTCTGTGCCCTGGGCCATGACTCTTTGGAGGTCACAAAGCCAGGGGACCCTGCCTTCTCCCCACTCCCTGGAGGTCAGGTCGGAATGTGGGACCAGCACCTGGGGGGGAAGGTGGCACACTCCCCCTCCTCCTCAGGCCCCTCCTCTGCCTCCCCACCCCCCTCCCCCACT
This sequence comes from Mustela erminea, assembly GCF_009829155.1. Taxonomy (NCBI): domain Eukaryota; kingdom Metazoa; phylum Chordata; class Mammalia; order Carnivora; family Mustelidae; genus Mustela; species Mustela erminea. Next base: position 77,523,825 of record NC_045628.1, read on the forward strand.
GCACCCCTTCCCCTGGATCCCAGCTTGTGTGTGTGTGTGTGTGTGTGTGTGTGTGTGTGTGTGTTGGGAAAGGGGGTGTTGTGTCCTGGCAGCCACACTGAGAGGAAGCCCCTTCCCTGCACCTGGGCTGCGTCTTCCCTATGGCTCCTGGTCAAACGAATCCCCACAGCCCTTCATTCTCAGTCACTGTAAACACTTTTATTTTCCCTTCAGTTTATGGCCTTCCCTTCCAAGGGATCACAACTTGTTTAAACGAGCTCTAAACAAAGGGCCCTGGTGATTACAGACATGCTGCTGGTTTTATGGTGGTCTTCCTTTGTCTCCTGTTCCCCCCACGGTCTTCCTTCTTCCCCAACCCCCACCGCCAGGTACCTGGGGCTTCTAAGGGGGAGGCCTGGCCACAGCTGTGGGGCGGGAGGCTGTGGCCTGCTTCCCACCATCTCAGTCTGGTTCCCCTCAGCTGCGGGGATGAAAGGACCAGGAATCAGAACATTCCAGGTCAGGCCGCAGCCTGCCCCGCCCCCCAGTGAGGGGGTTTTGGGCCTTGGCCTGGGGGTACACTTGACCTGCCTGTAGGCCCCAGGGCTCCCTCCAAGGGATGTCAACAGATAACCCAGCCCTAGTCCTTCAGCACCCTCCACTCAGCTGTGTGCCCCAAAGTCTGCTGGGGAGTGTGCCCCTTGTGGGAACACTCAGCCTCTGCCACAAACACTGGGAAGGGCTCCCCCGCTCAGCAGGGACCCACCCTCCAAGGAGTTAGAAACAGGCTCCAAGCTGGCAGCCTTCTAGTCATTACCTGGGGCTGACTCTTTCTCTCAGGTCAGTGCTAATTCCCTGCTGGGGCTTCCTCTCCCTGAGGTGGAAAGGGCAGAAGGTACTGAGGGAGCCTGAGGCCCCGAGGATGTGACAATTCCCTGAGGTTTCTTGGCTCACCAGCCCCTAGGAGAGTGGACTGAGGCTGCTGCAGGTGACATTAGCAGCCGGGGGCGGGGGGGGGGGACACCGGCCTCTGTGCCCATGGTGGGGGGCCTCCCAGGGCTGCACACACAGCTCACCCTAAATACTGAACAAAGGAGAGACAATGACCCATGAAAAGGAAAGGTTGTAGGACCCCACTGGCTGACCTCCCTTTGTTTCAGCCTGAGCATTTCTCTTTGGCAGAGGGTATCTGTCCAAGGGAGTCCAAAGCAAGCCTTTGAAGGAAGGGTCTAGGGCTGTGACAGAGGGAGGGTGGATACGGAGAGGAGGCTCAGACCCTCGAATTTTCTAAACAAGCTGATTCAAAGAGAAGGAGGATTGTCTCCGGTGTGTGCCCCAGTCATACAAACTCACACAAATGGCCTCAACTCAACTCAGAACATGCTCCTGGGAATGGAAGAGAGACAGTCCCATGGCAAAAGTCCATTCCCCATTGGCAGTGCCTGGTCACATTCTCTCCAGGTGTGACATTCTATATGGAACCAGTGCAAAGGCAGATCTACCCAGAACTGGACCTGGCACAAAGCAGGCGTGTTTGGGAAATACATCATAGTGTGATTCTCTGCTCAGGGTCCAGGCTACAAAGTAAAAGATGTGAGAAGGCAAACACATAGACAACCTGTGGGGGCGGGGGAGGTGTCAGGGCAGGAAAAATCTCAGCAGCCCCTCCTCACCCTCTCCCTGAACCCCAGCCTCTTGAGTTAGAAGCCAGAGTCAAAGAAGGAGGAACCCACCCATGACCAGATTCCAGAGTTGCTCCAAACTCTTTAAAATCTGCCATTATAGGCAGATTTTACCCCAGTGTCTGTGTGTATTCTTTCTCTCTGTATAATAAAAGTTCTGTTCCTTTAGTTTCTATAGTAGATGCCCCCCCATGCCAGTTTGCAAATACACTGTCTCATGGAATGCTCAGGATTGCTCATTATGGATTTTCATCTTATTTTTTAGAAGAGGGATCAGGCTATAGAAAAGGTAAATGACTTACTCCACAAACTTAACTACAGATCAATATGATCAAAATAAAAATACCAGTGGTCCATTTTGTTTCAGAAATTGGCCACTACATGCTTCCAAAATTGAAGTGGAGATATAAAGGCCCCCTAATAGCTATGACGACCAGAAAGAAGGAAATTAGAGTGCCTACCAGGTGTCAAGGCTTATTATAAACATACTGTATTTAAGATGATGGGGTATTGATGTAAAGATAGGAAAATAGCCAATGACACAGAACAGTGCATAAATAAGTCCATACGTAAGAAAACACTGGATTTACGCCAAAAGGTCCAGCATGGGGAGTGGAGAGGATGGTCTGCTCAGTAATCAACACTGGGGCAACTGGATATCTACATTAAAAAAAAAAAAAAATCCTGATCCCTGCCTCACACCATATACAAATATTAGTTCCAGATGGATTGATTGTCTAAATTTAAAATAATATGGGTGGCTCAGTGGGTTAAGCCTCTGCCTTAGGTCCTGCTCTCAGGCTCTCTGCTCAGCGGGGAGCCTGCTTCCTCCTCTCTCTCTGCCTTCCTCTCTGACTACTTGTGATCTCTCTCTCTGTGTCAAATAAATAAATAAAATCTTTTTAAAAAATAAATAAATGTAAAAAATATAACAAAGTTTCTAGAAGAAAATAGGAAAATACCTTCCTGTCTTTGAGCTAAGGGGAAAAAAAAATGTTCAAACAGGACACCAAAATCATTAACCATAAAGGAAATAGATAAGTCAAACCCCATTAACATTCAGAACTTCTGTTCTTCAAAAACCCAGAGAGAGTGAAAAGGCAAACAAGCCAAAAGTACAAGACAACGTTGGTAAGCATGTAATAGCGAAAAGACTTGTAACTGCAATATATAAAGAACTCACACAGATCAAGTGAAAGACCACTCACACTGCATCCCTAGTGGAAGGTGGCTTTGGAATAGGAACAGCCATTTGGGGGATCCTGCTAAGGAGAAGCTGAATAGAGATACATTCCATTTGGGCTGATGCAATGTACTAATTCCTTTGGGCTCGCAGTCACTTCTGGGTACAGCTAAATTGTTGCTAATTCTCCTGGTGTAAGAATGGCTTCAGAGAATATGTTCACTTCCCACTGCACATGTATGCCTGGCATCAGGACACAAAGCTGAAACATTGTTTTAATCACTAGGCACTCAGTGTCCCTGAGCATGTGACTCTTGATCTCTGGGTTGTGAGTTCGAGAGCCACCTTGAGTGTAGAGATGAATACAAACTGTTATGCTAATTGAAATAAGCCAAAAGGAAAGGTTGCTATACAATTCCACTTATATGAGTTCCCCAGAGGAGGCAAATTCACAGAGACACAAAGTAGAATGGCAGTGGCCAGAGGGGAAGGGGAAGGGAAATGGGAAGTTAATGTTGGAGGCGACAGTTTCTTTCAGTTTGGGAAGACGACCGAGTTTTTGAGACAGCCGATGGTTGCCCAGCAATGGGAAAGTAGTTGGTGCCACAGAACTGTATACTTAAACATGGTTAAAATGTTAATTTTAGGGGCACCTCGGTGGCTCAATGGGTTAAGTCTCTGTCTTGGGCTCAGGTCCTGATCTCAGGGTCCTGGGTTGCAACCCCACATTGTGGTCTCTGCTCAGTGGGGAGCCCGCTTCCCCCTCTCTCTCTGCCTGCCTCTCTGCCTACTTGTGATCTCTCTCTGTGTCAAATAAATAAATACAATCTTTAAAATAAAATAAAATGTTAATTTTATCTTTTGTATTACTGCAATTTTTTAAATGAAGGAAAAATTGTTCTAGAGATATACTAGGTAGTTCATTAACTTAAACATTATGTTACTTTTCTGAATTTTGAAGTGATGATAGTATTGGTCAGTTCTTAAAAGTTTTGTGATTTCTTTTCTTATTCTCAATGAATATTCACTTCTATACATCATGGTTTTCAAGGTTATTATTTTTGTGAAATGTAGTTCCTTCTTGAAAATGAGGCCAATAATATACAACTTACAGAGTTAGTAAAAATGTTGGATGAATTGATAGATAAAATAAAAACCTAATTCATATTATGTAAAATACATAAATTTTAGAATGTATAAAATAGATTTCAATATTATTTTTTTAAAGATTTTACTTATTTATTTGACAGACAGTGATCACAAGAAGGCAGAGAGACAGGCAGAGAGAGAGGAGGAAGCAGGTTCCCCGCTGAGCAGAGAGCCTGATGTGGGGCTTGATCCCAGTACCCTGGGATCACAACCTGAGCCCAAGGCAGAGGCTTCAACCCACTGAGCCACCCAGGCACCCCAGATTTCAATATTTTTTAAAGGATTTTATTTATTTATTTATTTATTTGATAGAGAGGGAGATCACAAGTATACAGAGAGTGAGGGGGAAGCAGGCTCCTCGCTGAGCAGAGAGCCCAATACAGGGCTCAATTCTAGGACCCTGAGACCATGACCAGAGAGACCATGACCGCAGAGGCTTAGCGACCCAGGTGCCCCAGATTTCAATATTTTTAAGAAAGCCATGACTTGTTGCCAAACACTCCTTTGTGTTATGCTAAAAGAAAAGAGAGTTATAAAATAAAAATAAGGGGCACCTAGGTGGCTCAGTTGGTTAAGCATCTGCCTTGGGCTCTGGTCATGATCTTGGGGGTATTGGGATGGAGGCCCATGTTGGGCTTCACCCTCAAGGGGAGTCTGCTTCTTCCTCTGCCCCTCCCTCCCCCAACCCCTCCCCCTCTCAGGCTCTCTCTGTCATCTCAAATAAATAAATATAATCTTAAAATTTTTAAAAAACAAAATAAAATAAAATATAAGAAATATCCCCCAAAAGTGCTGTCGAACTTGATGGCTGAGCCCCCTCTAGTGTGATTCATCAACAGCGGGTTCTCAATTCATTGCAACAAATTCATCAACAGCGGGTTCTCAATTCATTGCTTCCATGCATCCTTGATTACTTTCTTTGGAGGTCCCAGCTTAGTTGAGGTCCCCTGTATTTGTAGGCTGCCTTCCATTTACCACACTGTGCTAGCCCTTGGGAATGCACACAGATAAATCCTACACCCTCCCCTGAATGGGGCGACAGACACAGAAACAGTTTCAATATGGTGGGATTGGTGGTCTGGGCTTTATTTCATCTGTTGCTCCCCAAAACCTTAATGGCTAGACCATAGCCTGGATGGTGAACAGGGAAGGGAAAAGCTTTTGTGAGAAGGTAACTGGGAAGAAGGAAGGGGGAAGGTGAAGGCAGGGAGGTGGTCTCCGAAGAGAATGGAAGCAGAAGAGTGGAGCCCCCTGGTGGGGGGACATGGTAGAGGCTGTCAGGGGCAGCCAAGGCCCATGGCAGGATTCCAACATAAATACCTGGGAAATCAATAGAAAGCTGATTGTTTAGGATCATCCCTTTTCTTAGAAAGTGTCTTTGTTTCAACTCCCACTCCCCTCTCCTGGTCCTACTATGTCAGTTTACGGTTCGCAAAGCCCCTTCCCACATATCTAATTTATTTCAGTTCTGCTAACATTTGTTTTACATCATTGAGACATTAGTTACCTCTTGACTACAAAGCCCTTGAAGCTTTTTTGGTTTTTTGTTGATAACCAAAATTTTATTGTTACTTGTACCCAAATTCCTCCTATTCCATGTAGGGCCACTGGAAAAATTAGACACAAAACTGCTAAACAGGGCACCTGGATGGCTCAGTGGGTTAAGCCTCTGCCTTTGGCTCAGGTCGTGATCTCAGGGTCCTGGGATCGAGTCCCACATCGGGCTCTCTGCTTGGCGGGGAGCCTGCTTCCTCCTCTCTCTCTGCCTGCCTCTCTGCCTACTTATGATCTCGCTCTGTCAAATAAATAAATAAAATCTTTTAAAAAAACTGCTAAATATTTTTTTCTAGTGTTTTTCTTCAGTAAATCAGGATTTTAAAAACCACCAATAAGATAGTTTTTATACAATGCACTTTTTTATTCTTAACAGTCCCTAAACACACATATGCAATTACAATTTTATGTTCTGAATTTGTTATATGGTTAGGCAAACCAATTTTCAAATTAACTGAGGAATTCAGGAGTATAAACAGTTGGTGTCAATACCACTTAGGGATTCAACCCAAAATCCATACACTCACCCTCACTTCAGGACCAAAGAACTAGCCCTCTATCATTTTAACCAGAAAAGACGCCACTAAACGTGCTATCCTGACCTTCTGAAGACCATGTTGTTACACAGCAGGTTCTTCAAGGTGTTCTGGTCCAGGTAAAAGGTAGATTACATTTCCCCGGTCAGAAGAGCCCCGCAGCACTCACAGGTAGAGAGATGGCCCGGCCCATAGGACTGGGGGTGGAGGGGGGGCTGGTAACAACCGTTACCAGGGAAGTGCCTGGGAAGAAGACAGTGGCTACACAGTGCCCCCTCCTGGTCATTGCAGGAATGCAGAAAGCCCACAGAAAGGACAAGAGCTGATTTCTGGACCTCTGAAAAACAGAGAAGTAAATGAGGCTGGATGATTTTTTCTGCACCTTATGAACATAAGATTTCCAGGAATGGTATGCATCCATAAATACCTACCACATGGAGGCCATCAGATCAAATGGGAGGCTCATAGCAGATGCTGACTCCACAGAGCACAGTCTGGGCTAGAGTCAGGAAGGACACTCTAATTATCGCTAGACTGGCCAGTCATGTGTTTGCTCACTAGGTCAAGAGCTGATTGAATCAGTAACAGCAGGTAGAAACTGCCCCTCTCTTCACCTTCACCAGGAAATGGCACTTCTAGGCACCAGAATGTCTAGGGCTAGCTTTGAGAACTCGGGTGTGACAAGCTTATTGCCTACTGACACTTCCCTCATCTTCCAATTCTTTCCAAAGAAGAATCTCTTGGGATTTTCCAAAGTCCCCTCCTTGGCCTGCCCCCACTGCCAAGTCAGGGTTTTGTGGGGCACTCCCCACAGAAGATCTTCGTAGCCAAGGGAAAGATGGCAGCTTGGTCTGAGGAGGAGCAGGCAAGAGGCAGCGAGAGGGCATGGCCGGCAGTTCAAGTCTGAGAGGGAGCTCACCGTGCTTGTGGGCCTGGTTCAACAAATTCTATTTTATTTTCCTGCTGGTTAGAGATTTGAAACTGCAGAAGGCATTGCCTGCTATTTAGATAGCAAGATCTACTGGCAGTCTACTGAGGAGACTGCATTTAGCACAAAATATCTGCTACTTTCAAGATGGACCAGAATGAAGTATAACAAAACCTTTGTAAACCTCAAAGAGCTTCCGAATGTAAGAATAGTGGGAAATAGAGACAAACATTATCCTTCCTGGGCCAGAAAATATTACATTTCCACAAGGTGTCCTTGGGGTGAGAAACCAGAAAGGTCCCTAGGATGGGGTGGGGCTAGGAGCGGGCTGGATACTCAACAGGGAGAAATGCCACAGAAATGAGACCAGAAGCAGAGTCTGGCCACCAGCTGTTTTTATGAAGCCCCTTTGTGTCAAGAGCCATTCCAACTAAAATGCTACGTCAGTTAAGTCGAGGTCCTGACAAGCATTTCAGGCTCTCAGTATCCTGTCTGGAAGGATCCTTGATGCTGGAAATAACACACCGGCAACGCCACCCAAAACCTCATAACCCAGTGGTCTTTTAGCTAGCAGATAGACAAATGCCAGGATTTCCTGAGATTTACTGTGTATGAGCCTCTGTTCTAAGTACCTTATATTATCAGCTTATAGAATCTTCCCAGCAAGAGCCATAGTCCCATTTTACAGGTGAGGAAACTGAGTTGCAGAGAGGTTAAGCCAGTCCAGCAGGAGCCAGGATATAAATACGGTCGGCCTTGCTTTGGACACTGCCTTTACGACCACTCTGTTAACTTCTTTTCACCAAGAAAAAGAGGTCTGGGAGAACCAGGGACTCTCACATCTCATATTATTGTTCTCTGCACTCTGGGTAGATGTTTTTGGACACTTTTGTCTGAAAGCTTTATTTCTTGGTACATGTTTTTGAAACGATGCACCAGGGTAGCCGTCTGATAAGGAAAAGCCAGGAGAGCATTCCGCGTGCCTGCTGCTCCAGTCCAGGGCCAGGAAGTGCTTCTTGGTGGCTTGCTCAGGCGGTCTGTTTGCAGACAACACACACTGCAAACAAGGGCTCTCGTGGGGACATCCGGGGAGCAGCTGCTCAGTGTCGAGGAGAGCTCGAGTGTGGTCTGCAAAGCAAACGGACTCTAATTGGGACAAATACTGTGGTGGCCTGGGAGCGAAGCGAGATAAAGCAGCAAGGGTGTGTTGACATGAGTGTTTCCATGGGCAAAGTAAGGAAATAGAGGAGCGGCCCCGGAATGCCGGGGGTCCTCCCGCCCCGAAGCTGAGTTCACTGCTGTCAAGGACTCAACCTCAAGGACCCAAGAGGAAATCGATCTAAACCCAGCGGCGCCCCCAGGACCCAGGGAGAGAGTTGCTAGAGGGAAGGCGGAGGCTGCTTGGGAGGAAGCGGCCTTTGATCTAGGTGTTGTTTCAGTGTTTCTGCCAGTTTAACAGCCTTGCAGGTCACCCTGGGCTCAGCTCTCAGAAGAACAAGCTGGTGGGAGGAAAGAACACAAATAAAAATTGTTGAGAGAGCGAAGTCTCCACACGTGCTGTCTAGTCCACAGTGTCGCAGGTTACACCGCTGTGGGCACACCAAGCTAGAGGTGAGCGAATCTAGGTTGGAGCCTTGAGGTTGCCGCCTCCCAGCTGTATGTCTTGGGCAAGCCACCTTGCCCTGCGGACAGTCTCTCCATTGGTACCATCAGCACCTGCCTCACAGGGTCACTGTGGAGACGGACTGAGGTCACCTAAGTAGAAGGCAGAGCACAGTGCCTGGCGCATGGCATTCGTCCTCAGAAAGGCAACGAATTTTGTTTTCTGCATTGGCGTCAACATGTATTCATTCAACAAACACGCAGCTCTGTGGTGGAATCTTGTGGTGCCCCACGAGTGCCCAGGTGGGTGTTGAAGGCTAATACAGCTGCTCCATCCTCTAGGGAACTGCCCTCCACTGAAGGGTCCCACATCACATGGAAATAACTGGAAAGTTGCCCCCACAGGCTGACTTTTACAGCTACAAGAACCTGGTCCCCTTATGCACAGTTGGACACTTTTATGCTGCTGTTCATGTTCCAGAACTCTCTGTGGGATCAGCCTGAGGCCAGACTTCAACTGAAGCCACATTTTTGCTTAGCTTAGCTTAGCTCTCTTAGAAGAGAGACTCCCTCTCTTCCCTACATATTCCTCCTGAGAGTGGTTCCTCCATCAGTGGCTTGCTTGCCTCAGGCTCTGCTTCTCTGGGCCCTGCCCTGGGCGACCATGATTGCCACACTCAGGTGATACCACAGTGAAGAAGGAGGGGTTCCTGCCCAAGGGAGCGTGTATTCTGTGGGAGGAGGTGTGACCAGCAGAGAGACAATCAGAGTGAACAATTCCCCAGAGCTTAGCTCTGAGGGAGCATGAGAGCTCGTAGGCCAGGCCTCCAACCCAGGAAAAGGGCTTTCAGGAGGAAGAGACACATAAGCCACGACTTAGCAGGCCAGTAGGCCTGAGCCCCGCAAAGCAGTAGTGACGGGGGTGCTGGGAAGAGAAAGGCCAGGGGTGGGAAGGAGGAGCTGTGAAGATGGGAATGGTTTGAGGATGTGAATGGTGGCCCAGTAACCAAGGAGAGCATTTGCCAGCTCTGGAGTTACCCATAATCCTTCCCTTCCAGGAGCACAGAGGTGAGCCCTGAGCAGAGCGGTCATGGCAACACAGCCGGCACTCCCGGAGGCTGTCCGGTGGGAGTATTCCATCAGCATAAAATAGGTGCGGTGACGGTCACACAGTGATTCCTGCCCGTGAATTCCTTCCTGGGCTCTGACCACAGTGAACCTCTGCCCTCCTTCCCACCTGCCGCAGAAAAGAATCAGGTGTTGTCCCCGTAACACAAATACTGTGTGATTCCACGTATGGGAGTCCCTGGACCAGTCGGATTCAGAGAGACTGAGAGCAGGACGGGGGTTGCCAGGGCCTGCTCTGGCAGGGTTTGGTTGGTTTAATGGGGACAGAGTTTCAGTTGGGGATGACGATCAAGTTCTGGAGATGGATAGTGGCGACGGTTGCACAACAGTGGGAATGTCCTTAATGCCACAGAACGGTACACTTAAAAGTGACTAAAATAATAAATTTCATCTGGTGTACATTTCACCACAATAATCATAATAAAAAGAATGAGACTGTTGTCGAAATCTACACTCTAGATATGGAGCGATGTTTTTTCTTATTGTGTGTGACTAAGAAGTTACTTGAGAATTTTTTTGGAGACCAATTTTTTTTTTTTTAAGATTTTATCTATTTATTTGTCAGGGAGAGAGCACAAGCAGGGGGAGCAGGAGGCAGAGCAGGCAGAAGTAGAAGGAGGCTCCCCGCTTTTCTAAACGTAGGACTCAATCCCACGACTCTGGGATCATGACCTGAGCCCAAGGCAGACACTTAACTGACTGAGCCACCTAGGCATCCCTTTTGGAGACCAATTTTTTAAAAACCTCACTTGGTACCAGAAAGTGGATGATGAGATAATCATATCTCCCCAACCATGTGTCTGTTGTGGTGCTGACTACCTCTCCCGGAAGCAGCATCCTTGTGAGTTCCGGCTGCTTCTGCCATGATTCATCTGCCCAGCAAAGCCCCTTCTGGTGAGCGCAATCTCCTCATCAGCCTTTCTAGAATCACACTGAAGGTGACGAGACAAATGCTAACAGGGTTTCCTACTCTGAGGTCACAGAATATCTATGTCATTTGGGGACCTTCGTTCGGACAAGCAGAATAGAAACAAGGGCACTGGGTGCCTGGGTGGCTCAGTGGGTTAAGCCTCTGCCTTTGGCTCAGGTCATGATCTCAAGGTCCTGGGATCGAGTCCTGAGTTGGGCTCTCTGCACAGCAGGGAGCCTGCTTCACTCTATCTCTCTGCCTGACTCTCTGCCTACTTGTGATCTTTGTCTGTCCAATAAATAAAGAAAAATCTTAAAAAAAAAATTAAAAAAAAAAGAAAGAAAGAAAGGAAAGAAACCAGGGCACTCTCTTCCTGTGAGCACAGGCATTCCTTCCTGATCTCAGCCCCTGCCCCACCCCCAGTCCAGCACAGGGACTGATACACAGAAGGTGCTCAAGGGATGTCTCAGAAAGACGGGAGGACGGAGCCGGAGACGGAGAAGGGAAGAAGGGTTCCCAGACTGCCCTGCACCTAACTCCCCCTTGTTCAGATCCAGGGAAACTCAGTCCAAGACAGAGAGGTTAAGTCCAAAGCCACATGTTTCGGCTAGGTAAGTGATGACCCTGGCTGGGGCAGAACCAGGCCTCCTGGGCCCCAACCCAAGACTCCTCCCACTGTGTTATCCTAAAATTTGACACCTTGAGACTCTATTTGATGACTTTGGTTAAGTCTAATGAACACCTACCTGGAATAACTGAACTTTTGTATTTCTCTTATTTGTTTCTTCAATACCTAGTGTTTGCCCAAGTTAAGTAAACTTTTTAAAAGATACAGAGCAAGGTCAGAGGCCTTGCTTTTTACACAGCGATAAGTATAAGAGAGTGACTATGTCTCCGCAGGGTTCATTTGATTAACAAATTGAGGTTTCATATATTGTGCTATATTCCGAACTGCCTCCCTTGTGTTTGGATCAAAGGGAAAAAAAGGAGCCAGAAATTATTAAGCAATTATTGCCAAATGCTGGCTTGCAACGTCTTCTGCTTTAATCCTCAAGGAAATCCAGAGGTGTCGTTATCTCCACGGTGACAGGAGAAGCAGCTGTGGCTCAGGAGCCCTTTGGCACTAGACTAGACTCAGCTGGGGTTGAATTTGGGTGAGTGGCACGGTTGATATGTAGGCAGCACAATGCCTGGCATTCAGCAGATGTTTGTTGAATGAATAAACAAACTGAGTGTCCATCTGTCGCAGCATCCCTAGCTTTTCTCCTCTGCCACATCCACTGCCATTATTTGGAAGATGTCGTGTAGACCATAGAGATAGATCGTCCCCAGTCCCAAGCAGAGGGTGACAGTGTTGTTAGACAAGAGATAAAGACACCTGACAGAGGAGAAGAATAAGCAAAGCAGGGCTTATTCATCATTCAAGCAGATGGAAGTGAGGGGGACGAGAGGGTATTGCACAATTAGCTGGTGAAGGTTCACATTTTGAGGGGCGCCTGGGTGACTCAGCTGGTTAAGCCTCTGCCTTCGGCTCAGGTCATGCTCCCAGGGTCCTGCCATCCAGCCCCGCAGCAGGCTCCCAGCTCAGAGGGAAGCTGGCTTCTCCCTCTGTCTCTGCGGCTCCCGCTCCCCTTGTGCTCTCTCTCTCGGCCAAATAAATAAATAAAATCTTTTTTTAAAAAGTTCAAACTTGGAAACAAAATATACAAGAGAATCCATGTCTCCGTGTCACCAAGCAGTCAAGTCAGCAGAGCAGCACAGCTGGGGGTGTCGCTGAAGAAAAGGGGATCCTCTGAGTTAACTCCCATGGTTCTTACCTTTCCCTACTCACAGGACAGAGCTTCAAACCGAAAGAAGCCTCATAAAGGCTTTGAAGCCTCCCAGGCAGAGAGGCTCCCCGGGGCCGGAATGCTTCCTGGCCCCAGCGCTCTGGCCACCACTCCTGGGGGTCCGCGGAACACACCACCCCAAGGAAAGAAGGCATCGCTCAGGGACACCCACCCAGACTGCCTGGACCCAACCAGAGGTCCCTTTCATGGCTGCCCTCCCCCCGGGGTTCAGCCATTTAGATCCCCGCCCTCAGAAAATCTGCGCAGCGTCTTTTCAACTAAAGGAGGCCCAGTGCGGTTCCAGCAAAACCTACTCCAGACCCCGCGACAGGGCAGTTTGGCAATGGTCAGCTACCCTGGTGTAAGAACTTAAATTTGTTTCCAGCCTGCGACGGGGCAGCAGCGGCGGGGTGGGGGTGGGGAAGGGTGAAATCGATACTCCAAGCACACCCCGATTGGGCGGGCTGCCTGCTTTCTTTTTTCACCGGAGCCCTTGTTGAAGCGGCTAATTGAAAGGTTATGCAAATATGATTAGTCAGCTCCGGGGCCATTCATAATCCACGGGACAGAGCCCGCTCCGTTCCAATTCGTTTTTGCTTTTTTGGGAACCCTCAGACTTCTTCTGCAGCAGAGACGAAAGTCCCAGAGGGGTTGGCAATGAACTTTGAGAGCTTTGCCTCACTGGGACTGATCTATGGATTTCGGAGATGGGACCTTGTTATATCACCACTATTTGCTTGTCAATCTGAATACACCGTGGTCCTGCCCGGCCTCTGGAGAGAAAAGAAGGCGTCACAAACAAATGTTTGTGTGCCTAGACAGGTGCAGCACGTCTGAACCGGAAAAAAAGTGGGCAAGTTTAAAAATGTGAATTCCAAAACTTCTTCGCCTCTGGGCAGCCCTTCCAAAACTATTAGACTATCCCAAGAAGAGGGATGTAAGGTAAGCTGTGGGGGTGCGTGTGAGAGATGGCCAGTGGGAAGAGCTCAACCTTTGGGGCCTCCTGAGATAAAACTTGGAGCAAATTAATCTCTTAGAGGTTCTATTAGAGTAATTGTGAATTGAGGATTTCATCATGACCAATTTCCCATTTCAGAAAAATATTTTTTCTCTGGATTTAGTCTATTTAAGAAAGAACTCAAATTCTGGACATGGAACCCATTGGAGCTAAGGTGTCCACAACATCCAATTCTACAGCTCCGTAAGTAGGCCTAACATCAGAGATTTCAAGAGGGACACCCGGTTTACTCAGTTGGTAGAGCATGCAACTCTTGACCTTGGGGTTATAAATTTGAGCCCCACACTGGGTGTAGAGATTACTTAAAAATTAAAAAAAAAAAAAAAGATTTTTTTTTTAAGGGAATTGCAAAAGAATACACACATCCAAGAGCAAAGCCATGCTTCTTCACCAGCATGTCAAGCAGGGCATAGCCTACGTGATCCATTAATCTGACAAAGTCATTGGCCAAAGGTCCGCAGGGGATGCTCCCTGAGGCTGCTCCTGTCTTTGGGTCACTCTCCGCAGGTCATTCCCAGCTTGGAGGCTTCCTTGGGCACCCATCACGGCCATTGAAACCCAATGATCCCTGCTCCTGTCCTCTCTGCGGGGTGTTCGATGCAAACTCCTTCCTATCCACCATCAGTCTCCTCTCATAGTCTAACTTTCATGCTGGGTTTTGAGATACTCACTCCCTCCAGGTGTCCAAGATAGAATTAGAAATTCATAAGGAACCTACAGAACAAGAAGGTGAAGATTTGGGGAAATGTTGAAGCGGTTGACGTTCAGAAAGAAGACAGACTCAACTACTGGGCTCTTTGGCTTCTTTCTCTCTGTGCAAGGGGAGAAGGAACTCGAGGAGCAAGGGTGGGATACACAAGACACAGAAGGAGCTGGAGCAAGGCGGGGGGGCGGGGGCAGGAGACAAAGTACGTCTCTCGCCCCAGGAGCCGACCCCACCCTATGTCAGGAGCCCTCTGGTTATTAAGGTCCTGTCAGAAATCCTGACAGGTAAGGGGGGAGTGGGGGATGGGTGGGGGCCTGGAAAATGCAAGTGATGCTCAGTTTTCTGCATTCTCTACACTATAATCTAGAAGCATTGCCTTCATCTTTGCCAAACCCTAGGAAGGATGACAAGCAGATGCCTCGACCACAGGGACGGTCAGGAGACGCAGTCAGGCGGATTCACCTCAGGTCCTTTCCTGAAGAGTTATCAGATGGGGAAATCAGCAAGACATGTAGATAAAATCAATCCTAAGATTCATAGAAAATGGCAACTTACACTTCATTTTTTTTTAATGTAGCCTCCATGCCCAGCATGGAGCCCAGTACGGGGCTTGAACTCATGACCCTGAGATCAAGACCCAAGCCAAAATCAAGAGTGGGAGGCTTAACTGACTGAGCCACCCAGGTACCCGTGGCACCTTACTCTTTTGAATGGATGTGAGACCAAAGCCCATACAGACACAGGGATTCACACTGGTCATAGCTGGGGAGGGCAGAGCTTTTTTCTGGAACCTTGGCTCCTTACTCCCTTAGTGCAGGACCCTTCGGGAAAAGAAGGCAGTTTGACCAGTGTTTTCTGTATTCTAGATGCCTCACGCATTTTCTCAGTCAGTTCCTACCACAGAGGAACCCTTACCCCATAATGTGGATGAACAAACAGACCCAGAGAGCAGGGAGCATCTGCCCGGTGCCCATGGTAGCAAGCGGGGAGGTAGGCAACAAACACCACGTATCATGCCCTTCTTGCTTTTTATTATTTATTTATTTATTTATTTACTTTTATTTATATTAGGGAGAGAAGCAGAGGGAGAAGGAGAGGAAGAACCTCAAGCAGACTCCATGCTGAGCACAGAGCTCAACGCGGGGCTCCATCTCACAACCCTGAGATCATGACCTGAGCAGAAATCAAGTCAGACGCGTAACTGACTGAGCCACGCAGACGCCCCTGCTCTTTAACTGAACCATTTTCAAAGTCTTTCAGAATTTCTTTCTGAGAAAGGTGGAGAAACATGAGGAGTTTGACAATGTGAGAGGCGGATTCAGTTTTGGTTGACAAAAAGACGAGACAACATGTTCGGTCATGTGCCGAGAGGCTCCTGCGTCTTTAATGTGCTTCTCAGTGATGTAGAGAAGATGTGGAGACATGGTTACGAAGTGTCTTAGCTGAAGAAACAGCTGACGGGACCAAGACAGCGATCCAGACACCAGACCGCCCTGGGAAGCAGGATGACCCGTCAAAATCATGGGGTGAAGCCAAAAAGTAAAGGCCGTCAAGTCCTCCCCTGAGGGCCCAGCAATTTCAGAAGCTTGGCACAGGGGAGACCTGATTGTCACCTCAGTGGATCTCGTCCCTTTGTTGCTGATTCCCCTGCTGTGGGCTCTCGGAGGGCAGACACCCTGGCGCGAAGGCAGGGACCTCACCTGCACCCCGACCAGCCCACGCCTGGCACGGACTCCACATTCAACTCATATTTGCCAAGAGAATGATCTCGTGCATGCTAACAACCCGCAAGTGATTTTACACCATGTTAAGAGAGGCACAAAAAGCAGAGATCTGACGATAGCAGAGCTGGCGTGGGAATCCAGGCAGGAATGCCCTGACATGGAGGCAGGTGGCCAGGAGGGACACTGGAGTGAGGGGTTCCGATTTTAGTGCAGTGAAGTGAGGTCCCATTAAACTTGGGATGGTAGAGTAGAATGGACCCTCTAAACTACTCTTCACATGGTCACAGCTGTGAGAGAAACCCTAAGTTAGAATTGGTTCTTGTCAGGCCTGCCATCACCATGTCCCAGACGGTGGGGGTGGACAGGGTTGGAAAGCCGGGCCTGCCCCAAGGGAGCCTGGCCCAGTCCACCTGTCATGGCCCAAAGGCAGGGTCACTGGGCTGAGGTCACCTTGGGACTGCTGACCTTTGGTGAACTTGGTTAAATGGCACTCTCCTGCTCACCCAGCATGTAGCTTATCTGGGGTCATGAAGATCTGACCTCCCAGGATATAAGAAGAGTCAGGGACCCAGAAACCTCGGACCCCAGACAGCTGCCTGCAGGGAATCTTCTCACGGCACAGGCAGGAGGGAGACAGATGTCAACTCTACTGTTCAGGCTGGGGAGGGAAGCCAGGACATCCTTGGGGCGTGCTGGGGGACTTTGGAGATGGTTTAACACAGGGGTTTGGGGGGACAGACATTGGGGGTGGGTAGATCTGCCCTCTCTCCCTAGCCCATGGAATGTATTGGAAATAGACTGCACCCACCGGAACTGAGGCCTAAATGTCCCTAAGATATTTTATCATGACCTGTATGTTCTATAAATTGTCAGCCACAGGAGTCTGGAGGCCCATCAGGCCATAAACAAGGCCTTGCCCTTGGCAAACAGCTCTCTTTCCATTGCAGTGAACCTGCCCCAAGGAAGGAACAGCTTTATGGGAGGCAGGAAAGATTTCCTCAGAGAAGACTTGGCATGTGACCAGAGACAAGGCCATCTGTATCTGCAGACGGGACTTCAAGTCCCCAGAGAGCAGCAGTGACAGGGAGGGCAGGGGAGAGAGGAACCCAGGGCTCAGGGGTAGACCTCTAGCTAGGCAGGAAGGGCCCGGTGACCATGCAGCCTGTCTGGACAGGCTTGGGGAAAGTCCAAGCCCCACAGGGACCCCAAGTCAGCACCTGGCACCAATCAGTGCTGGTCCCCAGGAGAAGGTGGTACCATCATGTGAAGAAAACAGAGACAAGCACACTCAAATATGAAATTAAAATAAAATAAAGTAAAAATAAAACTTACTAAGCTAACTAACTGAAAGATGTATCCTGACTCTCAGGAGGTCAGTGGACTAGATGTGTGTTAATGTTCTTCTGCCAACCCCCGAAATGAATGACCCTGAAGATCATTGACAATGATCCTTGCTCAGCCCTTTGCCTTAGGACCAGCCTCTTCCAGGTATCCTCCCCACCCCCACCCCTACCCCCAAGTTTGCCAAGTGGGTCCTGACACTTCACGTCTTGTGGAATGGTGACATCTGCTGGCCGTCGCTGTCACTAGAAGCAAGTTCTCTGAAATTAAAAGGGGGTTGTGGGGGACAGCACTTGGGTATGAGCCTTGACATGCCATGACCTCTACGCGGGGGTGGGGGTGGGGGCTGGCATTTTGTTATGAACACACAGGCGTGCACGCATGCACACACACACACACACACACACACACGTCCTCTCCACATTAGAGAGAAGAAAGGCCCAGTGAAGGCTGATCCGCTTGGAAGAGGTTATTGAAAAAGGATATGAACCTCCTCCCAGCAGAACCGAGACTCAGCCTCATTGGTCCAGAATGATCGCTCTGTGAGTTGATAGAGAATTCCGTGATCTCTTTAGAGCTAGACCAATCCACATGCTTCATGCTTTCACTGCTTCCTGCAAAATCAGATGCATTTTTGTCATTCCTCTTGTTCCCTGGTCCCTGGGCCAGCACAGGGCAGGAATGGCTGCCAAGCTGGCAGAGGAGTCCAGCTTTATTTTATTTTATCTATTTATTTTTTAAAATTTTTATTTATTTATTTGACAGAGAGATCAAAAGTAGGCAGAGAGGCAGGCAGAGAGGCAGGCAGATAGAGAGGGGGAAGCCGGCTCCCTGCTGAGCAGAGAGCTCATCCCAGGACCCTGAGATCATGACCTGAGCCGAAATCAGAGGCCCATCCCACCGAGCCACCCAGGCGCCCCAGGAGTCCAGCTTTAAAGTAAAATTAATAAATTTATTCAACAAATACTTGCGGAGTGCCTCTACTTCTAGGCGCCATATGCTGCCCGTAAAGCCAGGAACAGGAGGGTGATGTGAACGATGCGCACGTTGCGGCTGGGAGAGAGACTCGCAGAACACAAGTAGACAAAGGCACTTCCTGATGTTGGGAGGGAGAATCAATATTTTGTGATAATATTATCATGGCAAGGACTCCCTTAGATTGGCAGTATTTGGGCGCAGTCTGGAATGATCCGAGGAGCCAGGCAGGAAGAGGAAGACTATTCCCAGGAAAGCCAGCAGGTGCACAGACCTGGGTGAGATGCTGAGGGGGGCCACCTGCAGTGTGTCTGCTCTGGGGCGCAAAGAGGGCGCAGGAGATGACTTGCAAGCAGAAGCTACTTGTACAGGTATCATCCTGAAAGGGAATTTTTTTTAAACCTTTACTTTTTTGTTTGTTTTTTTAAAGATTTTATTTATTTGAGAGAGAAAGAGAGCATAAGCAGAGGAAGGGGCAGAAGAAGGCTCCCCACTGAGGGGGAGCCCTACACAGCACTCGATCCCAGGACCCTGGGATCATGACCTGAGCTGGAGGCGGATGCTTAACCGCCTAAACCACCCAGGTGCTCCATTGATCTTTTATTTTATTTTATTTTATTTTTGGAATAAAAAAGAAATGGGCACATCCCCACAATATAGAATATATTCATATATATGTATATGTATATGAATGTGCATATTAATATGTATATGTATATGTATATGTATATGTATATGTATATGTATATGTATATGTATCCATCCATCGTATATATATACGATGGGTTGGATTTACACTGGTCAAGGAGAATTTCCCCTTCAGAAAAGAAACCTTTGCCCAAGATGAAAAATTCATCAAGAGAGGAATCAATATAGTTTTTCAGTGGAAATGGCTTATGATGGGGAAAGAGAAATCGATATACTACTGTTCGGTTTTGAAACCACTGGCAGATTCTTTAAAGAAGAGAACATGGACTGTGTGGGCTAGGACAAGGTCAAGGCCTGTGTGAGCATTTCGCCACCAGGTGGCGCTGTAGCCTCACAAAAGTAGAGCACGAGTCCCAAGCCCTTGGAAATACAGCCTGGACCCCAAGTGTTTCCTCTCTCCAGAGGGAAGGAGAGCTGCAGAAACGTGTCCATCTCAAATATTAACACAGGCTTGCTTTTGATTTTTTTTTTTCACAGCACAGCAAGTCTTGATTATCCCCCTTTCATTTCATTTTGTGTCCTGAGGTTCCCTCCGAGCCAACACATGTGTTCCCTCAGCCAGTGTGTCCCCAAGACAGGAAGTGCATGGGGAAATGGGAAGTTTAATGAAATCAGCCCTTCTAGTCCCTGATGAAAGCCTTGCAGGAGTGTGCTTGTTAGGAGGTAGGAGTTAAAGAGGTATGAGGTTTGGACACAAGCTCGGTGACAGAGAAAGAGTTATTTCTGAGAATAATTCAGGTCCTAGAGAAGAAGCAGGTGTGATTTGAGCCGTGAACATGCCCAGCACATGGCTAATGGTTCGTAATCATTACCTCTTTTTACCTTTGTGACCCCAAAAGTCAGGTCCTGTCGGCAGCCTGCATATAGCTAAGGAATCCAAGGCTCAAAGAGATAAGTCACCCAAAGCCACCAATTTGAACCCCGATACTCTGACCCCAAAGCCCAGGAAATCAGCTACCCATGTGAAAATAAGGACAAACCAGGTTTCCACCATAGCGTGGGTGCATTTCCACCTCTCATTCCTAAAGCTGCCTTGAAACCTTTGATTCACGTGTGTGTCTCCCCTATTTACTTCTTTTTAAAAAAAGATTTTATTTATTTATTTGACACACAGAGAGAGGTCACAAGTAGACAGAGAAGCAGGCAGAGAGGGAGGGGGAAGCAGGCTCCCTGCTGAGCAGAGAACCCAATGCAGGGCTCCATCCCAGGACTCTGACACCATGACCCGAGCCCAAGGCAGAGGCTCAACCCACTGAGCCACCCAGGCGCCCCCTTATTTACTTCTTAATGATGGAAACAGTCTTGTTTATTTTTGCATCCCCAGGTATTGATTACAGATATCCACCTAGTTAATAAATCTTTTGTATTCATTAGGTTTACTAGTTAGAAAATCACATTTTTTGAATTGAGGAAAATGCACATAATGCAAAGGTTACCACCCTAAGCCTCCTTGAACTCACCCTCTGGTGACCTCATGTATATTTTCTCATTGTTGGACCCCCATGGCTACCACCCACGCACGGAGCTCTTTGCATCTTGCAAAACTGCACGGAGCTCTTTGCATCTTGCAAAACTGAAACTCTGTCTCCATTAAACAACAATTCTCTATTCCCCTGCTCCCAGCCCCCCACGAAACCACATCCAGCTTTCCTGCTGGATGAATTTGACCACTCCCAGTACCTCATATATGTGGAATCATACCATCTTTGCTTTTTTGTGACTGGCTTGCTTCAATTTCTTCATGTCTCAAGGCTCATTGATGCTATAGTTTCAATAATCATCACCTTTCATATCACATATTTTTTCAACAAAAAAGAGTAAACGAGGAGGGCACCTGAGTGGCTCAGGGGGGTTAAACCTCTGACTCTTTTTTTTTTTTTTAAGTTCCTTTTCAGTGTAACAGAATCCATTGTTTATGCACCACCACACCCAGTGCTCCATGCAATAGTGCCCTCCAGAGTACTCACCCCCCCTCCCACCCCCCCCCCCCACCCCCCTTCAAAACCCTCAGATTGTTTTTCAGAGTCCACAGTCTCTCATGGTTCATCTCCTCCTCCAATTTCCCTCAATTCCCTTCTCCTCTCCATCTCCCCATGTCCTCCATGTCCGCTTATTTCAAATAAGCGAAATCATCTGATAATTGACTCTCTCTGCTTGCCTTATTTCACTCAGCATAATCTCTTCCAGTCCCGTCCATGTTGCTACAAAAGTTGGGTATTCATCCTTTCTGATGGAGGCATAATATTCCACAGCAAATATGGACCACATCTTCCTTATCCATTCGTCCATTGAAGGGCATCTTGGTTCTTTCCACAGTTTGGCGACCGTGACCATTGCTGCTATGAACATTGGGGTACAGATGGCCCTTCTTTTCACTACATCGGTATCTTTGGGGTAAATACCCAGTGGTGCAATTGCAGGGTCATAGGGAAGCTCTATTTTTAATTTCTTAAGGAATCTCCACACTGCTCTCCAAAGTGGCTGCACCAGCTTGCATTCCCACCAACAGTGTAAGAGGGTTCCCCTTTCTCCACATCCTCTCCAACACACGTTGTTTCTTGTCTTGCTAATTTTGGCCATTCTAACTGGTGTAAGGTGGTAACTCAATTAAACTAGCGACTCTTGATTTCAGCTCAGGTCAGGATCTCAGGGTCCTGGGATCCAGCCCTGCACCGGGCTCCACACTCAGCACAGAGTCTGTTTGACGATTTTCTCTCTCATCTGCCCCTCCCACTGGCTCATGCTCTCCCTCTCTCTCTCTGAAAATAAATAAATAAATCTCTCTTTTTTTCTTTTTATCTTTTTTTTAAGATTTTGTTTATTTATTTGACAGACAGAGATCACAAGTAGGCAGAGAGGCAGGCAGAGAGAGAAGGGGTAAGCAGGCTCCTGGCTGAGCAGAGAGCCCAATGCGAGGCTCGATCCCAGAGTCCTGGGATCACGACCCAAGCTGAAGGCAGAGGCCTCAACCCACTGAGCCACCCAGGGGCCCCATCTCTTTTTTTCTTTTTAAAGAGCAAACATCTATTGAATGTTCCAGGGTGTTAAGCAATTTTTAATTTTAATTTAAAATTTAAACTTAAGATTTTAAATTTTAATCATGTTAAGTAATTTTGCGTCCACCTGCTGACTTGAGCCTCCAAACAGCCCCGCGTGGTAAGGGCTATCAGGATCCATGATCTCAGATGAGAAAACAGGAGGCCAAGGTTGTATCGCAGCACGCGTAGAGACAGGATTTGGCCGCGGGCAGCTTCCCCCAGATCTCATGCTCGAGTCAGCATTACCCTGCCGTATGGCTTCTCTCTCTCTTAAAAGACTTGTGTTTTTGGAGGAGAACATAACTGAATTGAAATCTATACTTTAGCAAGGACCATAGAAATTAAGAAAGGTAACCAACCAGCTCAGGTCACCTAAAATATACTTAAGAGATATGTCCGCAGGAAGTTGAAGAAGATAAACAGAATGCAGTTAGAAGAGGCATAACCTTGGGTGTGGCTAAAATGGGGAGGAAGAGGAAGGGTCCAGAAAGGCAGCTTTCTATTTAATCAGTATAAATAAAGAATTTCTGATTAGGTTGAGGAGAATGGAAAATAACCTAGAAGACCACGGCTGAGAGCTACTACAAAGAAGGGATAGGAAAATAGATCATATATCCAAAGTCCCTTCCAACTATGAGAGTCAGCAGTTTGATGCAAGCCTGGAAGAATGTATGCTTTAGACCTCAGTGCCCGGAAGGATCCAGGACGTCCCCGGAGATAGGAAAATTATAAGGAAGGACTGATTTGGAAAAGCAAGACAACTCTGGTTTGGGGCAAATGTGGTTTTTTGTATGGCAGAAAGGGAGTTTTTGTTTCTTGAAGTATTGTAGGAGGTCCTCCGGAGGTGAATGCTGAAGAAAGTATAAGAAAAAGATGGGCGAGAAGAGCCTTTTGGGAGGGAGGTTCTGCCTGAACAGGACCAAGCCTGGAACAGACTCCCTAACTGGGGTGGAAACGCCTTTGGGCGGCAGCCTGCTGTCAGCCTACAGAGGCCTGCGCTGGTTCCAGGAGAGGCTAGCCGGGCCGCAGGGACAGGACGTCGGCCCAGCCGTGGGTGGCTCTCGGGTGGCAGAGGGCCTAGGACACCAGTCATCCTAAGCCATGAAAGGGTTGGAGCAGAGTGACACAAAGCAACTCAGCCTACAGGAAACAGTCCATGGGCGGGTTTCGGACTGATCATCAGTGGGGTGAGGCTGGAAACAGGGGGTTGCCAGAAGAATTATTGCGCTGCTCCCCTGCCCTGAAGGGCCCCCCTTCCTGGCCCCTCTGCCTTCTCCTTGGCAAACCCCAGTTCACCCTTAAGACTCAGGTGAGGCTCTTCTCCCTGGAGAAGCCCCAGCCCAGCTCCCAGGTCACCCCCACCCCCACCCCCACCCCAGCCTAACCCACAGACCTCCATTGACTGCAGCTGGAACGCAGGGCTGTGTTGTTTCCACTCTGTAACGCTGGGGCTGAGGGGCATCCACAGGCTGTATGCGCTGAGCGGGTGTGAGTAAGGAAGAGGCGAGGGGCTGGAGAATGAAGGAACCGGGACAGGCTGTGGGGACAGCCCTTGTAGAGAGACTTAAGGATGCGCGAGAACGCAGAAGGTCTTCCCTTCCCCTCTCTGACCGCCCTCAGAAGCAACCTGAGGGTTTTGAAGGGGCGGGCAAGGGGTGGGAGGTTGGGTGAGCCTGCTGGTGGGTATTAAGGAGGACGCGTATTGCATGGAGCACAGGGTGTGGTGCAAAAACAATGAATACTGATACGCTGAAAAGAAATTTAAAATAAATAAATAAATAAAAAGAAGTTCACCACAGCCCTCCTTGGGTCGGATGGTGCCCGGTGACAGGGAGACTGCAGGGGCAAGGGAGCAGAATGTGCAACCCGGCCGTGGTCTCTGGCAGCTGGAGGGGCGGGTCGCTCAGCAGGACCCAGAGCCGGGGCTGGTCCAGGAGGAAACTGGCAATTCTGCACCAGCTCCGTGCCACCTGCCAGGCCCACGGGCCAGGAGACTTTCCTGTCTCTGGACCGGTGCTTTTCCTCATGAGACAAACATGAATAACTCTGTATAGCTCGTTTCGTCTGTGCTTCATCACTTACTCACTCGCCCCTTTCACATGTGTATCACTGCTTGTCGCCCGCCTCAAAACTTTTGGTGACACCGATGTCTGCATGTACCAGTACCTGCGCTTTGTCCGAGGGACGCTCTTGGAGCCCTGGGAATCACAGCGAACTTCCGAAACTCTTCCTTCTCTGGAAAGAAGCAGAGCACCATAAAGAAGAAAACTCCAGGACTGGATGTGGCCTGTTTCCCCAGTGACTTGGCTCTGAAGCTCCCCCCACCCCTGCTCCGGAGAAGGGCGGAGGGATCAGCGCCATCCCAGCTCTGCTAATCATTGGCTGTGTCGCTTTGGACAAGGTACTTAACCTCTCTGAGCTGCGGCATTGTCATCTGTCAGTCTAAGGTAATCCTAACCCCCCTCACCCCACCCCCCAACCCAGGGACAGTGTCCTGAAAACCCTTAACAGAACACTTGACAGCGTTCTGGAAGGGAGCTGTTCTTCCCTCCCGTGCGAACCTTCCTTGCTAGCTCCTGCCTCTGAGTGCTCTCTGGGGAGAACCCCCCCGTGGACGGCGGGGATGAGGCTGTTTTGTATGCGGCCAACCAACGACTGAACAGAATGGTGTATCTCTTTCAACCCAGAACGTAACCTCTTAAATGGAACACAGTGAGGTTTTAAGCAGACGTGCAAAGTGGTTTCTCTCTGACTGTTACCAAACATGAATCCGGGGTTTGGGAATCTCTGGCAGTGGCTTTCCTCCATTGACCCCAGCATTTGATGAGGGCCCAGAAGACCTGTCCGTGACCTTGTCCTTGAAAGGCTGGAGTCATGCCCCCCAAATCCATGTCTTTCCATGAGAGATGTCTCGTTCACCCCTGCTCCTCCTGAACACCACTGACCTTATTCGCTTTTTTGAGTGGAACGATATGAATACGAGACCGGGGTGTTAACCAGCCAAGGGGACGCCTGAGGCTGAGCCCATCCACAGCCCGCCACAGGCTCGGGAGCATCACAAACATGCAAAACCTAAGGACTCTGAGCAAATATTTATCAAATCCAGTACACTGAAGGCACAGGCCTTGACTGCAGCTCTCTGGAAAAGTAATCATGATTTCCCCAGCTGGTAAGTCAGCTTGTTTATCTTCCGCATATTTTTTAACGAAGATCTGTTATGATTTCCCTTTACAGTGGTTAAGGCTCGGCACGCCAATTAGTTTGGATTTATTCCACTTGACATCATCTCCTAAATTGGGTTTTTGCCTCTTTGTGCCCTGATAACTCATCCAAGCACCCATTTTATGGCTTCTGTTGGTAATACTGAAGCCGGGATGCTTATTACTGAAATCGTTCCTTCGCTTCCCCATTTCTGTGCAAGGGAAAAGCTGGCACAAATCTCCTTTGGTGTGTGAGATGGATGCCCTATTTGCCTTACCAGTGGCCAGATACTCTCCTCTGACCAAGACCTTGCCCACAGGCTACAATGCCAGGGCCAGCCGACAGCGTCTGCTTTCCAGAACAAATTCCACCTCTGGGCGATGATGGTACTCTCTTCCCAGGACACAGCCCTCAGTTGATGCAGTTGCCTTCTTGGTGGGCTCTCCCATTTCCCCTATGTCTCCCCCAGGCCAGGTTTTCTTTCGGGGCCACGAGGCTAAGTGGAACCTGGGCAGCTGCACCAGCAGCACTGACAGAGGCAGCCAGTGAGGGGCCAAGCACCAGACCCTGAGTCAGACATCACCTCTATGACCCAGGGCAAGCAACCTAGCTTTTTCAGCTCCATTACCTCATTAGCAGAATGAGGTTAATAAAGGAAAGCCTACCTTGAAAAATTAGAAATAATCGTTAGATCTGGGTTTCTCCAGGCCATGTCAGCTAAGTCTTATGTTAAGCCCCCCCCAAACAGCAACCCTTAGCATTTCCAAGGAATGGTCTATGGGGGTCTTCCCTCTCCATCAGGGACCCTCATTTGCTCATGATCAGCACCCCAGCTATGACCTGGTGTTGGCCAACTCCTGCCCTCTATCATGGCCTACTTCGGTGGAATGGGAACATGAGGCCCCTGATCATTGCCCCAGAGCCTTGGGGATGCACAAAACTGAAGCCACAGAAGAAACCCAAAGATCCAATGGTGATGAGCACACAGGTGCCCCTTCCTGTGGCTGCTGAAGTTGCTGGCCCCATGGAGCCTGTCGAGACCATCCTCTGAATTGTAAGGGGCACTTCCTTCTGTTCCCATTGGTTATTTCATTGTACCATCTCCTACTGAGGCTACGTTCAGGGGGGCAGGAAGATGACAGGTGATAGATCTCAGTAGTTCTAGGACATACTCCTCCTCTCCCGACCCTGACCCATTCATTCACTTATCCAGCAGCTACATCTCCAGTCCCAACTACTTAGCAGGCATTGGGGTCTGCCCCAGGGATACAATGGTGAACAAAATCAGGGCAGCCCTTGAACTTATGGAGCTCACAGGCTGCTGGGGGACAGTGGACAGCCAGCATGGTAAATGCTCTGATAGGAAATATAGGGTGCTCTGTCTTAGGTACTAGGCACCGCGAGGTCAAGGAAGGCTTCCCAGAGGAAGCCTATTCAAACCTTGAATAGCAGCTCTCTCACCTCTGGGAGGCCCTCTTCAAGAGACCCCCACCAACAGACTCTTTGCAGGGCACTTCATGGGTCCTGCAGGCAAGTCGAATAGCCCTCTGTCCTGGGGAAGCCCTAGGTGAGCTCGACCCAGACACTCAAATGCGGGTGCAAAGAGTCCAGCACAGTGCCTGGCCCAGAGCAAGTCGGTGAAAGAGAAAAGGGAACTTGTTTTTTCTTACTTACAGGCTTTTAGCCAATGATATGGGGCTTGTCTGATAGTCGGTAGTCATTTGAAACAGTCCTAAGATGGGCTTAGGGGAAGTGGGGGTGCAAAGGTAGAGAGAATTCACATGACAGGGGACCCAAGGACACGTTTCCCCGTGGCCACCGGGGTTCCCCTAAATGATTTCTTCCCATGGTAATTTCGTGCAGTTTCTTTTTGCTGATAGAACAGCAGTAACTTGCATTTTCTGTAGCAAGAAGTTTTTCTTTCTTTTCCTCTTTTTCCTCAGGTTTGTCTCTTTATGGTTTCCTGGGTTCCGACATCCTCTCCTTTCTTCACTTGCAAGTAAAGCAAATTAAACCGGATGAAAAATCCTCTGTAAAGAGACATCTTGATCCACCAGCAGCTTGGCAGCCAAGGGAAATTTGCATCTCTTCAATTCCTTGTAATTATTCATTTCCTTTCTCTTTCCCCTCTTGAACAGAATGGCAGCAGCACAGCATGCACAGTTTTTCCCTAGATAAGAACTTGAAAGGGTGAAACTGAGGGCAATGACTCAGCTTTCTTTTCCAGACTCCTCAGTGTCCCTGAATTTTTGCCCTAGAGTTCCTGAGGAGGAGGGCCACCCCAGCCCCAAGCGAAGACTAGCAACGGATGCATTAAGTAATATTCTTCTGAAAATGTATTGTCATGCCATTAAGGGTTTTCTGTTTAATATTTATTACCCACTTATAGTGCATTTGGTGTTAAGTGAAGCCATAAAAAGTTCAAAATCAATTATAATAACAATAACGGCTCCTATTTGCAGTTTATGGTTTAAGGTTTGGTTTCCCCTGCATTTACAGGTTGTGCAGTTAAGTGGCTGGCTCAAACATCCCAGCCAGGGTTCAAACCTGCTTCAAGAGAAGGCAGCTCCAACCTGCCATCGAATGGAAGGCACAGACTTCCCCCACCCAACCCTCCAAACTGGAGCCCTCCTTGCTGTTGCCATGGTGACATGAAGATCCACCTCATTTTTTTAATGCCAATCACCATCTCCAGTTCAGCCCCATCCCAAGTGACAGACTTGTAGACATAGTAGCTTCCTGGGCTTTGCTCTATGACTTTACTACGTCACATCAAACTCAACCCTTCTGAGGCTAAATGAGAACCTTCCGCACTAAAACCTGTGCCTCCTACCAGCTTCCCAAGCTACAGGGCTGGGAGTTCTGTCACCTCTCCCCGATTGCTCAGGGAAGGAAGGAGCTGAGCAATGGTCCTTTCTCTGGGCATTAACCACCCTCCAGTGAATCCACCCCAAACACTGTAGTATGTAATGAAAAGAACCTGCAAAGGTTAAACTCTACCCAACTTCTGTCTCACTGAGGTCCATTTGTTCATGACCTGAGAAGAGAACTAGCCTAGGGTAAAAATTGACTCAATTTTGTTGTATGGTGATACTTGTCGCCTTCAAGCACAACGGAGTTGGAAGACGGGGTGACTGATCATACTTTGGAAAGGAAGACAGGAAGTAAATTGGTGTAACAGAACTTCTAAGAGAAGGCCAGCAAGGGCTACGTGTGTTGTGCCCTGCAAAAATTCCTATTGGCTGCCTGCCTGAAGGTCAGAGTCATTCCAGGAGAAGCATTGTTCGTCTTGGTGACGACCACGACCCCGGTGAGCCTCAAGAGCTGTGCCGCTCCGGAACTGTGGACTGCTGCTGGCACAGATTGACGTGACTGGGGTGAATCCCTTTCTCACCAACATGCAGGAGGATGGTGGTGCAGATGGTGAGAGGCAGAAGACAGATGAAGAAGGGCGGAGACCAGAAGCTGGTCTGGAGAATTCCAAAAAGGCAGAGGCTGGCCCTTGAGAAATCTGTCAGCAGGGGCATTCCTGTGTGGTCCGAAGGTCCTCCCCTGCTGCCCCCCTGCACTATTGTGCAGTCCATTCAAGAGCCCCAGAAATGCCTCTGCCACTGTAACCCCCAGCCCAATCCCAGGCTTTGATGCAGAGCCAGATGCCTTCCACCCTCCCTGGGTCTACCATTGATGGACATTGTAACTCTTCCGTCCTCACCTGCAGACCTGTGGGGACAGCCGGTTATCTGCCAGAGATGGTTTTTTAGATATTCTCATGTGCAGCAATAAGCCTGAAACTGGGAGTTCAAGGAACTTGTAAGAGGGATACTTTCATCTACCCACCCTGGATTTTCCCATTAGCTTTACCCTCCCCAACAGTGAGCTCAGTAGGAGTGCAGAATCAAAAGCTACATATGTAACATCTAGAGCGAAGCTGCCCCCAGGGCCTGAGCAGTGAGGAAGATTGCAAAGCCAGCTCCCTTCTGACACTCAGAAATTTCCCTACAAGAGGGATTTGCTTTGATTTGCTCAAGGAGAGCAGCACCGTGGGACAGAGGCATATCCGAATTCTTGGAGGGTTGCTGCCTAAGCAACTTAAGAAGCCCAGGGAGTCAGGGGGAGGGGATAGACCAGCGCTCAGCACCCACTCCACCCTGCTGCCATGGTGCCCCCCAGGACAGCAGAGGCTGGAGCGTGACAGACTCCTTGCAGCCGAGGTTGTGAATGTGGGTCCAGTTGGGTCAGACCGTTTGCAGAGGGAGAGGAGGCAGGCAGCTCCCCGGGTGCCCGCCGTGCCTAGCCTCAAGCAGGGCCATGAGAGGCTGGGCTTTCCTGCCCCAGTGTGAGCAGAGGTGGCTGCAGCTGCAGCGTCTGGTCATGGGCCTCGGAGTGTCCAGAGAGACAGGGCGCTGGGCAGAGACGGGGGCAGGGCGCGGTGATTCAAGAACGAGCCGAGGGGCGGCTTTCTGATGGGATCTAGACCCACAACTTGAAGCTAGACGCTGAAGGCTCTCTGGAAGACCAGTCCTGGGCTGTGACCCGATTCATAATCCACAGCCAAGGTGCCCGGAGCTCATATCCTTCATGGCAGCCCTTTATGAAGAAAGTCATTCCAGAGGGTCTGTCCTCTGCAAGTCACCCCTGACCATGCAGGATCAGAAAACCACTAAGCTCATGGGTGCACGGCATTGCCAAGAAGAAGTTTTAGGGGGCAAAGAATAACGTACACTGACCTGTGTGTGTGTATAGTTTAGAAGATCTCCTGTTACGCCACAAATATACAAGCATTCAAAAAGCCTTTTTGTTTAAAGATAGTCATTAGCCTGTGGCTAACTCAGGCAGCACCATGTCCAAGAGATCAGAATTAGCATCCCTGCTTGGAGTAGACAGAACTCACGTGCCTTCAGCCGTGAGACTTCAAGAAGGACCTCCTGTCACGTACACTGTCTCCAAGGGTGGGTGTATAACCTTGATCTAATCATGAAGAAACACCGAACAAACCCAAAATGAGTGGCATTCTATTTAAAAGGTGGGGAGGCAGGCGATGATGAGGAATTGCATTTTCTTTCTTTCTTTCTTTCTTTTTTTTAGATTTTATTTATTCATTGGAGAGAGACAGGGAAAGAGCATGAGCGGGGGGGAGAGGTGGAGGCAGAGGGAGAAGCAGACTCCCTGCTGAGCTGGGAGTCTGATGCCGGGCTTGACCCCAGGATCCTGGGATCATGACCTGTGCCGAAGGGAGATGCTTACCCATTTGAGTCACCAAGGTGCCCTGAGGAATTGACTTCTTTAAAAATGTTGCTGTCGTAAAAGGTAAAGGCTGAAGAGACATTCTAGATTAAAGGAAGCTAAAGAGACACAACAGCTAAATATGAAATCTGTCCCTCAGCTGGAGTCTGTCCGGGAGTGCAAGAAGTGCCACACAGCCCATTATTCAGTCAGCAGACAAAATTTGGGGAATGAACAGTAGATTAAGTTAAAAGTATGAATCAACATCAACGCACAAAGTTGATGGTTTTATGTCAAAGAAAATCCTTGTTCTTAGAAAACACACATGGAAGTATCTAGGAGCCAAGTTCCCTGATGTATATCACTTACTCCCAAGTGGTTCAGCAAAAAATTGAGAGAAAGTGATAGAAGGGGGCTGGGGGACAAAGAAAAGAGACAGTAGAACAGGTGGGTTAAATGTTAACAGGTGAATCTACATAGGTTTATAAAATGTTCTTTGTTCTCTTCTTTTTTTCCCCAAGATTTTATTTATTTATTTGACAGAGAGAGAGATCACAAGTAGGCAGGCAGGGAGGAAGCAGGCTCCCCACTGAGCAGAGAACCCAATGCGGGGCTTGACCCCAGGACCCTAGGATGACCACCTGAGCTGAAGGCAGGGACTTTAACCCACTGAGCCACCCAGATGCCCCTTTTTGTTCTATTCTTATGTTTGCAATTTTTCTGTAAATTCGACATTACATCCAAATAAAAAGTTAAAACAAGTGTCATTTCTTTACCTCCATGTTTTAGGTTTTGCCAATATTAGGATGCCTGTCTCCTCTGGGTCAGGCTGGCTCCAATTCTCTGGGTTGCAATGAGACAGAGGAGCTACGGTCGCTTCAAGGCAGAACCGGGAACCCGGGGCTCCTCCCCCTTTCTGTCCCATCAGTGCCTTCCTGAGATTCTAGGCTTATTTATGCTGCTCCCGCCCTCTGGCCGAAGGGGAGACACTATCCTGGATCCCACAGCAGGTGCACTGGATGGAGCCTTTGCATTAGATGGAACTCAGCAGAGCTGCTGCCCCTTGGGTCCAGTGTAGATCTATGGTGGGTTGAGCTCAGTGTTTCCACCCACTTCTTTTTTTTTTTTTTTTTTTTTTTAAAGATTTTATTTATTTATTTGACAGACAGAGATCACAAGTAGGCAGAGAAGCAGGCAGAGAGAGAGGAGGAAGCAGGCTCCCTGCTGAGCAGAGAACCCGATGTGGGACTTGATCCCAGGACCCTGAGATCATGACCTGAGCCGAAGGCAGCGGCTTAACCCACTGAGCCACCCAGGCGCCCCTCCACCCACTTCTTTAACATTGCCAGGCCTTTGGTACTCCTTATGATCCTCTATTACCATTTTAAGGACTGATTGACAAACCTTCTCCTAATTGTAAAGAAACATAAAACACAGAGAGGCAGATTGTTGATTTTTGGACTGCAAAAGACTTTGACCCCCAGATTTATATCATGGTCTGGACAGTGGAGAGACTTTCCAGAAACACCTGAGGAAACTGATCCAAAACCAGGTGCTAAAAGTAGGTTTGAGGTAGTAGAGTGTGAGGTTCATGGAACACAGAAGTAGGTGAGGTAGGACTAGACAAAGAGTTGGTGTTTCCACAGGTGGGCAGAGCCTAGGTAGGCTGAGCACCCAACAGTGGAGGCCCAGGCCCAGCGGTCAACCCCCAACGAAGCCAGCTGGAAGTGGTAAGACTAAGCCACATGTCTAGGGTGGGAAAAGGCAAATCGTTAGCTCAGCGCATCTGGGAACCCTGTAACAGAGCCCCAATCCCTGCTGCAGGGCTGGGTCCCAATGTCAGGGCAGAGGGGCCACCAAAAGACCTTGTGCTGAGACCGGAGTTCCCCAGGACTTTTCAAACTCCCCAACATCCCTGCTCTCGCCAGTTAACACGTTAGGAATGTGCTTCCGGTGGGCAAATTTTGCTGGGCTGTGAGGTGTTGGAAAGGATACAGTGATGGCTACCATGGATTCTAGGCTATCCATGGAAGCCAAGAGCAGAGTTGATGAGGAGCCCAAGATGTAAAACTGGAGGTGGAATCATGTGGGAGTGGGACTGTCAACCCTCTGGTCCTTGTCTCAGCTTCCCTCTGTGATTTGCTTCATCTTTCTCTCTCAGATCCACCTTCTCTGTCTCTCAGACCCCAGAACTGCAAATGAAAGTGGCCAACAACTTCCACACCAGTTTGGCCGCCTGGAGAAAGAGAGATGGATTCTTCTGTCAGGCACAGTTGTAGGCTCCTATGTAAGAGGATGGCTCAGATTTTGCAGTTTGCCCTTTTGTGGGCTAATTGACTCTAGAAGGAAGCCTGAATGCATTGTGGGTGGTTGGTTGGTTGGATGGATGGATGGACAGATGGATGGATGGATGGATAGAGTCGGGGTGTGGCATTTCCTAAGAAGACTAGAAAGACCACCCAACAGAATGCCATCCAGAAAGCGGTCTGCCGAGGCAGGCTGAAGAATTAGGGGACTTTAATACATGTCTCCACTTAAATGCTGCTTCTTTGGGGCTATTTTGATAAAACCTGAGACTGGTTGTCCCTGGTCATATGATTAATGAAGGTTCTGATTAACAACCAAAGCCTCTCACCCACGAGACAGCTGTGAGGCACAGGAACGAGGATTAGTGCTGACCTCTAAGACCAGGACTTCTCCCCAACATCCCTGCTCTCGCCAGTTAACACGTTAGGAATGTGCTTCCGGTGGGCAAATTTTGCTGGGCTGTGAGGTGTTGGAAAGGATACAGTGAACTGGGGAAGAGGAGAGAGGAGAGCGGCCTGGGCATGGCAATCTGCTCAGACAAGGCCCCTCCCCCACCAGAGCCCATCTGAGAGAAGACTCCAAAGAGGCTGGAGGTATGCCTGTGGAGAGGCATACCCAGGTATCAGGGGGCTTGACTCCTGTGACCAGCTTTGTGCCCAGACAGCATGTCTACATTAGAGGGGGCAAACTCCTTAGCCCTGATCGGTAGCCATCCGTCCGTCCGTCCATCCAGCCATCCGACCATCCATCCATCCATCCACCCACCCACCCATCCATTCACTATCTAACTAACAATTTTAATTTATTTATACATCAAGCTCTGTGCTATAGGGACTATTTTGGGATGGAGTCAGCAGAGACAGGCACATAAGGCCTAATATGATCACTACTTTAAGTATGAGTAAAGCGCCAGGGAGAAGAGAGAGGCTCTCGGGTCACCTGGGTGAACTGGGCTCAGCCTCATGGAGGAGGAGTTTCGAGCTGAGTTGTGAAAGATGATCCCACAGGGTGTGCTACGGCAGAGCGAACACTGAACAGGGGGCATCAGGATGCTCAGGTTTTTGTCCTGAGTCTGTGACCATGCCGCTTGGCAGGGGTGGGGAGGGGCTAAGTCGAGGCAAGAGATGTGCCCAAGGGGCAAAATATAAGGAGAAATCACAATCAGAGTCACGCAAGTGTAGGCTGAAAGGCCCCTTAAGTCATGTGGCCTAGACCCTCTCTTCCCCACCCCTGCTCCCAGCCCTCCCAAACTCCCCCTCCAGCTTTGGGTTCTTAGTAAGTCACTTCACCAGCTAAGCTCCATTTCTTTACCCACAGGGCCTTGTACTAGACAGTGGTGGAAGGACAGCTCCCTCTTAAATATCCCATGGTCAGTCCAGCCCAGAGCGGCATGTGAGCAGGCAGACAATGCCGGGGAGTCCCCGCTAGAGTCCCAACGAGCAGACAGAGCTCTCCTCAAGCCTTGAGCCAGACCCCAGGGCCTGGAATAAGTATTAGCTTTTCCTCTTCCCTCCCTGCCTCTCCTGGGTCCTGGTAGCTCCCATGCCTCTCCCCTCCACTTAGCATGGGAAGTGGAAGTCATCGCATCCCGTGCACAGTGGAGGGATTAGATTTCCAATAAGGTTTATGTGGGAAATGAGCTTCTTATACACCAGGCTGAGCAGTTCCCCATTATAGCTGAAGGGAAAAGAGCCTGAAAAATCATTAACCTCTGTGACTGGATAAAGGAAGCTGAGCCACGAGAGGAGGGCCTTCCAGGGACTCAGTCTGCAAAATTACCAGCATGCGGGGGAATTTCTGGCCCCTCCTGTCCAGTAAGAAGAGGAAGTAGTTCCTCGGAGCAATGTATAGGGGTTGGACATTTTTTTTTTAAGATTTTATTTATTGATTTGGCAGAGAGAGACACAGCAAGAGAGGGAACACAAGCAAGGGGAGTGGGAGGGGGAGAAGCAGGCTTCCCGCCAAGCAGGGAGCCCGAAGCAGGGCTCAATCCCAGGATCCTGGGATCACGACCGGAGTCGAAGGCAGACACTAGACCGAGCCACCCAGGCGCCCCGGGCTTGGACAGCTTGTCACGGCTCTGCTGAGCTACTAGCCTTCTATCTGACTGATACTGAACAATCCATTTAGATGTTCCCTCAAGCGCCCCAAATTCAACTTGCCCTAAACAAGATACGTCATCCCTTACAACCCATTCCCTGGCCACCCTCACCGCCACTGGATCATCTTGTCTCCCAAGTGGAAACTACAGAGTGACAAGATGTTGCAGACAATTACCTTGAGTTGGTTCGGCACAACCCCCATTGCTGAAGCCCTGAGGCCTACCCCCTGGCCATTTCACGACGCCCCCGCCTCTCCATCTTTTCCTCCAGTGGCCTGGTTCTGGCTGTCATGCCCTCTTGCCCGGATCTTGCCTCCTTACTCATCCCCTTCTTCAGCCAGCTGTGTCCAAGACAACTGGAGTCACCACTACCGAGATTAGAAGAGAGAAGTCTGCCCTGTCCTTAGAGTGGTCCATACGGCCCTCACAGGACTCCTCCTCCCTCTCCCTGAGAAGGAACCACGGTTCTGACTATTAGTAGGCTTTTGCATTTCTAGACACATTTCAGAATCAGATTCTAGGGTTCCAGAGAACAAATCTGGTTGGGGTTTTTACATAGAGATGTTTATTGACGTTCTAGATTAATCAGGGGAAGATTGACATCTTTGAAACCTTGAATCTCTAATTCACACCTGTTCTAACATGGCTGTCCCTCAGGGACTTGTTTCATGCTTCTCAATAAAGACAATAGAAATCTTGTCAACATTTAGTATTTTTTTTCCCTAAATTTTGAGTATTTCTATGCCATCCTCAGTTGCCATTCTATCAAAATGTCATTGTTTTCATATTGATCTTGGATCTGGAAACCTTTAACTTATGGGGGTTCTGTAGAAATAAGCTGCCCCCAGTTCCATCACGCCTGTCCCACTTTTCCCCCACCGTGGAATCATAGGTACATAGCGTCTTAGGCCTCCTTGGCTGCCAGGGCCCCAGAGCCTTTTCGTGGCTGGAGTTGAAAATGTTGGATGGAGGTCAATTTAGTTTTTGATGGACCTGTTGGTGGGATGAAGCCTGGGCACTCCCTGCAAGCCAACACGAAGCCTGAGCCCCTGACCAGTAAGGCAGCGCACAGCCCACGGCAGTGCTCCCCTAGTGCTCAGAGCTCCCCTTTCTCACTGAGTCCCACTCGCTGGTGTTTCTCTCTCTTCCTGCAGGGAGAGCCCCAAATGCCCTCTCTCTGAGGATCTATCTTCTGTGCCTGGTTAGCTCCACCTTCTGGCTGACAAGACAGGAGTTACTGACGACGACCTCTATTAGAGCGTCAGATCAAGGGGACTCACCCTTACCTGACTTTGTGGAAGAGGAGGGGTGTCAGCATGAAGCCCGGCCCCCTCTCTCACACAAGCTTAACTTGAGGGATACCAAGGTTGGGGTTGGCAGGGTCGGGGTCACAGCCAGAAGATCCTGAGGGTGTGGATGAGCTCTGTCCAGTGCCAAAGGCCCTGGTTGAGGCTCTGTCCATCCTGCAGCTTCCATGAGCAGCCGATGTGCATTGTAAAGGCCTCTCTTGTTCACACAGTTCACGTGGCTTTTATTGTTGCCACTAAAACTCCATCTGCATGAACACTTGTCTGTCACCCACTGACCGGCACTGTCCTTGGAGGTTCGTCCCTGAGAGGATGGGGTTCAGCCAGGAAGGACAGGGAGCAAGCCGAGAGGAGTGGCCTGGCCTGTGCACCTCTGCTGGCCTGGAGCAGGGTCTGGTTGCTCCAGTGAGAGTCTGGGTGATTGAGCCCGGGGGGCTGGAGTGGCTGGAGCGTGTCACCAGACAGGGCATGGGTGAGGTGTGTTCCAGGACACGGGGCAGGGGAGCATCTGGGAGAGAACATATGAAGGGGCTGTGGGCAGCCTCCCCAATGCTCTATGGTCACTCCCAGGGCCCCGACGTCATCACTGCTGGCTTGTCCTCATGATTTCAGGTCTCATCTATAGAATCCTGGATCCCTCCTTTCCAAAGCAATGCTTCTCCCTAATGAAGACAGCATAGAGGAGCCAGCAGCCAGTGCCCCAAAAATGTGGGTAAAGTGTGTTCCAGTGTTGGTGTTTATAGGAATCATTCCTAAAGAAACAAACATTTATGGCACAGACGTGCTTATCGCTTACATTATGAGGGTCAAATAACTGGATATGAATTAGTTGTTCAACAGAGAGGGTTCCTGAATGCTGTCACTGAGAATGCCCAAGGGGACAGAGCGACCAGTGTCTGTCCACTGAGGGGACTAAAGGTAGAACCTTCCCTGCCCCCATTCTATCACATACATGTGCGCACGTGCACACACACACACACACACACACACACACACTACACTTAGAGGGAAAGGCAGGGAAGAAGGATGCCGCGTGTTATGGGGGATTATTCCTTGGTAGAAGGAACGTGCCTTCTTTTTTTCATCTTTAAATCATTATTGACTAAATAGACATAGTCTGGATAAAGATTAAAGAACTCTTTATGACCTAACTTGTTAGCAAGAAAGGAGAATATTTAAGATATGATTTTAATATTTGATAAGATGCCCATCAGAATAGTTGAAATGCAGACTACCCAGGAAAATGAAAGCATGTAAAGGTGTCTCATGGACCCAGACATTTCTCTCATGGTTTCTGCTTTTCAAGGCTTGCTTCTAAATGGGAAACCTAGCTCAGAATGAAAATAGTTCATTTGGGGGCTTCCCGTGATCTTTGTTCTTTCAGGAACATTCCTATGTAATAAAATGTTACTTGTATAACAAAGTTTGCAAAGAGGGGAATCACGCTTATGTTCTGCAGACACACACAGAAGGCCATATTGTAGGATTCCAGGCAGAGGAAAATCCAAGTGGAGGTGAAGTGGCCGAGACAGAGAGCAGAGCAGCGGTTGCAGGGACTGGGCGAGGGACAGAGCAGTGAGCGATGAGGAGCGCGGGTGTCTCTGTGACGGAAACGTCGTAGAACGACATGGTTGTGCAACACTCTGGATGGACCTACTGAGACCTCCATACCCCACTGCAAAGGATGCGAGTAAAATTTTATGTAAACTCAAATTCTACTTTATTTAATAAATTAAATCTATGAAGTAATTATAAAGGTGAACACAGAACACAAATATAAAGAAGGAAATGACGGGGGAGGGGGAGATATGCTCTGGGGGTCCAACCAGCACGAGCTGCTGCTCGGGGGCCTAGCCTGCTTGCTCCACGGAGACAGGGGGCGGCAGCTCGGGGGCCCAGCCTGTTTGCTCCAGGTAGGCAGGGGGCGGCAGCTCGGGGGCCGAGCCTGCTTGCTCCAAGGAGGCAGGGGGCGGCAGCTCGGGGGCCGAGCCTGCTTGCTCCAAGGAGGCAGGGGGCGGCAGCTCGGGGGCCGAGCCTGCTTGCTCCACGGAGACAGGGGGCGGCAGCTCGGGGGCCGAGCCTGTTTGCTCCACGTAGGCAGGGGGCGGCAGCTGGGGGGCCCAGCCTGCTTGCTCCTTGGAGGCAGGGGGCGGCAGCTCGGGGGCCGAGCCTGCTTGCTCCAAGGAGGCAGGGGGCGGCAGCTCGGGGGCCGAGCCTGCTTGCTCCACAGAGGCAGGGGGCGACAGTTCGGGGGCCGAGCCTGCTTGCTCCACGGAGGCAGGGGGCAGCAGCTCGGGGGCAGGATCCTGCTGGTCATCCAGTAAAGGCAAAATGCCAGGTGGCTCTTCCGTGGCAGAGAAGTGAACGAGGGCCCTGACGACCATCTGCCCTGGTCCCAACGGGTCAGGGGGGGTCACTGGTCTTCCAGACCCAGCAGGGATGGTGGGGACCAGCTCAGGCCCCAGAGGTGCAGCGGGTGCCAGAGTGGCTGCTGGAACAACTTCCTGAGACACATCCTGATCTTGCTCTGGGGCCGGTGCTGTAGCTCCAAGAAGAGAAAGCATCATTAGCTTGATTGACTTCCCTTTTGCCTTTCCCTTTCCCCACCACTCAGCGTGGCCTGCGTTCAAGACCCAGCCCCTGGAAGGTGTCCCCAACGGAAGCCCATGGGGACAGGGATCTGAGACGACTCACTCCTCTTGGCCCAACTACAATCTACGGAGGCTTCCTCAGGGTGGCCCACCCTGCCTCCCCCTCAGGCCCACACCAGTCACCCCCAGTCCTCCTCACCCCCAGCCTCTGGCTCCGTGGCCTTTCTGGGAGGGCGTTGACTTTCTGGAAGCAGAAGCTGGGCACGGCGCTGCAGGTCCGAGCCAGGCACATAGACCTGCAGGTAGGCCAGCAGCGTATGCAAGCTGGGAAACTCCGGAGGCTGCACAAAATCCCCTGGATACTTTTCCACCCAGGTGTTAAGGATGGCATAGATGGCCCTGGGGACAGGCATGGAGACAGAAAAGTCAGAGGACAAGGTATGCATCCAAACCAATATCCCAGGGAACCCATGTGGGAACCTGGGCCCCTGGGCTTCCAGCTCCTGTCCGAGACCAGTTGGACTCCTTGTCCACCTGCGACCTGGCAGTCCTGCCCGAGACAGGCCTGCTCCCACACGGCAGGCTGGCCAAAAGCCGCTAGGAGTGGGAGTCCTTGATCAATGTGGTGAGCATTTCTGGACTTCTTAGGGGAGCTGGACACACTCCTCAGTCTGTCTCCTTGCCCACGAGCCACTTCAATTCAACTGCATGTGCCCAGGGAGGGGTGCTGTCTGGCCTCTTAATTACCCTCACTGCACTCGCCTCTGCTCCATGAAGATCCAACCGAGGAGGAAACAAAGGGACTCTGTCTCTAGCCAGGCCTTCCCGGGACCCTCCCCATACCTCCACCATTACCTCCTCTGCCCGTTCACTAGGTGCCATGAGAGTGGGTCTGTTTCCACTGACACTCACCTCCCACAGCGTGTGGGATGTCTGCTGCTCCCTGGGCTCTACTGGGTCACCACTCTCCCTGAGCCCCCTCTGAGCACCGAGTGCAGGTGCCAACAGACTGCTGTGCAATGGTTCCTAAATCCTGCGTTCTGGGTCCCAGAATTGGGGCAGAGAGAGGGCTGGGAGGGGGCAGGGATGGAGCATGACCCTCTCAGGGGTTGAAGCTGTCCTCCAACCCCCTCTGCTCTCCCACAGTGCTCACACACCTACCCCAGCTCCCCAGGGCACCTTCCCAGTTTCCAGTAGAAGCTCTCAGACATTTACCCTAAAGCAGGAATCACAGAGGTGTGCATGAAGGTCCAGCAGCCCCTTGAACTCACAGGACCCTCACTGCCCTGCTGGAGAGGGAAGGCCCTCCTGGAGCAGCCAAAGCTTACTCACATGTCGCGCTGCTCCTGGGATCTCTTGACCTCTTCATACGTGGAGTAATAGCATCCGAATCTAGAGGAGGCCAGGGGGCATCGCATGAGATGTCTGTGGATGTTGGCTCTCACCGCCTGACCCTCGACTAGCCTGCAGCCCTGGGGTGCTGTCTGTTCTGTGCAGGGATCCCATTCAGCTCCTAGATAATCGCCTCCACCTACTAGGGCTTCCTGAATGCTTGCTGAATAAAAGGGCCCCAACCAGCCCATCACCGACATCTGAGTGGGCCTGGCCCCTGCTCACCCCCAGGGATGCTTGCTCTGGATTCACCCAGACACAGGCCCCAGAAGGAGTCTCAGATCTCCCTTTCAGTGGCAAAGGAGCCCAGCTCAAGATCATAGTGAGAGTCAGGGATGAGGCAGAGGCTTCATCATGAGGGGCACAGAAATAAGCAAAGAGCATGCCCACAGGCCCTCCAGCAGAATTTTCCACTGGCGCAGGCTCCCAGGTGTCCTTTCCCTACAAGACCCCACTGAGTCCCTATAATACCTCTGCCCCAGTTAGGAGCAAGGGAAGCTTGGGGAAGCTTGGGGACCTGCCAAAGTCTCACAACCAGGCATTGGCCAAATCCCACAGAGCAGTTAGGGGCAGGGGAGGGTGCTCACCTTGCAAAGAGGAGGTCCAGCACCTCCTGGGTGGTAGTAAAGGTGACGGTATGTGTCCAGAAAGATGTGGACACAGTGTAGATCTTGTCTGATGACGGCAGGCACCAGGTGATCTATTGTGGCCTGCAGCTTGTCGGCCCGCTTGGCCATCAGCACCGAGGTCTTCCTCCTCTTCCTGGTTGAACGATTTTTCCCCTGAGGTGAATCAGAGGAGACATGAGTCAGTGCTGTGGCCACCAGGAGGGTTGGGGCTTGGAGGGCAGAATGAGCCCCCAGATCTCAGGGACTTCTGCAAGAGGTGGGACAAGAGAGCCCAGAGTCCGAAAAAGAATCGGGTGACTCAGTGTCTCATTGGGTTCAGCCTAAGGCTCTTGGTTTTGCTTCAGGTCATGGTCTCCGTGTCCTGAGGCTGCGCTCCTCGTAGGGCTGTGTCCATAGGGCAGTGTCTGCTTGAGGATTCTGTCTCTCCGTCTGCTTCTCCCCACTCTCCCCCTGTCTCTCTCTCAAATCCATCAATCAGCCAATCAGTTAAGAAGCCTTTAAGGCAAAGAGAAAATGTTCTTGGTATCCATACAAAGAATTGAAAGAAATGATGTCTGAACTTGCTAGTATCTCAGGTCCCTTTGTGAGCGGAGTATGGATAGCACGTCCCTGCATGAGTGGCATGGATCCTGTGATTTCTGATAACATAGCCCATTCTTTTTATTTTTTTGAAAGACTTGTTATTTATTTGACAGAGAGAGAGGTCACAAGTAGGCAGAGAGGCAGCCAGACATAAAGGGGGAAGCAGGCTCCCCGCTGAGCAGAGGACCCCACGCCCCCGACGTGGGCCTCGATCCCAGGACTGTGAGACCCAGGACCCATGACCTGAGCTGCAGGCAGAGGCTGAAACCCCTGAGCCACCCCGGCACCCAACATATCCCATTCTTGAGACGAGAACACAGAGATGTTTAGGCGAGAGGGCTTAGGATTGGAGGGCACGGAGGCTGTAGGATGCAGCACTGTGCCTTGGCCACAGAAGGGATTACATCCAGTCCTGCCCCAGTAAAGGGCTCCATAGCTGTGATCAATGACTGGCCGTCCGGACTGCCGTGCAGTGCAGTGCAGTGAGGCCCCTGTTCCTTGTCCTTGGGGGGGGGGTTCCCAACCATGTGTTCCATCAATACCAAAGCGCAGAGCAAGAGACAGAGTACCATGGGCCCCATGTCCCTTTGGATCAGAGTCTCCCAACTCACTCTTGCAAATGATGATTTGCAAGACGTGAAGAACTTGAGGAAGGACTGTTGGGCCAGTGGGGGCACCTGGAAGCACGAGTTAGGAAAATGCCTAGCACAGGGCAAAAGGAGTCTAGATCAACGGGATGAGACCTGATCTAAAGTCTCTTTAATGATACTCCTAGAAGTATGTGGACAATGGCTCTGCTTCTATCCAAGGCATGGACAGGACCATGAGGGCAAGTTTGGGGAAGAGATGGGATGGAGATTCATGGGAGTACAGGACTCTAGGAGGCCAGGCTGGCTTCTAGGAGGTGGGGCCCTTGGTGCTGAATCAGCGCCCCAGGGGTCAGGTCTCCCCAGCACCTGCACTCACCCTGAGCCAGCGCCAGACTCTGTTGGCCCTGTGCGGCTTCTTGTCCTTGGAGGAAGGAGAGCAGGCAATCTCCTCATTCACCTCCTCCACCATGTCCTCTGGAGCGTTCTGTAAAGACAGTGCCCGGCAGCCAGGCAGGAGGCCTTAGAGCCCTGTCTGGAGGCCTTTGCTGGTCTTCAGACCCAGGGCGCTCCATTCCAGACACACCACAGCCCAGGTGGCAGAGCCCTCCCCCAAGGAGAGAAACGTGGCCCAGCTTCAGGGCCTTGGATGTGCTCTGGCACAGCTAAGAGGCACCTCAGGAATCCCCTGTGCACCCTGCCCACCCTGA
The DNA here is from genome assembly GCF_009829155.1 of Mustela erminea. Lineage (NCBI taxonomy): Eukaryota > Metazoa > Chordata > Mammalia > Carnivora > Mustelidae > Mustela > Mustela erminea. The sequence continues at coordinate 77,566,445 of NC_045628.1, forward strand.
CATTGGTGTGAACAAGAAGGGATCACCAGGGTATCCACTGTGCTCACCCTCCTCCAGCCCATGGGCGGGAACCCCCACATATCCCTCCTCCCCTCAAACTCCAGAGGAAGGGATGGGGCTTCCCTAGGACGGTTCAGAGGGGTGGGCATCGCCTAGTCTCCTCAGTAGTAAGTACCTTATGGCGTCTCCCTCGAAATATCCTGAGGCATCGGGGGGGTGGTTTCAGCCAATGCCTGCAACATGAAAACAAGCCATTTTCCTGGCGTTTCTGATACTCAGAGCCCCGGAAACTCAGCACACAACACGAAAACATCTTTCTGTGTCAGATGTCCTGAGCCCAGTAACACTGCTACCGGACTAGAATGTGGGTGCCTGGTTGCAGGGGTTCCAAGTTCTGGGGGCAGGTTGTCAAGGAAGTGACATCACTTCCTGTGGTCCCCTACCAGGGCCCACTCCTGGTTGGACCCCTACACGATCAGTGCTCCGGTCTGCCATCTCCTCATCCCCCTTCTGCATGCAAGGACACATCTTATCTGTACACAGTGACCCCAACACACCCCTCTCCACAGGCCCCCAGGGAAGGTCTGGGAGCAGCCAGGGCCCCAGCTTGCAAACACACCTGGTTTCAGACACAAGTCTCTATTCTTACCTGGTTCGGACCCTAGATAAGCCATTGTGCCTGACAGGGATGGTCCCTTCTCTGCAAAATATGGATGATTCCAGCATGTCTTTCTATCAGATGTCCACAGGCATAGGTTGGATAATAGCTATGATGTTAGAGGAGTGCTGTCACATGTAGGAAATACCTCCCACCCAATTTCCTCCCTCCTATCAACTTCTTGGAATCTGCTACTAATGAGATCCCACCCCACAGTCCCTCCTGGGGTGTGTGTGTTTGTGTGCACCAGCACACTCGCTCCTGTGTGCACACATGTGTTCATCGGTGCTCACATTCTGGAGTCCCAGAAGAGGACAGCCCCACTTACAGAGGGCTGGGTAATAGCTTCCCAAGGTCTTAGGCTTTGCATTTTCAATGCAAACCCTAAAGAAGGGACTGGAGTCTTGGCCCTTGATGGTCAGAATGTACCCTTACCCCTAGAGACCGCCTGTCCCGGGATGCAGGCCATTCCCTCCTTTCCAAAGGGTGTGATGCAGATAGGGGTCCATCCAGTGGGTCGCCATGACCCGGGATCCTCCTCAGACAAGAACCTGGGGAGATGTCTCCTATCTAGGAGATCAATGATCACCCTCAGCCCGATAACATTTCCAGGCCGACAGCCACTTCCTTCCAGAAAAACTTTTCCAGAGCCCCCAGTGAATGGCTAGGTTGCATCCAGGACCCCAACTTTGAGGACACTCAAAGAGCTGGGTTCAAGCCTGCTAAGCCTCCCTACCAGTCTGATTCTGGGCAAGGCCCGGACCCTTCAGGGATCTTCACAGTCTCCCTTCAGGGGCTCCATTGGTTCCCCAACTCCTCTGTAGACATGTTTGTGTGACCCTGAGTGTGGTCCGGACTTGGTGATTCACTTCCATGTCACAGAACGTAGCAACGTGACCCAAAGGCCCTTCTGAGATTTCGTTCTAAAAGTTCACTGCCCAGCCGCATGTTGACTCGGACCCATGTTCTCTCTCCGATCTTCACACTGGAGCACAAGCCCCTAGGTTGAACCATGACACAGACATACGCATGTGGCCCAGCCCTGTGGGTCCACAGCAGACAGAAGAAGTCAGGTCTTTGAGATGGGCTGTATCTGGCCCATGCCCCTGAGTGTGCTCAGGTTCTCGGTGAAGCAGTTCCTCCCTTGGTGTTGTCAGCAGCCCAGTTTAAGGAGAGACTCTGGAAGGAGCCCCCAGCGGAGCACTGCTGGATTCCTGATCCCCTGAGACCACGAGGCAGCGTTTGTGGGTTCAGCCACTGAGTGTGGGGAAGTGCGGTCGCACAGCCCTGGGAGAAGGGCACTGATACTGACCAACTTCCCGGGCCCTGGACCTCCTCCCCTCCCACTCTGGTCCTTCCTCAGCTTCTCTGGCCACCCTGGCCCCCTTTCTAACCTCCAGTCCTCTGCTCCATGGTGCCCTCCGCCAGGTGGAATGCACTCGCATTTGTGCAGGGCTGTCTCCTTCTTTTCCTCCCGCAGGAATTCTCCGTGTCATCTCAGCACAGCCTTGTCATACCCCTCACCGGGTGGAGTTCGGGCCTTAGTTGTGTCCCTTGCTCTTTTGCTGTGGAGCAATCGCTTTTTCTGTTCACATTTTGGTTTCTCGTTTGTCCATCTTCTCCTCTAGACCCTGAGCTCTCACGAGGAGAACCCGCTGGGCTGATAAGCCCTGGCACCATCTGAGTGCGCAGTGCCCAGTGGCTGAATGAACGGGAGACAGGATCTGTCCCAGCACAGACCAGCTCCGTTGTTTGAGCCTCACTGATTTTAGTCCTGTGTAAGCCTTTTGTTTTGTTTTTTAAGTTAACTGTGCCTGATGTGGGCCTCGAACTCATAACCCTGAGATCAAGGATCCTAGTGCCTGAGGAAGCCAGGTGCCTCTTTGGTCCTCTTTAAAGGTTTTAGGCTGATCACTCTTCAAGTGAACTTGGTCATTTCAACATGCTGTACGGAGCTGTATTACATTACGCTGAATGACCATGTAACTCCCCAGGTTTTGGTAGCCTGTCACCACAGAGGTCCCCCCCATGACAGTGCTGAGTGGATCTTCAGATTGGAGACTGAAATCCTTTCTGTGTTCTTCAGGAGCCCAGAGTCCCTCCCCCATCGGCCTTCTCCCTCCTTGGGATGACATGCACCTCTGATGCCATCAGCACAAGAAGAAAGATGACAAGGAAATACACACAGGAGGGTGTTTCCTGCCAGGTCTTGAAGGCCTCAAGGTTCACTTTGATGCTCAATCTTTTATGTATTATTTTAGGATTTTATTTCTTTATTAGAGGGAAAAGAGCACAAGCAGGGGGAGGGGTAGAGGGAGGAGAACCAGAGAGATGCTGATCTGAGGAGGACAGGGGGTGGCTGATATAGACCTGTGCAGGGAACAGGGGAAACCACCCAGAGTAAGCTTCCGTCACCTGGTGGGCCGGGAGTAAGGAGTAGCCTCAGATCCCTGTGCCCATGACCTGCTATCAGGGGAGACCCTCTAGGGATTGCTTCCTGGACTCAGAGAACATTGAATGGTGGGGAAATTTTCCTTGATTTAGGAGGGACGTGAAAAGTCAATCATTGGGTTGATACTTTGTCTTCTTGGACCGACAGCCCCAGCCCCAGAAAAAGATGCTGAACCACCTCAAGAGCTACCTCCAGCTCCCACTGTGGTGCCTGCGGCAGCTTCAGAGTCCGAGGGGCCTGGATGGGAACCAGTTGTGAGTGTGATACAGCTATGGATACAGCCGAGGGGAGGCACCTACCTGAAGGAGCCTACTGCAAAGTTTCTATGGACAACCAGGTGCATGATTGAAAGACTTAGGGGTCTACCCCTGTGGGGGACATTCCTGGCTTAAAAGTGTTCAAGCAGTGAAGTGGGGCAATATCCCAGGTGTGACAGCATGATCTCAGGATCCCTGGGGTCCCCAGAAGACCAGCTGGGGCCCGAATGCTTCCGAGTTCCCAGACATCAGTTAGGGAGGATGGCTGAAAACCAGGAAGCTAGGTCCCGGCTTTCTGCTCTGGGAAGCAAGCTGGGCCCAGACACCACCTTATTCCATCCACAAAGTCTCACACATCTCGCCATTCTGGTTGCAATGAAGAAATGGACTGTACACCAGAATTTCATACCTGTGGATTATGCCCAGGATTTAAGGTGCTAGAGAAACATTTTTTGACATAAGGATGGAGAAATGGTTCCTCCACAACAGCTACTGGAAGGACAACTGAAGGATTATTTCAGCACAGGAAGTCAGACCTGCAGGAGTGAATGGGAAACAAAGAGCCCGGTGGGTAAGTAGTTAGCCAACATGTCGGGAAATCTGAATTACCATTAGCTGTAAAACACACGAAAAAGCCATTTCGGGAGATGTTAGTGACAAGTTGGAATGACATGATAATGCACATTGTTAGAACAACTGAAGGTACTTAGCATTAAAGGATTCTGAGATTCTCATTTTGTGCTCTAAGAGGGGTAATAGACTCAGTTCAGACGTAAGTTACACGTGCTTAAGAGTTTGGGTTTTTTAAAGATTTTATTTATTTATTTATTTATTTGTCAGCAAGAGTGTGAGAGCGCACAAGCAGGGGGAGCAGCAGGCAGAGGAAGAAGTGGGCTCTGGGCTGAGCAAGAGCTTGATGCAGGACTCAATCCCAGGTCCCCAGTATCATGGCCTGAGCCGAAGGCAGATGCCTAAGAGACTGAGCTAGGTAGGCGTCCCTACATGGGCTTAAGAGTTTTAAAGGTGGGGCACCTGGGTGTCTCAGTTGGTTAAGGAACTGCCTTCGGCTCAAGTCATGATCGTGGAGTCCCAGGTCCCACATCAGGCTCCCTGCTCGGCAGGGAGTCTGCTGCTCCCTCTGACCTCTCCCTTCTCATACTCTCTCTCTTGCTCTCTCATTCTGTCTCTCTCTCTCAAATAAATAAATAAAAATCTCTTTTTAAAAAAGAGTTTTACAGGTAACCCTAAAATCATAGAAATCGAGTATATGTTTTTTCAAACTAAAAGATGAAATAAGAGAATAAAGAAAGTATGTCAACTCCCTGACAGGGAGGAAATGAGAAGAAAGAAATATTAAAAATGCATGATCAATAGAAAAGTAAAAATCATATGGTAGAAATAAGTCTACCTATATAAGCCATCACAACAAATGTGGGCAGCTAAACCATAAGTCAAATCATATATGAATGGACAGAACTCTTAAGTTGAATTAGGAAATTAACAAAATCTGTTTCTCTGCTGTATTCAAAAAAAAGATCAAATGCAAGAGGACAGAAACCAGTGCACAGGCCCAAACTAAAACCAAAGCAGTTGCACTGGGTTTTGCCTGGAGGTGGAAATACCCCAGGCTGATGGCCTTGGGAGACACAAGGGCGGGGGGGTGGGGGGCCAGGTAAGAGAGGCCTAAATGGAAGAAGTGATGTGAGATTTGAGGCGGAAATGGTAAGAATGAGCCACCTGGGTGCCGTACTTCAGGCAGAACATCCTAAGGTCCTACGGGACCTTAGGATGTTTGAGGAACAGAAAGGTTGGTGTCCTTTGACAGATGGTACAGGAAATAGATCATGAAGGATCTTGAAGGATATTTGCATTTTATTTTTAGTGCAGTGAGGAAACATCGGAGCATTTGTAGCAGACGAGTTCCATGATGTGTCTTTAAAAAGATCCTTCCAGCTACTGCGGGGAGAATGCAGTAGAGAGGGTTATAGAGAAGCAAGAGGGGAAGCGGGAAAGCCATTTGGTGGCCAGTGCAGTTGTTCAAGTGAGAGGAGAGTGTGCCTTGATCCAGAGGGGTTGTAGGGGACACCAGGAGGCAGCGATGGGCTGGAAATATGTTTTGGCGGTTGAGCCAAAGGGACTTCTTGATTGACTGGACACAGAGTACGGGATGGGGAGGAATCAAGGCTGACGCTCTCCTTGGGGGCTTGAGCAACTGGGTCGATGTCAGTGCCATTCACCGAGATGGGGAAGGGTGAGGAGCAACAGCTTGGGTGGGTGGGTAGGGGTTGCAAATCAACAATTCTGATTGGGTCTGAGATGACTCTCAGCTATAAAAGTGGAGTTATCAAGTAGGTAGTCCAGTGTTTTGGTGTGGAGATTGGTAGAGATTTCTGAACTGGAGATAAAAATTTCAGAGTTGTCAGGATAAAGTTTGGACTGGGTTGACTCCCCTAAGTAGTGTGTGTGGGTAGAGAAAAGGTCCAGGGTGGAGACTCAAGGTAAGTGTTCCTCGAATTAGCAAATAAAAATAAAGGAGTGCCAACTGAATTTGAACTTCAGATAAACAAATATGTTTATGAGACTGATGCACTGCCTACTGTGCTAAGGAGGCACCTACAATAAATATTTTTAAAGGATATGTTACATGAAATACTGGGGACATACTTGTGCCAAAAGAATCACTTATTATTTATCTGAAATTCAGATTTAATTGGACATCCCATTTAATTTGACAATCCTACCTAAGGTACTACTTCCTTGTTTAGATGAGATGTAGAGAAAGATAAGGAGCAAAGAGAATGTTCCATTTAGTGTGACTATGTAACCTATCTTGCCAGAATGCAATGTCATAAAATATATATATATATATAATGCTCACAAATTCTATGGGTCAGGGATTTGGACAGGGGATAGTGGGCAATGCTTTCCTCTACTCCTTACTCTAATCCTGGGATTCTTGCCAGCGTGGTGTCTGGGTTCCAATGGTGAGAAAGAAAATGCATGTGCATGTAAGCAAAAGAGAAAGAGAGATTCAGATAGAGAGAGAGAGAGAGACAGACAGACAGACAGACAGAGAAAGAGACTTTATCACTCAAATTTCCTGATTCCAGGTAACTTTGATTCATTCTACAAGAAGCTCCCCCATGCCTTGCCCTATGTTCTGGACTGTACAGTAGGGATAGGAGGAAAGCCCTTGTTCATTTTTCAAGCATTTATGGACCAGACCCTGTGCAGGGCACTGGGAACACAAAGGGGCTTAGCCCTGGCCCCTGCTGTCCAAGCACTTACAGTATGGGTGGGTATGTGCTGGTGAAGACAGACATATCGGGAGAATCAGGGCTCGGCATCCCCATCAAACCCTATCCTGGCTTTGGAGGGAGAAGATGTGAAAATGTAAGCTATTCTTAAATAATCTAGCAGGTGACTTAGGATCAGACAGGCTGAAACAGATAGCAGGAACAGGTGGAACCTGGGAGAGGGAGTGATTGTTCTGGGTTGGATTAGTTTGGAAAGATTTTCTACAAGAGAAGCAGTTTGAGCTAGACCTTCCAGAGGAGGAGAATTTGATCACTTCCCTTAGCTCAATAACATCCTAGACATCATCACATTAAATAAGTCTGATCTTCCACACCCAGAGCCCTAGTGACCGCATTTAGTTGACGTTGAAAGAGAACTCCTACCTTCAAAGTACATATTATGTATGTTTCCATTCAACTTTAAGCAAGAAACTTCTTGATCTATGTTCTTCTATTGTCTCTTCTCTCATGGAGAGATTCCAGGAGTGAACTTATCTTTTCTTTTTAGTTGAGGTGCAATATTTATTCAAGCAGTTAACAGAACCATTCACATGTATTTGCTCAACAGCATCGTGGTGGGGAGAAGTGACGGATGGTGGGAGGAGCCCGAAGCCCTTTAGGTCACAGAGTCGGATACAAAGGCCTCTCTAGGGACGTGCAAGTGTCCTTTCCCCTGAAGGAGAAGCCATGGAAAGGGGTGGCTCCTTGCCATAAGAGATAATCTCACCAAAGGCCAGAAGACTTTCTGAAGACTGCCTCCAAACCAGAAGAGCCATCACCACTCACATGGCAGTCACTGTTTTCCACATTTTTATTCTTGGAAATTTCAGAAGTACAGAAGTGTTGAAAGCCTAGCACAATAAATATCAGTGAATTCTTTCTGCAGAATTAAACCATTGATAACTTTATGCTGTCTTTGCTTTCTCTTTCTACATGTCCTCATATATCTTCTAGTATAGCAATTAATGACCCTTCTCTCCTAAATAATTCAACAAGTATCTTTAACAATAAGAACATTATCCTACCAGAAAGCAGAAGAAAAAAATTTTAAATTTCTCAGGATGATCTAGCATCCAGTTTGCTTCAATTCTCTTCATTATCCCCAAAATGTCTTTCTTAGTTGTCCCCTTTTTCTTCAAGCCCAGATCTAGCTGAACTTCTCTTATTATATCTGGTTGTAATGGGTCTTTAGACAATTTAAATATTGTCTAAAGACAATAAAGACAACCCATGGCTTCACTTTTTTCTGTGACACTGATAATTTGTTTTTGTTTTAAAAATCATCTGCATCAAAGTGTAACTTGACCTAAGAAATTCAGCTGTAAGTGTACTGTTCATTAATTTTGACAACTGTATGCACCAATGTAACTGTCCCATCAAATCAAATAAAAAACAATCAAAATGCAGATTTCTGTTGCCCCAGAAAGATCCTTTGTGCCTCTCTGCAGTCATATCCCCTCTGCTTCTTGTTCCAGGCAAGCATTGATCTGCTTTCCATTATCAGATTGATTTTCTGGAGAGACGAGGCCAGTTTGTCTTGTCAAATGTCCCACAAGTCTAATTGTTTCCCTGTAGTGTCATTACCTCCACATTCTAGCTATCGACTTTCCTATACACTGGAAGTTAGGTCTAAAACCTTGGTTAAGTGCAGGTTAAACATATCAGGAACAAATACTATGGGTGATACTGGATACTTCCTGCTGCTTCGAGTCAGGGGTACAACACCAGGGTGTGCATACTATTGAGTTTTCTTCCTTGGTTGAGTTGTCAGCCACCAGTACTGGCCTTTGTGATAGTATATTGTTCTCTTAAAATTGGCAAGTCACCAGTGGGGTGATACTTTGGTAATGTCCAAAGATCCTACTCCCCACAATCTTCTACCCAATGCTTGTAGCATTCATTGATGGCTCTTACCTGAATCAGTTTTTCCATGGGGAGTTGCAAAGTGGTGACTTCCTAATTCTACCATTTCTTCTATCTTTGGAAGCTGTCATTCTTTGGTAAAGAAGATCTTTTTTAAAAAAAAGGAATTTATTTATTTGACACACACACACACAGAGAGCATAAACATAGGAGCAGTAGAGGGAGAGGAGGAAGCAGGCTCCCCACTGAGCAGGGAACCTGATGTGAGGCTCCATCCCAGGACCCTGGGATCATGACCTGAGTTGAACACAGACACATAACTGACTGAGCCACCCAGTTGTCTTGAAGAAGACTTCTCTTTAATGAACCAGGGACTGCATCTCCTAAACAGGCAGAGTAAAGCCTAATTTCTTTACCCTTAGTTACAATTAGGGACAATGTGATTGTGAGGGAAGGAAAGAAGGAAGGGAGGAAGGGAGGGAGGGAAGGAAGGAAGGAAGAAAGGCGAGAAGGACAAAAGTAAAGGCAGGAAGGAAGGAAACAAACCGTAACTGAAAGTGAAATACTGAACAAATACAATTCTTCCTGATGAATTGTATTTTTGGATATGTAATAAAAGCATACAAGATGACAATGCAAAGTGTTGTAATGGTACTGGTAATTCATTGTCGGGCTCCTTATCATTTCAACCTTCACTTAATGTGTAGGTATAATGCTGGCACATACACACTACATTTCCCTCTCTAGTGACATGGGTGATGGGAGGGAGGGACATGGACTTTGGAACCAGGTGGCTCTGGGCTGAGTCCTGGCTCTGCCACTTGCTTGCTGGGTGGATTTAACCCCTTTGAGCCTTTGTTCTTTTCTCTGAAGGGAGAGTCATGTTGAGAATGAACAGAGGTACCATATGTGAAATTTCTGTCCCAGGGGGAGGGACTGATCCTTACCTTGGATCTTTTCAGTTCCCCTGGAGAAGTAAGGCGACAGGAAGAGGAGCTGCCTGAACTTTCAGAGCCAACAGAGAATTGGGGCTGTTTAGACACTCATAATTGTGCCCATGAACACAAAGTCACAATTCGCTGCTGGCTTCTTCTTCCTTCACTTACTTTTCCAGTGTTTGTTGAATGGTGTCTTTATTGAAGGAAGCACGCTAGAGACTAAGCAGTTAAGGAGGCAACCCAGGTGTATGTTGCTGACCGTGGTGCTAACCTAACCTATCCTTGGGCACAGGTGTTTCTCCTATCCTGGGACTCTGGTGCAAATTCCCGTTCACTCTGTCCCAGGATTTCTGAAGCCAGAGAAAGAAAGCAGTGGAGGGAGGGAGGGGGCCAGTGGGCTGGACTTCAATGGAGAGAACCAGGAGGGAAAGGAAGGCTTGGCATAGCACAACTTCCATAAGCAATTACTATGAAAGAAACCACTCTAACCATGAACGACATAGCGAATGGATGAATGAAGTAGGAAATGTGTGCATTGCATGACGCAGATCTGGGCTAGAGTTGACAAAAACAAACCAGACTGTGTGGCCAGGTGGGCAGACACCAGCCCAGCAGAGATGGGCTCTGAAATGTCATCCTGAAAACAGACATGCCAAAGAGGTCATAGTTTCCCCCCATCTGAATTTCTCTCTCTCTCTCTGTTCCTGTCTTGATGAAAAGTTTGCAACTCTTACACTGTTACAGAGGGAACAATCCGACTTATCATGCCATAATTTATAGAGCTGATTAATGTTGTTTTTCTCCAAAATACTGGGATTTAATAGAATTATTTATTCTATATTTGGAATTATAAACTCATAAAATATACATGCCCCTAAGTGATGTAAAATGCAGACACTCTTTCAAATAATTAGGAGTTTATTGATTTTTAAAATACATAGGAACATTGACTTTAGAGGTTCTGTGAGTAATAGGATTTCACAAAATCTGTTGTGAAGCTATCGCTTAATGGGATTTAAAAAAAATAACACACCAAGATATTTGAACTGAAATAATGCTGCATTGATTTCATACCAATTAAAGAAAGACACAAAGTAGAATGCTATGTAGATTATTTTTAAAAGTACCTTACTAATATATTACAGGGGTATTTCTAATGGAATTATAATCTACTCAAACACCAGAAATTCTGCCGCTGAAATCTTGTCTTCAAGACATCAACAGCTAAGCAGTTAATATAACCACCTGAGCTGTTCAGAGGACCATATCAAGCATGGGTAATCCCAACTGCTTAATTAATATGGACCCTCTGCCCCCAGTATGAACTTTATAACAGGTTTGATACACCCAAGGATCATAACATTTAAAGCACAAAATATTAGACGAAGCCACCACAACCATCAACACCAGCTGTGCTGGGAGTAGAGGAAACCTTTGGCACCATTTTCAAGAAAAAACCCGAAATATATCTGAAGAACTTCAAATTTCCAAATTCTCTTTTCAGAAGGACTTATTGCTATGCCCCGAGGAACTCACTGTCCCAAATAAGATTGGGCAATGTCTCAGGAGTAATGTAATCCGTTTTGGGAAGCAGTCGTGAGGAAGGTGAGGGGTCCTTCCAAAGAGACCTTCTGCTCAACAGTGACTTAGAAATCCATTTACAATCTTTTTTTTTACATCACTGAGAGACACAGCTGGTTGGCGGCTTTCACCTTGCTCTATTGGGATATCACCTGACCAAAGAATCCCCCCCACTACCACCAAATTCTCAGGCTCTGAGGAGATACCCAGCAAAGGACTGTGTGTGTACAGGTGTGTGTGTGTGTGTGTGTGTGTGTGTGTGTGTGTGTGAAAAGACGCAGATCCTGAAGGCATCAAAAGGACCTGATGCTGTCTGTTGGAACTCATAATTTGCTTTATTTATTTTTACAAGAGAGAGCGAGAGTGAGAGAGCACACAAGTTGGGGGGAGGGGCAGAGGGAGAAGCAGACTCTCCGTTCAGCAGGGAGCCCGATACGTGTCTTGATCTTAGGACCCTGAGATCATGACCTGAGCTGAAGGCAGACACTTAAGGTTTTTTGCTTTATTTTAAGCTTTTACTTATTTGTTTGTTTGCTGTTATAATTTTTTTTATTATGTTATGTTAGTCACCATACAGTACGTCATGGGTTTCTGATGCAGTGTTCCATGATTCATTGTTTACGTATAACATCCAGTGCTCCTTGCAATCCGTGCCCTCCTTAATACCCATCACCGGGCCACCCCATCCCCCCACCCCCTCCCCTCTAAAACCCTTGGTTTGTTTCTGAGATCCCATAGTCTCTCCTAGTTCATCTTCCCTCTGATTTCCCCCCTTTTCATTTTTCCCTTCCTTCTCCTAATGTCCTCCATGCTATTCCTTATGTTCCACAAATAAGTGAAACTATATGATAATTGTCTTTCTCTGTTTGACTTATTTCACTGAGCACAATTTCCTCCAGTTTCATCCACACTGATGTAAATCAGTAATATTCCACTGCATATTTTTATTTATTTGTTTGTTTGTTTTTGCAAGAGAGGGCAAGAGCAAGAGAGAGGACAAGTGGGGAGGGAGGGACAGAGGGAGAAACGGTGTTAGGACTTATTAATCTGTGTGCGTTGGTCCTAACACATGACTAACTTCTGGTTATTAGGACTTTTTTTCTCCCTCTGAGAATATTGGAGGCTCCGGATCTCCTCATTATATTGATGTAAGTCACTAACTGAGGTGCTGTGAAGACATAAAGACAACCAGACATAGACCCTCCCTTTGAGGGGTTACAGAGTAAAACTTGTTCTCAACTTTGGTCACATATTGAAATCGCCTGGGGAGCTTTAAAAAAAGCTGGAGCCAGTTTCCCTTGCAGAGATTCTGACTTCATTAGTCTAGGATATGGCGTTGGCATCGAGATTGGAATGTCCCCATTGATTCTAGCGAGCATCCAAGGCTGAGAACCGTTGCAATAAGGAAAGACAAAGCCTTCTGAAGCCCACAAGCTTCACCATAATAAGAATTTTCAGCCTCTAGGGGTGATTATACTACTATAGGACTTTTGCAGAAGTATAATAAAGTTTAAAGTTACTGTTCTCTTTTATACACATATGTATCCATGTTTGCCGATGTGTGTCAGTATAGATTACATGAGTATCGCATTTTTCTTATGACAGATCCAGTGACATAGCAGTAATCCAAGTCAAATCTCACTCACTTCCCCGCCACCTTATTTTCTTCCAGCTTAAACAACAGAAGTCTTCCCACTTTGGTAGCCGTAAGTCTGTGATCAAGGGGATGGCTGGATTGGTTCCTTCTGAGGGCTGTGGAGGAGAATCTCCTCCTTTTTTCTCTCCTGGCTTCAGTGACCTCAGCTGTTCCTGGCTTCTAGAAGGCTTTTTCTGTGTCTTCCCCTGGTCCTCCCTCTGTGCCTGCCACTGTGTGCAGGTGCCCTCCTTTTCATTTCCTCTTCGTCTTTTTTACTGATGTATAGTTGACACAGAATGTTATGTAAGTTCAACATAGTGATTCAATGTACATTACACCATGCTCACCATAGGCAGAGGTCCCATCTGTCCCCATACAACACTATGACAATATTGTTGACTCTATTCCCTACGTTGTACCTTTCGTCCTCGTGACTTACTCCCACCATAACTAGAAGCCTGTATCTCCCACTCCCCTTCAATTATTTTGCCCTCCCTCCCACCCCCCCCACCGCCACCGTGGAGACAACCACCAGTTTATTCTCTATATTTATGGGTCTCTTCCTGCTTTTTTAGTTTGTTCACTTGTTTTGCTTTTTAGATGCTATACATAAATAAAATCGTATGGTATTTCTCGTTCTCTGTCTGACTTATTTCACTTAGCATAATGCCGTCTAGGTCCATCACTGTTGTTGTAAATGGCAAGATTTCATTTTTTAAATGGCTGATATATACCACTTAATGTATGACTTCTTCTTTATCCGTTCATCTATCAGTGGACATTTAGGTTGCTCCCACATTGTGGCTCTTGCAAATAATGCTGTCATAAGCATAGGGGGGCGTACATGTTTTTGAATTAGTATTTTTGTTTTCTTTGGGTAAATACCCCGTAGTGTAATTACTGGACCATGTGGTATTTTTATTTTTATTTTTTAGAGGACCATGACTCCCTTTTAGTTCCTGCCCCCACATTGGCTCCCAATCTCTTACTAGTGTCAGTTACTCCTGAGCAATTCCCCAGGCTCCCTTTCTATGCATTTTAAGCACATTTTCATATCCATGACCTATATATCTACAACAGAGAGTTCAGGTCACCTAATTGAGTTTTTTAAAAATTTTAATAATTTGTTGTAGCCACACTTAAAAAAAACCTTTATTTACTGTTTGTATGTTTGTTGTGAGCAGGGGGAGGGGCAGAGGGAGAGGTAGAGAGAGAATCCCAAGCCTACTCCCCACAGAGCCTGAGACCAATCCCAAGACCCTGAGATCAGGACCTGAGTGGAAATCAAGAGCGGGTTGCTTAGCCAACTGAGTCACCCACACACCCCTAGAGCCGCACTTTTGACTGGCTCTTCAGTGCTATTTGCTGTTTGGTTCAGATAGCCTCTGCTTGACTTACCCTGTCTCCTACATGAACTGTCTCTTACATGGACTGTTTCTGGTTATCCTCCTTTGGACGTATGTGAAAACTCTTAGAGCAGTAACAAAACAACACAAGTGGTTAAACAAGCAAAATTAAAACTACGATTCAGAATCTCATTAAGATCTAGTGAAGAATTTAGCTTTGAATGCCCATGAAAACCAGAAACCTCTGTTTTTAAAATGAGAACCACTTCTGACTCTATTAAAAAGTCAGGCCTTAGGGGAAAAAAAAATTGGAGAAATGTCCTGGAAAATGAGTATGGTTTCTATTGGAAAGTATTAAAAAAAAAAAACCCACACATAAGCATGAGCATTTTTGAGTGGGAGGAAAAGAAAGACAAACAATTCATTAGACTGAAGGGAAAAGAAACAGGAAGGGGTGTGGCAGCGAGCAGAGGACACCACAACACCCTTCAGATTCCCTTCCTTATTTTATCTGGAGACAAGGGTGGTCTCGCATATATCAATCACTTGGGGTGACTAAGCTGAAAGTGGGGTGGGAGGCACCACCTGGTCTGTCCACCGTCACTGGTGGGATGAGCAAGCGATGCTTAGGGGGGAATCGAATCAGGAGATACAATTTCATGCCATCGCGCTGTTCTCTTGTAAAGCGCCAGCTGCTTCTGGAACACCCACCTGACTGGGGGTGAAACGATCAGGTAGATTGTCCAGGACCGGCTACAATTGTGTAAGCTTTCCATCAGACACTTGTTCCATCTGAAATAATGCTCCTCGTGCCCTGGCTTGCACTCTACCAGCTGCCTCGAGCTCCGCGTGGGAGGGACTGGTTCAGAACCTGAGGAGGTGAAAATGATGAAGTTACCCTGGAGGTGACAGCAAGCACAACAGATGCTGGGATTGGAGAGGTTCTGAGAGAAAGTCTCAGGCTCAAGGCTGCTACTTTGCCTGAGGCTAGTTAGTGAGCGTGTAATACTATAGTTAATCAGGCTTATTATACTGGATGTTCTGGGATTTTGTTTTTTTTTTTTTTTTAAGAATTCTTTTTCCTAAGAAACAGATCAAAGGAAAGAAAGCCACCAGCTTTCCTAGTCAGGTAGCTTGATTTCCCCGGTACTTTTTCTCTTCCATGAGATAACTGTATCACAACATTTGCGGGAGGCGGTGGGGGGCGGTTTCTGGGAATACACCCACCATACATCATAGGATACTCGAATGGAGCGGGAGTTCCTAAAGCCTCTGCCTGCCCTCCGCTCCCACCTGTCCAGGGCTGTATTCACACAGGCAGAGGGCTTTCGCCAAAGCCTGTAGAGGAATTCAACCAGAAAACTATGGGTCATTATCATTAAAGAGGTTGTTCCAAAACCTCATTTAGGCAAGTTTTAACTTTGAACTTTTTCTAAACACTTACCAGGGGTGCTCCTAGAAAATAAAATTGTTTTCTTGCTCCCTTCTAGGAAACCAGCCTGGCAGCAGTGGCAAAGTCAAGGCGGGGGGGGGGGGGGGGGGAGAGAAGTCAAAAGGCAAAACGTGCACAGGTAACCTGTAAATTATCTGCCTCTGAAGTATCCTGCCTTGTTTTATCCCATGTCATCTGTTTAACTCTCATGCCACCCCTGCCAGATGATGCTAAGATCTGGGGTTGGAGTGACAGCAAGCCGGTTATGAGGACCCTGTTTTGGCAGCTGGAACCTGACTGGTGAGGGCTTAGTGGTGTTCCAGAAAGGCCAGTCCTATTACCAAGGCCCTTTATCTTAGCATTCACGTTCAAGGTGTCAAGAGCGTCATCCAGATTTGTGATTTCATTAACCATGACTCATTGTTGAGCGCATGGCAGTGGGCATCTGGCGAGTTGGAATTGAACGTGACTCATTGTTGAGGGCACGGCAGTGGGCATCTGACTAGTTTCATAGCAGCCAAGTGAGCTTCCCTCATCAATTATGACTGTCTTGAAACTGGCCAGTCTTGACGGGGGCAATTAATTCCTGGTCCAGAAGCAGCCCAGCATCCACACAGCTGGCTAACAGTCTGGTACTTGCTGAATGAACCATGTACTTTCCTAACATCACCTCGCAAGTGCAGGGTTGTCTTACTGGGAGTCCCCCAGCATTCAGAGATACGAAGAGAGCACATACAATGAGAAGGTCCTGGTGTAGGCAACAGGAAATCTCCAGGGAGAGGATACTTTACCCTGGTCAGTAAGCTAGTGTCCCAGTCGGAGGGCGGAGTGGAATGTGAGGAGGGGCAGTGAAGAGATAGTAGGATCCCAGTCTCAGGAGCGGGGGAGTCTGATCTCTGTCCACTGTACCCTCCCTGAGGACAGATGCCAGGTGTATTGTGCTCACAGCTAGATTCTCAACACTTAGCCCATTGTAAGTGCTCATGAAATGCTTGTTGAGTGAATGAAGAGCTTAGAGAAGGACAAGGAGGCATCTGCGCCGGCATGATCAATGGGGAAAACAGCCAATATTCTCACAGAAGAAATGCTATGATAGAGTGCAGCCCAACATTTCCACAAATCTCCCCTCCAAGAGAAGAGAAAAGAAAATTCTTGTCCCAGAGGGATCTGGAGTAAAGTCTTGGGACAATAAAGCACACTTAGCAATATACACTGATAGTCTGGTTTATGACATATAGCCATCACCTGTTTGTCCTGAGGTCCTTCGCATGGACACCTCTTGACCTAGCTCCTGGACTGCCCCCATGGGAGAGACCTTTGGATAACCCTTACCTTCTGGGAGTCCTTTAAGTATCTGTAGAGCCTTCGAGGTCTATCCCTGAGGGACTGTGGCCCCGAGAGCCAGAGCTGTCTCCCCACCCTCCATGTTCTTCTTTCCTGCTGAAGAACTTGGGATTACCTCTTCTCTCCAGAGATGTTGATCTCCTGCCTCAGAGGCATGGCAGGGGGCAGCAACAAGAGGGATATCCCAACTCAGCACAGTGAGTCCAACAAGGGTACCAGGGATGCCCAAGGACGCTAGAAGAGGTCAATCAAGGGATGCAATCTGTGGAAATTAAGACAGCATCGGGAGGCATTTCTTAAGCTGTGGACTATCAAAATAGACTAACAGCAGTGTGAATCTGCTTGGAAGCACTATAAAATGAGAATAGCCCCTCATCTGCTTGGACCACATAAGCATGTGCTTATCTGTAAATGGAGGGTGAACCAAATGTTCTTGTCGGCCTTCTGAGAGTCCATGATTCTACAGCTCCATGTTTATACGGCCCATTTCAATATGTTATTGTGGCCCAGTTTCAAACAAGTCATCTGATATTCTTATTTTATAGCTGAGGAATGTAGGCCACAGCATGTTGGACCATTTGCCCAAAGTTAAGCTGAAAGCTAGCCTTTGTCAGCTTTCTGTTATCCTCTGAGGAGATTCCAAAATCAGCGATGTTCTGGTTTCGGGCTTATAATTAGCTTCCAGAAAATGATGACAGATCATCCTGCTACATTAAAGCCCATCTTTTTCCCCTAAAACCTGACACAAAGTCCCTACACCAGCAGCGATGACCCAGTTTATTTTTCTCATGTATGGAGTTCTGAGGCGTGAGAAGAACAGGCTGTAGTTAACGGGTGTCTGGAGCTCCTGCCCCTTGCTCTTTTCTAAAGAACACAGTTGCCTGTGGTGGGTGGGGGAGATGTCCCACCTGGCTGGAGCCTCAGCTCTTAGAGGTCACTAAACCTCAGCTTGCATCCCTGAATTCTGAGGGAGTTCAGAATTCACTATGGTAGTTACTGGCTGCAAGTGTCTTAGAAGACCTGACAGGTCAGTACAGGAGCTTCCAGTGATTTTTCTCTGTCTTGGGTACTCTCCCTCATTTCAAAATATTTAAGGCCATCTGAATGGCCCTGGATTTTCTGAGGGAACCCTTGGATTTGGAGTTATCTCAGGCCCCAAAGTAGTCAAGACCACTCACTATTCACTGTAATCCCAATTCTGGCAATCCCTCCTTACAACACACACACACATACACACACACTACCACCACCACCACCACCACCACCTCCACATTCTCAAATTTTTTAGATCTTTTCAGAACCAGTGCAAGGCCTTGACTTCTGGCAAGCACTAGGTTCTCTCCAATGTTTCAAGTGCCACTCTTTAGCAAAAAGCAATAGAGGTATCATCATTCTTGGTGTCTTGGCTAGAGGAAGGGAGGGTCCATTTTGAAGATGTAGTTTGATCAATATAGTGATTATTTTAAAAGTTATGTATCTTTGGGCACCTGGGTGGCTCAGTGGGTTAAGTCTCTGCCTTCAGCTCGGGTCATGATCTCAGGGTCCTGGGATCGAGCCCTGCATCAGGCTCTCTGCTCGGCGGGGGGCCTGTTTCTCCCTTCTCTCTGCCTGCCTCTCTGTCTACTTGTGATCTCTCTCTGTCAAATAAATAAATAAATAAAATTTTTTTTAAAAAGTTATGTATCTTTAAAATACTTTGAATTGTATTTTCAGTAGCCCTTTTCCTATTGTATTTATTTAATATCATATCAGGTAATATCATAGCATATCAGTAAACACAGAGGAAAAGAGCACAACCTGGTTTAAATCCTGATTCTGCCATTTACAAGTCAGCTAACTTTAGATAAGTAACCTAACTTCCCTGGAGCCTCATTCTCCTCATCTGTAAAATTAGAAATAATTATATCCATCTTAAAGGGTGATAGTGAAGGTAAGAGCTAGCAAGTATAAAGCACCTAGATTTTTTGCTAGCCTGTGGTAGGTGCCTACTACATGGCAGTGTGGGTATGGGCAGTCAGGTTGTTGCATGAGTGTCCTTTCGTGGCTACACCTCTCCCAATGGGTTAAGCTGCACCCACTGTCAATTTTCAGTTGTACTGGGGTCCCCAAGTTCCTCAGGAACCAGCAGTCCTCTGAATATCTGGCACCCAAGCTTGCTCTGATTGGCACTGGAGACCTTGAGAAAGGCTGCTGTCCATGTTCCCTCCCATGGCATTGGAATCCAACCTCTATGAAGGAACCCAACCCTATGGTCAAGTCCATCTTAGCCCCCTGTCCAGCAGGCCTTCCTCTGAAGGATGCAGAGAGAACAGGGACCCACGTAATCTTGCTCCCTCTTCTGCCTCTGATTCCAAAGCACCTCAACTAGGTGTGACTGGGTTTGTTGATCTTCGCCCGTAAATAGTTGTAGCATTATTAATACTAGTTGTCGTATCTAATTACTTCTGAAGCTATGTGAAATAGAATTGCATCTCCTCATTTGTGAATAGATATATGCCTTTAACAGTGACGTGTAAAGTGAATTTTGGAGTGTCACATCTTATTTTTCCATTGATTTGCATCATTAAATAGAAATGTGTTTCTTTGGGAAAAACTGGATTTTAATAAAATTCCATGAAGAAATATAGGAACCACACATATTACAAAAGTATTTCTATAAAATCCTAATAATGATACTGAAAATCACTTACACAATACAAACAAAAACCTCTGAGTGTATTTTCATGTTTAACACAATTGCCTAATATTCTATGAAAGGAAAAACAATGATCATTGTAAAGAACATTCTGGAATAGAAAGTCAATTTTATAAATTCTTTTCTGAAAGCACATAGCCGCATCAAGTGCTATTTTTTCTCTCTGTTGCTCAGATCTTAGAACTCTGAGAAGGCAATCTATGACATAATTGCCTTTGATTTTCTTAAAACATTGGGCTTGTTTAAATCTGAGAGGAGAAACAGAACTATAGATGTGACCAAGAGCATCCTATCAGTCAAGATAGACTAGGTTTTGTGGTGACAACAAACAGCTCCAACAAAAGTTTGTTTCTTTTTTTTTTTTTAAGAAAACACAAGTAGGGGGAACAGCAGGCAGAGGGAGAAGCAGGCTCCCCACTGAGCAAGGAGCCCAGTGCAGAACTCAATCCCAGGACCCTGGAATCATGACCTGAGCCGAAGGCAGTGGCTTAACCGACTGAGCCACCCAAGTGTCCCCAAAAGTTTATTTCTTGGTCTTACTACATGTCCCTTGCAAAATGACAGAGAATTCTGTTCATTAAAGCCACTGAGGAACACAGGCTGGAAAGCTTCACTTACCTTCCATGTTCCCTGTCACTAAAGAGGGAAAATGAGATCTCTAAAGGGTCGCACTAACAATTAAATGCTCAGCCATAAGAAACATAAAATTTCTACTCGTCACTCATTGCTAGAACTAGTTCCATGGCCCGATCCGTCCAAACAAAGTCAGATATACAGTCCATATCCTGTGTATAGATGGAGAGAAAGTATTTGGGGAATAGTGTTAATGTACATGGAAGGCATTTGCTGATGCATATTCAGCAAGGAAAGAGGCTGTGTGGAAGCAAATTGCTAGAACCCATCCCGAAGAAGGTCAGCAAACCAAGTTAAGGAAGTCTCCAGGAGATATATGTTAAACCAGTTCTCTAATTTGTGAGGGGAGTGGAAATCTTTTTCCTAACAAACAGACACTGAGAAAAATCTTGTCAGATTTTCTTTTTTTTTTTTTAATGTGTTGTATGGGGCACCTGGGCGGCTCTGTTGATTAAGCACCAACTCTTGGTTTTGGCTCAGGTCATGATTGGGTGGTGAGATTAAGCCTTATGTAGGGTTCCCTGCTTAGCATGGGGTCTGTTTAGGTGTCTGTTCCTCTCCCTCTGCCTCTGCCCCTCCTCCAACTCATGCACGTGCACATCCTCTCTCTCTTTTTCTAAAATTAATAAAAGAAAATCTTTTGAAAAATGTGTTTTTTTCCATTTTTGAGATTTTGTACATCTGGATTTTCATGTAAAATTGGCAATTTTAAATGTTGGGAAGTAGTTAACATTAAGTATGCTGAAGGCAAAGAAAGGGGTCTATGCACTGAGACCCAGCACCTCACTGGTAAACTCTGGCCTGCACAGGGTGATGAAGAAGAGCAGAGTAACAAGTCTCATTACACACCAGCTAAGGTTGGATAACAAAAATGTTTAGTGCAGCCAGTCAGCTTGGTCCCAATTAGCAGTATGGGACTGGAGGAAAGGAAAGAGATCGTCCTAACCAACCTGGAGGTTTTGTTATGTGGGTCTGGCAGGCAGTCAAGAGATGGAAAGAAATCTGCATAGGAAAAGAAGGACATTCATGAACCTGCTGTTGGCAAGCTGACATAGCCTGGACATGCACTCTTTTCTCTTCCAAGGATAAGTTTATAGAAAGAACAAATAATAAATAAACTAACAGAGATGCCAGAATGGGACAAGGGAGGCCACTAGGGTACAAAATTTAAGGAGCCACTCGCTTGCAGGGTAATGAAGGTTCATGGGTGGGGCTTGCACAAACCTAGGCGTGAGTGTCTCCTGACATCATGTGCTCTGGGGGCATCAATTGCCTCGCCTTCGTGCTGGTTCACGAGTTTACACTACATCAGAAACAACTGTTTATTCTTTTCCCAGATGATACGGCTATGTTTTGGGAATAGCAAATCTTAGTGAAAAATAGTAATGAGAAAGCAGTAACAAAACAAAACAAAACAAAACAAAACAAAAAAACAATCTGGACACTAATGACCCATTTCGTCATGACAAATCGGCAACCATTTGCTCCAATGAATCAATTTTTATTTGCATTTATACATTTTCGATTACACTTCCAAACTCTGTGATACAATTTTACTTTCTTGGTTTATATATTTATTCATTCAAAGGTATTTATTGAGTTCCTACCTCATGTGTCATTGTGCTAGGCAATTGATTATATATTGGTGAATAAAACAGAAAAGGTGACTGCCCTTTTGGAGTTGATAAGTGAGACAGAAAGAGACACTTAATATGTACATAACAAAATTAATAAGTACTTATCACTGTGGCTAGGACAATAAAAGAAACAAACGATGCAGGAATGTCTACTATTACTGGTTCATGTTCGAGAACACAGTCAAGGATCACCTCCAAGACCTTTGGTGATGCAGCGTGGTTGAGGAGGATTCCTGCCAGAAGTCCTAAGACATTTGAGAAAGTAAATTATATAACACCCTTTCTTTAAATATTAAAAATAAAATTGAAATAATTCATGCATGCTTTAAATAATAGGAAGACATTTTTTCAAGTATGTATTATAAAAACAAAGCACATTTGGTCATACCACAGAGATACTACTAATAAAGTTCTTTCTTTCTTTCTTTCTAGTTTTGTCTCATGCCACACTTCAGTAAAATTCATATTACTCCTTGACTACTCTCTCACTGCTCTTGGCTTTCTTCTTTCTCTTCATTCTCCTACTCTTTTTTAAAATTCATGCATATTTAGGATTGATCTTATTTTAATTTCTTCTCATTTAAGGCTACTCTTGGAGGGGAGCCTGGGTGGCTCAGTTGTTGAGTTTCAGCTCAGGTCTTGATCTTTTGAGTCCTGGGATCCTGTCCTGAGTTGGACTCTGTGCTCAGCAGGGGGTCTGCTTGAAGATTCTCTGCCTCTGCCCAACCACACCCCCACACACAATCTCTTTCTAATAAGAATTATTTAAAAGGAGATGAAAGTAAGAAAAACCTGAAAAAAAAATAAACAAAAGGCTACAAAAAAAAAATACAAAGAATGCTACCAGTGATTTCCCTGAGCTCTGCAGCTTTGCAGCCCTCTCTGATCAGTGAACTTGAGAGGGGTGAGCTGTTCGTGATGGCCTTCTAGGGGAGGGGCTCTTGCCCTGATCCTCAGGTGGACT
Organism: Mustela erminea; assembly: GCF_009829155.1. Taxonomy (NCBI): domain Eukaryota; kingdom Metazoa; phylum Chordata; class Mammalia; order Carnivora; family Mustelidae; genus Mustela; species Mustela erminea. The sequence goes on from NC_045628.1 coordinate 77,589,177, forward strand.
TCCCCTGGTGCAACTGCAGCTGGCCCAAGCAGCAGAGACGGGCTCTGGGTTCCAGCAAGTGCCGCTGTTTTACTCCCTGAAGGCTTGCAGCACCAATGGCTGAGGTGACTGTCACCGCACCCTGCTCCCTACCCCGGAGCTGAAAATTCACACCCAGCTCTTCAGTGAGCCCGCACAGAAAAAAACATTCCACCGGTCTTATCTCCTCGGATTCTGTCAGAACTCTGCGTTCACCCTGCCAGGGACGAGGCGTTTTTATCTCAGGCACGTGACTGAGTTCCAATTCCAATTGTTTTGTTTTGTTTTATTTTTGAAGATTTTATTTATTTGAGTGAGAGAGTGCATGAGAGCGGAGAAGGTCAGAGGGAGAAGCAGACTCCCCATGGAGCTGAAGCCCTATGTGGGATTCGATCCCAGGAATCCGGGATCATGACCTGAGCTGAAGGCAGTTGCTTAACCAGCAGAGCCACCCAGGAGGCCCAAACTCCAGTTTCTATGGATTCCAGTGACACAGACCAACACCAGACCTGCGAGGTGTCAGAGGTCTCACCAAGCTCCTGCTTCTTCTGGACCCCTCCCAGGAAAGTGATCACCCAACTATGCTGTGATTCGGAGCACAGGGCTTTACAGAGTAGAAAGCCAGGACGTAGCTTCATGGTTTTCAGCCATTTTCCCTAACTGATGTCTGGGAACTCTGAAGCATTCGGGCCCCACCTGGTCTTCTGGGGACCACCGGGATCCTGAGATCATGCTGTCACACCTGGAACATCACCTCACTTCACCCTTTGAACACTTTTAAGCCAGGAATGTCCCAGACAGGGGTAGACACCTAAGTGTTTCAATCATGCACCTGGCTGTCGATGGAAACTTTGCAGTAGGCTCCTTCAGGTAGGTGCCTACCCTTGGATGTATCCATAGCCCTATCATCCGCATAACTTGTTCCCACCCAAGGGCCAAGGGCCAAGAGCCAAGGGCCAAGGCCAGTCCCTTACTAAGGGATTTCATTGAAAATTTGAAGCCTAAGTTCTTGAGAAGCTATTACCCAGCCCTTTGTAGGTGGGACTGTCATCTTCTGGGATTCCAGAATATGAGCACTGATGAACACATGTGTGCACACAGGAGCGAGTGTGCTTGTGCACACAAACACACACACCCCAGGAGGGACTGTGGGGTGGGATCTGATTAGTAGCAGATTCCAAGAAGTTGATAGGAGGGAGGAAATTGGGTGGGAGGTATTTCCTACCTATGACAGCACTCCTCTAACATCATAGCTATTATCCAACCTATGCCTGTGGACATCTGATAGAAAGACATGCTGGAATCATCCATATTTTGCAGAGAAGGGACCATCCCTGTCAGGCACAATGGCTTATCTAAGGTCCAAACCAGGTAAGTATAGAAACTTGTGTCTGAAACCAGGTGTGTTTGCAAGCTGGGGCCCTGGCTGCTCCCAGACCTTCCCTGGGGGCCTGTGGAGAGGGGTGTGTTGGGGTCACTGTGTACAGATGAGATGTGGCCTTGCATGCAGAAGGGGGATGAGGAGATGGCAGACCGGAGCACTGTTCATGTAGGGGTCTAACCAGGAGTGGGCCCCGGTAGGGGATCATAGGCAGTGATGTCACTGCCTGGGTCACAAAGGCCCACAACTTGTAACCCCTGCAACCAGGACCCACACTCTAGTCCGGTATCAGGGCTATTTGGACAGAAACGTCTGACACAGAAAGATGTTTTCATCCTGTCTACGTACATCCCGGGGCTCTGGGTACCAGAACCCCCAGGAAAATGGCTTGTTCCCATGTTGCAGAAGTTGGCTGAAACCACCCCCCCGATGCCTCAGGATATTTCGAGGGAGACGCCATAAGGTACTTACTACTGAGGAGAATAGGCGATGCCCACCCCTCTGAACCGTCCTAGGGAAGCCCCATCCCTTCCTCTGGAGTTTGAGGAGAGGAGGGATATGTGGGGGTTCCCGCCCATGGGCTGGAGGAGGGTGAGCACAGTGGATACCCTGGTGATCCCTTCTTGTTCACACCAATGTCATGGTGGGCCGGGTGCACAGGAGATTCCTGAGGTGCCTCTTAGCTGTGCCAGAGCACATCCAAGGCCCTGAAGCTGGGCCACGTTTCTCTCCTTGGGGGAGGGCTCTGCATCCTGGGCTGTGGTGTGTCTGGAATGGAGCACCCTGGGTCTGAAGACCAGCAAAGGCCTCCAGACAGGGCTCTAAGGCCTCCTGCCTGGCTGCCGGGCACTGTCTTTACAGAACACTCCAGAGGACATGGTGGAGGAGGTGAACGAGGAGATTGCCTGCTCTCCTTCCTCCAAGGACAAGAAGCCGCACACGGCCAACAGAGTCTGGCGCTGGCTCAGGGTGAGAGCGGGTGCTGGGGAAACTCGACCCCTGGGACGCCGATGCAGCACCAAGGGCCCCACTTTCTAGAAGCCAGCCTGGCCTCCTAGAGTCCTGTACTCCCATGAATCTGCATCCCATCTCTTTCCCAAACTGGCCCTCATGGTCCGGCCCACGCCTTGGACAGAAGCACAGCCATTGTCCACATACTTATAGGAGTATCTTTAAAGAGACTTTAGACCAGGTCTCATCCCGTTGATCTAGACTCCTTTTGCCCTGGCCTAGGCATTTTCCTAACTCGTGCTCCCAGGTGTCTCCTTTGGCCCAACAGTCCTTCCTCAGGTTATACAAATCTTGCAAATGATCATTTGCAAGAGTGAGTTGGGAGATTCTGATCCAAAGGGACATGGGGCCCATGGTACTCTGTCTCTTGCTCTGTGCTTTTGTTTTGATGGAACACATCTTTGTGGCCCCTAGGGTGAGGAACAGGGGCCTCACTGCCCTGCACGGCAGTCCAGAAGGCCAGTCATTTATCACCGGCATCTAGCCCTTTACAGGGGTAGGACTGGATATAATCCCCTTCTGTGGCTAATGAACAGTGCTGCATCCTACAGCCTCCGTGCCCTCCTATCCTAAGCCCTCTCACCTAAGACGTCTGTGTTCTCATCTCAAGAATGAAATATGTTGGGTGCCGAGGTGGCTCAGGGGGTTCAGCCTCTGCCTGCAGCTCAGGTCATGGTCTCACGATCCTGGGATCGAGGCCCACGTTGGGGGGGGGGGTCTCCGCTCAGCGGGGAGCCTGCTTCCCCCTCTCTGTCTGGCTGCCTCTCTGCCTACTTGTGACCTCTCTCTCTCTGTCAAAAAAATAAATAAAAAATCTTTCGAAAAAATAAAAACAATGGGGCTATGTCATCAGAAATCACAGGATCCATGCCACTCATGCAGGGACGTGCTACCAATACTCCGCTCACAAAAGGACCTGAGATACTAGCAAGTTCAGACATCATTTTTTTCAATTCTTTGTATGGATACCAAGAACATTTTCTGTTTTCCTTTAAGGATTCTTCCTTTCTTTTTTTTTTTTTTTAAATTTTATTTCTTTATTTGACAGACAGAGATCACAAGTAGGCAGAGAGGCAGGCTGAGACAGAGAGGGGAAGTAGGCTCCCCACCGAGTAGAGAGCCCAATGTGGGGCTCGATCCCAGGACCCTGAGATCATGACCTAAGCCAAAGGCAGAGGCTTTAACCCACTGAGCCACCCAGATATCCCTTCCTTAAAGGGTTCTTAATTGATTGATTGATTGATTGATTGATGGATTGAGAGGGAGGCAGGGGAGAGTGGGGAGAAGCAGAGGGAGAGACAGAATCCTCAAGCAGACAGTGCCCTATGGACACAGCCCTACGAGGAATGCAGCCTCAGGACATGGAGAGCATGACCTGAAGCAAAACCAAGAGTCTTAGGCTAAACCCAATGAGACACTGAGTCACCCAATTCTTTTTCGGACTCTGGGCTCTCTTGTCCCACCTCTTGCTTAAGTCCCTGAGATCTGGGGGCTCATTCTGCCCTCCAAGCCCCAACCCTCCTGGTGGCCACAGCACTGACTCATGTCTCCTCTGATTCACCTCAGGGGAAAAATGGCTCAACGAGGAAGAGGAATAAGACCTCGATAGTATGGAACACTCGTGCCAGTTCATTGGAGGCCGCAATAGATTACCTGGTGACTGCTGTCATAAAACAAGATCTAAACTATGTGTACTCGTTTCTGGAAATATACCGCACCTTTACTACCACCCAGGAGGTGCTGGGCCTCCTCTTTGCAAGGTGAGCACCCTCCCCTGCCCCTAACTGCTCCATGGGATTTGGCCAATACCTGGTTGTGAGACTTGGCAGGACCCCAAGCTTCCCCAAGCTTCCCTTGCTCCTAACTGGGGCAGAGGTATTATAGGGACTCAGTGCGGTCTTGTAGGGAAAGAACACTTGGTAGCGTGCGCCAGTGGAAAATTCTGCTGTTGGGCCTGTGGGCATGCTCTTTGAACATTCCCGTGCCCCTCATGATGAAACCTCCGCCTCATTCCTGACTCTCACTGTGATCTTGAGCTGGGCTCCTTTGCCACTGAAAGGGAGATCTGAGATTCCTTCTGGGGTCTGTGTGTGGTGAATCCAGAGCAGGCATCCCTGAGGGTGAGCAGGGGCCAGGGCAACTCAGATGTCGGTGATGGGCTGGTTGGGGCCCTTTCATTCAGCAAGCATTCAGGAAGCCCCAGTAGGTGGAGGCGATTATCTCGGAGCAGAATGGGATCCCTGCACAGAACAGACAGCACCCCAGGGCTGCAGGCTAGTCAAGGGTCAGATGGTGAGAGCCAACATCCGCAGACATCTCATGTGATGCCCCCTGGCCTCCTCTAGATTCGGATGTGTTTACTCCACGTATGACGAGGTCAGCGGACCCCAGGAGCAGTGCAACATGTGAGTAAGCTTTGGCTGCTCCAGGAGGGCCTTCCCTCTCCAGCAGGGCAGTGAGGGTACTGTGAGTTCAAGGGGCTTCTGGACCTTCACGCACACCTCTGTGATTCCTGCTTTAGGGTAAATGTCTGAGAGCTTCTACTGGAAACTGGGAAGGTGCCCTGGGGACATGGGGTAGGTGTGTAGAGGGGGTTGGAGGACAGCTTCAACCCCTGAGTGGGTCATGCTCCATCCCTGCCCCCTGCCAGCCCTCTCTGTGCCCCAAATCTGGGACCCAGAATGCGGGATTTAGGAACCATCACACAGCAGTCTGTTGGTACCTGCACTCGGTGCTCAGAGGGGGCTCAGGGAGAGTGGTGACCCAGTAGAGCCCAGGGAGCAGCAGACATCCCACACCCTGTGGGAAGTGTCAGTGGAAACAGACCCACTCTCATGGCACCTACTGAACGGGCAGAGGAGGTAACGGTGGAGGTATGGGGAGGGCCCTGGGAAGGCCTGGCTAGAGACAGAGTCCGTTTGTTCCCTCCTTGGTTGGATCTTCACGGAGCAGAGGCGAGTGCAGTGAGGGTAATTAAGAGGCCAGACACCACCCCTCCCTGGGCACATGCAGTTGAATTCAAGTGGCTCGTGGGCAAGGAGACAGACTGAGGAGTGTGTCCAGCTCCCCTAAGAAGTCCAGAAAGGCTCCCCCCATTGATCAAGGACTCCCACTCAAAGAGGCTTTTGGCCAGCCCGCCGTCTTGGAGCAGGCCTGTCTCGGGCAGGACTGCCACGTCGCAGGTGGACAAGGAGTCCGACTGGTCTCGGACAGGAGCTGGAAGCCCAGGGGCCCAGGTTCCCACAGGGGTTCCCTGGGATATTGGTTTGGATGCTTACCCTGTCCTCTGACTTCTCTGCCTCCATGTCTGTCCCCAGGGCCGTCTATTCCATCCTGGATATGTGGGTGGAAAGGTATCCAGGGGATTTTGTGCAGCCTCCGGAGTTTCCCAACTTGCATGCTGTACTGGCCTACCTGCAGGTCAATGTGCCTGGCTCGGACCTGCAGCGCCGTGCCCAGCTTCTGCTGCCAGAAAGGCAGCGCGCTGAGACCACAGAGCCAGAGGCTGGGGGTGAGGTTGACTGGTGTGGGCCTGAGGCGGAGGCAGGGTGGGCCACCCTGAGGAAGCCTCCGTAGATTGTAGTTGGGCCGAGAGGAGTGAGTCGTCTCAGATCCCTGTCCCCATGGGCTTCCATCGGGGACACCATCCGGGGGCTGGGTCTTAAACACAGGCCACGCTGAGTGGTGGGGAAAAGGAAAGGCGAGAGGGAAGTCAACCAAGCTGATGATGCTTTCTCTTCTTGGAGCTACAGCACCGGCCCCAGAGCCAGATCAGGATGTGCCTCGGGAAGTTGTTCCAGCAGCCACTCTGGCACCCGCTGCACGTCTGGGGCCTGAGCTGGCCCCCGCCATCCCTGCTGCGGCAGCTCACTATGGCTTAGGAAGACCAGTGACCCCCCCTGACCCGTTGGGGCCAGGGCAGATGGTCGTCAGGGCCCTCGTTCACTTCTCAGCCACGGAAGAGCCACCTGGCCTTTTGACTTTCCTGGATGACCAGCAGGGTCCTGCCCACGAGCTGCCGCCACCTGCCTCCGTGGAGCAAGCAGGCTCCGCTCCCGAGGAGAACCTCGTGATTGCTACAACCAGAAATCATGTCTTTCCCATCGCCCTCGTTGCTTTATTTGTATTTCTTCTGTTTTGTGAATATGTATATAATTACATACTAGATTTAATTAAATAAAGTAGAATTTGAGTTTACATAAAATTTTACTCTCATCCTTTGCAGTGGGGTATGGAGGTCTCATTAGGTCCATCCAGGGTGTTGCACAACCATGTCGTTCTACGACGTTTCCGTCACAGAGACACCCGCGCTCCTCATCGCTCAGTGCTCTGTCCCTCGCCCAGTCCCTGCAACCGCTGCTCTGCTCTCTGTCTCGGCCACTTCACCTCCACTTGGATTTTCCTCTGCCTGGAATCCTACAATATGACCTTCTGTGTGTGTCTGCAGAACATAAGCGTGATTCCCCTCTTTGGAAACTTTGTTATACAAGTAACATTTTATTACATAGGAATGTTCCTGAAAGAACAAAGATCACGGGAAGCCCCCAAATGAACTATTTTCATTCTGAGCTAGGTTTCCCATTTAGAAGCATGCCTTGAAAAGCAGAAACCATGAGAGAAATGTCTGGGTCCATGAGACACCTTTACATGCTTTCATTTTTCTGGATAGTCTACGTTTCAACTATTCTAATGGGCATATTATCAAATATTAAAATTATATCTTCAATATTCTCATTGCTTGCTAACAAGTTAGGTCATAAAAGAGTTCTTTAGGCTTTATCCAGACTATGTTTATTTAGTAAATAACGATTTAAAGATGAAAAAAGGAAGGCATGTTCCTTCTACCAATGAATAATCCCCTATAATACACGGCATCCTTCTTCTCTGCCTTACCCTCTAAGTGCAGTGTGTGTGTGTGTGTGTGTGTGTGTGTGTGTGTGTGTGAGTGTGTGCACATGTGCGCACATGTAGGTGACAGAGTGGGGCGGGGAAGGTTCCGGGGCTGTCTCTTGTTCTTCCTTATGTCCCCTCAGTGGACAGACACTGTCGCTCTGTCCCCTTGGGCATTCTCAGTGACAGCATTCAGGAAACCCCTCTGTTGAACAACTAATTCATTTCCAGTTATTTGACTCTCAAAATGTAAGCGATAAGCACGTCTGTGCCATAAATGTCTGTTTCTTTAGGAATGATTCCTGTAAACATCAACACTGGAACACGCTTTACCCACATTTTTAGGGGACTGGCTGCTGGCTCCTTTATGCTGTCTTCATTAGGGAGAAGCATTGCTTTGGAAAGGAGGGATCCAGGATTCTATAGATGAGACCTGAAATCATGAGGAGGACAAGGCATCAGGGATGACGTCGGGGCCCTGGGAGTGACCATAGAGCATTGGGGAGGCTGCCCACAGCGCCCTCATATGTCCTCTCCCAGATGCTCCCCTGCCCCGTGTCCTGGAACACACCTCACCCAGGCCCTGTCTGGTGACACGCTCCAGCCACTCCAGCCCCCCGGGCTCAATCACCCAGACTCTCACTGGAGCAACCAGACCCTGCTCCAGGCCAGCAGAGGTGCACAGGCCAGGCCACTCCTCTCGGCTTGCTCCCTGTCCTTCCTGGCTGAACCCCATCCTCTCAGGGACGAACCTCCAAGGACAGTGCCGGTCAGTGGGTGACAGACAAGTGTTCATGCAGATGGAGTTTTAGTGGCAACAATAAGAGCCACGTGAACTGTGTGAACAAGAGAGGCCTCTACAATGCACATCGGTTGCTCCTGGAAGCTGCAGGATGGACAGAGCCTCAACCAGGGCCTTTGGCACTGGACAGAGCTCATCCACACCCTCAGGATCTTCTGGCTGTGACCCCGACCCTGCCAACCCCAACCTTGGTATCCCTCAAGTTAAGCTTGTGTGAGAGAGGGGGCCGGGCTTCATGCTGACACCCCTCCTCTTCCACAAAGTCAGGTAAGGGTGAGTCCCCTTGATCTGACGCTCTAATAGAGGTCGTCGTCAGTAACTCCTGTCTTGTCAGCCAGAAGGTGGAGCTAACCAGGCACAGAAGATAGATCCTCAGAGAGAGGGCATTTGGGGCTCTCCCTGCAGGAAGAGAGAGAAACACCAGCGAGTGGGACTCAGTGAGAAAGGGGAGCTCTGAGCACTAGGGGAGGGGCTGCCGTGGGCTGTGCGCTGCCTTACTGGTCAGGGGCTCAGGCTTCGTGTTGGCTTGCAGGGAGTGCCCAGGCTTCATCCCACCAACAGGTCCATCAAAAACTAAATTGACCTCCATCCAACATTTTCAACTCCAGCCACGAAAAGGCTCTGGGGCTCTGGCAGTCAAGGAGGCCTAAGACGCTATGTACCAATGGTTCCACATTGGGGGAAAAGTGGGACAGGCGTGATGGAACTGGGGGCAGCTCATTTCCCTGCTTTGGGAGAAAGAGTCCCATCACAAGGCACCCCAATATTTGTTCTAAAAACAGGTGGCAGCACAGCTGGCTCCAGCTTGCCAGTCTCCACACGGAGGACTGTCCATGTCCAGGACACTAGATCTGGGGGATGTCCTGCCCCAGGGCTGGCCTGGGTCTGATGGGTGAGCACCAGTGTAGTGGGATCCCATACTGGCGGGCAGGAAGGCTTTCTGGAAGGACAACTGGGTCAGGGGAGTCTGGATTGGCAGGCTGAAGGGACACAGTAGGGCAGAGGCCCAGAGCCCATGACAGCAACGTGCTCCCAGGGGCTACTCTGAGCAGGTCAAGCCGAGGATTACTGAGTATCTTTTGAGAGCATGAATCATGACAGTCAATCCCCCTAACAAGCCCATGAGGAAGGGCAAAATGCTGTCTCTGTTTGACTCCGAAGGAAACCAAGGCTTTAAGAACCTGCCCCTCCCCATGCTCCCCATTGAGTCATAGGCAGGATTTGAACCCAGGGCTTGCCAGTCTTGTGGGCCTGACCTCACAAGAAGGTTGCGTCCAGATGCTTCAGAAGGGACTTCTCAACTCTGAGGTTCCATGAGCCTTTGTACCCAGGGAGAAGCCTCCTCCTGCCCAGACACAGGCTGGCTGGGACTGGGAGAGTCCTCAGTGCCAAGGCACAGCGTCGTCAGACAACAGACACAGGCCAAGCCCCAGTCAGAGGTGGCACCACTGCCCCTTGAGTTCAGGGAGGTCTCCAGGCCAGGGGTTGGATGTGGAATTTTGTTTCCAGCGAAACAGACTGCCCGACAACAGGGACGTTTTTTCCCAGCTGAGAACATCTCCCTGTTGAGAGAACATTCCTGGAGAGGTGACTGGCTGTAAACACTTCCCTCAGTCAGTCTGCGTCACGGCTGACTTTTTTTTTTTTTTTAAGATTGTATTTATTTATTTATTTATTTGACAGACAGGTAGGCAGAGAGGCAGGCAGAGAGAGAGAGGGGGGAGGAAACAGGCTCCCTGAAGAGGGGAGAGCCTGATGTAGGGCTCGATCCCAGGACACTGGGATCATGACCTGAGCTGAAGGCAGAGGCTTTAACCCACTGAGCCAACCAGGCGCCCCACGTCACGGCTGACTTTTAAGAGAATGGATTCTGCCGCGGGGTAGGGCAGCAAAGACCACACTACGGAGTAGATGCCGGAGAGCTGGGGAGTCCCCGGGCTGCCTAGTTTGAAGATGTCACTCACGTAGCTGCTGGCATCTCTCCTTGCTGATAAGTCTGCTGTTGGTCAAAGTGCTTTTCAGTGTTTTGAAGATTCTCTCTGTGCTTGTGATGTTCTGTCATCGGGCTCCACTCTGTCCATATGTGGACTTATCTGTATCTATACTGCTTAAGACCTTGTGTGTCCCTTCAGTCTAAATGCTCACCTTTGCTTTCTCTTTGCTTTGCTTTTCATCATTGTAACTATATCTTACATTCAAAAGAGTGCTTAGACCGTATGAGTAAGGAAACCAGTCCCTGTGTATCCACCACCAAATTAAGAGCCAAACCTTCTCCGGTATCTTAGAAGCCCTTGTGTGCTTTTCTCTGATCACACCCCTTTCTTCCCTACGAGAGGTACACATCGCGTGAATTTTAAGTCAGTAATTCCTTCTTTTGCTCAAAGGGTAAAAGGGTCTACCACAATTTTATGTGTTTCTACACATTTTTAAATTTTATGTATTATTCTACTTGGTATTATTGGAATCCTATATTCTCTATTCTTCTATGACTTGCTTTTTTCGTTCACCATTTAGCTTTTGAGCTACATCCTTATTAATGCATGCAGTTCTAGTGCATTTATTTTAAGCAAGTATATGGACTTCCATTATATAAACCTCCCACCAAATAAATGCTTGTAGAGTGAGTGGACAAGTGAATAAACTTACCTTCACACATTGCCCCACTTTTGACAACCGAATTTTGCTCTCTTGTGTGATCTTTTCCCAACCATGGGCTCCAGCACAACTCCTCCGTCTTGCCCAGCCCAGTTCCTCAACTGGCATCTGACCCAGCTTCTCTCCACTATAATAAATCCCTGAGCTTTATTTCATTTTAAATCAAAGTTACACTTCTTTGGGCAATCTTTGTGATTAATCAATGAGCTAGTCAATTACTTTTAAAAGAAGACTGTAAGGAGCATGTGACTAGGTGCCTATCTAGCAAGATATCCCCAGCAGATGGACTCATCTACTAGAATACATCAAATATTAAGGAGCCCACTGCTTCATAAGGACACCCACTCCACTGGTAGCTTTCACCTTGAAAGCTCTTCCTTCTATTGAGCTGAAACTCTCTCCCAGCACATGCACCTTGGATGGTTATTCTGCATCCTAAGGACACAGTCAAGGAACCTATCCCCACTTCAACTCATCTACTCAAATGCCTGTGAAGTATAAGGAGTCCCTTTTGTCCCACTTCCCTCTGTACACACTCAACCCAACTCAAGATCTTCCCTTTTCTGTGTTCACAATTTTTTCTTCCTTTTTGTCATTTCTTATTTAATATGATTTCTAAGTTCTCTCAGTTGGCTGATTACTGTCCTCTGAACTCCCTCCTATCTATCAATATGACATATGATATGATCTTAGGAAATGATTCCCCTGTCCCCTGTTCCCAAGTCTCATGACTTGCAGCATTTATAATCTGTATCAGTGCCTTGTGACACATGGTAGACTATTTTAGATGTAAACATACGCAAGAAACAGTAGAACACCAAGTAATTCCTCTATAGCCACACCTTGGACATCCTGTGCAGTATATAGATCTGGGGAAGAAACAAGCATTAGAAAATCCTAAAAGTTCTATGCTGAACAGCCACGATGAAGTTCAGGCTCCCTGTTCTAGGTGAATTTGTGTAAAATTGATTACTTTATATGGTTATCTGTGTATCCATCTCATTGCCTCACCAGAATGGCAGGCTTGTAATAGACTGGGGCTAGCAGTTAATCAAACTTTAAATGTTTTTCTTTCCGCTGTAGTCTCTTAGACCCTAGACATGAGGAATGTATTTGTTAACAGTGATAAAAATTATTCTAGTTTTTTCAGTACGAGGGTGAGCTGATCATGAAATCTATTGCCCCATTTATCACTGTGAATAATAGCAGATAACATTATTTACATTTGAACTGATTAAGTTTGATTATAATAAAATACAAAAACCCTAAATCACACCTCATTGTCAGAGTTAGCTGGGTGCATTACTTTGATAATCGCTATCCTGAAAATGAAGGAAAGGTTTGGGACAAGGACCTGTGTGATCAGATAAAACCAGACACTTTGAAATTAAGTGGACATTTGAGACATTTGACAGTGTCAAATGATCAACTGAAGAACTAGTTAATGTGAAGGCATGGGTCAATTTGTGCTCTGGTTAGAAACATAACCAGACAATCTTGAAAAAAAGAAAACACTGGAATATTAAGAGCTGTTACAAAGTATAGTAAGGAAGGCCTTTACTATTTATTTATTTATTTATAAAGATTTTATATATTCAACTTAGAGAGAGAGTGCACAAATGGGGGAACAGCAAGTAGAGGGAGAAGTAGGCTCCCCACTGAGCAAGGAGCCTGATGCAGAACTTGATTCCAGCACCCCAGGGTCATAACCTGAGCTGAAGGCAGAGACTTAACCGACTGAGCCACATAGACCTCCCAGTCTTTTTTTAATCAAATGATGCTAGATCATAGGGAAAAAGGGATCTTGAACCCCATCTCACACTATAATATAGAGCCACTTGTAAAAGGTAAAAACAAGAAAACTGCTGGAGGAAAACATCTTCATGATTTTGAAGAAGACAAAGATTTCTTAAACAGGGCACAAAAACAATAATTATAAAAGAAAAAGATGAGTTGTACTACATGACAATAATGAATTCCATCCATCAAAAGACACTGTTAACAGAGTAAGAAGTAAATCTATGTACTGGAAGAATATATTTGCCATACAGGCTCAACAAAGAACTCACATCTGAACAGAAAAACTACTCCTTCAAAGTGATGAGAAAAAGAGAGAATATTCAATAGAAAATATGAAAAAAAAAAAAGGCTTGAACAGAAATTTGATGAAAGAATATATCCAAATACAGTAACATATGAAAAGTGTTCACTTTTGGGTGGCTCAGTCAGTTAAGCGTCTGATTTCAGTTCAGGTCATGATCCCAGGGTCCTAGGATGGAGCCCCACTTTCTGCTCAGCAGGAAGCCTGCTTCTCCCTCACCCTCTGCCTGCTGCTCCTCCTCCTTGTACACTCACATGCTCACACACTCTCTCTCTCTCTCTCTCTCTCTTCCAAATAAATAAATAAAAATCTTAAAAAAAAAAAAAAGGAAGGAAGGAAGAAAAGTGCTCAACTTCAATTGTCACCAGGAAAACACCAACTAAAATGATAATGTGATGTCATTTTACACCTGCTGAAGTAGCTCAAAGGAAAACACTAAATACTGCCAGGATTCAGAACAACTACAACTCCCACATACTTCTGGTCGGGGTATAAATTTGCAAGACCATTTTTGAAAACTGAACACAAACCCAATCAAACCCAAACATATGTTTACTCTACAATCTACTACTAATACTCCTCTACAATTCTATTCGTAGGTAGAGATACAACAAAAATGCATACTTATTACATTCACTGCACTCTCAAGCAAAATCCCACAAGATTATTTTGTGGCTATCACGAGCTAATTCTAAAGTTTATATGAAGAGGCAAAAGACCTAGAATAGGCAACACAATGTTTTTTGGGTTTTTTTTTAAAGATTTTATTTATTTATTTGACAGAGAGAGATTACAAGTAGGCAGAGAGGCAGGCAGAGAGAGAGAGGAGGAAGTAGGCTCCTTGCTGAGCAGAGAGCCCGATGCGGGACTCGATCCCAGGACCCTGAGATCATGACCTGAGCCAAAGGCAGCGGCTTAATCCACTGAGCCAACCAGGCGCCCTGCAACACAATGTTTAATGAGAACAACAAGTTTTGAGGACTGACATTACCACCTTCAGGAGTTACCATAAGTCACTAGTAACTGTAGTTAGTAATCAAAACCATGTGGGATTAGACAAATAGAAAAATGGTAAAGAATGGAGAGGCCAGAAACAGACTCACACAAATCAAGTCAACTCTTCTTTGAAAAAGTAGCAAAGGCAATTCAGCATAGAAATGACAGTCTTTCCAACAAATGGTGCCAGGGTGGTGAAGGGGAGAAGGAATCTAAACACAGACCTTAAGCCCCTAACAAAAGTTAACTCAAAATGGATCATACACCTAAATGTAAAATGCAAAATTATAAAACTCCTAGAAAATAACATAGGAGAGATTCTAGATGACCTTGGGCTTGGCAACGACTTTTCATTCATTTTAGATACAATACCAAAGGCATAATCTGTGAAAACAATTGATAAGTTGAATCCTTCATTAAAATTAAAAATTTCTGCTCTGTCAAAGACACTGTCAAGAAAATGAGAAAATAAGTCACAAACTTAGGGAAAGTTAGAGAAAATAATCACAAAATATATATCAGATCCCTACTGATATCCAAAATATACAAAGAACTCTTGAAACTCAACAACAGGAAAACAAAAACACCAATTTTAAAATGGGCAAAAGATCTGAACAGACACTTTACCAAAGATATAATAACATAATATTATATAACATAACATATTTCTATATTATTATATATTATTTTATTATATAGTTATAATATACATTATAATATTGTGACGATAATATCATAATATTATAGATAATATTATAATATATATTATAATTATAATATATAATTAGTAATTATGTAATATATGACAACTATTATATAACATAATAACAACATCATAAGTCAGTAAGGAGATACAAATGAGAAAAAGTGTAATGTCCCTGCACACTATCCAGAATGGCTAAAATTGAAATCACTGACACCACCGAATGCTGACGAGGATGTGGAACAACCAGAACTCTCAGTCATTGCAAAATGGTGGGAATGCAAAAATGGTATGGCCACGTGGAAGACAGTTTGGAGACTTCTCATAAAGCTAAACATACTGTACTGTATGTTCAATTGCTCCCCTTGGTATTACTCAAAGGAGTTGAAGACTTCTGTCCATACAAAAGCCTGCATGCAGACGTTTATAGCAGATTTATCCACAATTGTTGAAACTTGGAAGCCATCAAGATGTCCTTCCACGAGCGAATGAGGAAACAAACTGTGGTACATCCCCACGGTGGAATATTATTCAGCAGTGGAAAGAAAAGAGCTATTAAGCCATGAAAAGACACAAGGGAATCTAAAATACATATTACCAAGTGAGAGAAGCCAGTGTAAAAGGCTACGTGCTGTTTGATTCCAGCTATATGATGTTTTGGGAAAGGGGAAACTATAGAGACTGTAGAAATGTTGGCAGTTGCCAGGAGTTAGGAGGGAGAGAGGGATGAACAGGGAGAGCACAGGGGATTTTTTAAGGCAGTGAAACTACGCCGTATGATCCTACAATGGGGGTACATGTCGTTACACATTTGTTAAAACCCAGAGAATGTACGGCACCAAGAGTGAACCCTAATGTCAACTAAGGACTGGTTGATAATGATCATATGTAATACAGGTTCATTAATTGTACCAGATGTATCCTTCTGTGCAAGATGTGGATAGTCAGGGGGAGGGGGCTATGTGTGTTGGGACCCAGGGAATATATGAGATTCTCTACACTTTCTGCTCAAGTTTGCTGTAAATTAAGTAACTGCTATAAAAAATGAAGTCAGTCAGAAAATTGTTTAAGTAGATGAACCTGTAAAATTTCATTTGTTTAATTCATCATAGGACAGCATCCTTACCCCAGGATTGGCCTGGAGAATCATCCTAAATTAGTGCTATCCTCATGCAAACCTCCAAAAAGACCCTATAAAATGCAACTTGATGTGAGTGAAAAATGGGAAAAGACAGAACCTCCTGCCTTGCCTGTATTTAAGATGAACAATGAAAGATAAAAAAATGACAATCTGGAATGCTAAAAAGGGAAATCATTTTGTTAAGGAAAACCTGGGGCGAAGTAGATGATTTGACAGCAAGAACTGTTGCTATGTGATCTTGCCTTTCGGTTCTCATTCATTTCAAAATTTCTTACCCTTTTGTCTTTTTTTCCCTCTCTTTGCAAGATGTTTACAAGCGCTCCAATGGCAACAGAGAGTTCCTTAAATAATCCAAGTGGAATGCACATGTGCCACCTTGAGACTGAACCCATTGTCTTGGGTACCTGTCTGCTCTGCCTCTGGAAAGACAAACACCACTAGGGGAGGAGGCCCAGGCTGAATAAGCTGCAAAGAGGAACACCCCGAAGCTATCAAAGGAAGAAATGCAGAGAGGGGGCCTACCATGGGCCACCCAAAGCATAGATTTGAGGTTTTGGGGGTTTTGTGTGCATTTTGATTTGTTTTTAGATTTGGGTTGTGAGTCTATGACTCACTTCTGCATTTCCTGAAGCAAGCCCTCTCAGAAAATGGTAAGTACTGCCTGGTAAGAAGTAGCCACATGTTGCACATGCCCAGGGGCCTCCGAAGACTTGGTAAACATTGTTAACTGCGAGGCAAGAAGAGCATGCTTTCTGATAGGAGTTACTTTTTTTTTTTTAAGATTTTATTTATTTATTTGAGAAAGAAAGAGACATGTGTACGAGCAGGGAGGAGGAGCAGAGGGAGAGAGAGAACCAGACTCTGCACTGAGCAGGGAGCCTGATGTGGGATTTCATCCAAGGCTCTGAGATCATGACCTGACTCTTAACCCACTGAATGCCCCAGGCTCCCCTGGAGATACTTTTTAACCACGAAAAAACATATTCCTATAGTCAGCCTGCCAAGTATGGATACTTTTAATATGTCTTTAAAAGCTGGGGGACCTGGGTGGATAACTGGTAAAGCCTCTGCCTTCAGCTCAGGTCATGATCCCAGGGTCCTGGGATCGAGCCCCACATCAGGCTCTCTCCCTACTCGGGAGGGAGCCCGCTTCCCTTCCTCTCTCTCTGCCTGCCTCTCCGCCTACCTGTGATCTCTGTCTGTCAAATAAATAAATAAAGTCTTTTTTATAAAAACTTATTTATGATTTAGAGCTAATTATAACACAAGACTTGTCCACATAACCAATTTCCTCTGCTCTCCTGTGATTTCCAAATCTTGGGCTGTGGCTGTGACCACCAATCTTCTGAGAGGCTCTGGCCCTACCCTGTTAACTAACTTAATATTTAAGCAGGTTCTAAAGAAAGTGCTTTCTTCACACACAGAGAGAAAAGAAATGTTTGATTTTATTTACCTGGATTCTGGCTCCTGTGTCAGGTCAGCCAAGGGGCCTGGGGCAAAGAAGTAGGCTTCCCATTTATAGGACAATTCTGTTTGCATCATGGGCCAACCACCTAAGTATGCCCCCACGGACCATGTGGCTGGTATTTCAGAGGTCCTGCTGGCTCCAACATAGACAGGCTGTTAGTGGATAGTTACAGAGGGTTATAGCCCCATTAACAGGCTGAAAGAAAGATGTAATGCCCGTGTCATGGGTTTACTCAGACCCAGTGTCTCAGTGACCTCCACACACTCTTTCTGTGTCATAGCCCCACCTGCTTCTCTGCCCTCCGCTGCTGGGTGATCAGTTAAAGCAATTAACAGAGCATCTGACGCACCCAGAAGGTCACGGTGAGTGTGGTCAGATGGAAAACCCATCAGCTGTGCCAGTAAGCTCCCACCCTTTGCTGGGGGACCTGTGATTCATCGTCTTGCAGGGAAGGTGCCCAGCCTGGGAGTTCACAGGATCACTCCTTGGAAGCTTGTGTTTCCCACTGAGCCGAAAACAGGTAGTTGTATCCTGCTACCCCTGGGCTCTCGAGCCCCACCTGGCATACAAGCAAGGTTTTCCCTTTGTTAAACGAGGAGGCCTGTGCGTCACCAACACATTAATGCTACTACACAAGTCCTTGCTTGGCGGGTCCCACTTCTCCCCTTGGCGTGAGTGGTGTACAAACAGGGATGGCAGGGGGCCAGCCAGAAAGTCTTTATTTGAAGATATATGGAGCAGGCAGTATTCCTTCTCCGCCCTTTTCATAGTAGAGAAGTCCTCCCCACCCTCTCAGGGATTCCTTCTGGAATCCCTCTGGGCTGAGAATGACCCAGCAGTGTCCTCCCAAGCAGACTCACTGAAAAGCTGCAGGGCTTCCTTAAAAGGCCAAACCCTAAGCTCCCCCAGAATGGTGGTGCCTTCCTTAAGCAGACACAGTGAGTTGCTGTCCGATACCCATCCTCTCCTTCTTCCTTAGTGACAGAACTCCAATATCACGAGGGCTGTCAATGCTCCCAGAGTGGAGACTACCTTTCCCAGCTTTCTCTGCAGCTGCATGACCCTGTGACTAATGAGCTATAAGCGCATGTTTTGGGTTGGACTTTGAGAAAGATGAATTGATGAAAGCTAGGCCATCTGGGATGCTCCTTCCCACTGCCTGCAACTTAGATGGCTGGTGCTTTGGTAGCCATCCTGGACCACGAGGTTGAAGGCTACACACCCAAGAAAAGCTGAGTGGGCAGGACAGAAGTTCCCACTACACTTTTATCCTCCCCACCAAACACACATACACAGTTTTTCCTATAATCAACATCTCACATTCATGTAGTACATTTGTTAAAATCGGTGAGCCAATATCGAGGCATTATTATTAACTGAGGTCCATCATGTACATTAGGGGGTCACTATGTTGTACATGCTATAGGTTTTGACAGTGATAGGAACAGGTATCCCCCAGTATAGTAAGAAACATAAGAGTTTCCCAGCCCTAAAACTGTCCTGTACTCCACCTGTTCATGCCTCCCTCCCTTCCCTGAAATTCCTGGCAACCACGGATCTTTCTACTGCCTCCAAAGTTTTGCCTTTTCCAGAATGCCATATGCTTGGAAGCACAGCGCATGCAGCCTTTCCAGATTGGCCTCTTTCACTTAGCAGCATGCATGCAAGATTCTTCCATGTCTTTTTATGGCTTGAGAGCTTGTTTCTTTTGTATTGCTGAATAATATTTGACAGCCTGGACATTTTAATTTTAGAGCATCCTTAATTTTATGCATTCACCTACTGAAGGATAACTGGGCTGTACCTGCCTCTCTAGACTGCTGGCTTGCCCTGCAGATTTTGGCCTGGCCCCTCGCTCCGGAGGGTTTACCTCTCCTTCAGACTGAGGAGGGGTGGAGGTGAGCATCTGCTGGCATCTTTATAGTCCAACAGCAGCAGGTGCTGGGAGATGAGGCAGGAAGGAGAGCTCACGCGCACAAACACACATACGCACACTTGTGGCTTCTAGTTCTGTGGGGTGCTGCTGGCCTCAGTGTCTGCCGGCTGCTTGCGTTGCCCTTCCACATGATTTCCCACACCGCAGGCTCAATGCTTGCTCTCCCGCAGTCCACGGCCTTCACTGCGATGAGAGAGTACTTAGCAAGGAAAGGGCATTGTCACTGATTACAATCCATTTTTCTTTTCTCTAGATTTGGAGCACATTTTATATAATATTTTATCTGACATATTACTGCTATTTTCCCAATCATGATTAGAATCATTGTAATTCTTCCTTTGTGAAAATCAGCAGCCCAGCGGGGACACTATGCTTCACACATAGGACTAAGACAGTCAGTATTCCTCTCTAGATAAAAGACAATGGTATAATCAAACCCCGCCTCATTTAAAAAAATAAAACTTCTGCTATTCACCCCTCCCCCAAGAGATAAATACTTGTAACAGCTTTTTAAAAAAAAAAAAACAATATTTTATTTATTTATTGGTCAGAGAGGGCACAGCAGGGGAAACAGCAGACAAAGGGAGAAGCAGGCTCCCCACTGAGCAAGGACCCTGATGCAGGACTCGATCCCAGGGATCATGACCTGAGCCCAAAGCAGATGCTTAATGGATTGAGCAGCAGGTGTCCCTGTAACAGTTTTATATTGGAGGGTCTTCTGAGAAGTCCACCATCAATAAGATAGCAACTCAGAAGTAGAAAAAAATGTTATCGCCAGTGTGGAATGTGATCACTTAGGCCCAGGAGGGTGAATTCCACATGACCTCAGGGGGACAGCTGAGTGTCCCCACTTCTCCTCCGTCTGTCATGTGTAAGCCAAGACCAGCTCCCTCCCACTCCTTTCATGAGAAGGGCATTTTAAGAGATATGCTTATCCTTAGGTCCATAATAAGTTTTCAAACTTCTCAGAGAAGATTTATCCAAATCAACCTCACAAAGAAACACTTTTCCAAATATCCTTCAGAAGTTTTCTGATTTGAAGCCAGAATGATCACTTCTGTTTTATTCACCATGGTTTTGCTATTTTAAGGTCTTTTGCCATAAATAGCAATAAATATCCAATAGAAATTCCTATTACTTCAGTATTTTAAAGGAAAGCCACAGAAACCAGGATGTTTTCTCATTGAAAGATTTTTTAATTCAATTAAATCGAGTCACTAAAAAAGAAGAGAGAAAACTCTTTTAATAAAAAAATCAGTTTACCTGGGTGGCTTGGTGGGCTAAAGCCTCTGCTTCAGCTCAGGTCATGATCCCAGGGTCCTGGGTTAGAGCTTCATGTCGGGCTCTCTGCTTAGCAGGGAGCCTGCTTCCTCCTCTCTCTCTCTCTCTCTCTCTCTCTGCCTGCCTCTCTGCCAACTTGTGAACTCTGTCTGCCAAATAAATAAATAAAATCTTTTTAAAAAATCAGCTTAGAGTTGATATTAAAGGTTAATATCAAATACAAAGTAACATCTGACTAGCAGAGGTTCCTCACTCAAGAAACGTCCAAAAACACAAACAGACCCAGGGACCAAGATGTAGCAATAGCTCCAGGTGCTGAACAAGTCTATCATTTCATGCCAGAAGAATCACTCGGGTTCCATTCTCAGCCAAATAATTTCTTTTCAAAACACCTCTTTAAATACACCTTCAGAAACGGGGTGCCTGTGTAGCTCAGTCGGTTAAGTGACTGACTTTTGGTTTCAGCTGAGGTCATGATCTCAGGGTCGTGGGAGTCTGCTTCCCTTTCCCTTCTCCCTCTGCCCCACCCCCTGCTTGCACACAGACACTCTTTCTCAAATAAATAAATAAATCCTAAAAAAAGAAAAAAGCACCCTTAGAAAGAATGGCATTTTCTAAGCTCATGGTTCATTTCAAGCGGCCACTCAGAAGGGTAGACAAGGTTGTACCAGAATTGGTATAAGAATTGTACATCTTGGGATGCCTGGGTGGCTCAGTGGTTTAAGCCTCTGACTTCAGCCCAGGTCATGATCTCAGGGTCCTGGGATCAAGCCCTGCATTGGGCTCTCTGCTCAGCAAGGATCTCTTTCTCTGCCTGCCTCTCTGCCTACTTGTGATCTCTCTCTCTCTCTGTCAAATAAATAAATAAAAGCTTGAAAAAAAAAGAACTGTAAGTCTTTTTAAATTTTATTTTATTTATTTATTTATTTATTTATTTGACACATAGAGAGAGAGATCACAAGTAGGCAGAGAGGCGGGGTGGCAGGGGGAGCAGGCTTGATACCAGGACCCTAAGACCATGACCTGAGCTGAAGGCAGAGGCTTAACCTACTGAGCCACCCAGGCACCCCAAAAATTCCAAGTCTTGTGACACAGGGCTACAGTCAGTTCTCTGTCTTTGATCATGTTTGTTACATGATCATGTGCATCTTTTACATCTTCTATGTTGTGATGACAAATTTTATGTGTCAGCTTGGCTGGGCTATGGTACCAAGTTGCTTGCTCAAACACTAGTCTAGACATTGCTGTGGGGCACCTGGGTGGCTCATTTAGTTCAGCATCTGCCATTGGCTCCAGCCATGATCCCAGGGTCGTGAGATTGAGCCCACATTGGGTTCCTTGCTCAGCAGAGAACCTGCTTCTATCCCCTCTCCCTCTGTTGCTCCCCCCATTTATGGGCTCTCTCTGTCAAATGAATAAATACCTTTTTTTTTAAAAAAAGGTATTGTTTTTGTTTTGTTTTTTGAATAATCTGTGTGAATGCAAATGAAAGTGTATTTTTAGGTGTGTTTAGTATTTAAATCAGTAGACTTTGAGTAGAATAGATTATCCTCCAGCATGTGGGTAGGCCTCATCTAATCAGTTAAGGTCTTAAGAGCAAAACTGAGGATCCCCAAAGGAAAAAACTGTCCCCAAGACTCCAATGTGGAAACTCTTCGTGAGTTTCCAGTCTTCTGACTCGGGGCTAAAACCAGCTTTTACCTATCTAGACTGTTGGCTTGCCTTACAGATTTTGGACGTGGACTTGAAGATCCCCACAATCACATGAGCCAATTCCTTAAATAAGTCTCATTCTCTCTCTCTCTCTTTCACAGATACACACACAGACACACATTATATATATATCATTATGTGCATACATACAATATCTATAATGTATGTGTGTATATACATATATATAATATTATGTGTATTTATATCTTCTGTTGCTTGTGTTAGAGAATTCTGACTGAATCATGTTTTATGTCATACTTGGAAAGACCTTTCTAATTCTGAAATTATTAAAACAATTTTCTGTCTATTGAACTCTACCTCTGAAACTAATAATATGCTATATGTTAATTGAATTTAAATAAAATTAAATTAAAAAACAAAACTAAAAAAATAATTTTCTGTCATTTCTTTTAAACCCTTTAATAATTTCTTTTTTTTTTAATGTTTAATGTTTTACCCATTTGTTGTTTATTTTGGTGTCAGATATGACTAACGATGGAACTTTATTTTATTCCCAGATAAGGAAATGCCATTTTGATACGTAAATGTGGCATAGATATAAAGTAACAAGACCGATTTCATCATGCATTTTGTAAGCTGGCTCAGAGAGCAACTATAAAAGAAGAGTTTTAAAACATTTTAGAGAATTCAAGAATCTTTGGGAAAGATGTATTATTTTTTGAAAACTACTCTTGAAGGACAGAACTCTCAGATGTAGGAATCTTGAAGG
This sequence comes from Mustela erminea, assembly GCF_009829155.1. NCBI lineage: Eukaryota > Metazoa > Chordata > Mammalia > Carnivora > Mustelidae > Mustela > Mustela erminea. Next base: position 77,612,003 of record NC_045628.1, read on the forward strand.
GTTTACTTTAAAAAAGCCAATAACTCAAGAGTAATGCCTCCTACCTCAAACTTTATTACCAAAATTAAAGTACTTGAGGGTCTCCTGCCAGAGGCATTGATTTGGGGCTGAGGAAGGTATTTTTCCCACAAGCCTTAATGTCAGTTTTCCTTGTTTCTTTGGTTTTGCTCAGGAACAGTGACACCCTGACTCAAAGCACCAGGGAACTCACACACAATATCTCATTCTGCCCTTTATTGAATCCTAACATGCACTGTGAAATGCCCTTTAGCAAAAGACAATTTGTAATCCAATGGGAAGATTATTTATTGGGTCAAAGTCCTCAGGGTGCTGATTCAAGGGGTATGACTATTCCTTGGGTGAATTTACTTTGTTCGAAAAGTGGTTTGAACATTGTAAACACTTGAACACTTGGGAACTCCTCTCCCACCAAGGTAAAAAGGAGAACACAATTCTATAACTATACAAAAAGATACTACTCACAGGGTTTACAATAAGATCTTTGGTTTGAATTGAAAGTCCAAAGTTAGTCCCAACAGGTACATTCTTCTCACTAGACTGTTTGACATTTTCAAATGAATCCACATTTCAGGAGGAAAAAAAAAAAAAGACTCAAATCAAGCATGGTCCGAATGCAATACACTGCAAATAACTGGAAACTAATGCAAGCAGTTAAGGAACATACTCTTTTAAACCACCAAACCTACTCTAGGTTCAAATCATACAAAACTTGCAATATTTTAAACAATACATGAAGAAAGGTGCAAAAATCACAAAAACTAGAATTGGGGGCATTTTTATGGTAATGGGACTTGAACACAATCCAGTCAGGCAGGTGAATTGGTACATAAGTTAACAATTTTGTTGATTTCTTCAAAGAAATTAACTGGAAAGAACATATCTGGAAGGATATGCAAGGAACTGCTAAAGGGGGTAGGCTTCAGTGGAATGGGTCCCCATGGCTAGAGAGAGTTAGGAGGGAGATTTACGTTTCACTTTGTATCAAAAACAAAAACAATTTTGAAAGAACTAGGAGGAGCAACTACCAAACAGCAACAACAACCAAAAAGAAATGTTGCTGCAGAATGGCTGGATGGCCCTGAAATGTGACTCCACTGACCACACCCAATGACTTGCCGCTCCAGCCTTCCTTGACTTCCAGGCAGTGCACTTCTCTGGCTCTCCCGCTACCTCTTGGATGTTCCTCCTTGGCCTTGTCATGGGATTCTCTTTACCCACCCATTAATTCCCGTAGCTCTGCCACCAACCCTGACTCCATTCTTGGTTATTCTCCCATTGCACATTCCATTCTGGGGAAAGGCATTCACTCCCAAATCTCTCCCCAAGCTTCAAAAGGAGTAACCAAGGGCCCCAGTAGCTCAGCCCATGCACCCTGCAGGCTTCTCAGTCTCAACATGCCCACCTCTAAATGCACCTAGAAGGCAAGTGAAGACTTTTGGGGGCCCTCACAGAGGACGCTCTCCATGTGGGGTCCTGCTGGGACCGCTTAAATGACTTGGGAAAGTAAAGCACCAGTCTGTTCAATGCTGCATCCCCAGAAGTTTCTAAAGCACTCAACACCTTATCAGTGCTATAAACATTTGCTGGGAGAAAAAAGAGAAGGAAGTGGGGGTGGGTAGGGAGCTCAGGAAAGTGAGAACAGAGACAGAAATTACTCTGACTCAAAACCCAGCTATTTATTTATCCTAGGACTTTGGGCAAATGACCCAGCCTCCCTGATTCTCAGCCTCACTGTTCTCATCTGTAAAATGAGGCAGCCACTCAAGATTTTTGTGAGGATTAAATGAGATAGTATATGTAAAATGCTTAGCATAAGACCTGATGTGTAATGAGTGGCCTGTAAATGCTATTGTTATTACTCTTGACAAGGGTCATAGAACTGATAAGGACCAAGGGCTTGAAAGATGCCTGTTATCTTGACATCCATGCCCCTTCTCTCTGCTATGACCTCTACCTACAGTCATTTGTTTAATAGAAGCTTTCCTGGCATAACCCACCTTCCCACTCTCCTCATTAGAGTCCTGTCTAGAGACTCTAGCCACACAGAGACCTGTCCTCTCTGGTGAATGCAAATCTGCGGAGAAAACCAGGGAACTACTAGCAACTGTTTCTGCAAGCTCTTCAGCAAAACCTCTTCAACAGATCAGCTGTCTCTGACACACAAAAAGAAAGATCAGGCAGAACCATTACGATGTGCTCAGCCTGTTCTAAACCTCAAGGAAATCAGCCTGAATCACCATCCTTGTCAACTGAGCCTCTCAGCCATGTCGGAAGATTCTGTTGTCAGCACAGAACCAGATTGTTCAGGAGCAAGAGGAAACAGGAAACTCGGGCCACTCCCCCTCACTATTGCTGACCATCTGGCCACTGTTGGCGACTAAGCCACAACCCTGGCAGAAGGGACAGGAGTCTGATCCTAGACAGAGAGCCCTTGTTCTTTCCCCCAATGCCCTGAGATGCTCTCTCCCATCCAACAAGTAGAGACGGTGGTAAGCAGTGATCTTCCTGGTCCACGTAAGTGTCTGACCACAGACAAAGGCTAATCATAAGAAGTGGTGTCACTTGGCAGTAAGGGAGTAGTCTAGAGCAGGACAACCTAGGTTTGAATTCTGAGTCTGCCTCTTACCATGCAACCTTGGGCAAGTTATTTAACGTCTCTCTACCTCAGTCTTCTCATCTGTAAAATGGGGTGACAGTAATAGAATTCAGCTCATAAGGGGATGAGGTGTGACTCCATGTAAAGCATTTCTCCCAAGAGTGTCTGGCTATATACAACATATGTGTATACTATATTAGTATAATTATATTATATCACCAGGTGAGCTAATTTAACACTGTTGACAAAACAGCTAATGGCACAAAGTTCTTGCTGTTTGCCCACGGCAGCATGGTGGCATGGACAGAGCAGAGGAGGGGTAATGAAAATGGTGTTCTGGTCCCTGTGTTACCATATCTGATTTACTTGGGCAAAGCAAGTAATCTTGCTGAGTTTCCTCCTAAAACTGCAAACAGTAGCTTCACTCTGCCTAAGTCACAGAGCTCCTTTGATGACTGAGTGAGGTCATATCCATGAAAAATATTTGGAAGGCCTAAAAAACAATACCAGTAACAAGGGTAATTACTGATATTAATCTCCTTCTGCTGCTGGAAGAGGGTCACTGACCCAGATCCCAGCTCCATCAGTCTGGAGGCTCCCCCGCCCCATGCCCAGGGAAGTGCACATGTTAGGATGATGAACAAGCTAGTCAAGACTATGGATGGCAGAGAGTGTTTAATCAGCTGAGAATCTAGGAACTAGAGGGTCAGGCATTGATCATTTTCAGCTGAGTAAAAGTAAAAGCAAATATAATAAGGTGTAAGAAAACCACATGACCATTATTAAAAGTTTAATGGCTAAATGTTACATACAGCTCCTTTCTTTCAAAACACAAACAGTCCTTTGGGCTGGACATAGGCATCCTTCCCATAAGGAAAGTGTGTAGACATCATGTTCTCCTCTGCGTCCCTTCATTGTTTCACCGAACATTTACTCAATAATTGCTCTAGGTTGGGGGCTGTGTTAGGACTATGTCAGTGAATAGGGAAATATTCATTTTTCTTTTTTTTTTTAAGATTTTATTTATTTATTTGACAGAGAGAGATCACAAGTAGGCAGAGAGACAGGCAGAGAGAGAGAGGAGGAAGCAGGCTCCCTGATGAGCAGAGAGCCAGATGCGGGACTCGACCCCGGGACCCTGAGATCATGACCTGAGCTGAAGGCAGCGGCCTAACCCACTGAGCCACCCAGGTGCCCCTCATTTTTCTTTTTTAAGTAGGCTCCATGTCCAGCATGAAGTCCAACACAGGGCCTGAACTCACGACGCTGAGATCAAGAGCTGAGCTGAGATCAAGAATCGGTGTCTTTAACCAACTGAGCCACCCAGGCACCCTGGGAAAGAATCTATAGGACAAACAGACAATAAGCAACGGGCATAATCAGTGAGTGAATTATATAGCCTGCTAGAAGGCAAAGATGTTATGAAAAAAGAGTAAGACAGAAGTAGGGGTAGTAGGAGTGTCGGGAAGAAGGTTACACTTGTAAAGAAGAGTACTCATCTCATTGAGAAGGTAACTTTTGAGAGTTAGCCAAAGAAACTACCAGGAAGAATGTTTGGGCCATGGGAACAGCTAAGGCAAAGGCCCTGGGTGAGAGTTTGTCTGGCATGTGCCAGGAACAGCAAGGAGTACATGATGCTGCATGGAGAGGAGAGTGGCAGGACAGAAAGTCAGGAAAGTGGCCCAGCCGGCCTTTCTCTACAAGATGACACCTCAAGGTTGTGTCGGAGCCAGAGGAGCTGAAGCCCATGGTCTTCGGCCTGGAAGGACTCTGATTAATAACCCCAGGAAACTACACTTCTGGACTACTTAAAGAGCAAGCGGTGGGAGCGCACCCATATACACAACATCCCACTCAATCAAGTCCATCAGCACAGGCACCCCTTGACATTTCGCATGGATCAGAGATTGGTATGTGTCCTCCACTGCCCTAATCAGACTAAGAAAAAGTATATTCCATGGTATAGTAAAGATGTTCACTCTTTCTTGATTAACATGAACCCCCAATAGCTTTGGCTGCCATTATCTTGCCACCAAGAAGAGAACCAGTGCTGGAATGAAGTTGATACTAAGGACAGAATGAAGAAACGGCAGGTCCCTCTTAGCTTGCTATTACATGAGATAGTGAGTGTTTCCATGCCCAAAGGCAGCTGGAATCAAGTTTATAGCCAAATGCATGCTAACTGATACAAGGAAAGAATCATAAATTCTAGTGCTGAAAGAAATTGTAGAAGTCATCTAATCCAACATCCTCATTTTGTGGGTGAGGACACAGTTTATTCAGGCAGAGTGCATTGTCCACAGAAATGCAGTGACTGAACATCGGTCCTCTTTCTTGGTCTGCTGGAGCTATGACATGAATGAAGGTGGAATTCTCTTCATGGATCCTCTGGAGACAGACTCCAGTCTAAGACTCCAGCGAAGGACTGTGTCAGTTGGTCACACCCAGGAAGGAAGTAGATTGTCCTACACAACCCAAACCTCCCACCCAAGGCAGTACAGAACATTAGCGGTGAACATTTCACCCACTGTCAATCACTTTTCAGTTGGCCAACTAGAATTTCTCCAGCCTCCACATTGAGCCTTACCCTGCAGGACAAGCATAGGGTATTACAAAGAAGGGTATTATTTCCTGATCTCTACAGGTGTAGAAACTGGGTTTGTATAACCCTTCACAGCTAGTGAGATGTTTTCACACACATGAAGTCTTCCGCATTATGCTCTTCAGGCAGAGGATGATGGAATGTTGTCTTATTGAGAAGATCATCATGTATGTGACTATCCACCATAGACCTATTAGGGGGGCATTAGTTGGCTTGGGATGTCATAACAAAGCACCATGGACGGAGAGGCTTAAATAACAAATATATTTTCTCATAGTTCTGGAGGCTAAAGTTTTGCGGTCCAGGTGTTGGCTGGGTTAGTATCTGCTGAGGCCTCTCCCTTTGGCTTGTAGATGGCCATATTCTCCCTATGTCCTCACATGGCTCTTCCTCTGTATATATTTCTGTCCAGATTTCCTCTTCTTGCAAGGAAATCAGTCAGATTGGATTAGGACCCACTCACATGACCTCATTTAACTTAAATACCTCTTTAAAGACCTTATCTTTAAATACAGTCCTATTCTGAGGTACTGGGGGTTAAGACTTTCACATATGAATCTGGAGGGGACATAATTCAGTCCATAACAGAAGTTATCCATTTTTTTTAAGGATTTTATTTATTTACTTGAGAGAGTGAAAAAGAGCCTGTGCGCACATGCATGAACGGGGGGGGGGCAGTGAGAGAGGGAGAAGTAGGCTCCCCACCGAGCAGGGAATCCTATGTGGGTCTCTATCCCAGGACCCCGGGATCATGACCTGAGCCTAAGGCAGGTGCTTAACTGACTGAGCCACCCAGGCACCCCTCGAAGGCATCATTTCTGAAGAACCTGACTATCTCACTCTAAGTGCCCAGTACAATTACCTACAGCTACAGAAACTCAGCACCATCCTGGGCAGTGCAGTTTCTCTGAGCCATCCAAATCAATGTGGTGGCTGTGGTAGGGGAGTTGGCGGGGGTGGGAGCAGGAGGTGTACATGGCTGCCAGTGACATTGACCATGAAAGGTAGGGGTCTTAATGGATCTGAGAAGTTTGGTTTTGCCCTTTGCCACAATCATGTGATACTCAGGCTCTCAACACTCTTCAGGAAGAATTTATACAAAGAGTCTCTACAACTCCACTCAAAAGAATATTCATAAACATCAGATTTCTGATTCCTGAACAAACCCAGTGTCAGCAAGACCACATTCTTGTCTGCATAAAACAGAAAAATCAGGGCCAAGCGGCCTCATTCAGTAAATCTGTCTCCAGCTTCCTGGCACAAATAGAATAAGAGAGTGTAGAATTAATTAACCTGACAACCATCAACATCCTATAGACTGGGTATCCCCCAAGACCACTGTGCTCTAATCTTCTGTCACTCCGATCCGTGTCTCCAAGCAACAGAGGCAATGAACACTTTGTTCCTTCCTTCACTTTCTCACTCAACACGTATTGATCAGCATCTACTATGTGCTTGGTGCTCAGGGTGGAGGGGTAACAGGTCTACAGAGGGTCCATGGAGGAAGTGACATTTGGGGTTGCCCTTCCAAACAGGCTAAGATCTGGATGAGCAGAAGGGATTCCAGGTGGAAGGAACATGTGCACTGAAGCTGGGGAAGAGGAAAGACGAACCATATTAGGGTCAATGAGTAGATAAGGTCTTATAGGAACTGAGGGAGGATTGTGACAGGAGAGCATGGGTTGCCAGTCTAGATGGGTAGGTAAGATCTGATCGTGCCTGAGAGAGGGTACCCTGCCTCACCATCTGTCCTTCACCTCCCACAGGCTTGCAGTCAACCTGCAGAGATCAAGGGAAAGGGGTAGGAAATGGGAGGCAGGCAGGTCCTTTTTGCTTCTAGGAAAGGGTGCAGAGAGGAAGGAAATGGTGACCATACAAGCTCCTCTGACTATAAACAGCCAAGTATTCTGCCAGTTGGAGTGTCTAATGCCTCGATTCCGACCATTCTAGTAGGTATTCAGATTGGCATGGCAGTATGGGAAAAGTGACTTGACCATCTGTTTTTGAGAATCTAAATCTCTCCCCAGTTGAATGATCTTGTCCATGTACCATTCACAGAATGGTATACAAGTTCATGCAGATACTTCCTTTCAAAGCACAGACAGGGTGATGGCTGAGAGAAGCTTACACTTGGATTGGCCCCTTAGATGGGAGTTGGTTCCTACTGCAACCCAGCACCATCCCAAATAACCCTTGAAAGAATCATGGGTGGACACGTCAGCTTTCTGATGTAGGCTGAGGGGCGGGACAATAAAGAAGGGGCTCTCTAGCCTGCACAGTGGTCCCTTCTGTGGGGAATTTGAGAGGACTTATGAGGCTCCCAGGAAGCCTGTCCTAACTCTTCAGTGCAGCTGGGTTGTTCAAGGATGCAAGGGCTTCCTGGTCCAAAACTATCAAACAGGCTGTTCCTTCTTTCTTATTCGTGAGATCCAGCTTTCAGTGCACCCAAGATACACTCACAGGAAGCTTGTATGATATTTTTGTTTCCCTTCTGGCATATGAAAAACAAAACAAAACAAAACACAAATTGTCTGCTTTGTGTCCAAGTGAGACACTACCAGGTGGGAACCCTCAAGTGATGCTGTTCAGGTAGGTTGTGTTAAAAATTCAAAATGCTACTCAAAGTAGATTATTTTCTTTAAAAAATGCCTTTATCAGTAAATGTTGGGCTTGGGAAGAAAGGAATCTAAGAATATTAGTGCTAGAGTAAGGGAGGCTAAGACATGATAATTGAATACATTATGTGATTGGGTCTTCTGCTAGAGAGAAACAAAATGCCATAAAAAAACGTTACTGGATAGTAGACCCTTATCAAAATCACAGTGAGAATCCACTTCACACCCACTAGAATGGCTCTAACCAAAGATCTAACTAATGAGCACCTGTGTTGGCGAGGATGGGGATAGAATGGAGCCCATACTCATTGCTGGTGGGAAGACAAAATGGTGCCCCTGCTCTGGATAACAGTCTGGCAGGTCCTCCGAGGGCTAAAGAGAGTACCATGTGACTCAGAAATGGCACTCCTAGGAATATACCCAAGAGTAATGAAACATGTATGTCCAGACAAAAGCATATACATGTGTGTTCATAGCAACATATTTCTAAGAGCCCCAAAGTGGAAACAACTGCAGGCCTATTAACTGCCAGACAAGTAAATAAAATGTGGTACATCAGGCAGCAGTAAAAAGAAATGAGCTAAGAGGCCATGAAAAGACACAGAGGAACCCTAAATGCATATGACTGAGTGAAGGAAGCCAATCTAGAAAGTTACATATTATAGGATTCCAACTCTATGATGTTCATGAATAAGAAAACTTACCGAGGGGCACCTGCGTGGCTCAGTTGGTTAAGTGTCTCTGCCTTCAGCTCGGGTCATGATCCCAGGGTCCTGAGATGGAACCCCATGTCAGGCTCTCTGCTCTGCTGAGTGGGGAGTCTGTTTCTCCCTCTCCATCTCCCTCTGTCCCTCCTTCTGCTCCTGCTCACATGCTCTCTCCAATAAACAAATAAAATCTTAAAAAGAAAAAAAAACTTACAGAGACAGTAAAAAGATTAGAGGTTGTCAGGAGTTAACAGAGCAGGCAGGATGGGTGAGAGAAGTACAGAATTTTTTAGGGCAGTGAAACTATTCTGTTATGATCCTGGCATAATGGATACACATCACAAGCATTTGTCAAACCCTGTAGACTTCACGACACCACGACTGAGCCCCAGCGTAACCTATGGACTTGAGTGCATACCTGTGCAGGTTTTTCAGTTGCAATAAATGTGCCCCTTTGGGGAGACTGGCCATATGTGGCAACAGGAGGCTTATAGGAGATGTCTGTACTTTCCAATCAATTTTATGATGAACCTAAAACTTCCCCAGAAATTAACTCTATTTAAAAAAAAAAAAAAAATGGAAGGAGACCCCAAGCCAAGGTACCCAGACAGCCTTGAGTAGCTGCAAGAGACAAATGGGTTCTCCCCAGAGCCCCCAAAAGGAACACAGCCCTGCTAACACCTTGACCTGAGCCCACTGAGGTAATTAAGGAGATATGAGGCCACAGTTCTGACCTCCAGAACTGTAGCAGAATGCATCTGGTTGTTGCAAAGCTCCACATTCGGGCGACTTGTTACAGGAGCTACCGGAAGCTCATACATCTGCATTGTTTGAAAATGCACCACAGCAGGCACGTAACAGGATAGCAACAGACAAAGGACACCAGGGCAGCATCTACACCATCTTCACAATACTTCTGTAAATCCAAAATTATCTTTTAAGTTTTTCTTAGAAAGAGACTAGGAGTTGCCAAAAACCAGCAGGCAAGGCCACTGTATACAGACCCGATGTGCCAAGGGCCCTTGCTGGCTTTTTGTTCCCAGTCCCACCCCATCTCCCCACAAGGATCCAGGACAGGAAAACCAAAGAGGAAGAAAACCACCAGTTTCCTGAAGGTGCTGCCCAGAAGGAACCCAAACAACTCATTTTAAACCACCAGTTTTAAAGAAGAGGCAAGTCACCCGTAGCCGTGACCTACAAGCCCCTGGCAAGAGAGAAATGTGGTAATTATTCAAAGGTCCCCCTTCTTGTCAGTCTTAGTGGATTATCATAAAATTAAGTGACTTTACAAGAAAAACAATTAACATTAAATTCCCTTCTAAGGTACCTGACTCTCTTCACGGACAAGACCACCCCCTACTCCAGGGCTGTGGAAGTGCCCACTCCCCAAGGATGCACACCTTCCCAAGTCCACTCAACTCATGGTTCCTGCCTTATGTTCTGAATGGAGGGCATCTTCGTAACTCCTCAACTCAACTGCTCACGCTGCCCAGCCCCCTTGGGGTGCCCTCCTTGGTAAAGAATGTTTCTTTTTCTCCAGTTGCCCCATGCTAAACAGGCTGGGTCACCTGTCATGCCCCTGTCTCCCTCACTCTAAACCTCCAGGCCTCCTCTTTCCTGTGAACTCTGACTTTGAGCCTCCCGCCACCTGCTGCTCAATCTTCCTGCGGTCCGGTCCCGTGATTAGGGAAAGTGGAGATGGTACTTTATTTATTTATTTAAATACAGTTGACATAGAATGTGATGTTAGATTCAGGTGCACGACAGAGTGATTGGACAACTCTGTGTGCTTATGCGGGGCTCCCCACCAGCGGAGCTCCCCTCTGTCACCACACAGCGCCATCACAACACCATTGACTGTATTCCCTGTGCTGTGCATTTCATCCCCATGACTTACTCATTCTACAACTGAAGTCTGTGTCTCCTGCTCTCCTGCACCCGTTTTGCCCATCCCTCTTCCCCTGTGGCAACCCTCAGTGTGCTCTCTGGAGTTTTGGTCTGATTCTGCTTTTCCTTTGTTCATTTGTGGGGTTCTTTCTTTCTTTCTTTCTTTCTTTCTTTTTCTTTCTTTCTTTCTTTGTTTCTTTCTTTCTTTAAAGGTTCTACTCCAAATGCCTCCTTCTCTCTGAACTTGTTTGAATCCCTTCCATCTGAAAGACAGGGACCCCCCTCACTGGCCATCCTGTCTGCTTCAGGCGCCCATGGCTCATCCCTTGCCAGTAGCTTCTGCCTGAGTTTGCTCTGAACTCTGTGAGATGCTTGACTATCTTACCTTCTTTACGAAAGTGTGAGTCCTATCAGGGAGACTGTCTGTTTAAGCCACCAGTAGAATGGCTGGGCCGTGGCTGATGACAGCCTCTTGGGAAAGTCCTAGCAGAGTGCCAGGGACCCACAGCCAAGGTTGGCTGGGCCTGGATCACAGCTCTGTCTCTCCCAGCTGCTCAACCTGGGAAAAGCCTTGCAGCAGTGGTGGGCCCCTGTTTGCACTCTGGGCATGTTAAATAGTACATGCTGTTAATAATGTATTAGGAACACTAATTAGGACCAGTGTACTAATAATAGTACATGGCACAGGATCCTTGTGGAATAAAATTAGTTAATCCACGAAAAACTCTTCAGAACAGCGTTTGGCAGGTGCCAAGCCCTCAATAGGTTTTAGGCATTTTTCTTGGGTGATTTCCTTGGCCATGTGTCTGGGAATGGGCCCAGGAGACTGCATTTTCAGTGCACATCTCGAGGTGAGCCTACCACAGGCTGGAACTTTTGGACCACTAACGAAATGCAGACCTCTCGATTTATAGCCGAGGAGTTTAAGGGCCAGGGAGGGGACGATGAGTCACCCACGCTCGGCCAGGACCCGCACGAGCCACTGTCTAGTCTATCTTTTTTCATTCAGGGGCTTGAACAAGCCCAAGGAGACAATTTGTGTTGGTTTTCAGATGCATTCCCCACCAGATTAAAAGGGGTGCTTTTAATCTTGTGGGCAGCCCCAAGGAGACCAGAGGCTATAGATCTGGCCAAGGTGGGAAGACCCATTCAGGGACAAACTTCCCCTTCCTTTCTCAGCCAGACATGAAGGAAACTCTTCTCTTCCTTGTCCTTTACTAACTGGTGAAAACCAAGGCAATGAATCTGTCTAGAGATGGGTTTGGTGCCAGTGACCGCTAGTTGTCTCCAATATCCATTCTCTTGCCCCTTAATAATAAATGGCAGTAGAATTTTTAGCAGGGAACAAGCTGCCCAGTGGAAGATGGCATCCCTCAGGCCCAGCATAGGTGAGCGGAGGGAAAGGATTCAACTTTTGGTTCTCCATCTTAAAGGGAAGGAGCCTCCCCTTGTCTCGTGCTTCCCAGTGCCTTTGTGCTCTCTAGCTGCAAACTGGCTGAGAGCTATCTTACATCCTAGAAAGAGGGTGACACCAGAAAAGACAGACAGAGTGGGGAGCCCGGGCCCCCAACAGAACCTCAGAGCAGAGCTGCACACCGAGCTTGAACCACATACTTGGGGAAGCAAATTCTTTCACAAGGGGCCCTTTGGACTTCATGATGGCTAAGCCCACATCCTGATACAGAGGTCAAGAATGGAAGACAGGGTCACATTTCCTCTGCTCTGGGCTGCCATGCCTGGGGCAAGGTGTGCAGTGGATAGAACTCTGGCTTTAGGTTCAGACTCAAATATGGGCCCAGTCGTTTTTTTAACCAGACTAGTCAGTTCGGGCTGCCATAGCCAAGCGTCCCAGCCCGGAGGCTCAAACCACTGAAATGGACTGTCTCCTGCTTCTGGGGGCTAGAAGGAGCAGGTCAAGCTGTGGATGGAGCCACATCCACCAGAGTCTATGGAAAGATCTGTCCCCGGCCACTCTCCAGCTTCTGGCAGTTCCTTGGCATGTGGTACATCACCCCAGTGTCTGTCTTCGTCCTGCTGTGGACTTCCCTCTGCATCTCTTCTTGTCTGTCACCTTCCCTCTGCACATATCTATCTCTGTTTCCAAATATCCCCCCACTTTTTAACTCTTTTTTTTTCCCCTAAAGTAAACTCTATTCCCAATGTGGGGCTTGAACTCACAACCCTGAGATTGAGAGTTGTGTGCTCTACTGACGGAGCCAGCCAGGCACCAAATTTCCCCCTTTCATAAGGACACCAGCCATACTGATTCAGGGTTCATCCTAAATGTGATTTTAATGTGATTATCTCTGTAAAGACCCTATTTCCTAATAAGGTCACATTCTGAGGTACCAGGAGTCCAACATAAGGTTTTTGGGAGGAACATGTTTCCACCCTTAATACCAACTCTCTTTGCTAGTAATTTGGGTGTTTACCTAATGTCTGAGAACCTGTTTCCCCAATGTCAGATTTATACGTATTCCCAGGGTCTAGTATTTAGCCAGTCCCTGGGATGTGCCTTAGATCTGGCCTTTGCCAGTGTCACATCTGCAGTCCCTTCCTGTCATCCAGGCATCGTTAGATGGGTGTAGTGGCCTTCGCCACCTTCTCTGCCTGCTCAGTCTCTGAACCCCTTTCCAGTGTTGGGGAGAGACTGCGCCCTACAGGGCTGGGTGGGAGGCTGGGACCATCCACCACAGCAGATGCCAAAAATGCCAGCCATGGTTTCAGCAGAGGCTGAAGACGCTGTGCAGCCCCAGAGGGGTTTCTCCCGCTCAGCCACTGATGTTGTAAGCTACTTAGTAGCCTTTTATGGTTGTTGTTGTTTTTAATGATTTTATGTATTTATTTGAGGGAGAGAGAGAGATAGCAAGAGAGAGCAGGAAGGAAAGGGAGAAGAAGCAGACTCACCGCTGAGCAGGGAGCCAAGGTGGGGTTCGATCCCGGGATGCTCAGGTCATGACCTGAGCTGAAGGCAGATGTTTAACTGACTAAGCCACCCAGGCAGCCCTCAATAACCCTTTAATAAAATCCCTTTTTATTAACCAGGCAGAACCTTTCCTATTGCTTGCAAATGATAGCATTGACCAAGACACCATGTACTTTTCAAGGCCAAAATGGTTGATTAGGAGAATGGTAGCAGCTTCCGGATGACCTCTGACAATTGGCATGGGACGCAATATGGTCTGGTGGCCTTCCAGAGAGATACAGACTGGAATCTCCCGCATGTCCCTTATTAGCCGAGAGATGATAAGGAAGTTAATGAACCTCTCAAGGCCTCATTTTCCTGCTCTGTCCGGTGGTGGTGGGAACAATAAGCCGCTGGAGGTGTTTGGGAAGATTCAGTGAGATAATACAGCTGAGACTCCTATTGTGTATAATGGTTATGTGGACCTTCAATTTGACTGAGCCATGGGCTACCCAGAGATTTGGTCAAATGTTATTCTGGGTGTCTGTGAGAGTGTTCCTACATGAGGTCAACACTGGACCCAGTGAAGCAAGGCGAGCAGACCACCCTCCTTGATATGCAGGGGTCCCATCCAATCCGAGGGGCTCCTGCATAAGATAGAAAGGCTGACCCTCCCTCAAGTTCAAAGGAGTTTGCCCAGCTTGCGTGCCTTGAGCTGGGATCTTCTCCTGCCTTTGGAGTCAGACTGTATCACTGGCTCTTCTCGGATCCTGAGCCTGCCAGCTTTCAGACCAGAAGTTCACCATCTGCTCTCCTGGGTCTCCATCTTGGGACTTCTCAGCCTCCATAATCACGTGAGCCCATTCCTTATAACAAATCTCTTTATAAAGAGATTTGTTTATTTTATATGTATATTATATTATATATAATATACATATAAATTTTATATATATAATATGATATATTATATATAATATACATATAAAATTTTATATAATATATAATATAATTTATATAGATAATATAATAAAATTATATATATAAATTTTATAATATATATAAAATTTTCCTGTTGATTCTATCTCTCTGGAGAGCCCTAACTAATACATTACATGGGAATACGTGGAACAATAGTGCATACTCATTAATGATGGTAGCTATCTGCTGTGTGAATTTTATTATGCGACAAATGACAAAGCCAGCACAGGGCCCTCAGCAAAGGCCCCTCAGACACCACGGTAGCATCCTCATATTCCCCCCATCTGGAGAAATTCATTGACCTTTCTCTATAAACCCTGAACCTGTTCCCTCTCTCTTCCCACCCCACTTCCCTCACATAGACACACACACACACACACACACACACACACACACACACACACACAGTGCAATTCCTGGAGATGCCCTGGACCACACTGAGTTGGATTAGGGAGACATCTTTAGCTCCCAGATGTGCATCGGCAACTTCTGCTCTGGCACCTTCCCTCCCTGTGTGTGCCATCAGCTCCCACAGCCCCTTGGGGACAGTGACTTTCGGTTGTCCCCCTCCTCCTTCGCCAGGTGCTCCAGGAGAAAAGAGAATGCCTGACATTCTGGGGGCCACTGTGGAGGCTGCTTCTCTGGGTGGGTCAGAGAAAAGTCTGAGGAGAGAGTGCAGCCGGAGGAGTGGGATGTCCCAGACCCCACTGACTTAGACAGTGCCCACTGCCCATCCCCCACCATGGCTTTCAAAGCAGTGACTCAGGGAGAGACACCCCCCTCCCAACCCCGCCAAAGATGTCTGCACTCTACCAGATGTGCTGAAGACTCCTGGGTGCAGCTCAGTGAGAGTAGCCCACCCCAGCCCCCGGGGCCAGACACAGGGGCTCCCACCCCTCTGGTGTGGCACTGCCGCCTTTCCCCCTCCCAGTCAGACATTCCTCTGGATAAACAGAAAGCATGGGGGAGCCCAGACTGCGATCTTGCTGAAAGCTCCAAACATGAGGCATCAGACTCAGTACCACTCAGGAAGCTTTTTAAAAGGCAGACAGACTCCTCCTCCACAGCCGGAACACAGAGCAACAGAATCCCTGGGACTCACTGACTGACTAAATCTTCCTTTTTAACAAGTTCTCCAGAAGACATTGGCAAGCTTATGTCTGGCCAGGAGAAAGAGTCCTGAGCTGAAGGGAGCCCTTTCCCCTTCCTGGAGCCAGGCCTCCTGGTTTGTGACTTCTGTGCTTTTTGCTCATGGCCTGACTTCTCTGAGCCTCAGTTTCCATGTCTGAAAGATGGGAGTGAGGATAGCTCTACCCCAAAGATCTTACTGAGAAAATAAAATGCCCAGCACAAAAGAAAGGATCAATATAGTTGTGAGCAAATAACTGCTCCCCAGAAAACTTTCTTTTTCCAACATGTGACATGGAGAAAGTCGTATCTTGTGAAGCAACGACTATAATTTTTAGACTATACATGCAAGTTCAAAAAGCATTCTTTTTCCAAAAACAGCTTCATAGTGTACCTTTAAAGGTACTTTTAAAACGACAACTACTGAACACCTTCTGTGTGTCAGTCAACAGTTCTGCCTGATGAGCAGTATTACGTCCATTTTCAGAGACGGAAACTTAATAGTGCTCTTTGCCCCAGGTAAAGTGGGACTCGAACCTAATCTCAGTCTGGAACCCACACTCAGCTGCCTTCATAAAGCTGGCGAGTGACTGTCTCCTCAGGACTTCCTGAAATGTCCCTGTTTTTCCACAGTCATAAATACATGTTAGTATTTCCAGGCAAAATTTGTTTATGTAAGTAAACATTGCTGTTAACAATGTTCCTCCAGGGGCGCCTGGGTGGCTCAGTGGGTTAAAGCCTCTGCCTTCGGCTCAGGTCATGATCCCAGAGTCCTGGGATCAAGCCCCGCATTGGGCTCTCTGCTTGGTGGAGAATATAGCTTCCTCCACTCTCTTTCTGCCTGCCTCTCTGCCTACTTGTGATCTCTGTCAAATAAATGAATAAAATCTTAAAAAAAAAAAAGTTCTTCCAGTTTAAATAAAGAATGCCAACAAAAAAAGTGGCGTTAAATATTTTACAGTTTTAACTCACTCATCCTCATCTGAGCAAATAATGCTAAAAAAAAAATCCTTTTTAGTTTGTAAGGTAAGAAATGTCATTTTCTTTGGAAGGGTGCTTTTGCCCCATGTGGAATATTTGCCTCCACCCCCCCACCCCCCCACCTGCTCAGCTCTGGGATCTGTCCCCTCCCCTGATGTTGTCAACACCCTCAGATTTGGGTCGGAATCGTACTTTGCCTTTCATCCCACAGAATCCCGTCCTCAGGCTGAGCCCCCAGAACTCCCACGGGACTGAATTTCTGGAAAGAGAGCACTATTTTGATCACATTTAGCACAGAGCTCTGTAGGGAGCAAATTCTCATATTTGATGAATCAAGCAAATCACTATTGAGGCAGTCTTTAGACACATGGGAAGCAATAATAAGCCAAAGCAATAATATCTGTTTGTGCAAGCAGGCTGCTGTGCAGAACGGGAAAACCAACTCTGCTAGCTGGACAAAGGGAACTCCGCACACAGATGCGCAGCTCTGCACTCACAGCCACACAGAAGCGACTGGAGGGACGGACTCCTTGAGTTTTCTAATGGTTCGCCGTAGCACATGTTTCTGGGGATCCTGTCTTACAGCGAACACTCCAGCAGGTGCTGTGGAGCCAAAGGTGGAGGACCTGTCCAGCCCCTATGGAGCTCATTCTCTCCTGAGGCAGAAAGACATAGACATGGGGGTGGGACCCCTGAGTGGCTCAGTCACTTGAGTGTCTGCCTTCGGCTCAGGTCAGGATCCCAGGGTCCAAGGATCAAGTCCCACATCAGCTCCTAGCTCACTGGGGAGCCTGCTTCTCGCTCAGCCTGCCACTCCTCCTGCTTGTGCGCTCTCTAATAAATGAATAAAATCTTTAAAAAGAAGAAGGAGGTGGAGAAGAACAATGACAACAATAACATGGGGGCATCCAGACATGAGGGCTGGCTGTGCTATCCAGGATAGGCAAATTTCTGCTCTGTTTTTGCTGTTGCAAACTAATCATTTTTTTCTTGAACCCCTAGCTCACTTCATGGTGTCTGAGTTTTATATATCATCCCTTTCTTTCTTTCTTTCTTTCAAGATTTTATTTATTTATTTATTTATTTGACAAAGACAGAGATCACAAGTAGGCAGGGAGGCAGGCAGAGAGAGACGAGGAAGCAGGCTCCCCACTGAGCAGAGAGCCTGACACGGGGCTCCATCCCAGGACCCCAAGATCATGACCCTAGCTGAAGGCAGAGGCTTTAACCCACTGAGCCACCCAGGCGCCCCCTATCATGCCTTTCTTATTGAGTGTCAAGATAGCTTAAGACTCATTTTAACAAAGTCTTTAAAAATATCCCGCCTTTTGGAGACATATCAAATGGTAAGAAAAAATTATCAATCATACAAAATATCATCACATTGTACATCTGAATCACTAATATTGCATAGTGAGAAGTAGAAATTACAACACATGCACAGAACAAAAAAGCTATTCGAGCTCCAAGTTCATGACTAAACAGTCGTCTTGTCTTTTCCATTTGCTCTATTGTTTGCTGCTGCCTTCCACAGCTATTTATTTTAATCCAGTCCTCTAAAGAGATATTAATAAACTTTAGAACTTCCGTTGTGCCCTTTGCCTCGACATAAGCGAAACAAGTTTATTTTCTTATGCTATAATAGATTGATTTTCCCATTATTCGAGTTTGCTTTTCATGAGGGGCATGGGAGGCACAGAATGTTGCAGGATGTACAGTTTAGCCATTTGGGTTTCATCTGTATCTCCGGGACCACACCACATAGGCATGTTAATTAAATCATGCTGCAGTTTCAGAACAGAATTCTAACGAAGCCTCGACCAGAAGGAGGATGAGCGGCGGCTGTGGAGATGGAGACGGGGGGTGGGGGTAGGGTGGTCTCAGAAACAGAGGCAGGAGGTGGCGGAGGGGGCACAGACGGAGGAGGGGCCGTGAGGATGGAGAGGACACTGGGGATGACACTGCAGAGGTAAGGTGAAACTGTGATAAAGATCTGGGGATATTCTTACCCACCTGCCCACCTTTCCAATCTCCTGCCCAATGAGCTGTGATCCACCCAGGGCTCTGATGGCTCTGCCCACCCCACTTCTGCAGGAAGGGGAAGTGGGCTCAGAGCTAAGCTTCCTCAAAGGGCTTCCTCAGCATCCAGTCAAGCCCAAATCCTCAGACCCTCTTTCCTACCTGCAAATCTGACAGTTTTCCACCCTAACTGCCTCCTGATAACTCCAGGCTCCCCTCCCCCATCTCCAGGGCCACTATCCCAGGGCTCCTTCCAGATGCATCCCACGCACCTCACCCCCATCAGCAGGAGGCCTGGGGAACGGGAACTGGGGTCCTTCTGACACCAGAGCTCCAGTATGTATGTTGGGTCTGTTCTGGGGACCAGAAATAAAGGAAGCTTTGAGGCCCAGGAGGAGATCAGTTATTTGTGATGCTGAGGACAGGAAAAAATACCATGGGGAGTGCTTTCCGCTTGACCTTCCAGCCTGCCTGAGCCCCAAGAGGCTGCTACCCCCTTTAGAACTGCCCTGTGACTCATCTTTTGACCCTTCTGGTCCCCGCTGTGCTCCCCGCTGGAGAGCTCAAGGGTACTTCCTGTCCTTACCATTCTCACTTGGAACTTCATCACAGGCTGCCTTGGGACATCTCTCATATTGTTCTTTTTAGCTTTTCCATGATGACTTTTCCCAGGGGATGTTCAAAGCTCTTTCCCATGGGATGTCTGATCTCCACTCCTTAGAGGCAAAGGAGCCCTGGGCACTGGGTGGCAGTCTGGGCATGCTGGGGGTGTGGCAATGATTGGGTCAGCCTGTTGCTTCCTGTCCTCTCCTACGAAGTTAAGATGTACGGTAACAGAAGATACTGATGATAGAAGAACTGCTTTTGTTTTGAGGAAGAAGAATTAGGCACTCTTTCAAAGATAATAGATTCAAAATCGTATTTTTCCTTAATTATTTGGAGTGGGAGAGGGAGAAGCAGGCTTCCCGCTGAGCAGGGAGCCCAATGCGGGACTTGATCCCAGGACCCTGGGATCATGATCTAAGCTGAAAGCAGAAGCTTAACCAGAGCCACCCAGGCACTCTGAGGTAGTAAAGAATCTTGATGCCATGCCTCATTTATATTTTATCCGGCAGCTAAGGGAAACACAGCTGAGGTTTTTCAACCTATGGAAATAAATGATTAGGGTTGGTTTTCGTCAGGTTGTTCTGGTGTAAAGAAAGAATTAGTGGGGTGTCAGTCCAGAGGCCAAGAAACCGGTCTCACCTCCACTTGCCTGCCAGTCTAGGCAAGAGAGCTGTACAGGCCTGGACTCTGGCAGAGTGATGCTTCAGAGAAAAACAGGAGAGAGAACTGACAGATAAGGTGCCCTGTTGGATTCGAGGGTCAGGGAGAAAGAGCAGGAAGAAGAATTTGGGGGGTGGGGGAGGAGGGAAGGAACACAGGGAGAGGGAGACCCTTAAGCAGGTTCCATGCCCAGCATGGAGCCCAATACAGGTTCCAACGTGGGGCTCAATCCCACGACCCTGAAATCATGACCGGAGCCAAAATCAAGAATCTGACTCTTAAGGGACTAAGCCACCGGCACCCCGGGAAGGAGAATGTTTAGGCAACTCTAGGTAGGGTGTACTTACTGACATGAGGAATTTCTGTTTTCTAATGCAGGTAGAGAGGGTAGACTTCCATTTGCACCATAAATAAAATAGCCATTCATGTTTCCAACTTGTTAACACCAGCATACTATGAACCCCTTTCCTTGAAAATCACATGGTATCAATTTCATGCCGGTGGCAAAGTGCCCTAGTTGACAGACATCCTGCAGTTGCTCAAATCTTTTCTCCTCCACATTCTTTCTTCCACAACAGATTCCCTCTACATCAGCCCCCCTAGTACCACAAAACACCGAGAGGAGTTCAGACTGAGGGCAAGCATGGAGCCGTTCTGGGCTCTGGTGCAAGTCTGATTTCTATAAAAAGGCATTTAGAAAACAAGGAGCAATGTTGCCATTTTGCCTTTCATGGAAAAGTGGCTAGCAGTTAGAGTAAAAAAAAAAAAATCATTTTGTTTAAAAAAATCTCTACCAACTTCTAGGCAATCACTGGGTTTTCAGAAATACACATATACTTGAAAACCAATAGTCTTTATAAAAATAAACTTTGAATGTGCAATTAAAAATGGAGGTCCCCAGTCTTTTTCAGCTGCACAAATGCACAGTAAAAAAAAAGCCAAATTGGTGTGAGATGGGTTTACCCCAGTGCAGAGGGGGATTTCACTTTGGAAGACAGAGCCTGTTTGAAGCGCCTCTTGAGGTCTTGCATGTTGGGAGAGCGCGGCCGGGGAATGATGGAGGCCCTCCTCCTCTCCCCGCTGAGGCTGTGCAGCTTGCTCACCTCTTTACAGAGATGCTGAAACACATCACAGACGTCCTCATAGTTTTCACTGGTGGAAATTTCAAGGAACAGGCTGCCGAGTTCATTGGCCAGTTGAATGCCATCATGCGTTTGCACCTGACGGGCATGGAGAAGGTCTCCCTTGTTGCCCACGATGATGACAGGGGCCCTAGAGTCAGGGTGGACCTTCCGGATGTGGTGGTAAAGGGGGCGGATGGACTGGTAGCTGTCGTAGTCTGTGATGGAGTAGACCAGCAGAAAGCCCTCTGCCCACTGCACGCACTTGGACAGGGAATCAACTACTTGGGTCAGGTTGTCTTGGACCTAAGAAAGATCAAAATGAGTCTGGATCAAGGAAGCCCTCAGTGGGAGAGGACTCAAAATAACATCAGAAAAACACTTGCAAAAACGCATTCAAAAGAGAAATGTTAAATACAGTTTGCAGACGCTACCTAGCTTCTGCAGGAGGCGGCTTTGGATGCAGGAAGAGCAAGCTCCCTGCCTGGGTTATTTTATGGCTGTTGCCAATGCATTATCCTTAAACCCCCGCTTGGCGGATATTCTGTGGCAAGCCCTGGCTGACTGCAGAATGACTTCAATGAGAACTTTCAAAGAATGGCGCAATCTTTAGGGAACTGAAAATAAACAAAACTTTGAAAATAAGCCAAGATAAATATCTTTTCCCAAGCCCATAAAAATATTTTTAGCATGTCCTTTTGAGAATGTTACAGAAACAAATTCCTTCTTTCTGTTCTTCCACAAGAAGAACAGAAATTGCTCTCCCTCCAAGGGAGAGCAATTAATAACTTGTTAATCAAGTTAAATTCCTGACTGCTTGCCAGGGGGTTATCTGGTTGCAATTAACTACTTGAGGGAACAGTTACAAACAGAAGCACTCTTGCTGTCCTTGCGAGGGGATAGGACTCGCTCAGGAATCCTACCACAACAGTTCGGTTAATGGGTTCATGGCCCGGATCTGAAAAAAGCGGTGAGCCCCAACCCCGCAAGTTGTGAGTGATGTCTCACCCAGAGCTGCAAAGAGGCTGTTACCTATCTCTCCCCTTTGGAGATGCTGGACTGGAGGAAGCTGCCAGTCTAACCATCCACTCACCCTGTCCCCACCAGGAGGGTTGCTAACAGCACCCCTGCAGACAGCCCAGGCCTTCACGGAAATGCTAAACAGGTGTGTTTACACATCTTGCTCCTGCTGGGGAGCCCCCGGGTGTGTGGGAGGTGGTGAGCTGTTTTGCTTCGGGCTGTCCTTACCTGGATGCCCCCGGGGGTGTCCTGGATCTGCAGGGATAGCTGGTCTCCCTCTATGTAGACCAGCCGTGAATACAATTTGCCTGAAGGATGAAGGAGAGTTTGCTTTAAAATTCGTACACACGTATCAGAAAAAAGAAAATCGGAGCATGCGGCCACAAAAGCACAGAACACGAAATTATTCTAACCTGTATTCGGTTCATAATCGCCGATGAATCTCTTGGTCAGGAAGCGCACGATCATTGCTGAAAAGGAAAAATAGGAAAAACAGTTAAATCAGTTAAATAGAACAAAACAGTAAAGCCGGGACGCTCTCGTGGAAAAGGAGAGAGCACCGGGCCGCAGAACAGCGGGTATTGCCCACGTTGCAAAGCTCTGCAAAGCCAAAGGTGCGGCCGTGGCGGTCTCCCACGGGTTTTGCGGCCGGTGTGACCGCAGGTGTCCACCTGCCGCGCCAGCCTCCCTCCTCCTGCAGGGGGCAAGCCAGGCGCGAGCCCAGGAGTAGACGCCCCGGGGAAGCAGAGGGGAAAGCGGGCTGGCGGGGGAGAGCCGTGGCTGGCGCGGAAACTTCCAGGTTCTTCCTGGCGCTCCATCCGCCTCCCCTCCGCCCAGAGCTCCGGCTCTTCCCCAGCGCCCGGTTGTCCCCGCGCGGCCCCCTGGGTACTCACCGCTCTTGCCCACCCGGCCGGCGCCCAGCACGGCCAGCTTGATGTCCTTGGGCAGGAGGCAGTCGGAGGAGGACTCGGGGATGGGCGCGAGCAAACAGTGCCCAGACATGGTTGGCGGCCGCATGGAGAGCGCGTCTGTCGAGCGGGTCCCGCCACCGAGAGCTCAAGCCGGCCGAGCCCGGCCTCGAGCGCGGCGGAGCTGTTCGCGAGCAGATAGCGTAGGATCACAGGTGCGCGGGGACCGCGGCGTCCGACAGAGCTTGCAGGGTGGGCGGTTTTTAAAGGGCTGGGCGCGCGCCGTGGGGGCGGGGCGGCCGCCTCCGGCCCCGCCCCTTCCCGCCCCTTCCCTCAGCGGCGGAGAAGGCCGACGCAGGAGTGACGAGTGGCCGGCCCCGGGGGCGGGCGCACCCCCTCACCGCCTGCCGCGCTCCGCCCCCGGCCCCAGAAGGACCGCCACAGTCCCGCGAGCGCGTGGGAGGCCTCTCGTCAGGCTGTGCCGGCGCCGCCCGGGGGGCCCTCCACCCCGCAGAGGCTAGCCCGTGTCACTAGACCAGTGGGTAAACCCGAGCTCAGTTATGAGCTGCGGGAGGGAAGAAAGAGGAAAAAGTGTCATCAGTCGGATGTTTCTGCAACAATGGGAGGGATAAATTCCTGTTGGGTCTGTTGCCCTTTTTATTTTCATAAGATGCTGAGGGGTGAGATTACTAAGGAAAAAGGAGAAGGGTAAAGCCCTGAATTAGGAGCCGAGTAAGGGAATTGCAGTCACTGTGACTGCTCCAGGTTTGTGAAGCCTTGGGTCAGTAATTGCTGCTCAGGCTCCAACCTCAGACCCTCCCTGCTGGCCTTGGTTTAATCCGCTCATTGGTGAACACTCAATACACATTCCATCCTCTGGGAGCTTTGGCTCTTAGGACTAATTCTCTGTCATTAATACTCTCCTATGCACTTGAGTCATGCATTTGCTTTTATTATTCACGTACTTTTTAAAAAAAAGATTTTATTTATTTATTTATTTGACAGAGAGACACGGAAACAGAGACAACACAAGCAGGGGAGAGGGAGAGGGAGAAGCAGGCTTCCCACTGAACAGGTAGCCTGATAAGGGGCCGCATCCCAGGACCTCACTGGGATCATGATCACGAAGGCAGACTCTTAACCAACTGAGCCACCCAGATGCCCCCAAGCATTTACTTCCAAGTGTAAAATGAAGTTTAGGATAAGGATGGGGAGTTGGAAGAAGGGGACACAAAAGAGACAAATGGCCTGGTCTTGGGTTTGGGGAGCCCACCATAGTAAGGCAGAAGGCTTGGGATTTGATCCTTACAGGTTAGAACTTCATGCTTCTGGCCTCCAGTATACCAGCCTCATATGATGAATTGCCTAATGGAGGGCCCCATCCTTATCGCTTTCTCTGTCTTGGTTGTATTAGTTAGCTTTTGCTGCAAACTGCTGGAAACTTAATGGCTTAAAACAGCAATCCCCCTTAGTTGCTCACCTGTGTAGGTCAGTGGGTACATTATCCTCATCTAGGCCAGACTCAGTTGACCTCGGCTGGGCCCTTTCATGTATCTGCAAAGAGCTGGGAGCCGGGGATGGTAGCTGGCCAGCTGTCAGCAGTGATGGGGGAGGGGCAGTGGCAGATTCATAAGTTTGAGTCCGCCCACCCACCCACACACACACTGGCTGGCTAAGGTTTGCTCTCCCCGTGGCTGAGCAGGTTTCAGAGTGAAAAGGCCCCTTGAGCCCTACTCCAGGGTGGAAACTATAACCTCTGCTGCAGTCACAATTCCAGCCCAAATTCAAGGAGAGGGGAAGGGATCCACTCCACTCCTCCGCGGAGGGCACTGTGGCTCAGTCGGTTCATCATCGAGCTCTTGGTCTCCACTCAGGGGCTCAGGTCATAATCTCTGGGTTGGGAGATGGAGCCCTGCCTTGGACTCACCCCTCAGTGGGGAGTCTGCTTCCTCTCCCTCTGTCCTCCCCTCCCCTCCTCCGGGCTCATGCACTACCTATCTCTCTGAAATAAATATTTTAAAGAAAAAAGAAAGGGCTGGGTGGGATGCAGACAGGGATAGAGAATGGAATCCACTTTCAGCAACCAGCTACACAAATGCATGTTTCCCTCCATCTACTCAGAATTCCAAACCAGCAACCTAGGAGCCATCCTTGACTCCAACCACTCTCACTTCAAGTTCCACCATTTCTATTGCCTACACCCCTTGGCATCTCCCCCTTTCCAGCCCCACTGCTTTCTTCACCTCTCAGGTGAATTCTTCAGGACTCCCGCTGTAGACTAGGACTAGATGAGGACTTGTTTACGTGCTCCTCTCTTGGAAGCTTTCTTCGATCAGCCATCCCTGCCCCTATCTCCCAGTTGCTCCCTCTTAGGACACTCTTAGCAGCACTGATCTCAACTGTCACTTTCTGTAAAATTTGTTTCGTGAGTGTCTCAGCGGATGGGGAGGGGCGCAGGGGCAGAGACTCTAGCTTGTGTCTTTAGCACCAGCACATAGTGACACCCTGGACTTAGAAGGTCCTTTGTTCATTGATCAACTTTCTGAATGAATAAATGAATAAATGATGTCTTCACTGTGTGAACTGGAAAAGACAGGAGTCATGTGTGTAACCATTACCCCAATAGCTTGGTTTTGAGAGCAACCTACTCTCGAGAGAAAGTGTTCCAGGAAATGTCCTGAGATGAACTGCTGTATTTCAGTTGCACTGACTTTTGGCAGCTTACAAGGCAATCCCCTTCTGTTCAACTTCAGTTTAACTGGAAAGACTTAAAGCAGGGCACCTCATTCCTTGACAGGGGAGAGAGAACCATAAAGACAGTTACTATTTATAGAACAACCATGAAACTATTAGGCTCCAGGGATCCTTCAGCTCTTCAGTGATAGGGGTCCAAATTGTTGGGTCCCAGATGCTCTTGGCTTTCTTTGAACACAAAATGGCCCCTGTTTCACCAAACACCCAAGTCCTCACCAAAGCAAGGGAGAGTGGGACTCTATTCATCTCCATTATGAAATAAAATAATTTTCAGAACCCAGCAGACTTTCTCTTACCTCTCAGTCTCCAGTACTGAGAAGCTGAGAGTTTATCCAAGTACTAGCAAAAAAGACTGGGATTGTCACTACCTTAGAACAACCCTAACTCCTCCCCAGGAGCTAGCAGACAACTTGCTCCCCCATTAAAAATCAAGAAATAGAAGAACGGGTCACTGTTGAGCAAGAATCACCCAACTCTGCCACAAACACCTTTCACTCTCCTGGGATTAAAATGCAGAACTGTCAAGGGAAAAGAGAGCACTTTCTTGGCTGAATCTTGGACTTACTGCTACACCTCATTCCATATCCTATATTCCCTGTCAGGAGTAAGATCATTTTAGTTTAAGGTCGCCCAATAAGTAAGATTCCTACGACTGTTCTCTGTCCACTGATAATTACGTTCCATTTTGCATTCACATTCGCACCTTTGCTCAGAGCTCAAAATGTTATTTCATTCTCCTTGGAAAGCTCTTTGCATTTGCAAATAGACAAGATAATCCATGACCTTTTAATACAGACAGTTATCTTACTGAACAGTTACTGAACATTATAAATAGCATTGCCTAAATTGTTGCTGCTTGAGTTCTATTTCATCTTGGATTTCTTTGTGTCCAGAGTTATGTAAAAGTGTACTGCAACCAATGTAACACAGGCATACTGAAGTGGTTTTTAAAATGATAATGGAAATGCGTAGGCACAGATATGGATACACAAATCCTATGGGTGTTCAGAATGAGTACGAAGGGCAGAATTCTGTAATTTGCAAATAACAGCCTTGGGAAGTTATTAACCCTTTATCAGCTAAATAAGCTTGATTGCTAGTCCTGAGGCAAAGCTGCCAAGGGTCCTCCTCCAGTTCAAGAACCCCTCTCCACCATCCATCCCCTCCTAATACCAACTCTTTGTATGTATCCTAAATCCTTGAACAATGAACTTACTGGAGACTCACAGACTACCTTTAGGTAATTTCACCAGAATAAAAACTGTGCTTTCCTACTAGCTCCCTAGTTTATTTCAACAGTCAAAATTACTGAAAATCTACTCGCTGCAAGTCTCCTCTAAGTGCTGGTACAGAATACAAAGAACAGCTAATTTTCTATTACCAATCATCTACTGAGGGAATGACAAGGTATAAGACATTCCTGCCTGCCTTCACAGACATCTCCATAGTGAAATTAATTATTCTTTTTTTTTTTTTTAAGATTTTATTTATTTGACAGAGAGATCATGAGTACGCAGAGAAGCAGGCAGAGAGGGGGGAAGCAGGCTCCCCGCTGAGAATAGAGCCCAATACGGGGCTCAATCCCAGGACCCTGAGATCACAACCCGAGCTGAAGGCAGAGGCTCAACCCCCTGAGCCACCCAGGTGCCCCGAAATTAATTATTCTTCATAAATTTGTCAAAAAATTCCATTTCTTTTTTAATCTAAACCTGTAAAGTGGGTTAACTATCTCCTAAATTGAGGTTCAGACAAGGTTAGTTACTTACCCAAAGTCATTGAGCCATTCAGTAGGAGACACTCCAACCCCTCTGATTTCTCATCTTGGCATCTTCCATCGATGCAAAAAGCAGGATGAAAACACTCTGGTCATGTAAAAGGAATGACAAAGCAGGTCGGGGTGCCAACTCCCAATAGACTGCCATAGGGAGAATTAAATCTGAATGGGGGAGGGAGGTGGTGGTAATCAGGGAAAGCTATAGGAAGAAATGGCCTGGTCTCTGAGCATGAGTAATATTTGGTAGGTGGAAACAGAAGGTGGGAGATGGCATGTCAAGTTGAAGGAACAGCATGAGCAAAATCCTGCAAGTAGAAGTATGATACAAGTCTGGGGAGCTCTGAGTAGTATCAAACATTAGAAGGATGGGGTGGATGGTCCAAAAAGTTGGGGACCAGACTGTGGATGGCAATGCATTATATGCCCAAGGATTTATCTAGAGATTATGTAAAGCCACTAAACTCTTAAGGAGGGTAACCCTGACTGTAATAGGGTCAGTGTTACAAGCATTTAACGAACAGAGTATCATCTCACTCTCAAGATCTTAGAACTGTTTACTTATTCATTTTCCATAAGCAATTATTTTGAACCTCCTCACTCAGGAGCAAGAAGTTCAATCACATCCTCAATTTGAGCTAGGCCATCACTTCATTTAGAATAGAGTACCTCAATGCATTCTTTTCCCAATCAAATGATTTCCATAAATCCCAATCTTGCAAGGGAAGTAGGTGTCAAAGCATTTTCTCTATGCTTTTTCCACTTGGATCTTTATGAGCTAGCCTGTCAGTTAATCCTCACCACACACATTTGCAGTTTGAAAAGAACCACAATACAGAAACCCTGGGCTTATTCACTACTCTGTAAACTTTCTGTTTCAGCAATACAAGCTGCAGATGCTGCCTCATTGCTATTACTCATAACCGAGTAACTTGTCTCACAGATTCTGGGAAAGCTTTTGTATGAACAATACCAATTGTTTTCCTTGGGTGGGATAAACACGTGTATTCCAAATTTAATTGTTTTCTCTTGTGCTCAAAAAGATAAACCTACTTTGTTATCAACTTTTATTTCTAAGTTTTAGCAAAATTGTTTTTTTCTACTTTTTTCCTCTATCATAGTAGAGAGAAAAGGTTGACTCTAGGGAGAATACAGTAGATATGAAACTGGGGTTTTTTCTGCCACAACATTGAGTGTAATTTTATTCAGCCCTTGGGATCAGGCTCAACTGAACAAAAACAGAAGTTCTCAAAATGTACCTGGCTAGATCAGAAAAGATAAAATCGAAAGTTCAAGGAGCCATGCACCTTCGTTTACCATCATGGCTCTAATTTAATAGGGCAGAAAGTTTAACATTTAGAACATTTTTCATCCTCCTCCCCAAGTGTAGAAAAGGGAATTGTACAGTAAGATTCTTTTATAATTCTACAATCTGTAACAATTTCTCATTATTTAAAAGGACCTACACTTCAAGGCAGGCACATAATTTATCAGCACACACACATTACTGAAAGCTAGGGAGTTTGATGCAATTTGTTTCTCCAATAATAAAACCTCTTCAAACTAATCTGTCTATTTCCAGGATATCCAGATGGAGCTGCCCAAGAGGGAACTGGAAATAGAGGTTCAGAGAACTTAAGTTCTGAAATTTGAATCTCAAGTATATTAGAGATGACTAAATACATAGATCAGTGGTTCTCAAACTTGAGCAAGCATCAGTCACCCAGAGAGGTTCTGAAGTGTGGGGCTCATCTCCAGAATTTGTTTAGTAGGCCCACATTTTTAACAAGCTCCCAAAAAATGTTGACAACCACTGGAGCCTACAGCAAAGCCTGACCTCATGACGCTGAGACCTAAGCCAAAACCAAGTCCGACTGCACTCCAATACTAAAAATAAACTTTATGTACATTCACGGTACCACTATTGCCATTCACAGTGCATTAGAAAATTGCCACATCATGTATCAGTTGGAAGAGTTCCCTTTATGGTGACCTGCCCTAAGAACTCCCCTAAACTAGTTATATTTACAGCCCTTTTTTCTCAATATTCACCTTCACCAGCCCTCCTGAATTGAGGGACCCGATCCTCTGCCATGTCTTTTGTCACAATTGTCATCTGGTGTCATAGGAATGGAGTCATAGGTCCTATGTGCATAAAGGACCTCTGGGAATCATTTGGTACAATACCTATACACATATAGATAATACCCTCATTTTACATGGGGCAACAGGAAGGTTAATACAAACTGCTGAAAACTGAACAAAGCTTGAGGTTTCCTGATCTTTCCACATCATGTAGGAGACTTAATCTCAATTACACATGAACAAAATTGTTATGAGACCTTTAAAATCCAAATCACTCTAGTTTGGTGAAGTCCATAGGAAAACAAGATTAAACATACATACAGAAATTAGAAAATGTCTGCCACACCTGGGTGGCTCAACTGGTTAAGCATTTGCCTTTGGCTCAGGTCATGATCCCAGGGTCTTGAGACTGAGGCCATCAGGTTCCCTGCTGGCAGTGAGCTAGCTTCTCCTTCTCCTCCCAGCTTGTGCTACCTCTCTCAAATTAATTTTAAAAATCTAAAACAAGGGGCACCTGGGTGGCTCAGTGGGTTAAGCCACTGCCTTCGGCTCGGGTCATGATCTCAGGGTCCTGGGATAGAGTCCCACATGGGGCTCTGTGCTCGGCAGGGAGCCTGCTTCCTCCTCTCGCTCTCTGCCTACTTGTGATCTCTGTCAAATAAATAAATAAAATCTTAAAAAAAAAAACAACCTAAAACAAAAAAAATGTTAAAAAAGAAAATAGGCAGTGCTTTCCTCAATTCAAAACACATTTATGAAGGGGCACCTGGGTGGCTCAGAGGGTTAAGCCTCTGCCTTCGGCTCAGGTCATGATCTCAGGGTCTTGGGATCTATGCTCTATGTTCAGCAGGGAGCCTGCTTCCTCCTCTCTGTCTACTTGTGATCTCTGTCAAATAAATTTTTTTTTAAAAAAATTATGAAATACTTATGGGGTGCCTGGGTGGCTCAGTGGGTTAAGCCTCTGCCTTCAGCTTGCATCATGATCTCAGGGTCCTGGGATCAAGTCCTGTGTTGGGCTCTCTGCTTGGTGGGGAGCCTGTTTGCCCCTCTCTGCCTGCCTCCCTGCCTACTTGTGATCTCTGTCAGATAAATAAAACCTTTAAAAAAATAAATAAAAGAAATACTTATTATGTGCCAGGACCCAGGAGGACATACTAAGAGTTTTTTAACCCCAGATCTAATGTGAAGATCAAGTTTTTAAAAATTGTGAACACACCTGTAGTGGGAACAGGCATAAGGGATTTATTCTACCATTCCAAACCATAATTTCTCTTCTCTGATTCCAAGCACTTCCATTCATTCCTCTCCATAAATTACTTTTATCAGGGAAGGTTCACCTATGACACTCAAGGTGAACAAAGGACTATCAGGAATTCACCAACTTTTTAAAGTACAGGTATTTCAGGGAAAGATACAAGTACAAAGGAACTGGGGAAAGCAAGCAATTCCAAGAACCAAAATTTTCCCCAAGAGCCAGAGCAACATACAGGAAAACCGTAACAGGAAATGATAGGGAAAACAATTTAGTAGGAACCAAACAGAGTGCTTTAAATCATCTATTTTTAAATAGTACTCTTCAAAG
This sequence comes from Mustela erminea, assembly GCF_009829155.1. NCBI lineage: Eukaryota > Metazoa > Chordata > Mammalia > Carnivora > Mustelidae > Mustela > Mustela erminea. The sequence goes on from NC_045628.1 coordinate 77,642,949, forward strand.
GCAAGTTTTTTAACCTCACAACACAGCTATTTAAGGCAGGATACAATTCTAAGACTCAACTTTCCCTAAGCTTAAATGCAATGCAACAGATAACGTATTTTAAAAATTCTTTTCTCTTTGGGATTTGGAGAGACTATTTTCCAACCACAAATATTTTTAAAGTAATATCTGGCAGTTTTCTAACCAACGGAGTATATTCTTTTCTATGATAAACCATCTCCAATCTTTCAGCAAGAAAAAAGCCACTAAGTTTGAATAAAGACATCACCCAAAGAATTAGGACACAAAGTTTGCTTTAAATACTTTTTCGGGAAAAGATACTACACTTCTACTCAATTAAGAGAAACAATTTTACAGTCTTGAGGTCTTTTATTTTCTTTTTATTTATCATGCCATGAATTCATAGGGAATGGGTTCCAGCAGTTCGGGCTCTTTTCCATTGGTTCTCACGAAATGTGCTTCTCTGGGTGGAGCAGGCTATTGAAAATAAAAAAAACAAAAAGAAAAAACCAAGGGAACAATTATATCAGGGACGTGTTCAGTTTTGAACTGTTCTCAGAAACAAAGAAATAAAATACTCAATTCATTCGCTTTCGTATGAAAACTACTGAGCAAGTTTTAAATTTCCGAAGATTAATAGCAAAAACCATCTTGTCAAGCACTTACCTGACGCTTCAGCTGAACCCAAGTACCTTTCTCTTTGGCTTCCTTCTTTTTCTGATCATTTTCCTTTACCCGCTTCAGGAAGCTATCTCGGCTCTTTGAATGTTTAATATGCTCAATGCGGACATTAATTCTCTTGGCAAGAATCTTGCCCCTGGGGAGAATCAACATTACTATAAATGCTTCAGCAAAAATTTAACAAAGTCCGATTTTATTTAACAATTTCATTTATTAAATAAACCATAAACCTTTTACCTACAAATAGGATTACACAGCAAGGTGATGGCTAATTTATAATCATTAATTGTGCTAGAAGAAACCTTGAAGCAAACACCTCCACTTTTTTTCCTTTTTTTAAAAATTATTATTATTTTTTTATTTGACAGACGGAGATCACAAGCAGACAGAGAGGCAGGCAGAGAGAGAGGGAAGCAGGCTCCCAGCTGAGCAGAGAGAGCCTGATGTGGGGCTCGATCCCAGGACCCTGGGATCATGACCTGAGCCAAAGGCAGAGGCTTTAACCCACTGAGCCACCCAGGTGCCCCCTTTTTTTTTCCTTTTTAAACATTTATTCGCTGGGGTGCCTGGGTGGCTCAGCCGTTGAGCATCCCACTCTCAGGTTACCATCCCAGCGTCATGGGACTGAGCCATTTTCGGGATCTAGTACACTCAGCAGGGTGTCTGCTAGAGATTCTTTCTCTTTTCTCCCTCTGCCCCTCCCCACGCTGCTCACGTTCTCTCTAAAAATAAAAGGTTTATTGGGGGCAGGGGGAGTCTTAAGCAGACTCCATGCTGATTGTGGAGACTGACTCGGGGCTCCATCCCACAAGCCAAGCCAAAACCAAGAGTTAGATACTTAATGGACTGTGCCACCCACACATCACCAAACACCTCCACTTTCAAGCCTCCTCTTTTTTAAAAAAGATTTTATTTATGTATTTGACAGATCACAAAGTAGGCCAGGGCAGGGGCAGGCTCCCTTCTGAGCAGAGAGGCCGATGCAAGGCTCATGATCCCAGGACTCTGGGATCATGACCTGAGCCAAAGGCAGAGGCTTTAACCCACTGAGCCACCCAGGCGCCCCTCAAGCCTCCTTTTGATGAGGTGACAGACCTTGAAATACCATAAGCCAAAACCAAATCAGTAACTGAATTTACTACTTACACTTCTTTTTATATTTTGAAAACTAGAACTGCTTAACACTAAACCCTAATAAAACTTTCCATTAAGAGTCTAGATCAATGTGTTTCCTCTGACAGGATACAAGGCAAACACCCAGTTTGCTTGAGTTTTAAAAGGATGTTTCCTTTGCCCCGCTTGAATGACCAATAAAGACATAAGTCCAATTGGCAAAGTGAAAAGGGGGTATGAGGGAATACTAATCTGCTAAAAAGAACTCTGACATTACTTACTTAACTTGTTTGTTTACAACAATACCAACAGCATGCTGAGTAACATTGTAGACTCTTCCAGTTTTGCCATGGTAACATTTGTGGGGCATTCCCTTTTGAACAGTGCCCATTCCCTGTTAAGAAAGGAGATTAAAGTTATGCCAGCATTTCCCCTTCCTTTTACATCCTGACTCTTATTAAAGTAACTAAGATACTCTAAAATTTTTTTCTTCCAAATGGCAACTCAAGAGCTTTCAGAGCCGGTGAAATGTGTTTTTCACACTGCTTCAAGCAATCAAAAAGACAATCATCATTAAGCTCCAGAGTACCAGGATACATTTAAAAAAGTCACAAAAGAACTTTTACTGTTTATTTTAAAAAATAACAATCTCCATCTCTGTCTCCATCAACAATTACATTTTGCACCAAAGTATTATCCCTTTCTTTTATCAACAAACTCCTTTTTCACAACCCAATAACAAACAAGTTAGGAGAAAATTCTTAGATTCTGGAATAGCACTTCAGAGACTGGTTTCTGAATTAAATGAGCCATTCTACACTTAAGAGCTCTTATTCAGACCAAAGATTTTTCCCTATTCAGGAGAATAAAAAGCCAACAGATGCAACATACATTTGAATTCCAATATTAGATTAAACTTTTCTACCTTCTAATATTATTCTGTAGGTTATTCACCTAATTTTAGAATTTACCTTGATGTCCACAATATCACCTTTCTTGTAGATTCGCATATATGTGGCCAAAGGAACAACTCCTGCACCGAAAAAAATCAGTATCGTCAGTATAAAGATTGAAGTCTACCTTAAAAAAAAAAGTAAGCTTACTAGCTTTCAACATATTTTATCTTTGAAGTTTTATTTTTAAATCTTGTTTGTAAGAAACTACTATATGAAATTTATGCTTTTTATTTATTACAAAAACATGTTAGGTGCTGGTTAATTACTGCCATCTAGTTAAGAATGCATTGTACCAATGTATGCCATGTTTGCTCTCACAGGAAGGTAAATTTACTTACCATGTTTTCTAAAAGGCCTAGAGAACATGTACCGGGTACCTCTCCTCTTTCCCTTTGTGTTGGTCATTTTGGCAAATTACTGAAAACAAAGTATAAAACAGTCAAATGCAAACGCAAAACTGACATTTGTCTTTTTTTTTTTTAAGATTTTATTTATTATTTATTTGATAGTAGGCAGAGAGGCGGGCAGAGAGAGGGGGGAAGCAGGCTCCCCAATGAACAGAGAGCCTGGTGCGGGGCTCCATCCCAGGACCCTGGGATCACGATCTGAGCCAAAGGTAGAGGCTTTAACCCACTGAGCCACCCAGGCACCCCTCAGCCCTGCATTTTTTTTAAGGTTTTCTTTATTTATTTTACAGAGATCACAAGTAGTCAGAGAGGCAGGCAGAGAGAGAGAGGGGGAAGCAGGCTCCCCGCTGAGCAGAGAGCCCGCCGCGGGGCTCGATCCCAAGACCCTGAGATCATGACCCAAGCCGAAGGCAGAGGCCCAACCATTAAACCCCTTCTCTTACTGACTTTTTCTTCTTTTTTGGTGACAGTGTATCTTACACAACCATCTGTTAACTGTCACGAATCCAAATCACTTCCTATTTATTACTGACTACTTACCCCATCACTCACTAATAAACATATGTAGAGTTGAAGGGGAAAAACACAGGCTTTATAACTTCTGACCTAATTCTGACTGAGATTCTGCCACTTGCTCCCCTGGGAAATTTATATTTAAACACCGATCCTCATCTGCAAAATGGGCATTCACGAAGTTCTAGCCTATTTGCTTAACCACAGTAAGTTCATTATCATTATCTAAGAATTCACATACAGGCATTTCACATGGAATCTTTCACTATTTCTCAAAAGTCTGAAACAACAGGTTTTATTGCTCTAGGTCATTCAAGGGCAGAACTACCATTACTGAAAATTACTTCTACCACAGGTTTGTGGTATGTAAATCAGGCTTAACCGGACTGGATTGTAACATAATTCAGTTTCTTATTAACAGTTCTTTTTTTAAAGATTTATTTGAGGGAGAATGAGAGAGCACACAAGAAGGGGGAACAGCAGAGGGAGGAGAAGCCCTGAGTTACCAAGGTACCCTTTTATCAACATTTCTTAAAGAGAGACTCCAAAGTACCTTAGTCATTAGCTTGAGAGGTGTGGAAACACAATGTTTCACCTAACTCACGAAAGCCAAATCATTGATGCAACAAACGCTTCTATTACTTTTTTAAAAAGATAACTAAGCATCTATCAAGTGCCAGATATTCTACTTTGATCCGCACATTCTCTACATTTGTGTCAACTCGTACCAAAGTGTCAAGTTCATAAACAAGGAGAGATACTCTGCAGGCTCAAATCACTAGTAATAATTAACGCAGGACACAGCAATGCTGTAGATTCTGTAACAGGACCCACTGCAAAATGCAACCGGCAGTCTGCTCAACTCTGGTAGCTACCACTTACAGAAGCGGGGGGAGGGGTGAAGAAAAAAAAAAAAAAAAGGAAAGAAAAGGATGATTAAGGGGTAATTCAAGGGCTTTCTCCCTAAGATTCCAAATGAAATCCTAGCTATTCACATGCCACCCCAGCGTTAACAAAACCGTATTCGTGGCAACATGGAAGCGCCTGAAAGCACTTTCCGTTTCTCCAAATGCGATCTGGGACCCCCACTTTAAACGGGATTAATTTCACACACTGAAGCCAAGTGGTCTACAGCTCTTATCATGAAAGGCATCCTCTCTGTTCTGGGACCACGAGCCCAGGTTTTCAAACCCCAGGCCTCATCGGAGGTTAAAGTCCATGTCTTTACACCCGTAAAATCATTCCTATCACCCCATAAGCCCCTATCCAACAGCATCACAAGTTTAGACTTTACAAGACTAGCAAAAACACCATACTAAAGAGTTCGAAAAGCACTGGGCCATGCGGCTGCACAAAGCCTGTCCGAAGACCTAGAACACTGAGGCTCAAGCCATGGGGACACAGGAAAAACAAATTCTTTCTCAGACTGACCCGCACTGCCTCACCCCAGTGACTCGGCTTCGCTTTTCTCGGGTCTCTCCCTTCTTAGGGCCACGGCCTTGGCGTCCGGTCCTCAGCCCCCGGCCGACGCCCGGCGCATGCCACTCCTGTTCTGGACGAACATAGCTCCACCACCCAGGTCAGTGGGCCCCGGACAGACTAGACCGTCTTTCTAGGACCTGAATGCACGACCGCAGCGGCCTCAGGATCAGTACTCGAGTCTGTGGGACACGCGGCACCAGGAGCCACGCGCTGATCCTACCTGGAAGATGGCGGTTCCGGCCGAAAGGAAGGAGGAGGGGCCGCAGCTCGCGCCTTACGAGGGCCTCCGGGCTGCCCGGAGCACTGCCTGAAAGAAATGCCAGGGTAAAAGCAACTCTTCTGGGAAAGGGGATCTTCTCAGGGAACAATAGGAGGCTGGCAGAATATTTTTCTTTCTTGTGAAAAAAAGGCTATAAGCCAACTCAAGCTGACACTTGGGTCTTTCCGGACAGCCCGGAAAGGGGCCTTGAAGGGCGTCCATGAGGACGTCCACGACCCAAGCGTGCTGACGTTCGCCTTTGCGTCGAGCCTTCGCCGGAAGCGCGCTTGTGTCGGTGTCTCTGGGCACCAGGGAGAGGTTGGTGTGACGGCATCTAATCATTTTGCGGGGCTTCTAACTGCTCTGTTTGTTTGCAGAAATGATTACGTGGGCACAAAAGAGAAATTGTAATTAGGCAAGCATATTATCCAGTTTCTGTGTCTTTCAAAAGCTTTTTTTCCCGGTGAGCCAAGATATACCACGCTCTTGCTAGTGTGTGCGTAAATGTTATATCGCTTTGAAAGCAGTTTGGCAAACAAAGTAAAACTGCAGATTTTTAAATACTGTACCCTAGTATTTTGCTTCTAAGTGTATATCTGGTAGAAACTTTGACAGGGAAATCAGGATATGCTAACACCACTGTCAGTAAAAGCAGAAAATTAGCACTATCCGCCCAAGAGAATACTGTAATGAGATGTTCTTATGAAGGGATATGTCAGTAAATCAGTACTAGACCCAGAAATTTGAGACAAAAAGAGGAAGGCGTAGAACGTACATAGTATGACAATCTATATACATAGAATTTTATTTTTATTTTTTTTAATGCTGTGGGTTTTTTAAAAATTTTTTAAAGATTTTATTTATTTGACAGAGAGATCACAAGCAGGCAGGGAGGCAGGAAGCGGGCTCTGCAGAGAGCCCGATGCGGGGCTCGATCCCAGGACGCTGGGATCATGACCTGAGCGGAAGGCAGAGGCTTTAACCCACTGAGCCACTATACATAGAATTTTAATACTTGTGAAACAGTACCATATGTTGTTTAGGTGTGTGTGCATACGTAGTGGAAGCAGTCAAGAAATAAAAGAGGATAAAAATCGAATTTAGGAATCTATTTCACGTCCACTAGAGAAGGAACTATAAGAGAGGTTTTCACTATCTTGACCGTTAGTAAGCTGAGTATTGGGAAATATAGGTAGCCCTTGTTTTATTCACTTTTTTGATATGTATTTCTTTTAAAGATTTTATCTATTTATTTGTCAGAAACAGCACAAACGAGGGAGCGGCAGGCAGGAGAAGCAGGCTACCTGCTGAGCAAGGAGTCCGATGTGGGATTTGATCCCAGGGCCCTAGGATCATGACCCGAGCCACCCAGGCATTCCGATTTGTATTTTTAGAAGCGTGTTTTTAGAGTAGTGTTAGATATATTTTTTTAAATTTTTGAGAAAATAGTAACAATTTCTGTATATCTGGTATCCAGTTTCCCCTATTAACATTTTATGTTAGTATGGGATATTTGTTACTGTTAGTGGACCAATTTTTTACATTATTGATAACTAAAATCCATTGTTTATTCAGATTTCCTTCATTTATTCAGACATCCTAATATTCTTTTTCTGTTAAGATTCCATCCAGAATACCACATTATATGTAATTACCATGTCTTCTTGTGCTGTGGCGCTTCCTCAGACTTGCCTTGTTTTTGCTAAGCTTGACAGTTTGAGGAGTACTGGTCAGGTATTTCACAGCATGCCCCAATACTGGAATTTGTCTGATGCTTTTCTCATTGGATTATTTTTATGACGTATTTTCTAAAAGTCAGCTAAGCAACAAAAATCTTAATCTGTTTGAATTTAAATAATATCACTCCACTGATGTTTCACGTTTATTTGACTTACTCTCCTGATGCATTTGGATTTGTAATTTCTAAAAACTGCATAGGCTCCAGAATTTTGATTTTTATATATCCTGTGACTGTAGTCTTTAGCCTTGAGCTCACTTTCTCAAGAACTTGAGAAATCAGGAGCCAGTCTTCATCAATTCCTTTTAGTACATTGACTCCTCTTCCTTAACTGTAACTAATAATTCCCTTTAGCTTCTATATTCTTCTTTATCTGGCTTAATTTTTCATAGCCATTATTACAGTCACTCCATCTCAACTAACTCAAGTCAGTCTTCCCTATCACTCTCCTAACGAATGTACCACCTGAGGTAAAAGCAACCTCTGTTTTCTTCCACACATAGTTTCAAGAATTAAGATATGTCACATAAAAATCAAGATTTCTGGCTCCTCTTGAAAAAGGATGTGGCGACATACATGGGATTGATAGTTTGGGTGGTAGCAATCCAGTGGTCATCTCATTTAGATTGGATATATATTCTTGAGTTTCATCACCACTGAGCCTACTTCACTTGTTTCCTTGTCTTGCCCCTGTGGCATTTGAGCTGTAAACCCCTGCCACATTCATGCTCAACAATTCTCAAGTGGCGCCTAATATCCCCCCTGCAGTTCCCAAGTTAGTTTACTTACCTACTCTTGGTAAAGTTTATCTCACATTTTTTTCTTCAATAACCAAATCTTCCATTCCTTTTCTTCACCTTTTTATCAGCTGATAATTGCTTCACTTTTATCCCTGTATGAACTTGTTTTTCCCTTTCCACCCAAAACCCACAACTCTCTCCTTCCACCTTCCTGGCTCTACTTGACCTCATCTTTCCTTCTACTCTGCTCCATATTTTCTTCCACCAACCTTTTTAAAAAAAGAATCATTTGAAATGGCTGTTTCTGTACAACAAAAACTGTCCGATTTCAGCAAGGTCGTATGGCTAATCTAATACATGAACAGTACTATTTCTTATCTCCTGTTGTGTTTTCACTTTAATCTGATTTCTGCCCTGGTTGTGCCACTAAAGCTGCTTCCACGTTACCTAAACCAGAAGGTGTTCTCTCTTCATGTCTTTGTTCACCTCTCAGAGCCTTTGGCCATTCCCTCCTTGAAACACTATCCTTTCTAACCACTTCACAGCCTATTTTGCTGGTTTTCTTTACTCTTCTTGTCTTCTAAATAATGGGCTACCTCAGGACTTGGAACTAGTTCCCCTGCTCTTCTGTTTCTCCATTCTCTTCTTGGGGAATTCTATGTATACCTATAATTTTAAATGTTGTCTTTATCCTGCTTACTACCAGATGTATTTTTTAAATTCAGGACTTTTCTCAAAACTATTCAGAGTAACAACTATTCTTGGGTACCCTTCAATATCTCAAAGTTAGTGTCCCCAATAAAACTTATGATTTCCACTCCCATACTGGTTTTCAGTCCAGTGTTTCCCATGTCAGTAAATAACATAAACCAGAATCCTTGGTTTCTTTTTTTTTTAAAGATTTTATTTATTTATTTGACAGAGAGAGATCACAAGTAGGCAGAGAGGCAGGCAGAGAGAGAGAGAGAGGGAAGTAGGCTCCCCGCTGAGCAGAGAGCCCGATGCGGGCCTTGATCCTAGGACTCTGAGATCATGACCTGAGCCGAAGGCAGCGGCTTAACCCACTGAGCCACCCAGGCACCCCCTTGGTTTCATTTTTAAGTTTTCCTTCCCCCACCATATCCAGTCCATCAGCAAATTTTGTCCCAATTCCACCTGCAAATTGTATTTACAGATGGCCTGCCTCTTTCCATCTCTGCCAGCACCACTAGAATCTTGCTCGAACTAGCAATGGACCCATTAAGGTCACCTTTTTCTCTCTTCCTTCTGCTCTGTGCATTTTCTACATAGTAGCCAAAACATAAGGAATAATGTGGAGGACATTAGGAGAAGGAAAGGAAAAGTGAATTGGGGGAAATCAGAGGGAGAGACAAACCATGAAAGACTGTGGACTCTGAGAAACAAACTGAGGGTTTTGGGGGGTATAGGTGAGCCTGTGGTGGGTATTAAGGAGGGCACATATTGCATGGAGCATTGGGTGTGGTGCATGAACAATGAATCTTGGAACACTGAAAAAATAAATTAAAAAAAAAAAGAAATGTAAACCTGATTGTGTCATGACTTTGCTTAAAGTCTTCCAGAGACTTTCTCTTAACAGTAAAGTCTAAGTTCATTACCTTGGTTTACAAGGTCCTGCATAAACCAGTTCCTGGTTATCTTCTCAGGTTCACTTGGTTCCTGCCCCAATTCACTGTAGTTGCCACTGCCTTCTGTGTAGTTTCCTGACCCTGGCCAGGTCTTTCTAACCTCAAGGGCTTTGTGCCTCCTCTTCCCTTGCCTTTCAGATGGCTCATTCTTTCTCATCGTTTTGTTTCCTAAACATTAACATCCTACATTGCTTTATATCTCTACATGGTTAGGAATTTAGAAAGATACTTAGGTTATAAAGCAAATCCAAATGTGACCAAAATATTTGCAATTACTTCTATTTTAGGTAACTTAAAAAAAAAACTTTGTCCTAAGAAAAATTCAATTCTAAGTCAGTAGTTCTGTTTTTTAGCATATTCCTTTATTTACCCACTCATCAGTTGGTCCAGACTAAGTGTAACTAAAATCATATTACTTTTAGCCTAAGAAAATTATAATTAAGAAAATAAAAATAATAGTAAAACAAATCCAGAATTAAATGTGTCCTTGCTGTGACCCATCATTTTAGACTTTGTACATTGTTTTTTTTTGTACTTTGTTCTTGACTTAAGTGAATATAAGTAAATATTTGAAGCCTAGTATGATGTGTATATATGTGTGTATACATGCATATACATGGACATGTGTATATACATACATATACATAGACGTGTATGTATGTATGTATGTATACATGAGACATATTTTAATTATACACACTAAAATGTACAGATCCTAACCACAACATTTCTTTCTTTTTTTTTTTTTTAAAGATTTTATTTATTTATTTTACAGAGAGACAGATCACAAGTAGTTAGGCAGGCAGAGAGAGAGAAGCAGGCTCCCTGCCGAGCAGAGAGCCCTATGTGGGACTCGATCCCAGGACGTCAGGATCACGACCCAAGCTGAAGGCAGAGGCTTTAACCCACCGAGCCACCCAGGCTCCCCTAAACATTTTTTTCTAAAAATTTTATGTATTTGTCAGAGAGAGAGAAAGCACACAAGCAGGAGAAGCAGCAGGCAGAGGAAGAAGCAGCCTCCTGGCTGGGCAAGGAGTCTGATGCAGGACTCCATCCCAGGACCCTGGGATCATGATGACCTAAACCAAAGGCAGACTCTTAACCAACTGAGCCACCCCGACATCCCCAAGTGGATAATTTTTGACTAACGTTTATAATTTTGTAACCAGTATTTCCAACAAAGGTATAGAGCATTGTCATCCCTATGGAAAATTCCCTGATTCTCCTTTCCAACCTTTTCAACGGGTCCTCTTCCTCACCAGAACTGCCCAGTATTTTGATTTCTATAATTGTGGATTTATTTTGCCTATTCTTAAGTTTCATATAAATGGTACCTTACAGTGTGTACTCTTGTTTGTATGGCTCTTTTTGTTTAGCCTGTTTTTAAGATTCCATCATGTCATAGGTACCAATAGTTCAATTCCTTTTTAATGCTAAGTAGTATTCCACTATGTGAATATACTACAAATTATGTATACATTCTTCTCTTCATGGAAATTGGGTTGTTTGCAATTTTTTGATACTATGAATGAAACTGTCATAAACATTTTGTGAATATGTTATAATCTGTTGGGAAAATATCCAGATTTTACATTGCTTAACCATAAGGTAGGTGTGTGTCTAACTTCATAAAAAATTACCAAATGGATTTTCAAAGTAAACCCCCCATTATAGTACCATTTTCCTCTAAAGAGAGTAAGGCATTTTACTACAGGCTTTTAAAATCGGTTTGTGTACCTATCTCTTATCATACACGTCTGAAAACCAGAGTGGTTCCCTGACTCTCTAATAGTCAGTTTGTCTCTACTTTGAGATCATTAGTGTAAAAAGAATAAGAAAAGCATTGAAACTTAAAAAGAAAAATTGTGAAGTAAATGTGGTTAGAAGGAAAACTCAAAATTCATTCAATATTTATTAGCGTCTAGATTACATCAGGTTACTGCCCTGAGTGATGAGACTATAAATATGAATAAAACATGACCCTCACCCTCAAGGACTCCACAAAGAGTTTGGTGGAAGACAGAAGTGAGTGCATTCCAATATTCTAAATGGTATAATAGAGGACACTGAACATGAACAGGATGGCCATTCCACGGGTGATGCCATGCACCTATCTTAGAGGAAGGGAATGGATGAGAGACGAACCCCTGGACAGAAAAGAAGTTTCCCTGAGAGGTTGAACTTGATGAAAGAGTAGCTCTTTGACCATAGAGCAAGTAGTAAGAGTAATTTAGGCAAAAATATTTTAGGCAGAGGGTATTTTAACTTCTATTAGAGCACAGAGGTGAATGACAATTTTAAAAACTCAGAAAAATGAAAGTCATCCAGTAGCTTTAGAAAATAAGGTCAACAAATGAATAGGAATGTGACTTATTAAAATGAGGGAAATTAATACTTTTGTATCAGGCTTGAATAAAATACTAAACAAAACCCATAACTTTTGGTTATTAAACTAAAGTCACATCTCTATTTCTATTTTCGTGTTTCCTCCTGTGAAGGGAGGGATTTTAATAAGGTATATGTTTTGTTCTATTTTGGTTTTCAGAGGACATTGGCAGTTTAGCTCCAGCAGGACAGATTTTCTAAACTAGAAGGAAACCTGGATCCATCCTCTCTGTGTGAGGCTGTGGTGGGGAACTCCATAGGAGTATCAATCAGCTCCTTTGGATGTGCCCTTTGTCTTGGTAGACTGGTAGGAGAACAATTTCAAATGAGAACTGATTAGGAATTTCTAGTGTAGAAAGTCTATAATGAGAATTCTTGTCTCCAGGGAAATGTCATTGTAATGATAAGTAATGGGGACTGAAATACTATGAATAATTGAAAAACATAGTGAAGAATAATTACATAAAATAATCTTTTTTCCATAAAAATTTTCATTTGAGATCCTCAGAAGCCAGGGGCGGGGTAATGAACAAGATAAAATCCATTTTTTTAATCAAAGAGGGAAAGATTGCACTCTTCCACAGCTTGATTTTCTACCTGAAAATAGTGAAGCATAAACAGACTTGTGACCATGTGAGTGGATGTTCACATAGAATCTCAGCTCCCTAAACAATGGCCTCATTGTCTGCATCCAGATTTTTCTGTTCCCAAATCCTGCTTTTTCCTCCAGCTTCTAAAATATCTTCAACACTCTTAGATGTTAAGGCCAGTGCAGCCTGTGGAAGAACCTAGTCAAATATCAAGTGTGCAGACAGGAAAGTGTTGCAGTGCAGGTTGGCAAAGCCATTGCAGTGATTTATGGAAGCCCAATTATGTTAAGACTGTAAAACACAATTTGGAAAAGTGAAAACAGATACAATGTAGAGTTTTGTGGTAGGTAAAAAACATCTGGTGGACTGTTGAACTTGTAGTAAATTCAGGGAGACTGATCAGTTGGGGTCAACAAATCCTTACTCTGAATGATTACTCCATCCCTTGGAGCTGTCCACATCTCTTCACGGCAAACATATTTTGTTTTTGTAACGAATGAGGAGGTTCATGCTCTATTCCCGCACACATGCTTCATAATGATTTAGAGATGAGGGCTGACAAATAAATTTCATGTCTTTTGTTAGCTCTGATTGATTTATTGATTGATTATGGCTACCTGGACCTGAGTTAAGATGTTTCTGAGGCCAGTTTCAGGCTTACTGAACAGCAAAGATTATTAATGTCCAATGGGGGATCACTGAAGAAAAAGACCTCCTATGCCATGTCCTTGTTACCTCTGGCTTAAAAAACTGGTAGTAAGAGAAGTAGTTCACTGACAGATTCCAGGGCTGGCCCAGACATGGAAACAGGCTAGAAGATAGTGTGGGGATGTGGCTTATTATGGGGGAGGGGTGGGCACATTGCAAGAGGGTCCCTAAATCAAAGCTAGAAAGAAGATACCTTTTTCCACTGGGGTGGAGGTGGGCAGGAAATAAGAGTTTTGGAGTCAGACCAGATTCTTTATTCTGTCTCTTCCTAAAGTCTGTTTCTTTGTCCTTAAAGGGAAAGCACAGGTCATCATTTGGGAGGAGCTTATATTTATAATTCCACACAAGATAATGAATGTAGAACGTCTTTTCCATTTTGTACAGCACTGACACTGGTACGTATAAAGCATCTCATCTCCCTTGCTCTCCTCTATAGCTTCTCCTCTCATAGTCCAAGTGTTTTCACAGTCTGGTCTGTGGACCCCTGGGTGTCTCTGAGACCTTCGCAAGGGATGTGTGAGGTCAAAATTTATTTTCAGAATAGTGTTGAGACATTATTTGCCTTTGATACTAAATTGACATTATTCTGATGATGCAAAAGCAATAATGGGAAAAACAGCCTAGAGCTTTACTATGAATCAAGGCTGTGGCACTGGTCGTTATGATACTTGTCACCACCATGCACTCTTAGGGTCAAAAAAGAAAAAAAGCCAGTTCCCTTAATAATATGCTAGATAAGGGCAGTAAAAATCATTAATTTTAATTGATCTCCATCCCTGAGTACACATCTTTTTAACAAATTGTGTGACATAAAATGGGAACCATGTATAAGACACTTTTGCTATAAAACCAGTACAACAATTGTCTGGAGGGAAAGCACCTGTTTTGTTGTTTGTGTTGAAAGCTGAACTCACCACCACTTTTTGCCACTGAAAACTATTTGTACTTTCAAGAACAGCAGATAAACTATGTCCAGTCAGAGTTGCATGTTTGGCTGACATTTTCTGATCAATGAATTTAGCCAGACTCTTGCTACTCCAAGGGAAACAGCTGACAATAGTGCCAATGAAAACTTGAGCTTTTGAGTAGAGATTACCATTTTAGAAACTTGTATCCACCGCTGTGAGCCTGACAGCTTCCTACAACTTAGATACCTTTCTGATTAGATCATTGGTGATATGAACAAATAGAGTTGGTTTTATGTAATTAAATGTGTCAACATTTAGATTATCGGCCTGAGTGAGCCATATTTTCAGATGACCGTTACATAATGTTACAAAGGAAGGAATGGGAAAAGACCATTTGCAATGTAAGACCAAGAGATTTTAATGTGCTGGTGTGAAAATGTCACCAATAGCATTTCAGATTTCACACCGCAACTACCCTTTTTTAAAAAAATCTGCCATTTGTTGAGTGTTGGTGTAGTATCTAATAAGATTAGCCGCAATTACCTGAAAAAGTTATGAAAATGCTCCTCCCTCTTATAGCATACCTGTGAGAGACTGGATTTTCTTCCTGTACTTCAAACAAATAACATACGACAGTAGATTCAGTGCAGAAGCAGACATGAGTGTCCAGCTGTTTTTGATTGAGGCAGACCTTAAGATTATCCCCAAAAGGTAACAAAATGCCACATTTCTCACCAAGTGATGCAGTGAAGAAGAAATGTAATGAAAAAAGTTTACTGTGGAAAATATGGTTATTTGTCATAAAAAGATGTCATGTTATCATATATGAGGCTTCTATTTTTAAATAAATTGATGAATATTCTTTTTTTAAAGATTTTTTATTTCCTTATTTGACAGACAAAGATCACAAGTAGGCAGAGAGGCAGGCAGAGAGAGAGAGGAAGAAGCAGGCTCCCCGCTGAGCAGAGAGCCCGATGCAGGGCTCGATCCTAGGACCCCAAGATCATGACCTGAGCCGAAGGCAGAGGCTTTAACCCACTGAGCCACCCAGGCACCCCTAAATTGATGAATATTCTTAGAAATTACTCAATTTATAATACGGTAAATAGCGATAGACAAAAATTTCTACAAACAAAAATTTCCAATTGGCCCCTATTCATTTTTAAGAGGTAGAGGGGTTCTAAGACCAAAACGTTTAAGAATACGTTAAGAATACGTCCTAGTCCCCTACTTCAGCAACTGCTGGGTGTGCCTTGACCCCCTGAGGAGAGCCAGGGATGTCACCGTAAGTTCTGGAACTCATCTCCATTCATAGCAAACTTTGACTATTACACTACTAGGGTGGGTCTCAGGTCAAAATATGCAGGTTCCCATAGTAATCTTGCTTCTTCAGAGTTATTCCGGAACATGGACACATGGGGTTATTTTCATTTTACTTTGTGAATTCTGAGCAAGCCATGGTACAATTTTGCTGACTTGCCTTGAGTGGCCGGTCTTCAATTTTTAATTTATCCCGTAATTAAACTGATCCTGCTTCACTATTACTCTGTCATGTCCCCAGATTGCCAGTGCAACTGCTTATTAGCCAAACATGTCAAATTTTGTGGAAAATCAGGTAGGGAACTAGCACTTGGTTGTGCTTGTTAAAATTCATCTTTGAAACACTTTAAAAAGAAACCCACAAAAGTTTTCTCGAAACCTTTCTGGTTGTCAAATGAAATAGGTGAGCAATTAGGCTTCTGTCCTATGAGAGATTCAGAATTTTCTGCTGACCGGCATAGTGTCCTGTCTTAACCTCTGAGCTATTACTCAGGTACTTGGCTGTTCTCTGATGCAATAATAAGAATCTGCGGTTGAAGTATTTTAACTACCGTACTTGCAGACAAAAGACTAAAACATTTTTAGCCATTAGAAAAATTACTCTGGCTATGGTTTCATTTATGCCAGGAATTATTGAAAGAGGCTTTCGGGCAGGGTGGGGAGGGGGGCTGACAATAACTTTAACCATTATAATGAACCACAATGACATCAAAGTATTTTTGCAAAATAACTGATACAAATGCTTTTAAAGGTTCTAGCACTGGGATTTGTAGCTGAAACATAAAATTATGTGAAGAACCTTTGTCAGACATCCGTTTAATGCTGCTAATTTGCACACAGCTTTCAAATGTTATGGATACAATTCCATTGCCACTTATTCAAACTAGCTTTCAGGTATCTGTAGTGCTTAAAGCTGGGTTTCAGGGGTATTTGAAAGCTGATTTATGTGCATGAAATTGATAAGGTTCAGTTGAAATCATTTGTTATAATTCTACTTAATTTCAGTTGGTCTAGGGGAATACTGAAACTGCAGAGATGGGTGTGCTGACTTTTGCACAGTCAATTTCAGAAAACTATAATGTAAGCTTCATAAATGCAAGGACTTTGTCACTGTAAGCTTACCACTTTGCATCCAGCGCTTAGCATACAGTGTAGTAAAGGCTCAAAAAACATTTGGAGACAGGTGGAAAAGATGGAAATAGGAGGGAGCAACAAGCTGACCCAACTAAATCAGTGTTAATATGGGTAATTTTAATAATATGAATGGAATTTTAAGGAAATGATCATTTACAGCTGCAGAGTCTTGTAATAGAATGATTTGATATCTAGGATCCACTTGAAATTGACAATAATCCAACTTAGTCTGCTGCCCAGCTGACTGGTTTCCTCAAGCCATGCTCAGGGCATTTGTTCATTCATTCACGGAGTATACATTCACTGAGCACCTATTATGTGGCAACATTGATCTAGGGCTGGAGATACAGGGGAATAAAACAGACAAAATCCCTATGCTCTTGAAGTTTACATTCTAATAGGAGAAAGATGATGAGGAGTACCCTATTTATAGTATTATGTTATTATATATACATTATGGCAGATGGAGACAAGTGCTATGGAAGAAAAAAAAATTAAACAGGAAAGAGGAAATGAGATGTTACAACTTAAAATAGAATGATTAGAGAAGACCTCACTGAGAAGGATATTTGCCCAAAGATCTGAAGAATATGAGGAAGGGAGTCATGCATGTATCTGAGAGAAGAGTGTCAAGCAGAAAGAATAGCAAGTGCAAAGATCCTGTGGACAGTGTGTCAGACATGTTTAAGCAACCTTGGGTCAGGGGTGTTTGATTGAACAGAAGATAACTGAAAGGAGATACAGACAATTCAAAAAATAATAGAGACTTCATTGCCCCATCTCAACAGTGTGTAGAACAACCAGACAAAATTAGCAAGCATTTAGAACACTTAATACTATCAGTCAACTAGACCTGACACCTATAGAGTATTCAAACAATAATAGGAAAATAGACATCTTCTTGAGTACACAGAGAACACTACCCAGGATAGACCATATACTAGGCCATAAAACAAGGTTCAAAAAATTTAAAATAATTGAAATCATACAAAGTATGTTCTTAGTCCACAGAAAAATACAAGGAAAATTTTGGAAATCATAATCATGTGGAAATTAAATAACACACCAAAAGTTACCAATTGGTCAAAAAGAAATCACAACAGAAATTAGAAAATACTTTGAAATGAATGAAAATAAAATATTATAAAATGTATGAGATACCATGAAAGAGTGCTTATAGAGAGACATAGCTTGAATTCTTTTTTAAAAATATTGAGGTATAATTGACTTGTAACATTATGTTAGTTTCAGGTGCACAACATAATGACAGTCTTTGTATGTATTGTGAAATGATCACAAACAGTCTAGTTAACATCTGTCACCATACAGCGTTAAAGATTTTGTAACACAGGACACCAAAATGAGAAATTACTATGATTGTATGTAGTAAAAAGTAAACTTTTCTCTACTTGACATATGACTGGAAGCCAGGAGAGAAAGCAAGCCTCAAATGCTAGAAACTTCCATTTGCTCATGCCTTCCTCAATAGTGCACACCCCGTTCTCCATTCTCACTCTCTATACAAACCAGAAGTAAGACAACTTAAAAAATTGTGGAGTCTGGGGCACCTGGGTGGCTCAGTGGATTAAAGCTTCTGCCTTCGGCTCAGGTCATGATCCCAGGGTGCTGGGACCGAGCCCCGCATCAGGCTCTCTGTTCAGCAGGGAGCCTGCTTTCCTCTCTCTCTCTGCCTGCCTCTCTGCCTACTTGTGATCTCTGTCTGTCAAATAAAGAAATGAATCTTTTTTAAAAAAAGAAAAAATTGTGGAGTCTGTTCTTTATAAAATTCTCTGTGGTGTGACATATTTACTCATTAATCTTTTACCAAGCCTTTAATTATGTGCCTGCTTGATACTGGGACCCATTCCTGAGAGGGGAACAAAGTCTATGTCTTTAGGGAAATGAGGTATTCTCCAGGGAAACAGATACTAAACTTGTCATTAGATTATTTAACAATAATCTTTTTTTATACCATGAATGACCAGCCGAGACTATGAGAACATCAGTAACACATGATCCTTGTCTAGGAGATCAGGGAGGACTTGCTGGAGGAGGCTGCATCAAGCTCTAGGAATAGGTAAGAGAACATTCTTGGGACACATGTACTCAAACACATTTTGAATTATTACCTGATTTACATGATTATGTTCCTACCCTTGAGAAGTATATTTTATCAGAAGCTACAAAACTGTAAACAAATTATTTTCACTCAGTAATATATGGTCTAGCAAAAGGATCTACACATTTCTAGGGCTAGGTAGATATTTAGGAATTTGTTATATAAATAACAAATGTTGAATTTTTCAGTATGGTGATATTTTTCCAGCTTGCTAATTGTTTTTTATTGTGTTTGTATGTTTAACAATTTGTAAAATGGGTACATATTCTTATTTCTGGTGTGGATGTGGATGAGTATTTCATCATCTTGAAAATGAAATACAGAACCACAAATTAAAGGAAAACCACCTCAACCCTCTGAGCCCTAAGTCCAAGATCAGTAGGAAATCGCTCCTTAGGCCACTAGACTTCTAGACTCATCATCTGTGATGGGAGGCAGAGCTGTGTACATGAAGTTGTACCACAGCTGTAGCTCCTGAGAGAACAATCTGGGTGGAATGAAGGGGACAATCCTAGGAACAATCACATATGAATCTCTTCTGAGATTACTGAGAGACTAGGAGTCAATGATGAATGAGGGACTCGTGTTGGACATTTTATGTGAGGTAAATGGAGAAAATAAGGTCAGGAGATTTCCCTGAGAAGGTAAGGAGACATGAGAAACTTTGGACACACTGGGACATCACCCAAATGTTCTGCCTCATTTACTTTCAAAAACTTCAGTGAAAAACAGATGAAACAATGGCAGGATGTTACTATTAAAATGAGACAATGCATATAGGTGGTCATTATTCTAGCCCTTCTGTATGTTCGAAAATTTTTCATTAAAAAAAAGAAAAAAGAATCAGATTCCAAAGTGGATCTCTAAAAAGAAGTAAGCAGCTTGTGAGGGAAAGATTAGTCAGTAGTTGGAGCCATTATAGACCATAGAAACCATTTTAAAAATTATCAAAATAATGTATCTGACAATAAGGTTAATAAAAAAGGTAAACACCCTCTTTAACGCACAAAAAGGAAAAAGAAAAAAATAAAGTGCTGATCCATGCTCCATCATGAATGAACTTCAGAAACTTTATGCTTAATGAAGAAGACACACACAGAAGGCCCTATATTGTACGAGTCCATTCATATGAGATGTCCAGAATAGCTAAATCCAGAGACAGAAAGCATAAAAAGGATTTTCAGGGGCCAGTTAACTAGTACAGGGTTTCCTTTTGGGTTGATGTTGTGCTCTGGAAGTAGATAGTGGTGATAGTCGAACAATACCCCAAATACACTAAATGCAGCTGAATTGTACATTTAAAGTTTTTGTATGTGTATGTGTGTGTGTGTTTTTGACAGAGAGAGATCACAAGTAGGCAGAGATGCAGGCAGAGAGAGAGGAGGAAGCAGGCTCCCAGGACCCTGGGATCATGACCTGAGCGGAAGGCAGAGGCTTTAACCCACTGACCCACCCAGGTGCCCTGAATTGTACATTTAAATAAACATTGAACTTTTAAAAGCTGTTACTCTAAAAAGTTATATATTCAGTCTAACAACATTGCCATTCTTCTTTTTTTTTTTTTAAGATTTTATTTATTTATTTGACAGAGATACAATGAGAGACGGAACACCAAGCAGAGGGAGTGCAAGAGGGAGAAGCAGGCTTCCCGCTGAGCAGGGTGCCCAGTGCGATTGTGGGGCTTGATCCCAGGACTCTGGGAACACGACCTGAGCCGAAGGCAAATGCTGAATGACTGAGACACCCAGGTGTCCTCAGCATTGTCATTCTTGAAATATTTTTGAAGCTGTTTTTCAAGAAGATTCTAGGGTATAATTTTTTTATGATGGTGTAATGTACACAACATGAAATTTACCGTTTTAAGCATTTGTAGGAGCACAGTTCGGTGGCATTAAGTACATTTACATTGTTGGGCAATCGTCACCACCATCCATCTCCAGCATGTTGTCATCCTGCAAAACTGAAACTCGGTCCCCATTGAAACTTCCCATTTCCACCCTCCCCCCAGGCCCTGCCAGCCACCATTCTGCTCGCTCTCTCTGTAAATCTGACTATTCCCGGTGCCTGGTACAAATAGGATCGTACAATATTTGTCCTTTTGTGATCTGGCTTATTTCACTTAGCATGATGTTTTTAAGGTCTATGCATGCTGCCACCTACATAAGAATTTCAGTTCTTTTCATGGCTAAATAATACCCCATTGTATGGATATACCATTTTTGTTTATTCGTTCATTAGCAGATGGACATTGGGGTTGCTCCCACCTTTTGACTCATAAATATTGCGGCAGTTCACATTGACATACGAGGATCTGTTCAAGTTCCTGTTTTCAGTTCTTTTGGAATTCCACAGAGGAGTGTAATTGCTGGGGTTTTTTTACTTCTTTGTTTAATTTTGGGGGGAACCACCGAACTGTTTTCCACAGCAGCTGTGTCACTTTATGCTCTCACCAGCAATGTATTTTTATATCCTGGCCAACAATTATTTGCCATTTTTTTCTTGGTATATCCATGCTAAAGATATAAAATGGTTTCTCATTGTGGTTTTGGTTTGCATTTCCCTAATGACTGATGCTGTGGAGATCTTCCCATGGCTTAATTGGTCATGGATATATATCTTAGTTGGAGAACTGTCTATTCAAGTCCTTTGTGTTTTTTTTAATTTGGGCTGTTAGTCTTTTTGTTGTTGGGTGGTAAGTGTTCACATACTTTGGATATATATGATTTGAAAATAATTTCTCCCTTTCCATCCATGGGTTGTCCTTTCACTTTCTTTCTTTCTTTTTTTCCCTTTAAGGAAAGGTATGTGTATCTCCAGAGCAGAAATAGGAAAATTATAAGTGTGTGCAAAGCCCCTTTCCCGAAATGGATCCTCATTCCATATTCTTTTTAATCCTGCTAACTGCTGTAATGTTATTCCTGCATTTTCAAAATCCAGCCAACATGGATATCTCTGCTACTGTCTTGGCCTTTGTGGCTGCTTCCTCTTTCAGGCAAGCTTTCTGCTCCAAGTTCAGTCTTGTTAAAGACTCGTTTCCTTTGATGACAGCCTTCTTGCCCTCAGTAACCACCAAAATGCGTCCTGCCACAGGGCAGTCATTACATAGCTGATCTTCCCCCAGATCTTGTTCTTGGCAGCATCAACCGTCTTGAACAAGATAGCCGCTGGGATCTCATCTTCCTTTTTGAAGCAACCTGGTGATATCAGGATCTTCCTCTCCCAACTTGTAGGTTTGTGTAATGGTACTCTGCAGCTCTAAGTGTAGGGTGGAGCTTCTGGTCTTTCTTGTGGTTTGGTGCAAAATCCATTTATTGTCTTCAAATCAAGATTTCTGGTAAATCTTAGAGATGAGGAAACATCTCTTTCATATAAACTAAAATAACTTCCCACCGGTCTGTGCAGGCCGCACAAGGCTCCCCATGGCCGCCTACTCCACCCAACCTGCCAGTGCCTCGTGGGAGGTGACAGTGCGGGCATGGTCAGTGTCACCAAACGCCTCCTGTCTTTTCACTTTTTTAATAGTATTTTTAGATGCAGAAAAGTTTAATTTTGATGTGGTCCAATAAATCTGTTTTTTTCTGTTATTGCTTGTGCTTTTTGTTTTGTATCTAAGAAACCATTGCCAAATCCAAGGTCACAAAGATTTGCCTTTATATTTTCTAATACTTGTATAGTTTTAGCTCTTACACTGAGGATTTCAATACATTTTGTGATAATTTTTCCATATGGTATAAGTAAGGTAAGAGTCCAATTTCATTTTTTTACAAATAGCTATCTAATTGTTCAAGCACTATTTGTTGAAGAGAGATTTTTTCCCAACTATATGATCTTGGCATTCATGTCAAAAGTCAGTTGACAGAGATGTTTGGGCTTCTATTTGAATGCTCAGTTCTATTCCATTGATGTATATGTTTTTTGTTTGTTTGTTTGTTTGTTTGTTTTTAAAGATTTTATTTATTTATTTGACAGAGAACACAAGTGGGCAGAGAAGCAGGCAGAGAGAGAGAGAAGCAGGCTCTGCACTGAGCAGAGAGCCCGATGCGGGGCTCGATCCCAGGACCCTAGGATCACGACCCGGGCTGAAGGCAGAGGCTTTAACCCGCTGATTGATGTATATGTTTATCCTTAAACCAGTACCACACTGTTTTGATCACTGTGGCTTTGCATTATGTTTTGAAGCAGAAAAATCTGAGTCTTTTAACTTTGACCTTATTTTTAATGATTATTTTGGCTATGTAGAGTCCCTTGAAATTTCCTAAAGGTTTTAGGATCAACTTGTCAGTTTCTGGAGAAAAAGGCAGTTGGAATTTGTAGATCCCGTTGAGAATTTTTGCCGTATTAACAATGTCAAATCTTCCAATCCATGAACACAAGATGGCTTTCCATTTATTTAGGCCTGCTTTTATTTCTTTCAAGAATGTTTTGTAGTTTTGTGGCATGCAAATCTTGAACCTCCATGATTAAATTTATTTCTAAATATTTTATTCTTTGAAATTGTTTCCTTACTTTGTCTTTTAGGATTGTTCATTCCTGGAACATAGAAATACATCTAACTTGTATGTTGGTATGGAATCCTATAACACTGCTGAAGTCATTCATTAGCTCGAAACGTTTTTGTGTGGATTCTTTATGAGATACTATATAAAAGATGATGTCATCTATGAGTAGTTTTACTTGCTCCTTTACTATTTGAATGCTTTTATTTCTTTTCCTTGTTGCATTCCTTTGGCTAAGACTTTTAGTAGAAGATGGGGAAAGTGGGCAATTTTGTCTTGCTCCTGATCACAGGGGGAATCTTTTTCAGACTTTCACCACTGTGTATAATGTTAGCTGAGGGTTTTCTAAAATGTCCTTTACTGTGTTGAGGAAGTTGTCTTCTATTTCTACTTTCATGAGTGCATTTATCATGAAAGTATGCTGAATGGTGTTGAATACTTTTTGTTTGTCAATTGAGATAATCATGAAGTTTTTTTCCCCCTTTATTCTATTTATGTGCTGTATTTTATTGATTCATTTTCAAATGTTGAACCACTTTTGCAATCCTGGGATGAATGAAATCCAGGACTCTGTTTGGATTCTGTTTTCTAGTATTTTGTTGAGTTTTTTAATCTAATTCATAAAGGGTACTGGTCTGTAGTTTCCTTTTTTTTGTGATATCCCTGTGTGGTTTTGGTATTAGGGGAATGCTACCTGATAAAAAGGATAAGCAAGTATTCTGTTCTGTACTATTTTTTGGAATACTTTGGGAAGGATTGGTGTTAATTCTTTTTTAAATATTTGGTAGAATTCATCAGTGAAACAAGCCATCTGTTCCTAGCCTTTTCTTTTTGGGAAACCTCTTAAATAATGATCAAATCTCTTCACTTGTTATAGATTTGTTAAGATTTTCTATTTCTTCTTGAGTCAGTTTTGGTAGTTTCATCTGGGTTCTCTAATTTGCTAGAGTCTGATTGTTCATAATATTTTTTTAGTAGTTTCAGAGGCAGAATTTAATGATTCATCAGTTGCATATAATACCCAGTGCTCATTACATTGAGTGCTCCCCTTAATGCTCATCACCCAGTTACCCCATCCCCCACCCACCTCCCCTCCAGCAACCTTCAGTTTGCTTCCTAGAGTTCAGAGTCCCTTATGGTTTGCCTCTCTCTCAATTTTCATCTTATTTTATTTTTCCTTCCCTTCCCCTATGCTCATTTGTTTTGTTTCTTAAATTCCACATATGAGTGAAATCATATGGTATTTGTCTTTTTCTGAGTGATTTATTTCACTTAGCATAAAACCCTCTAATTCTCTTCAGGTTTTTGCAAATGGCAAGGTTTCATTCTTTTTGATGGCTGGGTAATAGTCCATCGTGTGTGTGTGTGTGTGTGTGTGTGTGTGTGTGTGTGTGTGTATACACACACATATATATATAATCTCAAATCTTTTTTATCCATTTATCTGTTGATGGACATCTGGGCTATTTCCATAGTTTGGCTATTGTGGGCATTGCTGCTATAACCATTGGGGTGCAGGTGCCCCTTTGAATCACTATGTTGGTATCCTTTGGATTAATACCCAGTAGTACAATTGCTGAGTCCTAGGGTAGCTCTATTTTTAACTTTGAGGAACCTCCATACTGTTTCCCAGAGTAGCTGTTCATAGTATTTTCTAATCCTTTTTATTCTTGCAGTGTCAGCAGTTAGGTCCCCACTTTCATTTCTGATTTTAGTAATCCGAGTCTGCTCTTATTTTCTCTAGGTCTTCTGGCTTAAAAATTTGTCATTTTTGTTGAACTGTTTTCAAAGAACTAGACTTTGGTTTCCTTGATTCTTCCTGTTGTTTTCTATTTTCTATTTGGTTTATCTCCACTCTAATCATTATTATTTCCTTTCTCCTTCCAGCTTTTTTTTTTTTTTTTTTTTTTTTTTTTTTTTTTTTTTTTTTGACAGACAGATGTCACAAGCAGGCAGAGAGGCAGGCAGAGAGAGAGAGGCTCCCTGCTCAGCAGGGAGCCTGACTCGGGGCTCCATCCCAGGACCCTGGGATCATGACCTGAGCCGAAGGTAGAGGCTTCAACGCCACCCAGGCGCCCCTCTCCTTCCAGCTTTAGATTTAGTTTGCTTTTATTTATCTAGTTTCTTAAAGTGTGCAATTAGGTTATTGATTTGAGAACTTTTTTTCTTTTTTAACATAGGCATTCACAGCTATACATTCACCTCTGGGTGCTGATTAATTCATTCCATAAAGTTGGGGTATATTGTGTTGTCATTTTCATTTGTCTCAAAGTAATTTCTAATTTGTCTTGTGATTTGTTCTTTGACCTAAATGTTTCATGTAATTTTAAAATTTCCAGATTTTCTTCTGTTACTGATTTTAAGTTTTATTCCATTATGATCAGATAAGATACTTTGTTTGATTTTAATCTTTTAAAATTTATTAAGACTTCTTTTGTGGATTAACATATAGTCTATTCTGGAGAATTTTTTATGTACACTTGAGAAGAATGTGTATTCTACTGTTTTTGAATGGAGTGTTCTATATATGTCGGTTGTTCTGGCTGATTTATAGCATTGTTCAAGTCTTCTATTTAATTGATGATCTTTTGTCTAGTTGTTCTATCCATTATTGAAAATGGTATATTGAAATCTCCAACTATTATTATAGCACTGTCTATTTCTCCATTTAATTTTGTCTGTTTTTTCTTCATATGTCTTGTGGCTCTCTTATTAGGCATTTTTATTAGGTGCTTCATATGCTTTGGAGATATTTTATTAGGATTTATATCTGGAGGTCCTTGTACATTTTGGGGCTTTTTTATTGGGAATCTTTTATTAGATATAATTGTTGTATCTTCCTGATGGCTTGATGCTTTTATAAGTATATAATGTCTGTTTTTCTTTTGTAATAATCTTTTTTTTAAATTCTACCTTATTTGATATTAGTATAGCTACCCAATCTTCTTTTGATTATGATTTACATGGCATCTTTTCTCATGAGAAATCAGCTGTTAATTTTATTGATAATCCCTCGTACCTGAGGAGTTGTCTCTCTCTTGCTGCTTTCAAGATTCTCTCTTAGTCCTGGGCTTTTGATAACTTGGCTATGATTTGTCTTAGTATGTATCTCTTGGATTTTATGTTGCGTGGAGTTCATTGAGCTTCTTGGGTGAGAGCTTCATGTCTCTCATCAAATTTGGGAGTCTTGGCCATTATTTCTTCAGATTTTCTTTCTGATCCTTACTCTTTCTTCTTAGCTTCTGGGGATACCTATTCTGTGTATATTGGTATGTTCAGTGGTATTCCACAGGTCTCATGGACTCTGTCCACGTTTTTCATTCTTTTTTCCTTACGCTCCTCAGGCTGGATAATCTCATATTTACTGGTTCTTTCTTCTGCCTACTCAGATCTGCTTTTGAAACTCTCTAGTCGGTTTTTCGTTTCAGTGATTGCACTCTTGAACTGCAGAATTTTGGGTTTTTTTTGTAATTTCTGTGTCTTTGTTAATATTTTCCACTTGATGAGACATCATCCTCCTAGTCCCCCCCCAATGGTTTCTTTAGCCATTTGAGCATATTTAAGACAGTTCATTTAAATTCTGTATGTTAAATCCAATATCTGGGCTTCCTCAAGATCTATTAATTTCTTTCTTCCTATGAATGGTTCTTTCTTTCTTTTGCATGTAATTTTATAATCTTTCATTGAAAACTTGCTATTTGGAACGTTATAATGTGGCAACTTTAGAAATCACTCCCCCCTTCATGATATGAATACCATCGAACATACCAATATACACAGAATCCCCAGAATCCCCAGAAGGTAAGAAGAAAGAGAAAGGATCAGAAAGAACATTTGAAGAACTAAGGGCCAAGACTCCCAAATTTGATGAGAGACATGAAGCGCTCACCCAAGAAGCTCAATGAACTCCCAAGTAATATAAAATCTAAGAGATACACTGTTACTGTTACTGTTTGTTGTGACTATTGTTGCTTGTTTTTTAAAATGCCTTTTCTGAGCTAATTTTTAAACTATATTTTTTGTTCTCTGTGGCCACTTACGTTTCTATTCTATTAGCTTACTAGTGAGCTAGTAGTTAGGCAAAGATTTCTTTTAATGCCTGGAGCCAAACAACAGCAACAACAACACTAAAAACTCTTTTTAGTCTTTTCAGAACCCTATCCTATAATGTATGCATATAGATTCTGTTTAAGGTGCCTTGATGCCTTGGTGATACAGACTGACAAAAGGCTTTTCACACTCAAAGTGCTTTCAGTTCTGGAATAAGTAAATCTAGGAAAACCTGGCAGCGGGACACTTGAGCCTTTTCAGAGAGTTGGAGTCCAGAATACAGCACTGAACAGGGGCCTTACGATGGCAAACTTCTATGTGAGCATAACAGAAAACTCAGAAAAGAATCTATCTCTTTTACTTAACTATTTTTGAAGACCTCTGCTTGATACCTTGCAAACAACTTATGCTTCACCTGCCTATAGCATTTGGTGAGAAAGAATCAGAATGGGCTATTCATTTGTCCTCAGTGTCTTGACATTTTTCAGATACAGAAGATCCAGGTCAACATGGCCCTTGGGAGGCTGGTGACTGAGACCAGGGTGCTCATGCCTGTGGTAAGCATTTGATGCTATATACTCAAATTTTATGGGGATATGATTTTGGGTCCACTAACCACCAGTTGTCTCACTTTCTCTGAGACATGTGGGGTGTCAGATGTTGGGGTGGGATAGAAATAGGATACAAGTGTTTGCTTGGAGTCTGCCCATTGTCAAGGAACATTCCCTATGTCTTCAGAGCTTGGATTCCGAGTTGTGAGCCTCAGAGGAGGATATGAAGTTGTGTTATCTAAACCCAGCACCATTCTCCACATGAACCTAAACTTGCAGAAGGTGGATATGTTCCAGGTTTGACCTAAAAGCCAATTCATTTTGTGATGCCCCTGACGGTTTCCATCTGTACACATTCAAAAATGTGTCTACCTTAGGGCATCTGCATCAACCATATGTCCTAGGACCCCAGGCAAGGGTGAGAATGTGAAGATCTATCCCAAGGGAGCCACAGATATTGCAGTTTGGCTACAGCCATCCTAAGAAGACAAGTAAACTCTGTCCAAGATAAAAAGCAAATGAGAGAAAACTGCTGACTCATATAGGCCCAAGATCTTTCATTATTACAGGTGTTTATGAGGTTGAAAATACTTTTTTTTTTTTTCCTACTGATAAGGAAGCCTTCAGATTAAAAAAGAAAATAGCTAAAATAAGTCATTAATTTAAAATAAGTCATTAATTCTAACTGCAAGGTTTTGCTTAGGTTCAGACAGAACAAAAAGCATTATAAGTGTGGTTTTGTTTCCTCTTACATGTTTCTGAGAGAACATATCCATGGATTGCTGCTTTAGGAGGAAGCCAAGAGCTCGTTTGTGGACAGTATCCAGGATGAATCTGTGTAAAATGCCAATGAAAATACTCCCAGTCAAAACATGAGGTGTGTGGGTGAGCTGTGAACAAAGAAAACGTCATCACACTGAGAGCTTGAAGTACCAGGCAAGAAAGATGACCAAGAAGCAAATGAAGCATCCGACTGAACAATGCCAAGGAGGGCTCAGAGACACAATTTTTAAAAGGGAAAGTACTTGCAAAGAAAACAGAGAAATCAGACTTCAGAAGGATTGGCTCCCCCAAATAGAGGACCCAGTAAACATTTGATCACATGAACCACAGAGTTATCAAGGTTTGCAAGTTTATACTAGTGTGTTAATGCTGGCCATGGTCAACTTCCTTACATGACTATAGTCATAAAGACCAAGGCATATTCTCAGATATCAACATAGCAAAATCACCAGTAGAATTGCTTTTGTTTGGAAACCAGGTTTACAGGATATTCAATATTTTAATTGCTTGGTGGTCCAAGCCAGTTAGGGTGGCCTTGTTATTTTTATTTTAGAAGGCAAAGTACTTTACTTTTCTCCCAATTGCTGTCTATGAAATGCTCAGTTCTGTTGGCAATAGCATAATGTGTCAGTGTTGGCTTCTTGCATCTCTCCTTTGGTCAAGTTCCTGCCATTAAGATGTAGATTTGACGAAAGAGTTGGCTTGTAGTTGTTGTTTTTAAATTCAGTATCATTAATTGGTTGTTTTGTGTTATTTGGTGCAATTACATAGGAGTTACTAGAGTTGTTGTTTTCATAGAAAGTCCTTTTAATGGTAATCAAAACTGTAGTCTTATAACATAGAGGCCTCAAAGTACACTTTTTGAGGGCATTTTTTGTTCAGTGCTTAGGGTTTATGTTCAGAAGTATTTTATTGCCCTCATCAGATCTGTTGGGATTGAGAACTGGGAAACTACTTCACTCTACCAGGTCAAGCTGAAGTAACTATGATAGTAAGGGTACCCATGTTGGTCACGGCTCTTGACTTGCAAGGAAGTGAGACTCAAAATATGTGTAAGAGGAGGATTTCATAAGCCATAGAGCAGACAACAGGCAAATTTTCCTGGGAGACATTTGTGGCTATCTTTTCCACATGTGAATAGTCCTTAAGAGTGGGCATTTGACACTGAATTCCAGAAGAATTAAACATTTAAATGTATAAAATCTTCTAGAAGTAGAAGACTATCTTTTTTTATCTTTGTTTAAGGAAAAATAGTTAAGACATAACAAGTTCTAATCAGAAAGATAGACAACTCTGACCTTATTAAAATTGAGAACTGCTGTTCATCTGGAGACACCAAAAAGGAACGGCAAAAACAAATTACTAACTGGGAGAAGATATTTGCAATGCCTGTAGCTGAGGAAGATGGTAGTATTCAGATTAATCCTATAAAACAAACAGAAAAAGACAACCAATGCAGGAACTGTCCAAACAGATTTCACAGGGAGAAGAAATACAAAACGTGAATAAACATGAAAAATTACTCAACTTCTTTAGTAACGAAGGAAATACAAATCCATTCTGTAATGATATAGCACATAAAACCCACTAAAGGAGCTAAAGTTAAGAACCGTATAATCACAAATCTCAAAAATGAGTAGAAACTCTTATACACTGCTGATGGGACGATAAATATACCCACCCACTTTCGACACAATTTGGTAATATATTAGTAGTTGAATACTCACATACGCTATAATCCAGCAATTCCACCAGTACACATGACTTTTGCATGTGTACATAGGGAGACTCCATAAGGACATCCATGGCAAGAGTAAAATATCATATTTCTACCTTCCTTTCTGAAAACATTGGATAGATGCAGACTGCTGAAGTCACCTAGAAGGTTCCTTCTGCATACTAACTCAGGGAAGTTCTTGAGAATGAACAAAGAAGATGTTCATACAACTACCCACTCTTTTTTTATTCTGGATAATTTTAAATATCATCCGACTGGCAAGTCACCTCCAATAAAATATAAACTGAAAATAGATGTTTCTTCTTCCTTGTCTAGACTATTTAATTTTGTTCTCCTGTGCTATTGTCTAGTTCCAAAAGCAGCAGCTTAGTGTGAAATTTGTGGGAAGGATGCTATTCAGAGTTTAACTTCATTATGTAGTAGGTAACCCAGTGAAAATCCAGTAGAAAGAATGTAGATATTTCTAGAAGATGCTAGAAACGTGAAGAATTCATAGACATAATTTCTCTAAAATAGAACATTAATAGTCATTAGAGCTGGAAATTGAATAAATGAATGGATGACTGAATGAATGCTTCATTCAAAATGCATCGTCAGTACATTGGAAATAATAGACTATGTCACTTGGTCCTAAAAATATTCCTCTAAGGAATTGTTAAGAATATATGGGAGACTTAAAAAAAATAATACCCAAGCTCTAGTTAAATTGAATCAGAATCTCTAGAAGTACTTAGCCATTAGCCCTTCTTAAAAGCCCCCAAGTAATTCTAAACTGTAACAGCTCTGTGCACCACAGAGCCATGGCCTGTGCTCCAAGTGGGGTCTAAAGACAACATCACCTGGAATGTGGTTAGAATTTAGAATCTTGGCCTTGACCCAGACCTGTTTGACCAAGTCCCCAGGCGATGAGTAACATAGCTTGAGAAGTTCTGGGTAGTCAGAATTGCTTTCCTTCCTGCATGCCATTTTTCCGTATCTTCGATCAGGAAGATTGGGGGAAAGGTCTTTCTTTTTAAGATTCTTGTTCCCACTTTAATCCGGAAGCAGCTCGAATTACCATTTTGGTATTTAGTACCAAATACTAGACCTGGTAAATCTGATCATAAAGAAATAATTGAATAAAAAGGTACATGAAAGAGCTCAACATCATTCATCAGAGAAATGCAATCAAAACTGCAATGAAATATCACCTTACACCACTTAGAATGACTAGTATCAAAAAGACAAGAAATAGTAAGTATTGACAAGGATGTGGAGAAAGGAGAACCACAGCAGCCACTGTGGAAAACAGTATGGAGGTTCCTCAAAAAAAAAAAAAAAAAAAAAAAATAGAACTACCATATGACACAGCAATTTCACTTTTGGGTATTTATTTGAAGGAAATGAAACACTAAGTTGAAATATATGTGCACCCCTATGATCATTGTAACATTATTTACAATAGTCAAGATATGGAAACAACCTAAGTGGTTGTTGAATTTTTTCTCTTTATCCATTATGGCTGAATGGATAAAGAGAAAAAATATATAAAATTCAGTCAAAACACAAGAAAATCCTGCCATTTGTGACAACATGGATGGATCTTGAGGGCATTATGCTAAATGAAATAAGCCGGGGTGCCTGGGTGGCTCAGTGGGTTAAAGCCTCTGCCTTCGGCTCAGGTCATGATCCCAGGGTCCTGGGATCGAGTCCTGCATCGGGCTCTCTGCTCAGCAGGGAGCCTGCTTCCTCTTCTCTTCTCTGCCTGCTTCTCTGTGATCTCTGTCTGTCAAATAAATAAATAAAATCTTAAAAAAAAATGAAATGAGCCAAAGATAGAATGATAAATAGTATATGGCCTCACATATACCTAGAATCTAAAGAAATAAAAGCAAAACAAAACTCACTGAGAAGAGAGTGGTGGTTGCCAGAGGAAGCAGTTCGGGGGTGGGGAAAATGGGTGTAGGGGGTCAAAAGGTACAATCTTCCAGTTATAAAGTAAATAAGTCCTGGGATGTAATGTACAGCATGGTGACTATAGTTAACAGTACTGTATTGTGTATTTAGAAGTTCCTAAAGGGGTGCCTGGATGGTTCAGTGGATTAAAGCCTCTGCTTTCGGCTTGGGTCGTGATCCAGGGTCCTGGGATCGAGCCCTGCATCGGACTCTCTGCTCCGTGGGGAGCCTGCTTCCTCCTCTCTCTACCTGCCTCTCTGCCTACTTGTGATCTTTGTCTGTCGAATAAATAAATAAAATCTTTAAAAAAATTTTTTTAAATAAAAAAAATAATAAAAGCTCCTAAAGAGGCAATCTTAAAAGTTTTTATCACAAGAAAAAAAATATAACTACATGTGGTGATAGCGTTAGCTAGATTTCTTGTGGCAATCATTTTACAGTATATACCTATATTAAATCCTTATGTTGTAAACCCAAGACTAAGACAATGTTACATGTCAATTATATCACAATTTATCTTTTTAAAAATATTTTATTTATGTATTTGCGGGGGAGGGGAAAGGGCTGAGGGAGAGAATCTCAGTTAGACTCCATGCTGAGTGCGGAGCCCAATACAGGGCTCAGCCTCACTGTCTTGGATTATGAACTGAGCTGAAATCAAGAGTTGGGCTCTTAACTGACTGAGCCACCAAGGCACCCCTATGTCTCACTTTAAAAAATAAAGAAATAATCTGCATTCCACCTCCCCATGGGAAAAGTCAGTATCTACAAACTAACTTTGAGAGAAAGTGCCAAGTAGCATCCTCTTGCCCAGCGGCTCCAACATTCTCACCCCCATCCCAGGATGACTTTCCTTTGAACTCCACTTTAAGCGTCAATGCTTTATATTTTTACACCGATTGCTGAAGATTAAGAAAAAATTTTTATTACAGTAAACTTCAGACATATATAAAATTGTCTAGTATAATGAACCTTCATGTACTAATGACCCACCGTCAATAATTACCAACTCATGGCTAACTCATTTCATCCATGCCAGCACCCACTTCCTCCTCTTCTAAAGTGTTCTGAAGCAAATCCAGTCATAATAAGCTCATTCATCAATAAATATTTCGGTGTGCATCTCTAAAGGACATAACCTAAATACCATTATGACACTTTAAAAAATGAACAACAGCTCCTTAATACCATCAGTATCCAGTTACTGATCACATTTCCCCAAAAGTTTTACAATTTTTTCATGTGTTGAAACCCTAACCCTCAGTGTTTCTGCATTCGGAGATATAGTCATAAGGAGGAAATAGGTTAAATGAAGTCATAAGAGTGGGGCCCTGGACGAGTAGGACTATTGTCCTTTTAAGAAGAGGAAGATTCTATGTCAATTATGTCTTAATAACTCAGGGGGGAAAGTTATAAAGAAATACAGAAATGTAGAAATAAATGAAGAAACAAAGAAACATCAAAAAACAAAAGACATCAGAGGGCTCTTTCTACTCGCATGTGAGGACACAGAAAGAAGGCAGCCTTCTACAGGAAGAGAGGTCTCACCAGCAACCGACCGTGACAACAACTTGATCTTGGACGTAAAACTTTCACAACAGTGAAAAAGGAAATGTCTGTTGCTTAAGCCACCCAGTCTGTGGAATTTTATTATGGTGGTATGAGATGACTCATACAATTACTGAGCACCTCCTTCCCAGTAGATGCTCTGGTGGGTATTTACGTGGGAGATACATATCTTTACGCTCCATGCACATTCCAGAAGCCCATCCACATACCGGTGCCTCAGCCGTATCACCGAACATGCAGTTTTCTCCAAGTCCCTAACAACCTGGTGCACCTGTTAGCCACTGGCTAGGAATCAGACGGTTAGTCTTCAGACCACTTTCCCTTCCATACAGAGTTAACCAGATGTAATAGCTGAGGCTTTGCCCACTGGGGAGGATTACTTTCACTCTTCTCTAGAAGCCATCCCTGAGTGGGGCTATAGTTGGGTGGCTTATCCCTCCTGTCTGGGTCCATCATACCATGTACATCCATTAATAAATTTGACCTCCACTTTTTCCTCCGCAAGTGGCTACAGGGAACTCCCCTTTAAAGCCATCAGTGTGTGTTGAGAGAGGGGCACTGAGGCGGTGGGAAGAGGCACCATGGCAGCCTAAAGCACCCGATCCTGAAGTCTGTGGTTTCCAGATCTGCCAGAGATTGGCCTTGCATATATCATTTACATTTTACAATGAATCCCACTGAGTACAACCAGGTCATGATAGTTCAACTCACATAGTCATTTGTGACCCAGGGCTAGATGTTCAGGCTCTGTTGGGACTCTCAAGCAGTCCAGGAGCTGCTTTTCAAGTGAAAATAATTGTCAGCAGTTGACTTTATCTGTTTCTTTGTGGGTGTGAACAAGGGCTCTCACAGCGTCTCTGTTGGCCACAGATTCTCCTTCTCTATTGGGTCAGTTGCTCAGACTGCTTGTAATGCAGCCTGGACCTGTTTCAAGATCTCCTTACAGGGCACAGTCCTGTGCCCTCTCAAAACTGGGAGCCTTGGGCTTCTGGGTGGGTTGGTCAGTTAAGCATCTGCCTTCAGCTCATGTCATAATCTCAGGGTCCGGGGATCGAGTCACACGTTGGGCTCCCCTCTCAGCAGGGAGTCTGCTTCTCCCTCTGCATCCCCTGTCATGTTCTCTCTCGCTCTCAAAAATAAATGAAATCTTTAAAAAAAAAAAAAAGAAAACTGGGAGCCTTGTAAGCTACCCAATAATTAGGTCAAAAAACTATGATTTGTGTTGCATCTAAAATCCAAAGAAACCCATTAAGTGTTGTACTTCCTGTGTAGCATTTAGGGTAAGGTGCAAGAACTGTGCCTCTCTTGTAGGAGGAGGTATCCCAGCATGCTCCAGACCACTGGACCCCTATGAACCCCATCAATATAGCAGCCCTGGACTTCCGGGGAGTTATCTCCCAACTCCTTGGCAGGCTCGTGTCTCACCAGTGTGCCTAAGATGCGTGTCCCCTCCTGCTACCCGGATCCAGTTAACATAATGCCATACACGTAATGGACCAGTGTGATGTTTTGCAGAATAGCAAGACAAACAAGTCCCTCCAGATCATATTACGACAGCAGAATTTGATTTAGCCCTGAGGCAAGACAGTTAAGATACAGTGCTGTCCCTGACACGGGAAGGCTCACCACTTTTAATTATTTTTTGCTGATCGAGAAGGGGAGTAGTGAAAGCATTTTCTAGGTCATTAGCTGCATACCAGGTGCCAGAAAAGTGTTGCCTTTGGAACAGCCAACCCACAGCAACCCTGTGGAGAGAAAGCCAGGATAATAAATATGCCAACCACTCTCCAGTCTCCTGCTAGTGCCTCCTGAGCCAAATCCCACTGAAAGCCAACCCGGCGGGTCAGCCTGTAGGATGCGAGGCAGAGAGGAGAAGGTGGCGATGGGGTCTGCAGATGCAGATGGCAACCACCTCCCCATACTGGTATGTGGTACAGTACAGTTCATTGGTACGTGCCCACCATACCAGTACCTTTGTATATGAATGAATGAATGAACCATGATTCAATGTTAAAGGAGGGTTCTTTCTCAGACATAGAATTTAAAGAGGTCACTGAGCAGGAAGCTCTCTGGATCACATTGATTAAAGTTATAATGCCAGGACGTGGTGTACTTTCTGACTTTTTAACATATAGTGGAGACAGATCGTATACACTAGTCACTGCAAGATTCGAGGGTTGACAAAGTCTGGGGTCCTGTGCGGATTCATCGTAGTTTCAGTAGTTTTCTTAATAATATCAAGTTTTATCAAAACCCGGTCCTCCCCATTGCCGCTCAGGCTGGGACACATTCTTCCTTTTAGAGATTATCAGGAAGTACAGGGGATGAAAAAGATATTGGCATTTGTGGATGAACCTTGAAGGTATTATGCTGAGCGAAATAAGCCAGTCACAAAAAGACAAATGCAACGCGCAGTTCCGATGAGATGAGGTCCCTGGAGCCATCAGTCACATAGAGGCAGAAGTTAGACTAGTGGTTGCCAGGGCTGGAAGGAGGGGGAGTGGGGAGTTGTTGTGAAAAGGGTAGAAAGTTTCAGTTTTGCAAGATGGGAAGAGTTCTGCAGGTGGATGGTGTTAGTAGCTGGACCACTGTGTGACTGTCCTTAATGCCCATGAGCTGTTATACTCAAGAATGGTCAAGATGGTAAATTTTGGGGCGCCTGGGTGGCTCAGTGGGTTAAGTCTCTGCCTTTGGGTCAGGTCATCATCTCAGGGTCCTGGGATCAAGCCCCCCATCGGGCTCTCTGCTCAGCAGGGAGCCTGCTTCCCCCTCTCTCTCTCTGCCTGCCTTTCTGCCCACTTGTGATCTCTCTGTCAAATAAATAAATAAAATCTTTAAAAAAAAAAGAAAGATAGTGAATTTCATGTTATGGGTGTTTTACCACAATTTTTAAAGTTGAAAAAGCAAAAAAAAAAAAAAAGAAATTGGCACCTAATGCAGAAAAGCATGTAGATTTTAGAGATGTCCTAACTGATTCAAATCCCAGCATTACCACTTCTTAGCTGCGTGATTCGGGCAAGTTACTTAACCTCTCGGATCCTCAATTTCCTTACTTCTAAACTGGTATCGATAATGTTTATGTCACCAGATTACTGAGAGAATTAGGGGGATACTGTGTACAAACAAGCATCTCCAGCAGAAGCCATTTATAGATGCTGATGGCTTTGCCATAATACTTGCTCTTTCTTCAGATCTCAGCTGAGACACCCTTTCCCCCCTCCAGGCCTTTTCTTACCCACAAATCTGGACTGGTGTGATGTTCTGCAGACTGCAATGCTGACTGTGTGCAGGCCGGAATTGTCTGTTTAACTCTAATTGCTTATTTACTGCTCAAGAACATAAACTCCATGCGAGAAGGGACAGTGTCTGTTTTCTTCTCAGTTGTATCCCCAGAGCTGAGCAGATCCCACCAAAATGGGAAATGATATAGAAAAGCAGTGGAATGACAATGGGAGCCTTGAATATAAGAAAGCACCATCCACAGACAAGACATTTTGAAAAGTTTATAGAGGATAGAAAGTAGATGGGATCGTAGCAGGATAAAATGGTAACCCTAGGCCACCACAGAAGTAGTGGCTGTTTCTCCTGGCAGAATTCTGGAGAAATTCCAAGACATGGAGACAGCAGGTTGGGAGGAAAGAGGTGGTGGATAGAAAGACCATGTATAGAATGGCTCAGCCACTCAATCCCTGCCCTCCATTAAATGTCTGGAGCAACATCATTTGCCCCAGGTACAGCCCTATGCACCCCTCCTCCAGCAAAGTAAAAGCTATGAGGGTGAGGGAGGGGGGAGGAGCTGTAGATGGAGGCAGAGCAGGTGCTGAGAGACCCAGGGCCCCCACAAAAAGCCACAGGTAGGAGACACCCCTCTCAGACTCTCCAAGGCAATTCTTCTTTATTCTGGCAATTTTGAGAATCCTGCCTGTGGGAAGGACACTCCCATTTACCCAGAGTCCTCCTGCTTGCCTCTTGTGCTAATGGGGGTGTGGAGGATGGGAATGGGGTAAAGGAGAAGGCTTTTGGGTAAACAGGCCTGCCTATCTGCAAAGGCAGCTCAGGTGAGTCAACCGGAAAAGTCAATATATCCCATCATCCATCGTCCGTGTCAATCAAAATCACGAGGCATTTAGAAGCAATTCATGCTGTGAAAGACCAATTTGCACAAACAGAACACATCGTTTCAAAGAGTGGGAGACAGATAATGGCAAGAAATAGAACTTGAAAACACTTTCTAATCCAAGCTCCAAAGACATACTATCTATTGAAGAAAAGAATAGAAACAGATGGCCATGAAAAAAGAACACTCAGAAAGTGAAAAACTCTCAAAAATTAAAAGCATGATTACTAACATGGAAACTCTGAATAAAAGAACTGAATGAAGCAAACGGCCAAAGAGTGACCTGGAAGGGCGCCTAGGTGTCTCAGTGGGTTAAGTCTCTGCTCAAGTCGTGATTCCAGGGTCCTGGGTCCGAGCCCACATCGGGCTCTCTGCTCAGCGGGGAGCCTACTTCCCCACATCTCTATCTGCCTGTCTCTCTGCCTACTTGTGATCTCTCTCTCTTTCTGTCAAATAAATACATAAAATCTTAAAAAAAAAAAAAAAAGACCCGGAAGAGATTGACAGAGGGGGTTCCAGAATATGGAGCAGCAACGAGGGAAGGTTAAGAAACGTGGATCTAGGGGTGCCTGGGTGGCTCATTGGGTTAAGCCGCTGCCTTCGGCTCAGGTCATGATCTCAGGGTCCTGGGATTGAGTCCCGCATGGGGCTCTCTGCTCGGCGGGGAGCCTGCTTCTCTCTCTCTATCTCTCTCTCTCTCTGCGCCAGCCTCTCTACTTACCTGTGATCTCTCTCTGTCAAATAAATAAATAAAATCTTTAAAAAAAAAAAAAAAAAAAGAAAGAAACGTGGATCTAACGTCTCTCCGTGAAGAGCCCCAGGTGGAGAGATTAGTGAATGAAGAGCAAGTATTTAAGGAAACAGCAGCATGTAATTCTCCAGAAGTGAAGAAATCCAAGTGTTTGGATTAAAAAAACTTCTTGCCCACCTCCCATTCTGGTGAAGGCAGAGGGCGGTCTGTATCAACATTTAGATGTGTTCAGAGGAAAGAAAAATATTAATGTTTTGCAGAAAGGAAAGAAAATAAGTATCTCAGGTGGAAATGAAGAATACGTCGGCCCCAGATTTATCTGAAGAAATGTTGCCTGCTAGAAGACAGTGAAACAATGTCTTGGAGTTTTTAAGGAAAAATTATTTCAACAAGAATCCTATATCCGTGCATGGAGCACTGGGTGTGGTGAAAAAATAATGAATACTGTTTTTCTGAAAATAAATAAATTAATTAAAAAAAAAAAGAATCCTATATCTGGTCAAACAAGTAAGGTGAAGATAAACTAAAAATGGTAAGCACCCACAAAAGTTACCTCTACATACACCCTTTCTGGGGGAAAAAAATCATTGAGGATGTACTCCTCTCAAGCAGAGAAGGAATCCAAGAAGAGGGAGACGGGAGAAGCTGAGAATCAAGGGAACTAGCTCAGGAAATCATTGAAAAGAAACCTCAGGGGGTCATTTGTGCAACAGGCCTGGAAAGTTGTCAGTTCAAATTAAAGCAGGAAGTGAAAAGTCTCCATGAAGAACTTTAAGAACAAAATAGATTTCATTACACAGGCTGAATACTGAAGAACCTGCAAGTTCTTAAAGATAAAGGAAGACATTTCAACAACCACATATAAAAAAAGACACGCGCACAGGCACACACAGACAAGAAGATGAGAAACTTTGTTGCGGAAAACAAACGCTCTGTAAGAAAGTCATGACCCAAACAGGAAGCTAACTAAAGCACGACATGATTCTGAGTATATCTAGAATTCAGAAAAATCTTCTGTTTAATCGTGACCCGGGTTTAATGACATAGGGTGCTTTTCCTTTTCTGTGGATTCAGTCACATTACTTGTTTTTGTAACGAACATGAATCCAGAGCACAAAAGACTTCGTCGGAGTTCTAGAAGAGGATGAAAATGTCAGAAAGACTTGACGGGAAGGAGCGGGAGGGGAAGAGAGGCAGGAAGGCCTGTAGGTGCCTGTGTGTCTTCATGCACTGTGTGACCACCAGGAGAACCCAAAAGGGAAAGTCACCAGCCCCTGGGGAGTGGGGTTTGGAGAAGAGAAAGGGGAAAGGGGAGGAAGGGGGTTTGGTGTCCCAGCCTCCGGCTTCAGCCAGCAGTGTGACCAGGGTCTGCAGCCCCAGGTGGAACCCTAGAGAGGAGCCAGATTCTCATCCACAACTGCCTGTTTTGAGACCCAGGGCCCGGGGCCCGGTTTCCTCCTCCCCAGGCTCTTAGTGTTTTCTCTTCTGTGTCTGGCCCACCTAAGCAATTACCTGATTTCTAAGCCATGCGCTCTCTCTTCGTTCTTTCCTCCTCGCATATTTTGTTTGGCATTGCTTACTGTTTGCAGTGGGTGAAATGCTCCTTACTGTACCATCTTGACTAGCAAGCAATGGTATCTTTTTTTTTTTTTTAAAGATTATTTATTTATTTATTTGACAGAGAGAGAGATCACAGTAGACAGAGAGGCAGGCAGAGAGAGAGAGAGGGAAGCAGGTTCCCTGCTGAGCAGAGAGCCCGATGAGGGACTCGATCCTAGGACCCTGGGATCATGACCTGAGCCGAAGGCAGTGGCTTAACCCACTGAGCCACCCGGGTGCCCCCAAGCAATGGTATCTTAGCACAGAAAATTCATTCCTCTCTCCTTGTAGCGTCTGTTTCGTGATACACTGATATTGGGTAGTTACCATTCTTTGGTACCCATGCAAACCAGAACTTAACTTTCAGGTCAACGCAGCCAACCCCTGCCAGCATGTTTCTCCTCACGAGTAAGTGACTTACTTCTGCCCCCCGTTTCCCCTCCTCAGTCCTCAGTGGAGAGGAACAGCTGGCCAGCCTCCTTGTCCTCCTCCCTCTCCCCCTCTTCCTCTGCGTCAGAGTCCTTTCTGCAGCAGAGCAGCATTATGTAGTCACCTTCTCCCCATTCCTTTCTCTGACTGACTCATTCCCATTCCTGAAAGTCCATCCTATATTGTTTTGAGCTGTTAGTCATTCTGGTGGCTTTTCTTTGAAATCCTCCCAAGAGCTTTTCTTCTCTTTTAAGCCAAGGAGAGCAGAATAGGAAGGACACTCTGGTGAGCATTTCTAGGGGGACCGACAACATAATCCTTTTTATGATTTTTTGGACCGCAGCATAAAACGTAATAAAATAAACCATTGACAGTTGTGTCCCTAACAGATTAAGTAAGCAAATACGTAAATCTTGGGGTTGTCTTCATTTCCCTTGAATATTGTCATTATGTTTCTCTCTCAGAGCCATTTTGTTATCTATTAGGCTGTGGTAGGGAACCCTATTTTCCTCCCAATAGTCATTCTCTCCTTTGTTATTCCCCAGCCCCCAATTATTGGCTGGGCACAGGACCAGTCAGAGTGAAGACTACTTCTTAGCCTTCCTTGTAGCTGGATGGGACTCTGAGACCAAGTTCTGGCCAATGGAATGTTCATGGAAGTGTTGGATGCAGCTACTGGCAAATGTTTTTAGAGGATCAGGGCAGGGCCATCCACCTACCCCTCTTCTCCTTTCCACTGCTTGGACAAGATCACATGGTCAAGCTATCTTCCAGAGCCATGAGCAGATCACTAAACAGGGAGAAGCAGTTCGAGAAAAGGAATTTGGATCCAGATAACAGTGAACCCACTGACCAGTCCTGGGCTGCCTACCTCCTGGTTTATTTTATGCATGAGAGAAATTAATTTCTGTTTTCCTAAACTGCTGGTTTGAATGTATGTATGTGGGAAAGGGTATTTATTTATTTCATGAAGCTAAACCTAACCCTGACGGATTCAGTAGCCTTCAGAATGTATTATATATACTTTGTTTTGTTTTGTTTTGTTTTACTTGCATAGGCTAATACAGATAGGAAATACCTAGCGGATTATGCTTTTCTTTCCTCTGTGTGTGAATAGCTCAAGTATACCAAATACTTTCTGCCAGTTATTTTTTATGCTTTGTCTCATTTAATCCTGACACAAAGCTATGATGCTACGGTTATTTTCGTTTTCAATGACAGTAAACCAAAACTCAGAAGTTAGGCAAGTATGTTCAAGGTCACACAATGGGTAAATAGCAGATCTGGGATTTGCCTCTGGACAGCCTGACCCCAGAGCCCACCTTCTTGGTATACCTTTTCAATGTGGATTCCATTCCCGAGGACGTACCAAAAGGCATTCCTAATAGCTGCCATTTACTGAGCTCCCACTCTAAGCAGGTACTGTGCTGGTACAGAAAGCAAATTCTAGAAAGGCTGAACTGAACAGGGGGGAAGCAGAGTCAGCCAAGCAGCCAGGGTCCTTAACATGTTCAGAGTATCTTTCAGCTGGGCTGCTGAGAGCAATTTTCTTCTCCTTCCGCTGATGTGTTTGGAAATTGTGAGTGATGAATTCTTTTTGAAGTTCAGTAATCTAGGACCCTTTTTTTGGTACTTTTATCTGAACTATTCTTTTACATTGCTTCATCTGGACTTTCCCTTTGTTTTATGGTGAGCATCTAGCTATCATAAAAATCTTATTCATCATATGCTTATAATAATTCTGGAAAATAGTTACTCTGAGGTACATCTTGTCTCATTGGCTCACATCCAACTCATCACACAAGAGAATATGAGATGTAGTAAAAATGGGGTAGTTTAGCAGTTATTAACCTGGAGGTATTCTATACGAGTTAAGCTCTGAATAAAGTAAAATAAAAGATTCTTTAGAGTCACTTTTACAAACAGGCGAATACTTAAATAATTATCCCCTTTTAGAATAACAACCTTTGACAAATTCAATACTCAGTATACTCAGGAAACTATCGATTATGACACATGAACACAACTTCTTACTTGTTCTCCTTACTCTGGAGCTATTCTTGAACAGGAGAAAACACTTCTCTATTTCCATATCGAACAGTTCATGAAGTGAAATTTCCATCCAAATTCAACTATTTTTCCCTGTGAAGTTCTATCATACAATTTTATGTTTATATATATATTCTTTAAGATTTTATTTATTTATTTGACAGACAGAGATCACAGGTAGGCAGAGAGGCAGGCAGAGAGAGAGGAGGAAGCAGGCTCCCTGCTGAGCAGAAAGCCTGATGCGGGGCTCGATCCCAGGACCCGGGGACCATGACCTGAGCCGAAGGGAGAGGCTTTAACCCACTGAGCCAGCCAGACACGCCTATATATAATTTTTTAAAAAGGTTTCAGCTCTATTTTATTGGTTCAGACAAGAAAAGATGATGCTCCTTTGCTATACATGATTCTCGAATATCAATCTCATCATTTTAATTGAGTTTTATAACTTTGAACCAATATTGCAAACTGGATTCTCCAAACCATTCTTTTTGTGTTGATGCACCATAATGACACAGATAA
The DNA here is from genome assembly GCF_009829155.1 of Mustela erminea. Classification (NCBI taxonomy): domain Eukaryota; kingdom Metazoa; phylum Chordata; class Mammalia; order Carnivora; family Mustelidae; genus Mustela; species Mustela erminea. The sequence goes on from NC_045628.1 coordinate 77,686,234, forward strand.
CGCCAGTTGCAAGATCAAGATGTGAGAACTACTTTTCATAGAAAAATTGGTTATTGAAATCATAGGGCAGTGTACTAGCCAACTAGCCTTGAATATAGAAGCGAAACAGGTTCTGTAGTACCGTGTGGTACTGGGTTTTTTTTTTTTTTTTTTTTAAGGTTATTCTCTGGGCTGGGACCCAGTTTGCAGCAACTTGGTAAAACACACCAAGAAGGTAGAAATCGTTGATAAATATGGGATTCCCCTTCGCCTCTATATGATGCCTCCCTCAGGAAAATGGTCGCAAAAATCGGAAGAATCCAGCATGCCAAGTACTCCTGCTCTCTTTGTGGCAAAACGAAGATGAAGGGACAAGCTTTGGGGTTGTGGCACCATGGTTCCCACATGGAATGGTAGTCCGTGGTGCCTGGACACTCAGCACCATTCCTGCTACCACCAGCAAGTCAGCTGGCAGAAGACTGAAAGAGTTGAGGGGATGCCTGCCTGGCTCACTCAGTAGACGTGGGACTCAATCTCAGGGTTGTGAGTTCAAGCCCCACGTTGGGTGTGGAGCCGACTTAAAAAAATAGTAATAATAATTAAATACTGGAGAATTTGGAAGACCAGTAGCAGCTCCACTGTTGAAACCTGGCTAGCCTATAATAAATGTGTCGATTTATGTAACAACAACAACAACAAAAAGAAGACATGGTTAAGCATAAACACATTCTAAAAGAGACACTTCAATAGTTTCTCTCACAAAAAATAAAATGAAGTGAAATAAACTTCTGTGTAACAAAAATATGGCATTCAAAAAAAAGCAAACAAAATTTGTAGCAATAAATATTTAAGACAAAAATTCAGACAGCTTATAGAAATAACTTAAATAGCTCTAGGATACCAACGGGCAAAGACTACAGGTACATCATTCACAGAAGAGAAAAGGCAAATTGCTAATAAACAAGTTACTCTGGCAAAGAAATGCAAATTAAAGAGTACAGTGGATTTAAATATCTCCTATTAATAAATATTAAAAATAATACGCTGTTGAATAAAAGTGGTGGGAGTGGACATCCCTGCTTTGTTCCTGATCTTGGGGGGAAAGCATCTGGTCTGTCATTGTTAAGAATGGCACTAGCTGTACATTTTTCACAGATGCTGTCGATTACATTGAAAGCTCTTTTCTATTCCTAACTTCCTTTTTGTTCTCTATTTTAACAATAATGCACCATGTTGGCAACAATTGAAAAGAAAGGCATAGTATGCTTGCTCCGGGAGTGCTAAGGTCACACACTTTCTAGAGTCAAGTTAGCAATATGTATCAATTGTTTTGGGGCCATATTTTATGTCAGTACATTTACTTTGACATATCTGAGTTAAGAAAGTCATCTGATACATGCTTAAAGGTTGTTTACAAAGATGTTCATTACAAAGTTCTCCATGATACTGACAAACTGAAACTGACATAAGGTCAATATCAGGAGAATGGTTGAGATAGTAAAGTGAATAAAATGCAACTATTCAGGGCACCTGGGTGGCTCAGTGGGTTAAGCCTCTGCCTTCGGCTCAGGTTTGTAGATCCATTTTTATTTCAATATGTGAATGGTAGCAGTTTCTGTGGGTATGTTTTTCTACAGATTTGATATTATGGTCACTAAAAATACTATTGATGCAAAAGTTAGGGAGCAGCAATGGTCAAAGAAAATTTTACTTATTTTATTTTATTTTTTTAAATATTTTATTTATTTGACGGAGAGAGACACAGTGAGAGAGGTAACACAAGCAGGGGGAGTGGGAGAGGGAGAAGCAGGCTTCCCACCAAGCAGGGAGCCCGATGCAGGGCTCGATCCCAGGACTCTGGGATCGTGACCTGAGCCAAAGGCAGATGCTTAATGACTGAGGCACCCAGGTGCCCCCAAAGAAAGGTTTTTTTGTTTGTTTGTTTTTAAGATTTTATTTATTTATTTGACAGAGATCACAAGTAGGCAGAGAGGCAGGCAGATAGGGAGAGAGGTGGAAGCAGGCTCCCTGCTGAGCAGAGAGCCCAATGCAGGGCCCAATCCCAGGACCCTGGGATCACGACCTGAGCTGAAAGCAGAGGCTTTAACACACTGAGCCTCCCAGGTGCCCCAGAAAGTTTTAATGACAAGGTTGAAAAATCCTGACCGTGAACAAATATGAAAAAACAGGCTCTCGTGTCATGCGTGCCATGGAAGCCATTCATCCAAGCCTCTACCATCACCTTATGACTTATACTCAGATGAGGTTCTCTGGAACATACTGTCCCAGAGATAGCCTGACAGGAGTGAAAGAAGACGTTACCAGAGGCAGCTGTGGCCTAGGAGTGAATTATTCCCCCAACCCTACCCCAAATGGACACCGTGTGGTTGGCATCTATTCTTTGCTTCTTCTCTTCTGACAGAATGCCCATATTGTCCAGAGTGGCCCCCATCCCTCAGATAGCCCTGAGCCTCAAGGGAAGTGACTCCCAGCCCCAGTTCCAGGAGCGAGCCTGCTTAGTCAAAGCAACCCCCCTACTTACATCCTCACCAGGGATTTGTTCAGAAATTAACTTATGTCTGTTTCCTCCACTTAAATGTAAACTTGATGAGAATGCAGATGTTCGTCTGTGTGGCCAAGAACCTAGAACGGTGCCTGGCACATAGTTCTTTTTTTTTTTTTTTTTTTAAGATTTTATTTATCTATTTGACAGAGAGAGATCACAGGCAGGCAGAGAGGCAGGCAGAGAGAAAGGAGGAAGCAGGCTCCCTGCTGAGCAGAGAGCCCGATGCGGGACTCGATCCCAGGACCCTGAGATCATGACCTGAGCCGAGGGCAGCGGCTTAACCCACTGAGCCACCCAGGCACCCCCTGGCACATAGTTCTTAATAAATGTCTCATGAATTCATTTTTGCATTCCTCTTCAGCAAATTTTAAATGAATGCCTATTACATGTCGGGGACTCTTCTGAGCCCTGGGGATGCAAAAACACACACACCTCAAGAAGTCTAGTAAGGAAGCCAGACATATAAACAATTCCCTAACAATACATCAAGGTAAACACTGTCAGGAGTTATATATATTAAAGGCTGAAGGAGCATGGAAGGACCAACTGACTTCCTCCGTAAGAGTCAGGCAAGGCTTCCCAGCCCTTCCTCCAGCTCTTGGAGCAGAACTTAGAAGATGAGAAGAAATTTTCCAGATGCAGAATTGGAGCGAATGAAGTATGACCACATAATCTGTTGATCAAACCAGGATATTCGGAGAGTGAAAGGGAGGCTATTAATAATTACACTGAATTACAGGTGTAAACAGAGACTGCTCCAGGCAAACCAAACCATGTGGTCAGTCTTGGAAGAAGGAGCAACGTGTGAGAGAGTGGAGGATGGTGGACATGCCAGGGGAAAGGCGAGCACTCCCGGTGTGTGGGGGTAAAGTGTGTGGCACAGTGAGGAGACGGGCTGCAGTTGTGGTGGGGGGTCAGGGCCCCAGAGTGAGGGACCTATTCTGGCAACCAAAGAACTTCAGCTTGGTCCTCCAGCATCGGGAGCCCTGTGGAGCTTTCTCAGCAGGAGAGTACCATGATCAGATTTCCATCTGGGGACAATGGCTCTGGCAGGCATGCAGAGAAAGAACTGGAGGGGCACAGATTAGAGAAGACAGACCAGACAGGAGGCTCATTAGGGGATGACAGGCTCCTGCTTCTTAGGCAGCATGGGAGGGTGGGTTCAGAAGGAAATACATACTCCAGGGGATGCTGAGGGAGAATTGACAGGCTGTATGGAGGGGCAGGGGGTGAGGAACAGAAGAGGTAGATGATGCTAAAGTTTCCAGACCTCATGACTGGCGGCTTCTGTTGTCCTTTCCCATGGGTAGAGACAAGTCAGAAAATGACTTCAGCTGTTTGGCAGACTGAGAGTTGACAGGGAGCAGATACAGGAAGCTGGATCTTGTAGGGACCAAGTGCCAAGCCAAGAGGTCAATCCAAGAGCTGAGTCACTATATCTAAAGGGGTCAGCACAGATGGGAAAGAAAGAGAAGAAAGAGTCAAGGTGCCTATTTGGACTAGGGAAGCCCGGGAAGGAGAAGTATTGAAGCAAGAAGGGCAGGGAAGCGGGTACCCAAGGGCAGACCCATTGAAGAACCCATAAGACACGCTCTCTATGGCTGGAGAAGTAGACTGGGAGGCAGAAGAGGTGAACATGTAAGCAAGTCAACATAATAGAAGTAATCAGTGTTTTTGGTGCCCAGAGGAGGAAGGAACTCAGCGTAAATGAACAAACTGGGGCTCCTGGGTGGCTCAGTCTGTTAAGCATTGCATTCTGCTCAGGTCGTGATCCCAGGGTCCTGAGATCGAGCTGCATGTTGGGATCCCTGCTCAGTGTGGAGCCTGCTTCTCCGTCTCTCTCCGCCCACTCCCTGCTTGTGCTCTCTCTTTCTTCCAAATAAATCAATAAAATATTTTTTAAAAAATGAACAATTGGCATCCATTTTGTCTATAAGCCCTGGGTGATTTTTTAATTATTTTTTAATATTTAATATTTTTAATTATTTTAATTATTGTTTTTTATTGGGGTAAAATTTACATGAACTTTTCTGTCTCTCTTTTTTTTTAACCATTTTAACTTTTTCTTTTTTTTTTTTTTGACACACAGAGATCACAAGTAGGCAGAGAGGCAGGCAGAGAGAGTGGGGGTGGGGGAGAAGCAGGCTCACCACTGAGCAGGGAGCCCTATGCGGGGCTCGATTCCAGGACCCTGGGATCATGACCTGAGCCGAAGGCAGAGGCCTAACCCACTGAGCCACCCAGGCGCCTCTTAACCATTTTAAATTTTTAAGTGTACAGTTTAAGTGGTACTAAGTACATCCATGTTGTTGTTGTGTTGTATTGTATTGTATTGTGTTGTGTTGTGTTGCGTTGTATGACCATCACCACTATCTATACCCAAAACTTTTTCATCATGCTTGATAGAAACTCTGTTCCCCTTAAACAATAACTGTTGCCTGCTCCTCCCAGCCCCAGGTACTTTCTGCTTCTATGAATTTGACTTGCCCAGGTACCTCAAATAGATGAAGTCAAACAGTATTTGTCTTTCTGTGGCTGGCTGACTTCACTTGGTATTATGTCTTCAAGGCTCATCCACATTGTAGCACGTGACAGGATTTCCTTTCTTTTTAGGCTGAATCATATTCCACTGTATGGATCTACCGATATAGCTTATTCATCCCTTGATGGGCACATGGGTTGTTTCTACATTTGGCTATTGCGAATTCATTACTTTTCAGGTTAAGCAATCACACACTATTTTTTTTTTTTTAAGATTTTATGTATTTATTTGAGAGAGAGAAAGAGAGAACATAAGCAGAGGGAGTGGCACCGTGCTGGATCCCAGGACCCTAGGATCATGACTTGAGCTGAGCTGAAGGCAGACTTTTAACTGACTGAGCCCCCCAAGGTGCCCTGCAATCACACACTACTCTGACTAACCGTTCTTTTTTTTTTTTTTAAGATTTTATTTATTTGTCAGAGAGAGAGAGGATGAGAGAGCAAGCACAGGCAGACAGAATGGCAGGCAGAGGCAGAGGGAGAAGCAGGCTCCCTGCTGAGCAATGAGCCCGATGTGGGACTCGATCCCAGGACGCTGGGATCATGACCTGAGCTGAAGGCAGCTGCTTAACCAACAGAGCCACCTGGGCATCCCTGACTAACCGTTCTTAATGAGGAGAGGGGAAGAGAAGGGAGGGGAGAAGAGAGGAGATACCAGGTGATCAATGGGCATTCCTTTTATCTCATTCATCCTATGACGGCCCACTGTGGTTCTGAGCACTTACACACAGTTTCTCATTTAACCCCCCAACAACATGATGAAATAGGGAACTTCTCCTTTGTATAACAATGACATTGGAGCTTAGAGGGTTAAGAGCTTTTTCAGCATCACAAACCGAACTGGTCTAGGAGAGGAGATTGAGCTGAGCATTCCTAGGACAGATGCCCTAATTCTTTCTTCTTCTTCTCCTCCTCCTGCTCCTCCTCCTCCTCCTTTTTTAAAAGTAATCTCTACACCCAACATGGGGCTCAAACTCAAAACCCCGAGATCAAGAGTCACATACTCTGCTGACTGAGCCAGCCAGGTGCCCCTGATGCTTTAATTCTTAACTTGGGGCACCTGAGTGGCTCAGTTGGTTGAGCTTCCAGCTCTTGTTTCTGGCTCAGGTCATGATCTAAGGGTGATTAGATCAAGTCCCACATGGGGCTCTGTGCTCAGCGGGGAGTCTGCTGGCAGTCTGCTTGTCTCTCTCCCTTTGTTCCTCACCACCCTCCTCCGATCCTAGGCTTATGTTCAATGTCTCTCTCTCTAAAATAAATAAATAAAATCTTAAAAAAAAAAAAAAAAAAGAACTTGCCCTTTAATTCATGTGTAAAGAGATTGTTGTCTTTCTTTACTAGGAGACTCTGAGTGACTGAAGGCAGAAGAGCCCTAAGAGGGTCCTAAGAGGGTCCTTCCTAAAGAAGGGTCAGAGTTCAAGTGTGTGCTCTGTTTAGGCAGGGAGACCAGAATTAAACCAGGGTTGCACTGATAAGATACTTTTAAAAAGAAAAATATTTTAGATGGTGTCTAGTAATTAAAAAATATTGTCACATAAGGGTGCCTGGGTGGCTCAGTCAGTTAAGAGACCTGTCTTTGGCTCAGGTCATGATCTCAGGGTCCTGGGATCGAGCCCTGCATCGGGCTCCCTGCTCAGCGGGGAGTCTGCCTCTCCCTCTCCCTCTGCTGCTCCCCTCCCTTATTCTCTTTCTCTCTCTAATAAATAAATGGATAAAATCTTTAAAAAAATTGTCACATAAATATATCATTCAAGCTTTAAAAATATTCAATCTATTTAATTTTTGAAATAGTCATACATTTGTGTGATTCAAAACCCAAAAAGTATAAAAAAATATATATGGTAAAAATTCCCACTTTCGTCTTGTCCTCCAACACACGTCCCCACTTCCTCAATCCTGGGACTATGAATTGTTTCTTGTCTATCTGACAGGAGTTTCTTTATGCTAAATATATTTTGGAATTTTTGCTTTTGTTCAGCTTGGCAAAGCTTGGCTATTTTAATAGAGTATTTTTTAGAAAGAAGAAGTGGAAGCCACGCCTTTTTCTCTCAACTGATGACAAAGCTTGAACATTTCAGGAAACCCCCAGGTGTTACACTACCCCTTACTAAATGCCCTGGGTTGGCTGATCAAGGTCAAGTGGCAAGGGGGTTTGATAGGTGCTGCGACGCATATTTGGCAGTGAAATCACAAGTTAGAGCCACACTTTTACAATACAAACTCCAAACATATGGTCAAACTCTGGTAAAGCGTACAGAAAAGCCATCCTGAGAAGTGTGTGAGGGAGAGGGCAGGATGAAAGAAGAAGCTGTCTCCACAGGGGAAAAAAAACAAAAACAACAACAACAACAACAAAAAACCCCTAAAGACACAAGAAAGAAAATCAGAGTTTTGACTGGAGAAGTAAGATGTAGGTGCTCAAGACTTTATTTAGAGTCCAAAGGGTGTTATAGTTTCATTTCTTTCCTTCCTTCCTTTCTTTCTTTTTCTTTCTTCCTTTCTTTCTTTTTCCTGAGGAACTTCCTCAGGAGAACTGAGTAAATACTGAGGTGAAAATGGGAAATTCCAACCTGAAGAGAGTCAGAGAAGCAACAGAGCCTCCTGGAGTGCTTCGGGAGCCTTCAGATCTTCTCTGTTGATTAGAGAGCTTAAAACACCTCTATGGACCAGAATTATTTTATTTTTCTTTGCTCCAGAGTTGGACCTGTGGAAAGCGCAGGTGTTTCTCGGTTTGGGTCCACAGGGTAACGAATCTTTATTCAGCACTTACTGTTCTTCTGCAGCCTTGGGAATAGAGCTCTTCAGACAGACAGATGAGGTTCCTGAGGAGCTCACACAGAGAGGAGGGGATCCAGCGACAGCAAAGACGTGACTGTGTGAGGGAGCGACGGTGCTCTGGGGACAAGGAATGCCTAGGGTTGAGCCCTCGTAGGTGGCACAGAGCTTGTTGGTGTTTAAGGAAAAAACAGAGGCATATGTGATAGGAACAGCGTGAATGAGGGGGAGGAACCTGAGAGGAAGCTAGAAAGATAGAAAGGAGGATGAGGAGAAGGAGTTATAACAAGTATCTGTTCCTTAAGTGCCTGGTGCTGTATGAAGTACTTTACAGGTATCAGTTTATTTAATCCTCAGAAGATATCAGGAGGTAGGGAGTAATATCATTATACCCATTTTACATGTGAAGAGATTTTTCTGTAACGATTAGTTATAAGATGTAATTATGTGACTCTGTGATTTTCCAACTTTTCCCATTGGATCAGGTGACCTGACTCTCTAGGACATGATAGCATTTTTTTTTTTGAAGTCCTAAAGAAGAAATAATCTTTCTCTTCTCTGAACACTTATAATATTGTAAATCACACAACTGGCACTCATCTAATTTAAAGTTGCTTGGGTACACATCCTCTCTCAGCTAGGTGGCAAGCTTTTGGAAGGCAGGACTGTCCTTCCCTAAAGTCTACCACAGCCTTCATAAGTAGGAGGTATTCAAGGATATGTACTAAATACAAAAAGGCGGTTCAGATATACATTGTTGAATAACTGTGACCGTGTTCCTCCTGTTCCTATCCAAGGCTGTCAACGTGCTCTACACTTTGTGGCTGTATTTCTCTCTGTTCTACAATTGGCACAGAAGAAAGGGGTGGCTGGTCAAAGCCTTTGAAACAGTATCCTCTTCTCAAGGTAAGCTCAGCAACTTCTGACTTTTTCCAAACAAGTGAGGTAATTGCTTCATCCTTCCCAGCCTCTGGGCAGTCAGGCCCTGCTTAATGAGGAGCTAAGTATATGAAGAAAATATTCTGTCTTACTTCTGTGCTCACGAGAACTCAAGGTTTTTTCCTCCAGTTGTAAACCTGGGAGCTTGATGTCTCCTTGACATTCTCCGTGACCACGTTAGGTCTCAACAAACTGCAGGACTGGGAATCCAAATTGATAGGATGACAAACCAGGAACAAGGAACCTTTTAAGGTTCGCTGATTCTATCACTTAGTATTGACGGATTCGACAGCAGAGACAGTAGACTCTAACCTTTGCTGATGTCACTACGGGTCAGATCGTCCCCTTGGCGTTCCTCACTCATCTTCGCCAGTTCCCTGCAACACGCAGCATGCTGAAGCCTCAGACATGAGCTGTGCTCTCTCAGGTTTGGTGCATGAGACTCTCCCTCTGCCTGGGAGACCACTGGCTTCCCCTCCCTCACTGTTGTTCGTCCTGTTCTTCTGGATCATGACGCCATCCTCAGCTTGTCCCCCCTGTGCGCAAAGCTCTTCTCACCCCCCTGGGAGCTGCCAGCACTTTGTTCTCTATTTTCTCAGTGCATTTTCCAGAAATGCAGTCATCTCTCTCCCTCAATGGCCTGGGTGCTTCCTGAGGGTGCGCAATTCTCTTCTTCATCAGTAGGTGACCAATACATATTCGTTTTAATGGATGCACTCACATTTCAGTTTTAAATAGATTATAACAAGACTGTACCCTTTTAAAACCTAGATTTAAATGGCGAAGTTTTAGCTACATTAGCTATATGCCATCCTGCTCAGCAAATCAACATCTTATATCTTTGGCACGGATGATTCAGCTTTACTCATCGGAATTAGAAGTCAGCATCGAAAAGTAAGTCACTGATATGTTGATTGGACCAACAAAGAACATCACTGTTTTCATTAACATCTACCTCTGAGCAACGGAAGATGTTAATGCCGCCAGTAAAGTCGATTCACTGGACTGCCAATGGGCAGGGTAAAGAAGGAGAGAGATGGTGGGTTTTCAAGTCCAAGTATGTAGTACGGCTCCTGACTCTGACTGGTTAAACAGCGCCATGGTGAAAGTGGTAAAATGAGCACAAAATGATCCCACTCTAAGGGCACTGGGGAGCTTACATTAGAAAATGTACCTGGGGTGCCTGGGTGGCCTCAGTCAGTTAAGCATCTGCCTTCAGCTGAGGTTATGATCCCAGGGTCCTGGGATGGAGCCCCGTGTCAGGCTCCTTGCTTGGTTCTCCCTCCTCCTGCCGCTCCCCCCATCCCTTTGTGCTGGCTCTCTCTCTGTCTCTCTCTTTCTGTGTCAAATAAATAAATAAAATCTTAAAAAACAAAAAACAAACAAAAACAAAACAAGAGAAAATGTACCTAGAGTGCTAATTAGGTGTCTGGCACATAGCAGAGACTCACTAAATCTGGGGGAGTAAATTGGCAGGCTAAGGGCTGTATGTGCCTGCCCTGATTTTTAAAATACTGACTTTTGAGGGGTCATTCAAAGCTCTCCAGTTTGTTGTTGAGTGCCAGGCACTGTTCTAGACACGTCCCCACATTTTCTCCTCACTGCACCCCTCTGAGGTAGACATAATTATTACCCTTATTTTCCAGAGGATGGAAAAAAGGTGAGAAAAAGAAATACCTTCTTGAATATATTTTGTAACTCAAACCTACGTGTGGGTCCCAAAGGAGTCAAGTGCCTCTCAGCCTACCTCCTCCTCCTCAAATCAAAACAAGGCACTTCTACAAGAGCTGGTATAGCAGAGCACATACAAATGTGGCCTCTGCGGTCGGGTTCAAATCCTGGTTTCACTGCTTACTAGTTGTGCCATCTAGGAAAGTTATCTCTGTGTCTCAGTGGCCCTACCTGGAAAACAGGGATAAATAATCGCACTTACCTCACTGGGTTGGGATGAGGATGTGATAAATTGTTTGGTGTGTAGAAAAGTCCTCAGTAAGCATTACCTGTGACTATGGTTGTCTTATACCCCAGCCCAGCTCTAACTCCCTCTCCCCACATCCTTCCCCTCCCCACCACAAGCAACATTTCATTCATTTGTGTTAGCTGGTATAAACGCAAATGCCTTCAGGGAGAAGAGAAATAGCAAGAAGTACTCAAGCCTACCTCATTTTATTACTCTTCGCCTGTGCTGTGCCTCACAGACATTGTGGTTTTTTCCATGGAAGAGCTGTGGCAACCGTGACACACGATTTTTCCAAAATCACGTGCTCAGTTCGTGTGTCTGTGTCCCATTTTGCTCGTTCTTGCAATATTTCAAAATTTTTTTCATTATTGTTGTATCTGTTACAGTGATCTGTGATCAGTGATCTTGAAATTACTTTGTAATTGTTTTGGGATTCCATAAACTGCTCCCATATGAGACAACAAGCTTCTCCAGTATGTGTGTTCCGACTGCCTCAGCTTGTTCTTCCTCTTCTCTCCCTCTCCTCTGGCCTCCCTGTTCCCTGAGACACAACAACATGGAAATGAGGCCAGTTGGTAACCCTACGGTGGCCTCTAAGTGCTCAAATGAACGGCAAGGTCACTGTCTCTCATTTTAAATCAAAACTAGAAGTGATTAAGCTTAGCGAGGAAGGCATGTTGAAAGCCGAAATAGGCCCAAAGCTAGGCCTCTTGCATCAAATATTAGCCAAACTGGGAATGCAAAGGAAACAATCTTGAAGGGAATTATAAGTGCTAGGCTATGGATGATATGTAAATGAGGCAGGCTTACTGCTGATACGGAGAAAGTTCGAGTGGTCTGGAGAGAAGAGCAAACCAGCCCCAGCATTCCCTTAAGCCAAAGCCTGACCCGGAGCAAGGCCCTAGGTCTCTGTGATTCTGGGAGGGCTGAGAGAGGTGAGGAAGCTGCAGAGAGAAGTCTGAAGCTGCAGAGGCTGGTCCATGAGGTTGAAGGAAAGAACCAGCTCCGTAACAGAATGTACAACGTGAAGCAGCAAGGGCTGGGGGAGAAGCTGTGGCGAGTTCTCCAGAAGGTCCAGCTACCGCAGCGGTGAACGCGGCTACACACCACAGCAGGTTTCCAGTGTAGACAAGACAGCCTTCTACTGGAAGAAGATGCCATCAAGGACTTCAGAGCTAGAGAGGAGAAGTCAGTGCCTGGCTTCACAGCTTCAGAGGACAGGCTGACTCTCATTAGAGACTAAAGCAGCTGGTGACTTGAAGTTGAAGCCAAAGGTCACTGACCATTCTGAAAATTCTAGGGTTTTTAAAAATTATGCTCCATCTACTCTGCCTGTGCTCTAGAAATGACAAAAGGTATGGATGACAGTCTGTCTGTTTACAACATGGTTTACTGAACGTTGAAGTGCACTGTTGAGACCTACTGCTGAGAAAAACGATTCCTGTCAGAACGCGACTGCTCACTGACAACGCAGCCGGTCATCCAAGAGCCCTGACGGAGACGTCAAAGATGAACCTTGTTGTCGTGCTCGCTGACACAACAGCCATCCTGCAGCCCCTGGATCACGGAGTCATTTTGACTTTCAAGTCTTATTTTTTTCTTTTGTTATTGTTAATACTATTTTTAATATTTTTTTCTTGTATTGAGGGCTGACCTGTAATAGATTGCAGTGAGGGAGCTGTTCTGCTACATATGAAACTCGGAAGGTCTTATATTTCAATAAATACATTTTGTAAGGTTATAGCTGTCATAGATAGCAATTCCCTTGATAGGTCTGGGCTAAGCAAATAAAACCCTTCTGGCATGGATTCACCATTCCAGATGCTTTTAAAATATTCATAGGAAGAGGTCAAAATATCCACATTCACCAGAGTTTGGGATAGATTGGTTCCCACCCCGCCCCCCGGAGGACTTGGAGGGGTTCAGGGCATCTGCGGAGGCAGTCACCACAGAGGTGGTGGAAACAGCAAGAGAACTGGAGTTAGAAGTGGGGTGAGAAGACGGGACTGCATGGCTGTCGTCTCATGATCCAATCCATGTGGTAAACTGTATTGTTTTCTTTTAAGAAATTGCCACAGCCACCCCGGTCTTTAATGTCCACCGCCCTGATGAGTCAGCAGCTCAACATCATCAATATCGAGGCAAGACCCTCCACCAGCAAAAAGATTATGACTTGCTGAAGGCTTGGATGAAAGTTCACATTTTGTAGTAAGGAAGTATTCTTTTTTAAAGATCTTATTCATTTATTTGTCGGAGAGAAGGAGCACAGGCAGACAGAGTGGCAGGCAGAGGCAGAGAGAGAAGCAGGCTCCCCAATGAGCAAGGAGTCCGATGTGGGACTGGATCCCAGGACGCTGGGATCATGACCTGAGCCAAAGGCAGCCGCTCAACCAACTGAGCCACCCAGGCATCCCAAGAAAGTATTCTTTAAGTTGAGCTACATACATTGTTTTTTTAGATGTAATGCTATTTGCACACTTAAAAGACTATAGTATAGTAAAAATATAACTTTTGTTTGTGCTGGGAAACCCCAACATTGATTTGACTTGCTTTATGGCAATATTTGCTTTATTGTGGTGGTCCAGAACCAAACCCACGACATCTCCATGGTATGCCTGTATGAGGTGACACGTGGTTAACTGGAGACAAGACAGGCAACAGAAAATATGAAGGGCTTGCAAGGAACTAAACATGATAGGATTGTGTACAAGTATTCAAATGACAAAAATTAAAATACTGTGCGACCAAGTAGATTATGCTTGGTCCTTGAAGTTATGTGGGTATATTTTGTAGCTCACACACTCAGGCAGGCCTCAAAGAAGTCAGTTGTACACATACCCATCTTTCTCTAGGTATAGTGAAGGTCATGGTAAAGCTGATACAGCTACAGGTAAAAACTGGGTTCTAAACTTAGATAACCCCTTCTATGTTCTGGGTACAAAGGGGTTGTGTTTCTGTCAAATCTTTTTTTTTTTTTTTTTAAGATGTATGTATGTATGTATGTATGTATATATGTGTGTGTGTGTGTGAGAGAGAGAGAGAGAAAGAACACAGAGGGAGAAGGAGAGGAAGAAGCAGACTCCCCACCAATGTCCCGCTTGATCCCAGGACTCCGGGATCATGACCTGACCTGAAGGCAGACGCTTAACCAACTGAGCCACCCCAGAGGCCCCTCAATCAGATCTTAACTGTATGACACATTGTTACGAAATATCCCATTACAGCACTTAGAAGAATCTCTTTATATCTGTGCCTCTCCAGTGAACTTGAGGCGGGGGAGACAAGGCATTGTGAGGTTCTGCAATTAGGATCTATGACCCCCTTGTGAATTTAGATGGTTATGACATTGCCTATACAGACCTTTTGATAATTCTACCAGGAATCCATTTTTTTAAAAGGCCCGTTTTTTTGTAAAATTAAGTGTAAAGCTGGCAGCCTCTGTTCCTGTGACATTTTAGGATTCATGGATGAAGAGGCATGTTGGTGGGCAGTGTGGATGGAGGCAGGGCTCAAATTCTGGCACAATAGATCTGTTTCCTGGAACAGAATAGTAGATGGGGAGGGCGGGATTACAATAGGAGTTTACCCAAATAGGCAAGACAGGGTCTGGTACCATGGTGACACTTGTAGGCCCTGGGGTCTAAGCAGAATAGAACACAGAAAGAATTCAGGTGGGTGATATTTCCTAATCTTTGGCAGGGAGAGGGAGGCACTAAGCACTCCAAGTACCTGACTGTGTGGTGGTGAAAAGCAGGGTCCTAGCTGCTGGCTTGGGTATCAGGGCAAAGAGGGAGCGCCCCAGCTTCCATGGAGGTAGGTCCCTGGAGAATCAAGCCAGCAACTATGGGACTTGGCTATATTCTATTTGCAATTCCCCCCCCCTAGCAAGCTTATAATGGAAATCACTATGGAAACAGCATTCATGTACCAGAACTCTGTTTTTTTTTTTTTTTTTTAAAGATTTTATTTATTTATTTGACAGAGAGAGATCACAAGTAGGCAGAGAGAGATCACAAGTAGGCAGAGAGCTAGGCAGAGAGAGAAGGGGAAGCAGGCTCCCTGCCGAGCAGAGAGCCCGATGCGGGGCTCGATCCCACGACACCGAGATCACGACCTGAGCCGAAGGCAGCGGCTTAATCCACTGAGCCACCCAGGCGCCCCTACCAGAACTCTGTTTTGCACCTAAATTTTGTTTGCTTTGTTTTGTGTTTCAAATGCTTTGAACCTATTAGGCAAGGCATATCTGATTTTTGGAGGTTTATCTGAATTCACATCCTCAGCCACACTGAAATAGGGGAACCCAAAAAGCACCCCATCACTGCAGTTCACCAAATGGGAAAAGTTACAGGCTTTCCAATATAATAAAGTTGTTCTACTAACTTGAACTTCTTTCTCAGATAGGAAGAAATAAAGCTGAGTTTCCTGACATAAAGAACAGGATGCGGGCGCCTGGGTGGCTCAGTGGGTTAAGCTGCTGCCTTCGGCTCAGGTCATGATCTCAGGGTCCTGGGATCGAGTCCCGCATCGGGCTCTCTGCTCAGCGGGGAGCCTGCTTCCTCCTCTCTCTGTCTCTCTGCCTGCCTCTCTGCCTACCTGTGATCTCTCTCTCTGTCAAATAAATAAATAAAATCTTTAAAAAAAAAAAAAAAAAAAAAAAAAAAAAAAAAAAGAAAAGAACAGGATGCATTGATGTATTTTATAAAAGTAGAAGAGAGGAACCGTACCCTAGCTGGCCCAGCTTAAGTATTTCTCACAGGACATTTTTTCTCACTCAGGAGACTTTTTGTCTATGGTAACATCATCATCAGTGTTGGGCTGAGATTTTCCCTTTTGCAACTCAACTTTCAGAACAAATATATTTAGGTACTATATTTATAAACATATTCTAAATTTATGGCCAGCAGGGAGGCGGGAAGGCAGCTTGGCCCCCTTTCCCCATTACTTGTCTTTATTCCTAATTCAAGGAGCTAAATATATATCATTTTTAATTATCTTTTGTTAAGTTATGGTGTTTTGACCCAGGTGATTCACCCACTGTATGTCAAAGAGATAGACCACCTGACATTTTTGTTAAGTGCTTGGGATGTTGGATTACCCGGTTATTTCAACTGTACGAAGGTTTCCTCCCACTCTGCCCAGAATTACCCAGATCACCTCCGTTTTCTTTCTGGGGAGTGGGGACCAGCTGTCCCCTCACCCTTAGCGGAGGCTGCGGGTCAGTCCTCTCCCGGACTTACCCAAGTAGCCGCAGCCCATACAGCGAAAGGACGAGCCCCGCCCCCCCTTCTCCCGCGTTCCCTGTTCCCCCCCCTCCCCGCTCTCCCCGCAGCCAAGGCTCTGGTGGCGCTCGGGCTCTAGGACCGCGAGGGACGCGGGCGGGAGGCGGGGTCCGGCCGAGCGCGGGGTGGGGCCGCGCCTGAGTTCCCCGGCTCGCGCGCCCCGGGGCCGTAGAGCCGCGCGCGGAGGAGTGGGCGGGGCCGCGCGGGGAGGTCTGGGCGCGCGGCGGGTGGGCGGGGCGCGCCGCTGGGCCAAGCAGCTGCCGGGCAGGCCGGGCATTAGGGCCTCGGCGGAGCCCGCTCCCTAGCGCGCAGGGCGGGGTGTACGGGCGGGCGGCTTCGCGGGCAGGCGCGGGCCCCGAGGCAGCGGCTGCGCCCTGCGCCGGGGAGGAGCCGGGGGCGGGCGGGCGAGCTGCAGGCGGGGACTGGGGCCCGAGGCGGGGAGTGCCGGAGCGCCGGCGGCGACGACGGCAGCGGCGGCAGAGCAGGCTCGGTGCGTGGGTCCGTGGCGGCTCGGGGTCCGCCCGCGGGCTGCGGTGCGAGCGGGCGGCCCGGCTCCTCTCCTCCCCCGCCCGCCGCCGCCGCTGTGATTGGGTGGAAGATGGCGTTGGGCGGATGGAAATCCTAATGACAGTCTCCAAATTCGCCTCCATCTGTACCATGGTAGGTGCGGCGGGAGGGCGGCGGGGGCGGCCCCGGGACCCCCGCGGGCTGGCGGGCGGGCGGCGGCTGCTCGGCCCTTGTCCCCGCCCCTTACCCGCGCGGCCCGCGGGGCCTAGCGTGGGGGCCCCCGCGGCCCAGGCGGGGGCGGCTGGACGGCGGCGGGCGGGGAGCGCGGTGAGGTACCCGGCGAGCCCGGGCGGCGCGGGGGCGACCGTGGCAGACGCGGCGGGGCGCGGGCACCGATCGCCAGCGCCCGCGGGCTCGACTGTCCGAGTCTTCCCGCGGCGCCGGGGCGGAGCGGCGAGGCGCACCCCGAGCTGTGGGCGCACGGCCCCCGGCTGGGGTCGGAGGTGGAAGGACGCGGGGCAGCGCCTCTCCATTTCCGTCCGGCGGTGCGCGGAGCGGGGAGGCGGCCCTGGGCGGGGGTGGGGGGTCCGCCGGCAGGAAGGCAGGGTCTCATTCCTGCCGGGAGAGGACGGAAGTCAAACGCAGATATCCTCCGCGCGCCTTTGGCGACGCCGAGGCCCCCACCCGGTGCTTAGGGGAAGGGGGTGTGTGTGAAGGTGGAAACTTTAAATAAGTGCTGTTGAAAATTTTCCCATTTTCGGCTCTTCCTGAGCAACGAGCTCTCCGTTTTCCAGCCATGTGTCCAGGCGGCAGTCTCGGCTTTGCGAATCCGCGTTAATCTTGAAAACCGCTTAAGCTTCCCGGTCGATTGTTTACTTGAATACATCAGACGCATCTGTGTGTGGCTGGAAGTACTTCTCTGTACCGGGACGGATTGTGAGGGTGGTTCGCGTTTCGTTGGGGCATTTAAATAGACTTTGACGGAAAAGTGCTGCTGCCTGTTGCAGAGTCCCGAATTAATTACAGCAAAACGTGGGTGCGTTTAAATCTTGGTGTTTTCGTGATTGGCCAGAAGGGCCCCAGTTTTTCCACACGATGGGGCATATTCGTTTCATTAGGTACTTCGGAGCTTACAACGAGGGATCTTAATTGTGAACCCTCACAGAAAAAAAGTTATTCTTTGCAGTGTGGGCCTAGCGATTATGTTATTAAAGACATCTGAAATCTTTCCTTCTCTATCTTACTGGCCCTTTTTGTGCGTCGGATTGCACAAGGAGATCCCCAGCAATCTTCGATTTAAGGGTAGTACATTTTATATGGCTTTCTTTAAGGAGTGATGAATCAGATTGGAAAGGTGCTTTAGAGGCAGATTCCATACTGCACGCTATGGAACAGTACAAAAAAATGGCTGAAGTCAGGTGGAATTAAAATCTACAGTATTAAATCATGTTGAAGAGTGAATCACTGAAGAATCCATTTCCCCAAATGAATGTTTGTTTTTTTTCACAATTTACATTTTAGGAAATCATTGATATTAAAGGGACTATATTAACAACGATTCCCCAGGATCATGTGGATTAATTATTTTTAGATATGCCAATTATTATCGTATTCTGTTTCAGAAGGAATGTGATAATTAATTCTTTGAAAGTGATAATCTTGCCAGATTGCTGAGCTACACGGATTATCTGGTCATAGTTCATTGTCAAAGTCTATTGCTTAGGGAGTGAGTGATGTGTTGTTACTCTCTACTCACCATTCATTCACTCGTTTATCACTTGCTAAGGAAGAGAGACTGGCCTCAGCCAGTGAGGAAACAGTAGTGATCAGGGCAGTCCCTGCTTTCATGGTGTTTATGATCTAGTTGAGGGATACAAACAGTATTCAGGTAGATATATTAAATATATATGCTCTGATTAGATTAGGAAGATGGGGAGAGATTTGCCAAGTCAAACGCCTTACGTAAACGATTCTGATTGAAGAATGTCAGACTCAAGCTCTTTCTAGGGCTTTCACTCAAGTGTGTTGATTGGTTGCATGTGGTGTGTGTGTATTGTTGGTGAATATGGAAATGTCAGTGCCTGGTCAAATAAGATAGTTCCAAAACTAGTGTTAGAATTGGGTGTGTCACGGGGCGCCTGGGTGGCTCAGTGGGTTAAGGCTCTGCCTTCAGCTCAGGTCATGATCCCAGGGTGCTGGGATCGATGGAGCCCCGATGGGATCGGGCTTTCTGCTCAGTGGGGAGCCTGCTTCCACCCCTCTCTTTCTCTGCCTGCCTCTCTGCCTACTTGTGATCTCTGCCTGTCAAATAAATAAATAAAAAAAATCTTAAAAAAAAAAAAAAGAATTGGGTGTGTCTGTAGTTCATATTTGAATGAATTCTGATGTACTCTCAAAATAATGCTGAATGTCTCAAAGTAATCTGTAATCTTACTGTTTAAAGAAGACTGCAACCCATCTTAGAAAATTGACGGTCAAGAAAAGTAAAGGTATTTATTTACCTTTGTGCCTTTGTAGATGCTCTTTGTGTAGGCTTTGAACACTCCCTCTTTGCTTCTAGTCTGGTGAGTTCTTTCCCATCTCTCAAGCTGATAGCCTTACTTAGATAATCCTACTCCTGTCTGTCCCCACCTCTATCACCCTCATAATTTCTTGGAGTTTTGGTAACCTCAGTAGCATTTATTACACTTGCTGTGTTGTGAATTTTTCTCTTGTCTCCTTATTAGACCGAAGACCTTAAGGGGAAGGACTATTGTTTATTTCTGCAGTTTGGTGGGTCACTAACTTCTGCAAGCTTGAGAACAGTTTCCCAGAGGCCTCCATTTCTCCTACCTGAGTCTGGAGGAAGTGAGTTTGTTTAGCAGGATGAGGTTGGGGGTGGTGGTGGGTGTGTGTGTGTTGGTGGTAAAGATGAGGTGGTGTTGGACCTAAGAAGAATGATGCTTCTACTCAGAGGGTCAACATCTGTGAAAATATGATGGATTGGAATTTTATTTTAGAAATAGTATAGTGTAGGGGCGCCTGGGTGGCTCAGTGGGTTAAAACCTCTGCCTTTGGCTTTTGTCATGATCTCAGGGTTCTGGGATGGAGCCCTGCGTGGGGCTCTCTGCTCAGCAGGGAGCCTGCTTTCCCCTCCTCCTCTGCCCGCCTCTCTGCCTACTTGTGATCTCTCTCTCTCTGTAAAATAAATAAATAAAAATCTTAAAAAAAAATAGTAAAGTTTACCTGATTTTTTTTTTTTTCACTTGTCAGCTTAAGGTATCTGGGCAGATTGGCAATACCTTGATTGGATCGAGTAACTGTTAAGAACAAATCTCTTCAGATATGTCTTATTCTAGGTCACTGTTGTTCTGCTAATATGGGAAAAATCAGTTTTTCTGAAGTTAGTGTTGTAGCCTGACCCAAATGAGTGATTCTTTGTTGATGGGAGTGAATAAACTTGGAAAGCTACGACTAGAAATGTTTTTTGTTTTTTGTCCACGAAATAATATATTTTCAGTGTCACATGGTGGTGTTTGTTTTGCCTCTGAAGTAGCTTCGATTTCACACAGTAGTTACCTGATATTAAATAGTCTCCTTAATAAGTATGAAATAATGGGAAAAGTAGCCAGATACATGTAAGAGAGGCCTAGGTTTGGAAACCAAAGCAGAGCAGTTTTGGGTGGCCTGGGACTGGAAAGTGGTAATACATGGGTCTTGCGCTGTTCCTCGAAGGCATCAGCTCCACCAGCTGGGATCATTACGTCCCTTCCTGCGTGGGTTGGAGAAGTCATGTTTGGAAAGAGATTGTTGAGGAGGGGGATTGGGTAAAGGAGAAGTTGTTAAGGGTAGACGGTGGTAGATCCTGGGATGGCACTGGCCTGGCTGCTTGCCCACTCCCAGTCACAGCACGGGGAAGCAGAGCCATCAGAACGTGGGAGGCCAAGGCCCCAAGTTTGTGCAGGTCCCACAGGTTTACTTCTTAAAAGCTTGTCCCTAAAACAGCACCCTACACGCGGTGACCTTTAAACTCCTTATTGAAGGAAAGTCACAGGTGAAGGTGGCTATTTGTCTTTTCTCATTGTTTTGAGTCTCACTGGGGTCACTCAAAAGAGTTAAGAGTTAAGCCTCTGCCCTGTTGATTGTCAAACCCCCTCCCAGGGGGTCGGGGGTTGGGGGTGTGAGTGTGTGTGTGGCTGCTCTCCTCTTCATGTAGTCCGAATATTGTATTAAATAATAAAATGCTTTGTTTCTTCTCAGGAAATAGGGTAGATGTAATTCTTTTATTAGTAAAATAATTTTTATTTATATTTTATTAGTAGAATAGTACTTCTATAGTAGGAACATTCAAAGTGAGTTGCCATTATTTTACTCATTTTTGCTGTTTTTACTATAAATATTAATTTTAGACAGGAAAATTTCAAAAAGAAGGATTTTTTTCCCCATCGTGTAAATGGTTAAGTACTGATAAGGAATGTTTGAGCATGTGTTTGAGGAGGCTTAGTGGAGAGATCATTTAGAATAAGTGTTATAAAAGGTTTATTTAAGCTTGCTAATCTGATTTTGGCTACAATACCTTTTGGTTATTAAAATGATGTGTTCTCATTAGAGAAAATTTGGCAAATATTTTATAAAAAGCATTTGAAAACTCTTACTCAAAAAGAAAATAACTGCTTTACCTCCCAGAGCATATTTTGTCTTAAAAAAAAAAAAAAAAAAAGCTTGGGCTACTGGGTGACTTAGTCAGTTGGGCGACTGACTGACTGCCTTTGGCTCAGGTCACGATCCTGGAGTCCCAGGATCGAGTCTTGCATCAGGCTCCCAGCTCCACCGAATGTCTGCCTCCCTCTAACCTTCTCGCCTCTCATGCTCTCTCTCACCGTCTCTTTCTCAAATAAATAAATAAAATCTTTAACAAACAAACAAAAAACTTAATCAGCCTTATAGATAAAATTTTCCATTTCAGTTTTCCCCATGAATGATTGTCTTGCTGGCTTTTAAATTTTGTACAATTGCAGGATAAGCATGGAGAGTTTAATGTTTAAAATGATAATATGGCAAGTTTGTTAATGCAGAAAGGTATGGTGATAGGCTACGACCGTTGTATATAATTAGTAGAAATGGAATTTTGTAAATGATGATGGGTTTATTCTAATCTTAGGTACTTAGTAGTTATCACAAAGGTAAGACCATTGGGATTTGGAACTTTTAATATGTTTAAAAAGTATAGTTTTAAACACCATATTCAAGTGTGTGGAATGTGTCTAAGGACTGGATTTATTTTATATCATGTGGTTTTGCTTACCTTCTGCTTCTAGCTAATCTTTTTATAATCTCAGAGCAGTTTAATTATTTACCCTATCATGATCCACGTGGCTAGTTTTAGCCAGGTTTGATCATAGCACATCTAGTTTTATGTGATTCCCAGCTTTTGACCAGGTCCCCCAGAGATGGAAAACCTCCATTTTGTTACTTGGAAGTTTCTTCCTTCCTGCCTTTGAAATAATTTTTATTCTAGTTCTCCTAAAACTTCTGCTGTCTCAGGAAAGATTATTTAAGCACTTGTTCACTTAGTAGCATTAATCCTTAACAGAAACCTTCATTTTTCCGGATTGAGATGGTCTGATTTAAATCAGATAGTCTAACCTAAAATCTAATTTAGATTTTCTTTTAGTAGCTTAATCCCAGAAACTTAATGTTTAATATTTTATTATGTATCCTACAGCATGGCATAGTAAAAAGAGCAGTTAACCCAGAAGATAAATTTTAGATAAATTTGTACGTTTGTTTCCTTCCAGATCTAAAACTGAATACTTTGATTCCTTCAGAGTTTATAAATTATTACTGATATCATCAGTATTTTGGAACCTCTAGTCATGTTTTATCTATTAATTTTTTTCTTCTTTTTGACTGCCTTCACCCCTTGTACCTCTGCAGCCATCAAACTGTTGTCTGTATCTGTGAGTTTGGTGGGTTTTTTGTTTGTTTGTTTAAGATTCCCACATATGAGTGCTCATAGGTATTTGCCTTCCTCTGTCTGATTTACATCACGTAGCATAATGCTCTCTAGGTCCATCCATGGTGTTGCATATAGCAAGATTTCATTCTTTTTTCTGGCTGAGTATTATTCCACTCTGTGTATGTACAATAATTTCTTTTATCAATGCATCCATTGATAGACACTTGGTTTCTTCTGTGTCTTGGCTATTGTAAATATCTGTGTCTTGGCTGTTGTAAATATTGTCTGCAGTGAACACAAGGGTGCAGATACCTCTTCAAGTTAGTGTTTTCATTCTCTTCAGATAATTGCAGTGTTATGGTAGTTCTATTTTTAATTTTTTTGAGGAACGTCCATACTGTTTACCAAAGTGGTTATGCCATCTTACATTCCCACCAGAAGTGCATTCCCACCAATAAAGATTCCATTTTTTTCATATCCTCACCAATACTTTTTTTTTTTTTTGATAATACAGTCTAACTGATATGAGGTTGGACCTCATTGTGGTTTTGATTTGCATTTCTTTGAGGATTGATGATGTGTATCTTTTCATATACCTGTTGGCTAGCTGGAAAAATGTCTGTTCAGATCTTTTGCCCATTTAAAAAAGTCAGATTTTTTTTTTTTTTTTTTTTTTTTTTGCTATTGAGCTGTTTGAGTGAGTTCTTTATGTATCTTGGATATTAGTCCCTTACCAGATACATGATTTGCAAATATTTCTCCCATTTAGTAGGTTGTATTCAGTCATGTTTTAGATTATATAAGGAGCATGGAATTAGATACAGTTAAATGTGAATTATGTCTAGTTCCCCAGTTTTGTGCATGGAAAATTACAGTCCAAAGTTAATATATATTTCTTCCTTTAAAAGCATTTTGTGGAGGTTAGGGATACTGCCATTTTATTCATTAACAGGCTATTACTATGTAACTATTTACTCATGCTTGAACATTTTTTCTCTTCCAGTACCATTAAAACCAATTTTGAATTGGTGCCCTTTTTGAGAGTCTACATTTGTTTCCTTAGGTGTGAGTGCAATCTTGGACAACTTAATTTTCTGTGCTGTGGTTTCCTTATCTGTAAAATGGGGGTAAATGATACTTGGGTTCATAGTAATCACTTTGTAATGGTGGTGGTTCTTTATTACCCCTGTAAAGTGATTTGTGCCCTCAGTGTGGAAAGGACTCTTTGACGCTACTACTGATTCATGTTAGCTCAACAAATATTAGTAAGCAAAATTGAAAAATTTGTTTCATGAAATGCAATTATTGCAGTTTATTTTCATCACAGGAAACAGCTCACTAATATATGCCTCTGAAAACAGATTTATTTTGAAGTGGATTAGTTTATGATGTTGTAAACTAAGAATGGAAATGATCTTTCTCTGTTTTAAATAGTTTGTAGAAAGATTTTATTCTTTTTGTCTGGGAATAGATATGGTCTAATTTGTGACATTCTCGAACATTTTTGAGAAGTTTAGGTAAGTTGGGGATACTACTTTTAGAAGAAAAATCTTGCCTTATTTTTTATACTAAAAAAAAAGGCACCCCAACTTTTTGTCACTGTTAGAATGACTTGTGTGTATTCAAGTCAGCTTCAGGCCTTATTTCCTTTTGTATTTTCCTATTGTTCCTGCCTCTGTCCTTTCCTGCAATAACATCTCTCGTTGGCCTGCCGTGTAGTTACCCAGTCTGCTTTCATATCTTGTTGAAAACCTATTATTCTCTCCTTGTCTCATGGGCTGGAAAAGGATTAAATATCTGTAAAGTGCTTTAAAGTGTTGTAAGAAAAGGGTAAATGTTAGTTGTTATGAACAGTTATGTATGGGTTGCTGGGTTGAAAACTCGCAACCAGAGAGACAGTGTTAGTGTGAATACCTGGAATTAGAGTTTGATCATTTAAAATCTTATGGTTAGAATTTGTATTAGAAGGAGATGAAGGACACAGTTTATAGACATAATTTGCTTTGGAAGAAAACTGTTAGTCTTCACTTTGACAAAGTTCCCAGTTGAGAAGAATTTTGTGATAGTGTCAAGTCCAAGATATTTAATAGGAATCATAATTGTGTGAGGTGCTGAGACTTTGCATATCCGCTGTGTTCACTGCCTTATGCTTTTCTGTTGCTTCTTTTTAAGAAAGATCATTAACTTTTTCTAGAAATTGTGGAGTGTCTACAGAGTGTATAAGCTTGCCTAGACTCCCCATCTGTAGTAATCCACTTGTCGAAGGCTGCATGCCAGTAAAAATTTATTTCCAACTTAAAACAAGAAGTGGATGTTTATTTCAGTGATAGCTGACAGATGTTCTTATTGAAATGCTTCATAGGTGCAGGAATCATCCATGCATTTCCTACTTGTGAATACTGGTTTAAATCACAGAATCTTTTAGCTGAGTTATTGACTGTTGCCTTTGATTTTATTTTGGTGTTTTAGTGACCTAATAAGTCTTCTGCCTGATAGTGTTTTTTCATCGGGGGATGGGGAGAATTTATTAGCCAATAGTGACATACTTTGTTTTTTTGTTTTTTTTTGGTAGAGAGTGTTTTTTCTTCAGTAAGTACTTTAAGGAAGTATTATTGGAGAATTACATTACGTTAGTGTTGCGGGGGGGTTGGTACTGAGACTACAAAGGTGACAATGGTAAGCCCTGGTCTTTACAAAGCTTCCCACTTAGTGTGTCCTGAATGGGTTCTGGTTGTGCTGAGAAAGTAATCCTCCTGGCGTCTAGGCAGCCGAGAGGCATTTGGATTGACCAGATCCATTGATTAGTCTCATCCAGTTGAGAATACTCTTATCTGTATATTTTTGGGGGCTCTACAGTTACTACTCTCAAGAGAGAAGAGGACTTTCAGGGAAAAGGCTTCACAGAAGAGATTTGAACTTTGTGAAATGAAGTCATTTATTGTGTAGACAAGGAGGGGTAGGATTCCAGATGTGAGCAAAGGTATAGAGTCATGGAATAATGTGCTATTTTTAGAGGCTGTAGTTCAGTTTGGCATGGAAAGAGTCCTGGGAGAATTTTAGGCTGGAGAGGAGGAAGGGGCAGATGCAGAAGTACCAAGAGAGTTTACCAATCATTGACTCTTATTAAAATATCATTAAAATATGTATTTAGCCTGAGAAAATATAAGTTCAGAGGAAAGTTGTTGGGATAATGAAACAATGGAATTGATAAAAATGTCAGTACATTGCATGAATTGTTAAAAGTTACTTGTATTATTTTTTTAAAGATGACGGTAACAAGATTGGGTATAATCACCACTATTCAGTGGGTGGTTAAAACCTGGTAAAGGTTTGCTCCTCCGAAAAACCCCAGCATTAGAAATTTTAAAGTTACATAGGCATGTTAAAAATGAAGGATAAATAAATACACACCCACCCCAGAGATGAATTTTCTTGTGTCCAAACCAACAGGAAATTAAACTGTATCACTCAGACTCTGAGAGCAGAAAAACAGAAAAATCAAGAAGCAAAATTAAAAAAAAAAAAAAGATCAACAGAAAATCCAGAGCTAGTTCATTAATTACAATGAACCTAAATGGATTAAATTTATCTGTATTATAGTGAAAGGACTATCAAATTACATAAAGACCAAAATGTTGCTAAAAGAAACCTGCCTAAAACAAAAAGACAACATATATAACCGTATATTCATGTTATTATACCTAAGAAAACCAACTGTATAGATTGATTTTGAGATATTTCAAAATCATTTCAAAGTTATTTCGTCCTTTTTATCTTAGCTCCATACTTTCTCATAACTGTTGCCTTGAAGACCCATTTAGGGCTAGGAAAGCTCAAATGATAACCCCGTTTTCACAGATTGGAGAAACAGGTTTTAGGTTGTTCTCACATTCACTAGGGATGAGGTCTGAATTTCTTGACCCCCAAATCCATAATGATATCTATAAACCACTATGTTGAAACTTTCATGGTTGGAACAAAATCGTTTTTCCTTCCTTTTTAGAGAAGAATTTGGAGTTTTTGTCTCTTGACTTCCATGTTTTCTGTGTGGGGGGGAGTACCTTTGAGTCCCACTTCGTTAATTATTGGTACTTGGATTTCAGCTTTGAAATGGAATAGTCATTCTCATTAGATCACATGAGGGGATGCATATGAAATGAGACAATTCATGTAGACATCCTTTGTGCTATAAAATAGAACCTAACGGGGCACCTGGGTGGCTCAGTGGGTTAAGCCGCCGCTTTCGGCTCAGGTCATGATCTCAGGGTCCTGGGATGGAGTCCCACATTGGGCTCTCTGTTCAGCAGGGAGCCTGCTTCCCTCTCTCTCTCTGCCTGCCTCTCTGTCTACTTGTGATCTTTCTCTGTCAAATAAATAAATAAAATCTTAAAAAAAAAAAGAACCTAAAATCAGTATATGACCATTATTATTTTTATTTATTTATTTATTTATTTATTTTTAAAGATTTTTTTATTTATTTGTTATAGAGAGAGAGAGAGATACAGAGCGCAAGCACAGGCAGACAGAGTGGCAGGCTAGAGGCAGAGGGAGAAGCAGGCTCCCTGCCGAGCAGGAGCCCGATGTGGGACTCGATCCCAGGACGCTGGGATCATGACCTGAGCCGAAGGCAGCCGCTTAACCAACTGAGCCACCCAGGCGTCCCAGTATATGACCATTATTGATAGGACTCCTTGTCCTCCTAAGGAGAGGATGGAAGGCACATTAAGGTGCCATAGTCCAAGAGTTACAACAGGCCTCACAAGTTTGCTTTCACAAAGTGTAGTCATGTCAGAGTTTGAAAATGAGTGTTTTGAAGTTCCTGGTCTTAGGATGCTCAGGTGACTGATGAAGCAAATTTCTAAGTGGTGGTTGTTGCTGTTCTTCTTCTAAAAGGTCATTTTAATGATTCATAAATTTATGGTTAATAGAGGTTTTATTTGTTTGTTTGTTTTTGTTTTTATTTTGTTTTTTCCTGATAAGCTATCTGTGGGTTTGGCTCTTCTATTAGCATACAATTTGCTGAATTATTTGTGCTGTGAGGGTGTAGTTAACTTCTGATATCAGCAAACTTTCTTTAATTAACTTCTAGTAGCAGTTTTTTAAAGTTCTAAAATTATGGAGAGTAAATGTTGTTAATTTCTACAGTATTGGTCCACCTGGATTTTTCAGGGATCCTTGACAAGAGAATTTTTGTAATTCTTTTGAAGTAGAATCTTACAAAGAACCCATCTCAGCACAAATAAAGCAAGCAGTGAAGGGGCAAGGAGAGACTAAAATAAAAGCCATCTGTTCTTTGGAATGATAAATATGTTTGTAATATGAGATTCTGTAGGCAAAAACATTTATTCTGATTTGTCTGTGATTATCTCAGGCATTATAACTGAAGAAGTTACTATCTTTTTTCCTAGAATGTTGTTCCACAGTTTTTTGCTGATGTCAGACAGATTCCCTGGTGTTTAATTTGCTTTATGAAGATACTCCTGCAAGATGATTACAGTGCTACCTTGGGGGTAGCAATTGGTTCTTTGAACTTTGCACGAGGAAAATGTGTTTTTCAAAGAGTAGGAGAAGGGTGTTCTTGTTTCTGCCAAACAGGATATAATATTTAGGTTTCCAGCTTACAGCCTTGAATGATGAAGCTTTGGTTCATCTAGGAACAGGTGAGGAATGGAAATGGAGTGTTTAATCTTTCATTATTTGATGGACTTAAGAGTATAACGCTCTGATCGCCTCAGACCAATGGTAGTCAGGGTTCTTTCTTTAAAGGTGAACAAAAGTTGAACAATTTTGAAATGTGAGAGGCTCAAAACTAGATATAATTGATGAAAAACAAAACCAGAAATACTGTGCTTTGATTCTGCTATGCAAATTTATTATTCTTGTTATTTGTATATATTTCTTTAAAAGGCCTTTCACTCTTTTTTTCTTACTAGTTTCTTTAGTTTACTAGTTAGTTTCATTTGTTTTTACCACATTTTTTGAATTCGAAGAGGTTTACATATCCCTCACAGGGAACCCAGTTCAGTAAAGACCTGACATGTTCCCATGCCTGATAAAGCAGCTGCCTGGACTTTGACTCTCAGCTTTACAAAGAGAAAGTTGAAGGAAGCAATCTTACCTTCTGATTGATTTTTTTTTTCCCCCTGTGAAAATCAAGCCTTAGCCTAGTAACCCCACTTGTGTATTGGCAACATTGTCATCTTGTTTGAAGACATGCTAGATTGCCCATTTAAACTAACAAGTAATATCTGTCACCTGTTTTGTTCTGTCTGTAATTTTATTGTTTTTGTTCCTTAAAGACTACATGGCTGCTTGTGCTGAGGTCACTGGCTTTCCCAGTACTCCACGGTCCTGCTGTGCCAGGCTACTTGCTTTAATTCTCTCCTGTCACTTTGGGAGCTGGACCATTTCAGCCCTGACAGTCTGGCTTTGTTGTGATGTTCCTGACGTTTTCTATTAGTGATTACTTGGATCATCTTAGCAGACTTTGGAAAGTTGAATGTGACTTCAGTAATTTTCAGCTTTCACAAAGAATTTAGATCTAGATTTCTTGGTTAGAATTTTTTGCATCCTTGTTCATCAGGGATATTGGTCTGTAATTCTCCTTTTCAGTGGGGTCTTTGTCTGGTTTTGGGATCAAGGTAATACTGGCCTCATAGAGTGAGTTTGGAAATTTTCCTTCTGTCTTTATTTTTTGAAATAGCTTCAGAAGAATAGGTATTAATTCTTTTTAAATGTTTGGTAGAATTCTCCTGGGAAGCCCTCTGGTCCTAGACTCCTTTGTTGGGAGATTTTTTTTGGTAACTGCTTCAATTTCTGATTATGCGTCTGTTCCAGTTTTCTATCTCTTCCTATTTCAGTTTTGGTAGTTTATTTGTTTCTAGGAATACATCCATTTTTTCCAGATTGCCTAATTTGTTGACATATAGTTGTTCATAGTATATTCTTAGGATTTTTTGTATTTCTTTGGTGTTGGTTGTGATCTCTCCTCTTTCAGTTACGATTTTATGTATTTGGATCCTTTTCTTTTCCTTTTCATAAGTCTAGCTAAGGGTTTATTGATCTTACTAATTCTTTCAAAGAGCCAGCTCCTAGTTTTGTTGGTCTGGCTTACTATTCTTTTGATTTCTGTTTCATTGATTTCTGCCCTAATCATTATTTCTCTTCTCTTGCTGGATTTAGGCTTTTTTGCCGTTCTTTCTCTTTCTCCTTTTAGGTGTAAAGTTAGGTTGTATATTTGAGATTCTCTTGTTTCTTGAGAAAGGCTTTATTGCTGTATACTAGATGTCGATTTCTAACGTTTATTGAGTGGCTACTTTCTGGTGATATTGCTAAGTAACCTCACAAATTGAGATCTTATAAATAAAGGTGAAAAAAGAGTTTGGATTTAGGTAAATTTATGGATGATAAATCTGGAATGAATTATTCAAGAAAGGATATTTGGGTATATTTTTGGTTGAAATCAAAGCTAACAAGGCTCTCTTAAAATGCTACTCTAACAGGGAGAAGGCTGGACTGAATAGGTGTGGCACAGTTTAGAAATGAAATGTAATGATGGAACATTTGTAAAACCTCCAGATATGTATGCCTGTGGAGTGGTTGGTAAATGTTGCCTTATTTTCCTTCTGTCATTTTTACAAACAAAGTATATTTAATACTGACTCTGAAATATGATGATGATGTCAGTTTTAGAAATGGGATGGTAAATATGCTTTTGTAGATTAGTAACTAATGAATTCTTTTGAACTGTCGAAATGAGAAATTTAAAAGTGAATAAATCATTCCGGTTTAACCGTGTATATTGTTAAAGAATATGACATGTGATTACCTTGGAAACAATAGTCTGAATTCTATGTTTCTAAAAAGTTAAAGAGCCACTTACTATTTTACAAAGTACTAAGCTGTGTGAATTTAAAAAAAGTCATCTTCTACAAAGAGAAGGAGATGCAGTCTTTCCCAACAGTTAACTGCTTGTGAGAGTCTGTATGGTTGGACGTTACCTGTTCACGTACAAACATGATGTTGTGTGTTTGTGTCACTTCCCCACCCCCAACAAAATCTGCAGATTTGCAGCTTGCAGTTTTTACTTCCATGTATAATGGCTATTTTTCTTTGTCATTTGGTTTCTTCCTTCTAGGTCAAAACTGTGCTCATTTTATTCTCCGTTATTTTCAATGTCTCCCATGTTAGACCTTATATATTACTATTGCACATTTTCATTTTCTTAAACCCCAACTGTAACAGTTTCTTAGAGCTGCCTGAACAAAACACCAAAATCAGTGTGGCTTAAAAATCACAACTGTATTGTCTCCCAGTTCTGGAGGTCAGAAGTCCAAAATCAAGGAGTCAGCAGAGTTGGTTCCTTTGGAGGGCTGTCAAGAGAGTCCGCTCTGCCTTTCTTGAAGCTTCTGGTGTTTGCTGGCAGTCTTTGGTGTGTAGACCCATCCTGCCTTCATCTTTTTTTTTCCCCCTAAGATTTTACTGATTTATTTGAAAGAGCACAGCCGAGGGAGAGGGAGAAGCAGGCTCCCTGCTGAGCAGGGAGCTGGATAAGGGGCTTGATCCCAGGACCCTGAGGTCATGACCTGTGTTGAGGGCAGATGTTTAACTTACTGAGCCACCCAGGTGACTTCCCCTCCTCCACTTTCATCTTTACTTGGTGTTTTCCCTCTTGTCTCTCCCATTGCTTTTCCTCTGCACGTCTGTCTCTGTCCATGTTTCCCCTTTTCATAATGACACCAGGTGTTGGATTAGGGCCCACTCTAATGACCTGTAACTTGATGACCACTGTAAAGACCCTCTATCCAAATAAGGTCATATTCTGAGGTCCTGGGGGTTAGGACTTCAGATGCTTTTATTGTGGGGTGCCATTCATTCCATAACGGCGGTGGAGCAATCAGGCCCATTTCTGCAGTCTGAATCTGAATGGTCAGGCTGTGTCCTGGACATTGGATGCATGGCTGTTTACCTGTTTACCAGTCTTTGTTCTCAGGGGGCTTGCAGTCTAGTTGGGAAGACCATACTCACACATGGCAGGGTAAACAGTGACACAGACCTCAGACTTGTTGCTCAAAGGGAAGACAGGCCGAGTTGGGAGTGAACAGAGTCTGGACCATCTGGAGGCTTTCTGGGAGTGGTGGAGAGGGGAGCTTGCTGGGATTCCCAAGGTGATAGGAAGGACAATGAGGGTGGGGAAAGGGCTTCAGAGAGGAGGCAAGAATGTATGCATGAATGAGAAGAGCTAACAAATAAGCGTTTAGTGATTAAAATGACATAAGTAGTTTAATGTTTTCAGTAATTTTGTCCTCAGATTTGTTAAATGGATTCCAATGTATTGGTTTAGGCAAAAACCTCCTCTGAAAGTTGTCTGGCAGTTAAAAAAAACACATGTTTATGTGATTAATAATCACATGTGCAGCCTACAGGACTCATTTTTGCTCCAGTGAGTTAATGAGAAGAAGTACTTTTGATGAAGTGGGTAAAGGAAAGTGGGAGATATCATAAATAGGATACTCATTCCTTTTCTCCCCAAAGTAGTGACAGAGAAAGAAATCTAAAAACCTTTGATTCTTTTCAGCTATGGCATTATTCCTGTGGGTTTTTTTTTTCTTATTATATGTAAAATTTAAAAAAGAGATCAGAGGAAGTGGTTTCATAGAAAATTTATCTTAAAATGTCAACAAAACCTTGTTACTGTCGGTCAGTCATTAGTAAAAATAACAATGCAGAATATATTTTCATGGCAGATACTTGCTGTGAAGAAGCCTCACCAATATCATTTTCATTTTAGACCACTTTATTACTTTATTTTTTTTGAAGAGCAACTGCAAATCTGTGAAATGGGCCAGTAAGTGGTAGTATTTTGTTTCACAAATGAGAAAATGGATGAATAGCTTACTACATACTACAGTTACATGATCCATGATTTGGGATTAGGAATCTGCCTGGGATCTCTCCAAATTCCATCTAGTGCTTTTGCCACGGGACCGTACTGCTAGTAATGTAAGTGTGGAGTTCCTCCCCTCCCCAGTACAATCACAGTATCATTTACTGCCCACACCCCCATTTCCCAATTTCTTAATGTCCTCAGTCCAATTACTGTTGAAATTGCCTGATTATCTCAAATGGTTTTACATAGCTGGGTCTGCACATCGCATTTGGATATTCTGTCTCTTAAGTATGGATCTCTCACTCTTTTATAAATAATAGCTTATCTATTGAAATTCAGTTTTCCCATTCTCTGCATTTTGCTGATTATATCCTTTTAGTGGTGTGTAGAATATCCCTCCATCCTCTGTATTTCTCTAAACTGGTAGATCTGCAGGCTTGATCCAGAATCCGTGTTTTCCGTTGTAGTTTTGGATTTTTTGTTGCACCCCCCCCCCCGCCGCCCGTCCCAAGCAAGGATGGAATGAGTGAGTAGGTGGGTGGTAGTGAGAAGAGTGTATGGTAATTGATGTGTACTTGTAGTTCCAGCACATCAGGAGGTACACGTGTTTTCTCTTTCTGTGATCGTGAAGTTGATGGAGGGTTCAGGTGTTGTCAGCATGATTCCTATTATGTGCTCCCCAGCAGCTTTTCACCTAATGATTTTAGCAACTGTTGGGTAAAAATTACCTAGGCCAGCATTTCATTAGAGCTTAAGAATAGTGTTTTAAATGCTTTTTATCAGTTTTTGTATTTGTAGGAAATACTATAGAAAACATTTAGAGAGACTGTAGATCTATTTTTCATATATGTAGATGTAAATCTCTTAACATATGCAGAATATTTTCATAATTGCACTCCCAAAGTAATAGGCTGAGTTTTAAAATAAAATTTAACTTTTTTCATACCTAAACATAATTTTTGACTACAGGTGGGTAAGTACCTGGGATCCTAATAAAATTCTTGCATCTGAACTATAGTAAGACTTGGCTGTGATTGTACACTATGCTAGACAAAGTAGTTTTTCTTATTCCCCCTTTTTAATATGCACTTGTTAGAATAACTCTTGTTTTTAAAGCAACTTCAAATTTTTAAGCATGTGATTGAGACTATTAGATGAACTAACCAGGTACAGTCACTTTTACGCTATCAGAGTGCTTTGATTTCTGTTTGTAAGGTTTGAAATGGACCAGAAATTTGTGTGTATGTAATAAATTACTACCAATTTAGTGGCTGAAAACAACATAAATTTCTTATCCTGTCATTCTGGAGGCCAGAAGTTTGAAATGGATCTCATTGGGCTAAAATCGAGGTGTCAGTAGAGCTTTGGTCCCTTCTGGAGGCTCTAGGGGTGAGACTCTTTCCTTGCCTTTCCCTGCTTCTGGAGGCTGCTCTTTCCTGGCCTGGGAAGCCAGAGAGGGTTGGTCAGTCTTTCTCACATCATGTCGTCCTGACCTTGACTCTTCTGCCAGCCTCTTGCACTATCGGGAACCCTAGTGATTGCATGGGTCCCACTTGCGGAATGCACGATAACCTCCTGTCTTAAGGTTAGTTGAGTAACAGCCTTAATTTCCTCCCATCATGTAACCTAACATAGTCTCACGTTCTGAGGATTAATGATGTGGACATCTGTGGGTTGGGAGGGAGGTGGTGCTGTTATTTTTTTGTGAGCATAGTGTATATACATATTTAACTTTAAAAAATAAAGCCTGCATTATATTTAATGTCAAAAATTTGTTTCCGGCAATGTTTGTAATGAAGTTTGGGCTGTGGTGAAGTATTAGAAAGGAGTTTGAGTGGATTAGTAAACATAGGCCTTTTGTGCTAAGTGGGTGTTAAGAAGTCATTAGCTGTTGCAACCATAGGAGTAGAAACTGTTGGCATATCACCCATCTCAGCAGAAGAAATGGAAAGATCCAACAGGGCGTTTAAAGTGCTCCATTCAGTGGGTTTTGTGTTTGTCAGTTGTACAACTCTGACCAGCATCAGTTTGCAACATTTCCATTGCCTCTACTACAGAATGAATGTCGCGTCTCCCCAGAATTTATCTGTTGAAAATGGTGGCTGTTTAGGAGGGCTCTTGTTACGATGAGTGCTAGGTGTTGTATGTAAGTGACCAATCATTGAGTTCTGCTCTTGAAGCCAGTATTACACTCTATGTTAACCAGCCAGGATTTAAATAAAAATTTGGGAAAAAATGGTGGAGGTGATGTGGTCAAAGGTGTGGCCTGTGCGTGGTGAGGGATGAATTCCTGAGGGTGGAGCCCTCACAAATGGGCTTACTGTCCTTTGAAAAGAGACCCCAGGGTCTGCTCCCTTTCTGCTCTGGGAGGCTTCAACAGGAAGTTAGCAGTGTGCCATTTGGAACAGGGCCCTCACCAGGACTTAGCTGTGCTGCCGTGATCTGGGTGGGACTTCAGCCTCGCAACTGTGAGAAACAAGGCAAAGTTTAAGCCACCCAGTCTGTGGTGATTTGTTAGAGCAGCCCAAGCAGACTAAGGCACCGACCTTAAAATATCTCTATTAATCCACTTGAGTCCAGTTACCAACGTTTTATAAATTTTTTCCCTGACTCATGTCTTTTTTTTCCTCCTGTATTCCCCTTTTACTGCTTTCTTTTGCATAGAGTGAATGTTTTCTAAGGTAGCATTTTTATTTTCATTATCGATGTTTTATTCTGTGTGTGTTTATATATTTAGTGGTTGCTTTAGATTTCACCATATACATTTTATTTATTTATTTTTAAAAGATTTATTTATTTATTTGCCGGACAGAGATTATAAGTAGGCAGAGAAGCAGAGACAGAGAGAGAGAGAGAGAGAGGAAGCAGGCTCCCTGCTGAGCAGATCCCCCCCCTCCCCCCATTCAGGGCTTGATCCCCGGACCCTGGGATCATGACTGTGAGCCAAAGGCAGAGGCTTTAACCCATTAGTTACCCTACCATATACATTTTAAATGGTCAGAATCAATGTCACGTTTATTCTGACTTAATTCCAGTGAAATAAAGGAATTACTCCTTTGTGCACCTGTTTTCTTTCTCCCCCTTTTGTGGCATCATTCTTGTACATATTTCATCTGTTAATGTTATAAACACCTCAGTACATGGTTATAATTAGTACTTCACCATTTCTGTTTCTTAAGCCCATTGCCCATTATTGATACATATGTTACATGTGTATTACATTAATATATATTATAGTTCCAGCAGTATTTTATATATACATAATCTTTTGTAAATGCTTCTTAAGTCAGTTAAGAGAGAACAGGAGGAAAACAGTGTGTTTATAGTGACCTTTGTAGTGAAACAGTTATCATTACAGGTCCTCTTTTTTTTTCTTTTTTGTTCATGTGGGCTTGAATTCCTGTCTGAGGTCACTTAATTTTAGCCTAAACAACCTCCTTTAGTTTTTCTTATACGTGTGGCTGCTCGAAAAAATTGTCAGGTTTTCTTCTTTTCTCTCTTTC
Organism: Mustela erminea; assembly: GCF_009829155.1. Taxonomy (NCBI): domain Eukaryota; kingdom Metazoa; phylum Chordata; class Mammalia; order Carnivora; family Mustelidae; genus Mustela; species Mustela erminea. Next base: position 77,722,110 of record NC_045628.1, read on the forward strand.
TTCTTTTCTTTTCTTTTGGTCTAAGAAGGTCTTTATTGCACAGTTTGAAAGATTCGTTAGATTTAGTATTCTTGGTTGATAGTCTTTTAGAGCACTTTGTGTATGTTACCCCACTGCCTTCTCCTTGCCATTGTTTCTGCTGAGAAGTCAGCTGTTAATCCTATTGGTGGGCCAGTGTGACAGCTCCTTTTTCCCTTGCTGCTTTCAAGATTTTCTCCTTTTCTTTGACTTTCAGTGTTTGTTTGTGGGTCTCTTTGTGTTTATGACCTATATATCCTTCAGTTCTGGCTTATGTTGAGTGCCTCTGCCTTTCAGTGGAAAGTATTGCTTTTTTTTATTTTGACATTTCAGTTATACCGTGTCAACTTTGTAACTCAGAATGATTAGATTAATTCAGGATTGCTTTGTCTCAGCTGAGAATATATTATTATAGTTAAATATTACAAACATTCTCACAGAAGGCATTTAGGAGAAAATTCGATGCAAACTAAAATGAAATGAGAATGTGAATTCTTTTCATGAGTTGTATATTGTGCCTGTAGGTTAGTTTCACTGTATTCTGCAAATAAATTTGTTCCATGTTAGCTCCTTAAAAAGGTTGTGGACGTGAGAGTGTCTAGCTGTGTGGAGTTTATAAGATGTGGTATTTGTTGCATAAGTCTTTGTAACAAGTACCAGAGACAGTGCTTGGAACAAGGAAAATGTATTGTCTTACAGTTCTGAGGGCCAGAAATTGGATCAGGGTGTCAGCAGGGTTATACCTTCTCTGAACGTGCTAGAGAAGACTCTGCTACAGGTCTCTCTCCTAGCTTCTGACAGTGTCAGGTGTTCCTTAGTTTATAGATGGCTCTCTTCTCTGTGTCCCTTCCCATTGTTTTCCCTCTGCATGTGTCCGTGTGTACAGTTCTCCTTTTTGAAAGAACACCAGTCATATTGGATTAAGGCTTACCTTAATAACTTCATTTTAACTTGATGACTTCTGCAAAGACTCTATTTCTAAATTAGGTCACAGCCTGGGCTCTTGGGAGGTCAGACTTCAATGACTTTTTGGGGAACACAGTTCCACCCATAAGAGATGGGTTCAAGGGGTGGTGCCATCTGAAGTCCTTTCAGGAATAAGGTACGGACTTAAAGAATTGTACTTTTTAAAAGGGAATAGCAATTGCCCTGTTTAGGTATCCTTCAAAATAACTAGTTTAAGTACCTCTAAGTTTACTTACAAGCGAGCATTGGAGCTCTACAGCTCCAATTTTGCATTAATCTCATAATTGGCGACATCTTCTGGAAGTGATTAACCAACTGCTTGATTTCCCCCTCTCTTTGCAACTGCTCAGTCCCCTACTTCTCACCCCCTCAGTCTTCCACAGCTATGCAATATTTTCACTAATTACATGGATATTTAATAAGAAATTTTATTGTTTTACTGATTATGAAAGATATGTTTGTGTGAACAGGAACGTGTAAAGAAACTAAAAGTACCTATAACCCATTAATTAATTACTAGGAATTGATAACATGTTTGTGTGTTCTCCTGGCCTTTTCCATACATAGCAAATACGATTTTTCAAACAAATTTTTATGATTGCATAGCCTTTTAACTGGGTTGTGGATAATTGGATTAATTATTATTGCTAGTGCTCTCAAATTAGACATTTTTAAATTCATTGCTCCTGTCTTCTTCTCTTCTGTTACCTCTTGGAGCCCAAGATAGACGTATTTTTGTTTCTTGTCTTCTCTACTGACAACAGATTTTGGTTTTTATTAGAGTTTTGGAGTTAAAAGGGACCTTAGGACAACTACCCCTTTATGGCTACAGGTACTGCAGGGGAACTAAATCTGGGATCGAGATATTCACAGTGATGAGCAGATTCTAAATGAACTCCTTCAACATAGTAATTTAGATTGAAGCTATGTGAGAGCTAGTTTACATTATTATTAATTTGCCCTTCCTTCTGAAAAGCCACCAAACCGGAATAACAAACATGGGTGGGGCCGGGGGGAGAGGGGGTTGGGATGGTTATGCAGGAAGTCTTCAGCTAACAGATTGGTTTCCAAAGATTCTTTTTTGAAGTCATTTGATTGGAGTTCCTTATTCATTTTCTCAGAAACAGTGTGTCAGTTCAGTTCCTCAGCCAAATGCACAGGGTGTGTTTTAGTGCCAGTTATTACCACAGTTCACAACATTATGGCATAGAGTTCATTCACAGGGGCTGCTGTTGCTGCATGGAGAAAAGTATGCCTGAGAATTTCATGTCTTTTGCTGCCTTTCATTCTTCAGGAAGGAAACTCATGGGAAGATACCTATCGCTGTTACAGTTATCTGAGGAGAACCTGACAATTGGAAAGAAAAGGAAGTAGGTATAATGAGTGGGATCTCTGTGTTTGACATAGACTTGTGTTCAGGTTTCCTCTCTTCCATTTTGGTTACAGCCATGGGCCCATGACCTTAAACTCTTGAGTTCATCTAGAAAATGGGCCCAAAATAATATATATAACCATTAGTTACCTCACTTGAAGCTTGACATTATTCTAAGACCTGTACACATATTAACTCATTTAATCGCTTCAGCAGCTCTGACGTTGGCACTGTTGCTGTCTTTGTAAGGATCATACTGAGCTGCTTGTCTCCAAACACTGCTTTCGGGTTATTGGGAGGAGTAAATAAGATCATGTATGTTAGGTGGCCAGTTCAGTAAGTGTTAGTTCCCTTCGGCTCTTAGGTGTGTGCTAGGCACCCTGCATTTTCCTGGCGGTCTCGGCTTATAATCACAAATTATGAGTTCCCTGTATTAGCAAAAGCAAGTTTTAATAATGTGGTACCTCTCTTGACTTGTCTACACGTTACCTTCTTACTGCAGGTAAAAATCCCCACTCACAGTTGAGGGCCGTTTCAGAGTGGGTGGAAAGGGGAAGGGAAAACACTGGGGAAAGTCCAATCAGCACAGTGGCAGTGTGACTTGATGTCAGGGCTAATCAGTGACTGGGAACCCTTGACACAGCATAGTACCTTCCTCTCCCTGCAGACTGAGAGCCTTTTCTTTGTAGTCTTGAATTAAACTTACTGTAGTACTTAGATAGACTCTAATGAAAAAATTTAACCTTTAGATTTAAAATTATAGACCTTGGGGCACCTGGAATGGCTCAGTTGGTTAAGCGACTGCTTTCAGCTCAGGTCATGATGCTGGAGTCCTGGGACTGAGTCCCATATTGGGTTTCCTGCTCAGCAGGGAGCCTGCTTCTCCCTCTGACTCTCTCCCCTCTCATGCTGTCTCTCAAGTAAATAAATAAAATCTTTTTAAAAAAATTATAGGCCTTTTTGATGAAGGGATTGAATTCTAAGGAATGATTCAGTAGGCAGACCTTGAAGGATCGTCTAAAAATAATGACATATTTCTACCTGACAACTCCCATTTTGTCACCCAAGAAAAGTAATGGCAATTTTCCAATATTGCCTAATATTTAGACCATATTCTAGTCATCCCAGTTGTTTAAAAAATGTCTCCTGTGGTCTTGTGAGTTTTTTGAACAACAGTCCAGTCAAGGTTTATGCACTGCCTTTGTCTCCACAGTCTTTTTAAACCTAGAACCGTCCCTTAAGTTCTTTCTTTTTTTTTTCCCCCTCAGTAACACTGAATTTTCCAACCGACAGGACGGATTGTCTCATTTAATACCCTGTCTGAATTTGTCTGAACATTCCTTTGTGATATCTCTTAATTTATTCTTCTTGTATTTTATTTTTCTTGTAATGTATTCTCTTGTATTTCTATAAAGTTCAAATTAGGTCACAAGGCTTGATTAGACTTAGGTTAAACATTCTTTGACAAGGTTGCTTCATGAGTAATGTTATGTACCTCATGTTGCGGCATGTAATGTGGAACAGTATCTGTAAGTGATGCTGAATTTGATACTGTGATTAAAGTAGAAACTGTCAGATCTCTTCATTGTAAGTGGAATATTTCACTTTGCAGTTACCAAGTAATCTGAGGTATTTGGCACTTTGTTGATACCCTGTGCATCCACTGATGATGAGGGCAAGTTGAAATATTTCTTTGAGTTTTGCAAAATGGTGTTTTTCTTTCACTCCTTCCATGCTTATTCGCAGGCATTTCTCTATAAAGAATTTTCTTTCATTATCTGGAGTTGAAGTATACCTCTTCCTATAAAGGCAGAGTAAGTGTTTATGTCTTCGGTGATTAGTATTTAGGATAAGGAATTAGTTTGTCACTCCCCACCAATGCTACAAATGAGTTTTCTCATTTCTCATTCTTTTACTGTCTTTCGAGTATCATGATGGATTTTTGCATGTTTTATAATCAGTTACAGTTGGTTTAATATTTATAGTTATTCTTTTTGGTGCTTAAATTATCCTGGATTTGGCCAGTGAGAGCCCCTCACTGGCTGCTGCCATGACTTGTTGATATACGGAAGAGTTGCAGGAGTAGTACAAGGAATTCTCAAATAGCCTTTACTCAGGGTCACTGATTGTTTACCTTTTGCTGAATTTGCTTGGCATATATACACACGATTTTATCTGAAGCATTTAAGGATAAACTGGAGAATTGTGTCACTTTACTCTTAGGTTCTTCAGCATGCATTTCCGAAGAACAGGGATGTTCTCATTCATAAACACGGTATAATTTAGAAAATTAATACTTTTATCTGTAATGCATTTTTAAATTTAGACAGTTGACCTAATAATGTTTAATATTAAATTAAAGATTATCGTAGTGTATTTACTTAGCTGCTTCTTCTTTTTTTTTTTTTTTTTAAAGTGTCCTTTAATAACTGTTCCTCAGCGTTTTTTGGTCTTAGTTGACCTTGACACTTTGGAGCAGTATCAGCCAAATAGTTTGTATACTGTTCCTTACTCTGGGTTTGGCTGATGATTCTTTGTGATTAGATTCGGTTTCTGCATTTTTAACAGGAATACCACAGACATGGTATGTCCTGTTCAGGGGGCCTATGATCATGATTTGTTTGAACATTGGTGATGGTAGCTTTGATCATTTGGTTGTGGTTTCCCCTTCATCATCAAGTTACTCTGTTTACTTTATAATTAATTTGGGGGGAGATACTTTTGATACTAAGTATGCATACTGCTTCTCACATCATCACATTTCACTGGCTAGTTTTAGGATGGTCATTTTTTTCTTTAGGTATTATTTGGTATTCTGCCACAAAGAGACTTCCTTCCTTCTCTGTGTTTATTTATAGCACTCTGGACTTCTATTTTGTTCAATATGTTGTGATCTGTTGTTAATTTTGATGCATGAATTGCCCCCAACATGGCCAGTGGACATTAAACCAGCCTTTCTTTCCTTTTGTCATGTTTTTATCATTCTTTGAACACTTAACTAATATCCTGGCATAAAATATTTTAGGTTCATCTCGTACTTTCCTTTCTCTAGCCCTGCAGACAGACTTTTCTAAGTGCCTTGATTCCTTTTAATGGAGATTGGTATTTAGAAGTGAAGGTATGGATTCTAGGCGTGCTTATTGGTATGGCGTGTCATGGTTTTGAGGTTCTTTTGTTTTAGTGGACCTATAGCAAGGAAAATTTTTTCCAGTTGGTTCACATTGATATTTTCAAATCAAATTTAACATTAGAGTGCCTTTTTTCTTTGAATTTTCATTTCTGCAATTTTAATTGGAAGAGCTACGGAAGGTTTTAGAAATATTCTTGTATGGTGTTTCTGAAGTTCATTAGTAAGCTAGTTTTAGTGTGTTGTTTTGGCTGTATAGTCACTGTCAGTGGATGGAAATAGTTGTGAAACCTGCTGATCTCGTTAGAACAGATAAATGTTTCACAATTAAAAAAATTTTAAATTTCATGTTACAAACTTTTAAGATGAAACCTATTATATCTAGATATTGTTTTATTTACACATGAAGAAAAAGTAGCATTAATCAAATTTCCAGTATTTTAGGATTCAAAGTGCTAACTTCAGTTTTCTTATCTATAAAATTCGGATAATATCTAAAAGAGTTGTTCTGAAGATAAAACAGGTAATATATATAAAGGTACCTAGCATAGGCTCTGGCCTTTCACAGATACTTAATAAATGGTATCTATTATTATTACGCTAATGTTTTCATCTCGAATATTGCTTATAGGGTCATAGTGGGCACTACAAATTACTCTGAATACTACTCATTTGATTAACAACATTCCTTGTTGATGTGGATCTTAAGATTTTGCATTCTAAAACTATTGACTTTCTGTGTTTTCATAATTATATGGATTTGTTTAATGTATAAGCCTAAACCTCAATGAAGTTTCAGACTAGATATACCCACATAATCAGCACCAGTATTAAGAAACATTTTCAGCACTTTTGAAGTCACCCTCCTTCCTGTTCTCTTCCAGTGACTACCTACCATTCTCTTTCTCCAGGGACTTTTTCTGCTTTTTCTCCATGCCTTTTTCTACTTCTTCCCTCCTGTGCCATACCCAAAACATAATGGGTATATTAAATAAACTATTTCTGAGATTAGAATTGTATTCGATGAGAAACTTTATTTATGTTTTCTTTTCAAAATTAATTTTTTAAAAGAATTTATTTATTTGAGAGAGAGAGCATGTGTGTCTGAGAGAGAGGGAGAAAGAGAGCATGATTGGGGGGATGTGAGGGTGAGGGGCGGAAGAGAGGGAGAAGCAGGCTTCCTGCGGAGCAGGGAGCCTAATGTGGGGCTCGATCCCAGGACCTCAGGGTCATGACCTGAGCCAAAGGCAGACGCTTAGCCAGCTGAGACACGAAGGCGCCTCTCTTTCAAATTTTTATTTAAATTCTGGTTAATATACAGTGCAATATTGGTTTCAGGAGTAGAATTCAGTGGTTCATCACTTACATAGAATACCCAATGCTCATCATAACAAGTGTTCTCTTTAATACCCATCCCCCCATCTAGCCCATCCCCCACCCAGATCCGTCCAGCAACCCTCAGTTTGAAACTCTATCATTAAAAAGTCTCTTTTAATGGGGTTAGTTTCACCCCCATATGTTCACATCTTTTTTTGTGTATGAGTAAAATCATAGTGTTTGTCTTCTCTGACTTACTTCGCTTAGCATTAGATACTCTAGCTATATCCATGTCATTGCAAATGGCAAGACTTCATTCTTTTCCATGGCTGAGTAATATTCTATTGTGTATATGTATCACTTCCTCTTTATCCATTCATCAGTTGTTGAACATTTGTGCTCTTTCTGTAGTTTGACTATCGTTGCTAATACTGCTATAAACATTGGGGTGCATGTGCCCCCTTCGAATCTATTTTTTTGTATTCTTTGGGTAAATACCTAGTAGTGCAATTGTTACGTCATGAGGTAGCTCTATTTTTAACTTTTTGAGGAACCTCCATACTGTTTTCCAGAGTGGCTGCTCCAGTTTGCATTTCCACTGACAGTGCAGGAGGGTTCCCCATGCTCTGTATTCTCACTAACCCCTGTTCTTTCTTGTGTTGTTAATTTTAGCCATTCTGCAGGTACGAGGTGGTATCTCATCATGGTTTTGATTTGTGTTTCTCTGATGACGAGTGATGTTGAGCATCTTCTCATGTGTCTGTTAGCCATGTGGATGTCTTTGGAAAAGGCACTTTGGAAAAGTGTCTATTCATGTCTTCTGCCCATTGATGAGTTCTTTATAAGTTTTGGATACGAAGCGTGTATTATATATGTCACTTGCAAATATCTTCTTCCGTTCTGTAGGCTGCCTTTTAGTTTTGTTACTGTTTTTTTCACTGTGCAGAAGCTTTTTCTCTTGAAGTCCCAATAGTTCATTTTTGCTTTAGTTTCTCTTTTCTGTGATGATGTTTCTAGTTAAGAAGGTCCTATGGCCGAGCTCAGAGAATTGCTGCCTGGATTCCCCTCTAGGATTTTGATGGTTTCCTGTCTCACATTAAGGTCTTTCATCCATTTTGAATTTATTTTTGTGTATGGTGTAAGGAGGTGGTCCAGTTGCATTCTTCTGCATGTGGCTGTCCAGTTTTCCCAGCACCACTTGCTGAAGAAACTGTCTTTTTTCTACTGGATAATCTTTCCTGCTTTGTCAAAGATTAGTTGACCTAGATGAGAGACTTTAAATGGGCTTTGTGAGTAGCTTTTTGCCTAAGTTTCATATTATAATTTTTTATTAATCAATCAATTAATTTTTAATAAACATATAGTGTATTTTTATCCCCAGGGGTACAGGTCGGTGAATCGTCAGGCTTACACGTTTCACAGCACTCATCGTAGCACATACCCTCCCCAATGTCCATATCCCCACCACCCTCTCCCGTCCCCCCTCCCCCCAGCAACTCTCAGTCTGTTTTTTGAGATTGAGTCTTTTATGGTTTGTCTCCCTCCCAATCCCACCTTCTTTCATTTTTTCTTTTCCTATCCCCCAACCCCCACATTGCATCTCCACTTCCTCATATCAGGGAGATCCATATTATAATTTTTAATGTTAATACACTAGTGACATATTTTACATGTAGGAATTAAACTTTAATTTGTATTTTACTTTATTTAATTTATTAAAGGATAATAAAGGATAATAAAAGGAACCTCTTTGAGGTTCAAGGAAGTTAGAATTTTTCTTCATTTATTTTTATTTTTATTATTTTTTTAAAGATTTTATTTATTTATTTGACAGAGAGAAATCACAAGTAGATGGAGAGGCAGGCAGAGAGAGAGAGGGAGGAGGAAGCAGGCTCCCAGCTGAGCAGAGAGCCCGATGCGGGACTCGATCCCAGGACCCTGAGATCATGACCTGAGCCAAAGGCAGCGGCTTAACCCACTGAGCCACCCAGGCACCCCTAGAATGTTTTTTCAGTATCACTTATTTATTATTTTTGTGAACAACAAAAGTGGAACCTCAGTTTGCTTTTCTGTAGGGATAAAGCGACTTCATATCTCCTATACATAGTAAGTACTTAGTGCTCGTAAGTCATATAAGAAAATATTTTTAAGGTAAATATATGAATCAGTATAGGCAGTGCCTTATGTATGACTTCACCTGCATTTATTTATATTCTGCCTATATAAGATCATTTAAGTTGGGACTTGTATGTGTGAACTTGCTGCGGGACAGCTCTGTCTTTCTAAAGAGATTTTAGGTATTACTAATTTATATAGGAGTGACTTTTCGAAGACATTTTATTCAAGTATGTAGCATAAACTATGGGAAACTACCATAGTTTTAGGAATATAGGGTATATCAGCATTAGAGAAACTAATCATACTCCATTCAAATGTAAAGTAAGGCTCTGTTAAGTGTGTCTGCATCTTAAGTATTATATTTTGATCTGTATGCTAAACTTCGCTGAAGAAATCATCAATCAGGGAAAAGTCCAGCAACATGTTACTGTAATGATTTAGAAATGTGAAGTATGTGCAGTAAGAGCAAACTGAAAAGAAAAGATTAAGGTAAACCTGCCTGGAATGATAATGGGTAATATGCGGAATGTGATTATAAGACTAGGTGACCATTTATTGTCTAAACTGGAGCACTTAAGGAGTGAAAAGGTGTGCTCTTAATTATGCCCTGACAGCTGACACACAGTGTCTCAGGCAAACCGGGACATGTGGTCCTCCTCTTAGAGGGTTAACGTGGATTTCTCAGTCATGTCCTAGAGTTCTAGAATTACTATTTCTTTAAACACAAAAGAAGTGATAGTAGCACAGCTAAAGAGGCAAATGTTACATGAAACATGGCAAATGTGAGGTCTTCAAACTGAAAATATGAGGGAAAAGTTTATAGGTAAATGGATGATTGTATTTTGCTATACTATGTAACAGATTACCATAAATTTAGCAACGGAAGCCAACACACAAAATAAGAGCTTCTGTGGGTTAGCTGTGCCCTCTGGAAGGCTGCATTGAGTGGTTTGGCCAGAGCTTAGTTCTCATCTGGAGTCTCACCTGGCAGTGGGTCCGTTTTCCAGGCTCACTTAGGACTTAGGCTGTTGTGGAGTTTGTTGTAAGGCCAACCGAGGGCCCTGGCTTTTGCAGGCCGCCCTCAGCGCTGAGGGACTGCCTGCAGTATGTCGCCCTCTGGGCCTTTGTACCATGTGGCCCTGCCCACCAGATAGCCCTCTCCACACGCCCTCTCACAGCTCGGCAGCTTGGTGCTTCCACGCCAGTCAGTGAATCAAAGAGCTGGCCTGGAGCAATGTGGAGTCTTCTGTAGTGTAATCCAGTCACAGGAGTGATGTTCCCTCAACTTTGTTGTATTCCGTTCGAGGCAAGTCACAGGTCCTGCCTACGTTCAAGGGAGCAATTTCCGTCCAGCGCAGTGAGGCATTCCCAGTGGCTTGTCCTCAAGGAGTTTCAGTCTGACAGGTTTAATTCTTACCTTGTGTGGTTAATGCCTTCCTTGTGATTGTTTTATGTGAGGTGAGTGGCTGTCTTTTTCTGAACGAATGGAGTCGTCATCTCTCTCACTTGTTGGGCAGTTAATCATGTGTTGCATTTTGTTTTAGCCAACCTAATCTTTATTATACAAAAACTTAAACAGATATTAAGGGAAACAAAATCGTATTGTATGCTGTCCTACTCCTATCAACTAGCTACAGCAGAAAGCATCTCTTGGCCAACCTTGGGTCTTCCTTGTTTCTACCTTCCTTAAACCTTTCCAGATTGTTTTGAGGCAAATCCCGGGTATCATTTCATTATTTAAATATTGTATGATTTAACTTTTTTTTTTTTTTTTAAGATTTTGTTTATTTAGGAGAGAGCATGCATGTGGGAGAGTGGGAGTGAGGGGGAGGGACAGAGGGAGAAGCAGACTCCCCTGTGAGCAGGGAGCCTGACGCAGGACTTCCTCCTAGGACCCTGGGATCATGATCTTCAGGTCATGCTAAGCCACCCAGGCACCCTTAACTTTCTTTTTTTTTTTTTTTAAAGATTTTATTTATTTATTTGACAGAGAGAAATCACAAGTAGATGGAGAGGCAGGCAGAGAGAGAGAGAGAGAGAGAGAGGGAAGCAGGCTCCCCGCTGAGCAGAGAGCCCCATGCGGGACTCGATCCTAGGACCCTGAGATCATGACCCGAGCCGAAGGCAGCGGCCCAACCCACTGAGCCACCCAGGCGCCCCAGGCATGGTTTAACTCTTTAATGTGTTTGATTTAGGCTCTCCTCTTGGATATCGTGTATTCCCTGAGGTTCTGGACCATATGTATTCCATACATTGTTTTGTTCTAGTAGTGCCTTATATAAACTTAGAAGTCAGAAAATTCTGTATTCTCTCGTTTGAGTTCGGTCTACAAACCAACCTAGATTATTTTTCTATCTTATTCTCTCCATTGGAGAATTTCACTTTATTAAATTACCTAAAGGGTTTTTATTAAGATCTGTTTTGTTCTAGTTATTTGTAAAACTTGGACTTAGGTCACCCCAACTCTGCCATCCTCAGCAGTGTGATGGAAACTCAGGTTTTGCTTAAAGTAATCTTTTTGTCTCAGCAGGAATATCTCAGAGTCCTGCGAGCAGTGGGGCCTGGGAAAGGACCCCTTTCCTGACACTGCTTTCTCCCAGCTGGCCTGTGCTGGGGAAACAGTCATAACTCAGGGACAGCGGAGGCCTCCAGTGGGTAGGATGTGGTGAAGGCGGAACTGTTGGTTCCCAAAGTCTAGGCAGAACGAGCCCTATGAAAACAGTTTCTGTGGTTCAGGGTGGGCTCTTCTTATCCAGTGTGGTAGTGAAGAAAAGCAGTTTTCCTTGGTGCTCTCCTCCTTCACAAGCCTGCTTCTGGCAGTAAATGTTTCTGTGTTTCTGTGTATATGCCTATACATAAAATAGCAGATCTCATAAGATAACATTTAACACTAAGCGTTTGAGTAGAATGTAAATGTTTAGAGATTCAGATGGTATAGGAAAGGGTTACTTACATTTAATAAATTTTGTTACATATAGAGATTTGAGATAAAGTGTAAATTGTAAATGTTTTCATTTTATGATGTGTTTTTATTCATATTCAAATTGCTCATAGGTATCCCACCTTCCCCCCACACCTCCCCACGCAACCCAGCCATAGGTATCTTTAACATTAGTGTTGGGTTCATCTCTAGTTATTTTGTGACCTAGAGCATAGTTTGTCAGAGCATGTCATCTTTACTTTCATGTAGGTGTTTCCCTATGTATAGCACTTTAAAATTCATTTTTGATGGCGTCAGTGGGTACTGTGGCTTGGGATAATAACATTTCTATTTTTATAATATTGACAGCTGATTTGTCTGTTTGCTGATGTGCCCACATAATATATCACTGATTGTTGACCTTTTCTCTCCCTTATAAAAGTGATTTTTGCAAGTCTTATTTATTACAACATCCAGCTTGTAGAATGATGAAATCATATCTCTAGGCATAATTAATAAATGTGTTTAAGTTCTTCTCTAAAGGCATCTAGAACTCTCATTTGTTTCAGGTCCACAAGACTTCCTTGGATAACCCTTTGTTGTTCAAAAGGAAGTAACTCTGAGAGTATTATTATTTTTTATTTAATTTTTTTTTGTAGTAGACGTGAGGGGACCAGGATAAAGGTAACTCTAGGTTTGGGAGAAAGTACCCTGTATGTTGGGCATGTGGATAAATGTGTTGTCACCTTGGATTCATTGACCTCTAATTCCCAAGCTCCCCCGATTGAATGGGGACACCTGATCTCCCCTTCTTCTGTGTCAGTTTTTAGAATAGAACAGAAGACGAGTCTAGATGGCAAACAAAATGTGGTAGAAATTTTAGAAATTGAATTGCTTTGATCAAAACACTTTGCTGTGTGTTGCCTCTCTCCACATTCTAACTTGCAGACCTTTAGTGACCCTGTAAAGAGAGTTTCTTGAGTCCTTTTTCATTTGTAGTGTGGGGACATATACCATAAAAGTATGACTCATAAAAGCATTTTTAAATAAATCGGAATAAAATGAAAAATTTTTCTGAAATTGATAATCTGTACGTTTCTTTTACATTTCTGTATGTAATATTTAGGAAAATATTATGGGGATTTTTGCTTGGAATAGTGGTCTGAATGAAACAGCTTTAATATGGATGGAGAGTTGGGGCGCCTGGGTGGCTCAGTGGGTTAAGCCGCTGCCTTCGGCTCAGGTCATGATCTCGGGGTCCTGGGATCGAGTCCCGCATCGGGCTCTCTGCTCAGCAGAGGGCCTGCTTCCCTCTCTCTCTCTCTCTGCCTGCCTCTCTGTCTACTTGTGATCTCCCTCTGTCAAATAAATAAAAATAAAATCTTTAAAAAAAAAATATGGATGGAGAGTTTCTGATGAGGTTGATTTAGCATCAGAGATATTCCTTTTATAATGTTTATTAGCAAAGCTTTTCATAATCATTGTGTAATGAATTATACAATATGTATATTCTGGGGAGACTTGACCACTTTGAAGTAATATACTTGTTAAACTAAAAACTCTTATTTTCTAAGAAATATGTTAGAAGGAGCCAGAGGCCAGTCTAAGCTCCAGCACATCCAATTTCTGTGGAACTGACGGAGAGATGTGAGTGTGGTGTGTGTATTGTGTTCAGTTTATGAAACTGTAACAGATCTGGAGGATAACAATGGACCAGATATTTTTGAGGAATTCATGGAGGAGTGAAGAGTAGTAGAAAGGGTTCAAGAGACAGCAGTGAGTGGGAGGAGTCAGGGCAGGAAAGAGCAGAACTGATAAAGAACTGTGGGATGTGTGTTCTCAGGAGAGCCTCATGGAAGGTTGCATTTGGAACCCATAGCTGCTGTCAGAGTGTGCCTGTGATGCGGTCACCATGGTAATCAGTTCAAGAAGTTGGTTCACAGGAGCAGGTTCAGCAGAGCCTCCTGTCTTCTGTTCAGAGTAGCTGGCATGCCAGGTTTTTACCTTTAGGAGGAAGCCAGAGATGTGGTCCTTGGGGGAAGTGGGTCACCTTTTCTCTGAAGAGAGCTGAGAGAGTCCTGGGCCTCGACATTGGAGAGCGCATAGAGGGCCTATGGTAGTTTGGGTTTCCCCAGGAGTGGGGGGCAGGGAGCAGGGCCGGCCTGCTGCTCACACTCAGCTGCCTCTCTAGAACTTGAAGCCACTGCTCCCTGGACAGGTGCACGGGAAGGCTGTGCCAGGTACTTTTGCTAATCGTCTTTCATTCACAAATCTGAACAACTAACCAAGGATTCCCAGACACTTGATGAACACTGAGAGCTTGAAAGAAAACAAGAAACTTGACCGATTTTCCTTCGAGTGGCAGTAGTGTAATGAGTAGGGTCACATTTCTGTTCCTTTCCTTTTTTTCTCCTTCCTTCCTTTTTTTCCTCCTCCTTTCCTCCCTCCCTCCCTCCTCCTCTTCTTTTTTTTTTTTTTTAAATTCTGCTCTCCTGAACAGCTTTTTGGTGGAGTGATGGCATTTTTTTATTTTTTGCTAGTTACCTATAAAATTTTTAGCATGCGTGACTAAAATTTTATGTCTTAAGTTATTCAACATGTCCCCCCTCTACAAGGCAAGCTCCTTTGCATGCATTAGCTATTCTTTGAGTAATCTCTCTTTCTAGTTATTGTTTTTTGAATAAATCATGACAGATTTAGTTGTAATTATAGAAATGAATATTTAAGTGTTACAGTCCCTGAGTACATAAAGAATTAATTGGGAGGTAGAAGAAATGAGAGGTAGAAGGAAAGGTACACGTGTTAATTCTCTTTTGCTTCATGTCAGGAATTTCTTAAGTACTATATGAAATTGGCAAACCTAGCTACAATTTAAATGTAGAATTACTAGAAGCCTTAGAGCAATGTTGTATCCAATAATACACAATAAAAATTAAAAGGTGATGGGGAAGTGGAGTTTGGAGGTTGTCTATGTGCACGCATGTGCGTGTCCTCACGCCAGTTTTCCCATCTTGAGTAGCAGATTTAAAAGCTTTTTGCTGAGGCGTATATTAAAGTGATAATAATCACCATGAAAACTAAAACCCAGCTTTTAACAGTGGTTGTTCCTGGGGAAAGGAATGTAAAGGGAAGGAGTGGTAAATAATAACTCCTGTGTTTTTATTTTATGTGCCCCCTTTACGGTTTGCATTGCTTTCAGATTGCGAGCATACAATATTTATTAAAGTTTTGTACAAGGCTCACAGAAGGGATTTGATACTTATTCTGATATTTTTAACAAATGTCTGTAGGACACTAACTCTAGATTTTTGAGTAGATTGAGGATTGGCATACTTGCCTTCTACCTACACAGTAGCTATCAAAACAAAGTGCACTTAAAGTACTGTCCTCTATTGGAATTTTCCATCCTGTTGCCCAGTTTGGTAAAACAACCACTTAGGAAAACCTCAGTGACTAATGCTTTCATCATTCCTTTACATGGTGCTTTAATGCTATAGAGAAGTTTCACATTCATTATTTGATTATGTGATTTCCATGACAACCCCATGAGGCAGGGAGAGTAGATGTTTATCTGTATGAGAAGGCAAGGAAATGGAGACTGACAGATTGACTTGCTAAGGTCGTAGGGCTTGTAAAGTGGCAGTGGAACCTCTGCTCTCATGCTCTCCCGATTCGCTGCTCGTCCCATACCCCTGTGACAGTTCTGCTCCTGCGCGGCTCCTTGTGTCCTGGGTGTCTGAAGGGTCTCTCCTACCAGCGCTTATCTTTCCTCTTTGTAACGTGCCCCAAACTCCAGTTGTGACATTAATGGCCTTGTTTCCTTCCTGCATTCTGAAATTTGTATTCTAGCTGTGCTTAAAATATATAAATCTGTGTTAATTGTAATTCAGTTTTTGAGATGTGCCACACATAAATGTTGGGTATCATTCAAACTTTTGTTATTTCGGCAGCTGGGCAACCCTTGTTCCTTACCCTGCTGAGCCGATCTTTTCTTAGAGAAATAGATGCCTTCCAAATTTTTCTCATATCCTTGTTTGGTGCTGTTGTGGTTTGCCGAATCAGAGCAGTGGAATTTAAATGTTGTTTACTTCGAGAACTAACTTATTGTCTTGGGCTTGCGATATTGAATAAGCAACACTTGGCCTTACCTGAACCCTACAGTTGTGTTTTTCACCTAAGAAATTTTTATTTCAACTAGTGATTTGCTCTCCAGGAAAACAACAGTGAGGAAGTAAGTGTATTTAGCTCTTGTCTTGGGAGCCCAGTGTAATACTCCTGTCCCTTGATTATGGGTTTTTTAAAAAATATGGTAAAATATATAGAATGTAAAATTTGTCATTTTAACTGACCTTAAGGGTACATTTTGGTGACATTAGTTACGTTCATCATGTTGTGTAACCATCACCACCATCTCATTCCAAAACGTTTTCATTACTCCATACAGAAACTTCAAGCCATTTGATGGTAACTCCCCTTTCCTCCCTCTCTCCAAACCTTACTATCCTATACTCTACTTTCTGTCTTCTATAAATTTGCCTACTTTAGGTAGGCATGTAAGTGGAAGCATACAATATTTGTCCTTTTGTGTCTGGCTTCTTTCACTTAGCATACTTTTTTTTTTTTTTAAATTTTATTTATTTATTTGACAGACAGAAATCAGAAGTAGGCAGAGAGGCAGGCAGAGAGAGGAAGGGAAGCAGGCTCCCTGTTGATCAGAGAGCCTGATGCGGGGCTCCATCCCAGGACCCTGGAATCACAACCTGAGCCGAAGGCAGAGGCTTCAACCCACTGAGCCATCCAGATGCCCCCTTAGCATACTTTTTTCAAGGTTCATTCATTTGTTGCATGAACCCATACTGCATGTTTTTAAATGGCTGAATAATATTCCTTAATATTGCATTGTATCATTCCATATCTTGTTTATCCATTCATCCCTTGATAGGCATTCGGAGTTGTTTCTACCTCCTGGCTATCACAAATAATGCTGCTGTGAACACTGACATATGTGTATCTCTTTGACTTCCTTGTTTCAAATCTTCTGGATATATACCTAGGACTGAAATTATTGAGCCAAAAAGCCATACTTGACTTTTTGAGGAACCACTGAGTCTACCTATATCCTCATCATGACTTGTCATTTTATTTTTTATTTTTATTTTTATTGTCTTGATTCTAGCCATCCTGATGGGTGTTGAAGTGTAGTACCTTGTGATTTTGATTTGCATTTGCCTGAGGAGTAAGGATATTAAGCATCTTTTCACGTACTTATCTGCCAGCTGGGTTATCTTTTTGTTTTTGTTTTTTTTTTATTAAGAGAGGAGAGGGGGTGGGACAAAAGAAGAGAGAATTTTTTTGTTTGTTTGTTTTTTAAAGATTTATTTATTTCTTAATTTAGAGAAAGCAGTGGGCAGGGGTAGAGGGAGAGAAGAGAGAGAGAGAGGATCTTAAACATATTCCATGCCCATTGTGAGCCTGATGAGTGCTCAATCTCATGACCCTGAGACTATGACCTGAGCCAAAATCAAGAGTTGGACCTCTGACTGCCTGAGCTACCCAGGCACCGCCTCTAGTTGCCATTTTTTTCTTGAATTGTGGAAGTTCTTTATACATTCTGGATTTTAATCCCACTTGGTCATGATTAAGAAGGCTTTGAATGTGTTGCTGAATTTGGTTTGCTAATATTTTGTTGAGTATTTTTTCATCTCCATTCATAAGGAATATTGATTGGTGTGCACTTTCCTTACAGTGTCTTAGTCTGGCTTCAGTGTCAGGGTAATGCTGGCCTCATAAAATGAATTAGGAAGTGTTCCTTCTTCTTTAGTTTTTTGAAAGAGTTTAAGAAAGGTGTTAATTCTTGTTTAAATGTTTGATAGAATTCACTAGTGGAGACATCTGGTGCTGGACTTTTCTTTGTGGAGAGGTTTTCAGTTACTGACTCAGTCTCCTAACTTGTTTTAAGTCTTCCAATTTTTTATTTTTTTTCTTGAGTCAATTGGCAGCTTGTATTTTTAGGAATTTGTCCATTTCGTTTGGATTTTGCAATTGGTTGGCATACGGTAGTTGGTCATGATATTTTCTTAAAATCTTTTCGTTTCTGTCATGTTGGTAGTAATATTCTGTCTTTTCTGATTTTATTAATTTGAATCTTTGCTCTTTTATCTTCATTAGTCTGGCTAAAGGTTTGTCAAATGTGTTGATCTTTCCAAAGAATCGTTTGGTTTTGTTGATTTTCTCTATTCTTTTAACTTCTGTTTCATTTATCTACATGTGAATCTTTTATTATTTCCTTCCTTCTGCTAGCATTGTGGGTCAGATTGCTCTTCTTTTTCTACTTTCTTAAGCTGGACAGTAAACTCTTTCTTCATTGTTAATGTTGGCTTATCTGGATCTAATTTTTTTACTCTCTGAGCGTTGCTTTTGCTGTATCCCATTTGTTAACACATGTATTGTGTTTTTGTTTTCTTTCATCTTAAGGTATTTTCTAATTCCCTTTGGTTTCTTCTTTACCTCTTGGTTGTTTAAGAATATGTTGTTTAACTTCCACATACTAGTGAGTTTTTAAGTTTTCCTTGTTTTTTCAGTTTGTAGTCTTATTACAGTGTGGTCAGAGAAGATACTTAGTATGATTTCAGCCTTTTAAAATTAATTAAGGCTTCTTTATAGTCTAATGTAATATATTCTGGAGAATCTTCTGACTGGACTTGAGAAGAATGTATATTCTGTGGTTGGGTGGAGTGTTCAGTTTATATCTGTTAGGTTTATTTGGTTAACACTGTTGTTGAAGTCCTGTTACCTCCTTGAGCTTCTGTCTGGTGGTTTTTATCTATTATTGAATGAGAATATTGAGTTACCCATCTATTGTACAACTGCCCCTTTCCCTTCAATTTTGTCAGTTTTTAAAATTTATTTTTTTAATTGAGGTAGGATTGGCGTGTAATGTACAGGTATACAACATCATATTTGATGTTCATTGTGAAGTAGTCATCCCAGTAAGTGTAGTTTCTATTTGTCTTCATAAAGGATTACAAAAGAATTTCTTTTTGTGTTAAGAACTTTCAAGATCTGTTCTCAGCAACTTTCAGATATGCAGTTTAATATTATTGACTTAGTCATCATGAGGAACATTACATTTCCATAACTTACTTATTTTATTGATCCTCTTCACTAGTTTTATCTCCCCCCCCCCCCCCACTACTGGCAGTCTCCAGTCTGTTATCTGTGTCTGTGAGTTTTGTTTTGTTTTGCTTTATTTTTTTCTCAGCTCCACATAAAAGTGAAAGCATGTGGTATTTGCCTTACTGTGTTTGACTTATTTCACTTAGCATAATAATCTCAAGGTCCGTCTTTGTGTTACAAATGACAAGATTTCATTCTTTTTTATGGGTGTGTGTGTGTGTGTGTGTTGTTATTTGGTTCTTATATCAGCAATGCTGGCCTTGAAAGATGGGTGTGGCAGTTTCGGAAGAGTTTGAGAAGGCTAGGTATTGAATATTCTTTGAACGTTTGGTAGAATTTCCCAGTGAAGTACATCTGATCCTGGACTTTTGCTTGTTGGGAGGATTTTGATTATTGATTCAGTATCCTTACAAGTAGTCAGTCTTCTTAGACTTCCTGTTTGTTCAGGATACTGTCTTGGAAGATTGTATGTTTCCAGGAATTTATTCATGTCTTCTAGATTGTCTAATTCGTTGGCATATAATTGTTGATAATAGTCTCTTAGATCCTTTGTATTTCTTTGGTATCATTTGTAACTTCTTTTTCATTTCAAATTTTATTTGTATGAGCTCTGTCTCTGTTGTTCTTAGTGAGTCTAAAGCATTGTCAGTTTTTGTTTTTATCTTTTCAAGGAAAAGAGACTCTTCGTTTCATTGATATTTTCTAATTTTTTGTCTCTATTTTATTTCTGCTATGATTTATATTATTTTTTTCCCCTACTATGCCTGGCCTTAGTTTTTCCTTTTCTAGTTACTTTAGGTATAAAGTTAGATTGCATATTGGAGATTTTTCTTGTTTCTTGAGTTAGACCTGTATTGCTGTCATCTTACCTCTTAGAACTGCTTTTGTTCCATCCCATAGATTTTGGTGTGTTATATTTCCAATTTAATTCGTTTCAAGGTATGTTTTTAAAATTTTTTTCTTTCGATTTCTTCATTGACCCATTGGTTGTTCAGGAACTTGTTGTTTTTTTCTCCATGTATTTGTGATATTTTGGTTTTGTTTTCTTCTTATAATTGCTCTTTAGTCACACTGTTATGGTTGGAAAAAAAGACTTGATATGATTTTAGTTTTCTTACTTTAATTATTAAGACTTGCATGGTTAAAATCTGTTTTTGAGACTGTTTCATGAATACTTGAGAAAATTGTCTATTCTTCTTTTGGATGGAATGTTCTATATGTGTTTATTAAGTTCATCTAATCGTATGTGTTGATTAAGGCTGTTATTTCCTTACTGTTTTTTTTTTCTTTTTTTTCTTTTTTGGTCTGGGTTATATAACCATTGATGTAAATGGACTATTAAAGTCCTTCACTATCGTATTGCTGTCAGTTTCTCCCTTTAGGTTTGTTAATATTAGCCTTATATATTTAGGTACTCCTGTGTTGGGTCCATAAATATTTCCGAATGTTGTATTTTCTTGTTGGATTGATTTCTTTATTTTTATGTAATATCAGGTCCCTGTGTTTAAAGGCTATTTTGCTTGATATCCCACCTACCTTTTAGTTTTCATTTGTATGGTATATATATTTTCATCCCTTCACTTTCATTGTATGGTCTTATGTCAGAAGTAAATTTCTTTCGGCAGCATATACATAGGTTGTGTGTATGTGTGTTTAATTCTTTCAGTCACTCTGTCTTTTGGTTGGAGAATTTTGGCCATTTATATTTAAAGTAACTAGTGGTAGGTATGTACTTATTGCCATTTTGTAAATTGTTTTTTGGATGTTTTGTACCTCCTCACTTCTTTCTATGTTTTTTTGTTCTCTTCCCTGTTTTGATGACTTTCTGAAGTGTTATGCTTAGAATACTTTCCCATTATCTTTTGTGTACCTACTGTAGGTTTTTACTTCACTTTTACCTGAGACTCACTTGTAAGAGCCCATATATAGAACAGTCTGTTTTAAAGGTAATGGGAAGTTAGTTTTGAATGCATTCTAAAGCTGCAATTTTTACTTCTTCTCCCGTTTTATTTTTTATTATTATTATTTTTTTATATTTTATTTATTTATTTGAGGGAGAGAGATCACAAGTAGGCAGAGAGGCTGGCAGAGAGAGAGAGAGAGGAGGAAGCAGGCTCCCCGCTGAGCAGAGAGCCCAATCGGGACTCGATCCCAGGACCCTGAGACCATGACCCGAGCCGAAGGCAGTGGCTTAACCCACTGAGCCACGCAGGCGCCCCTATGTTTTATATTTTCGATGTCACATTTTACATCTT
Source organism: Mustela erminea (assembly GCF_009829155.1). Taxonomy (NCBI): domain Eukaryota; kingdom Metazoa; phylum Chordata; class Mammalia; order Carnivora; family Mustelidae; genus Mustela; species Mustela erminea. The sequence goes on from NC_045628.1 coordinate 77,743,379, forward strand.
TTTATTTTGTGTATTGTTTAATTACTGAAGTTTTATTTAGTTTTTATTACTTCTTTTAATCTTATACTAGCTTTGTAAGTGATCATTTTCACTACTTTTATTGTTTATTTACTTACACCAGTAAGATTTTTACTTTACTATGTTTTCTTGTTACTAATTAGTGCCTTTCTACTCCCCTACCCTCCATCTTGAAGAAGTCCTTTTAACAGTTCTTGTAAGGTTCATTTAGTAATAAATTCCTTTAGCTATTGCTTGTTTGGAAGACTCTTGCCTCTCCTTGAGTTCTAGATGATAACCTTGTTGGATAGAGTTCGTGGTTGAAAGTTTTTTTCCTTTCATATTTCACTATGGATATATCATTCCACTCCCTCTGGCCTGCAAATAAATCTCCTTCACATGGTTTAGGTGTTTTTCAATCTGCTGCTTTTGCCCTGGGTCTGGGAATGAATGAGTCTGCACACAACCTCTCTAAGAGCAGAGTCTTTGTTTCCTACAGCCCTGTTTTTCTTCTGAATGTAAGCCGCACTGGTTTTCCAAATCAGATGTTTAAGGGTTTGTGTCTCTGGTACAGAGGGCCAGGTGCTTGAAGGAAAGCTCAGTGCTGAGCCAAGGGCTCAGGTACTTGAAGGAAAGCTCCGTATTTGTGAGATCTCTCTCAGCTCCTTCTGATTGTGGATCATGATACCAGGGGTGGGGTTTTTGGAAAGATAGTGTCTCTGCCTCTATTTCCCTTCTTGATGTGGCCTTTTTTATCCTCTGTTGTAGAGGATTTGTTCAGCTAATTTTCATCCCCCCGCCCCCCCCCAGTTGTTGCATATTAGCTGTAGATTGGTTTTGTCTATGGAAGGAAGTGAGTTCAGGATTCTCCCACTAGACCAACTTCAACTGTCTCAGTTTTGTCAATTGTTGGTTGGTGCTTGTTATGTTGTCTTGATGGATTAAACTTTTTTATTAGTATGTAATGTTCTTTGTCTCTTATCTTCCCCTCCCCCCTAGCTTTACTGAGATATCAACATATGACATATAGAAGTTTAAGGTGGTAATATGATACCTGTGTGGGACGCCTGGGTGGCTCAGTTGGTTAAGCAGCTGCCTTCGGCTCAGGTCATGATCCCAGCGTCCTGGGATCGAGTCCCACATCGGGCTCCTTGCTCCGCAGGGAGCCTGTTTCTCCCTCTGCCTCTGCCTTCCACTCTGTCTGCCTGTGCTTGCTCTCACTCTCTCTCTCTCTGACAAATAAATAAATAAAATCTTAAAAAAAAAAAAATGATACCTGTGTGTATTGCAAAATGATTGCCACCTGAAGATTAGTTACCACCTCCCACTCTGCACATAATTGCCGTGTGTGTGTGTGTGTGTGTGTATGTATGTATGTGTGTGTTGATAACATTTAAGATCTACTTTCTTAGATCTTTCAAGTATATAATACAGAATTGTCCTAAGTTTTTTTGGGTGTATTTCACACACAATGTAACGTTGGTTTCAGGTTTACATATAACTTTTTTTGACTTAAAAATCTATTTTGTCTGATAATAGCTTTCTTCCCTCTGGCCCTTTTTTAGTTACCATTTGCAGACATCCTATAGTTAGATTTTTTGTTTTGTTTTGTTTTTTGTTAAGACTTTAACAAAAAGGGGAAGGGTCAGAGGGAGAAGCAGACTCCTTGCAGAGCAGGGAGTCTGATGTGGGACTCGATCCCAGGACTCCAGGATCATGACCTGCACCGAAGGCAGTCTCTTAACCAAGTGAGTCACTCAGGCACCCCAGATCATGTTTTTATCTGTTCTGCCAGTCTACCAGTTAGAGAGCTGAAGCCATTTGCATTGAAAAGTAATTGCTGATAAGGAAGGAATTCTGCATTTAGGTATTTGTTTTCTATGTGGTTTCTTTCATTCTTTTATTGTTCTTTAATCTCTCTGGTAGTGCCTTTTTGGTATTTACTGCATTTCTTTTAATGTACCATTTTGATTCCCTTCTTTTCTGTATACTCCTTAGTTTTTTCTTAGTTTTCTTTAGTGTCAGAATTAGTGTCTTAAACTTACAACAACTTAGTTTGAATAGCAGTTCAGTTCAGTTTCAGGAGTACACAAACATTCTGTGCCTGTACATCCCTGTCCCTCCACCTTTATATAGTTGTCACAGACTACATCTGTACGTTGTGCACATCTTAACACAAATCTCTATTTATTGTTTAATGTGTTTTTTAAATCCTATATAAAGAAAAGGGGAGTTAAAAGCAAAAAGTACAGTAATACTGGCTATTGTATTTACCAGTGTTCTTTATTTCATTATATGGCTTTGAGTGATTTCCCTAGCCTTTTTTTTTCTTTTTTTTTTCCCCATCTTCGCCCAAAGGATTCCTAGTATTTTCTTGGAGGTCAGGTCCACTAGTAATGAATCCCCTTGAGGCCTGTCTTGGAATGTCCTAATTCTTCATTCCTGAAAGATACACTTTTTCTTTTTCAGCACTTTAAAACCTGTCATCCCTCTGTTGAAAAAGCAGCTCCTAATCTTACTGTGGATCCCTAGTATGTGATGAGTTGTTTCTTTCTTGCTGATTTTAAGGTTTTTCTGTCTTTGTCCTTTGGCAGTTTGATTGTTACGGGTGGATTTCTTTGAGGTTTTTCTGCTTGGAATTTGTTGAATTCCTTGGATATGTGGATTCAGGCCTTTCATCAAATTTGGGAGGTTTGCAGCCATTTTTACCTTCAGATTTGTTTATTTTACTGCTTGCTTCTTTTCCCCCATCCTGTTGTCTTTGAGGATTCTCCTAATGTACACGTTGATATGTTTGATGGTGTCATATGGGGCCCTCCGTTGATTTTTCTGTATTCTTTTTTCATTGATTCTTCAGCCTGGTTAATTTTAATTTCCTTATTCATACAGCATTCTCTTGATATCCTTTATTAGTTCTTTGGGCATATTTAAGACCATTGATTTAATACCTTAGTAATTCTTAACATCTAGCATTCCTCAGGGATAGTTTTTATCAGCTTCTTTTTCTCCTCTCAAAGTGCTGTGGTTTCCTGTTTCTTTGTATGCTTTGTAACTTTTTAAAACAGATTTTTATTTATTTATTTGGCTGAGAGAGACACAGTGAGAGAGGGAACACAAGAAGGGGGAGTGGGAGAGGGGAAAGCAGGCTTCCCTCGGAGCAGAGAGCCTGATGTGGGACTGGATCCCAGGGCCAAAGGCGGATGCTTAATTAATGAGCCACCCAGGCATCCCATTTGATACCTTTTTGTTGAGAACTGGACCATTTGAATATTACGTTGTGGAGACTTGGGAATCAGATTCTCCCCTTTCTCAGTGATTGCTGTTGAGGGTTGCTGTCATCTCTTTGTGTGGTGACTTTTCCAAAATGACTTTGCAAAACCTGTGTTCTTTGCTTTGTGTGATTACTGCAGTTTCTTTTACGTTATATTTGGTCAGCTTGTGACCTGGCAGAGATTTACTTAAATGTCTAGGTCTTCCCTCCCACCACCCAAAAAATCCAGAAAGGGAAGTTCATGCAGCCCAGGAGGGTGGAAACAAACGCAGGTGTCTCTGTTGTTTCCCTAGGCTGCCTCCAGTATGATAAGATACATAACCCTAATGTTAGGAGGGCAAGGTCCCCATTGCCCACCCTGGCACCAGCCAGCACTCGAGGCACATGGGCCCTATGCCTGCCTGGGCTGTGAGTCAGAGGGACAGGGGCTGTTTGCTGGTTCATGCACTCTACTCTCTGACCTGGGTTGAGTATCCTCTGTCTTCAGCAGCCACACCCCTGGTTGGTGTAAATGCTCTGAAATAGTTGATTCTCATGGGTTTCCATGATTTTGTGGAGGTATTGATCCCTGGAGCTTCAATTTTCTGTGACGTCACTCCACCCGTGGTTATATTTTGGACATGCTGTGGTGGCAGCTACAGTCAGTTCATGTCTGTGTTTGAGAAAACTATTTAAGTTTGATGATATTTTTACTTTTTATTAGGGTGAGCAGGAGTACATTTAGCCTCTAGAATCTGGAGTATGAACTCTGTTGTAGTAACAGTAACTCAGGAAATAATTTTTATTTTCCTTCAATTTAATAATACCTTGTCTCTATATAGTGATTTTTGTCACAGGAATGTGACAGGCTTTACAAATAGGTCATTATTTGTAAAAATGGAAGTGTTCACGTTTTTGTAAGTGGATAAGAACTGAACATGTGTTTTCTGATTTAGCATTATCATACAATCAGTTATCCTAGTCACGTGTCCAAAGTTGGCCTAGTACTGGTCCAGGGCTCCTTATTTTTTATAGAGCAAAATATTCTGTTCTATTATTTGGTAAAATAGAATAGAAAAATGATAAAAAGAATATGGTAGAGCTTAAAGTAATGTCACATTTCTTGTTATTTGTTTGACCAGAGTAGGTGAATCTCCACAGAGAGGCTGTAAAAACCAAATCTTAACCTTTTTTGTCATAAGTAAGGCACCATTAAGGGAGTTCAGGTATGGTTATATTTTAAATGTGTATCTGTACGTGAGAGTGTTGTATAATTTTCTCAGGAAAGTTTTTTTGGTATTGATATAAATAGGACTTGTAAAATTCAGTGTACTCACTCAAATTAAGCATGCCGTTATATGAAGCTTGGTCATATTGGAGAATTTTCTTTTTGATGTTCTTGTTAAGCTGACTGGAGGCTTGGCAGAGTAATTTGTGCTAAGCCCAGTGTCACCATCATAACTTTCTGACAGAGGTGAATTAAGGAGAGCGTTTTCAGTAACTCATTGTCTCGTGAACACTTAAGAGATTAAAGACGTGGATTTTTGTTGTTGTTGTTTTTGGCACCAAGTCAGTGTTATTACTTTCTCATTCTTTGACTGATTAAAAAGATTTAAAAATGAATCTGAATCTTATTTTATTCTCTACATATCAATATTCTCTACAAATAACACATTTATTTGTGAAATATATAGCTAATCATTTCACTGAAGATGTTAGATCAAGTAATACAGAGATCATAGCTTTTAACATCTAATAGGAATATTGAGGTTCTAATGGATATGTGAACTTCTGGAGGTGAAAATTACCTGTCTGATGTTTTTTGGTTTGGTCATTTATCATTGAATTATAATGTTTCAGATATGTAACTTGCCTAGCTTCTGTCTCTTACATGGTGTGTTTGTGTATATATTACTGTTAGGTGGAAAGGATTATATAAGTGCAGGTCTGAGTAAAATGAAATTTGCAGTCATTTGGTCAGTGATTAATCATAGAATTGAATTTTCTGTAGTTGCTTAGATGGAGAATGTTACCTGTGTAACTTACATGTCGTGTATATGCCCTTGTGGCGGCTGCACAGGGAGTAAGCTGCTTTAATTCCTTCTGAAAAGAACTATATTCTTGAAAACTTTGAAAACTTGCCAGAAGTCTTCCCTGCTGGGTTGAAGATTTTTGGGGTGCTGTGGAAGGTAGAGGGAAGTTGGAGGTACACATGAACATGTACATATGCATCATTGGGTAAAAAGTTTATATGGCTTCTCCTTCTCCATGGAACTGGGACTTACAAAGAGGGCTTTCAGAAGACCTGTGATGGTAACAGAGGCCAGAGCCCTTCGGGAGTGTGATTGATTTCCAGAGGTTGGTAATTGGTTATATAGTAGTTCGGAGATACGAAGGTGTTTTGAGTTCTCCATTTGTGTTGGAGACCATCCCACCCTCTCTGTGTGCACCATTTATACCATGTGATATCTTGCCAGGGTTGGCTTTGCTTTGTGCTGATCTCGGATTCTCAGACAGTACTTGCCATCCTCTGTGACATGCTTCGAGGGGGCCTTGCCACTCTTGGGCCTGGCCCAATCTTAAGAAGCCCATGTACTTTCTGTGGAGCATGTTTTCTCTTTGATGGCCGAGTTAAAACCAGAGGAGGCCACTGTAGAGGTCCTAGACCAAGATTCTTAGAATGATGGTGCACCAGTGTGGAGTGTCCAGATACTTTCTCAGTTATTTTGGCAATGTCAGTCTCTTGGGGAGTTGATCTGAAGTTGGGACTAAGAAGGAGTAAAGAAACTATTGGTTTAGTGCCTACTGTGCCAGACATTGTTCTAAATATTCTATACGTTTTTTAGAAACAGGGCATAATAAGTATGGGTTTTTTCGTCTGCCCTGTTTTCCACATTTGGAAATTGGAGCACAAGGGTGTGAACTCTATTGCCTTAAGTTCACATCGTGATTGTGAATCCATGTTGCTGCTGTCTTAGAATTATAACATTTTAGATTCGCAGTAGATGCCATAAATCTGGTCTCTCTTACCTTGCTGATGAGAAAAGCAAGGCAGAGTGATTCTGGACGGTGACACTGTGCTTAGCTCCTACTAGGCCAGGAAGGCAGGCCTCCTGCTTAGTCCATGGCACAGCCAGCATTTGGAATGGTTAAGGGTCTACTCATATTCTCTGGGCTCTTGTTTCACCAGCCTGTAAAGCTAGAATCGAAGTACCTCTGAAGGAAAATTCAAGGCTTGGCTCTTTTAGTTACATCTGTTTATGAAGCCTTTCCCCAGTTCTGCAGCTCCCAGAGTCATTCCTGTCCTGATAGCCTATAGTACATACTGCATACTAACATAATTTGACATTTGTTTTCCCCTCTGTAACTTTAAATTTATTTACAATCATTTTCTATCTGGTTTCATGAAAAACCAGTTTTTATTCATTGTATACTCCTCAGTTGGATCATGACTTCATGATTCTTTCTTACCCTTTAAAATCTTTGGTAGCACTGTATATATCAAAACTTCTTTTATTTAAACTCACAAGGGAGGGGTGCCTGGGTGGCTCAGTCAGTTAAGCATCTGCCTTCTGCTTGGGTCATGATCCCAGGGTCCTGGGATTGAGCCACACATCAGGCTCCCTGCTGAGCAGGGAGTCTGCTTCTCCCTCTCTCTTCCTTTCTGCTCTCTTTCTCAAATAAATAAAATCTTCAAAAAGATTAAAAAAATTAACTCACAGTGGAAATAGGTTTTATAGTTAGATCTAATATACACGTACTTAATTATTGGAATAAACGTTTCACACACCATTGTTCACTCATAAAGAGATATACCATGACCTCTTCTGTTTTACTGAAAAAGCAAATGGTAGATCCAAATGGTAGAGACACTGATTTCACTGTCCACTAAATGGGTATTACAATTTGACAGTCATGTTCTACCACTTTTTGCACAGGACTGGGGAGAAAGTAGATACTCAGATACTTGGTGAATTTCACCTTTTATGAAAGACTGTTTTGAGATGATTTTTATGATGCCTGTGGAAAAAAATTTTTTTTAATACAGATTTTTGTTGTCGCTGATACAGTTTCAGGGACACAGTATCTTCCAGGAGAACAGGTGTGGGCTTTTAGCCTTTCGTTCTTTTCCATTCTCTGGGTTAAAATATTTGCTTCTTGTATCATCTCTATTTTGGATTTATCCTTTCACTGCTCAAATTCGCTTTGTCTCTTTGTGTTCATATCCTCATTTGGGCTCTTCCTGTGCCTTTAGAATTTTTCCTAGTTTTACCAAGGTCACTTGATTGTCTCCTCTTTGGGAAGCCTTTGCTGCCTGTTTGGCAGTTCTCCTTTGGGTACTGACCTGGTGTGACCCTCCAGTGTTACACTCGGAATGATAAACACTGGATTCAAAGATATGATTTGAAACAGAAGAGTGGGAAAAATGGATTTTATCATATTTGTTTTAAACAGAAAGATGTCTGGGAACTAATTGTTCACTGTTTCAAGAAGTTTCAAGAAGTAATCTTGATAAGTATATTTTCTAGGTAGTAGATATTCATCTTTTTACAATTTACTGTTTTTTAATTTCTTGCTCAAATGTAATAATGTGTTGTCTTGTGTCTTTCTCATAATGGCAGAGTGGATGGTGGTCAGAGAGGGTGTGGTTTCCGTGATTGACCATGTAAAAATTATTTAACCAGAAACAGCCTCCCCCCGGGTTCTTTTGTTTTTTCCTTTTTGCAGGTGGTATCTTCAGAATGATAGATCAAAGACAGCCTTATAGAACTTACTCTTCTTTTACTTGGATGGTTATTTTTTGGCATGAAAAAGAAGCATTGCTTAGCTTTCTAAGAATTCATAGTAGGCAGGTCGAAGGAGACACTTACTCCACGACCTGCAAATTCTTGGATTGGATGACTGTTTCTGGGGATGTAATAATATATCCTACCTTTTCTTCAGAACTTGATGTTTGGTCTTTAATAGACTCTCCAAACTTTTTTCCTTAATGTCTTAATGAGATCAGAAGAACCAATAGATTCACACATTGCTAGACACATGGGGATGGGAGGTACTGTAGATTTTGAGGTCTTACTGATTAGATAACCAAGGTCCAGAGAGAGAAGCATTTTGCCTCAAGTTGTTTCAGCTAGTTAGTGAGAAGGCCGGGACCAGAGAGACCCAAGTCTGTACCTTTCCTAGGTCAGTGCCATAATAGTGTACCATGGTCTTGCTGCAGCAGCTCCCCAACTGATCCAACCCATTCTTCCATGAAATATTTTCTGTAAAACAACATTTCCTGTTTTTAATAAAAATGTTAGTTTGAATTTCTAGCATTATATTGACAGGAATATTGACTAAAAAATACTACCCAGGGAGCCTGGGTGGCTTTGTCAGTTAGGTGTCCAACTCTTAAGTCTCAGTTCAGGTCTTGATCTCAGTGTCATGAGTTCAAGCCCCACTTCGGGCTCCATTTAAGAAAAAGAAAAAATATTAATTACTATTAACCTGGATTCTTAGGCCTAGCCGTTGAGTTTTTCTCTTTTCCGACTAATTATCTTATTAAGACTTTCTCTTCTTGGCGGGTAGTACAGGGATTTTCCGTAAAGCTCAGCTCCACGTGTGCATAGCCTCCGTCATTATCAGCGTCCCCCGCCAGACTGGTACTTTTTGACATAACTGATGAACTGCACTGAAATATCGTGATCACCTCAAGTCCAAGTTTATGATACTGTTTACTTTTTGTATACAGCCTAAAGAAACGTATAATGACCTAGTCATCATTACAGTATTATACAGAATATTGTCAGTGCCCTAAAAATCCTCTGTGCTCTGCCTGTTCATCTGTCCTTCTCCCCAAATTCCAGTTTTTTTACTGCCTTCTATAGTTACCATTGAGTTTTTAGTTTTAATTATTGTAGCCTTTATATTTAGAAGTTTTTAATTTTTTTTTAAGGATTTTATTTATTTATTTGACAGACAGAGATCACAAGTTGGCAGAGAGGCAGGCAGAGAGAGGAAGGGAAGCAGGCTCCCTGCTGAGCAGAGAGCCTGATGCTGGGCTCCATCCCAGGACCCTGAGATCATGAGCTGAGCTGAAGGCAGAGGCCTTAACCCACTGAGCCACCCAGGCGCCCCTATATTTAGAAGTTTGATTCAGTTCTTTTAAAAAAAACCTGCATCAGCCTTGAGTCTCATCTCTGTTCTTATAATCAAGCAATTTTTATTTCTTGGCACATATTAAGCATTTGTTTTGTATCCTGTCTGAAATATTCTGGTATTTAGTATTTTGAGAGTCTAATTTTGCGGTCTGTGTTTCTGCTGGCTTTTATTCATAGCGCTTTATTTTCTTGTTTTGTGTATGTGTGTATGAGTTTTGATTGTGAACTCAAATCTCTTGGAGTTTTATTTGTGGGAATTTTTTGTGGGGTGGATTAACTTCAATTCCCAGAGTGAACTTGTAATTCTGTTGGTTGCCAGGTGAAGAGGGCACCATCAACTCAGGGTCTCTTTGAATTACATTATCTGCTTGAGTGGTTTGGTTTAAGATCATACAGCTTGTGTGGATTTGGGTTACAGTCTTTCATTAGGGTCAACTTGGGGTTATGAATTTTTGAAGCTATCTTCCACCCCCAGTGCCAAGCATGGGTCACGCATGTTCCCTTGTTGCCTTTTGTGGTACAGGATTATTTCTTGCTCCCCCTGACATGAAGATCAGCCCTTTGGGAATCTTAGTGTCACGCTCAGGTCTTTTGTTGGCCTGCCTGTCATCCCAAGTTTTAGGTTTCCCTGCACTCTCTTTCATTCAGCTGTCAGAAAAGAGTATAAAGGTCACTAGTGTTGACACATACCCTCACTGTAAAATCTCTCTTTGGCATTTGGCCTGTCTCCCAGGGTTCTCCCATCATTTTGTTTTTTGTTCTCTGTGGATTCCTCATTTTCTCACCAGCTCAGTAAATTACTAATTTTTTTTTTAATTTTTTTTAAAATTTTATTTATTTATTTGAAAGACAGAGATCACGAGCAGGCAGAGAAGGAGGCAGAGAGAGAGAGAGTGGAGGAAGCAGGCTGTCTGCCGAACAGAGAGCCCGATGCGGGGCTCGATCCCAGGACCCTGGGATCACGACCTGAGCCGAAGGCAGAGGCTTTAACCCACTGAGCCACGCAGGCACCCCTAAATTACTAATTTTTTAATACTAAAATTCATCCACCTCATTGTTCTCATCAGGAGAGTCATGGATACATCATTGCTTCTTTATGATGAATTCTGTAGTAATAGGTACTGACTCTAAAGTAATCTTTTGTATAAGTTACAAAAATGGAGACAACAATCAGAAAAGAATGTCTTCTTCTTTCTCTGTGTGTCATGTACTTATACAATAAGAATCCTGATACCTATGAAAGCTTTAGAGCAGAAATTCTAATCTGAGCATGCCAACATTTCTTTCCTTAATTTGGGAAAGCAACACTGATGCAATAAACCACTGTTAATTGTAGTGGGATCATATTTCTCAAGTGTTGTAAGGATGGAGAATTGTTCAGAGCCATTATTATTGAATATTGACTTGTTCTAGGTTCAGTTTAAACCCTGAGGTTGCTGGTTGACCATTATTTGAAACGATAGGGTTTGTCAACCTTCTACAACATCCTCAAGGGATGACATTGAGAACTCTTTTGATGATACTAAAAATTCTACAGCAAACATTTGGCTTGGTGGCTCTTTCTCCCCAGCTATACCAAACTCTGGTGTTGAAAACCAGTCATCAGAAATCCAATTACTTCGTCTCCTCTTTGCATTTGTAGTTAGCATTCAGCTAGAGGTAGAAATATGTACTCTGATTGTTTCTGCAGAGAAGATCTTGAGTTCATGCCGAAAGACTATCCTGCACAGTCACAGAATCTGCATTATACAGCATCATTATCATGGTAAGGTATATGTTACTATGCTGTCCTTTAATTTAGAACTGTCGTAAAGTAAATTCCATTCTCTCTTTGAACTTTCCATTTGGATCTGCTCCCCCTATTCAATCTGTCGCTCTGATCTTTCTCTTCTGAACTGTGTTGTTTGGCATGTATTATTGGTTGGCTTCGCCCTCCATGGAGTTTTGTGCTGTTATAGTAAATGTTCTCAGAAATGTTGGTAAAAGTGATTGGTAATGGTAGAATGTTGAGTTGGAAATTACCTAGTATTAATTTTCTAAACAGGGTTAGCTGTGAAAACCTTAATTTGGGTAAAGGATTACTTGAGCACCCAACAGATAAACTGGGGGCTGGGGTTTTTGAAAATCAGTGAGGAGATGGACCCTTTTATTTTGCAAATGAAGCTTCATAAATCCAGAAAGGTTCAATGGCTATGGTGTATGGCTGTTCCCATTTTATCACACTTAGCCTCCTCTTCCCAGATCTCTGATTGGATTGTGGTTTTGCTTTATTGTCAGCCTCTGGAGACTACAGTGACTGTACCTCTGAGCCACTTGGTGGAATTGGCCAGAGTGAGGAAATCCATTTTTTTAATAATACCTTATTATTATTATTATTATTATTTTTAAAGCTATCTCAGTTTTCCTCTGACTTGTTTTCTTCTCTGTTGCATGGAGCAGATATTTATTAACATTACTGGCTAAGGAGAGTAGCTTTCTGTACCCACCTTGAATTTGAAGGGAAGGCAAAGAAGGGAACCAATATTTATGGGACGCTGCTGGATGCTTTTATAGAGGTTTAAATTCCTTTCCTTGTAGCTATCCTCTGAAGTAGTTGGTGACATTTTCCTTTTGTAGTTAAGGAAACCGAGGTGCAGAGAAGCTAATAACTTGATCCATAGTGAGACTTACTTTGAGGATGCAGGACAGCTGGAGGATTTTCTAAGCAGGCATGAAAATCTGTGATGGAGGGGCGGGAATAAGTGGATCTTCTGGCATGGTTAGAATACACGGTCTGCGGTGTGTGATTGGCATTACATTGGAGGGACAATGTTCATGTGTTACTGTGTTCATCCTAAGGGCCAGAAATGCTTTCCTGAGTTACATGTACTGGCATTTTACTGTTCCACATAAAAAGATGTAATAAGATTGTATTTTCGGTAATAGAACCTTTCTTCTTTTTCCCCCTTCCCCTGCCTTCTCCCCTGCCCTTCTGTTTTGTGGGGAAGGGGTTATACTTATTTGAATAAACTAGTATTAGTTCTTAGAGTAGGTGGTAAACATCTGGGCTGACGGATATTTTTCAACATATTTGAGGAAATTTTATGACCTGATAACTTGTGCTGGCGGGGATGGGGAGAGGGGCTTCCAACATTCGCACCAAGACAGATTTGTTCAGTAGATCTTGTAGCTGCTGAAATATTTGAATTTGATGTTGTTCTGGAACAGTGGATGGCCAGATTAGAAATAAATGGTATCTGTAAACTAGCGATTATATGAAGGTTTTGCAGAAAGCCTAAAATAAGTCCTAAATTAAAAAAAAAATAAAAGCACTGTCGTGTTTATATACAAGTGCTGGAAGGCAGGAAGATGTTAAAGGAAATGTCTTGTTTTGTAGAATTTGACCACCAGTCCACCAGGTCTGTTTAATCAGTACTTGCAATCAGGAAGTTGAGGATGTGTCGTCTAACAGAGGTTGGGCTTCCCAAGTCCAGGAGCGGAGCTCAGTCAGGAAACAACAGGGATGGGCTTCTGGGCACAGAGGTAGCGTTAGCCTCGAGTCAGCGCCTCAGAGGAGGCATAGCGTGTATGTTGTCTTGTGTGTGACTTTGCCAAGTGGTGTTCGGGTATTTTGTGAGTCATACCGTATCAGTTTTATGTAGGTGGTGGTATGTTTTCTTGGGAGTTTTCAAGTAACCGTATCTAGAGTTGGGTTTTCAGTATTGCTGTCGATTCCCTTCCGGCTATGTTTGGAGTCCGTTCAGTGGCATGTGCCACCACACAGGGACACCCTGCCCCCGACCTCCCCCCGCTTTTTTTCAGGGACCCCAGTGCACAGAGTTGAGTCAGTCATATTCCTGAGACTGTGACACTCAATTGTTGTCTGGGCGCAGGGCCCTTTTTTTTGTTGCATTTCATTTTATTTTTTCCCTTTTTAATCCCTCACCCTCAATGCCATGTTCCAGTTCTCTTTCAGCACCTACTCAAGTATGTTTCATGTATGTTCTTCAGCCCATTTGCCATCTGCTATTTTTTATACATGTGTTAGTCTCATTTTTTTCTTTAACGATATCTTTTTGAGAAATGGTTATGCTTTTGTATGTAAATCTAGTTCCATGATTCTGACTCTGCTGCGTAGTAGGATGGTTGGCAGTTGCACAGTCATCAGTGCCATTTCACACAACGTTCTTGTCGTTTGGGATCCGTGGGGGGATTTTCAGGTATATCGCTCCAAATAATCGTTAGGTTATTGCATATCTGCATGTTTGGTTTTCAGCTCTCCTGTTAGAGCACATGGTACAGCAGGGTCTTTAATGCATTACCCAGAAAATAGTAACACATTACAAATAGAATTTCTTGATCCATGCTTTGGTTTCCTGAGGAAGTTCTTGCGAACTAGTTTTTAGTCATATTATTAAAATCCTTTACTCTTCACTATCATCCTTTATTTTCCAGTAATGTTAGGGAGTCAAAGGGAACATCGTTTTTAAAGGATTTCTCTGTAATGCCTGTATAACTGTGAAAACTTAATACTACAGATACTAAGATCTCTGCTTTTGTTTTTGTTTTTTTAAAGGGCGCCAATGCCTCGGCATTAGAGAAAGAGATTGGTCCAGAACAGTTTCCAGTCAATGAGCACTATTTTGGATTAGTCAATGTAAGTACCCGTTGATACTTAGTCTTCACCAGTACCTTTGGAAATAGTTTTTAAAATAATGCATGCATCTCATCATTTATTAAAGGAAAATTGTTTATTTGCCTCACTAGGCTTAAGGCCAAGAAACTTGATTTGAAATTCCCTTTTTAATGAAAGGGAAACAAAGTTGCCCAAGGTCATAAGAGTTTTAAAATGGTTTTTTAATTTTTCCTATTTTGTGTCAGAATTTTTCATAACTTAAATTTTGTATGGCTTACACCAAATGATCTCTTGATTCTTTGAGAATCCTTTAAATGCCTAAATATAAGTGGTCCAAATGTACAGGTATAATAAACTTTTGTAAATGCCTCCCTGTGTCTGTAAAGTATTTGTCAACTTCTGGCAGTGTTTAACTAGTATAGATCTACAAGGGCAAAATACAAGTAAAGGGTACATTCCCCAGGCTTGTGGAGGTAATTCTAGTAATTATGCATTATTAAAACTTTGGAAGAACTTTCTTTTAGAATTTTTAACTCTTTTCTGAATCATCAGCACACACCACAAATCTGTGTTGTAGGGTACTATTAGGTGGGTCCATGGTGAGTGTTCAACACTCTAGAGAGAGAGAGTAATTCGGGTGACAGAGAAAGTTCCATTGAACACACCTGTGTGTTACTAAACACTAGTATGTAATTGTGATGTATGAGGTGGATTTCTTGTGTGATTTGAAGCAAGCAGTTTAAGTGGTGTGGGTGTTTCCTTTTTCTTTGGGAGTCCTCTTGTGGGTGTGAAGCTTGTGACAGAATCAGCAGTCCTCACTGCACAGTGCCCCTCTCCTCAGAGGAGGCTGGCCATTTTCCCTGGAATCTACCCCTGTATTCTAGATCAAGTGCCTATGCTGCTTTTAGAAAGAGTCCATTGGGGCGCCTGGGTCATTAAGCCTCTGCCTTTGGCTCAGGTTGTGATCTCAGTGTCCTGGGATCGAGCCCCGAATCGGGCACCCTGCTTGGCAGGAAGCCTGTTTCTCCTTCTCCCACTCTCCCTGCTTATGTTCCCTTTTTCACTCTCTCTCTCTCAAATAAGTAAATCTTTAAAAACAAAAACAAAACAGTTCATTGACTTCCTGTACAGTAGGTAAGAAACTTAGCCCTCTTCCAGCACCATCCCTGCCCATTCTCTGGTATGGAATTCACCACTGCTTTATTTTTCCACATCCTTAATTTTCATTTATTCATTTTCATTAAATTTCATCCTTAATTTTCATTTATTCCAAGTCTTCAGCAGCGCTAAGAAATGCAAAAAGACTTCCTCAGTACCAGTTTGCACTGCATCAGCCCCAGAATGTTAACATCCCTCTGGAGCCCTGTCATCCTGCCATGTGGCCTCTGTGTCCTTTTACCGTTACCCCGGACATCCCTTCGCTTCTCTCCTTCCCTGGATCCCCTCTTCTGCTTGGGGTTTTCCCTGCTTTGTGGAACGTGTTCTGTAGTAGCTTCTTTAGGGAGTGTGCACAGGAGGTGACTTTGAGATCTTGTGTATTTAAGAATGTTTTGGTTATTGTCAAAACTAGATGGAGATCCTAAGTTACAACCTTCCTTTAGAATTGTAAGGGGGTTACTCTGTGGACTTCTGGCTTCCGTTGACATCGGCAGGACTGATGCCCTTCTGATTCTTCATCTCTTCTGTGTGTGGCTTTTGCCCCTTAGAAAGATGTTTTGGGAGGCTTTCCTTTCAGAATGTGAATGGATAGCCAGTGTTCTGAAATTTCATGATGCGTCTTCCTGTCTCCTGCTGTTGTTGTGGACATTTAGACCCCTAGGCCCCATGATGCGGTCCTTCGTGTCTCCTGCTGTTGTTGGCTGTTTATCAACCCATTTAGACATATTTCATTTTCCTCAGTTCTAGAAAATTTCTGATACCAGTATTTGGATAATTGCTTCCAATCAGTGTAATCTCTTTGTTCTTTTTTCATATAGTCTTAGTTGCATATTGAAATGCAGATTGATTCTCTGTTTTCCCTCCTTTTTCTTCCATTTTTTGATCATCTGATATTCTGCATTTTGGACTATTGCCCTTTTTGGTCCAGTTCATTGCACTTTTTATTTCGTAGAGTGTTACCTTAAATTTTTTTATGTTGTTTTATGGAGGCAATATTCTGTTGTTTTTCCCAAGATGTTATTTATAATTTTTGTCGGTGAGGTTTTCTTAGGCTTACTGGATTGTTTTGAGGTCCTCTCTCTCCCCCTCACTGTTTTAAACTCTGTCTTTTCTAATAGAATCTTTCCTTAAATTTCATTCATACATACAAGTGAGATTCTGAAAAACTGATTGGGACTTGGTGTACTATGGGTAGAGCTTGTCTGCTGTGGTTTCCTCTAGTGTGACCCTTGGCAGGCAAGTGTTAGAAATGGCTGCATCCCCCCACCTCCCATTCCAATGGCTGGAGCATTTCCTCTGGGACTCTTACTTGGTGCTGAGGGACTTTCAGTTTCTGTCAGAGGTAGCTTAGTTCAGGGTTTTGTTGAGCCCTCTGTTTTCTGTTTGGTGCCTCACTGCTGTCCTCTGCTGTCCTCAAGGGCTTTTGAACCGGATTCTTCTGTGCAGCTTCTGTGGAGACTAAACCTGCAGTTGAAAGAAATGTTTAGTGTCATCTAGGGGTCTAAATGGTCCTTTTAAAAGACTTCTGACCAGACCGTGTTTTTAAGGGAAGCTCGACCCCTCCCCCTTTTTCTTGGCCTTTTGAGTTTTTGCTTAGTATCTTCTTTTACTATCATATTATTGGGGTTTTGTGGGGAAGGTGGGGAGTTGACTATTTAATTTCCCTGGTTTAACACGATCTCGACCTCTTCTAACGTCTTAAGCATCTGTGCTTAAGAGCAGAAGTGTCTGGTGATTGGAAGCCTGGTGTACATTCTGGCAATCCTGGCAAGGGCAGCACCCTAGCTGCTCCACTCCCATGAACTCCTTCCCTACGGCTCCCACCCGATTCGGTTCACGTTCTTACGTTGATGTGTGTCTAGAATTGTGTCTCAGAAGAACCCATTTTCTTCATCAGAGGAATGTTTTATATATTGAAGGCTGTTTTACCTTTAATCCTCTCCAGTTTAAATATTTCAGTCTCTCCGTTTTGTGTCTGACTGTAACTTTTTCTGTAGATAGACTCAACAACTAAAACAACATCCTTGAGAAAATTTATTATAAAATGAGTTCTGAAATTAGTCTATTTTTTAGTTATGCTGTTTTTTCTCTGGTATATTGCTTTGTGTCAGCTGTGGAAAAAAAAAAAGAAAAGGATTTCTAAGAAGGTTTTATTTTTATTATTATTCTCCATGGATCAATCAATCCAAATTAAAAGGGTGGTATTTGTGCTTCTCCCTGAAACTGACTAACTGATACTGAGTAACATCCAAGAGAAGCAGGAGGGAGTGGAGTTAGTAAGAGATCTTTAGAGGAAGCTTTGTCTTCTATCCCTCCCAGAGACTCATCTAATGGGTAGAAATGTAGTTTCTGATCTCTGTGCCTAGTTAATATGAAAAATTGGGATCTCTGAGGTAGCCAGCGCTCCAACTATGAAAGATTGATGAACACCTGAATTATATTGAGAAATTAATTGGTGGTCAGAGTAGATGCAGCAGAACTAGTATAGTGTTTAACTCTGTGATTTAAACTTTCAGGCTATCTTGAGACTGTCTTCTATACTGTTAACTTTATTCTATAGGTCCTGTTTTGCAGCTCTTAAAATATCATCACTCTTTCTCCCCCCCCCCCCAACCCCCGTGCCTTCTTCCTTTTAAAAAAATTTTTGGAGTTAATCACACTATAGGAGTCCCTTAAAAATGAAGGGTGGAGCTTTGTGGGGGGAGGGTAGGAGAGGGTAGCTTATTTAATTCAGAGGTAACATTGTGACTTTTTTTTTCCCTCTCTGTACCTGTCTACAAGGTAGTTAGTGTTGAAACAACACTGGAATGTAACTGCTTTAAGAACTCTGGTTTATCTTTTCCAACAATTGAATTTTGTTAAAATGAGGCACACATGTATTTTCTTTCTTCTATCAGTATGTTCTTAGCTAAGTATGCATTTTCAAGATTCATTTTAATTTTTTCTAACAAAAAGCTTACACCGAGAAGGGTTTCTATCAGAACTGCCTGTTTGGAGCCTTTTTGTGACTGGTGAGTGGCACAGTCATTCACTACCACTTGCCTTTGGGAAATAGTACATGTATTTGGGCACTTAGAAAATCAGACTTTTTTTTTTTTTTTAATGGACAGACGAAAAATAACCGCAGTTTAATTAACTGGTAGAAAATTCAGCATAGGGGTTACTTTCCATATTGTTACTATAACCTATTTTCCATTACTTTCAGTTGCAGTTATCTTTTTTTGGAAGAATATTTTCACAGAGGATCACTTTGATGGCAGTTCTTTCTTAATATTCTGATGTCTGTCACTGTACTTTATGTAATACATTGAGTGGGGATTTCCTGTTGGTTTAATTCTTGTGAATGCTTTAATATTTCTGATGTTATTAGAAAGCAGGAGGAATACTACTGTGGTGTGGGGGTTCAGAAACTATCTTGAGTAGGCAGGGTAGCCTTTTGAAAGCTTTCTGTTGCAGCGGAATATCCTGCTTAAATGTCACCTTTATAGGGTCAGCTAACTTCTTTGAAAATGAATTGTTTTGATCCAATGAACCAGATTGCCTTTTTCCCCTTGTATCTTTTAGCTAGTGAGTACTTCTTTTTGTATGTAGATAGAAAAGGGGTGATTTCAGTTAGCAGTATCTCTTTTCTACTTTTGTACAGTCTACCTTTTTAAATAGTCTTTTCTCATTGTTTTATGATATGGTTCTGTATTAATTTTCTAATACAGTAGGAGCCAACAGACATGTCGCCTCAGCAAATCTATTTGTGAGGTTATAGTGGAAGGTGCTTTTCCCTAAGATCTTTGTTACGAAATAACAGTTGGATTCCTAGACCATCTTAGAAAAGGCTTTTTATTTTATTTTTTTATTTTATTTTTTTTTAAAGATTTTATTTATTTATTTGACAGAGAGAAATCACAAGTAGATGGAGAGGCAGGCAGAGAGAGAGAGAGGGAAGCAGGCTCTCTGCCGAGCAGAGAGCCCGATGCGGGACCCGATCCCAGGACCCTGAGATCATGACCTGAGCCGAAGGCAGCGGCTTAAACCACTGAGGCACCCAGGCGCCCCTAGAAAAGGCTTTTTAGACCTGAATCGCTAGTGGTCATTGATGCGAATTCTTGGTCCAGGGGACAGGAGCATTGTGAAGAACAGCGACAAATAAAAATGAAACTTTCTTTCCATTTGCGGGTTATAAAATGTCATCCTCAAGAATAAAGTTGATTAAGCAAATGTCTTGGTTCTGTTTTTGTTTGAATTGATTGATTGTCATTTTGTTTCTCTCCACCCGATGGCCATAAGCTACTTGAGGGTTAGATTATCAGAGATCCCAGAGAATGTTTACATTAGATCCGAGAGAACAGCTGTGTCCCAAGTCCTCTGCTGAGATTGGATCAAGTGTCCAGCCCCGTGGCAGGGTCTGTGAAAGGGTGTGTGATTGACAACCTTGCAGAATTTATGTAGAGAAGTTATTTTCTGTAAGAAAGGGTGGGACAGCGCAGTTAAGGGGTATGTGGTGAGGAATGTATTTCCACTAGCACATGGAAGGACACTTTTAGATCTGGTCCACTTGACTGTGGTGAGACTGGTGAGTAGGGGCATGTTGGGTACAGTGTTCCAAAACAGGGCCACCTAAACAAACTGTAGTAGGGGAAGAGGGTCTTTCCTTAGAAGGGGATATTCATATCCTTAGAAGAGGATAGGCATCATCATCACTAGCCTCCAGCACGGGGGACAGTGGAGCATTTAAACATTTTAAAACTTTTTTTTTTTAGGCGATACTGTTAAGATAGTGGTGGTAAACACCAGTAGTCTCCAAATGATATACCTAAGATGAACGATTGGGCTGTGGAAAGGGATACAGAATCACTAATGTTTATTTTTATCTAAAAATGAGAGCGAAGCCTTACTAATTCTTGTTTTTAAAGATTCTTTTATTCATTTTATAGAGAGTGTGCACACCCAACCGGGGCTGGAGATAGCTGGGTGGGGGGTGGCAGAGGGAGAGGGACTTCCCGCTGAGTGTGGAGCCCGCGGAGGGTGGAGTCCGGAGGGTGGCGTCGGATGTGGACCTCCATCCAGGGACTCTTGAGATCATGACTTGAACTGAAATCAATATAGTCAGATGCTCAATTGACTGAGCCACCCAGGGGCCCCAGCCTTATTAATTCTTACTAAATGTTTGATACTAGTATCCACACTCTATCCATGTGTGAAGTGGTCCTATGTCACTTCAGGTTCCATAGCACCAAAGAGTTGACAGTGTAACTGTCTCTTATTCATTTATGTTTTTATAAACTAGTACAATTTCAAGGTAGATTTAGAGATGATACGATTTAATTTCTGTTAATCTAATTTTTCAAAATGGTCAAATGACTTAAAAAGATAGTTTCAAAAATAACAGTGCCGTGATGAAGGCCAGGGAACTGTTGTTAGTGCTGCAGGCGGATTATTAGTTTAGTTCTTTTCAAGATTTTAGAAGGTGGGCCCTGTGTTACAAACCCCGTTTACAGCCGAGGACGCGGATAAGCGGAGTGGCGTGGCAGTTTCCAGAGGTCAGAGAGCAGAAGCACACTTGGACCTAGACAGTTTGCTTTCAGAGCCTGTTCGCTTCGATGCTGAGCGGTGCTGCTTTCAAGGCCCATGATCACTGCAGTGAATTCAAACAAATTTGGTAGATAGGATGGAGAATTTAATTTCGAAAATACAGTAAGGCCGTAAAGGAAACTTTCCCCCTTAGACCTGTCTATGCATCTGTGTATCTATCTTTGATTGCCATTAAAGCCACATACAGAAATAACTGAACATAAACTCAGACCTGCAATCGAATATTAAAATCTGTAGCCCACAGTTTATCACAAGGTGTACTTTGTTTCATTGCTGTCACTTAAATATTAATAATTTTTAGTGAAAACAAAATTAATGTAAATAAGAAAAATTTTACATATTTACTTTGTCTCAGTCACATTTGTTACACAGTTGACTGTTGAACGACACAGGTTTGAGCTGTCTAGGTCCATCTATGTGCAGTTTGCTTCTTTTTTTTGGTACACAGTATAGTATTGTATTTTCTTTTATGATTTTCTTGATAGCATTTTCTTTTCTCTAGCTTACTTTATTATATATAATACACATAACATAAAAAATGTGTGTTAATTAATTATTATAGGTGAGGCTTCTGGTAAGCGGTAGTCTGTTATTAGTGAAGTTTTTGGGAAGTTGAAAGTTACACACAGACTTTTGGCTATGTGAGGGGTTAGCACCCTTAACTCCTGCACTGTTGAACGGCTGACTGTATGTAATGTATATTTTTATGTATATAAATTTACATTTTATGAAAGTGTATTTTCATGTGTGTTCAAGATAATCTTAGTGATGGGGCTATGATAAAGATTTGTGGAGGGGGCATTTATCTTAAAACTAGGAACAAAAGGCAGTAGAGGATGTCATTGTGTTCAGTAAGCAACTGAAAAAATTAATGCTCAGACCTTGAGGAGAGTGGAGGCTTTTAAAAATTTGCTTCCCTTTATTTTGAACCTGGTTATACCTTTGATCGTCAAAACAAGCTGAGAAGACATAGGGTAGGTTTCAACACTTAAAGCAATGTCTTTTTTGGAAATCGAGCATTCAGAAACAGGAGTGTGGGGGAAATCATCGCAGACAATCTTTTGCATGAAAGCTACACACTAGAGAGATTCATTTTTAGGTTTGAAGAACTTGGAGGAAAGTTACTGTCAGGGAAGCTGAAGACAAATTTTCAGAGTTATGAATAAGATCGAAAGTTACTGCTTGTTCTGGAGAAATTGTAGTAGTTTCAAGCTTTGATTTTTCTTTAATGGGTTTGATGAAGATCAGTGCAAGACCATAAAAGAAGACTCCAGAGAACTGATTATAATGTTACTCATTGCCTTATGTTCAGAAGATGAGCAGGAGTCTACCTCCCAGCATTCTGTACAAAAGAATAGACTCCCTCTGGTTCCTTAGCTTATCATTCCATTTGCTTCTTTTTTTATAATTTGGTCAACCTTTATTACAAATTTTTCCAATATACTGTGAGACGCTGTCTTTTGCTTTTACCTGCTCTCTGGAAGTCATTCGAATCCCTGTTGCTTATTTTTTAACAGAAGTGTCCATCTATGGAGAGTGACTCTTCTCTCCAATGGCAGAAGCATAGTTTGTTAGTCATTAGCTTCATTAGACTGTGATACAAATACTAGTATTTTTCAGACTAATTAATACTGAATAATCGGTAAATTAATCTCAGTAAAATTGTAGATTCTACTGCAGGTGTACTTAGTCCCTGGATAGGCTTTATTAAAGTATATCCAGAGTTACATTTATCAGTAGTACCAATGCATCATCTCCTTTTCATCTGCTTCTTTTAGCATTTACCGAGAAAGCCTTTAAAGCACTTGTTTTTATGGAAACCACTTCTTGGCTCTGACCACCAATAGGAATGTAAAAATCATATATTCTCACTGGGCCTCATGTTCTATTCTTTTTTTGTCGTATTGTTTAACTCATTTCTCTGTTCCTTAAATATCTTGTAAATTGGTTGATAGGTCTAGACATGTGATTGAAATTTAGTAGTTTAAAAAAATGTAGTACTTTTGTTTTTTAAGACAGGAATTCTACCTAAGAGTTGCTACATATTTCTGCAAGAGACAAAGGTTTGGCTGTTCATTTTTAATGATGTTGTAGTGCACTGGGGCTTCAGATAGTTTTTCAAGTTCCCATCAGCCATTAACGCTTTTGGTATCCATTGATAATTATTTCCTACTCCATTATTTGTAGTCATTTCTTCTGAATTTCTTAGCTGGATTTATTCTATAAGCTGGAACTTCTTCATCAACTCTTTAGTTCCCTTTGAACTATTGTTCTTACAAGAAAGACAAGATAAGGGGCAGCTGGGTGGCTCAGTTGGTTAAGGAGCTGCCTTCGGCTCAGGTCGTGATTCTGGAGTCCCAGGATCTAGTCTCCCATCGGGCTCCCCACTCAGTGGGGAGTCTGCTTCTCCCTCTGACCCTCCCCCTTCTCATGCTCTCTTTCTCAAAGAAATAAGTAAAATCTTAAAAAAAAAGACAAGATAAGGGGCACCTGGGTGGCTCAGTCAATTAAGCATTCAACTCTAGATTTTGGCTCAGGTCACGATCTCAGCATCCTGTGATCAAGCCCCTTGCCTGGCTCCATGCTGGGTGTGGAGCCTGCTTGGGATTCTCTCTCTCCCTCTGCCCCTACTCTACCCCTGTGCTCATGTGCTAGCTCTCGGGTCCGGGGGAAGGGAGGGAACAAGATAAAACTTTGATGTTCTCCTTTTATATATGAGTGTACAGCATCCATGGAGTCTAATGAAAGGTTTTATAAAATATCATTATTAATTCATAAGTATTTATATGATTAATGTGCTTTTTATCAATTGCAGTATTTCTTTTTAATGAAATTTGGCTCTTGAATCTGTACAAAATATATTCCAGGCTGATCTACATTTGTATATTTCCTGTCCCAGACCTAGTGTAGCCATATCTGTAAGACATCCTAGTTCCTTTTTTGTGGGAAAAAGGTTTTTAAAGACTACAATCTGTGTGCCAGGGAAACTTGTTGCTGCTAGGCCTTTCAGTGGATAGAAGTTGAAAACACACACACACACAAACACGAGTTTATACTAATACTTTAAATTCCAATTTAAGGGGTGTTTGGGTGGCTTAGTGGGTTTAAGCCTCTGCCTTTGGCTCAGGTCATGATCTCAGGGTCCTGGGATCAAGCCCTGCATTGGACTCTCTGCTCAGTGGGGAGCCTGCTTCCCCCTCCCCTTCTGCCTGCCTCTCTGTCTACTTGTGATCTCTGTCAAATAAATAAAATAAAATCTTAAAAAAAGAAATTATTAAAATTAAGATTTCTTCTTTTTATTCTTAGACTATTTCAATACGCATGGATAATAAAAATTCCATGTTTTAAAGTTGCTCGAACTAATTTTTTGTGTAGTTCTCCCACGGACTGGATAAACATTTAGGTTTCACTGATCTCTGTTTCCTTTCAGCTTTAGGAATTTCTTTTTTTCTTCCAAGATATTTTTGATTTAATTTAGTTAAAAAATGATCGGTGCAAAGTAAATATTTTTAAAAAGGTACTTTGATTCCTCTCTACTCTTTCCTCTTTCTCTATAACCATTTTAGTTTTTAATTTATCTTTCCTGGTTTTTAAATATAAGTAAATGTACATGTCAAACAAATGTGTTTGACATTACCCTTTAAAAAAAAAAATACTTATTTTTAGAGAGAATGTGTGTGTGCAAGTTGGGGTTGGGTAGGTCAGTGGGAGAGACAATCTCCAGCAGATTCTCCGCTGGGCACAGAACCTGAATTGGGGCTCGATCCCACAGCCTGATACCATGATGAGATCAGCTCCTGAGCAGAAACCAAGAGTCTGGTGCTTAACCGTCAGAGCCACCCAGGCACCTTGACACTGCCCCTTAAAACAGTCTCCTCTGCCTAGGCTTTTTAGGTTAGTGAGGACGTGACCTCACTGCATGGTAGTGCTGTGAGAAGTGTCCTCTTCCCTCTTCTTACACTTTCAAAGTCTCCCCACGTCCTCATCAATCAACTTACGGGTGTTTTATCAGCTCGCGTTGGGAACCAGTGTCTGTTAGTGGGAAGGGAAAAGGAAGACAATGAATGTTGATCAAATTGTGTGTCATTGTCTCATAAGGTAGGATTATTTTCCCCCATTATTAAAGAGGAGGACGTTAAAGTTCAGTAGGCTGTAGTTACACATGGCTGGTAAGAAGTTGGTTCATGTGGAGGATTCAATGCACCTGAAGTCTGTTTGTAATATATCAAGAGTGATGTGCAGGTATCTCAGCATTTCAGTGGTGGTTGTGCTAGCATACTGAAAAGTTGTTGGTGTTGTTTTTAAGATTTTTATTTATTCATTTACTTGAGAGAAAACACAGTGTGGGGGGATGGATGGTAGGAGCAGAGGGAGAAACAGACTCCCAGCTTGGCAGGGAGCCTAATGTGGGGCTTGATCCCAGGACCCCAGGATCATGTCCTGAGCAGAAGGCAGACACTTAACCAACTGAGCCACCCAGGTGCCCTTGAAAATTTTTAATCTAACATTTCAGAGGATCTCATTTTATTTTGCTTTTTATTATTAATATTGTTTAGATTTTAATTTATTCATTGGAGAGAGAGCAAACATGAGTGGTGGGTGGCAGGGGAGAGTTGCGGGGAGGGTCAGGAGGAGAGGAGGGAGCACATTCCCCACTGAGCAGGGAAGCCTGATGCAGGGCTCAGTGCTAGAACCCTGGGATCATGAACTGAGCTGGAGGCAGACGCTTACCAACTGAGCCACCCAGGGACCCCTTGTTTTTATTTTTTGATGGCACTGAAGAATCTGATAGAAAACCTCACTTTTATGTTTTTTCAAAAGAATTTTTGAGAGTTATATTTTAAAATGTATAATATATGAAATGCTTAATATCTACAATGTAACAATGGGAATTGAAAAAAGAATTATAAAGAAGTCTTATCCTTTTAAGTACTCTTACTGTTTAAACTGTATAGTTTTTTAAATTAGTTTTCATGAAGGCCAAATTTATTGCATATATTTTCCTTCTGTTTTAACCTGAAACCAATGCCTGGAGCATCCGTTTAATGTTTAAATGGCAGATTAGCAGTCAGAATAATTATTTCTACTCTTAGATACCTTTTAATTTATGAGGACTATAAATTCCCTTTCTTCTCTCTGTTTTCTTAACTATACATGGAAATTCGTTCTCTTGAAAATGTGTTGCTCCATATTTAACAAGATTTTTTTTTTTTCCTATTCTAGTTTGGGAATACCTGCTACTGTAATTCAGTTCTTCAAGCACTTTATTTTTGTCGTCCATTTCGGGAAAAAGTTCTAGCATACAAGAGCCAACCTAGGAAGAAGGAGAACCTTCTTACCTGCCTAGCAGACCTCTTCCATAGCATAGCCACTCAGAAGAAGAAGGTTGGGGTGATTCCTCCTAAGAAGTTCATAACAAGATTACGGAAGGAAAATGGTAATTCTTCTACTTCTGAATGTATTCTTACGTACCAGAAAGGGTAAATAATAGCACACCACAGTTCAGCAGGCACTGACTGAGCATCTTCTAAGACTGAAAGTATGTTAGCCATGGAAATACCAAAGCTGAGGTTCTTGTCTTGAAGGAAGTGCTAGTTCAGTGAGGGAGGTAATCACACAGTAATTAATATGAGGTATGATTAATGTTGGAAGTATGTTCTACGAAGATTACATTCTGTATGCCTGGAAATGAGAAATGATAAATTTTTTATTTTATTTTTATTTTTATTTTTATTTTTATTTATTTTTTCCTGCTTGGCTCTTCTATGGAGAATAAAGTTGGGTGTTCCTCCCATTATCTGTTGTTTTTGTATTTTCATGTCTCTTTCATGTCTGTTTCTTGTCTCTTTCACGTCTGTTAACCCATTGGATCTTTACACTACCCTGATTTAGAGAGCATGTGATCTCTCCCACTTTAGCCCTGCAAAGAATAGAGGCTAAAAAGCTTTCCAGAAACTTTTTGGCTTAGGATAGGTGTAGGTGGTTTTAACTCCACTCACCCCCTTTTTAAAATAGTTACTGGTTAAGACTGTCTTCTCTTTTCTCTCTTCAATGTTTTTCTTTTAGATTTGTCCCACATGTTTCTGACATCTAAGTCTCATACTCTGTTTGCTGTGTTATGTTACCTCAGAAAATTGAAGTAGGATTTATTTATTTATTTTTTAAAAAATTTGCATCAGTTTTTTTATTTTTGTTTTTTAAGATTTTATGTATTTATTTGACAGTCAGAGATCACAAGTAGGGAGGAGAGGCAGTCAGAGAGAGGAGGAAACAGGCTCCCTCCCAAGCAGAGAGCCTAATGCGGGGCTCAATCCCAGAACCCTGGGATCACGACCTGAGCCGAAGGTAGAGGCTTTAACCCACTGAGCCACCCAGGCGCCCCTCAAGCAGGATTTAAATCACATGTAGAATTCTGGGTTTTGTTTCATGTAGCCAGTTTAATCATTCTGGAAATAAAATTGAGTGGTATTTTTAGTTTGATTTATTATCAAAACATGCCCACAGAAATAAGATTTGAGACGTCTATAAGATTGGTTACCCAACACACCATTGAATAATGCTGTCCTTAACTGCATGGACACTGTTCATTATCCCATGAACTGAGATAAGCCTGGGTCATATCCAGTGTCCTGAAACGTAAGAAGACACTGAGATAACATGGCAATAGGCTATTATTCTTGAATCTGATTCACCTGTTAAAAGACTTTGTTCATTTCCTCTGTAAACAGATACAAAGCAGTTGATCATTCTTTCACAAAAACAAATCTTTTTGTGTTTTCCCTATGAAAGCCAAACATTTCCTTAAGTTAGAAATCTGTGTAGTATCTTCTGTTTTTAAGAACACCAAATACAGCTCAGTTAGAGTTTGGTTGAGTGATTCAAGCCCCTTAAGTCATTTTGTCTGTATTGGTATGAAACTTCAGGGATTTTGTCTTGGTAGAAAATTGATGTACATAGTACTTGAACATGCCATCTTTCTCGGTGATTTTGTTAGTATTTTAGAAATGGTCAGCATCAGAAACATGAAACACAGAATACACAGTATTTTCTTTTTCAGTGAATAGTGCATTTTTCTTGACCTTATTATTATTATTTTTTTAAGTTTGATTTATTTGAGGGCAGCGAGGGGCAGAGAAAGAGAGAGAATTTCAAGTAGAATTCCTGCTGAGTGTGGAGCTGGGCGCTGGGCTCAGAAGCAGAGCTTGGTCTCTCGACCCTGAGATCACGACCTGAGCCAAAATCAAGGGTTGGATGCTTAACCAGCTGAGCCACCCAGGCGCCCCTTGAACCTATTATTTTATTTTATTTTTTTTTAAGATTTTATTTATTTATTTGACAGAGATCACAAGTAGGCAGAGACGCAGGCAGAGAGAGAGGAGGAAGCAGGCTCCCCACTGAGCAGAGAGCCTGGTGCAGGGCTTGATCCCAGGACCCTGGCATCATAACCTGATCCCGAAGGCAGAGGCTTTAACCCACTGAGCCACTGAGGTCCCCCGACCCTATTCTTTAATCTATTATATGTGCTCTTAGTTTGGGCTGCTGTAACAAAAGTACCATAGCCTGGGGTTTCTTGCAGTTCTGGAGGCTGAGACATTCCGGATTAACATGCCGGCAGCTTCAGCATCTGCTGCGGGCTGTCTTCCTGGTTTACACATGGCTGCCTTCTCGCCGTGCCCCGCATGGTGAAGAGAGAGAAGCAAACTTGCTCATGTCTCTTCCTAAAAGGACACTAATCCCAGTCTTAAAAACCTAAAGGTCCTACCAAGGCCTTCCTCACTTCCAAAGAGCGGCACATTGGGGGTTAGGGTTCCAACAGGGGACTTTGGGGGGACGTACATGCCTATGGTCCTGAAGTGAGCAGTGGCTTTTTAAATTTACAGTAAGTCATGCTGCTCACAGAGCTCAAGTTACTGTGTTTTGAAAGTTGCGTCTCTGTGGCTTTATACGTTTGCTTGTCAAAGCTGGAATGTTTTTGCAGTGTTTATTATTTTTTTAATAATTCAGTATTTTCTGAAAATTTTTTAAATGTTTAGGCAGAGTACATTTTACAGTAGACTTCTTTTGTTTGATGAAATTGATTCCAGAGTGAATATTCCAAACTTATGCTCTCATAGTTTTGTTTCATTTTTCTATACCTCAGAAACAGTATTTAATGGAAAAGCATGTTTATTATTTGATGTTGCTGGCATTTGTATGAAGTACAGTTTTGCCTTTTGATTTTTTTCCTGGTAATTTTGTAGAGGAGAGCATACAAGTTAAAGAGCATTTAATGGACTATCCATTGCTTAACTCTCCTTCTGACCTTATGTTTGCTGGGGTTTTTTGTTTGTTTGTTTGTGTTTAAATCTCTGGCAGAAATGGATATTGTCCATTTCAGAATTTCCACTAACTTTCACTGTTGGATTGTTGTTCTTAAACCAGTTTTCTTCCATGGTATGCTGTAAATAAACACGTCATGTTTTGTACTTGCAGTCGATAGTAGCTTCATATTGTGTTAACCGCTGATAGTTTATATAGCTAATCATTTCAATATTACTTGGGAAGAAACTGTTTTAATTTCAGTAATGAATTTTTGCTTTCAAAATTTTAATTCATGTTCCCTAATCATAGCTTATAAGAACTGTAGCATAGAACTTTTACAGTGTGATAAGACTTGCTCCATAAATATGTTCTCCCTAATGATGGGAAACTAGCTGAAAGTTTGAATTGATTAACTATTATATATGTAGCTTCTGTTGACGGCCAGAAACTAGTGGAGAGGACCAATAGTCATGTAATTTAATGTGTTATCTCCATGAAAAAAAAAACAAAGTGGAAAGGGAGTTGATCAGTTATGTTAGTTCAGAGAGTTGAAGTGAGAAGCCATTGGAAAATCCGAGGCAAACTCGTTCCAAGTGGATGGAATCGAAATTGCAGTTGCCCTGAGTGCTTGAAGGATGACAAGAATATTCATGTGGCTGGAGTGGAGTAAGAGCAAAAAGGCAAGGGCCTAGAACTTGGGTTTTAATTTGAAAGCCATGGAGAGCCGTTAGGGTTGCTGAGCAGGTGGGTGATGTGTTTCGATCTGGCTGCTGGGTGGTGTGGTAGCATGAGCGGGCATGGGCCGCGTGAGTACAGCCCAGGAAGCCAGCCAGGAGGCTGTTGCACTAACCTAGGTAAGAAGTAAAGCCCTCCGTTCTACACTGCTAACTTCCCATAGCCACTCTACCATTCTAGAAGACTCAAAACACAGACGGATGAGCTACTTGTGTGCTAGCTAGCAGTGACTTGGCTTGGGATCACTTCTGGGGGGCTTGAAAGTCCCATCAGCTGGCATGTGTAGCTGTGTGCTCTGACTCACTGGGTCTTAACAGCACAGGTAGTTCATGCTATTGTTTGGGCCCAGATTTCTTCCCATGTTGTCGTAGCTGTTTCCGCCCCTGTTGTTCATTTGGTAGTTTATTCATTTGGTAGTTCGTTCGTTCATTCATTCATACAACGCCAAGCACATCTAAATATGTGGCAGGCATTGTCCTGGGTGCTGGAGATACAGCAGTGAATGAGACAGAAAAGATCCTTATTCTCAAGAAACCCGTATATGCTTAGCGATGCTTCAGGTGATGCAGAGAGATACTAATATAAATATGTAAGAACATATATTTAAGGATTGGTCTTCCTTAAGTGAGGAAATTATTACAAATAACACCTGTTAAATAGATGTGAGTGAATAATTCCCATGTTCATTTTAATCCTGTTTCTCCAAAAGATCGTAAAAGATTTTTATATTAATGAAAGCTAACTATTTCTGAATTATGAAGAACACATAACATTTTTACACATTGATTTAGTCCCCCCCCCTTTTTTTTTCATTAATGATGCAGCTATTTGGGACTTTAATAATTTATACCTTTCATATTCATTTATTTAATAATGAATTGTCCCATTAGACTGTCAGTTCCATCATGAGGGGAAGCCATTTGTTTTTGCTCACCATTGTATTCCCAGCATGTAATCTAGTTCCTGGCACGTAGTAGGTGCTTACTAAATATTTGATGAGTGAGTGAGTGAATGAGTGAATTTGTTTAATTTGCCAAAGCAACTTTGAAGCCCACCTTTCCCATCATGCTACTTAGCAGAAAAGAAAGCAAACCATAAGGAAACCAACATTTCAGAAATTAAGTGTAATACAGTTTACGGGTCTTGTCTGTGGCCATTTAGTTGATGTTGTTTTGCTGTTTATGTGGTTCTGGTTGAAGTTTTTAAATCTGTATTGACTACTCAGGCATAGCGAGAGTCTGGCACATTTACCATAATGTGTTTATAAAAAAATGGACTGCAAATTATTTTAAATATTTCAACAAAATGCTTTAAGAGTATTTTCTAGTTTGCTCTATATTTCATTTCCAGAGTGTTCAAGTCATTTGAGGTATGTCTGTGAATGTGAAGTCCTTTGTTCTGTGTTAAAAGAACAACATTTAAAAAAAGTTGTTTCAAGTTTTAAAAAAACAAAAGTATTTGCACATTTTTGCTTTATAAATTATTTTGAGAGACATGCATAGATGCTAAAATAAATTCTAACAGGAAAAAAAATGAGACTTCTTATTGTTTATTGTTTTTCTTAACCAGAAGTTTTAAAATTTATATCTTTTCAGTTATTTTCTATTTTTATAGTTTATTTTAAATATTCATGGCAAAAATACATTCATTAAAACTTTGGTTAGGGGGTGCCTGGGTGGCTCAGTGGGTTAAAGCCTCTGCCTTCGGCTCAGGTCATGATCCCAGGGTCCTGGGATCGAGCCCCGCATCGGTCTCTCTGCTCCTCAGGGAGCCTGCTTCCTCCTCTCTGTCTGCCTGCCTCTCTTCCTAGTTGTGATCTCTGTCATATAAATAAATAAAATATTAAAAAAAAACAAAAACAAAACTTTGGTTAGAAAAAACCTGATTTTGGGACGCCTGGGTGGCTCAGTTGGTTAAGCAGCTGCCTTCGGCTCAGGTCATGATCCCAGCGTCCTGGGATCGAATCCCGCATCGGGCTCCTTGCTCGGCAGGGAGCCTGCTTCTCCCTCTGCCTCTGCCTGCCATTCTGTCTGCCTGTGCTTGCTCTCGCCCTCTCTCTCTCTGATAATCAGGTTTTTTCTTTTTTTTTTTTTTTCTTTTAAGATTTTATTTAAAAGAAAAAAAAAAAAAAAGAAAAAACCTGATTTCGTGTGAAAGAGACTACTTTAGACTGTGGCATTGAGCCAGCATATAGAGAGCCAGCAATAGACTAAATTGTTCATATCTCACTTTACCTAGGCCCTTAGAGTTTTTATAAAATATTTTTATGGTGCTCTCCCATTATCCTTCCTTTTAGATTCCTCGCTGACTTTTCCAATTTGTTCGTATTTTCCTTGAACACTAATCAACTCTAGCCTATTTCCTTCTTAGCAGACATGGGTGGTTCTTTTGTGACCTGGTGATAGATGAATAAGTGAGAGATAAAAGGGGACTTTTAAGGGTGTCCTGTACACTTCTAGAAGCTTCCCAGACACTCAAAGTGTCAGGGTTGGTGAAGGAGTCGGGATGGACAAAGAGGCCACGAATCAGGCCTTTAGGAGGTGAGGGGAAGTTGACAGATGACCACAGAAAGAAGGAGGTTCAGGGTAGTTTGGCCAGACCTTAACAGCTTTTTTGACTGAGGGTGAGTTTTTCACATGCAAAGCGAAGTGTAATGATTTAGAAGTGGCTACAAGGAGCTCAAAAATGCCAGAGGCTGAAAAGATGGGGAGTTTAGAGCAGAACGTTGTTTCTGGAGGGAACAGCAGAAAGGGTTGAGAAAGAAGAAAATCCCAAGGATGAGGAGGGAAATAAGGAACAATAAACGACTCAGAGTAATAGAGGATGGGAGAGTGGGGTTGGGAGGTAGACTGGTATTTTCAGGGATGAGGCATCATTGCACTGAGAGGCAAAGTGAAAGGTGATTGACTTCAGTTACCGCAGCCTTGCCTAGACCCGTCCAGCGGTGGAACCATCTAAGGGTTCTGACCATGACTTGGTTTGTCTCAGGAAGATAGAGTAGACAGCTGGGAGGTTTTGCAGTGAGCTGTGTCAGTGTCGGGAGTGACACACAGACTTCTGCCGGCAACAGGGGATGGGGAATGGTGTCACAGTCTCTTGGATCTGTCCCTCATGGGCAAAAACCACTGGACACACAATACCAAATTATCATCAGTTAAATGATAACGCCACATAGGCTAATGCAGTATCTCTCAGGACTCAAGGCTTTTATTGTTCTTAAACATAAAGGGCTTGTTCGAGGCTGATCAAATCCCTCAGGACAAGTTTACAGAAGAGAAGTGGGAGTGGCTCTTACTGCATTAGTATTATTGAGTTTGACTTGAACTCCAAGAAGGAGGTTTAATAAATTGCCTGTGACATACATGTAATGAAAGGTCAAACCATCCTAGGAATCCAGACAGTCTTGCTCGAGCAGCTGCACCTTACATCTGAGGCTCCTTACAGGTCTTTTTGACACCAAGAGTGAAATGAGTCTTTATTTGTTTTGACTGTACCTCCCAAATCCACATTTTCACTAGTTCCCATTCTGTTTGTACAGTAACTTTGCAAGAGAAGATGGTATTCCGTTTTCCAGACCAGAAAATCAAGGCCTTTTTGATTACCATAAGATTGAACATTTTCTCACATTTTTTAACTTTTTGAATTCTGTTTCTATAAATTGTTGATTTCCACACTTGGTATTTCCTTTTGTATAAGCTCTTAATGTGTTGAAGCTGTTAATAGTTTTTATGTTTTGTTTTTTTTAAAAAAACCTTTTCAGTGATTTCTAATGCACAGAAACTTAATTTTATGCAGTCATAACTGTAGCTCTTCTAATATGTAATTTTTTGTTCTTTTTATCTTAGACTTTGCGTAAGTATTGTTCCTTATTTGTTGTCTTTTATTTTAAAAATGTCAGCTGAGATATCTTTGGAATTTATTAAATGTGCCTTGAGTATCTAAAGGTAAAATATTGCTGGCCAGGTCTTCTCAGTGTGTGTGAATGCTGAGCAGCAGGTGCCAGTTGTGGGGCAGGGCCTCCCTGAGCAGGCTGCTTTGTATGCAGCTGGGCTGCTTGGGGACTGCCTGCTTTGTGTCCTGGGCCTGCCACTTCCTGGCGGCATGACTTTCCCTCTCTGATCCCGTTCTCTCATTTGGAAGATGACAATAACATAGTCACAGAGTTGTTAAAAAGATCACCTGCAACACTGCCTGTGAAGTCCTTACCTTTCAGTTTCAGTGGTGTGATGTCCAGTGCTGGGTATAAAGCAGTTCATGTTAGTGACTGGTTTTCGGTGATATTTTTTCATTTGTATAGTTACAGGGAACATTTCACAGAGTTACAAAATCTCACTTTTAGAGATTATCTGGATTGAATAGATCATTTGTGATACCGATGTTTCCTATACCTGACTGCAGATCAGAGTCCCCTGGAGGAACTTTGGAAAGTTCCAGGTTCCAGGCCTCACCTCTGACTGAATCCCTAGGATGCATGGCCCACAATTCTCGTGGATCACTTAATATTGTTGCTTTAAAAAGAAGATCCTCATTTGTCTTAACTGTATTTTCTCCAAGTTTAGTCATATGATTTTGTGAAAGATAATCTGTTTCTTGTACATGACTGACAATACCAGACGTTTGTATTTAGTTCTGATAGAATATTGGATATTTGTTTTACATCTAGGTTTAATCAGGTTATTAATTTTGAAGTAATTCTCTAATATATTTTTATTTTTAGAACTATTTGACAACTACATGCAGCAAGATGCCCATGAATTCTTAAATTACCTGCTAAATACAATTGCTGATATTTTACAAGAAGAAAGAAAGCAGGAGAAACAAAATGGCCGTTTACCTAACGGTAATATTGACAATGAGAACAACAACAGCACACCAGACCCAACGTGGGTTCACGAGATTTTTCAGGGCACACTGACAAATGAAACCAGATGTCTTACTTGTGAAACTGTGAGTATGTCATAAAATTTTGTATAGAGCAGATTTAATTCATTTTTATTAAAACTTCCTAGAGATGGAGTGTGAGAGATGAACATGACGGTGGTAATTTCTTAGGTGTAGCATAAATGAATGATCGAAGCTGTACTTGCTCTCGTACTCGGTATGCTCTGTAGTAATGCTGCTTATAAACAGTGAGTACCTGAGCTGACCGAAAAATACTTACTGCGGTTTGGACTGTAGTTCACCCTTGAACAACAGGGGCTTGAACTGCATGGGTCCACTTATTTGTAGATTTTTTTTTTTTTTTTTGTATACGTATAGTACTGTAAATGTGAGGTTTTTAAAAATAATTTTCTTAACGACACTTTCTGTAGCTAACTTTATTATAAATACATACTATTTGTACATACACAAAGTGTGTGTTAATCAAGTTTTATGTTATCAGTAAGGCTTCTGGTCAACCGAAGGCTCTTATAGTTAGCTTTTTGGAGACTCAGATGATTTTCAACAGTGGCAGCGTGGGTAGGAAGTTTCGGTACCTGTCACCCCCCCTGCGTTGCTCAGGGATCAACTGTATTTGTTTTTATTTCCGTGTAACAGGCCATAGAGTCATGTTCTAGAAATTGTACATCTGTGTCTTACTTAAGTCCATAAGAAACTTACAGGTCAGGGAGGTACATTAATTTGTTTTCCCTTTTCCTGAAGTTGTGTTTATTGCTGATTGTTGGAATAAAAACTAAAGCATACTGTGTACACTCAAGCAGGGGAAAGTATCCACTGCTGGATACTTTGTAAAGCGGAGCAGTAGGGAAGAAGCCTGAAAATGGATTT
Source organism: Mustela erminea (assembly GCF_009829155.1). NCBI lineage: Eukaryota > Metazoa > Chordata > Mammalia > Carnivora > Mustelidae > Mustela > Mustela erminea. Next base: position 77,778,933 of record NC_045628.1, read on the forward strand.
TATGTGGGGTCAGATAGCCCAGTCCTTTCGTAGTATCATTACCTTCTTAAGACATTTACATTTTTAAGCAATAAGTCCTTTTAAAAAAAAAAATCTAACATTTCTCATAATGAGTTTATCTGATGTTTCCTTCTAACTGAGACGCAGGTATGCATTCTTGGCTGGAGTGATTCAGTTAACATGTCTTTCTCAGAGTCTCACGTGTGGGCACACAATATCCGTCTGCCTCTCGTTGGTAAAATTTTGATCTCTCATTCAAGGTGTTGTTCACTTTCTCTGGTTGATAATGTCTTGTTTTTATGCCTTGGTAAAGGCAGTCTGTGGGGAGACACAAATATCTTGTTCATCAGAATCTCCCGCAACATTTAGCACCCTCAGGTCCAGTCCTACTGTGATGGTTCTACGACTAGTCTTTAATAGCACAGAAGAGTAGCATCATCCATTGGAAAAGAGAATTCACAAGCAAGAAAAATAAGACAGATGTTTTATGGATGTTTGGAAGAATAGCATGGTTACTTGTTTGTCTAAATCAGATAAACATACCTAGTATGTTGAGTGAGGCTAATAGGAAATTGTATTTTTTAATTAATGGACTTCAGAAAAATTGAGTAGAAAGTACAGAAAGTTCCCAACTCTCTCTCTCTCCTTTCTTCCACTTTCCCTTTGATTCATGTCTGGTATTAATGAGGTACATTTGTTGCAGTTGATGGACCAATAATGATACATTATTATTATTATTATTTTAAGATTTTATTTATTTATTGGACAGAGAGCACAAGTAGGGGAAGCAGCGGGCAGAGGGAGAGGGAGAAGCAGGCTTTCCGCTGAGCAAGGGGCCAGATGTGGGGCTCGATCCATTCTGGGATCGTGACCTGAGCCGAAGGCAGATGCTTAACCGCTTAACTGACTGAGCCACCCAGGCGCCCCATGACACATTAACTAAAATCTGTAGTTCATATTTTGAGTTCAGTCTTGGTATTGCCTGTTCTGGGGTTCCATCTGTTTTGACAAATGTATAATGACACGTGTCTGTCATTAAAGTATCATACAGAGTAGTTTCACCCTTTGTTTCACAAATTCATCCCTCCTTCCTCTCCAAATCCCTGGCAACCCCTGATCATTTTACTGCCTCCATAGTTTTGACTTTTCCAGAGTGTCATATATTTGGAATCATAGAGAAGTAGCTTTGTAGCTCATTTCTTTTTATCACTTAATTATATTTCATGATGTGGATATTCTGCAGTTTATCCATTCACTTATTCACTTATCCATTCACCTGCCTCCCAAGTTTTGATGACTGTTGCTTTGTCTGCTCTGGGCCTTGTGCTTCTCCATATAAACCGTAGAATCACACAATATTTAAAAACTAGCATTGTCCACAAGATAGTGTGCTGTGATTTCAAAGGGGATTGCCTTGACTCTGTAGATGAAGTTGTGAAAAACTGACGTCTTCACAGTCTTGAGTCTAACTGTCCATTTAAATGGACTGTAAATTTATCTACATCTTCTTTGATTTAGAAAGAAATCATCTTATAGTTTTCATGTTGATCTTGTACATATTTTATTTTGTTATTTGTATAGATGAGTGTGGGGTTTTTTTGTTTGTTTGTTTTTGGCTCTAATGTAAGCAATATTGTAGTTTCTTTCTCTCTCTCTCTCTCTCTCTCAAAGCAAATGGTGACTGTTTTGGTTCCACCATGAATTAAAAGATAGGGTCTTTAAGATTTTTTTTTTTTTTTTTAAATTTGTCAGAGAGAGAGAGAGTGAGTGTGAACACAGGCAGACAGAATGGCAGGCAGAGGCAGAGGGAGAAATAGACTCCCTGCCGAGCAAGGAGCCCGATGTGGGACTCGATCCCAGGACGCTGGGATCATGACCTGAGCTGAAGGCAGCTGCTTAACCAACTGAGCCACCCAGGCGTCCCAAGATAGGGTCTTTAAATAGAACCATGACCTATACCAATTAATGATTATGTTGATGACTGTTGATTATGCACTGATCTGTTTAATTATAATCAGGCATTTGGAAAATGATAGTTGTCAGTAGTATAACTTTAGTTAACGAAGGACACAGTAGTAATAAATAAAATTCTTTTGTGGAAATACATTTTTATTGGTGACCCTCTCTCACATCAAGTGAAAGAGGTATAATTGAGTGTTTGAATATATTAACATGCTGTGAAGATGTTTTTGGGTTAGAGTAAGGATTATTGCTCACTGCTGCAGCCATTAGTTAATTGTAGTAAGAGTTTGGGCAATGTTTGATGGCAGGAATTGGTCTCAATACTCATATTTATTCAATCTAACCAACTCCATTTGTTTTTTAACACAAGTTTTGTAGATCTTATAAAGAAGCATTTTATTGGAGCTGAGTTCTAAGTAAATATATTGTCCAATTATTAGAGCAGTGTTTTGCTTGGAATAATAGGTATAATCAGAGAACTTGACAGTTGCTTTTGATGCTTATGATGGAGTTTGGTCTGTGTTAGAAGATATGTATAATTCATCCTCTTCGATAAAATAGAAAATAATTAAATTTGTTTAGTATGTTGGGAAATGCAGTAATAGGTGAAGCTGGCAAAGTAGATTTGGGAGGGTTTGGGGATACTGTGATATAAGGTCTTTGAAGTTTATGTTACAGACTGAGGATGATGGGAGTGAGGATTAGATGGAGAAAGTGATATCACCCATTCTTGTTTTGCTCAAATATTTATTAATTTTACTTGTAATGGATGGATAGTGATCCTTCCACCCATTCCTCGTTAGCTAGGTCCTCCTGTGGTCTGCAATATGTATTTGCAGATAGTCTCCCAAGAATTAAGGGTATGAATTGAGAATATTTCCTCAAAATCTCAGTCGTCCTCTTGCAGACTCAGTAAATGATCATTAGTACCATGCCTTTATCAAATTCAGCTAGAGGAATGAAATTGAGAATTTCTCAGAATGAATATATAGCATTTGTTCATTTAGTTTCGTACAACTATTTGAGTACCAACTATGCCAGGTAGAAGATGGGTAGAGGTTGGCGGAAGATGAGTAAGACCTTAATTCTGATCTCAAGATGCTCACAGGTGAGCATGCAGGCTTCCAAGAGATAGGTAATTCCAGTACAGTATGTTGTAGTTCAAGTAAGCCTAAGTCTATGGGAGTCGGACAACAGTGGAGCTGACCTATCCAGGTGGGAGTGGGACGGAGTTGTGCAGGTTCAGAGTGGGCTTCCTGGAGACAGTGTTCATATGGCAGATGTTAGTAACATAGTGGTTAATATCGCAGTTGGTAGAAGATTGGGTTTCTGTAATGGCACCCTCTTCTTGTGTTCTTCTGTTCTTTGATGCTTTCTTCTGGTCCCATTCTTTTTCTGCTATTAATCCTTCAAATGTGGGCTTCCTCCAGGCTTTTGTTTTGGGCTGCTTGTCCCTCTGCCTTGGGAGGGTCATGTTCCATTTTGTTATCTCCTGTGCTAATGACTCCCCACCCACATCTCTAGCCTATAGGGCTTTACTGAGTCTTCCACATCCTGGGTGTGACCTGACCTTAGAATGGGGGAGTCCAGCAACAACCAGACGTGTTTACCAACACTTTAAAGAGTTAAACACTGTCCCACTTGGTAGTTTCCCAGTACCAACAGAACTGTAAATCCAAACGTAGTAACTCAGATATATCCAGGTGAGCCAGAACAATCGTTATGTCAAAGTTTGTATGCTATAATAAAGATCAAAATCTAAAATGAAGACCCCTGAGGCCGTGCCTGAGAACCACAAACCTCATTTTGAGAAACACCAGACTCTCTAATCTTTATTTCTCTTTAGCCTACACATAAGGCCCTGCTCAGTCTGGCTTTCGCCTGTCTGTCCCATACTATCCCTTGACATCCTACCCTTCTTCCTCTCAAAATGGGCTGATTCTTTTTCCTTAGCACCTCACGTTCCCTTTCCTCTCTCTGTGACGAGTCTTTCTTTTTCTCTTTTTCACTGAATCTTTTGAGATCCAGATCATTTCCCTTGTGGTGTCCCTAGAATGTGCATACATGTACCCATAGCTACTCCTGTTTGCGTAAGTACATAGTTGTACAGCCACGTAATCTGTCACAAGTTAATGATGCTGATCTTATAAAATTGATGCACCGTTGAAGCAGGAAGGCATTTACTGCACTGGGCTTATAGCCCTTGTGTGTGAGAGGTACAGTCAAGAGATCTCCTGTTGTGTGCTAACCTTAAGCATAGAGTCTTTGAAGGGAAGAGCTAGGAAAATCGATGTCTGAAGTTCTGTCCTAATCCAATTCAAATGAATAAGTAATAACTTGAATTTTTTTTAATCAGATGAGTTACCCATAATTCAAACAGAACTTTATGTTGGATTTTATTTTTGAAGAAGAAGAAGGATTTAAGGAGTTCATCGATGAAGACTATAACTTGGTCGTCAGTGAAGATTGTAATTGGCATTTTAAGCAAAATTATTTCCTTGAATAATAAAACAGCACAGGTTTGATGCCCTTTGCCAAGTGTCCCCATTTAGTCTTAGCCCGTGTTTTTTTTTAAGAATTAGTATATATGGGCAGTTTGTTTCTTGTTTCACCGTAATACCAAGGTTTTGGAAAATGATGTGATTTCCCATCCTCATCTTTGCCGGAAAGGGAATCAGTCACAGGTGGACTTTGCTGTTTCGCCTGTACGTGTGTTGAGAGTCTTTTACTCAGTGTCCTTTTGGATAATCCAGATCCAGTAGATCTCTTCTGAACTCGTGGAAGATGAATTCTTCATGTCCTTACTACTCCTAATAGAATGAAGGCCTTTAGTTCTGTCACTTCAGAGCAATGATTTACTGACAGCTAAAGAAATCAGAGGTAATTCCCTATTTTTACAGATAAGCAGCAAAGATGAAGATTTTTTAGACCTTTCTGTTGACGTGGAACAAAACACATCGATCACTCACTGCTTAAGGTAAATGGAGAGTTACTTATTTTGGAAGTTTAATAATATCTTTGGTTTAAAGTACTTTTAAATGAATACACAGTTTTCTGGTATAGACTAAATAAATTTATCTTGAATTTTACACAGGGGATTCAGCAACACAGAAACTCTGTGCAGTGAGTACAAATATTACTGTGAAGAATGTCGCAGCAAACAGGAAGCACACAAACGGTAATGTAACGTTTTTAAAATTTGGTAGTAGTTCTCTGGCAGTGGGTCATGTAGATGGGCTTTCCTAGCTGAAAGTTATGCATGAAAATCTACAGAGTAAAAATGCCTAGTTTTATCATTAAGTAATTAAGACTCATTAAGTTATTCCTGGGTAAGCAACAGTCAGCTCTGCAACCTCCAGTGATTTTCTCCACTTAATGAAAGTTGTTTAAGAATCATCAACCAGTACAGTTAAAATACTTGACTTTGAAGCTTGCATGCTTTATGTAAACTTGGTCTTGGTGAGGAGAAAGAGTGGGGAAGATCCTTTTCCTCGCCTCTACTGTCGTTTCTGCGAGCCCCACCTAGGATCTTGTGCTCTCTCTCATTTGGTATTTGGTGTCGAGGAATGGAATCGCGTCATCACCATTCTTATTATTTTACTTTTTATTTTGGAACAATCTCAAGCTCAACGAAAAGTTGTATGAACAGTACCAAGAGTGCTTATTTACCCAAAACCACTCAAACGTAAGGTATGAACATGAACACGTGATTTGCTGTTTCCTGCCAACAGGGAAGTTTCCCTATTGCCATAGTCACCCCTTGGGGCAAGTCACGCTGGCATGTTAACTGTTCTAGTGGAAGGTATTTCATTAGCACGGATGTCCCAGTACTGTCCTTTCTGGAACAAAACGATCCAGGTCAGAGAACACGTTATCTTTAGTACTCATGTCTCTTTTGTCTTTTTACATTTGAAACAGTCTTTTCTTGGCTTTAAAAATCTCGACGCGTTTGAAAATTATAGATTTATTTTATAGATTGTCCCTCTTTGGGTTCATCTCAAAGATTGCCCCTCTTTGTGTTCTTATGATGAGGTTCAGGTTATGTATTCTGGTGGGCATCTCACAGAGGTGATGCTCTATTCTCATTGTATCCTCTTATCCATGATTCCAATTTGTCTCACGCGTCGGGTCCCTCAGACCACTCCTGAGACACACTGGAAGGACTCGCGAGACTCTGCATGTATGGTCAGGCCCAAAGCCAAGACTTGTTACAGGGAAAGATGGCAAAGCATCTCCGCAGAGCAGAAAGCCAGGGGAGCTTCTTAAGAGTTCAGTGCCATGGAGTCCCGCAAGACACCTAACCTCCTTCAGTACTGAGTAGAACATGGGGGAGGTGTCGTCTCCCCCAGAGGCTCATTACAGACCTAGTGTCCAAGGTTGTAAACTGAGGGTCAGACATGTAGGTACCCCTCTGTCTTCCAGAATTCTAGACCCTCTGAAGGAAAGGAGGTGTTGAGTGTAAACCATATTGTTTGTCCAGACAATTTAGGCCTGTTGAGACACTCCCATCATTTAGGGAATGGTGGGAACACTCCTCAAATCCAAATTCTCATATGTTAACCAAGGACCGTCCTTGCCAGCAGGCCTTTCCAGAAATAGTCTGAGGCCTGCGAGGTTAACACTTTCCTGCCTATCCAGTTACTGGTACTGTTCTGTTTGAGCACTTGACCGTGGTGATGTCTCCCAGAGGTCTTCACTATTAAGCAATGGTTTTGTGCATTTATATAATTCATAAGTATTTTGTGTGGAGGTATTTTGAGGTTGTAAATATGCCCATTCCTCATCAGACTTCTAATTTTTTTCATTTTCTAAATCTCAGCATGGACTCAAGGATTTTTTTTTTTTTTTTTTTTTTAAATTCAGTGGGTTATATTCCATTACCATTCGGCCAGTGGGGGCCCCTTCAAGCTATCACCCGTGTCTTTTTGGCATGTCCCATATTCTTGAGTGACCCTTCACTTTGTAGCGTAACAAGATGTTCCGTGCTCGTCTTGTACTCTCCTTGCCCCGACTCTGGTATCAGCCATTTATCCCAGGAGGCCTGCTTTCTTACAGGAGGACGATGATGTTCAGGAAGCAGGACTTTGGTATATAGGTATGCTCACTGATACCAGGATGTCTGTGTTCCTGAGCCCCCTAGTGAAAAGAGCTGGACGGTGTGTGTGTATGTTTGTATGTACTCCACACATGCTTTCGTCTACCTGTCTATATTACCATGGATCTGTCTATACTGAGAAACCATGAAGTCACAATTATATCCACAGTTGCAGCCGACACCATAGGGTTCATTCTAGTTTTGTCCTTTTTAATATTCATAATTTTCTTCTGACAGTACAAATTGGTTCCCAGTATCCTTCTGTATTTACTTACTTGGTTAGTGACCCTGTCCATAACTGATCTTACCCCTCAACCGCCATGTGTGCACACAACTCCTTATTGCACAGACATGCTTTCTGCTCTGCTCAGTCTTCTCCTCTCCCCTGCCTGCCCAGATGTCTACCCTGGAGGGCCCTACCTACCTAAATGGTTACACTGAAACGTTCATGAAAGGAAGAAGAACTTAGATTTTTAAATGACTGTATTTTGATCTGTATTTTGGACACATGTATCTGTTAGGAAGGGAGAGGTTTTAGGTGATGGGCCCAAGTAATCAAAACAGAGTACTCATTGTCCCCTTCTATTAGTGAAGACGATTAGAGTACCTCCCCTAAGTTTGGTTGTGTCATGGGGGTTGATAAATTAGATTAACCCTGAAAATGTTGTAGAAGGTGCCTAAGACTATTGGTGAAGGAAAATAGAGTTGAGGACTAAGTGTAGCTCAGAGGAGTGCTGTGATAAACTTCTTTGGCTCCATGGAAGTAAGTGCATCTGTGAGCATGAGCTGATCTTCATCCAGAATCACAAATAGCCAGACATGAGTAATTAGAAATTGTCCAGCAACTCCAGCTGCTTGTTTTGAAGACATCCATGTGAATTTAATATAGTATTTAATGGTAGATCTTTTATTAATATGCGTGGGGAATATATATACTCTGTCAAGAAATTAGAAAACACAGATTAAGTATAAATCAGTTAAGAATCGTTATTTATAAAAGTACTGTTAACATTTTTGTGTGTATCCTAGATTTTTAAAGAGTGTATGTGTGTACATGTAATTCTTGAAATGGAATTGAATTTTTTGTACAGTTTTTATAATTTTTTCCCTTAATAAATTGCAGACTTGTCAGTGAAAGTATACTTTTAAATCATTCTTCAGAGGTGCTGCATAGTACTTTTTATATGGGCATGCCATAATCTACTGAGTTTCTCAATCTAATAGTTTAGATTGTTCCCTTTTTTCACTGCTATAAGGCTTTGATAAACATATTTTGTATGTATACCTCTACCCATACACACATTTTCACACAGGTTTTAGGCTGTTTGTGTAGGATAAATTGTGTGTGGGTTTATGGAAAGATAGCAGTACAGAAATCATTTTCTACTAGGATCTAGTGTCAGCTCTTCTGATAACTTGCATTGTGATATTGGGCAAGTAATTTAACCTTTTGGGTCTCACTTGATTAGTTGCTCTCTAAGATCCCTACCAGCTGTAGAAGTCTATAGTTTCTAGTCTCAGAATAAAAGAATAAGATAGTGGATATACAGATCATCATTCTAATTAAACAAAAATCATTTTGACATTAAAATGTTTCAGTCTGGCGGGACGCCTGGGTTGCTCAGTTGGTTAAGCAGCTGCCTTCGGCTCAGGTCATGATCCCAGCATCCTGGGATCAAGTCCCACATCGGGCTCCTTGCTCAGCGGGGAGCCTGCTTCTCCCTCTGCCTCTGCCTGCCATTCTGTCTGCCTGTTCTCGCTCTCTCTCCCTCTCTCTCTCTCTCTCTGATAAATAAATAAAATCTTAAAAAAAAAATGTTTCAGTCTGGGGGTGCTGGGTGGCTAAGTTGGCTAGGCATCTGACTCTTTATTTCAGCTCAGGTCTTGATATCAGGGTTATGAGACCGAGCCCCCACGTGGAGTCTGCTTGGGATTCCTCTCTCCCTCTCCTCCTATCCCCCTTCCTGCTTGCACACATTCTCACTTTCAAGTAAATAAATAAATAAATAAACAAAAGGTTTCAGTCTGTTTGAAGGACGAAAACCACATGATCACCTCAGTGGACAAAGAAAAGGTATTTGATAGAATTCAACACCTGTCTATGATAAAAAAAACACTCAACAGACTAGGGATAGAAAGAACATACCTCAACATAATGAAGGCCCTCTGTGACAAGCCCACAGCTACCATACTCAGCGGTGAAAAACTGAAGAGCTTGTCCTCTTGGATCCAGAACAAGACAAGGATGTCTACTCTTGCCACTTTAATTCAACATAGTGTTGGAAGTCCTAGAGCAGTTAGGTAAGAAAAAGAAAAGAAAAGAAAGACAGCCAGATGGGAAAAGAAATTAAATTATTTCTGTTCACAGATAATATGATGTGGTACGCAGAAAACCCTAAAGATTAAACAACAACAAAAAGCCTTGTTAGAACTAGTAAGTATTCAGCAGAGGTGCAGATACAAAATAAGCACGTGAAAGTCCATTGCATTTCTGTACCCTGACTTGAACAGTTAGTGTATAATCTGAACAATCTGAAAAGATTGTTGAACTATCTGAACAATCTGAAAAGAAAATTAGCAAAATAATCCCATTTACAGTAGTTTCAAAAAAGAATAAAATATTTAGAAATTGACTTAACAAAGGAGGCCAAAGACTTATGCACTAAAAAAATAGAAGATATTGCTGAAAGAAATTAAAGAAGGTAACAAATCAATGAAAAGATACTCTGTGTTTGTGAATTGCAAGCCTTAACGTTAAAATGGTCATAGTACCCAAAGCAGTCTGCAGATTCAGTTTAATGCCTACCAAAGTCTCAATTGAGTTTTCTGATGACATAGGGAAAAAAACATCCAAAATTTCATATGGGAAATCTTAAAGGACTCTTAAAGCCAAACAATCTCAAAAGAAAAAGCTGGAGACCTTATACTTTTTAACTTCAAAACATATTATAGAGCTACAGTAATCGAAGCAGTGTGGTAGTAGCAATAAAGACCGACATGTAGGCCAATGGTATAGAATAGAGAGCCCAGCAGTAAATCCTCATTTATATAGTCAGATGATCTCCAAGAGTGCCAGTGCTACAGATAGATAACGTATAGCTTCAACACATATTTTGGGAACACTGGATATCCACATGCAAAAGAATGAAGTTGGATCCTTATACCATATACAGAACTGAATTCAAAATGGATTAAAGACCTAAACGTAAGGCCACAACTATAAAACTCCTTAAAAAAGAAACACATGGGAAAATCTTCATGACATTGAATTTGGTAATTGTTTCTTAAGAAGGACACCGAAAGCATAAGCAACAAAGGCAAAAATAGGCTGGACCATAACAAACTCAAAAACTTCTGCATAACAAAAGAAACAATAAATGGAGTGAAAAGGCATGAATGGGAGAAAATACTTGAAAACCAGTATGTGATAAGAGGTTAATATCCAGAATACATGAAGATCTCCTATAGCTCAACAACATAAACCAGGGACCCAATTTAAAAATGAACAAGGAGGGACACCTGGGTGGCTCAGTGGGTTAAAGCCTCTGCCTTCGGCCCCGGTCATGATCCCAGAGGCCTGGGATGGAGCCCCACATCGGGCTCTCTGCTCAGCGGGGAGCCTGCTTCCCCACCCCTTTCTGCCTGCCTCTCTGCCTACTTGTGATTTCTGTCAAATAAATAAATCTTAAAAAAAAAAATGGACAAGGAACTTGAATGTTTTCCAAAGAAGATAAAAAATGGCCAACAAGCATATGAGAAGACACTTAACGTCACAGATCATCAGGGAACTGCAAATCAGAACCACAGTGAGGTATCCCCTCACACTTGTTAGAAAAGTCACATCACAAAAAGAAAATAAGTTTGGTAACGGGGAGAAATTGAAACCTTGTATACCGTTGGTAGGAAGGTTAAGTGGTGCAGCTGCTTTGGAAAACAGTATGGAGGCTCCTCAGAATACTAAAAACAGAATTACCACATGACCCAGCATTCTTGCTTCTAGATACACACCCAAAAGAATTTGAAAACAGTGTATCAAAGAGATTATATGTACTCCTTTGTTTATTGCTGCAGTGTTCACATTAACAAAGAGGTGGAAACAACTTAAATGTCCATCAACAGATGAATGGATAAAGAACATGTGGGATGGACATCTAGTGGATATTATTCTGCCCTAAAGCAGAAGGACATTTGGTTATACCACCAGGTGGATGGATCTTGAGTGTATTATGCTAAGTGAAATAAGCTAATCACAAAAGCCAAAAAGACACATTGTAATCACAAAAAGACAATTTCTGGATGACTCCAGTTATATGAAGACTCTAAGTAGTCACATTCTTAGCAACAAGTAAAATGCTGGTTGCCAGGGTCTTGGGGGAGGGGCAAAGGAGAGTTGTTCAGTGGGTGTAGAGTTTCAGTGTGCAAGATGAGAAAGTTCTAGAGATCTGTTGCACAACAATGGTGCTAATTGGAAACACTGCTATACTATACATTTAGAAAGGGTTAAGGTGCAGTTTATGTTAAGTGTTTCTTAACCACAGAAGAAAACAGCTTGTGGTTTGGCCTTCATTCAGACTATATATGTTCCTATATGCAGACAATGTGTTCCTCAAAACCAAAGGTTTCAGTATTGGAATCCTCAAGAATGAATTTGGGAGATGTTACCATAAAAGAAGTATTCCATGATCAAATGAGTTCGCTCTATAATAAAATTTCCTCTTCATTATTTATTCATGCTTCATATTACAGACTCTGAGAAGACTCACAGAATAGGAGAAATTTATCTTTTTATCTAGCTTTATGCAGAATTTATCTGCGCAGGGACTCCTTTTACATAGCCCACCTGTTGGACTGTATAGGGCTGTATACCCGGGCTTGGCAGATGCAGCCAGAAGCTGATACCCAGTGGGAGGCTAAAGCCCCTGAGGAAAAGCAAAGTGCTTTCCCGCAGGGAACTGGAATGTGAGGATTAGGATTCCGATGGCTTTGCTTTCTGAGGTGTTTTCCTGTCCTCTGGGCGTGGGGGTGGTGGGGGATGTTTTTGAAGCTGCTCTGCTGTCACTCTTCTCTGCCTCAGAGCAGGGTTCAGTGAGTGGCTGCACCGGGGGCTGAGCCGGCCTGACTGGTTCTCTGCCACGCGTCCTTCCTCTCTTCACTCTTCACTTCCAGGCCTGGGGCCCACAGTGTGAGGCATCGGGGAAGACCCGTGCGGTGCCCAGGTCAGCAGCATCGAGGTGTCATGGCCTCTGTCTCCCGTCTACTCTGGTCTAGTCATTGAGGTCCTTCCTGTTTCTGAGGGCAAGTTCTTCCGTTTTGCTCCATTTTCACAACCAGCTCCGTATCCGATTCTTCCATGTGCAGGTCCTAGTCACGGCTAGTGTCATGTTGGCAGCCTTGTCGTGGCCACACGCCCAGTCATTCCTGGCATGTACCAGGATACCATAGACTGGGTTGCGTGACAAGCGCCAGGGGCGTCCTTAGAGTTCTGGGCGCTAGCAGTCCCAAATCAAGGCGCCAGCATGCCCTGTGCCCGTGAGGGCTCTCTTCCTGCTTCCTCGAAGATGCCTTCTCACACCGCGTCCTCACGAGCTGGAAGGATGCTGGCAGACTGTCTCGGGTCTCTGTTACAAGGATACCAGTTCCATTCCTTAGGGCTCCAACCTCATGACCTAAGCATCTCCCGAGGCCCCGCCTCCTAGTACCATCACATTAGGTTAGGTTTTGAACATGGACCTTCTTGGGACTTTCGGGGACTGACTTTCCTCTCAATGCTGACAACTTAGTCATATGGTGTCTTCGTCACCTGTGGTCTAGCCTCTGTTCCCCCCTCACTCCTTAGCCTGCCTGCCCCAGGTAGGCCTTCTGGATGGGATAGTATATGAGAATAATGGGATTTCATGTGTGTACAACTACTGAACTCTTCTGTGTGGTCATAACTTCTCTGCTGGGGCGCCTGGGTGGCTCAGGTCATGATCCCAGGGTCCTGTGATCCCCCCACCCCCTGCTCAGCGGGGAGCCTGCTTTTCCTTCTCCCTTTGCTGCTCCCCTCCCTCGTTCTCTCTCTCTCTCTTTCTCTGCCAAATAAATACAAATCTTCAAAAAAAAAAAAAAATAAGAAGGACTTCTCTGCCAACAGAATTTTATTAAGTTCTTAGGTGCTTGTGCTAGGATATTAAATTTCGCTCTGGCAGAGTTTGCCTATTAGTGCCCTTGGCCCACATTCACCGTACAGCCCTCTTTGCTGGGCTCACAGGGCTTATACAGATGGGAAGATATACTTTAAAAGAGTGGCTTCTGGCTTTTCTTGACCAGGGGGGAAGGGTGAAAAATCAAAACAGCAGACAGCTTTGGAACCTGGCACCTGCGTTCCTGGGGCCGTCTGTTGCCTCCGTGGAGTAGCTGGTATTCCGGTCCGGGAATGGTGGCAGACAGTGCCCGTTCTCCAGCGCCCCCACTCCTGTAGGATGCTCTCACTCTGGCTCCTCTCCGGGGGACTCCCCTTGGTCTGCTGCTGAAGGAAGCTCCCGAGAGTTTCTTTCCCCCAGTGGCTTTTGACCAGTGGATGGAGATGAGAGTACGGAAACCCAGTTACCTTGTTGTCTGTGCAGAGTAGAGAATTCAGAGCTCAGAGCTGGAGCTGCCCTCTGTGCCACCTATCCAGAGACTGAATCCTTAGCTGGCTTCTTCCCTTTCCTTCTTGGCTCCCTCCGGTCAGGGTCTGCTTCTGGCTAATTCGACCCTGAATAAGAAGGATATGACTGCTGCCTCTTCTTACCGTGGTTTGATTTGTGACCTGGTGTGTAACGTCGGCCGTGCATTTTTGCCAAGAAAATAAGTCTGCCCTTCCCTGGTTTTCTAGAAAAATATTTGGATTAGGTTGGAAGAAGACATGCTTGTTTTTAAAAAATCACATTGCTGATAAGCATACGTTTTCTGCCAACATGTAAAATTTCTGTAAAATTTAAGTGGGGTCAAGGTTTCTTTTCTTCAGGAGGAGAAGGATGCTATCTATTACCTTAAGATGCCCCTTACATATTTATTATTATTGCTTTGCTAATTTAGGAATATAAAGAAGTCTTTCCATTTTTACAGTTATTGGTCTTTAGAAAGAACCTGAGGAAAAAACATCATTGCATTTAGAACTCTTGTATCATCCCCGACTGAGGTTTATATGTTGCTGGGTTCAGTTCGATAATGTTCTCTTGATTTTCATATCTTTGAAATATCATGAGGGGTATCATTAGTCTGTAATTTTCTTAAACCTCTGTCAGGTTTTGGTGTCAGGTTCATGCTGGTCTCAAAAATGAGTTGGTGATATGAACATTGGAGTACAGATGGCCCTTTTTTTTTACGACATCTGTATCTTTGGGGTAAATACCAAGTAGTGCACTTGCAGGGTCATAGGGAAGCTCTATTTTTAATTTCTTTCTTTTGTGTGTGTGTGTGATGGAACTGTTCTTTAGTTTATTAATTTTTTAATTTTTAATTTTTTTACAAGCATATAATATATTTTTATCCCCAGGGGTACAGGTCTGTGAATTGCCAGGTTTACACATTTCACAGCACTCACCATAGCACATACCCTCCCCAATGTCCATAACTCCACCACACAGTCGCCAAACTGTAGAAAGGACCAAGATGCCCTTCAACAGATGAATGGATAAAAAAGATGTGGTTCATGTACACTATGGAGTATTACACCTCCATCAAAAAAGATGAATACCCAACTTCTTTATCAACAGGGACAGGACTGGAAGAGATGATGCTGAGTGAAATAAGTCAAGCAGAGAGAGTCAAGTGTCATATGGTTTCACTTACTTGTGAGCATAAGGAATAACATGGAGGAGTTGGGATATGGGGAGAAGTGATTGGGGTAAATCGGAGTGTGGGGAGACAAACCATGAGAGACTGTGGATTTTGAGAAACAAACTGAGGGTTTTGGAGGCGAGGGGGATGGGGGGTTGGGTGAGCCTGGTGGTGGGTATTATGGAGGGCACATACTGCATGGAGCACTGGGTGTGGTTCATAAGCAATGAATGCTGGAACACTGAAAAGAAATAAAATAAAAATGAGTTGGTGATGGTTCCCTTTTGCATAAAGGGGCTTGTGTAAGGTGGGTGTAGGCACAGGCATATCTCACTTTACTGTGTTTCACAGATATTGCATTTTTTTTTTTTTAACAAGTTGAAGTTTTATGGCATCCCTGAGACAAGCAAGTCTAGTAATGCCCTTTTTCTGACGGTATTTGCTGACTTCACGTCTCTATGTCATATTTTGGTCATCCCCACGGTATTTCTGACTTTTTCATTATTATTACATTTGTTACAGTGATCTGTGATCAGTGATCTTTGATGTTACTCTTGTAATTGTTGGGGTTACCATAGACCATGCCATATAAGATGATGAGCTCACCTGATACATGTGTGTGTCCTGACTGCTCTGTCCACTGGCCATTCCCCCACCTCTTCTCCTTTCCTCTGGCCCCTCTGTTCCCTGAGACACAAGGAAATTCAAATGAGGCCAGTTAGTAGCCCTACAGTAGCCTCTAAGTGCTCAAGTGAAAGGAAAAGTCACATGTCTCTCACTTTGAATCAAAAGCTAGAAATGGTTAAGATTAGGGAGGAAGGCATGTTGAAAGCCAGCATAGACTAAAAGCTAGGTTTTTTGTGCCAAACATCAGCCAAGTCGGGAGTGCAAAGGAAACAATCTTGAAGAACATTAAAAGTGCTACTCCTGTGAGCATATGAATGATAAGAAAGTGAAAAAAGTTCTGTTGCTGATACGGAGAAAGTTCAAGTGGTCTGGAGAGAAGAGCAAACCAGCCCCAGCATTTCATTAAGCCAAAGCCTGACCCCGAGCAAGGTCCTAGGTCTCTGTGATTCTGGGAGGGCTGAGAGAGGTGAGGAAGCTGCAGAGAAAAGTCTGAAGCTGCAGACTTCTGAGGTTGAAGGAAAGAACCAGCTCCGTAACAGAAAGTACAAGGTGAAGCAGCAAGGGCTGGGGGAGAAGCTGCAGCGAGTTCTCCAGAAGGTCCAGCTACAACAGCGATGAAAGCGGCTACACACTACAGCAGGTTTCCAGTGTAGACAAGACAGCCTTCTACTGGAAGAAGATGCCATCAAGGACTTTCAGAGCTAGAGAGGAGAAGTCAGTGCCTGGCTTCACAGCTTCAGAGGACAGGCTGACTCTCACGTTAGGAGCTAATGCAGCTGGTGACTTCAGCTGAAGCCGGGGCTCACTGACCATTCTGAAAATTCTAGGGCCCTTCAGAATTACTCTAAACCTACTCTGTCCGTGCTCTAGAAATGGAACAATGAAGCCTGGGTGACAGCACGTCTGTTTCCAACATTACTGAATATTTGAAGCCCACTGTTTAAGACCTGCTGCTCAGAAAAAAAATTCTTTCAAATAATGCTGCTCACTCACTGATCCTGCGCCTGGTCTCCCCAGAGCTCTGATGGAGACGTGCAATGAGATGAGTGTTTTCATGGCTGTTGACACGGCATCCGTTCCATAGCCTACGGATCAAGGAGTCATCTTGACTTTCCAGTCTTATTCTTTAAGAAATATATTTCATAAGGCTCTAGCTGTCTAGAAAGTGATTCCTCTGATGGATCCGGGCAAAGTCAATTGAATGCTTCCTGGAATGGGATACTTAATTAAGAACAATCAGAAGAGGTCAAAAATATCCACATTTGTTTGGCGTTTGGAAGAAGTTAGTTCCCACCGTCCCTGAGGACTTGGAGGGGTTCAGGCCGTCCACGGAGACAGTCACCACAGAGGTGGTGGAAACAGCAAGAGAACTGGAGTTAGAAGTGGGGCGAGAAGATGGGCCCGCACGGCTGCCGTCTCATGATCAGACTTGGACGGATGAGGAGCTGCTTCTCGTGGATGAGCCAGGAAAGTGGATTCTTGAGCTGGAATCTGCTCCTGGCAGAGACGCCGTGAAGACTGTTGCAGTGACCACAAAGGATTTAGAATCTAACATCAACTTACCTGAGAAAGTAGCAGCAGCTTTAAGTGGACTGACTCTAATTCTGAAAGAAATTCTGTGGGTGAAACACTTGAACAGCCTCCTATGCTACAAAGAAATCCTCTGTGAAAGGAAGAGCCAGTCGATGTGGCAGACTTTCTTGTCTTCCTTTAAGAAATTGCCACAGCCCCAACCAGCCTGCAGTGGCACCGCCCCCATCAGTCAGCCACCATCAGCAGGGAGCCAGGACTCTCATCCCCAACAGAGAGATCATGACTTGTTAAAGTTTTAGATGATGGTTTGCCTTTTTTAGCAATGAAGTATTTCTTAATTAACGTATCTGCATTGTTTTTCTAGACATAATGCTGTTGCACATTTAATAGTAATGGTATGGTGTAAATCTAACTTTAGTATGCACTGGGAAATCAAAAATTTCATTTCACTGGCTGTATTGCGATATTTACTTACCTGTGGTGGTCTGAAACTGAACTCACAGTATCTGTGTGATATGCCTGTCTCCTGGATTATTCCAGTTTTTCACAATATAAGATAACTCTAGAAATTTTTTTTTTTTTTGAGAAGTCTTGTATTTGAGATGATTTATTTCCATTTTAGAAGTGGGATTACTGAGGCAAAGACCATAGAGACTCTTACACCGCTGGATTTCTTTCCAGGAATGATTATCTGTTTATGTTTATTCTTACTAATCTTTTTCAAAGGTCAGGGTAGAATAGTAAATGTTTCTGGAATAATAAGCTGCCCACCACATTTAAGATTTGTAGGATGCAGATTTACTGTAATGCTACAAAATGATTCTTGTTTTCATTTCATTAGAGACACTGGCTTAGTAAATTTCATTTTTTAATTATGAAAAGCGTTTTGCTTCATTGAACACATACAAAATTCGGTTCCGCTACATTTGTCAACTATCTGTCGTGTGCCAGGCGTGTTGTTCAGTAGAGAAATAAAATGGGGGGAAAAAAAAAGGTTTCTACCTGTCAAGATTTCAGATCCTAGAAGAGAAAAACCCACAGTCATCTAAATATTTTATGGTGTAATAAACCGTATATGCCCACTGTGACTCCGCGAAGTGCCGATGGGGGATTGAAGGGAGGAGGTACTGATGCCAGGGTTACAATGTGAGTTGAGCCTTCAGAAGAATAAACTTCCGTTAGATGAAGTAGAAGTGCAGAGGTCGTGCCAGGGAGAAATGGCACTGAGGGGCATACTAAAGATTGTCCAGAATGTGGAAGATGGCCAGTTGTTTTATAGTTAAAAACTTTTCTCCTAAATTTGCAGGTCATTTAACTCCCATCCTAGAATACATGTAGTCCTCATTCTGCATCTGGAGCTATTTACCTCTGGCAAACACCTTTCACAGAATGGTCTTTAGTAATGCTTTTCTCACTGTGCCTGTCCTCCACCTGTTAGTGAGTTCTGCTGACCGATGGAACAAGCAGCTCTCCGTCTCCACGCACACCCAGAGGAGTCAGCAGCTGTGAGGAACCGCTTTTCCTCCACCCATCGTGTCGGCTTCCTGTGCAGTCCGCCCGATCCTGGGGGCCTGTATTTCAGAATACAGATTTCTGAACAAAGGACTGAGGCCAGTCCATCTGTCTTGAAGCTGTATGGAGTACAAAGTCCTATTACATTGTTTGGTGCTGGTGGTTGGGGTGGGATCTTCGCAAGACATTCGGGAAGTTGCTTCGCCGATGTAAAAATAACGGGTAGGAATACGCAAAAGTGGTCAGTGCTGGGCTACTCACACTTTCCGTGACTTGTTTGTTAATGGAATCAGAAAGTTTGAGAGTTCTTTTAAAGATGTGGTCTGAATGCCTTTCCTGAAATTTTGTTTCCGTGTTTATTTGAATAGGATGAAAGTTAAAAAACTGCCCATGATTCTGGCCCTGCACCTGAAGAGGTTTAAATACATGGATCAGCTTCATCGATACACAAAACTGTCTTACCGGGTAGTGTTTCCTTTAGAACTTCGTCTGTTTAACACCTCTGGTGATGCGACCAATCCTGACAGAATGTACGACCTTGTCGCCGTGGTGGTTCACTGTGGAAGGTAAGCGCAGCCATGGGCCGCGCGGGCCAGGATCTCTGTCCGTGGGGCAGGCGTGCAGGATGTTCTGTGCCTGCCATTTGTGGCTGGCGTGGCTTCGTACAGTACCCCCTGAATGTCCACGTTCTCCTACGCAAAATGCAGTCCTATTAACAACCTGCCACGGTGTTACTGTTAAAGGGGGAATGCAAATCACTTAGCTGCTGCTACTGTGTTTTTAACAATAACGACACCCTTAAAGTACCTTTTCACATCCTAACTTAACTGTGCCCTATCCTCTTCAGATTCAGGGACAGTTCTTAGGTTTCCCTCTGCTTGGAGGATGCTGGGGTTCCTGGAATTGCTCTGCTCACAAGACCGTGAGCTCTGAGATTCCTGGGCACAGCTGGGCTCCCTCCCCGACTCCTTATTCGTCTTCTCTCACTGCAATTCCCCCTGCCGCCTTCCCCTCCTGGCCTCCTCAGACCTCTCTGAAAGCCGTGCGGGGTGCCCTTCTCATCCAGCCCTGCTCCATTTGGGGCCACGCCTCTGTGCTCACCCAGCTGCTGGATGTGTCCTGCCCGCAGTGACTCACTGCTCGGTGCGGTGTGTGTTTATCAGTTTGGAGGGCCGTCTCTGGTTGCAGAACAGGCACTTCTTAAAACAGGAAGTGATCCTCCCATTAACAAAAGATTGAAAACATTTTCAAATCTTATTTTCTACCGACAAGATTTACTCATAGTTACGTTTCATACGAGAGTGTAAAGGGTTTATGTTGCCGCATCCTTGCCGCGGCTGATGCCTATTGCCAGCAGGCCTGTGCCTGCCCAGCTCCCGTGGTCCTGCTCCTGCGTGTCTGGCATCTCGCGGATTTCCGACAGGTGCTTCCGGACTTCGTGCGTGTGATCCTTTCATTCCGTCTCAGGGCCCAGCTCCACTGTAACCAGCTTCCTCAGCCCTCCTCCCAGCTGCCCCCTCTCCTGGGTGAGGCCTGTAGGTTGCACTACCCCTGCAACTCCGCTTTTATATCGTATGGGGCCCCGTATGGTGTTCTTGGAGAGTTCTCTCCTGTACTCACGGTGTCCTCAGGCCAGGAGGCTGTGGGGTGCCTTTCTGAGCCCCACAGCAACCAGCAGTTATTAGTACACGTGATGTATCCATACCATAGTGCACTGAGCATGTCTTGTGTTCAGGATGCACGTCCCTAAGCCACGGCTCTTGTAGGGTGAAGTTTACCAGCCTTTCTTCTCTTACTAGTTTCTGTAGTGAACATTTGTCTTTTGTCCTTCAGACTGCCTCTCTGCCAGAGGAAAAGGCTGCTACCCTTTTCAGTCTCACACCCAAGGGTCCTAAGCCCACCTGCCTCCTTTCCTCTCTGGCTCTGTTCCTCTGCCTTCCTGAGATTTTTTTCTTTATGTTCACCACCTTAAAAATTAAAAAAAAAAAAAATTCTTATCATCTCACTATGAAACAGAAGACTCTAGATGAATCCTATAGGAATGGGGAAGTTTTGTTCTTGTTTTTTGGTGGTTTTTTTTTTTTAAGGTTTTTCCAGTATTAAAAGCCTTTAAAAAAAATAAAAAGGTTCTGAGGTATTTTCTTCTGTGGAGAAAGAGCAGTACTGTTGTTTTGTCATTTTGTCACCTGAGGTACTCATCTCACCTAATAATCAGATGAGCCTAGGCAGGAACACATGGGGGGGTTCTTAGTCGATTATCTGGTGTTGCTAATCACCATAAACAGCACTTTGTGTTGAAAATTATCTCAAATTCTATAATACAATAATTCTAATAGAATTATAACTTAAAGAATTATATAGAAGCTTTTATAATGAGTCATACTTAATCTGCGAGAGGTTAAAATCCTTGCCATGTCCTTTATAAAGCAAAAGATTTTTTTGAAAAACAAAACAAAAATCAAAAACAAAAGAATCCACCTGCATTTTAATGCATTTCTAGATTTTTTTTAATTCCAGATTTGTTTAAAATGAGCTGCAGAGGCAATTCCAAGAATTATAATGACTAAGATCCAGGTACTTAAAAATAGCACTAATTGTACTAGCAAAATGTCATTTGTTTTTAAAGAAGTTTCTGAAGGTCAAGCTTGATTTTAGAACTATAGTTGTGATATGTGTTTTTTTAGGCATCACATGGTATTTTTCCTCAAGAGAAAAATGATCGCCAAGGGAATAAAACAGAAAAAATTCTACGTATGTTCTGTAGTTTAACTCAGGGGGCTCTGACCCTTGATCCTCTCTCTCTCCCAAATGCTAAAAAATATATTTAAATTTTTCAGAGAAGCAAATTTGAAAATTATTTTAAACATTATAATTAAAAAATTATTACAAAGACCACAAAAAATTTAGTAGCATAGATTTATGTAAATAGAATGCTGGTTATAGCTCTCAAAGTAGAGTACTGATTATTTGATTATAAAATTGAAGGCCAGTTCACATCAGTGTAGCTTGATATTTTGGGGAGGAATAGATAAGGAGTATTTTCATCGGTTTCAGTTATTCTCCTTTATAGAACATGACGTCAAGGGCATAGAAAAGTGGTATTAATAAACATTGTATATAATTAACTTCTCTTTCTCTTTGTTTTAGTGGTCCCAATCGAGGACATTATATTGCAATAGTTAAGAGTCATGATTTTTGGTTATTGTTTGATGACGACATTGTAGAAGTAAGTAGTTCCTGAATTTCTTATTTTTATTTAAAGTTGTGTGTGTATTTTACTCTTCAGTTTTTTTCTCCCAGCCTCTCATTCATATGACAGGTGATGAATATTGGATAATTGTTGAAGTTTTCAGATTGTAGTCTGATTCCTACTTCTTACTCCCCAACAGCCAACCCCAATGTTTGAATGGTCAGGTGACCTTCAAAATGCATAGAGTAAAACAAAGAAAAGCTTTCCACAAGAGAACTAGTTTTAAAAAGTCTTTCATTGTCTAAAAAAAAAGATTGAGCTATAATACACGTACAGAAAGTATATGGATCTAAAACAGCACTTGAATTTTTTTTTTTTTTTTTAGATTTTATTTATTTATTTGACAGAGCTCACAAGTAGGCAGAGAGGCAGGCAGAGAGAGAGATTGGAGGAAGCAGGCTCCCCACCGAGCAGAGCCTGATGTAGGGCTCAATCCCAGGACCCCAGGATCATGACCTGAGCCGAAGGCAGAGGCTTTAACCCACTGAGCCAGCCAGGTGCCCCAGCACTTGAATTTTTTAATGTGTGGGTTTGCATACACACGTATGTATGTGCACATGCAGACTCTGTAACCACTCTCCAGATCAAGGGAGAGTACTTTGGTAACACCCTCGGATAAGCCCCCCTTATCCTTTTCCCGGTCAGTCTTCACAGTTTTCCCTCCCACTCCCCACCGTCCTCTGAACCCACTATTGATGACTGCTCATTATGATTAGCTGTGCCTCTGTTTGACTATAAACGGACTCCTCCAGTGTGACTTCTTTTGTATCTAGCAGTTCACTCTTGCTGCCTATGGTAGTGGTTCTTTTTTATTGCTCTCTAATTTCTCATTGTAAGAATATAACAAGTTAGAAATTTGCCTTTTTATCCCTTCCTGACTATTCTCAATAAAACTGCCTCAATCACCCCTATCTAATGCTGGATATACGCACTCATTTTTCTTGGGTAATTGTTAGGTAGGACCATAAGAAATTGCCGTTTTCGTAGGTCACAAATGGTTGGGAATTGGTGGTTTCAAGTGGGTCAGGTAATTCTGTTCCCTAGGAATAGACTTGCTGGATCGAAGGCTAGTTGTGTGTTCAGCCTTACAAGATAATACTAAATATTTCCTCAAGGTCTCCGTTCCATTCTGCCTTCCTGCCAGCTACGTGTGGGAGCCCTGTTTACTGCACTTTCTCACCAATACTGGGCATGATCAGTCTTTTTAACTTAAGCCATTCTTGTGCAGAGCTGTTTTATAAACATAAGCAGGAAAATGAGAGGCACGATTCTAAGAAATGTGCAAGACTTTACTGGACTGTAGAGCTCATTTCTGTACTAATATTTCCATTTTGCCTCACAGAAAATAGATGCACAAGCTATTGAAGAATTCTACGGGTTGACATCAGATATCTCAAAGAACTCAGAGTCTGGTTACATCCTTTTCTATCAGTCTCGGGACTGAGCGGGATCGTGATGAAGAGATAGTTTCTGCCTCATTTCTTCTCTGGTTATTTTGGAAAGGATCAAGCACTGATTTTTCAAGACAAGAGAAATGCAGGAAGCTCAGGGGGCAGTAGCACACTTTGCACACAATAAAGCAAAGACTATGGATTAACACGCTCTTCCTATCATGGTAGTTGATTTATTTGCTCAGGTATCATGCTGTCTGTGCAGTTCCACACAACAAGGAAGTGAAATCAGAGATAGCAGCTCCTCTTGTAAAACAGCCTTCCAGTAATTGATATGCATTTCTCTTTATTAATTGCACCAGTAATGATTTGAACTCCTTGGGGGTGCAGTAGAAAGACTAGGAATCTGTGCTAGGTTGTATTGATCATTTAAGGAGATCACACCGAACACACTGCGTAAATTTGCCTGTGTTGAAGCCACACAGAAGGAATATTTGGTGTCTTTTCAAGTGTAAACCAGAACTGCATTTGGGCCCAACACTTGCTGTTGCCTTCCTGATGTCAGAACTCAGCTCACTAGAATCCAGTGTCAGGAAGGCAAATATGTTTTGCTTCTCTGAAGAAGCTTATAATAATATACAGTATATGTATATGTAGGGAACAATTGGTCAAAAGTGGCTTTTTGTTTCCCCAAGGGGAAAGACTGGCTTTGTAATTATCATTTTTTTTCTTATTTATTTTACTTAAAACTGGTAGAGTCTTAAGTATTTTGTGAAGTGCCCATGATTCTGTCAGTAAATTTGAGCATATTTTTATTAGTTTTTGTCAGTTTTACTAGTCCTTTTGTTTGTTTCTATTTTGAAGGTGAATTGTAAACTCTATTTTAAAGTCCTAGGATACCTTAAGAAAAATTTGCAATGAGAGGAGATAAATACTCTTTTTCAGGAGGAACTGATATCTCTGGCTAATATTTGTCCTTTGTTAGAGTTTATAAATCAGTTGTTCAGCTTTAATCTCAGCAGCATAAAAAACTGTCAGAATCTCCCTGTCACAGTTGGAAGGATGAAGGAACGTGTGACCCCGTGGGGGCGCAACAGTCCTGAGCACTCTCAAGTTCTCGGACGTTTCAAGATGAGGCCGCGCTTGGAAAATGGGTGTCGTAGCAGTTATGTTCTCTTCAAACGTCATTCTTTACCCAGGAAAGAAGTAATCTGTCAAAACCCCAGCAGCCCCCGAGGCTCGCTGCACACACCTGACGAAGATGAAGTGTTTGTGGCGCAGGCCGGGAACACGCGGAGCGAGTCCTTTTCTCTTCCTCCCAGCCCCTCCCGCCATCTTCACAAACCTTACTGGAAGAGTGTTCAGAGATTACACTTTGCCTTTGTTAAGACTTTCTTCTGTTGGGAGTTTGAAGAAGTAATATATGTCATGTCAAGTGCACGTGAACCGTGGCGGTCGGCCCTTTTCCACGCATCATTAAGTTGTCGGACGGTGGCCAAACCTAACATGCAGGAGATGATTGAATACAGAGTCCAAATCACAGCGATCAGGCCTTGGATGTTCTTTAAGTCCCTTTAGGAAGTAATTTTTTTTTAATTGCTGTAATTTTCTAAACTTCTTTGACTAATACTGTTGAATATGAAAAAAAAACTTTTGTCTGCTGCTATTTATTAACATTTATTATCTGTATCTTTTAGCTCAGGAAATGACTTCACCTACTCGTTCCATGAACTGATCTTTAACAGGGTTACTTGGCTAATCGGGCTGTTTCAACAGATGTGCTGGGAGAAAATGATGTATTTTGACAACTTGCTTTTTAAGATTATAGTTGCTAAAACCTGACGCTGGCTGGAGTGGGTTTGTACAAATTATGTAGCCTGCCCAATGACTACATGGCACAGAGAATCATGACTGAGAATGTGGGGAAGGTCACAGACGTGGAAGTGGATACATTTTTTTATTTTGAGGGCTTAAACCAAATTGTCTTGGAACTCGAGGCTGTGTTTCTGCAGCGTTGAGCGCAGAGAGACGTAAAGTGAGGCTGAGGCAGTCTTCACTTGAGTCAGGCCACAGCATGGATAAGAGAGACAGATGAAGTCATTTGCATAGAGGTACAGCATTGGAATACTACGCTGTGTTTGTTTCTACATTTTGCATTTTTAAAAAATACAGTAAAAGCAAGGTTAAATCTCCTATTAAAGCAAGTTCTAGCATTTTTATTGAGTTCTTTGGTAGTCACACACTGTTCACATCTACACCATGTTTAATAGTATGATTTGTCTGGGGAGGGACTGTGGGGTGATGGTTCTGTTTCCTTTTTACTCTTAGTACAGCTGCATCTACATAAAATGTTTTGAAGCTTATCAGAAACTCAGTAAACTTTGAAAACAAAGGGTTAGAGTTGGGGGGGAAAATGCAGGTATTTAGTAAGAAAAATGACCCATCTAGAAAGCATTGTGAGGTTGTGTGTTGGTTGACTGTGATTGAAATGAGGGGCGGGGGTAGTAAAGGGTGGCTGACTGCTCTCTAACCATGTACATGTTTGTTGGGATGGCTGTCCCATATTTTTTGTATATTGGAATAAAAATTTCTATAAATTATCGTAACTGAAAGTAAATATTCTAAATTAAGTCTCACTGCTAAGCCCTATGGCTTCTGTCTTGGAAACTTTACCTTTAGAAGATTGCTTAAGACAGGAACCGTGAGACTTCAGGAAAAGGGAAAAAAAGGACATGTGTAATATATGGGTCTTGTTGCCTCTAACCATCAGTATCGGGTTTTTTTCTTTTTGGTGATGGCAGTAGAAAGACCTCACTTTCATAACATACTACTCTTGATACTTTCTTTAAGGACACTTTTCATTAAAGATTCTCCCATGAGGTATTTAACTGGGAGCCGGGAGGCTAAGGCGCTCAGGTCCTGGCTCTTCAGTGAATTTAACTGTGTGACCTTGGGCAAGTCACTTAACCTCTCTGTGCTTCAGTCTCCCTATCTTGTAAAATGGGAGTAATACCTACCTCACAGGGTTGTTGTGGGGATTAATTAGATATAATGTCTGTAAAGCATCTAAGGTTCTTGAAGAAGGCGCTATATAAATACAAAATAATATCTATTAAAGTTGGTTTATTTGTGCTTGTGGGCTTTTGAGTGTGTTTTTTTCTCTCTGCCTAAAATATCTTTGCGAATTAGAAGAAGAGTTGACCCATGAACAACACGGAAGTTTGGGCTGTGTGGGTCTGCTTTTAAGTGGATTTTTTTCGATAAACGTAGTACTATGAACATGGTTTCTCTTAGGATTTTTCTTAACATTTTCTCTTCTCTAGCTCTGTTGTCAGAACAAAGTATATAAAACATATACAAACTGTGTGTTAATGGCCTGAGGATGTTATCGGTAACAGGACAACAGTAGACTCATAATAGTTTTTGGAGAGTCAAAAGTTAGACAGGGTTTCTTCGACTGCCTAGACACGGTGCCCCTTACCCCTGGGTGGTTCCAGTTCAACTGGATACACTAGGAGAATGGCCTTACTGCTTTTGCTGCGAACTTACTCCCTCTGTTACCCAAAGAGATTGTCCCAGAAGAGCCTTCAGCACGTGTAAAACACGCGCAGTCACGTGTGATCTTCGCGTACCTCGCATCCATCTTTCCACAGTAGCACTGTCTTTCCCCAAATCCCAAGATTAAAAATGTAAATTTAGGATCACAGACTCTGAGAGGGGCAAATAGGTTAAAGGGCATCATTTTTAGCACTCCTTGCCCCTCCCAGTGTAGCAAAATCGGTATGTTGGGGGTATTCCCCCTGTGCTGGAGTACTCGAAGCCCTGCTCCCCCGCTCACTGACTCAGTAAGTAGGCACTTATCCTGCCTTTCTGTGTAATCCACCTCCCTCGCTCTTGGGTGACCATCCCGGAAACACTCTTGGGTATTCATCTCTCTGAAGGAGCGCAGTAATGGGGGAACTAGATCATCACTGGGGACCTTAGATGACATTCTCTCTTTTAAACATCTGTATCACACACCTTGTGTGGAAACTTTAATCAATGAAAGTGTCTGTACTCTCGAGAGCTTCTCGTGAACCGTTGCAAAGCCAAGACTTCCCCTCCCTTTATTCAAGTTCCTTCGTTACCCAGTACCTGTTTCTCTTCTTTTGAAGCTTTTTTTTTTTAAACTTTGTGCATTTGTGTTTTCTTTTTTTTTTTTTTTAATTTTTTAAAAAGATTTTATTTATTTTTATTTGAGAAAGAGGGAGAGACTGAAAGAGAGGTGAGAGGGGAGGAGACCTGAGGTAGAAGCAGCCTCCCCACTGAGCGAGGAGCTTAATGTGGGACTCGATCCCCGGACCCTGGGATCATGACCTGAACCAAAGGCAGTCACTTAACAAGCTGATCCACTCAGGCGCCCCTCGATGTTTTCTGTGATAACATAGTACTTTTTTTTATTTCCAGAGCTGCTGCAATAACAACCCATCATTTGTTGGTTGATGGCATGAGAGGCTGTTGGTATACTCAGCATTTTACTTTCGATCTTGACAATGACCTCCATGGATATGTGGAACCCTCATTTTACAAGAAGAAACTAAAACTCTCCAAGGCGGAGGCATTTTCCCACAGTCACTCAGCTGGAACGTATTAGATCCAGATTTCAAGTAGGTAGAACTTTGCGGCCCATCCCTTCGCTGTGGCTGTCATTATCAGAGTGTTTTATTGTGGAAAAAGCACAAGACATACAGTTTGGCATTTAACCATTTTTTTTTTTTTTTAAAGATTTTATTTGACAGCACAAGGAGTGAAGGCAGCGGGCACAGGAGAGGGAGAAGCAGGCTCTGCTAAGCAGGGAGATTGATGCGGGGCTCGATCCCAGGGCCCTGAGATCATGACCTGAGCCGAAGGCAGACGCCTAACCAACTGAGCCACCCAGGTGCCCCCATTTTAACCATTTTTAAGTGCAGTGGAGTGACATTAAGCACATTCACAATGTTATGCAACTGTCAACACCATTGATTTCTAGGATTTTTCATCTTCCCAAACAGAAACTTTGTATGCATTAAATAATACCTCCCCACCTCTGGCCCCAGTAACTCCTTTTCTTTCTGTCTTTACGACTTTGCCTGCTGTAGGTCACTCATTCAAATCCTATAATATTTGTACTTTCGTGTCTCTCTTATTGCACTTATTGTGCTCATTGCACTTACGTAACATGTTTAAGCTTCATGTTGAGGCACGTGTCAGCATCTCCTTTGTTAGTACTTGGTAACACTTCATAGCATGCCACATTTTTATCCATTCATCTCTTGGACATTTGGGTGGTAAAGCCGCTATGAACACAAGATGGACAAATATCCGAGTCCTTGACTTCAGCTCTTTCAAGTCTATACAAGAGATTGCTGGACCACTTAATTCTATTTTACCTTTTCTCCCTCCCAAGATTTTATTTGAGAGAGAGGGTAAGGGAGAGAAAGATTGAGAGAATGAATGGGTGGAGGGGGAGAGGGCAAAGCAGATGCCTCGCTGAGCTGGGAGCCTGAAGCGGGACTCAGTCCCAGGACCCTGCGATCCTGACCTGAGCCAAAGGTAGACGCTTAACCAACGGAGCCACCCAGCGGCCCTGTTCCAGCTTTTTAAGGAACTGTTTTCCATGCTGTTTTTGTATACGCCTTTATGTTCCCCACCGGTGATGCCCTGGCACGGCAGTTTCTGTATATCCCCGCCAACAATTGTCTCCACTTCCCTGGCATGTTTTTGGTAGTGGCCGTCCCAACTGCGTGAGGGGATCTCACTGTGGTTTTGATTTGCCTTTCCCTGATGACGAGTGATGTTGAGCAGATTTTCATGGGCTCCCTGGCCATTTGTATAACTTCTTCAGAGAAATGTCTATTCAAGCTTTTTGTTTTTAAAATTGGGTTGTGTATTTTTAAAAATTGAATTCTTTGTAGGGCTTCTTTTTAAGTGCTGAATATTCATCCCTTTCCAGGGAGATATTTTCTCCCTTTCCACTGTCTTACAGATCGTATCCTTTTTGATGTAGTCCAGTGGATCTGTTGTTTTTTTTTTTTCTTTTGCCTTTGGTGTCGCATCCTAGAAATCACTACCAAATCCAGTCACAAAACTTCTGTTTTCTAGTAAAAGTTTTATTAGAGTTTTAGCTCTTATATTTAAGTCTTTTATCTATTTTGAGTTAATTTTTAAACATGGCATTAGGTAAGGGTCCCACTTCATTGTCTCACATGTGGATCTCCAGTTTATCCAGCACTACTTGTTGAAAAAACTGTTCTTTCCCCATTGAATGATCTTGGCATTTGTATCAGAAGTCGATTGGTCGTATATGTGAGGGTTTATTTTGTTCCACTGGTCAATATGTCTGTTCTTATGCCGCTGTGACACTTTTTATTCCTGTAGTAAGTTTTAAAATCAGGAAGTATGAGGCCCCCACCTTTGTTGTTCATTTTCAAGATTATTTTAGCTGTTCAGGGTCCCGTGGAATTTCCTATGAATTTTAGGACTTAATTTTAGGACAACAAAAGTTTCTGTTGCGATTTTGAGCAGGATTGCATTGAATCTGTCTTCCTGGAAGATGTCTGTTTATTTGAGTTGCTTTCATTTCTTTCGGCAATATTTATTTATAGTTTTCAATGTAACAATCTTTCACCTCCTTGGTTAAGTTTATTCTTAAGTATTTTGTTGTTTTGATGGTATTCTAAATGGATTGTTAATTTTCTTTTTCGGATTGTTCATCGTTAGTGTATAGAGAAGCAACTGATTTTGTGTGTTGATTTTATGTCATGCAACGTTGCTGAGTTTGTTTATTCTGAGAGTTTGTGGGGCAATCTTTGGGGTTTTCTGCATCTAAGATCACATTATTCACAAATAGAAAATTTTACTTCATCTTTTTCAAATTTGTATGTCTTTTATTTCTTATATAATAAGGCAACAGCCTTATTGCTCTGGCTAGAACTTTCAGTACTGCATTGAATCAAAGTGGTGAAATCAGGCATCCTTGCCTTGTTCCTGATCTTAGAGAAAAAGCTTTCAATCTTGCACCTCTGAGTGTGATGTTAGCTGGGCATTTTTCATGTATGGCTTTCATGTTGAGGAAATTTCTTATCTGTAGTTTGAGTGTTTGTATCAAGAAAAGGTATTGAGTTTTGTGAAAAGACCTTTTTTTTTTTTTTTTTGCTTTGCTTTGCTTTGTTAATGTATTATAGTGATTTTCATAAGTTGAACAATCCTTGCATTTTGGGAGTAAGTCCCATGTAGTCTTAGTATACAGTCCTTGAAATATGCTGCTGAATTTGCTTTGTCAGTACTTTGTACATGACTTTTGCATGAATATTTTAAGGGATACTGGTCTGTAGTTTTTTGAATGATCTTTGGCTCGGGTGTGAGAGTAATGCTGGCCTTATAGAACGAGTTAGAAAGTATTCCCTCCTTTTCAACGTTTTGGGAGACTTGGAGAAGATCAAAGATTTTTACAAATAACCAACACTTAATGCTCACTGTGGGTCATTAAGAAAGTCAAAGGCATAGTCTTTGACCTTGAGGAATCTACCACCTAGGAAGGAGACAAACGGCTTGTTTGGAAAGTCAGCTGCACGCTTCAATATACACACAGCTTTACAGAACAGGTGGAGAAAGGTGATGTAGAAAGATATTGACATCCACAGAGATGCAGTCAGACTACTAGGCCTACAGAAAGAGCCCCACAGAGAGATCAGGAATTCAAAAACAGTCTAAGGGATTGGAGATACTAAGTGTAACAAGAAATCAAGAATACTAACTCCTAATACTCTCCAGTAATAGAATTTCTAAGCTTGATTCAAATACTTACTCCCCTCCCTCCCAGCCCTGAGTTCTCCAAGGAGAGTCTCTTAACTTAACTCTCAGGAACTCACCAGGCAGCTACTACGGACCTGATTCCCAAAGAAACCAGCTTATGCCATCCTGTAGCATGTTGCTTATTATAATTCACCTAAAAAATTGGTTCCTTTCTTGAATTTCCTCACCTGTTGTCAATGATTTGCCCTTGACATGAAGACTTAATTAAATGTTCCTATGTTGCCTCCTAATTGTTTTCAAATAAGCAAAATTCCATTTGAAGACCAGGAAAAACGGTCCCACTACCCTGATTTGATGAGTCATTCCCAAACCTGGGTGATGAGCACAGTCACTGGGGAATTGCACAGATGTTCAGATGCCGGGCATCCCCAATTTTGATGCTCTGGAAGGTTCACAGGTGATTCTAATCACCTGGGTTCGAGTCTCCCTGGGGTAGAACTCCTCCCAAGTTCAGTATCATTTTTCTGTAAGGTCACTGCCAAACTGGAGTTGACCTGGAGCATTCTCAATAAAACAAATTACTTCAGGAACCATCATGGGAAATTGAAGGGGAGAGGATGGGCACTTGTCTTTACAGCATTTGAAAGGTTGCCATCCGGAGGATGTTTTGCCATTGTGGTTCAACAGGGACAGAGAGGCGGAGAGGGCAGAGACCATATTAAGTACAAGGAAAAGCCTTCTGGTTTTTCAGCAATGAGAGCAGCCAGCGAGCTAAGAGATGAAGAGCGAAGCTTCTAATGCCATTGACTGTTTGTAGGTAGGGCTCTTCGCTGGCTAGGAGGCTGTACCAGAGAACCCCGTGCTTCTTTGCAGATGAGGCAGGGAGCCAGAGGACGAGCGGTAGGCTGGATTTTGTATTCCAGGGCTCATACTTAGCTCTCTGTATCCACACATAATTGGACGTAGGGGGCCATCATTTACTGGGGGCAGGATTTAGGTTGCTCTCGTGGTTAGGATGGAAAGCAGCCTGTTCCCCAGTCACTGGCTCAAAAGGAGGGAGGTGGGTTGAATAAAACATAGCAGTCTCGAGTTTTCAAATGTGGCAGTTGTAGAATTCATTTTTCCTTCCGTTGGAGCAGAGAGATGCCCTGGGCGAATCGAATGTCATAAATCCAGCACTTCCCACTGTCTCCCCAAATACTTCTTTTGAGGAACCTTCAGGTCCTTCGGATTTAGGGAACTCTGAATTGTGGCTGATAACAAGACACGTTCAAAATGGACTGAGGTGTGACCTGCTCCCCTTCTATGAGGGACACCCTGCTCACCCAACAAATTTGGGAAATCGCATGTTAGGTCATTAATAAGGAAAATTGCAGAAGAATAAAGTACAACCTTGATTTTACTATACTCAGCCATGTTATTACAAAGTGTTTCTCTGTTCCCTGCAGGGCCCAGAAAGAAAACAGTGAAATCATGCTGCCTGTGCACATTTTGGAACAAACGCAATGATTGTGTTGTTTTTCACTGAAACTTCCGTTTGCCGGGAGCCTTTTCCCTTCAGGTAGAAACCATTTTCCAAACTGTGTTGATTTTCAGCTGCAGAAATGAACATTTTCTTCGTTGGAGTTCTCTGGCTAGTTTTGTTTAACCTGCCAGAGTTTTTGCGTGGATTTTAAGGAAAAAACCGTAGATGATAGAATGATGAGGAAGATAAACTTGCAAAATTACATGTCAGTGGATTAGATGATCAGATGTAACAATGGAAGCTCCCCATTTTCCCAGTGTTCCATAGATTTATCTACCTAAAAATCTTATTGGTTGCTGCACTGTGTTCAACAGATGTATTTTTAAATTCCTGTCGTGAACACAGTAGGGGCCATGTACTCTCTGATTTCTGTACATCATAATGCTCTGTATACTCCATATACAGCTACTGATTAGAACTGATGTGAAATTACATTAATTGACGGAATGCAAAGTTAGTTACAAACTGAGATCACGTTTATGAACTTCTGCCAAAGCAGGGAGGCGTGGGGAGATTTGTACTCCCAGAAAGTGCTCCTGACTGTGGTGTGGAAGGAGCCAGAGTGAGTGTGATGAGGCCTCAGAGGGTCAGGACTTGGCACCAAGTCAGGTGGCCGGGGACACAGGAATTGGAGTGTCAGGAGGACTTAGCTCACACAACCGGGATGAGAGGAGCCTTTTGCTGGGAGCCTACGAAGAGGACCAGGCTTGGGGGGTCAGATCCCAGTGCTCCGTGGTATGGAGGTACCACAACTTTACAAGCATTTGCTCTTAATAGGCGGACACTGCCAGGCAGTGTGGACAGGCCCAGCCGAGGAAGCGAAATTCCTGGGCTCAGACTGTACCCCACGTGCCCCACGTCCAAAGCTGTGACTTCAGACGTGAAGAATTGGTAGAAAGCCGAAACGACCATTGTACTTCTGGAGTAATTACTCTGGGTGAACTCACCGAATGTCTCCCAGAGTCTGCAGTGATTTTGAGGCATTTAATAACTGAGGACAGACAGAGAAAATGTACACCTCATGCTGAAGAACGCTGGGGCCTTTTGAAAGCTTTTACTGGAAAAGAATGTATCATTTGTTCTGGCATTTAAAAAGCTTCCTTTCCTTTATGGAAAGTTGATCCATTTTAAGGATCCTGGAGACACCTGACACTTAAGGCAAAAAAATGCCGGTCCTCCTGAAAACTTGTGGAAAGAAGTTTTGTGAAGTGAATGTAATGCAGGCATAGAGATGAAATCCTGGATTAGAGAGATCTGAAGACCACCACCCCCCATGTCTGGCTGTGGGCTGCAAGGGGTACTGTCTCATCTGCGGTTGGGAGGGCTTCCAACCCTCGGTCCCACGTGGTGTGTGTCTCCAGGACAATCCCCTTAAGTGTCTTTGACTGAGTTCTTGGTCTCTTTCCCAGCCCCTGTTGGCCCCTTGGTGACCATACTGCTTCCCACCTCCTAGCCTCCTGAGCCCACATTCCTCATTCACAAAATGGCAGACGTAACAGTTCACGTAGGAAGGTTGTGAAACGGACTTGAGATACATTTGGTACACTTCAGGGTCACAGTTGCTGTAATAGTGTTGTTTTAGAAACTTGGTATGAAACCCCACACTGATTTCTTATGTAGGTCATGACTGAGGGGAAGGAGGCATTGTGGGAAAAGCGTCGTATCCGTTGTTGCAAGGGACATAAAGATGACAAAGGCATGACTCCTGTGCTCAGGGAGCTTCCAATGCAGAATGTAAAGTTCTTTGGGAAAAAAAAACAAAAAACAAGACAAAATGTAAGTAAAATGTCCAGAAGGAGGCCAGAGGTCACATGGTGTGGTCAAGAGCACGGGTTTACAGGCAGACCCCCCTCCACAGCCCCGCTTGAGCAGACTGCTGTCAGAATAGAGAAATTCTGTGGGTGTCCACTTCACACATAGTGAGACGAGGATTCAGGGAGCAAGGATGACTTTGAAGGCGCTCAATAAATGCTAGCAATGGTGTCCTAATTCGGTGCGTAGTTACATGTCTACTGCTATGCGCCAGCTGCCGAGAACACAAAGTTGAATGAGACTTTGTATATTCAGGTCAGCGAAGGAAACAGACCCATCAATAATGAATTGCAATGATGCAGAGTGTTGAGAGCCATAATGGGTACAGAAATAAGATAATGTGGGAACACAAGAAGAGCATCTAAATCAGATTGCTGGGCAGGGAAGGCCTCCCAGAGGAAATGCGACTTGAACGGAGCTTTCAAGAAGTAAGGTTATTCGGATCCAGGAAAGGAGAGAGGAGGAGGCATCAGGTTTAAGGAAAGGAGATGGGGGAGGGCACCTGCAGAAGAACCCTGCAGACTGGAGCACTGTGGGTTTTGTGTGGCTACAGCAGACTATGTTGGGTGACATGGAGCAAGAAAGGTCGAGTTCTAAATCCCAAAGCCCTGATTTATTAAGCTATTAAGTTCGGATTTTATGAAAATGACATAGAGGACTTCTGAAAGATTTCAAGTCGATGACTAATTTCTCAGAATGACGTTTAGCTGCAGTGTGGACGTCAATCCGTCCTCATTAGAATGGGAAGACCAATGAGAAACTTGTAGTAATCCTATCAAGAAGTCACCAGAGCCTAGACAAGGTGGCGTCAGAAATGGAGGTGGGGGGTGGGGGGCTAGAATCTAAAGGACCTGATTGAAGAATTAGCTGTGGAAGTCAGCATGGGGGAAGGGTTCCGCTTGGGCCCTGGGGGTGAGGGGGTGTTCTCCAGGGTTCTCTTCTAGGTCATTTGCTCCCTTCTCTTCACAATTCTGGACAGCGTTCGTCAGCACCTGACACCAGTGGCTACCAGAGTCTCACCTCTAGCCGGGGTACCTGGAACCCACATGCTTCCAGTGATGTCCACAGATACCTCAAACTCAACTCAGAACATGGCAGCTGGGATCCGTGAGGAAGCATTCCCAAAGAGCAAGGCAAAAGTATACGGTGTTTTAGTGATCTCTCCTCAGAAGTCACGGCCTTACAGCATCACCCAGATGGAAGGCAAGTGGATATAAATCCCATCATGTGGCAGGAGGAATGTCAGCATCACATCCCAGGGAGAGGAGGTGAGATGGGAGATACTGTGGCCATCTTTGGGAAATCCGGTCAGCCACAGTCACTCTCCTGTTTCTTCTCTGTGTGACTTTGCTGAGGAGAACTATCGTCTAGAGTGCATATTTACTCAGGAAAAGCATTTTAGTCAGGCAGATGTTCAAGGTCCAGAGGGAAGAGTGAAAAGAGAAGAAAGGAATTCTAGGCCTGGAGATGCCAATAGAGAAAGGTGTTGGGAGCAGGTCACATCATGTAAGGGGGGTTCACAGCCACAGGAGGTTAGTCTTCTCACGGGTACATGTCTGGGTCTGATGCTGCTGTGAGCACACGACATAGAAGCAGGGAGAGGACGTGTTGTCTGGCACATAGAGAGCAGCACACTCAGGCATGTCCTTTCTGCAGTCTGTGTAGACAGAACGCTGACCAATGGAGCGCCTTTCCCCTATGACAGTCCACCATGAATCCCTGAATGTGGGGCCAGCAGGCTAAGCATGCATCAGAAAGTGAATAAAGAATGGTTTGGAGGCAGTATCTGTCATCTTTTGGTGTCAAAGTATTAAATAAAATCAGCTAACACATTAGTTGCCAAAGTTATGAACCCGTGCCTTTTCAAAGACCTAGTTTTACAATAAGTAGAATTTCTTCAACTCAAGAGATACAAGAGAGAAACCAAGCACAGGTGGGCAGGCATTTAAAAATAAAACAGAAGATTGAAAACATGTATTGATAAGGATTCTATTATGGTTAAGAGAAAAACATGTCAGCTTTCTTGAAAGAGACTGTCGCTCAGACATTGGACAGATACTTAAACCGAGGAAGGGGTCATTCTTTCATTGCTTCATTCAAGAAATACGGTTAAGCAGGTAGTTTGTCCTTGGCCCTATTTCAAGCAATAAAGAAGTGAATGAGACTGTCTGCCTTCAAGGAGTGTGCGCTCTAACAGGGGCAAACAAGACAGAGCGTTAGACACCGCAATGTGTGGGGAGGGCATGAACAGGGCTGTGTGTTACAGTGACTGAATTGAGTGAGGCCCGCCACAGATGAGGTGGTGACAGGCAAGGCCTCTCTGAGGAGGCGACATTGGAGCTGAACTTGAAGGGTGAGAAAGAGTCAGCCATGCCGGGGCTGGATGGAGAGCATTCGGGCCACTGGGGCAGCGGGCAAACACACAAGCTCCGAAACGGAACAAGAATGCTGGGCAGAAGGAGGTCGTGTGGCTGATTCTTCGGGAACCCTAAACACGCATTGCTTTACTGCTGTGTTTAAACAGTGAGGTTTTTTTTTTTGTTTTTTTTTTTTTTTTTTTTTTTTTTTTTTTTTTCTGAGCGTGGAAGTTTGAATGGTCCCTAGATGGGGATTTCGAAAATGACTTAAAAATCATTACATCTGTTTTCCGTGTACATTGTAGAATCTTTGATGTGTGGAATGAAAGGTGGAAATGAAACAGCTAGTTTTTTCTGTGCCGTTCACTGAGTAAAATGTCTTTTCCCCATCGAGTTGATAAAACACCATCTCTATTGTGAACGGAAATTCACCATGAACCTGTGGCTCCTTGGAACCCTCTCTTTGGTTTCGTCCATCTGCCTCTCTGCTCCTGATCCTGGGGCTGTACTGATTGAATCTCTGTGCTCCTGTCTCAGCGGCGCCTTCCTGAAAACCAGCATAGACAACTACACAGCAGTGCTTAGGGTTTGAGTTTCTGGTAGGTTGTCCTAGAACACTATTAGCATCCCACGGAATGCCTGTGTTCCCTGGACCTCAGTTTTAAAAATACTAAGCTTGTACTGCCTTGCTTCGGAAAGGACCAGCAGGCCTGGAGTTGCCTCTGGAAGAAGCCAGATTCGTACAACATTTACACATGTCAGGCATTGTACAGCACGCTTTCGGCTGTTTCATCTCCTGTAATCCTTACCTATTATGTCCTCTGTTTTACCGGGAAGGGTCCATGAGGTTATGGGGCTGTGTTCTAATGAATGTCTAATAGATACCAAGCAGTGCCAAGTGCTCTGAACAGAGAGATGCTTCTTCCCGTATCCTACCTGCAGTCAAATCGGACTGCTTGATGGGCCCCCCAATGCTAAAAATAAGAGCCAGTATTTGTGGAGCATCGGGCCTTGCCCTCCACGTGCATTGTCTCATCCTACCTTCCTGCCACGGCATGGTTTTCTCCTCTGGGAAGCTCCAGCTTGTTCATAAGTGACAGGGAAGATCGTGTGCCAAGCCTGAAGGGAGGCAGATGGCTTCTCGTTGTACAGGTGAGGAAATGAAGGTGTGGACAGTTAATGCTCTCGCTGGCAGAGTCACACCACGAACGAAGTGGCAAAGCCGAGGTCTGGACCCAGAAGCAGCAGGTTTGGAGGACCATCCCCATCCCCCCCAGGTCCTGAGCTTTTCCTCCTTGTGGCCTTTGAGCATGCCGCTGCCTCTGCCTGGGTTTCTCTTTTGAGGCCAAACCAGAGACCTTGTACAGGGAGGATGGCTGGGCAAAAGCTGGAGCCCATCATGCCAGACAGACGGCATGTCGTCTCTCGTGATACTCTTGTAGGTGATACAGAGAAGAGTATGAGGCCCAAAGGTAGGCAGAACTGATTTGGAAATTGCTTCCCATGTATTAGCTCTGTGCTCCCTGCAGCTCAGTTTCCTCACTTGGGAATCGTCGTGAGATTTATACAACACAATAATTCCATTAATAC
This sequence comes from Mustela erminea, assembly GCF_009829155.1. Classification (NCBI taxonomy): domain Eukaryota; kingdom Metazoa; phylum Chordata; class Mammalia; order Carnivora; family Mustelidae; genus Mustela; species Mustela erminea. Next base: position 77,817,163 of record NC_045628.1, read on the forward strand.
AAAAAATCCCGGGGAGATGTCGTCTCTGTCCCCAGCTCCCTCATTTACTCAGCAAATATTTGTGGACCTCCCATGAAGCTCCAGGCACTGTGCTAACCATTATACTTATCAGTTGTTTCAATAGAATAGTATTTCAGGGTTCAGGCTGGGAGTACCCCAAGAGTGGGCTAATATCGCCAACATCCCGTGCTCCTCCTTGGCCCTGCCTGTGGAACTTCCTTGTCCAGTTTACAAGGGGATGTTACCTTCATAAGCTACGTGAGATTTTTTTCAAAGTTCTACATGAGCTGGTGTTTGTGTAACTCAACTCGGATCTTTGGTCTTGTCACAATTGTTATAGAACCCAGAGCTGGTGTGGCCAACCCTGGGGTGACCCCAAACAGGGCTGTCAGTCCGGGGGTGTGGAGAGTGAAGGGAAGCCTCTCCCCACAAGTTCTTCTAGGGTAATTCTATGGATTCTTTATCCCTCGGGAGTTACTTCTGCAATTAGAAGGGCTCTCTGTTTCGATAGTTTATGACCTAATTCCATTGTCCCGTGCCTTGAGGTGGTCAGATCCAGGCCTTGCAATAAGTCTCCAAAATCAGGGCCAGAGGGAGTTTAATGGGTAAGGTTACTATTTTCTCAAGGATTAAAATAAGCAAAGAGGATGGGTTGTTACATAATCAATAACATTGACCCCTTGATTGAAAACACAAATGTAATTTATCTCAAAATCATCCTCTAGCTTGTTGTTCTCCAAAATTAGATTACGCTAGCAAATGTGTTGAGCCTCTTGAACAGACAGTTATTTTCATGTCAATAGCCTCTGGAAGAATAGTCTTCCCAGGCCCAGATTCTCTATGGATGGAATTTGGGGAAAAAGGCACTTCAAATCCAAACATTCGACCCATAGTTCTTATAGTCATTGAAGGCTGAGAGACAGCATGGCCTAATGGGGAAAGCTTGAACTTCGGAATCAGATTAAACCTAGATGGAGATACAGGCTTCTTTACTGACCCATCTGTGTGAATTTTGTTCAACTTCACCTTTCAGAATCTGTTTTCTTAGCTAAAAAAATAAAATAAAACTCTTAAAAATGAGAATAACAATTATCTACCTTACAGGATTATTTATAGGTTTCCAATACTGTATATGGACGTACATGACAGAGTATCTGGCATATATTAAGGCCTCAGTCTATGGTAACTAGTAAGTCTAGAAGTGCTTAGTAGAATACAGATCAAAAGACTGAATTGGTTCCAGAACCAGAGGGCTCTTTCTTAATCTTGGAAAGAGAGATACACATAGCCAGTGGTTCTCAGCTCCAACAGCTCAGAATCTCCCGGGGGTCTTCTAAGAAAGGCTACTGTCCTGGTCCTGCCCCCAAAGATTCTGCTTCTAATTGATTTGAGCTGAGGCTGGGTGTTGGGATGCCTCACAGTGCCAGTCGGAGAACCTCGCCCACATCTTCATCGCTGGGGTTGGTGGACCACACGTGGGGAAGCCTCACAGAGATGTTTATCGGGGGTCTGGCCTTCAGCCTTACAAGTTCAGAAACCCTATTAGACCTTCAAGGTGATGGGACTCAGACACATTCTGAAAAGGAAACGGAGAGGCTCCTAATTTATCATGGAAAATATACCTACCAAACAGACCAAGTACGTGCATTGGACTGAAGAGCATGTTCTCCCTTTAAGAAAACTCCAAAGGAAGCCAAATGATGGAGAAATGACTCGGAGCCCAGGAAGTGGTTACACAGATTAGATGTTGCCTGGCATCTGGTGTTGAGGTCCCAGCAAGGGCTTGTGCCCTCCAGGCAGGCTGGAGGCGCTATCTTCCCATGTAGCAGCCCCTTCTCACCTGTGAATGGGGCTTACGGGACAGGTCCAGGTTTTGCCACTGGAACAACCCTTTCCGTGGGCTTCAGAGGTTCCCCTGCCTGCCACCATTCTCAGGTCATCCCGAAGTGGGCCCTGTAATGTCAGTCAGAGCAGCCGAACTGGCCCACATCTGCATCTAACAAACTGACTTGCCCATGCACCAGAGAGGGCAGGGTGTGAACCTCAGCTATGGTCTGATGAAAGCAAGGGTCATACCCGTGCGTGGGAGTGCCCCAGAGGAAAGGATTTTGGCTTTGACCTTCATGCTTCACATTCCACAGGAGGACTTGAAAGCTGTAGCTGAAACGCCGGCGGGATCATAAACATGGGATGTTGCTTTTAGAGCCCATTACTGATCCCACAGTTTCTCGCCAGTAGGGAGAGGATCTCAGTGAATGATGGGATGGTGAGTGTGCTTGGGGAGGAGGTCCATAGCCAAGGCCAACATCTGCATCAGCACAGGGGAGATGGATGGGCACAACAATAGGGTAGTTGAGACATCTGGGTTTGGTATAAAATGTTACCAGGTGAAGAAAGCAAGAGTCTAATGTTAGGGTCATTCTGGGTTCAGAAGTCCACATACCTGGAGGGAATAATTTATTCAGGATTGAGAATCACTGTTCTGTCCTTCTTCCCAGAGAGTGAGAACTATGTTCTGTTTATTAACTGATGATATGAGATAATTATACCTATCAAAACCCAACTTTCATCATGGCTCTAAGCAAACTCCAGTTCCTTTGCACGTTGGGTATTTCCTTGGCCAGGAGAAGCAGAAGGAAATTTCTTGTCTGGTTCTGTTTGGATCCCTGTTGCACTGAGCTGACCTAATTTTGCTTTGCCCATTCTCTTGGGTGGGGTCCACACTACTTTCCATCAGAGTGGCCATGTGCTTGTGCCAGGATTTTTATACGGCAGAACAGGTTTTATTTTCCACCCTCCTCTGAGTCGACGTGCCAGGCCCAGTGAATGTGGCAGCCCTCCAGCTCGCTCACACCCCTTTGAGTTGTGTGTTGTCTGTTCCTAAAGTAGTTTATGCCCATAGTACATGTTATGGTAATTAAGTGATTTAGTTACCTACTATGTCAACCACCTTAATATTATGTAAACCGATACAATGAGTATGAAAAGAAAGGGCTATTTCTTTGAGAACTAAGTGAAATTATTTGGAAAGACTCAATAAAGGAAAATCGATTTAAAGATTTCCTTTAAGTGTGGGGAGGTTGGGGGAAAATAAGAAGAATATGGAAGAATTCTGTCCTGGAAGTCTTTTTCAGGACTCTAAAATTTCATGCCACCTCTTAAGAAGTTGAAATTTAAAACAGTGGATAACACTTTTTAGGTGTGATTTATGCAAAAAAAGAGACAACAAGGATCCCAAGTGAGGGCACCAGGCTCAAAGAAAAGGCTTTGGTCCTATGTCAAAATGTTGGCAAATAGGGGCACCTGGCTGGCATAGTTGGTAGAACATGCGATTCTTGACCTTGGCGTTGAGTTCAAGGCCTACGTGGATGTAAAGTTTACTTTAAAGAAATATATGTTTTTTGTTGTTTTAAAGATTTTATTTATTTATTTGACAGAAAGAGAGATCACAAATAGGCAGAGAGGCAGGCAGAGAGAGGGAGGGGGAGGCAGGCTCCCTGCTGAGCAGAGAGCCCGATGTGGGGCTCAATCCCAGGACCCTGAGATCATAACCTGTGCTGAAGGCAGAGGCTTTCATCCACTGAGCCATCCAGGCGCTGCAGAAATATGTTTTAAGTTAAAATGCTTTAAGTATATATTTTCATCCTTGCTTCATCATTTAACATATATTATTGAGTGTCTACTGTGTATCAGAATTCTAGGTTCTGGAACTGCAGAAATGAATAAGGTCAACAAAGTCCCTGCCCACAAATGAACATTCTGGTGAAGGAGACGGTGGCCAACGGCAACTTATAGGCTATAGGTAATGTATGCCCCGATGCACACCTGTGAACTCAGTGTAAAGTGATTCACGATGGGGTAGACAGGCAGTCACAGAACAAGCCTTGCCAATGAGGAACCAGAGTGGAGATGCAACTCCGTGGGCAGAGGGGAGCCATGTGCTAATCTAGGGAAGACTCCAGGGGCAGAGGGGCCAATGAGGCTGAGACCCCGAGCTGGGCCTGAGCTCATATTTAGGGAACAGCAAGAAGGCCAGTCTGCCTGGAGGAGCAGGTTGGAAGGTGAGAGCCCAGGGGTGAGGGGAGCCCTAGGCCCATCCAGGGCGTGGGGACCCTGGGGAAGACTTTGGATCTGACTATGAAGATGAGAAGCAGCCACTGGGGGCTTCTGAGAAGGGGACGGGCCAGGTGTGATTGTTCTGTTTAAAAGGTACACCTGCTGCTCTGTGAAGAGAACTGGCAATGAGGGGCAAGAGTGGATGCTAAAAGCTGCAAATGAGGCAGACAGGAAGAGTCCGCGATGTGGGCGGGGGCCGTGGAGACCGGCTCCCAGAAAGCGGAGCTGGGGCAGCGTCCCAGGCTCAGTGGGACTGGAAGGTGCTCTGGAGGCCCAGTGAGGCCAGGGGAGAAGCCTCGGAGGAACCAGGGGCCAGAAGCCACTGCAAGGAGCGCCGGGGAGTCTGAGCCCTTTCGAGTGGCTTGAAGGGAAAGGGCAGGAGAGACAGGGCTGGAGAGAGAAGGGCCCCGGAGAGGGGCGGGTAAGAGGCTGTCGGGAAGGAACCCGGAAGTGACCCCACAGGCCTCCCAGAGTCCTCTGCGGGGAGGCAGAGCTTCCAGAGAATTAGCAGAGATGGCTTTGTTTCCGGCTGGGAGACAACCAGGCAGAACTTGGCTTCCTTCACCATTAGAAGCAGCTGGCCTGACTTAGGAGGTATTTCCTTATTGTCTTCTGCTCTTCCAGTTTTCTTCTCCCTCCAGTGGGGAGGACTGACTCAGGAAGCCGCAGAAGCCTGCTTTTGTTTGTCTTTGCAACAGACGTGACTGGAGGGGAGAGGGAGGGGTCTGGGTGCCTGCGGTGGGGCCTGCAGAGTATCAGGGAGATGGCCTGCTGCCCGAGGGGGCTAATCTCGCCCATTTTTGGCAGTCACTGTTAGGGGATGCTACTGGGCAGGGTTCCCATGTCAGAGGGAAAATAAGCTCAAGGCTTACATTTCTCAGGCTTTAGGTAGACTCTCCGTGGTTTTCAAGCTTTTGAAAAATGTCTGTTTATGGGAATCTATTTTATATATAGGTATCAGAATCTGACTGGAGAGAAAGAGGTTCCTGGCAGCCTCAGGACCTGGCTGGGCCCCCAGAATGGACTGGAAATGTCCAGGTACCGGGTCACTTTTTAGGATCGGATCTTTCTGGCTGAGTAATGGAAGGAGCCTTGTTCTGAAATTTTACCCTAAAGGCCTGGTCTGGCCTTAATTTTTCACCATTTTTATCTCTACCCCTAGGTACTGACTGGCCTTTGGGAACAGATGAAAGAAGGGGTTGGTCTTCAGGCTTGAATTCTGCCTCAACACAGCCCTTCCTCATTTTGAGGTGCCCAACAAAGAGAGGTAAAAGCAAACATGTGCTTTTGATGATGACAAATCCCAATGTAGACCTTGTAACCTAGTGTTGGCCCCTGTGGAGTGTGCCTCCTTCCTGGGCTGGAGGCAGGCCTAAGGCCCGTAGTCAAAACGGGCTATGTGGACATTCCCTCCAAGCCCACACCAGAATCTTTCAAGTAGGCATCCCAGGAAAGTCCTGCACACTGGGGAGAAGCCAGAGCCTGAAGCCTTCCCAACCTTCAAGAATGTTTCTAAGAGCATTATGCTTTGCCAATGACACTGAACCACAGCCCCAGATGGGAAATTGTCCAAATGTTATTTTTTCACTAGGAAATGACCTTAGTTGTCTCTGCTGATGCTTTTTGCGTTAAAGTCTATTTTGGACTTCTAACCTTGTTGCCTCCAGGATCTTGGGAGAAAGGGAGCCTAAGGCAAAGTGAAGTTGATACAAGTAGACCAAAGAGGGCTGGAGAGGGAAAAATAAGGCTTACTCCCCAGTGAACCACCCAGCCCCTCTGTGCTCAAGGAAGTTGAGGGATCCCAGTTCACTGCCTTGGGGGGACTGGAATGAGGCAACGGAGGAGGAGTACAGCCTTGAGGACAGCCTTCCATCAGAACACCTGCTAGACCGGGGATCGGAACACGGAAACTCAGCTGAGTGCATACATGGCCTCTTCATCTGTTCACCCTGAAGCTCCGGGGGGTTTGTGGCCAGCGGGAGAGCCTGAGTGCTCTCAGGTGTGTGCGAGGATGTACTTCCTGCCAGCCCACAATGGAACTCCAGATATTTCTGAATTTGTCATTCTCTTCTTCGTGGACGTACTTATCCAAGCAACAAAATTTTTTTTAAAGGATAAAATAAGTTTTTATTTATAGTCTTATAGTAAAGGGGAAAGACTTAACTTGCAAGACAATTCTTGGGCAGTATGTACAACGTACCTTTTACTTCCACGTGAGGGAATCAAACATGGACTGAGACTACACAGTACATGCTGGAAATCAGCAAATGCCAGGAATGGAGTAGGAAAAAGACAAAGAAATATGGCCTAAACACACAAACCCCTTCACCGGGATCAGGGCTGGTCACACACTGGGAGCGGGTTCCAGGACAGGTGGAAGGGGAGTGGGGTGAGGGTGGGGAGGGTCTGCTCTGGGGGATGGGTTTAGTATTCGGTCAATTGCTCTTAGTATTTACATACAAAATCAGTTGGCTCTGTTTCTTAGAAATGCACAAGGAAAGAAAGGAAAATCTGATCATTGCTTTATGAATTTGCCACTTTGCAATACCGACATCATCAGAAATAGAGACAATTCACTCAGATACAGGTTTCAGTAGCAGGAAAGTATATCAAAACATTGTCACTGGCCCCCAGTCCAAAACCTCTCCCTGACCTGATCCTCCCTCCTTGTCCCATCCCTTACCCTCCCTTGGCGGCTACCATTTCACTGCTGCCTGCTGTCCCCCACACATACCACACTGCTGCCTGCTGTCCCCCACACATACCACACGAGTGTCATGCACCGCCCCGAGGCTGGCTGAGAGAAGCAGGAGTGAAACAGGCCGATGACAGTGCTGCAACTCTGTCCCCACTTGTTTTTATACCACAGACTTTTTCAAGGATCTGGCCTTTCAATAGGAAGGTAAATAGCTTTTTAGAAGAAAAATAGATCCTCAAAAAATAGGGGGATTAATTCTGATGACTCCAAACCAGTCATCTTCTTAAAGTAGAGCAGTCCACAGATTCACCAAGTCTATCAAACGGAGGTGAGGGGGGCCCCTGGAGGAAAGGCCTGTTAGGGGCAGGAGTCCTTGGGGCATGTGCCGGGGGCGAGGAGGGGGGCGGCAGTGGAGGAGCTGGTGGCCGGTCGGAGGGCCGGCCATCTGTCCTCCAAAACAAAAGCTGCCAAGTTGGGGTGCCTTGGGTTAAAAATTCCTGGTGAGGACAGGGAATCCTTGCAGGGAAACATCAAAAAAAAAAAAAATTGTTGATATGGGGAAGGAGAATGAGAGCTGTTGTCCAAGAGCTTCCATGCAAAGATCAAGTTCGAGAAAAAAGAGGGGAAAAAAGTCTCTTAAATGATGGGAGGATTCTAGGGAGGAGCTGACAGGTGGCTGGGACCATGGAGGAGATGGTCCTTAGCTGGAGCTTAGCTGTCTCCATCTGCAGCTCCTCCCTGCTCTGGGGCTCCGTGCCTGCCCCCAAACCAGAGTCAGAGCCTTGGGCAAAGACAGAGATGGCACTTCCCTTGGAGTTGGGGTAGAAGCTGTTGTCTGAGGAGGGGTGGTTGGCCAAGTTGGGCACTGCACCTCACCGTCTCCAGTGCATGGACTTCTTGCTCTAGAGGAACATCCTGCTGCTTGAAGTCATCAGTGTCTTGCTGGTGTGTGTGGTTTTTCCTTCACATTTCCTGGATGTCCTCTGTGGCTTTGTCTAGGACTTGGGCCCGGGATGCCTTCTGTCCTTGGAGTGACAGCTACTGAGTACCACAAACTGGGAAAGCTTTCTTAATGTGCTCCCTATGTTTTCATTCCGGGAAGTTATGACGAGCCGGTTTGTCAGTCGTAGATTGAAACCTCGGTTGCTCTTTGTCACTCTCCGTCTCAAGGTCATGTCGTCCTTATGGGTCATTTCCTAGGGTTCCCTCCCAGGGATGGGGGGGCACCTCCCTGACAACAAGCCCAGTCCCCCACACACTCACTCAATTGTGCGTGCACACACGCGCGCGCGCACACACACACACACACACACACACAGACATGGACAAGAACCACCTTCTCACTCTAGTCAACAGATACTTATGAAGTGCCTACTGTGTGCAGACACTGGGGCCCATTCAGACTCTTTTCTTTGAGGTTCCTGGTCCCTGTTCAAGGGACACTGGACAAAATCTCCCATCCTTGAAAGGCCCAAGCTGCTCTCTGGGGGCCTGAGTTGACCAGGAAGGCCTCAGCCAGTTAGCAGGGGAGAGCAAGATACTAAGGCTTCTTAATCCCTCAGACCCCTCTCTCTCCTCAAAAGCTAAAAGCCTCTGATATGGACATTTCTTGCTCTGGAACAGTCCTCTGGTCCTATGAACTAGAAAGACTTGTGACTGGGAGATGCCATCCAAAAGCGGCTGAGATCTCTCCAGTGTGAGGGTGGTATGAAAAGAGGTTTATGCCTCCAGATGTCCCTTATTCTTTCTCCTCAAAGTGACAAGATCTTCATTAGGTTTCAGCCCACAGGAAAACTCAAGGATAAACCAACTGCCAATGCCACGGGGCTCTAGAAGCTCAAAAGTGTCACAGCCATCAGCTAGACCGAGGATAACCATGTAAAGTTGTTGCCAAACTAGAACACTTGAGAATGGCAAGGAGTGCTGTTAATATGCGCACTGAACAACCACCAGAAACCCAGACCGTCCTGGGCCAGCTGAGAGGTGTGGTCACTCACTCTAGAATGGAGTTCCTCAGAAACAATCTGCAATGGAGAAATTTGGTTCCCCATCAGCCCTCTCAGGATGTGACTCAGAACTCATGCTAACTGAGAGGAATCTTTCCTAGACAGGCCCACTCCCTTTTTCCAGAACACACGGCAGGAGAGCCTCCCCAAATGAGGCTGGGGTGGGCCACTTTAAAGAGCCACCCTGAGGGACCTCGAAGGCAGAGAGGGACACGGAAAAGATGCACGCAGCCCTCTTGTGAGGAAACCCCATCAATGCTGGAAACTTAGGGGCTCTTTGAAAATATGCTGGCCAGAAGGAGGAAATTCTTGTAGTCAGTGAGGTCAGAACACAGGCCTCCGCTCCACACTGACACTTTTCTAGAAGGTCAAAAATGTGTTTGGGCTTTGTAGTTGGTTTAGGGGAAGTTTCAGGCTCTGAGATTGAACTTTCCAGGCTCCCGTCTCTTGTTTGCATGTGGTGATGCATTTACGGACTGTATTTTTAGAAGAAGATATTTAAAAATGGGAAGGTATTCATGACAGTGGAGTGACTCAGCCCTCATTGGCTGTGCCTCTGTTCTGGATGCCTTGAGATGGGATGGCATTCAGGACATGAGTGGGACTCGGAAGTTCCCAGCCTGTTACTATGAAGTGAGCGGAACCTAAACATTTTAACCAAGAGGCAGGCTCCCCGGTAGACCGGAGGCAGGGATACACTAGAATCCAGCCTTACCCACGGGGCTGGAATGGAGCCAACCTGATGTGTCTCAGCTCCCATCTTAGCGCGAGTGTCCAGCAGATCATATGCGTATGCGCCCTTCTCAGGTGAAAACCTTCCAGATCTGCTCAGCTGTCCACCCAACCAATAAGTGTCCTCTCTTCTTTAAGTACTGCAGTCGTGAGATGTGTCACGCTGCTCTCGGCAGAAGAGGGTAGCTCTGCAGAAGAGCTGGTTGCTCTGGACAGGGGTGGGTGTGGGCTGATCCTCTAGGCTGAGGGCATGGCACCAGGGAACAATTAGATCTACCTTTTTTTTGTCTCTAAAAACTGAAAAGGAAAACCCGGAGAGACCAAGAGAATAGACTTGATAATTAATTCTTACAACTAAAGATAGCTATACTAATAATAGCGTTCATGGTAATAATTACTAGGCACAGTAGCCAACATTTACTGAACATGCTTAAATGCAGGGTTTTAATGAATTCTCACGATAACCCTCTGAGGTTGGTATCATTGTCCCATATTTTAGATGGGGAAACAGGCAGAGAGAGGCCACGTCACTAACCTGATCTCCAACTGCTTTAAGTGGACCTGGGTAGACCCAGCCTTCTTGGCAGGACATAATGGCCGTGGGTCAGATGGGAGTGTCCTTGGGCTCCCACCACCGAATCCCATGGCTTTCCCTCTGCTTCTTGCCATCCTTCCCCTTTCTGACTGGTGAGAAAGGAAGAGGCACAGCTTACCAGTCTGAGGGACTATCCTCCTGGCCTGGCTCTGTCTTCAGCCTTTCCCTCCCTTACAGGTTCTTCCCATCACAAAGAAATATATGCAAGTCTCTCAGGAAAAAGAACCAAAAACTAAACCCTCTTCTTGGAGCCCATTCACTTCCACCTCCTCTTCTTTCTACCTCCTACCACTAAACTTCTAGAAAAATTTGTTTGGGTTCTCTGTGTCCACTTCATTTCCTTTTACTCCACAACCTGCTCTAACCTCTATTCTGCCCCATCCCCATCCCCCCTCCACCAATAATCTTACACCCTACCCAGCGTCCATCTCTGTCTCTACTATACTTGCCTTCTTGAAGATTCCATCCCTGTTGGCCACTCTTTCCTTATTGAAGGTCTCCCTCCCTGTGACTTCCCTCCTACCACCTTCTTTTAATTTCCTCCTATTCCTCTAGCTTCCCCTTTGTTGGCTTTATAGGCTCTATCCTTTCTGCCTACCTGTGATGGTTACTTTTATTTGTCAACTTGACGGGCCCACGGGATGCCTGGACATTAGATTAAGCATCATTCTGGGCATTACTTTGAGGGAGTTGGCCTTCTAGAAAAGTGTCAGGATCAGATTAACATGTGAATCAGTGGATTGAATAAAGCAAATGGCCCTCCCAATGTGGTGGTCCTTGTCTAATCCATGAAAGGCCTAACTAGACAAACAGGCTGAAAAAGGGAATTTGGTCTCTCTGCCTACCTTTGAGTTGGGTCATTAGTCTTCTTCTGCCCTTGGACTTAGACTCAGACTAGAAATTACACTGTTAGCTCTCCTGGGTCTCCAGCTTGCCCACTGTAGATCTTGGTCCTTCTCAGCTTCTAGAATCACACGAGGCAATGCCTTATAACCAACCTATCTCTCTCTACCCAGTACTCCTATAATATATATGATGTCCCACTGGTTCCGTCTCCCTGGAGCCCTCTGACCAACAGGCTGGAGCCCCTGAGCACTCTTCAATCCTTACCCCATCACATTATGTCTGTCATAAGAGAATGTGTTTCACATTATCGTAGCCTAATGAGCTCCTTAAGGACAGAGATTGTGTTTTATTCATCTACCCAATCCATAATAAGTGCTTGGAGGTGTTTGTTGAATGAATGAACAAACCCTGAACTTGGACGCACATAGGACTAAGTACGATGCGTATAACCACAGGTGAGGCTCTTTTAATGTCTACATGATCTTCACGTTGGCAGTGCGGACCGCCATCTAGGGTAAGATTCATGTACCTTAAATCCAATCTAGAGCTTAAAGTCCCTCAAATGCATTACTTCAGTCAGGACTCCTGTGCTTTGGTCTCAACGGCCAGACATGCTTGTCGGCTCAGTAAACAATCTTTGGGAAGGAAAAGAATAAACATATATTTTCTTTCTGAACCTACAGACATGATTTCAAAATTCACCTCCACCCAAGGCGCCAGATTCCCTTTCACTGTGCACTCTGTCACTTTCTCTCTCCACCTGTCCCCTTGCTATCACTCCGTCATATTTGCAAGACGGAGTTCTTGGAGAAGAGACTAAGACTGCATGCCTCTTGTCTATAGCTAGAAATTATTTGGCAGGTTAACAGTCAGCCTTAGGCCTTATTCTCTGTCTTGAATTTATAGGGGAAGTACCTACACTCCTCAGGCTGACATAAAACCACAAGAACCTGTTTTGACTTTTGTTGGGGATGGGCTGGGACCAGTGTGCAAGGGACCTGTACAAACAGGGCAGGGGAAATGTTAGAAGGCATGTCCAGGCCTGAAGGCTGCAGGTGGTGACAGCAGGAGAGAGTTTTGACAGAAGCCTATAAAACAGAAAAGGGCAGAAAAACAGGCTGTGAAGGTTCACAGGCCCATTAAGTAGAACATTCCATGACGTTCCTTCTGTGTTTTTCCCAGCGACATAGAACTAGTTTCTCCCCTGTAGGTCATGTACCCCCCTTGGGACCCAAGGTGGGGTGTGAAGTGATAGAGAGGAGGGCTGAGTGCTTGCTTCCAGGATGGGCAGCCTGTGGTATAATCTTGGATGAGGCTGCAGCATCTCCATCTTTCAAGAGAGGTAGGAAGCTCCTGCCTCCAACGTCCACTGGCTTCTGACGTACAGTGTATGGAGATCTGCTCCTTTCCCCCAACGTGTTTATGCTCCACCATTAAGGTCGCTGCCTCTAGCTTAATATTCATATTGAATGTTCATTGGTGAATATCAGTGTTAATCAGACCGACGTAAATCCGTGGAGCTGGTAGAAAGCTGAAATCCTTCCTTAATTCTGAAAGGAGCCCTAGGGAGAACAGCAAAAATGCCCGCCGTCCTGTGGTACCAATGGACTCCACCTTTGTTGGGCCGGATTTCTCCTGAGTTGTGATCTGTGTGGCTGAGCGGGTCCACTACATATTGGGGATGACTCTGAGGCAGCATTGAAGTCGGTCACTTGCAAGTTTGAAGTTGAATTCTTGGAGCGCCCAGCGCCCATACCAAACAGTACAGAAGTAGAGCCTGAGGACCTTCGTGACTCTCTGGTGACACTGAAGCCACCTCCAGTGACGGCCTCTTCAGTGTCAGGCCCTTTGCTCCTTAGGCTTATTCCTAATCAAGACAGATCTTCTCATGGCTGAGACAGTCTGAGCCTGGAGAATTCTCCCTCTCACTCATGAGGAGCAGAACGGAGGGTTAGAACCCAGTGCCTCTCACCCATAGTGATCTCCCCATTATTTCCACTCAGCCTATTTCCTATGACTCCTTGGGTCTTTTTCATTCTGTTGTTCTTTTTCCTGCTTTCCAGAGAAGCTATGGAGAAGAGCCCCTTACTTGCCTAAAGTGACACGTTCCTGGCAGTCTTGAAAAGCCCAAACACCTGTCAAAGGCCTTTCTACTCAGAGATCTCCTTTAGGCACGTCTGATCCCTTCCTGTCCGCTTCCCTGCACAGGCACTGTGCCCCGGGCTGTGGGGTGCCAGTCAGCAGCGCCTGGCTCTTGTTCCTCTTTGCGTTCCAGGGCTGAGCCCCAGCAGAACGTGGTGCATGCTGGGTATGGACAGAACTTTCTCCTTCCTCAGTGCCACATGTCCCGCCGGCCTTTCCTCCTATGTCCCAGTGTCCTGACTAGGACACTAGGCTAGAAGTCTGAAATCAAGGTGTTGTTGGTGAGGCCATTCTCCCTCTGAGGGTTCTAGAGGGCAATCTGGTTTTTGTTTCTTTGGTTCCTGGAAACTCCAGGTGTTCTTTGGCTTGGGGTCACAAATCTCCAAATCCTGCTGCCTGGGTCCCATGGCCTCCTCTCGTCTCTCTGTGAACTCTCCCCCGGCCTTTATCTTACAAGGACACATACTGACATTTAGGCCCCACCGGGTACCCGAAAAAAGTCTCCTCACCTCAGAATCCTTCATGGAATCACTTCTGAAAAGACCTTCCAGCTAGGTCAGATTGACAACTTCTAGGGATCCGGACTTGCCATCTTTGGGGGCCGCTACTCAGAGGACCACAATCCTTCGAGAATGGGCTGGGAGGGATCCCAGGTGCAAGTGGGGGCTTGAGGTGGGCGGCAGCAGGGAGCCTATCACTCGGAGGAGGAGTGGGGGGCACTGGGATCCGGGGAAGTGTGGGAAAGGAGTCATGGGTGAGGAGTAGGGGTGGGTACTGGTAGGAAAGCGGCCACAGGGAGATTAAAGAAGGTGTGAAATCACTTCTGAGAGAATTAGAAAAGAGACTCGAGACCCAGAGAAGAACTGCCAGCAGCACCGAGGTTGCTGGGGGCTACAGGCCACAGATTTGTAGTGACACCAAACTCATGCCTGGGGAACATTCTCTGATAGTTTAAGCCTGTGTGTGAGAGAGAGAGAGAGAGAGAGAGAACATGGCACAGAGAGCCCACCGTGTCTTTGGCCGGGTAGGTTTGCAAGGAGGACAGGGAGTGGGGCCGTTGGTGGCACTGGTTCAAGTCTGGGCTGCCCAGGAACGCCCAGGAAGGAAGGATCACCAGGAAGAGCACAGAAAGATGGGCTAGTGCGTGCTGTCAAAGAGTAAGTGTGGTGCCTGCTGCCGGAATGAGTGTTTAAAGTTTTGGAAAATTGCCAACTAAGCAGAGTCCAAAGTTTGGGATGATGAGGGTGCAGGACAGCGGGTATATTGAGAGAAGTGGCTGAGATGGGGGGTGGTGGGGAGAGGGATAATGGGGGAGGGCCAGAGCTCTGGGACCAGCCTGCTGGATGTGACAGCCCTGGGGTGGGACTTACAAGGGAGGAGTTATGGGCTCAGGGGCCAAGGCCTTCCTTGAACAAGGGAGGGGTGGATGGGCAGCCTCAGGGTATCTAGGGGGCCCGGTGGGTGGGGCGATCTGCCTCCAGGCTGCAAACAGAACTCCAGTCTCTTCAAGGCAGAGCTGTGCCAAGGCCCTGGGGTGGGGTGGCGGAGTGTGGGGGGGCCGAGTTTGCCCTGGAAGTTTCTGTTCCTTATTCGCTGACGGTGCCATGTTTGAGAGAGGTAGCTAAAGTTGGCATTCGCTGCTGAAAGGCACTTTCAGAGCAAAGGAAGAAGAGATGGTCTACTCTTGGGTCAGAGCCTGACGTCTGTTTTGGTTGCATAGGTTAGGCATTTATTTGCCAATGCTAAGGTCTGTGCTTGAGAAGCCCCTCTAGTCCGTGGAGCTGATGGCAAGCTCCTGCCATCAAGGAGAGGAGAACTGCAAGCTGAAAGACTGCCGTGGCCCTTTGGGGTTTGCCCACAGGGGACCGAGCAGCCCCCCTGCCAGAAAACCACCCTTGTGGCTGGACAGACCCACTCTGCTCTAACCTCTATTAGGGGTAACAACCCCCCTTGATGGAGAGGTGAGGCTCCAGACACCTCTAGGGACCGGAGCTGCAAACAAGGGAAGACTTTGTACTGAGACCTTGTAGTAAAGGGTGGCCTTGGGTTAGGCAGGAAGTGACTTTCAACTCACATAATTTAAGGTTGTTGCTGCAGAAATAAATACGAAGCAGGAAGACAGGGCCTTCTTTAAAAAAAAAAATTATTTATTTTTAAAGATTTTATTTATTTATTTGACAGACAGAGATCACAAGTAGGCAGAGAGGCAGGCAGGGAGAGAGGAAGGGAAGCAGGCTCCCTGCTGAGCAGAGAGCCCAATGAGAGCTTGATCTCATTACCCTGGGATTATAACTTGAGCCGAAGGCAGAGCGTTAACCCACTGAGCCACCCAGACACCCCTTTTTAAAAATGTTTTATTTATTTTTTTAAAGATTAAAAAAAAATTTTTTAGGGGGACAGAGAGAGAGTGAATCTCAAGCAGGCTCCCCACTGAGCACAGAGCCTGTCACGGGGGCTCCATCTCAGGACCCTGAAACCATGACCTGAGACAAAACTGAGTCAGACGCTTAATTGACTGAGCCACCCAGGTGCCCCTAAAGATTTTATTTATTTATTTATTTATTTGGCTGAGAGTTGCTTTAAATCTTCTCCATCGTTGGCTTTGTAATATTTTGCCACGTTCTCTCTCCACAGTTGCCAGGGCGGGGGATTGGCGGAGCACAGTGGGCTTCTCCGTGACATGTTTTGTCACATTTAACTTCTGCTCCAAAGTTAATGAATTTCAGGCAGATTTTTCAGCACCTGTACCTAGTGAATACTTGAATGACATTTTAATAGGCACCAAAAATACTTCCAATTACAATGTTAGAGAATGATAAAATAAAAGCACGCCAGTCTTCAAAATCACTCACGGGATTTGCGGGATTCAAGAACAGCCTGGCTCAGGGGATCCCAAACCCCAACCCAGTCTCCAGCTCAAATGTCATAAAAAATATACATATTGGATCTTTGACCCTGTTCCTGGCACAGAGTTCCTAATGTTATATAACAAATTAGTATTTGGTTTTCCTCCCAGGTTCTTGGCACAGAGTTTCTAGGGCCCTCGGAATTTCCCAAATGATAGTTGTTATTCATAACCAGGCCCTTTTGCAACCACTCCTGAGTTTCTGTTACTGCGGTGAGTCTAGGAGTATGGGGGCTGGTTGCCGAAGGAACCTACCCAACCCTTGAGTATCTTAGAGTATCCTAGAGTATCACCAACCCAGTGATTAAAGGGCTGGAACATGGGGTGCCTGGGTCGCTCAGTGGGTTAAGCCTCTACCTTCAGCTTGGGTCATTGATCTCAGGGTCCTTAGATAGAGCCCCGCATTGGACTCTCTGCGTAGTGGGGAGCCTGCTTCCTCCTCTTTCTGCCTGCCTACTTACGATTGCTCTGTCAAATAAATAAATAAATATATATATATATATATTTTTTTAAAGGGCTGGAACTTTTAGTCCCATCCCTGGACCTCTGGGGAGGGGAGAGAGGCTGGAGAATGAGTTCAATCACTGGTGGCCAAAAACGTGATCTGTGTAAGGAAGTATTCACAAAGACTGACTGAAGGTGCTGGAGAGCATCAAGGAAGATGAACTTGGGGAGCTACCTGGAGAGTGATGCACCTGGAGAGGGTGTGGAAACTTCACGCCATTCCCATGCCATTCTTCATGCCATATTGCCCTATGCATCTCTTCCATTGGCTGCTCCTGAGCTGAATCCTTTATAATAATTAGTAATAGCAAGTAAACTGTTCCCTGGGTTCTGTGAGATGGTCTAGCAAATTACTGAACCTGAGAGGGCCTGAAGGGGGAGCTGTTGGAATCTTTGATTCTGTAGCCAAGTTGGACAGAAGTTGTGGCAATCTGGGGACCCTCTACTTGTGATTGGTGGCTGAGGCTGGGAGGAAGTCTTGTGGGACTGAGCCCTCGGCCTGTGGGGCCTGGGCTAACTGGGCAGTTTTTGCCAGAATTAAATTAGACTGTAGGACACGCATTCAGTGTCTGCTAAGAACTGGAAGATTACTTGGTGTAGGAAAAAAAAAAACCACACTTTCAGTGTCAGAGTGTTAGAAGTACAGAAAGAGAGGCTTTTCTTTTAACCAAGATTAACAGCAGGAACACGGCTTACCATTTCCTGTTCTACCAGCTTCAAAATCTGGTGACTCTTAATGAATTCTTACATTTTGGAAACATTTCAAATTTTGCAAATAAAGTGAGTCTTTATTAATATTTTACCTGGTACCATTTCAGCTTTGCATAATCTTTAAAAAAAAAAAAAAAGATTTTATTTATTTATTTGAGAGAGAGAGCCAGCACAAGCAGGGGGAGCTGCAGAGGGAGAGGGAGAATCAGGGTCCCTGCTGAGCAGGGAGCCCAATGCGGGGCTCAATCCTAGGACCCTGAGATCATGACCTGAGCCAAAAGCAGACACACAAATGACTGAGCCATCCAGGAGCTCCAATTTTGCATAATCTTAATTAGCATGAAATCTGTCCAATCATTCAACAATCTTTTTTGCGGTATCTTCTGTGGACCAGACTCTCTTCTAGGTGTTAGAGATTCAGCAGTAAGCAAAACAAATGTCCCCCCTCCCCCACCAAGGACTTCTTAGTCTAATGGGGAGATTGATAATAAACAAATAATAGATACGTGATAGATACTCTTACCTACGATGTCAGGTAAGGGTAAGTTTATGAACAAAAATAAAGCAGAAATGTGTGAAGGTGCTCAAAAGGTACAAACCCTTAGTTACAAAATAACAAAAGTCCTGGGGATGTAATGTTCAGCCTGGTGACTATAGTTAATAAAACATTGTATATTTGAAAGCTGCTAAGAGAGTAGATCTTAAAATTTCTCATCACAAGAAAAGTAATTTATAAACTACCTATGATGATAGATGTTAACTGGATTTACTGTGCTGATCAGTTTGCAATATATACAGGTATCAAATCATTGTATGTTATACCTGAAACTGACACAATATTATATGTCAGTTATAGCTTGATAAAAGAAATATCCAAATAAATAAAGAAATATATAAAGCAGGGGAAAGGATAGGGAAATACAGAGAAAGAGGCGCCATTCCAGACAGGATGCTGGAAGGAGTTATGTAGATATGGGGAGGGGACACTATAGGCAAAGGGAACAGCCAGGAGCAGAAAGGTCCTTGGTGACTATTTAGCTCCTAAAGGACTTAGTCTGGCATTGACCTAGGAGGTGGGTTAAACCCACTAGTTATGGAATCAGACTTGAGTTCAAAACCCAGCTCTACCACCTACTAACTACATGTCTTTGGGCAAGAGAATTAATTTTTCTATGTTTGCTCATCTGTTGAATTTGGGATAATAGTCTACTTGGCTCATAGGGTTGTGGTAAGCATTAAATGTGACAAGGAACATAAAACCTTTATCTCTGACCCTCATCATAGGATGGGCTCCAAACACAATGACTGTCACTATTATTATGATTACTGGGAATAATAAGCCCTTTGAAAGCAACATTTGTGCAGTTACTACTGTTGACACATGGAACTCGGGCAGAGCACAGAGGCTGTCTCTGCAGGGAAGAGTAACACATGAAACACGTCTGTGGATATGCAAGCCCATCACCTCTCCGGACAAGGGCTGGTGGGGGCCGAGGGCAAGAGAGCTCAGTTCAGAACAACGGAAGAGTGAGAATGAGTATTACCAGGACTCGCTTTTAGAGCCCCTGCCCATTGTTCTGCACCTGCAGGCACCTCACCAACTGGGTCTCTGGCTGTCAGACTGCATGTTGGGTGAGCACTGCCACTTTGGGAAGAAGAATGTTGACTCACGGCCACATGTGCTGTTTGCAGAACCAACTTGGGCTTTCCTCTTAGCTTCCAGGTGCCCAAAACTTTGGCCTACCCAGCCTGGGGTGACCACAGTCAGATGTCAGCCCTGGGAGGAGCACCCACAAGTGTGAAGTAGAGAATGGAGTTTGGCAAAAGGAAGTGCTTGTGTTTTTATAAACACAAGCAATTTGAAATAGAAGAACATGTCCTTCTCTTACACCTGTCAGTGGTGTCCCAGCTGTACTATTATAATCACCTGTTACCTTTCCCAGCTCTTCCAGAAGGCTGGGAGGTCCTTGAGGGCTGAGGCGGTTTTCTCATATCCCTAGAACCTAGTACCTAATAGATACTCAATAATGAATGAATGAATGAATGAATGACTTCAATGTCAAGGGAAAAAAATAATTTACAGTGCTAAGTAGCCTTATGATAACCAGGTGTTCATGTGTAAATGTGTGTGAATATAATACAATTTTATTTCTTGACCTAAGATTTAATACTCTATTATAACATTTTTTTTTGTTGTAAAAACTCAGAGTAGCTTTTCTTAAACCACTGTACAATATTGAAATGTGTGGCTAGGCCACGTTGGACAGTCAGCCATCCTTCACTGGTGAGCGGTTCCCATCTGCCCCACACCCTGAGACTTTCCACCTGCCAGCTTCTTCCGGGTTCTTCCTGGCCCATCCTGTGCTCTCTGCTGTCTCACCATCCAGAAGTTCTGTGGTGACCAACAAGATGCTCTCCTGTGACCTGGCAAGAGGCAGGCAGTCTGTGAATTCTGGGAATGGAGAGGCGGAGCGAACCCATCCTTGTTCCCCTACGTGGGTGCTCTCGGGAAGTCTTGCTCGGGAAGACTTAGACCCCTTTGCGCCCCCCCCCCAGGTACAGGAATCACCCCGCCCCACCCTCTCCCTGCTCACCTGCGTTTTCCCAGGGCCCCCTAGCCCAGCTGCTGGCTCTTATGAGGGGGATTGGGTCTGCCGGGCTCCCTATTCGATTCCCAGTGCTGGACATTCTGCCTGGCCTGCGGTAGGCACTCCGTAGTTGTCTGCTCACCCTCTCTGTGGCTCTCCCCCATGTGACTACCTCACACATTGTATCTCATTACACCAGGGCTCCCCTTTCTCCTCCATGTCCTGTCCCTTGCTGTTGTGACCACCATGGGGCTTCTGGAGACAAATTCACCCAAGCTGCCTTTTTTTTCTTATTTAAGATTTTATTTTTAAATAATCTTGACACCCAGTGCGGGGCTCAAACCCACAACCTTGAGATCAAGGGTTGCAGGTTCCCCTGAGCCAGCCAGGGGCTCCTCTGAGCTGCAGGTTTTCCCTCCATCTTCAGGCAGAGTGTGGAACCAGTGTAATTAGCATAACAACACGGAGGCAGTTTACAGAGTGGGGGGCTGGTGAGGGAATCTGAGACAGCAGAGGGGAAGCATCTGATGGAAATGGACATCCAGAGGTGGGCAGCCTTCCACTCCGGCACCTTCCACTCTGACGGCAGCTGGTGCTGTTCTCTGAGATAGAAAGCAGCCCCAGAAGAGAGTCACTGAGCACGGCCACATCTGTCTGCCTGTCAGCCTGGAAGGCCAGTGCGTGGGGGGGGGTCACGTGGTTCTGGACCAAGCATTCCCCTGTGTGTCCTCTGCAGGAAGGAGGCAGCGTTTCATAAGGGCTGGATTCTGTCCTGGGCGGCTGGTTTTTCTCTGGAGCCACTTAGGTTCTGTCTCTGCTCTCTACTTACTGAGTTGGTAACTTGAGGGCTAAAATCAAATATGACTTTAGAAGAATTCTTAGCCTGATACGAATGAACGTAATCCAGACACTACTGATGCAGTCATTAATATCTTTAATGTGGACCCTATTGATATGAAGAACATTTTCCAAGCTTCTAGGGACTCTCTGGAATTAAGCCTAGATATGTTAAGAAAGGTGTATCATAACACCCTCCCCCGCCCCCCCCAAACATGTACCAGCTTCCAGAAGGAGATGCAGCTTCTCCTTTGGTGTTTCGCCTCCCTTTCCTCCTCCTCCTCCTCTTCTCATGCTCTTCTCCACTTTTTAAAGTTGTGGGGGTTTGTTTTGTTTTGTTTTGTTTTGTTAAGAAAGCTCTATGCCTAACATGGGCCTTGAACTTATGACCCCAAGACCAAGAATCGCATGCTTTAGGGGGCATCTGGGTGGCTCAGTCAGTGAAGTGTCCAACTCTTGACTTCAGCTCAGATCAGGACCTCAAGGTCCTGAGATAGAGCCCCGTCCCTGCTGGGCTACGCGAGGGGTATGGAGCCTGCTTAAGATTCTCCCTCTCCCTCTCTCTCTGCTCCTCCCCCTGCCTTCTCTCTCCAAACAAACAAACAAAGCCAATAACCACCCCAAACCCAAAAAAACAAGAAGAGAACTGAAGCAGCCAGATGCCCCTATTTTTAAAAAGATTTTTAATGTCTATTTTTTTCTGGTTAATGAAACCCATATTCAGCAGTATTGTGTTTATGAAATAAAGGAGATCAAAATCAATAAATACTCCAGTGCAGTGACACACCATGGTGTTCAGTAGAAAGGAAAGCTCTGTGGAAACAGTCATTTTCACTTAGAGTGGGTTCAGCTATGGCACTTGTGAATTTGTTTCAAAGCAATTGATAGATTAGGGAACAATGGAAAAGTTACACGCATTCTGCCTTTGCCTATGAACAGTGATCTGCACCCACTTAAACTGAGTTAGGTAGGAACACACAAAACACGTGCACACATGTGCACACGTGCACATGCACACGCACGTACTCACACCTCAGCTACTAGCTACCTCGGTTCACCACGTGCACTCTCTCAAAAGGTGGTGCTTTGCGATGTTTTTGCACATGCGTGCTTTTTGGCATTACAGCAAACAAATATTCATCCAACATCCCAAACATGTCTAAGCCCGCTGGCTCCAAACCCCAAAGAGTCCTAGCGGTGAGGAAAGCATTATTTATATACGAAGATCTTAATGGCAATTGCCGAGTCCTGCAGAAGTGACTCCGTCCCAGTGCCAGGAACGGCTCATTTTGTGGTTTCAAGCAAGCATTGCTACAATTTCCAAAGCACTGAGTGCAGATGAG
Organism: Mustela erminea; assembly: GCF_009829155.1. Classification (NCBI taxonomy): domain Eukaryota; kingdom Metazoa; phylum Chordata; class Mammalia; order Carnivora; family Mustelidae; genus Mustela; species Mustela erminea. Next base: position 77,839,186 of record NC_045628.1, read on the forward strand.
AAAAATTAGAAACGGTGATAGAAAATTGTAAAAGAAGTCTATAATGTTGGATTCGATTTTCCATTTTGATGAAACCATTATTTATCAGAAACACAAGCCGCAAGGGACCTGAATCTCAAGGCAGAAAAACATGTCTCAGGATTTAAGGTTACAGAAGATTGCTTACCTTTGATATTTGGTGCCAAGGGAAACCAAGGGCGATAAACCCACCCATCATCAAGGGTGCTCCCTCTTTCTGATCAATTTCAAATAATGCTCTTTCCACTGTTCAGGATCACAGACACCCTTCCCAGCCTCCTCTACGAGCACACCTCAGGGTCCTTCTCAAGGGAAAGTGCCCTATTCACTGTCATGTTTTCTGTTATTTATGAACCACTTCACATGTTCTAATCGTCCCTGTTTTTATTCGGGTCCCATCTTTCTTGGAACGTGTCACTGACGGCATTTAAAATGGTGCGGAAATCACATTGACTCCCCTGGCCCTGAGCTGTTTAATTTTGCTTAGTCTAGTGATTTTTAGGAACACCTACGTCAAGAGAAAGCACCACGGACTGTATTTGGAAGTGGTTTGTCAGCTGCATTACTTAATTAGACTTAGTAATCTTGCCACATGGCCGTGAGTGACTCATGAGGTGTGGGGCAAGGCGAGGGTGGGGGAGTCAGAGCCAGTGTTAAACTTCTGAGGACCTCACATTTATTTCCTTTTTATTATGTGGTTTCCCAAACATACACAAATGTTCCTTTTCTTTTCTTTCTTTTTTTTTTTTTTTTAATGTTGGAAGCTATCGACCTGGAGCTTCTAATGTAAAAGATCCTGGAGCTGGCAGAGTTGGCAAAAGACACAGGGCAGGCACTGCAAACCCAGCGAACCCACAAAACGAACAGAAGATGATTCAAGAAAACACGTCAGAGAGGTGTGTGATCTGGGCAGACTCTCCAGAAGTGCAGCAGGGTCAGAGGTGTGAGCTCAAAGTGCGGGCTGGTGCTGGCGGGGGTGTACATGTCTGGTGGTGGGGGATTATTCTGGAGAAACAGGGGCGGAGCAGAGGGTGTGGTAGAACAGGTGGGAGGTTATAAGCAAGAGAAACAACACATTTGAAGGGCTGGGTGCGAGAAGGGGGGCCACACACCACATCTGGACAAGACCAGTGACTCCTCTGGGCTCCTGACATCCAGTGTTTGGTTCTGTGAATGATGTCCCCCTTGCTTCAAGGTCTCAGTCAGGCAGAGTGTGGAGCCTTGGGCTCTGCAGCCAGAAGGAATGTGCTAAGGTTTGTGAGGAGTGCCCTGGGAATAGCCACCAAATCCCTAACTGAAGGGAGCAGAGAGTGCGCAGAGCTCGTCTCATGGCAGATCATAGCGGCCTCCTTGCTTCCCTAGACACACAGTTTTAAGAATCCGAGAGAAGCTGCACAAAGCAGGAAGGGCAGAAGGAGAGGGGGAGAGTGGGGCAGGATGTTGACGACCGGCCTCACCACCCAGGCTTATCCCACAGGAGTGACTGGAGGGGCCAGAAAGGGATCCCAGCCAGGAAAGCTCGTCTCAGGTCTCACATTGCTCACTCCGTTGTTCAGCTGTTGGGGTTTGGGTAGAAGCAGAGGGGATAATCCCGACTCAGCTGTTCCGTCAAAGCTTCCTCACATTCCTCTGGGTCCTACCGCTCCCTCTGGCATTGCTTCCTGCTTTGGTCTTGAGGCTAGAGTCCCCTCCCTTGTCTGGAAGTGTGGGGAAAAGGACCACCTCTCCTCCATGGGGGTGAGGGGTGACACCAGTGTCCTGACAACTCTCCGCTAAGAAATCCTTCCTTCCCACTAACCACCCCCATCCATTCTCCTCCCCACATCCCCCTACCTCAACTGCTCTCTCTGATGGCCAGGGTGTCTGGGGCACCTCCGAGCAATGTCTGACGTAGATAGTCCAACATCTCTAGACTATGTGGGCGCTTGTCATCTGTTATTTTCAGCTGGGGAGCCTCTGTTGAAACACCACCACAGTGAAAGATGTCTTTGGTTACAGTCCTCCACACATGGACCTTCTGTGAACTTACTGCTCTCTTCCCTTGCTCCTTTGTGTGTGCCATGCCATGACTACTGTGTTCTTACTCTGAAGACCTTGTTGCATGTCTGATTCTCTAGAAATGTGGCATATCTGCGACCTTGGAAAATATTCTCAGGTTGAAAAGAACAGTAGAGAAATCTTAAATTACATTCAGTTTTATTTTCTGTAGTAATGTTGGCATGGTAATTGTGAAAGTCATGTATATTGTAGGATAAAATAGGCAAATCTATGGATGCAATGAGTCAAGATTTTCAGGGAGAGAGAGAAAAGACATATAAAATTAAGGAAGAAAACCTTCTTTATTGATTTTGAACTGATAATCTTGGTGTAAATTCACAATTAAAAATAAAAAGTATTTCCTAGCTCTGTCCACTGAAAGGCACCAAAACTATGACACACAGCAGCAATAAGCACACTTGGGTCCATACCCTAGTTTCTCAGTATTAGGCTGAAAGCTAGAAAATTGCCGTATGGTATGGTATGGTATGGTATGGTATGGTATGGTATGGTATAGTATAATTAAGTCTAATATTGACCTAACTAAAGGAATCAGAGCTTTTGGAGATATGGCTGATTTCACATCTAGGCAGAAGGATAAGGGGACCTTGATGTATCATGCGCCAAAAAGTAAGGATCTGTCAAAGATTAATGGAGTTGTACCAAAAACACACAGATTTGAAGGGGTTTCCTAATAGCCAAATTTGGGACAGTCTGAGCACTGGAAGAAAAAAAAATTAAGGTTGATTATAATTAAATAGATAAATATTTTGTTAATGGTTGAATAAATAAAAATCAATGGCTCCATAATTTTACAGACAAAGGGAGAAAAAATCATTTCCCACCATGGGTTATGACAGTTACACAAATTTCTTTCTCTACATATCTGTAATTAAAGGGAGAGAATTAAACATGTATCCTGCCTTTTGAGGAGAAAGTGTTTTGCATTTCTCATTGACAAGAAGCCATTCTTTACAGAAGAATGTCAGTTAATATGGGTAGAAGAGCAATTGAATGAGAAAATTACCATTTGGTGAACACCAGTGAAATAATTGGGTTGGGAAATAACTGAATTCTTTAAAACATGGACTCAGGAAAGTACCACTTACCCGTCAAATCCAGCCCACCATCTCTCTGATATTGTATATCCCATGAATTGAGAATGTTTTTTAAAAATTTAGATAGTTGACAAAGGACAGCAATACGTTTTGACACATGAAATTTTTATACAAATTGAAATTTCAGCATCCGTAAGTAAGGTTTTTTTCTTTTTAAGGTTTTATTTATTTATTTGACAGAGAGAGAGACACAGCGAGAGAGGAAACCCAACTGCGGGGAGTGGGAGAGGGAGAAGCAGGCTTCCCGCTGAGCAGGGAGCCTGATGCAGGGCTCAATCCTAGGACCCTGGGATCATGACCTGAGCCGAAGGCAGACGCCTAACGACTGAGCCACCCAGGCACCCCCATAAGTAAGGTTTTACTGGACCACCGCCATGCTCATTCATCACTGTGTTGCCAATGCCTGCGTTTGTAGTCCAATGGCAGATTCACATAATTGAGATAGAGACAATGTGGTCTACAAAGCGTAAATAATTTAGTATCTGGAACTTTAAAGAAATACTTGGCTGACTTGTGCTGTAAACATTTGTAGAAGGGGAACTGAGGAAGAGGGTGTTTGCACAGGGCAGATGTATCATTCTATAAATCATTCATTAATTGCAAAAGGAAAATGCACTTTATAATGGGAAGATCTGGCAGTTGCTCCTTGCCAAGTGATCAGCACTTAGCATCACTGAGAGAGCAACACCCTGACAGTCTGTACCCACCGGCGGTGAGCGACAGCAATCCCTGTGCCACCTCAGGGGCGCTCGTGCCAACCATGTTTAACTTGACATTTTTAAATAGTTTCATTGAGGTAGAGTTGACAGACAATAAACCACACGTATTTATTTATCTTTTTAAAAAAAATCTTTTAAGACTTTGCTTATGTATTTGAGAGACAGAGAGAGCATGAGCAGGGGAAGGGGCAGAGGGAGAGGGAGAAGCAGACTCTCCGCTGAAGAGGGAGCCCCACATGGGGATCGATCCCAGGACCTCAGTTTTAGGACCTGAGCTGAACACAGATGCTTAACTGACCGAGCCACCCAGGCGTCCCTAAACCACACGTATTTAAAGTGCATGATCTGATATGCTTTGGCGCTTGTATACCACTAAGTGAAACCACCACCATCAAGATAATGAACATGTCTATACCAACAGAGGTTCATCGCACCCCTTTTTAATTCTGGGCTCCCACCCCCCTCATCTCTCTCTATCTCATCGATCTGCTTTCTAGCACTGCAGGTTAGTTTACATTTTGTAAAACATTAAATAAATGGTATCCTACAGTGTGTACACTTTTTTATCTGGCTTCTTGAAGTCACTATGATTATTTTGAGACTGAGCCCTGTTGTTTCATGAATCAATATTTTATTCTGTTCCTTCCACCTAAAAATAAGGATATATTATTATATTCATTTTTCCATTCACATGTTGATGGGCATTTGGATAATTTCCCAGTTGGGGCGAGGACAAATAGAGATACTGTGGACGTTCATATATAAGTCTTTGTATGGCCAAGTACTTTTAATTCTCTGGGATAAAGATCTAAGAGTGGAATGGTTGAATCATATGGTAGGTTTATGTTTAGGTTTTTAAGAAACTTCCAAACTGAGTTCCGGTTACTCTGTATCCTTGCCACCCTTGGCATGATCAGTCTTTTTAGTTTCAGTCATTTGTGGTTTTAATTTGTCTTTCCTGTAATGACTAATGATATTGAGTATGTTTCCGCGGGTTTTTGCCATCTGTGTGTCTTTTGCCCATTAGAAAAAAAAAATTAAGTGCTTTTCTTCTTCTTGAATTTTGAAAGGTTTTCAAAAAGAATACATTCTATTTGCAAAAACATGGATGGAGCTCGAGGGCATTATGTTAATTGAAACAATCTAGACAGAAAAACAAATACTTGTTTGACTTCACTGTCATGTGGAATCTAAAACAAACAAACAAACAAACAAAAAAAAGCCCCAGAAACCAAACTCATAGAAAAGAGATCAGATTTGTGGTTACCAGAGTTGGGGAGCTGCAGGGTAGGGTGGGAAACTGGATCTGGATAAGGTGGTCCAAGGTACTAACTTCCAGTTACAGGATAGATAAGTGCCAGGGGTCTGATGTATATCATGACCTTAGCTAACACCACTATGTGGTTTATTTGAAAGTTGCTAAGACAGTAGATCCTTAAAGTTTTCATAACGAGGAAAAAATGTTTTTTTTTCTTTTTTTTTCCAAGCATTTCTATGAGATGATACATGTTAACTAAGTGTATTTTAATTATTTCACAATATGTGTAAATCAAACCATTATGCTATACACCTTGCCCCTATACAGTGATACTGTATACAATAAAATTGTACAATACAATACAATAAAATTGAGATATAAGATTAAGAAATAAATACATGTTCTGGAGACAAGTTTCTTATCAGATATATGACTTTCAAAGGTTTTCTCCCAATCTGTGTCTCGATTTTTAGTCTCTTACTGTTTTTTCAAAAAGCAGAGGTTTTAATTTGAACAAAGTCTAATGTATCCCTTTTTCTTTTATGGACCATTTCTCCAGAGTTGCCTCTGCATCTTTGTAAAAAAAAGTTGTCCATATGTATGTATGTGAATCTGTTTCTTGAATCTATTCTGTTTCATTGATCTGTGTGAGCAGTGCATTCTCTTGTACAGGATTAGGTAAGTCTTGAAATCTGGTAGTGTTAATTCTCCAACTTTGATTTTTTTTTTTTAAGAATTTATTTAATTATTTGACAGAGAGAAAGAGATCACAAGTAGGCAGAGAGGCAGGCAGAGATAGAGGGGGAAGCAGGCTCCCCACTGAGCAGAGAGCCCAATGCGGGGCTTGATCCCAGGACCCTGAGATCATGACCTGAGTTGAAGGCAGAGGCTTAATCCACTGAGCCACCCAGGCAACCGTGATCATTTTTTTAAAAGTCATTTTTTCTGGTCTGGTTTCTTTGGCTATTCTTCACATGTCCATATAAATTTTAGAACCAACTTGTCAATATCTACAAGAAAGTCTGTTGGGATTTTAATTTTGATTGCACTGACTCTATAAATCAATTTGGAAAGAGTTCATATCTCACAAATATTGAGTCTCCCAACTCATGAACATGGTATACCTCTCTCTTTACCTAGGTCTTTAATTCCTTCCAGCCATGTTTTGTAGTCTTTACAGTGCAAGTTGTGGTTGGTAGAGTTCAAAGATGTACCGCAAGGAATGCCTGGGTGGCTCAGTCAGTTAAGTGTCTGCCTTTGGCTCTGGTCATGATCCCAGGGTCATGGGATTGAGCTCCACATCAGGCTCCCTGCTCAGTGGGGAGCCTGCCCTGCTTCTCCCTCTGCCAGCCACTCCTCCTGCTTGTGTTCTGTCTCTCTCTGACAAATAAATAAATAACATCTTAAAACAAGCAAACAAACAAACAAAAACAAAGATATCCACCAAAATTCCCTGGGATAGGCACCCTGTGTAATCTCCTCCCCTTGAGTGTGGGTAGGACCTATGAGTATAACGTGTGGGTAGGACCCATTACATGCTTGTAATGAGGTTAGTAATGGTGGATTCTGAGTTAATAAAAAGGATGTAATCTTACACGGCCCCAACTTTATTAGGGGAGTTCTTAAAAGAGGATGAAACACTGAAAAGACTTTCCTGTTGGCCTCAAGGACAAAAGCTTCCCTGAGGTCTCCAGCTGCAGTGAACTAAATTCTGCCTGTGAGCTGATTGAGTTTTTAAGAGGTCCCCAAGCATCAGAGGAGACCACAGCTTCAGCTGACACTTTGCTCATGGCCTGGGTGACCCAAGCAGAGGATTCAGATATGCTGTGTCCAGACTCTTGACCCACAGAAACTGTGAGTATATTTCTAAGCTGCTGAGGTTATGATAGTCTGCAGCAGAGCAAAACAAATCCATAGGCCTTGAACATCTTCTGTTGGATTTGTCCTTGTTTCAGATTTTCAGAAACAGCTAAAAATGTCAATGAACTTGTTTTCTTAATTTCACTAGTTAGAATATGGAAATACAATGGATTTTTGTATGTTGATCATGGATTCTGCAGGACTGCTAAGTTTATTTCACAGATTTCTTAGGATTTTCCATATGTAGGATAATAGAAAAAACATCCCATAGAGGGTCTACATATAGAATAATGTGAAAATTAAAATGTTATTTTGTCCCTTCCAGTCAGCAAACCTTTAATTTATTTCTCTTGCCTACTTACTGCTCTGGCTAGATCTTTCAGTTCAGTGTTGAACAGAAGTGGTAAAAGAGGACATCTTTGCCTTGTTCTCATCTTAGTGAAAGGCATTCAGCTGCTTACTCTTAGTTTAGGGATTTTTTGTATATGTCTATTATCAGGTTGAGGAAGTTCCCTTGTGTTCCTGGTTGGGTTTCGTTATTTTTTGTTTTGTTTTTGTTTTTGTTTTAATGAGAAATAGATGTTGGATTTTGTCAAAAAATTTTTTGCATCTGTTGGGATGATCATGTGTTTTTTCTCCTCTATTCCACCAATATGGTGAATTACATAAACTGATTTTCTCATGGTGAACCAACTTTGGATTCCTGGGACGTGTCTCAATAGGCTACGATGCATTATCCATTTGCTATATCATTGGACTCTACTTGTTAATATTTTGTTTATAATTCTATGTTCTGGTTTGTGCCTTTCGTTTCTTATAGTTCTTTGCAAGACCAGTGCTCTAACCCCTTAGCTATAGGGCCAGTTCTTTGATTTTAGTAATAGATAATGCTGATCTCATACAATGAGATAGGAAAGGTTCTCTCTTCTTCAGTTTTCTGGGAGATTTTGTATAAATGTGTATTACCTTTTCCTTAAATATTTTACAGAAATTACCAAATTTACCACTAGAATTGGCCACCTTTGGGCTGTGGTTTTCTCTGTGGGAATATTTTAAGTTACCAATTCTGTTTATTTACTTTTCAATAGGTCTTTTAGGGTATTCTATTCGTTCTTGAGTCAGTCTTGGCAATTTTGTCTTCGTAGGATTTTTTTTTCCATTTGATCTCAGTTGCATCATGTCTTGGTGTCATGTTTTGGTTTATAGTAAGAAATCTGTATTTGGTCTTGGGCCTTGCACAGAACTTCTAAAAACCTTGGGGTTTTTCTAAGTAACGAGATTGATAAAGGTGTCTATTGTTGTGAATAAGGTGACTTGTGGAAAGCCCCTAGACAACCTAAAGATGGGAACTGGTTACCAGGGGAACCAGCCCTGTGATTAAAAGATTCGAAATTTTGGGCCCCACCCCCACAGCACCAGGCACCTCACGCAAGGGAAGAGGCACTGGAGATTCAATTCAACAAGTGGCCAATGATTTAATCAATTGTGTTTATGTGCATGAAGCCTCCATAAAACCCAAAGGAATGAATACACGGAGAGTGGCATAGGAGAGCCGAGCTCAGAGAGGGCATGGAAGCTCTCTGCACCTTTCCCTATACTTTACCCTCTGTATCTCTTAGATCTAGCTACTCCCGAATTATATCATTTTTAAATAAACCAGTGATATAGTAAGTAACATGTTTCTCTGAGTTCTGAAAGCCACCCATGCAAATTAATCAAACCTGAGGAGGGGTCGGGGAACGTCTGATTTATAAACAGTCATTCTGATGCACAGGTGACATCCTGGACTTCGAACTGGTACCCGAAGTTGGGCTAAGCAAGTCATAATGGACTGAGTTCTTGACCTGTGGGGTCTGATGCTATCTCCAGGTGGATAGTGTCAGCATGGGTTTGAACTTGTGGGATACACAGCTGGTTGGGAGAAACCAACAAAATTGCTTGGTAGCATGGAGGAAAAATCACACACTAGAGTCAGTATGAAGTTATTCATAATTTTCCCTTATCATTTTTTAATATTTGTAGACTCTGTAGTAATGCTTCTTCTTTCCTTCATGATGTGTACTTGTGTCTTCTTTTCTTTTATCTTGGTTAGTCTGACAAAAGGTTTATCAATCTTTTGACATTTTCAAAGAACCAGCTTTGGTTGCTTTATTTTCTCTGTTGTGTTTCTGTTTTCTATTTCATGGATTTGTTTTTTGATATTTATTATTTCCTTCTATTTACTATGGGCATGATTTGTTTTTCTTAAATAGTTTCTTTAGGCAGAAACTCAGATTATTGGTCTTAGATATGTAATTAAAAAAAAGATTTTATTTATTTATGACATATCGAGAGAGGGAACACAAGTGGGGTTTGGGGAGGGCGGAGCTAGAGAGGGACAAGCAGGCTTCCTGCTGAGCAGGGAGCCTGATATGGGGCTGATTCCAGGACACTGGGATCATGACCTGAGCCAAAGGCAGATGCTTAACGACTGAGCCACCCAGGCACCTCTAGACATGTAATTTTTCTAATATAAGTATTTAAAGTTTTTTTTTCTCTAGGTATCACTTTCTCTACATTTCATAAATTTTGCATTATGTTTTCACTTTCATCCAGTTCAAGATATTTTTATATATTTTTATTTTTTTTAAGATTTAATTTATTTATTTGATAGAGCGAGAGCTCACAAGTAGGCAGAGAGGGAGGTAGAGAGAGAGGAGGAAGCAGACTCCCTGCCTAGCAGAGAGACCTACACAGATCCCAGGACCCTGGGATCACAACCTGAGCCCAAGGCAGAGACTTTAACCCACTGAGCCACCCAGGTGCCCCTCAAGATATTTTTTTAAAGATTTATTTATTTATTTTACAGAGAGAGAGAGAGAGAGAGAGAGAGTACAAATCAGGTAGGGGCAGAGGGAAAGAGAGAATCTTCAGGCAGATTCACAGCTGAGTGTGAAGCCCAATACAAATCCCCAACAGGGCTCTATCCCAGGACCCTGAGATCATGACCTGAGCCGAAATCAAGAGTTGTCTGCTTAACCGATTTAGCCATCCAGGTGCCCCCTATTCAAGATATTTTTAAATCTGTCTTGTGATTTCTGTTTTGACCCAGGGTTACTTAAAAGTGTATTGTTTAACTTCCAAATTGTTGGTGATTTCCCAATTTTCTTTCTGTTTTTGACATCTGATTAATTCTGTGGGGACTAGAAAACGCATGTGCTATTATTTAATTCTTCTTATATTTACTGAGACTTGTTTAAGAGTCTAGCATATGGTCTATTCTGGAGAATCCCTAATATGTATTTTTATGTCTAATTCTGATATTTTGGGGAGGAATGTTCAAGTCTTTATATCTGTATTGAGTTTCTGTCTAGGTCAATCAATTTCTGAGAAAGGAGTATTGAATTCTCTGTCTATAATTGTTGAATTGTCTCTATTTCCTTTCAGTCCTGTCAGTTTTTTCTTTATGTATTTTGAGACTCTCTTGTCAGGTGCAAATACACTTTTCTCTATGATATTTCCATGATGGATTTTTCATCATATTTACAAAAATTTTGGAGATTGAAAAATTTACTTGACAATTACTTTTTCAAATAATTTCCCTATTCTTTCTCTTCCTTTCCTGTTTTTCTTAGACTCCCACTGCATGTATGTTGCTGTACCTTGTTGGACTTTGACCCTCTGTTTATTTTTCTTCAATCCCGATTCTTGCTGTTCTTCGATTTGGATAATTTCCATTGATCAGTCTTCAATGTCACTGATTCTTCTGCCAACTCTAATCCCCACTGAGCCTCTCTAGTGAGTTTTAAATTTCAGTTATTGGATTTTTTAAGTATAAAATTTTTGTTCAAATCTTTATAATAGTTTCCATTTCTCTATTGAGATTTTGTGAAGTCATTGTATTAATCTGTTCAGGCTGCCATAATAGAATACCACAGATTAGGTGGTCTAAACAACGTTTATTTTCTCAGTTTGAAGTCTAGATGTTCCAGATCAAGGACCTGCGAGATTGATGTCCAGTGAGGACTTTCTTCCCAGCTGGCAAACATCTGCTTTCTTTCTGAGCTCTCGCACTGGTGGAGAGAAAGAACGAAGAATGCCTCTTCCTCTTCTTCTGTGGGTACCAGCCCACGCCTGTGATCTCATTTAACCTTCATGACAGGATTCCTCACTATCACTATGTCTAAATACAGTCACATTGGGGGTTGAGCTTCAACATATGCATTTTGGGGAACACAACATTCAGTCCATAACAGTCATTGATATAATATTTTCTGTTGATTATTTGACAGTTTCCTTTACTTCTTTGAACATATTCATACTAGCCTTTTTGAAATTTTTGTTACTGAATCAAACATCTGATTCCACTCAGAGTCAGTTTCTGTTGACTATGTTCCTTCCCTTGAGTACAGACTGCAACTTCCTGTTTTTAGCATGTAATTTTATTAAAAGATTCTATTTATTTATTTGAAAGAGAGAGAGAGACAGAGAGAGAGAGATCAGGCAGAGAGAGAGGCAGAGAGAGAGGGAGAAGCAGGCTCCCTGCTGAGGAGAGAGCCCAAGGTGGGGCTTGAACCCAGGACCTGAGATCATGACCTGAGCCAAAGGCACCACCCAGTCACCCCTGCATGTAATTTTTTTAATGGAAAAACAAAAATTTTAGATAATATGAGGATTGTTGATGTTGTTTTAGTAACTGCTCCCTGTTCATGTGCTTCTGGTGATAAACCTGGCTTACAATGGTGATGTGTGCCTTAGGATGGAGACCTCATGGTACTGTGTTCAGTTCTTGAGGACACCCATTTAGTGTCCCTCACAAGACATTCTTGTCTCAGATGGATCTTCACTACACTCTCCCCTGGCATTCTTAGCAGCTATCTTCCTTGTTGCAGTTACCCAGTCTTTGAGGTGTGGGGCATTCAGGGCCAGGGGTTCAGGAATGCTCAGGGGCTAATCAGTTTTCCTTGGTTGTTATGTGTGTCCACTACTCATCCCCCTGGCTACTATTGTTGCCACAAATTTACTATGGTGTTTCCTCATCACAGGGGCTGTAAGGCAGGCATCAAGCACCCGGGTCCTATGGAGGAGAAAGGAACACATATTAGTCTCTTCTCCGGTGGTGGTACTATGCCTGCCTCTGCCCAGGCTGCTCTGTACAAAATGAATACCCCGTCTCCCTTCCCTAAGAGTAAGTCACCATCTTTACTTCAGTTATTCAACTTTATACATTTTTCTTGCAGATCTTTGGCATCTCCAAGGTTGTGCTTGGTGAAGGGGCTAGCAATGGGCACTGGTTTGCCATCTTTTCAGGACTTCCTACTTCCTTGATTCATGCCTGTCTTCTCTTGTAGACTGATGGCCTCATGAAGGTGGGCCTTGTCCCTCACTGTTGGGGCCTAGAACAGTGCCCGTTACATAGGAGATATTCAATAAAAATGTCCCAAATGAATTGCCTACTTCCTTTTGGAAAGGCTCTGTTGTCTCTTGATTTTCTTACTCCTTCTCGGGGCCCTTTTCAGGCTCCCTCCTCTCACAGGCCCTGAAATATTATATCTAAGTTTCTGTCCTAAACTATATCCTTTCTCTTTCCCTGGGAATCTCATCGATATAAATAATTTAAAGTACATGATGATGACTCCTGATTCTGGAATTTGTGAAAACTAAATTTCTTTCTTGAATCTAAGACTGTAACTAACCATGATGGGCCTGGCTTGTGTCCTACCAATGATCCAGGTTCAATGTGATCAAAACTAAATTAACATATTTCCCTGAAACTGGTATCTATCCTGCCATTCCTGAGTGGAGAGGTCTCCATGGACTCTTCCCTCTCTGACATCACTCTCATGTCATGTCTTTTGTGAGCTCATGAAATCCTGTAGACTCAGCCTCCTTTATGTGTTTTGTACTTATCTCCTTCTCCCCAACCCAGTGACCACTGCTTTGGATCTGACCTTGATCATTTTTCACCTAAGTAACTGCATGGACAATAGTCATCTTGCCTTTAGTTATTGCTTCCTCTAGTTCAACCTCTGCATGGGTCCTAAAGAGAACTGTTACAAATGCCATTAATTAATTGTGCCTTTATGTGATTAAATCCTATATCACTTGGCTCCCTGTGACCTTTTAGAGAACTCCAAATTCTTCAGTATGTATCTAGGATAACTCTGTGATCCATAAAGTAAACTGCATGAGGGTAGGGAGCATGGCTGTCTCATTGCATTCAGTGTCCAGGAAAGCACCTGGCACAGAGTTGCTGCTCGGTAAATATTTGTTGAATGATTGAGTGAATGAATATTCTTGCACACCACTCCAGCTTCATTTCTTTTTTTTTTTTTTTTTAAGATTTTGTTTAATCAAGAGAGAGAGAGAGAGAGAGACAGAGACAGAGAGCACAAGCAGGGGAAAGGAGAAGCAGGCTCCATGTTGAAGGGAAAGACCAATGTGAGACCCAATTCCAGGACCCTGGGATCATGGCCCGAGCTGAAAACAGACACTTAAGTGACTAAGCCACCCACGCGTTCCCTCCAACTTCATTTCATGATGTAACCTCCACTCCACTTTTAACTACACTAAAAATTACTATATAGTCTCATATAGCTCAACACTTCATCTTGAGACAGCTGAGATAGGGATGTCTGGTGCATGGAGTAAGTGATGTCTCTCCCCACCCACCCCACATATCTATGGCCACTGATGTAAATGAGAGCAGAGAAACTCCCTGTGGAAAACACTCAAAATATATCTGAAACTGAGCCACACACAATTCAGGAGTCATGACCAGGTCATGGAGATGTGCTGGTAGAAGAGAGTCACAGTACAAAGAATGGCTCTGAGGCATTTGAGAAAATTCATCAGTGGATCCGTACAAGTCAGAAGGGGAGGTAGTGTTTTTAGGAACAGCCTGGAGGCTGGCATGTAGAGCCAGCCCTTAGGATAAGATGTGAGCTCTGGGAAAGGAAAGACCACATGTGCTAATCTGTAGAACAATTCCCTGAACTTCAGCACTTTCCAGTCAAGCCAACCTGATAGGGAGCCATTCTCATTCTCCATTCTCAGGGTCTGCCAAGATGTTGGGTCACATCAAGTCTGGGATCCATCAACAGAGATCTACAGTGTGGAGCAGTGGAGGCTGCACAGAAGAGCTGGGCTCAAGGAGGATACAGGTAGTGAGCAGCACTCTAGACTGCATATGAGGTAGCAATGGACACTGCTTTGGGATTACCAGAAATGAATGGGAGCATGGAAGGGGCCTAATGGTGGAGGTGGGAGCTGTGAACCATGGTTGTTTGGGTCTTAGTTCTGTTGCTCGCCTACCTATAGCCACTTTTCCTCTTCTTTTTTGCTAAAGAACCCTGGTTTTGTTCAGTTCAGCATTGGTGGAAGTATACATGTAGAAGTTGGGTTCAATAGTGTGGGATCAGTCATGATTGGTTGAAGCATCACAGGACCCTGTTTTTCTTTGGTTCATGGTTCATGAACTGGTAGTGAGTGGGTACATGACTTAGTTCTGGACAATGAAACAAAGAGAGGGACTGCCGGGAGGTGTGATGCTTAATTTTATGTGCCAACTTGCCTAGGTCATGGGGTGCCCACATAGTTAGCCAAATATTATTCTGGGTGTTTCTGAAATGGTGCTTTTGAATGAGATTAACATTTAAATGAGTAGACTAAGTAAAGTGAAGCAGATTGCTCTTTCTAATGTGGGTGAGTCTCATCCCATCAGCTGAGGGCCAGAATAGAAACAAAAGCCTGCCTGACAACCTTCAAGTTGGAACATTGGCTTTTTCTTGCCCGCAGATTTGAACCAAGACATTGGCTCTTCCCGGATTTAAGAGCCCACCGGCCTTTGAACCAAAACTTACACCATTGACTCTCCTTGTTCTCCGGCCTTCGGTCTTGAACGGGAATGACACCATTGGCTCTCTTGGGTCTCCAGCTTCTGACTCCTTCTGCAGATACTGGCACTTCTCAGCCTCTGTGACTGAGCCAATTCCATATAATCTTTCTCTCTCTATAGATAGGTAGATAGGTAAAAACATGTATCTATATATCTGTTTACATACATATCATATATATTTTGGGAGGAAAATTATAATATAATATAATTTAATATAATAATATATGTAATATAATATTATTCTGCGAGAGATTTTCCTCTCTGGTGAAAAGAAAGAGGTGAGGAGAAATGCCCTTTGTTGTCTTTGATTCTGTTGTGGGAGGATGGGAGGTGCAGAGCTTGTAATGGCCATCTTTTGATTATAAGAATATAAGATGAGGGGCGAGGTGCTAAGGATGGCGGGAAAGAGAGACAGAAAAGCCTGAGGCCATGGTGACATTGTTGCGCCACCAAACCCATCATGGAACCACCTGATCCAGGTATTTTGCTGGATATTTTAAGGCTTCCCCTTGACGTTCAATTCTTGCTGCCCAAAGTGTGGTCCACAGCTCATAATGATTATATTATCAATTACGTTTCTGCATTTCTTTCTTTTTTTTTTTAAGATTTTATTTATTTATTTGACAGACAGAGATCACAAGTAGGCAGAGAGGCAGGCAGAGGGAGAAAGAGAAGCAGGCTTCTTGCTGAGCAGAGAGCCCAATGCGGGGCTCGATCCCAGGACCCTGGGATCATGACCTGAGCCAAAGGCAGAGGCTTTAACCCACTGAGCCACCCAGGCACCCCACGTTCTGCATTTCTAATGAACTTGGCCCCACCCCAGATCCTCTCACTCAGTATCTTCATTTTAACAAGATCCCTGGTGATTTGTGTGTGCACTGAAATCTGGAAAACCCTGGCTTGAGTGATTTTAGCTGGGTGTTATTTTTCTCACATCTGAGCACTAATATAATTGATATGACCTCATCTGGATCTACGGACTGCAGTCTGTGACTGGATTATGTGGTGTTCTGGCTGGGTGGTGCCCTTTCTCTCTTGCTTGTTCCTTTGGATAGTCTGGTCTCTCCCTTCCTTCCACTTACTCATGTACTAACATACCTCCTTCAAGACTCAGCAAGACCTCACCTCCACCAGGAAGCCCACCTGACTCCCACCAGGTTGAATCGAAAGCGCTTCTGATTGAGGGTATGGTGTCATCCTTTCTTTGCATCGGTCCTTCTTTGACTCTCCTAGAACCCCAGTACTTTGAGACAATCTTTATTTACTCTTCGTACCCTCCACACCTATCTGCTGTCGGGCACATACTAACAGCTGACTAAGTGTTTCTGGAAGACGGAATGAAGTGTGCTTGGCCGACCTGCTGCTTGTTGCCATGTCCTGCCCCACAGGGCTCCAGGCATCCGAGGTGCCGAGGGTGGGCAGCCCAGGCAGGATTAGAGAATGAGGGGGCCTGCTGGCCCAGCAGCTGTCTCTCCCTCCCCTCCCGCCCCCTCACCCTCCTGGAGCACACACATCAGAAACAGCTGCTCTCTTTCCCAGGAACAAATGTCACGAGGCACCCTAGTGACAGCTGAGCCAAAGGAAGACCCCACAGATAGGAGCTTCTGGAGCTGGACGGGCTTCTCCTCCTGCCTGCTCCCTGGATTGGAGCCTGTGAGTGCTGCCAAGCCTGTCATTCTAGAAGCAGAGTGGAGTGGTAATAAAAGTTAATGAGGCTGGGGCCATGACAGCATTCTGCCCGTTACACCGTGAGAGCCTAAGTGCGTTTAATGACACTTTCTTATTAAGAAATTATTAAAAATGGGATCTTTCCCCCTGGCAAGATGCAGTGCACCCGTTTTTATGGGCTGAGGTTTTTAATCAAAGCAACCTGGCTTTACTGTGGGGTAAGCCTGGGGCCTTGGCCAGGAGCAGGCTCCCAGAGTGGGGGGATGCGGAGCCCAAGTTTGGACCAGAGCCAAGGATCCCTCCTGGCCAGGCGTCGGTGAGCAGCCTGTATGGCTCATTTCCCAGCAGGCTGTGGCACCCCTGACTTTGCCTCATTAGCTGGCATGCCTCGGCCATCTGTGGCAGGCACACATGGCAGGGTGTGCTTGGGAAATCAGCTCCTGAGCTGAGCCACACACACACCCCCCAGCTGGTGCCTGCCTAGCCCGATGTGCAGATGTGCTAATGGCCTGGCCTGACTTCAAGCAGGGGAAAGTACAGAGGATTCCGGGTGAAGAAGCATGAGTGTCTTTCCCCAGAGGGGCCCATGTGGAACATTCCTTTGGGAGGCCGTGGACATGGCAAAGCCATGAGTAATTCATTGACTTTCTAAATGTTTTTGGAGTGAGGTGCTGTGAGCAGGAACCAGGATCTGTGGTGTGTCATCAGGATTCGAATCTGGAGGTCATGTTCTTTCCCTGAAAGACCCATCCAGTGGGAAGGGGTGGGAGGAGATGGACAGACAGACTGACAGATCTTATCTGGTGGACTAAGTGCTGAGATACAGGTGACCCGAGGGTTTGAGGGGAACAAGGAGCCCAGGCCAAGGGGTCTGAGAATGTCCTGAGGAAGGAACACTGAGCTGTTTCTCAAAAAGACAAGGCTGGAGAGGAGGAAACTGATGTCCATGCAGAGCCCGTTATGCAGCTGGCAGCTGGTCTCATCACCCACATCTTGTCCTGTGACCCTCCACAGATGGGGAACCAAAGCTCAGGGGGTGCTCCCTGGCCTACCTGAGGCCACAAGGGAAACTCTGGAGCCTTATGCCATGACATGCTATCCACCAGTTATGCCAGGGATGAAAGGAAGGGCATTCTAGTCTGTTTTAACCACATTTTCTAGTTTCTGTAGTTGATGTTTTGACATCTAGAGCCTTGCTGACCAGAGAGACCAAACCCCCCGGGGTGAGCTGATTCCTAGGGGAGGCAAAAGATGGGCCTGGGAGTTTGCTTTAAATGCAAACCAGTCAATCAAGAGCCCACAACCCACCCCCTCTTATTGGCTCCCTCACTCGGGGCCTCTATCCACCATGCTTGAATTTATTTAAATTAAATTAAATTAATTAAATTTAAAACACAGGCAAAAGGAGTTGCTGGTGAAAGGGGACTAACAAAAGCAAGTCATACACATTCCATGAGCTATTTGTGGGGCTGGAGCCCAAGGGTGTGGGGGGCCTAGGAAGGTGGGCAGACACTGGTGGCCACGCTGACTCAAGAAGAGTCTTGAACCCAGAGGCGTGGAAGTGCCGTTGAGGTTGAGAGACAGACCGTGCTTTGTCATAATCCCTTCCTCAGCAGCTAGGAGAATGGTCGGGAGAGAGAGAGAGACAGAGAGGTGAGGACCCTGTGTAGTAATCCCAGTATAAAAAGAAGGGAGATTTAACTGGGACCATGTTGGTGGGAATGAGGTGGAGGGGACAGACCTGAGAACCATGGAGGAGAACACAAGGACGAAAGCTTGGTGACTAGTTTGGTGGGATAAAAGGGAGGGCATGAGTTTTGGCAAAGAGATGAATCAGTGGTGGCTCCTTACCAAGACTGGAACCGCTGAGTCGACCGCCGTGGACATCCATCTGGTGGGAGCCATAGACCACTGGGCCTCTGGATTCAGAGCTCAGGGAAGCAGATTAAACCAGAAGATTTGAGTTACATGGGAGGCTTGTCCTTTTACATAACAATGTTAAACTCCTTTATCTTTTGTCATTGGTTATTATTAAGCATTTCTCACAAAAACTGAACAGAAAATCTAATTGAAGGAGCTTCACGTATCTTCACACAAGGATCCCCAGAACTGTAATAACCACAGGACAAAGAACAAATGTTCCTTATATAGTCTAGTTAGGGAACCACTACATTCTACATAGGGAGCTCAAAGGTGCTCTTTGTCCGCCATCCCTTCAAAGACTGCCACCACCTCGTCGAAGGAGCTGGGAAAGCAGACGCTTGGGAGGCAGAGAATTCGGATTTGCAATCTGAGGTTGATTGGGCAGGCATCCAATATTCTGGAATCACAAACACTCAAAGGTCAGGCAGGCCAAAATGATAAAGAAGAGAAACATCTGTGTGCTGGTTGGGGATGAAGGACCCGTGGTAGACACTCGCCGCTGGGTTCCTGTTCTGCACCAACTGCCAAAGTGCTGTAGGAGTCATCCAGCCCTGGCACAGGGATCAGGTGTGATATGGGATCCTGGGAACCTACCTCTAGGCCCCGGGACCTGGTGGGGAGCTTCCCAATAGACCTGATAAATTAAAAAACGTGTGTGTGCACAGGTGTTGTGGGGGTAAGCGGGTGCTCATGGAATGTTTTCGTACTAGCAAAAGGGTCCACAGCGGAGAGCCTCTGGTACTTGGTGCTTGAGAGATCCCAAAGCAGATGATGCGATCCTTATTCCCGAGGACCTTCCAGGCACTCGGAGGCGCCCAGCCCTACGTGAAGGACCTTCAGACATCTCCATGGTATAATAAACACGAGTGTGCGGGATCTGTTCTGTAGCTGGAAAGGCCAAAGAAATCAAAAGTGGGAGCATATCCCCACGGATGGCCCAGGGGACGTGATGGAAAATGATGGACTTCAAAGCAGAGCGTGGCATCTTTATTACCCTCACGTCCTTCTCGGAGGGGAACCGGGCCCTTTGCAACAAGGTCTCTGGCCTCAGATGAGTTCAGGCCCCTGAGAGCCTGAGCTGTGAAAGTGTTATTTATAAGCTCCTGCACCTGTAGGGCACAGTAGAGTACCACGCAGACCCACAGAGGACATCGTCCACACCTGGGCCTCGGCCAGTTGGAGTGGATTTTGCTTGGTGCTTTCTGAGAGTTGTAGGGAGGCACACTAACGCTTTTCGGTCTCCTGAAGAATCACGGAGTTCGTTTGGTACCTGGAAAAGAGAAGAGACAAAAGTAACCATAAACAAAATGAGAAGGCGGACACACTAGGGAACAACACTGGCTGGACAATGACAGACGAAGGCTGAGCATCCCTACTCTGTAAAGCTCACGCAAATGCTCAGAAAAGTAACAAGACTGCAACAGGGCCGTGGGCACAGGCATAGGTGGGGATGTCTTTTCCCTGCTAGGGAAGCCCACTCTGGAAGTAGAGACAGAGAAACGCCAGGAAGCCTCACTCGCTGCTTGCCTAGCAGATTCATATTGGTGTGTGTCCAGTTCTGACCGATGAGACATCATGACGTGGACTCAGGCTTTGGGAAAAGTACAGGAGAAAGAGGGGCCAGCGGGACGCCCTTCCTCTTTCCATCTTGCTGGGGAAGCGGGCTAAGTCAAGGGTTCATCCTCTGGCTGCTTGGAGGGCCACAGCTGGCCGTGACTGTGAGGGTATCCCAAAGAAAATCACAGAACGTTTGACCACAGCCTTTAAGCCACTGATGCTCCGAACTAAGTTTCCAACAAATGTGAGGTTTTTCAATAACCTATGTTGCTGAAGCTGTTTTTAGGTTAAGTATTCTGTTGCTTGAGATGGAGTCATCCTAACTAACAAAAGATGAAATAGGTAATTTTTGGAGGAAGAAATGACAGTCAGCTCATAAAGATATGCATAGTGTTTTGCCTCACTAACAGTTAAAGGAAATGCAAACCAGAATGACGCTATTATTTGATTATCAGATTTGCAAACATAACGATGTATGTGTGCCAGGATGGCTCCCTTATCCACACGTGATGAGAGAGCTCATTGGCATGATGTGTTTGTGAAGGGGTTTTATGATATATATGACGATGTAAAAGTTCTTCCTCTTTGAGTCACTATTCTACTGCTGAAAATCATCAGAGATTCGAACAAAGATGCGTTGACTATTTATTTGACATCTTCATGTACAATGTTTTATGGGCTATTTTAGTTTTCTAATGGTACTATTGCAAATGATCACAAACGTAGTGGCTTAAAACAATACAAATGTATTATAGTTCTGAGGTCAGAAGTCTAAAGTCAGGATGTTGGCAGAGGCACCTTCCTTCTGGGAGCTCCACGGGAGGATCTGTTTCCTTGCCTTTCCAGCTTCTAGAGGCTGCCTGTGTTCCTTGGCTCCTGCCACTTCCTCCCGTCACTTCGATCCCCACTTCTATGGCCACAGCTCCTTTATCTCCAGGTTTCCTGCCTCCCTCTTAGATGAACTCTTGGGTTAGGGATGCCTTGGTGGCTACCTGGCTTAAGTGTCTGCCTTTGGCACAGGTCATGATCCCCATGGCCTGGGGTCCAGTCCTGCATCGGGCTTTTTGCTCAGTGGGGAAGCCTGCTTTTCCCTCTGCCTGCGACTCCCCCCTGATTGTGCTCTCTCTCTCTACCTGACAAATGAAATCTTAAATAAATAGATAAATAAATAATAAATAAAATGAACCCTGGGCTACGATGGGCTCACCTCGATGACAACCTCATCTCTAGACCATTAACTTAGTCACACCTGCAAAGTCTCTTTGCTGTATAAGGTCACAGTACAGACTCTGGGGATTAGGGTGTGGACACCATTGGGAAGGCATTGTTCCGTCTGCCACACAGGCATTTCCAACTTAAAATATAAGAAACGTCAGTTCTGTGTTCTTTGTTGCCCCAAACACTGCCTCTTTTTTTGCCTCAAATTTCTGTGCCATGATCTACACAGTGGTCCAGCCCAGCAAACTGAGTGTCAATCCTGGCTTTTCCCTCTCTTATCCCCCATGTCCTGTTGTCATCTGTGAGCGTCACTTGTGTATCCAGCACTGTTCTAGGCACAGAGTCTCAGAGATGAGGGGACACATGGGGTCTCTGCTCAGGGGTGAACACACAAGGAGATATCACTGAGCTATCAATGCTTTAAAAAATAAAACCGAGGCAGTGTGATGTGTAGATTGGCTGGGGAATAGGTGGTCACAGGAGGTCTCTCTGAAGGTGAAGGATTTAGTCTGGGATTTGATAAAGAGTCAATCACACAAAAGTCTCAAGGTGGGACAGCCCAGGTGGGGAAAGAGCTTGAGCCAAGGCTTGTGGTAGGGACAGGCTTGTGTTGCTCAGGGACCTGAAAGAGCAGAGAGATCAAGGGCAAAGGAGAGATGAGGCCAGAGCAGAAGGTAGAACCTAGTTGACCAGAGCAAGGATTGTGGGCGTTGTTGTCAGGAAGCAAGCCTCTTGCTTCTATCCTACCTCTGCCCTCGTAACCTGACCCACAGCTACCTCTCACTTGACTACCATCATTGCCTTCCTCTTGGCCTCCCTCCTTGACCTTTGCCTCCACCGATCATTTTCTACATGATAGCCAAAGTGATACAGTACTTTGGCAAATTTAATGTCTGTCCCAACATTCTCCCACTGTCTATCTATCTGTCCTACAGCGGCTTGATAACTGAAGACCCTATTTCCCAGTCTCCATGCATCTTGGCTTCCAGAAGCACTTTAAATCAGCTCAGCTTAAATCAGATGTACTGGTGGACCATGTGAGTTAGCTCAAAGAGAGGCAGGGTGAGAGACACACCCCATAGATGTGGGTCTCCCAGGTGTGGCTTTCACAGGTGCGTCTTGTACATGTGGGTCTAGTAGGTGTGGCTGACACAGGTGCAGAGATCCTCTGCAGCTACAGTCGAAGCTGTGGCTTTTGGACGTGGGATTGCTGCCTCCATGGTGTGTTCTGGAACCAGCAGGTGCTGCCTCACTTGCCAGATTCCACAGCTTCCTGACTGCAGCAGACGTAATGGCTTCCCTGGCAGGTGAGCTCTGTGGTGATGTTCCAGAAACCTCTCCTCGAGGCCCAGTCCACAGCCTGTCCTTTCAGCCCTTCCAATAATCTGCAGGCAACTAACTCCCTGGGTTAGATTTCTTTCTATGTAAAAGAGTGAGAGTGCTTTCTGTGATCTTCTGTGGATCTTGGAATACAAAAGGACCACCCTGATCATATCACTTCCCTGCTTCTCGACCAGAGAATAAACCCCAACATCCAATGCCTATGAGAGCCCTCATCTTAATTTCAGCACATTCTCCTTTCCTCTGTATCTGTCAGGTCCCGGCTTAACGTTACTTCCTCAGAGAGGCCTCTTGCGTCTAGGGCTGCTATAACCAAGTGGCACAGATGGGGGCGGGGTGGGCAGCTTGAATAGCAGTAATGTATTGTCTCAAGTGCCAGAGGCCAGAAGTCTGCAGCCAAGGCACCAGGAGGACTGGTTCCATCTGAAGGCTGTGAGGGAGAATCTGTTAGGGTTCTCTCCCCTTGGTTGGTAAGTGCCTGTC
This sequence comes from Mustela erminea, assembly GCF_009829155.1. NCBI lineage: Eukaryota > Metazoa > Chordata > Mammalia > Carnivora > Mustelidae > Mustela > Mustela erminea. The sequence continues at coordinate 77,862,262 of NC_045628.1, forward strand.
TTCATGTTCATGCGGTGCTCTCCCTGTGCGTGTCTCTGTGTCCAAATTTTCCCTTTTAGTAAGCACACTAGTCATATTGGATGGGGCCCCCACCCAAACGCCCTCATCTTAATTATATCTGCAATGATCTTCTTTCTAAATTCTAATTTCATTCTGGGGTCCTGGGAGTTAGGGCTTCAACATATGTATTTGGGTGGGGGAGCACAACTGAGATCACGGCAATCAGGTTTCCAATTATAAGCTGTCATCAAACTCCACTTTTTCATCCAAGTGGTCAGCACAGTGTACAGCAATGTAGGCATTTGGCTGGCTGATGTCTTGCAACCAGACCATAAACTCCATTGGCTGGGAAGACCGTGTCTGCTTTGTTGGTTGCTGCATTCCAGCACTTTGCACAGTGACTGGTGCATAACAAGTGAGCAAAAATGATTCATCAAATAAAGAAATTAGTAAATTGATAAATAATGATTATCTCTAATAGCTAATGAAAGACCTAAAAGGCTAACGATAGGCAAATGGCCAAATCAACCATGACACAGCTGTTTATTACATAGCTATTGTAGCTATTTATTACATGGTTGTTAAAGTCTGTTTCTGAAGAATTCCCACCCCCCCTTTCTGGTAACCATCAGTTTGTTCTCTGTATTTAAGAGTCTGTTTTTTGGTCTCTCTTTTTTTAAAAAATTCGTTTGTTTTGTTTCTAAAGTTCTACATATGAGTGAAATGATGTGGTATTTGTTTTTCTCTGACCGGCTTATTTTGCCTAGCAGAATACTTTCCAGCTCCACCTATCTTGCAAATGATGAGATTTCATTCCTTTTTATGGCTGAGTAACATTCTATTGTTAATATGTGCCACATTGTCTTTATCGATTCATCTGTGAATCGACACTCAGGCTGCTTCCATATCTTGATTATTGTAAGTAAAGCTACGGTAAACGTTGGGTTGCATGGATCTTTTCAAAGTCATATTCTTTGGGTAAATATGCAGTAGTAGAATTACTGGATTGTATGGCATTTCTATGTTTAATTTTTTGAGGAACCTCCATACTGTTTTCCACAGTGGCTGTACCAGTTTGCATTCCCACCAACAGAGCACGAGGGTTTCTTTTTCTCTGTATCTTCACCAACACCTGTTGTTGCTGAAGAATTTTTAACAATGTAGGGAAATGCTTATTATTTGTCATTGAGTGACAGAAGAGAATGTAACTATTTGTGCAATATTATTTGAAAAAAGAAGAGGAAAATGAGGTAGAGTCCAGCATTGACCTTTGCAGTAATTGGAAACCTTGATACGAACTAGAATCAAGTTTGTAAGTTTCCATATAGACTTTATTCAACAATTCTGATTATTTGCTCAGTGCCTTCCTGTCAGAGCAAAAAAATGATTCAGATCCTATTAACTATCCTATATTCTTTGGGGCATAAAATATGGCGCTATGAGGAAATAATAGGGCCTTGATGGTATTTCTCTTGGCTAAAATAATCTTACTTTTAGTCTCTCATTCTGTCATTAATAAAATAATGTCTGATCATATGTAAAAATGATGGGTTTGAACTCCTTAGGTTGCATATTTGTTCCTTAAAATTAAAACTTTTTTTTCTGATTTCAGAACTAATATGTGCTTATTATCAAAGAATTAAATGTCAAAGTAAAATAGAAATTGAGGTATTCTAAAATTCTGCCTCAAAACAATAATCATTGTATCATAATCCTGGTAATATTCTTCCAGAATGTACTCTAAATATATATATATGCTACGTTAACAGTACACAAGCACTGTGCAGAAAGGAACCCACACTATGTGATGATCTGCAAATTGCCTTTTCATTTTGAAACATTTCTTGGCCATTGTTTTACATCAGTTTCCATGTGCCTCTCTGGTTCCTTTTATCTGGAGAGTCTCAGACTTTGACTTGGTCACTTAGGGTCTGAGAAAATGAACAGGAAGTGACTGGTTGTCTTTCCAAGGGCTGAATGGCCAGGGTCCAGGTGCCCAGATTGGTTCATACTCTTTTGCTTATTGCTTTTCCCGGCATGGAGGCCATGTTCACCAACCACATGTGCTGGTGTGATCGGAGGAATCGTGTGTGGAGTCCTTTTTGGGTGGAAGCTATTCCGTAAAGTAGAAGAACAGAGCCAGGGCTATCCTGTGCCTGCTGCAGTTAAAATCCTACCACTCTGCAGAATTTTCTGGAGCTTCCCAAGATTGGAGGAGTTATTTCACCATTGTTCAGAACTGTGACCCAGTCTGTGAAACTGTGTAGTGGGGCTAAGAATACAGTCAATATCTTTTAAGTGGTGTGGTAATGCTACGGGATGTGGGTTTTTTTTGTGTGTGTGTGTGTGTGTGCGCGCGCGCGCGTATGATCTCAGCATCTGAGATCGAGCCCTGTGTTGGTCTCCTCATTTGGCATGGGGGTGGGAGTCTTGCTTGAGATTCTCTCTTCCTCTCTCTCTGTCCCTCACTCCTTTCTCTTTCTTTCTAAAATAAATAAATCTTTTTAAAAATAGAGGTTATTATAGTCTGTAAATAGAATTTTTTCTCACAAATCTGGAGTAACATGAAGCTCCAAGACTGATTTTCTGCTCTGTTTTCCTGTCTCCTCTCTGAGTAAGGGCTTGTGCTGAGAAGACCCAGTGTCACCTTCCCAGGGAATGATGAATCCTATGACACTCAAGGTAAACAAGGATGTTAGCTTCCAGCTGTGGGAAGACAAATCTCTGTGGAAAGGAAAACTGCAATCTGAAGGTGTTGTGGGTGTTATTATTTTTTTAATGATTTCATTGCCTTGCATTAAAATTTTATATAAGACAATCTATCAATTATCTCATATTAGGACAGTTTTCCACCAATTTAACAGAGCAATTCTGTTCACCTTTTTTCAGGGTATAGTACAAAGTTTAACAGCCAGCAATTAGGACAAAGAGGCTCTGGGGAGCCTTATTTCTGTCCACGATGCATACATCACCCATGTTTATTGGCTTCATCCCCGAAACTAAGCTAGGCACCAGACATCTCCTTTTATGTCAGAATCAGGAGATGCATTTCCTGGAGCAGCGATCGCACATTATTTCATGCGATGGAGACTTACGTGAAGCAAGTGACGAGGGTACACAAAAAAGGACCTTGAGCCTGACCCTTGATTTTGAACCCTCACTGACACATTATGATGCTATTTTCCTTGTCTAGCATCTGGGCAGCAGACCGCTGGAACCTGTCTGCTGGCCCATGTCCTGGGATCGCTCCGCAGTCCAGCTTACGGCGAGCTCTGGGGCAGGGAGGGGAGCACTGTCCCAGTCAACCTGCACCTGGAGCAAGGTTCTGAACACAACAGGAGAGTGCTTGGCAAACGTTGCTCTGTCACTTAGACTTAACTCACTTGGAATTTCTTTCTGTTTCTAGTGTGCTTTCTGAAAGGAGTTCAAGAAACAGAAGCAATTTGAGATTGGGGTTAAACCTGGCTCTGTCTTCACTGCAGGTATTATTCTGTATGTATTTTTTTAAAAAGATTTACTTATTTATTTTGGGAGGGGGAGGGGCGGAGACAGGGGGAGAGAGAGAATCTCAAGTGGGAGACACCTTGCTAAGCACGGAGCCCCATGCAGGGCTCGATCTCATGACCCTAAGATCACAACCTTGGGATCATGACCCGAACCGAAGTCAAGAGTTGGGTGCTTAACCTACTGAGTCACCCAGGTGCCCCTCAAACAGCTCTTTTTCTACAAGAATAATTTGGAAAGTGGGGGGAGAGTCTCCTGGCTTTGGTATTAGGCAGAAATGATGACTCTGATTGTTACCTTCTGTTCAGGGAGCGGGGTGGAGTCAAAGATGAAGGAATGGCAGTCAGTGTGCAAATGTTGGGACTGTGGCAGTGGATGAGAGCACATTGCATAGTTCAATGGAAAGTGTAGGAGCCAGAGTTGAATACCAGCTCCTGGTGCCACCTTTTCTGTTTTTTTCTTTTTTAAAGATTTTATTTATTTACTAGAGAGAGTCAGAGAGAGTGACAGAGAGCATGAGCAGGAGGAGAAGAAGGAGCAGGCTCCCCACTGAGCAGGGAGCTCGATGCGGGGCTCAATCCCAGGACCCCAAGATCATGACCTGAGCCGAAGGCAAACATTTAACCAACTGGGCCAGCCAGGTACCCCTTTTCTTTTCTTTTTCCTTTTTAAAGATTTTATTTTCATGGTGCCATCTTGATCACTGACAACCACAAACCTTCTTATGTGGCAGAGCTGTGGTTTGAACACAGACTTGGCTATGCCAGCCTAAACTTGTTTATGCTGAGACAGGGCCAATAAAAGCTGAGAAATTGGCTTAGTCTTCCTGAAGATGCAGGCTACACATGCAAGTATATCATAGTTGTTACTTTTGAAGAGGCAATAACTCATTAAAGGAACTTTTTTTTATCATTTTATCTATCATTTTCATTTCTTTTATCTCATTTATATATTTATATGTTTCTATATAAATACATATTTATATATAATAAAAATTATATATTTATCCATCATTATTATCATGGTAATATAATATAATAATATAATGATATCCATTATTATCACTGATCAATATTATTAATGGAAAATTTTAATCTATAACTTAACTATATTCCATGCAAAGTGCTTTCTGTGCCTTATCTCATCTAATACACACATGTACACAAACAGGATCTGATAAAGCAGATGCAAGCATCATCCCCATTTTACAGGTGACAAAATTAAGGCTTTAAATACTGTATAGCCCAAACAGTCTTGAAAAAGAACAAAGTTGGAGGACTCCCATTCCCTGATTTTAGAACTTAACTACAAAGCTGCAGTAATTGAAACAATGTGGTTCTGGCCCAAAGACAGATATGTCGACCAACAGATTAGAATAGAGAGCCTAGAAATAAACTCTTGTGTTTTTGGTCACATGAACTGTTGACAAGGGAGCCAAGAGACATGCAATGAGAGGAAAGACCATCTTATCGACACATGCTGCTGGGGAAACTGGACATAAGCTTGCAAATAATAACCCTTACCTAACGCCATATACAAAAATTAGCTCCAGTTGGAGCAAGGATCTCCACATAAGAGCTACAATGATAAGACTCTTAGAAGAAAACAGGACAACAGCTTCATGAGGTTGGAGTTGGCAATGACTTCTTGGATGCAACACCAGAGGCACAGGTAATTAAAGAATTGTACAAACTGGACTTCATGAAAATTAAAAAATTGTGTGCATTGAAAGACACGGTCAATGGAGGAATGAGGCAACCCATAAAATGGGAGATGATATTTGCAAATCATAGCTGATAAGGGATTAATATCCAGAATATATATATATATATATATATATATATTTATGTTTAAAACACGACAGGAAAACTCAAACAGCCCAGTGGACAAAGCACTTGAGTAGATGTTTCTCCAAGGAATACACACAAATGGCTGTTCTTCACATGAAAAGATGGCACTAATTAGTAGGGAAACACAGACAAAACCACAATGAGATGATGCTTCACACCTGTTATAGGACGGCAATTATCAAAAAACAAACAAACAGAAGATAACAAGGGCAGAAGAGGATGTGGGGAGATTGGAGCCCTGTGCCCCATTGGTGGGCACGTGTTCCAGTCATTGTGCAAAACTAGTCGGTAGTTGCTTCAAAAACTAAATATAGGATTATCATAAGGTCCAGCAATTTCACTTCTAGATATATATCTAAAAGATCGGGTGAAATCTCCAAAGATCCTTGTTCACTCGTGCTCAGAGCAGGATTACTCATAATAGTTAAAAGGCAGAAGCAACCAAATGTCGAGGAACGGGTATACAGAATGTGGCGTACCCATATAAGGGAATATTAATCAGTCCCCAAAGAGAAGGGAATTTCAACATATGCTACAGCATGGATAAACCTTGAAGACATTATGCTGAGTAAAGTAAACGGTGAACCAGTCACCAAAGGGCAAATATGGTATGGCTCCCCATATGGGAAATGCTGAGAGTAGTCAAATTCACAGAGACAGAAAGTAGGACAGTAGTTGCCAGGGGCTGGGAAGAAGGGAGAAGAGGGAGTTAGTGTTAATGGTGTGATGGTTAATTTTATGGCCACGGGGCTGCCCAGATATCTGGTTAAGCATTATTTCTGGATGTGCCTTCGAGGCTGTGGAGAGCCCGGACTAATATAAATGGATACAGGGTTTCTGTTTTGCAAGGCAAGAAGGGTTCTGGAGATGGATGGTGGGGAAGTCTGGATTGTGTATAATGCCACTGAACTGTGCCTTGAAAAACAATTAAAATGCTAAATTTTATGTTATGTATTTTCCCATAATTTAAAAAAATGGGGGAACAAAAGAATAGCGCAATTTCCTCTCAGCCACACAACTAGCAGATGATGGAGTTTGGATTTAAAGTCGGAATTTTGGAACACTGAAAAAAATAAAATTAAGATGTTTAAAAGAAAAATAAAGCCATGGCTTAAATAGTTATGTAAAAAAAAATAATAATAAATTTAAAAAAAAATAAAGTCGGGTCTTTGGGATTGCAAAGTTCTGATTCAACACCAGGCAGTGGGTCTGTCTGTGGGACTGAGGCTTGATCATATGTTGCTTTATAGAATATTTTGCAGTTGAGGTGGCTGGCTTTGTGGCGTGCTACTCTGAGAACCCTGGGAAACAACCACCCACAAGGCAGAGAGAGCGGGGGCTGGGGTTGGGCCTTGGGGAAGTCTGCACAACCCCAGACGGGAATCCATAGGGATAGTAAACAGGTGGGGCATGGACCCTGGTCACCATTCCCTCTGTGTTCCCCTCACGTATCTGGAGCTTCCCGAGCACAAGGCTTTATCTGCTATGGCCCGTGGGAGGTGGGGAGGATGGAGGCCATTCCTGACCCCAGGCTCCTCCTCTCTGCAGCTCAGCCACCGTGCCTTCTGCCCCTGCTGCAGAGCATATAAGAAAGAAATTGGGATCTGGTGGGGGAAATGACCCAAATGAGATAGAAATCCCTCACGGCACCTGGAAAATTCTACTGTCTAAGTGGGAATATGAAAGATGGTGACAGAACAGATACCAAGTTCACAAATGTGGGAAAATGTCTTCCTTTCTCTGTCACCCTCAGTTTTCAGGGACAGACACTGGGACAAGGTGCCAGTAGCTTTTTAGCAACTGCTGCTGATGTTTTATGAATCTACTGTGTGTCAGGTAGCCTGTTGTTTGCCCTCTTCCTCCACCTTCAGGAATAGTGGTTGGAAATTACTAGTTGGTTCCTCTCTCCCTTGGATCCCATGACATACCACAGAACTCCCTCAGTAAATTACTTTTTTTTTTTGCTCAAATCAGTTTAAATAGATTTATGTTACTTTCAAGGGTCTGTGACTAAAGTGGTTCATACTCATTTTATAGATGATGAACCTGAAGCCAGAGGAGTTTAAGGATACTCCCAAAGCCAGCAAATGGCAGTGACAGCCCGTGACCCCGGGTCTGTTTGGCACGAAGGTCAGCCTTTTCTGTGTGCTGCCTCCCCAGGGGTTGTCATCATAGGATGTGGTCCAGTAGACAATAGCGTCACTGCTTACCTGGAAGGGAGAGGAATGGGCTGTGCAGGGGCCTGAGGTTGGCGACGGGCCAGGCCTGCCAGGAGAGAGTGGGTTGGGAGTGGAGGTCCATGAGGGGCATCCAGGGAAAGGCCCACCTTGAGGAAGAAACTTCTAAGACAGAGGCTCTTGGCACTCAGAACAATCTGTTCAGCCTTGACCCTTCACCGTCTAGGGGAGGCTTCCCTTCTAAGTTATTAATACCACAAGTACTGGCACAGGTCTTTCTTGGATGTAGAGTTTTGAAAGTAGGATTAGTGATAAATATTTTATATTGAAAATCATTAGCTTGAAGGCAGCTTTTGGCTGGAAAGCTCTAGGTGGATTTTGATTTCCCACTTTCTATTCCCTGTCCTGCCCGCCCCCCATACACACCTAGGTGGCAGATTCCACGTGTGCTGAGGACAGAATGTCCCGGCTGAAGGACAGACAACCTATCCGAGGTGCTTTTCCCAAGCATACAGATTCTAATCTGCAACACGTAAGTCTCAGTCTGGGTTGTTGGCTCCCTGAGTGGGCGGGACCACCAACGCTGCCAGCAGGGGCTCAGGGCTCTCCAAGTGAGGGCAACAGTGGGCAGCTCTGGCCTTGGAGAGATTTTATTCACCCGAAGGACAGTCTGTGTAGTTGGAGGATACCTGTACTCTGTGGGAGGAAGCCTGCTTTGCCCGTTTTCTTCAAAGACAACCAGACATGTCTCTAGATATGGAGATAGCTTTTCTTACTGGTTGGGGAGGGGGGCTCCAAAGGGTTTGCTGAGGTTGGCCTGAGCAGAGTGAACTCACCCCTTTGCCTGCCTTCTTACCTGGACTGTTCAACTGGAGGCAGATGCTGTCAGAAGCAAGAACCTTTCTGTTGTGGTGAAGCAGGTGACATCCCTCTCCGTTTCCTGTCTCCTGCCTTTGTGCATTGGTGACTGACCTGGTTCCACCCTGTCCTAGGCTGGTACAGATTCCCATCCCTACTCTGGTTGGCACTCCGAGATAGACTCATCCTGGCCTTTCTGAAAACATGGGGACATAAAGATATTGTTGTATAATTAAAAGAGTGAAAAAAAAAATCAGTACCCAAGACTCCATATTTAAAATATCCGATGAACAAAAAAAGCTAGCGCCGTGACTCGTCAGTTCCACAGTCGGATCTGTGGACCATGGCTGAATCTCCCCTAATTCACTCGTCCTCAGCCCTGAAGCTCGTGCAAAGGGTAGACATCTGAGATATCCAGGGGGCCAAGCAAGCCATTCATTCCCCTCTCCTAATCCCTCAGGAGGACAAGCCACTTTAATTGGAAGAATCACAAATTGCTGTGTTGAACCGAACCCGTATAGTAAGTAGTCTTAGTAGAGAAACTCTTGTAGATTTTAGCTTAAATGGGCCTTTCAGTAATTTTGAATTATGATTCTTGTCACAGTATAGAGTAATTCAGCTTCTGAAGTTGTTTTTTTTTTTTTTTAAGATTTTATTTCTTTACTTGACAGAGACTCAGTGAGAGAGGGGACACAAGCAGAGGGGGTGGGAGAGGGAGAAGCAGGCTCCCTGCTGAGCAGGGGGCCCAAAGTGGGGCTCCATCCCAGGACCCTGGGATCATGACCTGGACTGGAGACAGATGCTTAACTGACTGAGCCACCCTGGTGCCCCTCTGAAAGTTTTTAAAAAGCATCTATTTATTCATAGAACAAACGTTTGCTGAGCACCTAGTTGGTGTCAGGCGCTATGCGGGGTCCCGTGGCTGGCCCTGTAGCCGGTCAGGGACCATCCGCCCTTGCAGAGGGTCACTGCTTAGGGCAGAGAGCCAAGTAGGTGAACCCTTGCAGGAGGGAATATGCTCTCCTGGCAAACATGGGTTGTATGGGCGGTGTAGCTAGAAGGACTCAGGACTCCTGGGAAGGTGTGTGGAGGCCAGGTGTCTGTGTTCAGACCTGGCAGGTGACTGGGAGTTAGCGAGCAGCAGGAGGACGGTGTTACAAGCAGAGGGACGTTAGTGGCAAATGCCCAGAGGTGAGAGAGAACATGGCGCCCACTTCAGGGACTGAACTTCATTGTTGGTGCTGGGGGGGTGGAGGGTGGGGAAAGGGATAAAATGGTGAGAACTTCTTCTGGAGAGACAAGCATGAGCGAGATGACCAAAGGCAGAGAGAACATGGTCAGAAATTTGGACTTTTGTCCTGAGACCAATGGGGAGCCACTGAAAAGCTCTTAGCAGGGAAGTTACGTGATCCAACTGACATTTTAGGAAGATTGCTTTGGCTTCAGGATGGGAAGTGGGTTGGAGGTGGTGGGGAGAGTGTGGGTGGGAACCTGCTTAGGAAGCCATTGGAGGGATGTAGGTGGAGGTCTGGGAGCCTGAACCAGAGAGGAGAGGGGGCCGAGTGGGCAGAGGTAATATATTCGCAGCAGGAACCATCCATTAGACCGACTATGGGAGGGAGAAGGGGTGGTGGAGGGTGATCCCACGACTTCTGTGTGAGCAGATGGATGGAAGTTGGTGTGATTCTCCAGGAGGTGGGACACGAAGAGAATCAGACTGGGGGTGGTGGTGGGCTGGGTTGCCGTGGGGAGGCATAATCACACTGGTTTTGGACAGCTGAAGCTCCAAATGATAACGTCCAGAAGGCAGGCAGCCCTTCTGAAGCCACAGGAAAGGATGGTGAGGCCCATCACCACAAACCTAGTACCTAAAGACGTAGGGCCAAAGGTGCTGGCCCAGGAGAATGGGTGCATGGACCAGTGCAGACAAAGGCCTGGGACAGGACTTCTCAACGCCAGCCATGCTGACACCTGGGGCTGCGTAATTCCATGGTGGAGAGTGTCCTATGCATTATGGGGTGTTTAGCAGCATCTCTGGTCTCTACCAGTAGAGCTCCCTACTTGTGATAGACACGATTTCTTCTGGTCATTGCCAGATCCCTCCTGAGGCCTGAAACTGTCCTCTCTTGAGAATCATCAGCCTAGGACAGCATAATGAGAAACATGAATTTTTAGAAAATGGGAAGAACCTGAAAAGGAGAAAAGGAGGAACCTGGGAAGGAGACTGGGAAGCAATGGCCAGAGAAGAGGGAAGAAAATCAGGAGAGTTTGAGAAACTAGAAAGTATTTAGAGGGGGACGAGTGGGTCAGAGCTGTCAAATATGCTGAGAGGCTGGGGACGAAGATGAGGACCCCACCAGAGGTAGGGTCAGGATGTGGCCCACACAGGAGGTGGCCTGAGTGGGGCAGTGGGCGGGGGGGGACAGAAATCAAGATGGTGAGGCTTTCCTGTCAGGAGTGTGGGGGGCAGTGGCTGGAGAGGGTGACTATGGACGGCACTTTCAGGAGGCGGGGCTGGGGACAGGAGACATGGCTCTGAAGGCGGTGAGGGATCCCAGGAGCTTTTGGTTAAGATGAGAGAGACTTGTCCACGGGCCCGTGGTGCTGGGAGGGGTGGGTGATGAACGTGGGGAGAGGGGAGGGGGTGAAGCTGCAGGAGCGATGGAAGCAAAGGACAGGAGGGGAGGGGAAGCCAGACATGGGGGAGGGAAGCCGCCTCTGTCTGGTCCTGGGAGGGCAGGATAGGAAGCACAGAGGCTGAGGACATTCCCGTATGGAGGCTTCTGTTCACCAGAAAAGCAGATGAGCTCATTTGCTGGTGAGGCCACAGAGGTGTGAGTGAGCAGGGGAGTTGGAACAGCTGTTATTGGGAATGGGTGAGAGAACACAACGGAGAGACCAGAGTTTGGGGAGGGGGTGGCGGTGGAGGGTCAGAGCTGAGAGGCAGGTGAGGCTGGAGGCTGTGGCTTTATGGAGATGCCAACCTTCAGAGTCTGCAGCTTCCTCTAGCACAGCTCAGTTGCCTAGGGCTGGGGTTCCATGGAGGGACATCCGGCAAGGGAGCAGAGGCTGCTGATAAGAGGGGTTGATGGGATCACTGAAGAGTGTGAGCCCCTGAGGAGAAAGTGTGCCAAGGGGTCCCACTGTTCCTGTCACCCCATCAAGGACAGAGGGCCCCAAGGGAAGCGTTACCAGTCCAGGGTCCTATGTGCTGTCTGTCCCACTCTGGAAGAGCCGGGGGGCAGAGGGGACTGGGGCCCGTGTTAATCATTGGGCTATTCCAGATGGTTTCCCCATTTTATAAGATCAGTTCTGCTTCATGATCCAACTGGTTCACCCCTGTAGGTCACATCTAAAGACCCCACTGGCCAGAGGTGTAAGGGACTCATTCCATGACCTCAGCCTGTCGGATGACCCAAGAGCTGTGACCAAAACCCAGTCAAGTCTCAACAGCCTGGCCACGTCCAGGGTTTTGTGCCCCAGTGCCTCTGTATTGAAGCCAGAAGGATTGTTCCAAAAGCACTAACCGGAAGGTGCCCGTTTACCACTTAAACCCTCCTGTGGTTTCCCATCACATCAAGAATGAAATGCAAACCCACTGTCAGGGTTTCCCTGGGCTTGGGCTCTGCTTCTTTTGGAGCTTATCTGGCTTACTCTCTGCCTCATAGCTGTACTGGCATCCACTGCTCAGTCCTCCTACCCCAAGGCCTTTGCATGTGCTGATTCTGCAGGCGGGGACTACTCCCCCATCTTCCCAGGACTGGCTCCTTCTCATCATTCAAACTGGCTCACATGCCATCTACGCAGAGGCTTCTCTACTCAGTGTCACGCCATTCAGAGCTGTCCTCCGCAGCCAGGCAATCCTGATCACATTTCTTGGCTTATTGTCTTTATAGCATTTGCTATGGTTAAAATGACCTTGTTCTGTGTTTGCTCATTTACTGATCGTCTGTCTCTCCCATAGGAATGTCAGATCCCTAAGAGCAAGGACAACGTCTAGTTCCATGCTTTGCCCCTAGGGGGCAGCCCAGCTAGGATCACTTAGATGGTGAATGATACTTTGGACAGTGTCTCGCACACATTCAACATCTGTGGGGGGGCGGTGCTGAGTTATTACACAGGATTTCCTAGAGTCCAACTGCAGCTGCTTTGGAATAATCACATTTCCTATGATATCACAAAGCTGTTTGAAGAGCACCCATGAGCATCTCGTCTTACTTCCAAAGCTCTCCTGGAGGGTGGCTTGGAGGCAGGTTCACTCAGGTGTGAACGAATGGTCAGTCTTCCAGAGGAGGCTCAGCGCTGCCCTCCTGCCAGCGTCCCGTCCCCCAGGCCTGTTGTCGTTGCCCTGGGAGCACGCTGGAGACAGGGGCAGTTTGCCAGGAAACTTAGCTCCAGCCTTTTGCCGTCTAATTCAATGCATCCAAAGATCAACAGAAATATTACCAAATCAGAAGCTGTGCTCAAATCCAAAGCTCACAATTAGCGAAGGTGAAGCTTCCTGAGCTGCGTTGGCACAGGGTCTGGAAACAGCTCTGAATGAAGCCACCTAGTGCCCGACAAAGGCAATCGTTTCTACCCAAACGAAACTGGAAAGATCCGCCAACTGCAGTGTTCCATCTGGTGCACTGACTGGGTGTTCGGGTTCCAGCAATCTTAAGTCCCAACACAGCCTTAGATGTGACCTGCCCTGCTAACTGAGGAGACACGGTTAAGGGGCAGAGATCACTTCCCTCTGTTGGAGGGCTCGAGGGTGCTCCTGAGATTATCCAAAAAATGACGAAGAGCTGTACCATCCCCTGCACTCTTGACCATGTGTATTGAGAATGCTTTTACCCTCCTAGATCATTCGTAGGAACAGAATCTGAATACTGGGAAAGCACACCTTGGGAGAGCTATTGATCCCTGAGAACCCAGGAGGACTAGCATCTTGGGATGAACACCCGGTGAGGCGCCCCCTGGGCAAGTGTCTACACCCCCCCCACCCCACCCCGCTCATGCCCAGCACTGGTTCTGAGGGTCCCAGATCAGCCACGGCTCTCTGTTTCCCGCCTGCCCACAGGACGAGACTGTGAACCCAGAGGCTTTGCGTGCTGGTCAGGGCTCTCACGTGGCTGCGAGTGTGCTTGCACGGAGCCGGGAGGGGAGGGCAAGGCATGCCTGCGGCAGCACGCAGCTGTTCGTGCTAACTCGTCAACCCTGCAAGTGGGGTAGCGGCGGGAATTTCCTCCTTCAGTGGGTGGGAACGCAGTGTCCCCGGGGCTCTCAGGACAGCACTTGGGGTCCCAGGTGAGGAGTCCTAGCTGTTGGGTGTGGCCCACATTAGCTGGACTGAGTGGGGGGAGTTAGGAGAGGGACCAAGGCGGACCCCCTCCCAGGAGGGAGCACCGGGGGAGACCCTGCTTAGTTGGCCTCCGGTTTGGGTTCATGTAGCTGGATTATTGCCCGGGCTGGGCCTTGTTAAACCACAGAGCCTGGTTCCTTTCCTTTGTCACACTGGGGAATGACCCTAGAGGAATGTGGAAACTAGTTAGCAACAAGGTTCAAGGTTGGGGAGAGCAGTTGCTCACATAAATCCCGGAGTGTGAGGGAGGGGTGGAGGCTCTTTGCTATTTTATTCCATTTCCTTGTTTTCACTTTGTCCACTCTAGCCCCAACTACACATAAGAAAAGGGGTGGCCTTCTCTTGTTTTTAACCCAACAGATTACAAACTGGAGGGCGAGATGCCACGTCCCCAGATAGGATTGGCACACAGCGATGGCATGGGGTGCCTGGCGGCATGGGGCAGTGACAGGCCAGGCAGCCTGGTTTCCTGCCCCAGCTCTGTGCAGTTACTGGGCCACTGGTGGGCTGTTATTCTGCCTGCCAGCCTCAGTCTCCTCATCTGTGAAATGGTCCTAACACCTGCCCTACCGTCTCATAGGACGACTATGAAGATCATACTGACCAACTGCGAGGTGTCGGAGGTCTCGCCAAGGCTTCTGCTTCTTTTAGACTCCTCCCAGGAAAGTGATCACCCAACTATGCTGTGATTTGGAGTACAGGGCTTTACAGAGTAGAAAGCCAGGACGTAGCTTCATGGTTTTCAGCCATTTTCCCTAACTGATGTCTGGGAACTCTGAAGCATTCGGGCCCCACCTGGTCTTCTGGGGACCACCGGGATACTGAGATTATGCTGTCACACCTGGGATATCACCCCACTTCACCCCTTGAACACTTTTAAGCCAGGAATGTCCCAGACAGGGGTAGACACCTAAGTGTTTCAATCATGCACCTGGATGTCGATGGAAACTTTGCAGTAGGCTCCTTCAGGTAGGTGCCTCCCCTTGGATGTATCCATAGCCCTATCATCCGCATAACTTGTTCCCACCCAAGGGCCAAGGGCCAAGGGCCAAGGGCCAAGGGCCAAGGCCAGTCCCTTACTAACGGATTTCATTGAAAATTCGAAGCCTAAGTTCTTGAGAAGCTACTACCCAGCCCTTTGTAAGTGGGGCTGTCGTCTTCTGGGACTCCAGAATATGAGCACTGATGAACACATGTGTGCACACAGGAGCGAGTGTGCTTGTGCACACAAACACACACACCCCAGGAGGGACTGTGGGGTGGGATCTGATTAGTAGCAGATTCCAAGAAGTTGATAGGAGGGAGGAAATTGGGTGGGAGGTATTTCCTACCTGTGACAGCACTCCTCTAACATCATAGCTATTATCCAACCTATGCCTGTGGACATCTGATACAAAGACATGCTGGAATCATCCATCTTTTGCAGAGAAGGGACCATCCCTGTCAGGCACAATGGCTTATCTAAGGTCCAAACCAGGTAAGTATAGAGACTTGTGTCTGAAACCAGGTGTGTTTGCAAGCTGGGGACCTAGCTTCTCCCAGACCTTCCCTGGGGGCCTGTGGAGAGGGGTGTGTGGGGGTCACTGTGTACAGATGAGATGTGGCCTTGCATGCAGAAGGGGGATGAGGAGATGGCAGACCGGAGCACTGTTCATGTAGGGGTCCAACCAGGAGTGGGCCCCGGTAGGGGATCACAGGCAGTGATGTCACTGCCTGGATCACAAAGGCCCACAACTTGTAACCCCTGCAACCAGGACACACCCTCTAGTCCGGTATCAGGGCTATTTGGACAGAAACGTCTGACACAGAAAGATGTTTTCGTCCTGTCTACGTACATCCCGGGGCTCTGGGTACCAGAACCCCCAGGAAAATGGCTTGTTCCCATCTTGCAGAAGTTGGCTGAAACCACCCGCGCGATGCCTCAGGATATTTCGAGGGAGACGCCATAAGGTACTTACTACTGAGGAGACTAGGCGATGCCCACCCCTCTGAACCGTCCTAGGGAAGCCCCATCCCTTTGGAGTTTGAGGGGAGGAGGGATATGTGGGGGTTCCCGCCCATGGGCTGGAGGAGGGTGAGCACAGTGGATACCCTGGTGATCCCTTCTTGTTCACACCAATGTCATGGTGGGCCGGGTGCATAGGGGATTCCTGAGGTGCCTCTTAGCTGTGCCAGAGCACATCCAAGGCCCTGAAGCTGGGCCACGTTTCTCTCCTTGGGGGAGGGCTCTGCATCCTGGGCTGTGGTGTGTCTGGAATGGAGCGCCCTGGGTCTGAAGACCAGCAAAGGCCTCCAGACAGGGCTCTAAGGTCTCCTGCCTGGCTGCCGGGCACTGTCTTTACAGAACGCTCCAGAGGACATGGTGCAGGAGCTGAATGTCGACATCCCCTGCTATCCTTCCCCGAAGGACAAGAAGCCACACAGGGCCAACAGAGTCTGGCGCTGGCTCAGGGTGAGAGCGGGTGCTGGGGAGACTCGACCCCTGGGACGCCGATGCAGCACCAAGGGCCCCACTTCCTAGAAGCCAGCCTGGCCTCCTAGAGTCCTGTACTCCCACGAATCTGCATCCCATCTCTTCCCCAAACTGACCCTCATGGTCCGGCCCACGCCTTGGACAGAAGCACAGCCATTGTCCACATACTTATAGGAGTATCATTAAAGAGACTTTAGACCAGGTCTCATCCCGTTGATCTAGACTCCTTTTGCCCTGGCCTAGGCATTTTCCTAACTCGTGCTCCCAGGTGTCTCCATTGGCCCAACAGTCCTTCCTCAGGTTATACAAATCTTGCAAATGATCATTTGCAAGAGTGAGTTGGGAGATTCTGATCCAAAGGGACATGGGGCCCATGGTACTCTGTCTCTGTCTCTTGCTCTGTGCTTTTGTTTTGATGGAACACATCTTTGGGGCCCCTAGGGTGAGGAACAGGGGCCTCACTGCCCTGCACGGCAGTCCAGAAGGCCAGTCATTTATCACCGGCATCTAGCCCTTTACAGGGGCAGGACTGGATATAAGCCCCTTCTGTGGCTAATGAACAGTGCTGCATCCTACAGCCTCCGTGCCCTCATATCCTAAGCCCTCTCACCTAAGACGTCTGTGTTCTCTTTCAAGTGAGATATGTTGGGTGCCGGGGTGGTTCAGGGGGTTCAGCCTCTGCCTGCAGCTCAGGTCATGGTCTCACGATCCTGGGATCGAGGCCCACGTTGGGGGGGGGTTGTCTCTGCTCAGCGGGGAGCCTGCTTCCCCCTCTCTGTCTGGCTGCCTCTCTGCCTACTTGTGACCTCTCTCTCTCTGTCAAAAAAATAAATAAAAAATCTTTCGAAAAAATAAAAACAATGGGGCTATGTCATCAGAAATCACAGGATCCATGCCACTCATGCAGGGACGTGCTACCAATACTCCGCTCACAAAAGGACCTGAGATACTAGCAAGTTCAGACATCATTTTTTTCAATTCTTTATATGGATACCAAGAACATTTTCTCTTTTCCTTTAAGGTTTCTTTCTTTCTTTTCTTTTTTTTTAAAATTTTATTTCTTTATTTGACAGACAGGGATCACAAGTAGGCAGAGAGGCAGGCTGAGACAGAGAGGGGAAGTAGGCTCCCCACCGAGTAGAGAGCCCAATGCAGGGCTCGATCCCAGGACCCTGAGATCATGACCTAAGCCAAAGGCAGAGGCTTTAACCCACTGAGCCACCCAGATATCCCTTCCTTAAAGGGTTCTTAATTGATTGATTGATTGATGGATTGAGAGGGAGGCAGGGGGAGAGTGGGGAGAAGCAGAGGGAGAGACAGAATCCTCAAGCAGACACTGCCCTATGGACACAGCCCTACGAGGAACGCAGCCTCAGGACACGGAGAGCATGACCTGAAGCAAAACCAAGAGTCTTAGGCTGAACCCAATGAGACACTGAGTCACCCGATTCTTTTTCGGACTCTGGGCTCTCTTGTCCCACCTCTTGCTTAAGTCCCTGAGATCTGGGGGCTCATTCTGCCCTCCAAGCCCCAACCCTCCTGGTGGCCACAGCACCGACTCATGTCTCCTCTGATTCACCTCAGGGGGAAAATGGCTCAACGAGGAAGAGGAATAAGACCTCGATAGTATGGAACACTCGTGCCACTTCATTGGAGGCCGCAATAGATTACCTGGTGACTGCCGTCATAAAACAAGATCTAAACTATGTTCACACGTTTTTGGAAATATACCGCACCCTTGCTACCACCCAGGAGGTGCTGGGCCTCCTCTTTGCAAGGTGAGCACCCTCCCCTGCCCCTAACTGCTCCGTGGGATTTGGCCAATGCTTGGTTGTGAGACTTGGCAGGACCCCAAGCTTCCCCAAGCTTCCCTTGCTCCTAACTGGGGCAGAGGTATTATAGGGACTCAGTGGGGTCTTGTAGGGAAAGAACACTTGGTAGCCTGCGCCAGTGGAAAAGTCTGCTGTTGGGCCTGTGGGCATGCTCTTTGAACATTCCCGTGCCCCTCATGATGAAACCTCTGCCTCATTCCTGACTCTCACTGTGATCTTGAGCTGGGCTCCTTTGCCATTGAAAGGGAGATCTGAGATTCCTTCTGGGGTCTGTGTGTGGGTGAATCCAGAGCAGGCATCCCTGAGGGTGAGTAGGGGCCAGGGCAACTCAGATGTCGGTGATGGGCTGGTTGGGGCCCTTTCATTCAGCAAGCATTCAGGAAGCCCCAGTAGGTGGAGGCGATTATCTCGGAGCAGAATGGGATCCCTGCACAGAACAGACAGCACCCCAGGGCTGCAGGCTAGTCAAGGGTCAGATGGTGAGAGCCAACATCCGCAGACATCTCATGTGATGCCCCCTGGCCTCCTCTAGATTCGGATGTGTTTACTCCACGTATGACGAGGTCGGCGGACCCCAGGAGCAGTGCAACATGTGAGTAAGCTTTGGCTGCTCCAGGAGGGCCTTCCCTCTCCAGCAGGGCAGTGAGGGTACTGTGAGTTCAAGGGGCTTCTGGACCTTCACGCACACCTCTGTGATTCCTGCTTTAGGGTAAATGTCTGAGAGCTTCTACTGGAAACTGGGAAGGTGCCCTGGGGACATGGAGTAGATGTGTAGAGGGGGTTGGAGGACAGCTTCAACCCCTGAGTGGGTCATGCTCCATTCCTGCCCCCTGCCAGCCCTCTCTCTGCCCCAATTCTGGGACCCAGAACGCAGGATTTAGGAACCATCGCACAGCAGTCTGTTGGTACCTGCACTCGGTGCTCAGAGGGGGCTCAGGGAGAGTGGTGACCCAGTAGAGCCCAGGGAGCAGCAGACATCCCACACCCTGTGGGAGGTGAGTGTCAGTGGAAAGAGACCCACTCTCATGGCACCTACTGAACGGGCAGAGGAGGTAACGGTGGAGGTATGGGGAGGGTCCTGGGAAGGCCTGGCTAGAGACAGAGTCCATTTGTTCCCTCCTTGGTTGGATCTTCACGGAGCAGAGGCGAGTGCAGTGAGGGTAATTAAGAGGCCAGACACCACCCCTCCCTGGGCACATGCAGTTGAATTCAAGTGGCTCGTGGGCAAGGAGACAGACTGAGGAGTGTGTCCAGCTCCCCTAAGAAGTCCAGAAATGCTCACCCCATTGATCAAGGACTCCCACTCCCAGAGGCTTTTGGCCAGCCTGCCGTGTGGGAGCAGGCCTGTCTCAGGCAGGACTGCCAGGTCGCAGGTGGACAAGGAGTCCGACTGGTCTCGGACAGGAGTTGGCAGCCCAGGGGCCCAGGTTCCCACAGGGGTTCCCTGGGATATTGGTTTGGATGCATACCCTGTCCTCTGACTTCTCTGCCTCCATGTCTGTCCCCAGGGCCGTCTATGCCATCCTGGATATGTGGGTGGAAAGGTATCCAGGGGATTTTGTGCAGCCTCCAGAGTTTCCCAACTTGCATGCTGTACTGGCCTACCTGCAGGTCAATGTGCCTGGCTCGGACCTGCAGCGCCGTGCCCAGCTTCTGCTGCCAGAAAGGCAGCGCGCTGAGACCACAGAGCCAGAGGCTGGGGGTGAGGAGGACTGGGGGTGACTGATGTGGGCCTGAGGAGGAGGCAGGGTGGGCCACCCTGAGGAAGCCTCCGTAGATTGTAGTTGGGGCGAGAAGAGTGAGTCGTCTCAGATTCCTGTCCCCATGGGCTTCCGCTGGGGACACCTTCCGGGGGCTGGGTCTTGAACGCAGGCCACGCTGAGTGGTGGGGAAAGGGAAAGGCGAGAGGGAAGTCAACCAAGCTGATGATGCTTTCTCTTCTTGGAGCTACAGCACCGGCCCCAGAGCCAGATCAGGATGTGCCTCGGGAAGTTGTTCCAGCAGCCACTCTGGCACCCGCTGCACCTCTGGGGCCTGAGCTGGCCCCCGCCATCCCGGCTGCGGCAGCTCACTATGGGTTAGGAAGACCAGTGACCCCCCCTGACCCTTTGGGGCCAGGGCAGATGGTCGTCAGGGCCCTCGTTCACTTCTCTGCTACGGAAGAGCCACCTGGCCTTTTGACTTTCCTGGATGACCCGCAGGGTCCTGCCCACGAGCTGCCGCCACCTGCCTCCGTGGAGGAAGCAGGCTCCGCTCCCGAGCAGCACCCCGTGCTTGCTACAACCAGAAATCATGTCTTTCCCATCGCCCTCGTTGCTTTATTTGTATTTCTTCTGTTTTGTGTATATGTATATAATTACATACTAGATTTAATTAAAGAAAGTAGAATTTGAGTTTACATAAGATTTTACTTGCATCCTTTGCAGTGGGATATGGAGGTCTCATTAGGTCCATCCAGAGTGTTGCACAACCATGTCGTTCTACGACGTTTCCGTCACAGAGACACCCGCGCTCCTCATCGCTCAGTGCTCTGTCCCTCGCCCAGTCCCTGCAACCGCTGCTCTGCTCTCTGTCTCGGCCACTTCACCTCCACTTGGATTTTCCTCTGCCTGGAATCCTACAATATGGCCTTCTGTGTGTGTCTGCAGAACATAAGCGTGATTCCCCTCTTTGCAAACTTTGTTATACAAATAACATTTTATTACATAGGAATGTTCCTGAAAGAACAAAGATCACGGGAAGCCCCCAGATGAACTATTTTCATTCTGAGCTAGGTTTCCCATTTAGAAGCATGCCTTGAAAAGCAGAAACCATGAGAGAAATGTCTGGGTCCATGAGACACCTTTACATGCTTTCATTTTTCTGGATAGTCTACGTTTCAACTATTCTAATGGGCATATTATCAAATATTAAAATTATATCTTCAATATTCTCATTTCTTGCTAACAAGTTAGGTCATAAAAGAGTTCTTTAGTCTTTATCCAGACTATGTTTATTTAGTAAATAATGATTTAAAGATGAAAAAAGGAAGGCACGTTCCTTCTACCAATGAATAATCCCCTATAATACACGGCATCCTTCTTCTCTGCCTTACCCTCTAAGTGCAGTGTGTGTGTGTGTGTGTGTGTGTGTGTGCGTGTGTGTGTGTGTGTGTGTGTGCACATGTGCGCACATGTATGTGATAGAGTGGGGCGGGGAAGGTTCCGGGGCTGTCTCTTGTTCTTCCTAATGTCCCCTCAGTGGACAGACACTGTCGCTCTGTCCCCTTGGGCATTCTCAGTGACAGCATTCTGGAAACCCCACTGTTGAACAACTAATTCATTTCCAGTTATTTGACCCTCATAATGTAAGCGATAAGCACGTCTGTGCCATAAATGTCTGTTTCTTTAGGAATGATTCCTATAAACACCAACACTGGAACACGCTTTACCCACCTTTTTAGGGGACTTGCTGCTGGCTCCTTTATGCTGTCTTCATTAGGGAGAAGCATTGCTTTGGAAAGGAGGGATCCAGGATTCTATAGATGAGACCTGAAATCATGAGGAGGACAAGGCATCAGGGATGACGTCGGGGCCCTGGGAGTGACCATAGAGCATTGGGGAGGTTGCCCACAGCGCCCTCATATGTCCTCTCCCAGATGCTCCCCTGCCCCGTGTCCTGGAACACACCTCACCCATGCCCTGTCTGGTGACACGCTCCAGCCACTCCAGCCCCCCGTGCTCAATCACCCAGACTCTCACTGGAGCAACCAGACCCTGCTCCAGGCCAGCAGAGGTGCACAGGCCAGGCCACTCCTCTCGGCTTGCTCCCTATCCTTCCTGGCTGAACCCCATCCTCTCAGGGACGAACCTCCAAGGACAGTGCCGGTCAGTGGGTGACAGACAAGTGTTCATGCAGATGGAGTTTTAGTGGCAACAGCAAGAGCCACATGAACTGTGTGAGCAAGAGAGGCCTTTACAATGCACATCGGCTGCTCATGGAAGCTGCAGGATGGACAGAGCCTCAACCAGGGTCTTTGGCACTGGACAGAGCTCATCCACACCCTCAGGATCTTCTGGCTGTGACCCCCTGACCCTGCCAACTCTAACCCTGGTATCCCTCAAGTTAAGCTTGTGTGAGAGAGGGGGCCGGGCTTCTTGCTGACACCCCTCCTCTCCCACAAAGTCGGGTAAGGGGGAGTCCCCTTGATCTGACGCTCTAATAGAGGTCGTCGTCAGTAACTCCTGTCTTGTCAGCCAGAAGATGGAGCTAACCAGGCACACAAGATAGATCCTCAGAGAGAGGACATTTGGGGCTCTCCCTGCAGGAAGAGAGAGAAACAGCAGCGAGTGGGACTCAGTGAGAAAGGGGAGCTCTGAGCACTAGGGGAGGGGCTGCCGTGGGCTGTGCGCTGCCTTACTGGTCAGGGGCTCAGGCTTCGTGTTGGCTTGCAGGGAGTGCCCAGGCTTCATCCCACCAACAGGTCCATCAAAAACCAAATTGACCTCCATCAAACATTTTCAACTCCAGCCATGAAAAGGCTCTGGGGCCCTGGCAACCAAGGAGGCCTAAGACGCTATGTACCTATGATTCCACGGTGGGGGAAAAGTGGGATAGGCGTGATGGAACTGGGGGCAGCTCATTTCCCTGCTTTGGGGAGAAAGAGCCCCATCACAAGGCACCCCAATATTTGTTCTAAAAACAGGTGGCAGCACAGCGGGCTCCAGCTTGCCAGTCTCCACACGGAGGACTGTCCATGTCCAGGACACTAGCTCTGGGGGACGTCCTGCCCCAGGGCTGGCCTGGGTCTGATGAGTGAGCACCAGTGTAGTGGGATCCCATACTGGAGGGCAGGAAGGCTTTCTGGAAGGACAACTGGGTCAGGGGAGTCTGGATTGGCAGGCTGAAGGGACACAGTAGGGCAGAGGCCCAGAGCCCATGACGGCAACGTGCTCCCAGGGGGCTACTCTGAGCAGGTCAAGCTGAGGATTACTGAGTATCTTTTGAGAGCATGAATCATGACAGTCAATCCCCCTAACAAGCCCATGAGGAAGGGCAAAAATGCTGTCTCTGTTTGACTCCGAAGGAAACCAAGGCTTTAAGAACCTGCCCCTCCCCATGCTCCCCATTGAGTCATAGGCAGGATTTGAACGCAGGGCTTGCCAGGCTTGTGGGCCCGACCTCACAAGAAGGTTGCGTCCAGATGCTTCAGAAGGGGCTTCTCAACTCTGAGGTTCCATGAGCCTTTGTACCCAGGGAGAAGCCTCCTCCTGCACAGACACAGGCTGGCTGGGACTGGGAGAGTCCTCAGTGCCAAGGCACAGCGTCGTCAGACAACAGACCCAGGCCAAGCCCCAGTCAGAGGTGGCACCACTGCCCCTTGAGTTCAGGGCGGTCTCCAGGCCGGGGGTTGGATGTGGAATTTTGTTTCCAGCGAAACAGACTGCCCGACAACAGGGACGTTTTTTCCCAGCTGAAAACATCTCCCTGTTGAGAGAACATTCCTGGAGAGGTGACTGGCTGTAAACACATCCCTCAGTCGGTCCACGTTACAGGACCTGGGGAACTGAGAAGCATGCCCGGCAAGGCCAGGAGTCAGCGCAACATAGCACAGACTCTCTGTGTCAGTCTAACGTCCCTGCCTGTGTTAAGCCCCTGGTGGGCCTTGGGTGGGCCGTGGGGCTCCTGGCACAGATTAGACCAGAGGTGACTCTAGCAAGAGTTTGACAACCAGCTCTCTGGGGGTGCAGCCTGGGCTCTGGTTCCACCACCTCCCTACCCCACCCCACCCTTCTCCTGGGAAGGGTCTTACCTCCTGCTGCTCCTACTTCTGGTCACCTCCACTGTTCCTACTGGGTTTCTTGGCACTCCCATCACTTGTACTGAATTCCTGCTCCCAATTACAGGGTTGGATGGGGTGATGGACGGCACAGCTGGTTGCGGAATTGTGCACCTAGAGATTTTTATCTGTTTGGGTCGCCTGTGAGGACCAAGAATGAGCCAATTTCCTTGTCACCATCCAACATCTGACATGGCCGGGCAGCAAGGAGAAGACTGAACCTGCAGCCTGGCGGGACAGACCCTGAGTTGCCTCAGCCCGTCCCCCGATGGCTCTAGCCGCTGGAAGGAAGGTCCGATCCATCCCAGCCGCTTGACAGTGAGAACAGTGCTCCAGGCAAGTTTCTTTTCACGTCATCTCATAGATGGGATTTCCTGCTGTCAAGAAGTACATGTGGGGGACACCTGGGTGGCTCAGTGGGTTAGGCCGCTGCCTTCGGCTCAGGTCATGATCTCAGGGTCCTGGGATTGAGTCCCGCATTGGGCT
This sequence comes from Mustela erminea, assembly GCF_009829155.1. Lineage (NCBI taxonomy): Eukaryota > Metazoa > Chordata > Mammalia > Carnivora > Mustelidae > Mustela > Mustela erminea. The sequence continues at coordinate 77,886,604 of NC_045628.1, forward strand.
CTCTACTCAGCAGGGAGCCTGTTCCTCCTCTCTCTCTCTGCCTGCCTCTCTGCCTACTTGTGATCTCCCTCTATCAAAAAAAAAAAAAAAAAGGTACATGTGGAAAAGGGCTTCCTAGAAACATCACGTGTCATTGACAAAAATGCCCATTCTCCAAAAGTGCGACCTGCTGGACCTCCCTTCCTGTGGTCAGATGACACGGGGCCTGGGGCCTTTGGGGGCGAGGAGCAGGCACAAGTCTATCCCCCTCAAGTTTCGTGGCTATTCCGCCAGAAGCCGGCCGACCCTCTCCTTAGCCCATGTGTGTGTAAACTCCATGTGGTCACAGCCTCAGGGCCTGCCTTGGTCAAAACCTTGCCCATGGTGGTTTGTGGACACATGGTGGGCAGTGGGGAGCCAGGACACATGGTGGGCAGTGGGGAGCCAGTGGGGAGCCAGGACTGACAAAGCTCAGTGTAAGTAAAACCCCAAGAAGAAGACAAATGCGCAAACAAAACCCCAAGATCATGAGAGAATCCTCAGCCCCGGTTTCCTGCCTGCGGCCCCCAGCCTATCCTGTCTCCGTTTCGTGTCCGTGCCTCGTTTCCTTCACTTTGGTCCCTGCACTCTGCTGTTTGTTTTTTGCTTCCCCAGCCTGAAAACGACACTGCTTTGAACCACGCCTTCGTCCTTTCCTGGATCTCCTTCCCACAGCTCTTTTCTGCTGCATTTTGGCCAGGTTTGCAAGGGGTTGTGGCTGAATTTCAAAGGTCTGACCATGTACTTCCCCCTCAGGGGAACGGGGCAGCCTCTGGTTCCTTCATTTCCATCCTTCTCTCTTCTCTTTCATATCTGATCCCCCCCACATGAGTCCTGTGGGGCCGCTCACTTTACCCCAGTGCTCCTCTTACACCTCCCCCAGCGGCCCTGCCCCAGATCTCGGGCTCCTCAGAACCCCCCCAATATACCCCCAGGGAAGGCCCACATTAGTTCCACCTGAGCTTCGTTCTCTTTTTATGTTTGTTTGCTTGTTTGTTTGTTTGTTTTTATCGTACTACACCTTCTCACCTGGGTGAAAGTTCTCTGGGTAATTTGAGGCCAGGCACCAGGACTTTGCTGTTTCTCAGGCCTCTACGTTCCCTGACCCAGGGACGGTAGAGATCAGGGCTCAGCCTCCGTGGGCGACGACCCCCTGAGAGCGGCTCGTGGTTTGGGGCCCCACCCGCAGCCTCGGCCTTCCTGCCCTTCCTGCACCTGCTCCCCCCGGCCCCGCCCATCTTCCTCTGATGGGCTGAAGGCAGGGCTGGTACCACAGACTCATGCCTCGCTGCCCTGTGTGTCCCACTCAGCGTCACGCCTCTTCCCGGTCCATCTTTGTGCCCAGGAAAGCCCTCTGCATTCTAAGATTTCCACGAGCCTCCCCAGCTGAGAGCCCTCCCCTCTGACCCCAAGCTGGCACCCAGGATTCTTCCCACCAAGAACACAAGGAGCGAAGGGGGGCGGTGGGCAGGAGTGGCTGTGCCCTGGGGGATCGGGCGGGCCTACCAGGGCAGAGATCAGAAGGGACACAAACCACGCTTCCGCATCAAGGCAGGTGTCTTCAGACTTTTAAGATTGTGTACCCCTCAATAAAGAATTAGGAGCACTCACCCCTCAATACCTATACGTGAATCTATAAATTACACATACGACTCAACTAATATAGAGATTCATTATAAGAGAAAATGTGAAAATAGAAGAAAAAGATTAAATAAATATCGACATGGTTTTAGTTTATTATAAGTATTAATTTTTTCTCTCTAATCTATTTATTTTTTAATTTAACTTTTTTAAAGTCCTCTCTATGCCCAGCGAGGGGCTCAAACTCACAACCCCCAGATGGAGAGGTACAGGCTCCACCGACGGAGTCAAAGTATTTATTAATAAGTTTCAGTGAAAGCAATCTGATTGGCTAAACATCAATTTTTGTATAAACCCCATTTTTGTATTTGGTGGTACAGTATCTAGAAGTGGTTCTAGAATCTCGTTTGTGCCGGTACTTGGTTGTCACACGTCCCTGTGTCACCTCCGCGTCCGTCCACCAATAATAGTTTGTTGTTTTGGTTCAGCTACGGGAAATTCCATCTCCTCTGACGTCTGTCTATCTTTCATGCTGATTAAAAGCTCTTGCAATTTTACCTGTTGGACAAATGATTTCAAAACACTGTGCAGGAGATTGCCTTGTAATTAGAAAAGTCTGTTTCAACCTGAAGGGTGCACGCAGGAGAGTACTGATGGGCTGCAACTACAAATCTAACCTTTTCGACAACAACAATGCCATAATGGAAAGGTATTTCCAAGCATCTCATTTGCAAAATGCTATCCCATATGTTTTCTCTCGGGGAAAAGTAAAAAAAAGAAAGAAGAAAGAGAAAGAAAGAAAGAAAGAAAGAAACAACGAAACAAAGAAAGAAAGAAAGGGAAAGTAAGCAAAGAATTGTGCTTCCACTTACTGTTAAAGCACCTTTTTCGGCAAATGACAGACTCCTTGGCTTTTTTAAAATAAACACTGGTAGGACACCTGGGTGGCTCAGTTGTTGGATGACTGCCTTCGGCCCAGGTCATGATCCCGGAGTCCCACGTTCGAGTCCCGCATCGGGCTCCCAGCTCCATGGGGAGTCTGCTTCTCCCTCTGACCTTCTCCTCGCTCATGCTCTCCTCACTGTCTCTCTCTCAAATAAATAAATAAAAATCTTAAAAAAATAAAAAATAAAATAAAATAAACACTGGTGTTCTGAGCCTGCCAGATGGGCTGAGGCCCTCCCTGCTTTCCTTGCTGGGTGGTTGACGAGGGCTCTTCTGGGCAAAGCAGAGGTCTCAGCGGCCCCTTTGTGTCTACTTGTGCGTTCAGTTCTAACCTTGTCCATCTGTAGTTTCTTTGTAGCGATCTTTTGAAAGCCATCTATCACTTTTTTGCAGGTTCCATGTACTTAACATTAAATAATAAAATCCTTTAGTCCCCTTCACCAGACACACACACACTGCGATAAGTCACAGCGTATCAAGAATGGAGATGTGAGGGTTCCCCCCGACACCCTTCTTTGAGGATCACCTTTTTGTAATGGCTTTTCTCATCTACCACCTGACATGTGACTTTGACATGCAGCGTGCCAGCATTTTAATGATTTGTTAATGTTTAAGGTTTTTATTTTTAAGGAGAAAGTGAACAGAGCTCTAGGATTCTCCCCACCATTCAAAGAGAATGACAAGGTGCCCCCCCACCCCGGGACCGTTGGGGGAGCCGCAGCACCGGCTGGCCATGCATGCTTGCTTCGCTGATTCTCCGGCAGCACGGTGGTTAAACTGTCCCCTCTCACCCAGCCAGCGGTGCTGACAACAAAGGCTCAGGGTGGAGGTTCCAGATCAGACATCTGACCATGTCGCCCTCTGGAACCACTTCCGGTTTCTCGTGGCTGACTGAATAGAACCTAGATTCCTCAGTCTGTCTTACATCTTGCAGGAACCGCCACCCACTGTCCCCACCTGCCTCTGAGGCTTCACCCCACCCGCCTGCCCCGCCCCCGGACTTGTCCTCATTCCTCCCTTTGCTCTTGCCCTTCCCTGAAGCCCTGCACCCTGTACCTCTTCTCTGCCAGAGCAAGTTCAAGTTCTCACTGCCTCCCGTGACCTTTCCTGATGGCCCATGTCCCTCATCCCTGTTTCTGCAACACTTTAACCATCGCTCCATGAAGATGTCCCTGCAGACCTGAAACAGGCTCATGTGCCTCCCTCTTCTCTGCCCTCCCCTTACTGAGCTAAACAGCGTGGGCTGGCGGGTGTGTCTGTAAAACAGACTTTAGTTTGGAATGAAAGGGACATCTCTCCTGCACCTGCTCTCCCAGACTTCTGGCGCCTGTTATGGTGGTGATGATGTTTAAGCTGCCTGCGGTGGCTCCTGGTGGCTGTTCGGGGTCACTCCCCTTCCCTCTCTCACTGTCCCTCTCCTTTCCAGGGAGGAGGAGGAGGAGGAAGAGATGTGGGGCTTCATCTTTGTGGGATTTCGACCCACGCGATGACAGCCCTGACCCAAAGCTTGTGACTTCTGAGTAGTCTGGAGGAAGGCAGCAAGCGGAGGAACCTGTTAGCTTTTTCTGCCAACTGGAGCAGCCGAGCATCAGAATCCGGGGCCGGGGGTCGGGGAGCTCGGTGCATGCCAAATGCTATCCGGGGAGCCCAGGTTCACTGTGTCGCCTTCTCACCCCTCTGGCAGCTGGAGGGAGCGCCCTCTCGCTTGTGCCCGGTGTTTGCAGTCCCCTGCCCCATGCAGGCTCTCCGGAGGGGCAAGCATCTTACAGCCTGGAAGGGATATGCACCATATCCCCACCCATGTGGTGCAGAGAGCTCGCATAGCCTGAATAAACTGGAAAAGCAAGGTGTGCAAACATTGTCGACCTTCCCCGCGGGCATTTCTCCGAGAGTAACTAAGACGCCAACCCGGCTTGCTCATTGCGCTGAGTTTAGCTTCTATGCTATAGGGCTCTTTGAATGTCACTGTTATTGAGGTTTTCATAATTATGTACATTCAAAAGATGTTCAGTGTAATTCTGATCATACTCCTCTAAAAATGCCTCAGATTAAAAGCTTTTGCTGGCTCTTTAGATCGCGGGCCTGCAATTATAGAAAATGAACTGCATTTTAGCTTTCCATGGAAATTAATAACAATGGTTTCCCAGTTGACTCTGTGAATAGTTAATGGAACAAACAGGATACTTCAGTACACTATGGGTTGGAAAGCCATTTGAGCAAGAGTCTGGGTTTCAAAATGGGAAAATAATACATACAATGCAAACCTTTCTCATGCACACAGTGTAGAAGGTGTTTCTCTGAAATAAACACTGGACTATTTAGCGAATGATGAACTGTACCTTGGTGTGCATGTTACTCTGATGAAAACAGAATTCAGGTAAATCAGCTAGCACCCGGTACTGAGTACTGCCAGAGATCTCCTTGTTTGACAAAGAAACACATTCGGGCGACCTGCTTGCGTGTCCCTTATGGACACTAAGCTGGAAGCGGGGAGGGAAAAAAGTGGGGTCTGGCCTACCGGCCCAGAGCAAACAAACCCTGCAAAGCGAGTATTGTCTTTCCCATTTCATGGATGTAGAATTCAGCAAAGTATCTTGCCCAGCGGACCTCCCCCACTGGCCAGGCGGCCCCTCCCTGTTGAAGACACCCGGAGGGAGAAGCAGTCTCCGGGGAGGGTGTCTCCCTCCTTCCCCCATTAGCTGCCACTTCCCACCCCTGCTCTTACCTCCGTGCCCGGTCTTGTACAGCTGGGAAGGGCCTGGAGGGACACTTCAGCTCAGGACATTTAGTTTTGACTCCTTCCCCACCAAATTCAAACTGCCTGCTTCTGGGGGTAGGGGAGGAGGGGAATGGGCACAGACCGCATCTTTATAAGGTGTCGGCATTGGGAGAAATTCCAAAATTCGGTTAGTCAAGGCACTGGTGGTTAAAAGAAAACTAAGAAGGAGAAAGATGCAAAGAGTTTAAGTAATGCTAAGAAAGACGCATCAGAGACTTCTCAGCCTCTCCTCCCTCAGGAATTCCACCGTGGAAGGCACAATTGTGTCTGCTGGTGGCGTGACGTATGCATCTGTTCACAATCACTATTTCATTCACCCATGATACACTAGAGAGTGAGTGGCATAAAACATTACACCTAGAACTCCAGTAGAAGATTCTGGAAAAATTAGTGAAGGATGATTATGGACATCCCACATAATGAACATTAGTTCAGGACAAACACTTTAGTAAGAACTATCCCCACCCCGGCTCCCCACCTGTCTGAGCTGGGGATGATATGGCCCCCAAGCCCAATCTCCATGACAAATGTGATCTTAAAAAACCAAAGTTTTCTGAGATGTGGAATAAATGTCATTACCCTGTTAAGATGTGACATTAACTACTTTTCAGGGCTTCAGGGTCCACTGAGAAGAGACTAACATCCCGAGGGATAACGTTTTTGGGGTAACCCCATGTGACTTATTACGTCAAAACGGCACAAAGCTACGTGGGGGACCTCAGAGGTTAGATGACCGAGTATCGGGACAAGAAAAAGATCCCGATAAGCTGACAGGAAAAGGATAAGCTTTTAAAAGGTAAATGGCCTCATTTCAGTTCCAATAATTAACTGAGTAAAGACAAGGTAGGGGTCAAGTTGGAAATTCTAGACAGCCACAGATCTCACGTGAATTCACGCGTCACTCGCTGCTTGTGCAGTTTTTCAGCTATATGAACCCCGCTGGAGCAGAGTCTACAGAAAGGGAGGGAGGGGCCCCTGTGGTCCCTTGTTCTAGGCACATGGCATCTAGCTCTTATGGGATCTGGACCGTGTCCAGCAGGGAGCTCTGAGAGCCTTGTCACCTGAGGTATGATTGAGGAAACTGTAGATGTTTACCCTGGAATAACCCAGGGACACACCCTCTGTCTTCATAAATTTGCAAGGCTGTGATCTGGATGAGAGCGGACATAGTCTACATCTCTCTGGAGGGCTGAGCTGGTGTTCGTGTCGGCAATCCCAGGGAGGCGGACTGGGACTCAGGGTGAGGGGAATGCCTCACAATTCCAGGTGTGTAGCCGGATGTCTGGAAAGTTTCATGTGGAGACCAGCTGGATGTAGGGAGCAGTCCTCGACTATGGGCAACCTGGACCAGGTGGCCTCTGAGGACCCTTCCAACTCTGAGGTAGTGGCTGGTGCCACTGGGACTGAGTGGACGTTGTCAGGGACCGAGCCTCATGGTCTATGATCTTTGGGTAGCATTTGGGGCTTGCAGAGGGGTTTCTGGTAGGGAATATTTGAGGAAAGAGTGTTGGAGTGCCATTTGTGCTTAAGGTCATATCCACAAAGGTAAAGGCAAAGGCTTCTCCTCCCAACTCCCATTCTTTCTAGAAGGAGGGTAGCATTGACTGAGAAAAGCATGTATAAGACTGAGTATGTTGTTGTGCGGCCCTTCTGGCAGTCAGCTCCAAGCGCTGTTACCAGGGACTGTTTTAGGGACAAGAGAATAGCTCGATGCTACAGAGCATTGTGTTGTACTGATGGTCCCTGCAGTGGGGTCCCTCTGCACTTTGTGGGCTGGAGTTGCCTGTATTAGTGGAACTTGGCTAATAGTAAGGGAACCTTGGGCTGGAAGTTCTGCTCCCCAGGGAGGGAGGGCGGGCAGGATAGGAAGGAGTGGGGAGTTGTGGATCACTGAGGCATCCGAGGAGGAGGTGGAGGCCAACTTGAGTTTAGAGGTGAGTGACTTCCCAGAGCTGGGCAGAGTCAGGACCAGGATCCTGTCTCCCGATCCTGAACTGATATTGTCCCCATGTCCTCACTGCGCCCACCACACAGACTGACAGATAAGAAATGGGGTGCTGAGGCCTAGGGGAAGGGTGATCCCAATTAAGATAATTAAAAAAAGAAAGGAATAAGGGGAAGGGAGCCAAGTGCACTTCCTTCCTTTATGGGTTTTTATCCTCCAGTCAGAGCCCTTATGTTGCCTGCTGCAGTCCTGGGAGCATTGCTGGGCTTTCAGAGGGACAGCCACCATTCTGGTCATTCGCATCCCTGTCCACTCCCCATAGAGCTGGCTACCCCCCTCCTTTCCCTGCACTGGGCTTGCTCGCATGGGGTAAGCATTGCCGCTGCTGAGGAGGGAACAGGAGCAGAAGCAGCAGCTGGGCTGGACACGGGGTAGAGCTGGTTAAAAGGACTCTGGAGCTGGACGTGACCCGCGGCAGCTGTCTCCTACACTCAGCCTCCGTTTCCTTACCCGGTAAGGGCACCTGCTTGACAGGTCCCTTGTAAGAATCCCATGAGCCAAAGCGCTTCGTGGCCCAAGGCATAAAGAAATTTCCTCCTGGTAGAGGGTCACTGGCTTGGCCTCCTGACAAAGGTCAGCAAGCGACACCCACAAGGGCTTCAGGGATGCCGGGTTGTCCTGGGGAGTCTGCCTTGCTGTCTCCCCACAGCAAGGCTCCCCTCCCTGGCCTGGGGCTCTGGGGAGTCTGCAGCCTGTGCCAGCACGTGTGAACAGAGTCTCTTGTGACAGCCTGCAAATTAGCCTCCCCTTCTGAGCCAGCACGTCTTCTGTTACTTAGCTGAAAGGGACACCAGGTAGAACACGACCTTCGAGCGGGCCAAGAACACCCCTCTGTGTGCACAGTGTGCTGAGCCACACCTTGATTTAAAAGCAAACCAAGATGTTACCTCACAACCTTGTTCTGAGAGTCACCCCAGGGTGTGCTGCCAAGGGTAATTGATTTCTGACTCACACATGGAGCTCGACTTGTCAGTGGGATGCTGACACCCAGACCCTGGCGGGGGGCATGGCCAGGAACAGCCCTGATGGGGAGTGTCTGCTGCTGCCCAAGGGGAAATACTCCCACTGCAGGCTGTCGGTGGGGTGTCCCCGAATGCAGAGTGGAGGGTTGGGGCAAGTAGGACCTGGCTGCAGCTCAGCACTGCTTGAGATGAATAGCGAGGTTCAGGATGGTTTCTCAAACCATTGAGAACTTGGAGAGAGGTGATCTCCGAGGAACCACGCAGCTCTGACACTCTGTCCTTCTCTGATTTTAAAGCATCCTAAGCATGGTGATTCAGCTCAGTGGTGTGCAGGAAAATGGTCCCAAAGAACTAGAGGGAGTTCTGAGACAACGTGCATCTTGGTGTTGCCAGCGTGCATGAACAGACAGGCCGTCCATGTGCAGGGACCTCCTTACTCATTTTCCTGACAGTGGATGTTTTCCAAAACTTTAAAGAGCAGATCATGGAGGAGGACATGTGGGAAAGGGCTTCTGGGTCCCTGTTTGCATTTTGTTTCTCTGCTCCATGGCCTGACAGAAAAATGCCAAACCTTTTTGCTTTTGCCATTGACCGGAGAGCGTGCCCCTCCCCGAGCGGGGGTGCGTCTCAGGGCAGTGAGCGAGGAAGGTGCCAGCCACCGGCTCAACCCGGAGAGCCCATCAGCCGTCGGTGTCAGTGAACTTATGACTTTCAGCCAGACCACACCCCCACCCCTGATCCAACCTCTTAAACATATTTCGAGTTAGAAAGGGCATTAACAATTGAGGATAATGTTTTTCTAACCTTTAAAAAATGTAAACAGTAAACATAACATTGATAAACAAAAGTGCCCAGACCAGAGATGTACGACTTGCTGGATTTCACGCAGACCACACCTGAAGTACCTGCCACAACTGATCTTTCTCTGGTTTTCACAGATGCTTAGCTCCCAAGTTCATGTGCTTTCTAAGCATGTATACCCTTTCCTTCCTGAGCACACAAAGTTCTGAACCAGATGGGTTCTACTCCCTGGAGCTTGCTGTTGTGGACACACCAGGCCTGAGAGGGCTGAGAAGGGAAAGTCTCTCTCTGGGTCGGGTATGACAGAGCATTGCTGGAACCCAAGGTGGCCAAGGGGCCTTCCAGATCGACACAGAGCTTCTTCCTGACTGGAAGACCCCCTGGGACGTGGAGACTTTGCGCTAGAACCAGGAAAAGATGGAGCATGTGTGGCAGAGGACAGCTCCCACCTTCCAGCATCCCAGAGAGGGAGCTAGTGAAGTGGGGCTGGAGAGAAAGCTCATTTCTCCCCAGCTCCACTGTCACCGCAGGGGGATACAGCCCACCCACGGAGGACAGCCTGCAGCACAGCCAAAGCTTGGTAACTGGGAGCTGATGCAAGGCACGGACAGGTCCCCACATCCCACACCATTTCCTCCCGGAAGCCCTCCACCCCCGCCCTCCACACACCGTGATTGCTTTCTCCTCTGTATTCTGGATGGAATGCTAACGATAAATGCAATTAATCCAGCACACACTGATCAGTCACTGCTGGGGTCCCCACCGTGAACAAGACTGGTATTTTCCCCCTGGGACTGGCAGGGGCATGAGGAGCCCACGGGTGCATGCTGCCATGGGTTATCAGAGTCCAGTGTTCACAGAACCCTTCTTTGAGGAGACCGTGTAAGTCAGTAGGACTCAGTGGCATAAAACAAATGGCAGGAGACAGTCCACAGAGAGTGTGGAAAAGCCCAGGGAGGGGAGGGCTTGGGCACATTCCAAGGACAAAGGGATTTCAGGCAGAGTCTCAGGGAGAACTGAGGGGGTGTGGCTACCCCATCCTGGGGCTGTAGAGGGCTTGACCACAGAAGGGAACACTTGCCCGAAGCTGGATTGAGCTTTATTCCAGGGCCAAGGGAAAGCCCTCAGAGGCAGGTAGGCAAAGGGATGGCCCATTTGTGGGGAAGGCCCAGAGCCCCAGCGGGGCGGCACGGACCAAACATTGGAGGTGGAGGTCTGCTGGGGGGCCGGGTAGCATTGCATGTGTAATCCACCCACAAACCAATCTGAACCAGTGGTTCAGATCTAGACAAACTAAGATCAGCAGGCCTTGCCCCATTTTTGCATAAATTCCAGCTGAGAAAGCATGTGGATGCTTCCATTGTCTCTTGAAAACCTCAAAGGATTCAATTTTCCTCTCAAAAGATTAGAGTTTAAAAAAAAAAAAGTTCCTGTAGATTTTGGAAACACACCTGTTCTGCCCTTCACTTAAAAAAAAACAAACTTATCTCCCAATTCTTAAAGATTCTGTAACATTTAACAGATACAAAATAACACATATAAGATTGAGGCATCATAATAAAACAAACACCATGAACCCACCACTGGGCCTAAGAACAAGAATGTCATCAAGGTCACCAAGATGGTTACCAGTGTCACCAAGGCCCAAGAACAAAAGGGTCCCTCCCTGACTCCAACCCTTGCCCCATCCATAACCCTGGGGAAACCAGGCTCCTAAATTTTCTTGGTATCAGCTCCTTGTTTTTTATTTAGTTTTATAACAGGAAGTCTAATTTTGAATGATTTGAACTTCATAAAATATAGTACTCTATGTTGGCTTTTCTGAGACTTTTTTGATTCAATATTTCTTCTAAGATTCATCTTTCCTTTTGCATGTGGTGGATAAACACTGTTTTCACCGCTGCATAATATTCCATTGGGTGATCTCATCTTGATTTACTTATCCATTCCCCTGTGATGGACACAATTCAGTTGTTACTGGTTTTTGTCTATTCCAAACAGTGCTGCTGTGAATATTCTCCCAGATGCCCCTTGGCATTTTGGTTCAAGAGCAAGAGTGACCTTGGAGCATGAACCTAACAAAAAACTTGCTGAATCTCTACATTGTTTGCTGAGTGGCTGTACCATTCTTATTTGCCACTTCCGTCTCCTCTGAACGATGGTTGTTCATGACTTTCACCCATTTTATTGTTGGGTGATATGATTATTTCTTATTGATCTTTTATTGTTCTCTAAAATTAATCTTTTTTTTGATTATATATATTTTAAAAGCAATTCTCAGCTTGTGAATAAATTCTCTATTTTGGAATAATATCGAATTACAAAGTTGCAAAGATAGTACAGGGATTTACCATCCACTCTTCACGTGGTTTTCCCTAATGCTTACATCCGATATCACCAAGGGCACAACAATGAAACCAACATTGGTATTTGCTACTATTAATTAAACTCTAGACTTTCTCTGGATTCCACCAGTTTTCCCAGCAATGTCTTTTTGCTGCTTCAGGAGCCAATCTCGGCAGGATACCACCACGCGTTTCGTGTATATTGTCTTAATTCCCTTTATGGTGTCTTTTGGTGAACGGAGTCCTTAATTTTAAAGGAGTTGCATTTTTCATTTATAATTAGCACTTTGGGGAACTTGTTTAAGAAGTTCTTCCTTGTGCCTATGCACGAGGATGATCCGATATTTAGGTTTTTCTTTTACGTTACAGCCTTTCTTCCATTAGGACTGAACTTTGCGCCTGTCAGGTGGAGACCCAGTTTCATTTTTCACTTGTAGTAATAGCTGCATAATGAGACCTTCGATTTAATATGAAAGTCCCTCCGCTTTTTTTCAAGAATTCTTGGTCTGTCCTTGGTTCTTTACCCTTAGGTAGGATTTTAGATTCAACTTCCTAAGTCCCTCGAAGAAGCCCGCCGGGATTCGGCTTGCAGTTGTGCAGGGATTCTTCAGAGGAACGGACTTCTGCACGATATCGCATTCACAATGTCCATATCTGTTATCCATGAACTTCACGTCCTCTGCATGGATTTTGGCCTTTTAAAATACGTCTCAAGTCTTCCATTTTGCAACCACTGCTAAAGAACCAAGTGGACAAAATGAAGTTCAAATCCTTTGTGACTTCTGACTAGTGTAAGAACCATAAAGGGCATTTTAATGCCCCTTCCCACATTTGCAGGAGATTATGTCTCTCCTCTGCCCAAACATCTGAAACAGAAGCGCAGTGTTCAATCCATGCCCATCTGAAAGCATGATGTCATTCTAGTTCTTGCAGGACAGCACAAAAGTCAGCAAATTGGTAACATAGTCCAGGCTTGAAAGAGCTCCGTCTTCTACACGGAGCAGGTGCAACAGGAGAAGGCTAATGGCACATTGTCTTTGCAGCGTGCACCCTCGCAAGGGTGTTAACACTAGACTAATACCGGACAGAGATCCCCCCAAGATCCTTGAACATGAAGTCAAATCTCGTCAAGAGGAAATGAAAAGAGCAAATATAAGGAAGAAAAGATGGAGAAGATGCATGAATAAAGTAATCCTCAAGTTTCATTAAAAGTCACTAATATGGGGGGACCTGGGTGGCTCGGTAGTTCAGCATCTGCCTTTGGCTCAGGTCATGATCCAAGGGTCCTGGGATTGGGCCCCACATGGACTCCCTGCTCGGCGAGAAGCCTGCTTCTCTCTCTCCCACTTCCCCTGCTTGTGTTCCCTCTCTCACTATGTTTCTCGGTCAAATAAATATATAAAATCTTTTAAGAAACAGTGCTAATATGAGGGGTGCCTGGGTGACTCAGCTGGTTAAGTGTCTGACTCCTGGTTTCGGCTCAGGTCGTGATTCCAGGGTCATGAGATGGAGACCCAAGACAGGCACCCTGCTCAGAGGGGAGTCTGCTGCTCTCCCCCTCTGCTCCTCCCCCCACTTGCACATACTCTTTCTAGATACAATAAATAAACCTAAAAAAATCGCTGAAATGAATAAATAAAATAAATGTGTCAATGCCTTTTAATGTTTTCTCTAAGGAGAAAAAATTTGTTTTTGTTAGATTTATTCCTACGTATTTGATGTTTTTGCTGATATTGTAAATAATATACAGATTTTTAAAGATTTTATTTATTTACTTGAGAGAGAGAGAGAGAATGAGAGAGAGAGAGCATGAGCTGGGAGAGGAGCATGGAGAGGGGCAGAGGGAGAAGCAGACCCCTGCTGAGCAGGGAGCCCAGTGCAGGACTCTATCCCAGGACTCCAGGATCATGACCTGAGCTGAAGGTCATTGCTCAACCAACTGAGCCACCCAATATTATATTTTCTTGTTTAGTTGATGGCTAATGCATAGAAATCCAATTGGTTTTTTTAAATTCTGTAAGTTGGGAAAATTCACAAATCATAGAAGTTGTTCTTTTAAACTCTAGTGTGTTCACAGAGTTGTGCGACCATCAGCACTCTCTAATTCCAGAACATTTCATCCCCCAAAAAAGAACCCCCGTACCTGTTAACAATCAATCCTCAGTTCTCCTTCCCTAGATAACAGCTAAGTTATTTTTCTCTGTGTGGACTTGCCGATCCTGGACACTCTGTATAAATAGAATCATACAATGGGGAGTCTCATATGACTGACTCCTTGCACTTAATATAATATTTTCAAGGTTCATCTCCATGCAGCATGTATCGTTCCTTCTTATAGCTGAATGATATTCCATCGTACGGATGTCCCATGCTTCGTTTGTCCATTCATCAGCTGATGTGCATGTAGATGGTTTCCCCTTTGGCTATGACGAAGAACCCTGCTATGAATCTTCATGTACAGATTTTTGGGTAGACACGGTATTCAGTTCTTCTGGATGAATACATAGGAATGAAATTGTCGGGTCTATGGTAACTCCACGTTTAACTTTTAGAGGAATTGTCAAACTGTTTTTCAAAACAGTGGCACCATTTTGCATTCCCACAAGCAACGTAGGACGGTTCCAATTTCTCCCATCTTGGCCAACATTTGTTATTGTTTGTCTCTTTGGTTATAGCCATTCTAGTGGGACGTGCTCTCGTTGTAGTTTTGATCGACATTACTCTAATGACTAGGGACGTTGGGCACCTTTTCATGTGTTTATTGGCCATTTGTATATCCTTTACAGAAAAATGTGTATTCATATCCTTTGCCCATTTTTAAATTAGGTTATGTGTCTTTTTAATGTTGTGTTGTGAGAGTTCTTTATAAATATATATATAAAATATAATATATAATATATATAATAATTACATTATTTTATATATATTATATGTTATATATAATATATAAATAATAAGATATAATCATATTATTTATATATACATTTATATATATTATAATTATAATAATATAATTATATGTATATATAAAATAAATAATAATATAATTATATGTATATAATAAATAATAATATGATTATATGTATATTATACATATTATGTATATTATATATAATACATATAAATATATATATAATTATATATATTTATTTATATAAGTTTCTTGTCAGATGTACAATTCGCAAATATCTGTCTTCTAGTCTACAGGTTGTCTTTTTTCTTTTTTAATGACAAGGCACAGAAATTTCTAATCTTGATGTCGTTCAGTTTATCTGTTTTTTTTTTTTTTCTTTTGTAGCCAGTGCTTTTTAATGGTGATAGACCAGACGCATCTCCCTTAAAATCAGGAACAAAACAACAGTGTGTGTGTTTGATTTAAGGGTTTCCTCTCTCACTGAACCAATCAATCAATCCCTTGCTCCCCCACCACTGACTGTAGTCATCGCTTCAGGAAAGGACAGGTGACCAAGCCAAGTCCCCCAGCCTTCTTCAGTGGGATCCGTCCAACCCAACCTGGAACAGAGTAACCCATTCTCTCCTCTCTGATTGGAAAGATACAAGAAATCACCCAGAAGTAGCAAGCTCAGTTCCCCTGCAGAGTGAAGAAGTCTCTTTGCAGAAATGGCCAAACATACTGCTCCTTGTCTCTTCGCTGACCTCCCGAAAATTCAGTTTTCATGGTGGGAAAATTGGAATAATTCCTACCTCATGGGTTGCTACAAATACAAATAAATATACAAATAATATACAAATACAAATAAAATAATGATTACAAAATGCTTTAGCACGAAGACTCACTAACTGCTCCCTGTCCATTTTGTCATTATTAATGTTACAGATAAGCTCATTCCACACTTGCAGCCTGGCCTTCCTTCTCCCTCCTGGCATTGCCACCTCTCCTCCCACCATGACCCCCATCCCCACCCGTGGAGACTGTAGAAAGATTGATTTCCCCTCTAATATAGCACATGTTAGCATAGCATAGGTATCACTTGCACTGATAATTCCCATCTGCTGAGGATGTGTTTCCAGAATGCCAATTCCATCTTGTCTATTTTTAAAATATTCTTTTTTAAATTGTGATAACAATATGCACAGAATTTACCATCTTGGCCATTTTCTTTTTTAAAGATTTTATTTATTTATTTGTCAGAGAGAGTGAGCACAGGCAGACAGAGTGGCAGGCAGAGGCAGAGGGAGAAGCAGGCTCCCCGCCAAGCAGGGAGCCTGATGCGGGACTCGATCCCAGGACGCCGGGATCATGACCTGAGCCGAAGGCAGCCACTCACCCAACTGAGCCACCCAGGCATCCCCCATCTTGGCCATTTTTAAGTGCAACATTTCTGCCGGTGGTGAATATATTCACATAGTTGTGCAACCATCACCACCGTCCCGAACTTTTCATCTTGCCAAACTGAAACTATGTCCCCATTAAACAATACCTCCTCACGGCCCCCTCCAGCCCATCCCCTGGCCACCACCATTCTGCTTTTTGTCTTTATGAATCTGACTACTGTATGTACCTCATGTAAGTGGAATCATCTAGTATTTCTCTTCGGGTGATTGGCTTATTTCCCTTAGTGTGATGTCCTCAACTTTCATCCATGTTGTAGAACATGTCAGAACTTTGCTCCTTTTTAAGGCTGAACAACATTCCTTTGTATGGATAGACCACATTTGCTCGCCCATTCATCTGTGGACACTTGGGTTGTCTTCACCTCTTGGCTATTATAAGTAAGGTTTCTGTGAAGTGGGTCTCTAGATATTTCTTTGTGTCTCTGCTTTCAACTCTTTTGAGCATACACTCAATGGCTCATATGACTTCTAAGAAAGAAAGAAGCTCTGGAGTTTCAGCACAAATCCTCTCTGGGATTCTTACACCATATCATCATCACTAGCAAAGACTCTGTATCTCCAGGAAGATGGCTGCTTGCCCGACGTGTCCCACACAGGTCGTGAGAGATGATGAACCTTCAGCGTGGCCCATCGGATCCAGTGCCCAAGCTCTTCTCATCTCCCTCCCCAAACAGACTATTCTTGGGGATAATAGATGGGCTCACCAAAACAATGTGTTAGAACATGAATCCACGAGACCCAATACCTTCTAATGCATGAAGGCTAAACAGAAAACATAGTGAAGGAGGAAATTCCATTCACAGAAGCTTTGAAATTGCTTAGAAATTAACCAGTTGTAGTAAATTTCAGGATTTGCTGAAGAAGATTTAAAAATTCTTGAGGGAGAAATAAAGGAAGAATTGAAATTTGAGGTTTGTTTCAGGCTAGGAAGATTCAGAATGATAAAGATCGAG
The DNA here is from genome assembly GCF_009829155.1 of Mustela erminea. Taxonomy (NCBI): domain Eukaryota; kingdom Metazoa; phylum Chordata; class Mammalia; order Carnivora; family Mustelidae; genus Mustela; species Mustela erminea. The sequence continues at coordinate 77,903,349 of NC_045628.1, forward strand.
AAGCTCCTCTAGTTCATTACAGATAGAGCACAAAAATGAACTAAAGCAGTGCCTGAGTGGCTCAGTCCTTAAGTGTCTGTCTTCAACTTAGGTCATGATCATAGGGTCTTGGGATTGAGCCCCGCATCGGGCTCCCTGTTAAGCAGGGAGCCTGCTTCCTCGTCTCTCTCTCTCTGCCTACATGTGATCTCTGTCAAATAAATAAATAAAATTTTTCCTAAAAATAAATAAAAGATTATAAATTAAAAATTAAAACATAAAAATAAATAGATAGATAACTAGATAAATAAAGGACATCCTTACGGCACCAAGAGTTTATTAGGAAGTCTTGTCTCACCCATAGCTCTGCAAGAATGTCCAAGGTCCCAGGAAGTGTTGAGTCCCATACTCATGCCCGAGACCCTCCCAGGGAAGCGACACCCCAGAGCGCTTTTGCAGAGCTGCCCCCTCCCTTCTGTGCCCCTTTCCCTCCTCGATGGTGGAAGCAAGCCTCTGGCTATGGCCTTCCCTCTGGCCGGCACGGGCTCTCCCCCTGCTCCTGGGGTCCGAGCCTGTGCTGACGAAGACGAGCGCCGTGTGGACTGTGGGTGCTCACGGCAGCGAAACTCACCCTGTGGAGAGTTCGTGGATGTTTGAAGAAAAGTAGTGCTCGTCTCCACTCACCTGGGAGGCATTCCAAAGGATGTGATGACCTTGTGTCATGCAGGTCCCCGTACCCTAGGTATTCTCCTCCCCCGCCAACCCCAAGTCATTGAACCTTAGCTGTGAAGTCCTTATCCATGCCTTTCTGATGCAGGAATCGCTGCTCTGCCATGGTCGTCTAGCCTCTGCTTGAATGCTTCCGTGACAGGGACCTCACGACTCCATGTGTCATTGCCAGTGGTTGCCCCTGCCTTTCTCCCCAAATGGAGCGTAGACACTCAGGAGAGGGGGGTGGCTCTTCACTCGTCATCTTTAATACTTAAATGGATATCAGGCAGACACAATGCCCCAAATTCTGATGCTTTAGTTTTTCCTTTCACCCCACAAAGATTTCGTTAGCATCTGCTTGCATGCCAGGCACTGTGCTAGGAGTTGAGAATCCCTCAGTACCCAAGACAGAGTCTCCAGCCATCTCTTAGCTTACCTGCTAGAGAGGGGAAGCATAAACAATCAAAGGAGGAAATCATTTACTTTTTCACTTTTCAGTGGTGATGCACGCGAGGAAGGAACAAAGAGCCAGGTGGACGGAGGCCATGCGGGGGAAGGGGGCTGAGACAGGTGGTCAGGGAAGGCATCACAGGCAGGATACAGGCTCCCGGCTGCTGTCACTTGGACCGTGCACCTGCTGGTTGTTCAGAGTGCCCTGGATCACCTGGTGGCAATCACTCATGTGGGACAGCTGTGCCCACGGGATGGGCCCTGGGCACACTGGCCGGACCTGCGCTCTTCCTTTCCTGCCGCTTTGAGCCAGAAGCACTGATGTGTGCTGGGGCGCATGGGATGCTAACTGAGGGGGAGGCCCCCAGTGGGGCACAGTGGGCGGACCCAACCAGCCCAAGCCCTAGTGCTTGCCACTCACCAGCCCGGAAGACCTGCAACAATTCATTTCATCTCAGCTCCTCTGTGCTCTCATCTAGCCACTGAGAAAACTGAGCTTGCCCCACTGGGGAGTTGCAGGTCTGAGAGCCCGTGTGTCTAACGGGGCTGACCTGTTGTGCCAAACGGGCTGTGGTTAATGCACAGATACGGAGAAGCCACAGCCACATCTCTTGGAGGGACCGAGAGTCGCTGGGAGTGAGCAAGTCGTCTGCTTTCGGAACTTCCTCTCAAGTCAACCTTCTGTTTGCCCTCCGTATTGCACGAGCTTTCCCCAAAGCACGCTCCCCTCACCAGCAGATTCCGTCACGCACCTTAATCATCTACATGCTGAAGATTTCCCAAGGCCAGGCCTCTGAGCATGCTGTCCCACCCCTCCAGGAATGCAGGGTCCCAGCCTGGTGGCGCTGCTCATCCATCCGAGCCCAGCCCAAATGCCAGGTGCTGCAGAGCTCCCCAGTCCTGCCCATCGAAGACCTCACCTCCCCACAACCACCACCCCTGGTGCCACCCACCACCTCTACCCCTCCACTGCACTTGCCTTCCTGATGCTGCCCCCCATTCCCAGCCCCCGGGCCTCCACTGCAGCCCCCGTGGGCTGTGGCCTCCCCCTCCCCCCTCACAGCTTGGCACTCCTGCAGGTTCTGGCAGCTCAGCCACCCACACACCTAACAGCCCCTTGCACGTGGTGTTGTGCAGCGCTCAGTGATGTAAGAGTCACGGAGAAGCCAAGGGTGAGAGTTGAGGAACATCCCTGGGCTGCACCACGGCTGACTTTTAAGAGAATGGATTCTGCTGCGGGGTAGGGCTGCGAACACCACAGGCGGAGGGGTATGGAGTAGATGCTGGGTAGCTGGGGAGTCCCCGGGCTGCTCAGTTTGAGGATGTCACTCACGTAGCTGCTGGCATCTCTCCTTGCTGATAAGTCTGCTGTCGGTCATAGTGCTTTTCAGTGTTTTGAAGATTCTCTCTGTGCGTGTGATGTTCTGTCATCGGGCTCCACTATGTCCGTATGTGGACTTACCTGCATCTATACTGCTTAAGACCTTGTGTGTCCCTTCAGTCTAAATGTTCACCTTTGCTTTCTCTTTGCTTTGCTTTTCATCATTGTAACTATATCTTACATTCAAAAGAGTGCTTAGACCGTATGAGTAAGGAAACCAGTCCCTGTGTATCCACCACCAAATTAAGAGCCAAACCTTCTCCGGTATCTTAGAAGCCCTTGTGTGCTTTTCTCTGATCACACCCCTTTCCTCCCTACGAGAGGTACACATCGCATGAATTCTAAGTCAGTAATTCCCTTCTTTTGCTTAAAGGGTAAAAGGGTCTACCACAATTTTATGTGTTTCTACACATTTTTAAATTTTATGTATTATTCTACTTGGTATTATTGGAATCCTATATTCTCTATTCTTCTATGACTTGCTTTTTTCGTTCACCATTTAGCTTTTGAGCTACATCCTTATTAATGCATGCAGTTCTAGTGCATTTATTTTAAGCAAGTATATGGACTTCCATTATATAAACCTCCCACCAAATAAATGCTTGTAGAGTGAGTGGACAAGTGAATAAACTTACCTTCACACATTGCCCCACTTTTGACAACCGAATTTTGCTCTCTCATGTGATCTTTTCCCAACCGTGGCCTCAAGCACAACTCCTCTGTCTTGCCCAGCCCCGTTCCTCAACTGGCATCTGACCCAGCTTCTCTCCACTATAATAAATCCCTGAGCTTTATTTAATTTTAAATCAAAGTTACACTTCTTTGGGCAATCTTTGTGATTAATCAATGAGCAGTCAATTACTTTTAAAAGAAGACTGTAAGGAGCATGTGACTAGGTGCCTATCTAGCAAGATATCCCCAGCAGATGGACTCATCTACTAGAATACATCAAATATTAAGGAGCTCACTGCTTCATAAGGACACCCACTCCACTGGTAGCTTTCACCTTGAAAGCTCTTCCTTCTATTGAGCTGAAACTCCCTCCCAGCACATGCACCTTGGATGGTTATTCTGCATCCTAAGGACACAGTCAAGGAACCTATCCCCACTTCAACTCATCTACTCAAATGCCTATGAAGTATAAGGAGTCCCTTTTGTCCAACTTCCCTCTGTACACACTCAACCCAACTCAAGATCTTTCCTTTTCCGCGTTCACAATTTTTTCTTCCTTTTTTGTCATTTCTTATTTAATATGATTTCTAAGTTCTCTTAGTTGGCTGATCACTGTCCTCTGAACTCCCTCCTATCTATCAATATGACATATGATATGATCTTAGGAAATGATTCCCCTGTCCCCTGTTCCCAAGTCTCATGACTTGCAGCATTTATAATCTGTATCAGTGCCTTGTGACACATGGTAGACTATTTTAGATGTAAACATACGCAAGAAACAGTAGAACACCAAGTAATTCCTCTATAGCCACACCTTGGACATCCTGTGCAGTATATAGATCTGGGGAAGAAACAAGCATTAGAAAATCCTAAAAGTTCTATGCTGAACAGCCACGATGAAGTTCAGGCTCCCTGTTCTAGGTGAATTTGTGTAAAATTGATTACTTTATATGGTTATCTGTGTATCCATCTCATTGCCTCACCAGAATGGCAGGCTTGTAATAGACTGGGGCTAGCAGTTAATCAAACTTTAAATGTTTTTCTTTCCGCCGTAGTCTCTTAGACCCTAGACATGAGGAATGTATTTCTTAACAGTGATAAAAATTATTCTAGTTATTTCAGTGCGAGGGTGAGCTGACCATGAAATCTATTGCCCCATTTATCACTAATTGTGAATAATAGCAGATAACATTATTTACATTTGTACTGATTAAGTTTGATTATAATAAAATACAAAAACCCTAAATCACACCTCATTGCCAGAGTTAGCTGGGTGCATTACTTTGATAATCACTATCCTGAAAATGAGGGAAAGGTTTGGGACAAGGACCTGTGTGATTAGATAAAACCAGACACTTTGAAATTAAGTGGACATTTGAGACATTTGACAGTGTCATATGATCAACTGAAGAACTATTTAATGTAAAGGCATGGGTCAATTTGTGCTCTGGTTAGAAACATAACCAGACAATCTTGAAAAAAAGAAAACACTGGAATATTAAGAGCTGTTACAAAGTATAGCAAGGAAGGCCTTTACTATTTATTTATTTATTTATAAAGATTTTATATATTCAACTTAGAGAGAGAGTGCACAAATGGGGGAACAGCAGGTAGAGGGAGAAGTAGGCTCCCCACTGAGCAAGGAGCCTGACGCAGAACTTGATCCCAGCACCCCAGGTTCATAACCTGAGCTAAAAGCAGAGACTTAACGGACCGAGCCACATAGACCTCCCAGTCCTTTTTTAATCAAATGATGCTAGATCATAGGGAAAAAGGGATCTTGAACCCCATTTCACACTATAATATAGAGCCACTTGTAAAAGGTAAAAACAAGAAAACTGCTAGAGGAAAACATCTTCATGATTTTGAAGAAGACAAAGATTTCTTAAACAGGGCACAAAAACAATAATTATAAAAGAAAAAGATGAGTTGTACTACATGACAATAATGAATTCCATCCACCAAAAGACACTGTTAACAGAGTAAGAAGTAAATCTATGTACTGGAAGAAGATATTTGCCATACAGGCTCAATAAAGAACTCACATTTGAAAAGAAAAACTACTCCTTCAAAGTGATGAGAAAAAGAGAGAATATTCAATAGAAAATATGAAAAAAAAAGGCTTGAACAGAAATTTCATGAAAGAATATATCTAAATGGACAATAACATATGAAAAGTGTTCACCTTTGGGTGGCTCAGTCAGTTAAGCGTCTGATTTCAGTTCAGGTTATGATCCCAGGGTCCTAGGATGGAGCCCCACTTTCTGCTCAGCAGGAAGCCTATTTCTCCTTCACCCTCTGCCTGCTGCTCCTCCTCCTTGTACACTCACATGCTCGCGCACTCTCTCTCTCTCTCTCTCTGTCAAATAAATAAATAAATAAAATCTTAACACAAAAAAAAAAAAGGAAGGAAGGAAGAAAAGTGCTCAACTTCAATTGTCACCAGGAAAACACCAACTAAAATGATAATGTGATGTCATTTTACACCTGCTGAAGTAGCTCAAAGGAAAACACTAAATATTGCCAGGATTCAGAACAACTACAACTCCCACATACTTCTGGTCGGGGTATAAATTTGCAAGACCATTTTTGAAAACTGAACACAAACCCAATTAAACCCAAACATATGTTTACTCTACAATCTACTACTAATACTCCTCTACAATTCTATTCATAGGTAGAGATACAACAAAAATGCATACTTATTACATTCACTGCACTCTCAAGCAAAATCCCACAAGATTATTTTGTGGCTATCACGAGCTGATTCTAAAGTTTATATGGAGAGGCAAAAGACCTAGAATAGGCAACACAATGTTTAAAGAGAACAACAAGTTTTGAGGACTGACATTACCACCTTCAGGAGTTACCATAAGTCACTAGTAACTGTAGTTAGTAATCAAAACCATGTGGGATTAGACAAATAGAAAAATGGTAAAGAATGGAGAGGCCAGAAACAGACTCACACAAATCAAGTCAACTCTTCTTTGAAAAAGTAGCAAAGGCAATTCAGCATAGAAATGACAGTCTTTCCAACAAATGGTGCCAGGGTGGTGAAGGGGAGAAGGAATCTAAACACAGACCTTAAACCCCTAACAAAAGTTAACTCAAAATGGATCATACACCTAAATGTAAAATGCAAAATTATAAAACTCCTAGAAAATAACATAGGAGAGATTCTAGATGACCTGTGGCTTGGCAATGACTTTTCATTCATTTTAGATACAACACCACAGGCATAATCTGTGAAAACAATTGATAAGTTGAATCCTTCATTAAAATTAAAAATTTCTGCTCTGTCAAAGACACTGTCAAGAGAATGAGAAAATAAGTCACAAACTTAGGGAAAGTTAGAGAAAATAATCACAAAATACATATCAGATCCCCACTGATATCCAAAATATACAAAGAACACTTGAAACTCAATAATAGGAAAACAAAAACCCCAATTTTAAAATGTGCGAAAGATCTGAACAGATACTTTACCAAAGATATAATAACATAATATTATATAACATAACATATTTCTATATTATTATATATATTATTATATAGTTATAATATATTATATTATCTATAATATTATGATATTATCTTATATTATAATATCTTATAATATTATATTATAGATAATATTATAATATATATTATATATAATTAATAATTATGCATTATATGACATTATTATATAACATAATAATAACATCATAAGTCAGTAAGGAGATACAAATGAGAAAAAGTGTAATGTCCCTGCACACTATCCAGAATGGCTAAAATTGAAATCACTGACACCACCAAATGCTGACGAGGATGTGGAACAACCAGAACTCTCAGTCATTGCAAAATGGTGGGAATGCAAAAATGGTATGGCCACGTGGAAGACAGTTTGGAGACTTCTCATAAAACTAAACATGCTGTACTGTATGTTCCAATTGCTCCCCTTGGTATTACTCAAAGGAGTTGAAGACTTCTGTCCATACAAAAGCCTGCACGCAGATGTTTATAGGAGATTTATCCACAATTGCTGACACTTGGAAGCCATCAAGATGTCCTTCCACGAGCGAATGAGGAAACAAACTGTGGTACATCCCCACGGTGGAATATTATTCAGCAGTGGAAAGAAAAGAGCTATTAAGCCATGAAAAGACACAAGGGAACCTGAAATACATATTACCAAGTGAGAGAAGCCAGTGTAAAAGGCTACGTGCTGTTTGATTCCAGCTGTATGATATTTTGGGAAAGGGAAAACTATAGAGACTGTAGAAATGTTGGCAGTTGCCAGGAGTTAGGAGGGAGAGAGGGATGAACAGGGAGAGCACAGGGGATTTTTTAAGGCAGTGAAACTACGCCGTATGATCCTACAATGGGGGTACATGTCGTTACACATTTGTTAAAACCCAGAGAATGTACGGCACCAAGAGTGAACCCTAATGTCAACTAAGGACTGGTTGATAATGATCATATGTAATACAGGTTCATTAATTGTACCAAATGTATCCTTCTGTGCAAGATGTGGATAGTCAGGGGGAGGGGGCTATGTGTGTTGGGACCCAGGGAATATATGAGATTCTCTACACTTTCTGCTCAAGTTTGCTGTAAATTAAGTAACTGCTATAAAAAATGAAGTCAGTCAGAAAATTGTTTAAGTAGATGAACCTGTAAAATTTCATTTGTTTAAATCATCATAGGACAGCATCCTTACCCCAGGATTGGCCTGGAGAATCATCCTAAATTAGTGCTATCCTCATGCAAACCTCCAAAAAGACCCTATAAAATGCAACTTGATGTGAGTGAAAAATGGGAAAAGACAGAACCTCCTGCCTTGCCTGTATTTAAGATGAACAATGAAAGATAAAAAAATGACAATCTGGAATGCTAAAAAGGGAAATCATTTTGTTAAGGAAAACCTGGGGCGAAGTAGATGATTCGACAGCAAGAACTGTTGCTATGTGATCTTGCCTTTCGGTTCTCATTCATTTCAAAATTTCTTACCCATTTGTCTTTTTTTCCCTCTCTTTGCAAGATGTTTACAAGCGCTCCAATGGCAACAGAGAGTTCCTTAAATAATCCAAGTGGAATGCACATGTGCCACCTTGAGACTGAACCCATTGTCTTGGGTACCTGTCTGCTCTGACTCTGGAAAGACAAACACCACTGGGGGAGGAGGCCCAGGCTGAGTAAGCTGCAAAGAGGAACACCCCGAAGCTATCAAAGGAAGAAATGCAGAGAGGGGGCCTACCATGGGCCACCCAAAGCATAGATTTGAGGTTTTTGGGGTTTTGTGTGCATTTTGATTTGTTTTTAGATTTGGGTTGTGAGTCTATGGCTCACTTCTGCATTTCCTGAAGCAAGCCCTCTCAGAAAATGGTAAGTACTGCCTGGTAAGAAGTAGCCACATGTTGGGCATGCCCAGGGTCCTCCGAAGACTTGGTAAACATTGTTAACTGCGAGGCAAGAGGAGCATGCTTTCTGATGGGAGTTACTTTTTTTTTTTTTAAGATTTTATTTATTTATTTGAGAAAGAAAGAGACATGTGTACGAGCAGGCAGGAGGAGCAGAGGGAGAGGGAGAAGCAGACTCTGCACTGAGCAGGGAGCCTGATGTGGGATTTCATCCTAGGCTCTGAGATCATGACCTGATTCTTAACCCACTGAATGCCCCAGGCTCCCCTGGAGATACTTTTTAACCAGGAAAAAATATATCCCTATAGTCAGTCTGCCAAGTATGGATACTTTTAATATGTCTTTAAAAGCTGGGGCACCTGGGTGGCTAACTGGCAAAGCCTCTGCCTTCAGCTCAGGTCATGATCCCAGGGTCCTGGGATCAAGCCCCGCATCAGGCTCTCTCCCTGCTCGGGAGGGAGCCCGCTTCCCTTCCTCTCTCTCTGCCTGCCTCTCTGCCTACTTGTGATCTCTGTCTGTCAAATAAATAAATGAAGTCTTTTTTTATAAAAAGTTATTTATGATTTAGAGCTAATTATAACACAAGACTTGTCCACATAACCAATTTCCTCTGGTCTCCTGTGATTTCCAAATCTTGGGCTGTGGCTGTGACCACCAATCTTCTGAGAGGCTCTGGCCCTACCCTGTTAACTAACTTAATATTTAAGCAGGTTCTAAAGAAAGAGCTTTCTTCACACAGAGAGAGAAAAGAAATGTTTGATTTTATTTACCTGGGCTCTGGCTCCTGTGTCAGGTCAACCAAGGGGCCTGGGGCAAAGAAGTAGTCTTCCCATTTATAGGACAATTCTGTTTGCATCATGGGCCAACCACCTAAGTATGCCCCCACGGGCCATGTGGCTGGTATTTCAGAGGTCCTGCTGGCTCCAACATAGACAGGCTGTTAGTGGATAGTTACAGAGGGCTATAGCCCCATTAACAGGCTGAAAGAAAGATGTAATGCCCGTGTCATGGGTTTACTCAGACCCAGTGTCTCAGTGACCTCCACACACTCTTTCTGTGTCATAGCCCCACCTGCTTCTCTGCCCTCCGCTGCTGGGTGATCAGTTAAAGCAATTAACAGAGCATCTGACGCACCCAGAAGGTCACGGTGAGTGTGGTCAGATGGAAAACCCATCAGCTGTGCCAGTAAGCTCCCACCCTTTGCTGGGGCACCTGTGATTCATCGTCTTGCAGGGAAGGTGCCCAGCCTGGGAGTTCACAGGATCACTCCTTGGAAGCTTGTGTTTCCCACTGAGCCGAAAACAGGTAGTTGTATCCTGCTACCCCTGGGCTCTCGAGCCCCACCTGGCATACAAGCAAGGTTTTCCCTTTGTTAGAAGAGGAGGCCTGTGCGTCAGCAACACATTAATGCTACTACACAAGTCCTTGCTTGGCGGGTCCCACTTCTCCCCTTGGCGTGAGTGGTGTACAAACAGGGATGGCAGGGGGCCAGCCAGAAAGTCTTTATTTGAAGATATATGGAGCAGGCAGTATTCCTTCTCTGCCCTTTTCATAGTAGAGCAATCCTCCCCACCCCCTCAGGGATTCCTTCTGGAATCCCTCTGGGCTAAGAATGACCCAGCAGTGTCCTCCCAAGCAGACTCACTGAAAAGCTGCAGGGCTTCCTTAAAAGGCCAAACCCTAAGCTCCCCCAGAATGGTGGTGCCTTCCTTAAGCAGACACAGTGAGTTGCTGTCCGATACCCATCCTCTCCTTCTTCCTTAGTGACAGAACTCCAATATCACGAGGGCTGTCAATGCTCCCAGAGTGGAGACTACCTTTCCCAGCTTTCTCTGCAGCTGCATGACCCTGTGACTAATGAGCTATAAGCGCATGTTTTGGGTTGGACTTTGAGAAAGATGAATTGATGAAAGCTAGGCCATCTGGGATGCTCCTTCCCACTGCCTGCAACTTAGATGGCTGGTGCTTTGGTAGCCATCCTGGACCATGAGGTTGAAGGCTACACACCCAAGAAAAGCTGAGTGGGCAGGACAGAAGTTCCCACTACACTTTTATCCTCCCCACCAAACACACATACACAGTTTCTCCTATAATCAACATCTCACATTCATGTAGTACATTTGTTACAATCGGTGAGCCAATATTGAGGCATTATTATTAACTGAGGTCCATCATGTACATTAGGGGGTCACTATGTTGTACATGCTATAGGTTTTGACAGTGATAGGAACAGGTATCCCCCAGTATAGTAAGAGACATAAGAGTTTCCCAGCCCTAAAACTGTCCTGTACTCCACCTGTTCATGCCTCCCTCCCTTCCCTGAAATTCCTGGCAACCACGGATCTTTCTACTGCCTCCAAAGTTTTGCCTTTTCCAGAATGCCATATGCTTGGAAGCACATCGCATGCAGCCTTTCCAGATTGGCCTCTTTCACTTAGCAGCATGCATGCAAGATTCTTCCATGTCTTTTTATGGCTTGAGAGCTTGTTTCTTTTGTATTGCTGAATAATATTTGACAGCCTGGACATTTTAATTTTAGAGCATCCTTAATTTTATGCATTCACCTACTGAAGGATAACTGGGCTGTACCTGCCTCTCTAGACTGCTGGCTTGCCCTGCAGATTTTGGCCTGGCCCCTCGCTCCGGAGGGTTTACCTCTCCTTCAGACTGAGGAGGGGTGGAGGTGAGCATCTGCTGGCATCTTTATAGTCCAACAGCAGCAGGTGCTGGGAGATGAGGCAGGAAGGAGAGCTCACGCGCACAGACACACATACGCACACTTGTGGCTTCTAGTTCTGTGGGGTGCTGCTGGCCTCAGTGTCTGCCGGCTGCTTGCGTTGCCCTTCCACATGATTTCCCACACCGCAGGCTCAATGCTTGCTCTCCCGCAGTCCACGGCCTTCACTGCGATGAGAGAGTACTTAGCAAGGAAAGGGCATTGTCACTGATTACAATCCATTTTTCTTTTCTCTAGATTTGGAGCACATTTTATATAATATTTTATCTTACATATTACTTCTATTTTCCCAATCTTGATTAGTGTCATTGTAATTCTTCCTTTGTGAAAATCAGCAGCCCAGCAGGAACACTATGCTTCACAAATAGGACTAAGACAGTCAGTATTCCTCTCTAGATAAAAGACAACGGTATAATCAAATCCCGCCTCATTTAAAAAAAATAAAACTTCTGCTATTCACCCCTCCCCCAAGAGATAAATGCTTGTAACATCTTTTTTTTTTAAAAAAAAACAATATTTTATTTATTTATTGGTCAGAGAGGGCACAGCAGGGGAAACAGCAGACAAAGGGAGAAGCAGGCTCCCCACTGAGCAAGGACCCTGATGCAGGACTCGATCCCAGGGATCATGACCTGAGCCCAAAGCAGATGCTTAATGGATTGAGCAGCAGGTGTCCCTGTAACAGTTTTATATTGGAGGGTCTTCTGAGAAGTCCACCATCAATAAGATAGCAACTCAGAAGTAGAAAAAAATGTTATCGCCAGTGTGGAATGTGATCACTTAGGCCCAGGAGGGTGAATTCCGCATGACCTCAGGGGGACAGCTGAGTGTCCCCACTTCTCCTCCGTCTGTCATGTGTAAGCCAAGACCAGCTCCCTCCTACTCCTTTCATGAGAAGTTGGGCATTTTAAGAGATATGCTTATCCTTAGGTCCATAATAAGTTTTCAAACTTCTCAGAGAAGATTTATCCAAATCAACCTCACAAAGAAACACTTTTCCAAATATCCTTCAGAAGTTTTCTGATTTGAAGCCAGAATGATCACTTCTGTTTTATTCACCATGGTTTTTCTATTTTAAGGTCTTTTGCCATAAATAGCAATAAATATCCAATAGAAATTCCTATTACTTCAGTATTTTAAAGGAAAGCCACAGAAACCAGGATGTTTTCTCATTGAAAGATTTTTTAATTCAATTAAATCAAGTCACTAAAAAAGAAGAGGGAAAACTCTTTTAATAAAAAAATCAGTTTACCTGGGTGGCTCGGTGGGCTAAAGCCTCTGCTTCAGCTCAGGTCATGATCCCAGGGTCCTGGGTTAGAGCTTCATGTCGGGCTCTCTTCTTAGCAGGGAGCCTGCTTCCTCCTCTCTCTCTCTCTGCCTGCCTCTCTGCCAACTTGTGAACTCTGTCTGCCAAATAAATAAATAAAATCTTTTAAAAAAATCAGCTTAGAGTTGATATTAAAGGTTAATATCAAATACAAAGTAACATCTGACTAGCAGAGGTTCCTCACTCAAGAAACGTCCAAAAACACAAACAGACCCAGGGACCAAGATGTAGCAATAGCTCCAGGTGCTGAACAAGTCTATCATTTCATGCCAGAAGAATCACTCGGGTTCCATTCTCAGCCAAATAATTTCTTTTCAAAACACCTCTTTAAATACACCTTCAGAAACGGGGTGCCTGTGTAGCTCAGTCGGTTTAGTGACTGACTTTTGGTTTCAGCTGAGGTCATGATCTCAGGGTCGTGGGAGTCTGCTTCCCTTTCCCTTCTCCCTCTGCCCCGTCCCCTGCTTGCACACAGACACTCTTTCTCAAATAAATAAATAAATAAATCCTAAAAAAAGAAAAAAGCACCCTTAGAAAGAATGGCATTTTCTAAGTTCATGGTTCATTTCAAGCGGCCACTCAGAAGGGTAGACAAGGTTGTACCAGAATTGGTATAAGAATTGTACATCTTGGGATGCCTGGGTGGCTCAGTGGTTTAAGCCTCTGACTTCAGCTCAGGTCATGATCTCAGGGTCCTGGGATCAAGCCCTGCATCGGGCTCTTTGCTCAGCGAGGACCTCTTTCTCTGCCTGCCTCTCTGCCTACTTGAGATCTCTCTCTCTCTCTCTGTCAAATAAATAAATAAAAACTTAAAAAAAAAGGACTGTAAGTCTTTTTAAATTTAATTTAATTAATTTATTTATTTGACACATAGAGAGAGAGATCACAAGTAGGCAGAGAGGCAGGGTGGCAGGGGGAGCAGGCTCGATACCAGGACCCTAAGACCATGACCTGAGCTGAAGGCAGAGGCTTAACCCACTGAGCCACCCAGGCACCCCAAAAATTCCAAGTCTTGTGACACAGGGCTACAGTCAGTTCTCTGTCTTTGATCATGTTTGTTACATGATCATGTGCATCTTTTATGTCTTCTATGTTGTGATGGCAAATTTTATGTGTCAGCTTGGCTGGGCTATGGTACCAAGTTGCTTGCTCAAACACTAGTCTAGACATTGCTGTGGGGCACCTGGGTGGCTCATTTGGTTGAGCATCTGCCATTGGCTCCAGCCATGATCCCAGGGTCCTGAGATTGAGCCCACATTGGGTTCCTTGCTCAGCAGAGAACCTGCTTCTATCCCCTCTCCCTCTGTTGCTCCCCCCATTTATGGGCTCTCTCTGTCAAATGAATAAATAGCCTTTTTTAAAAAAAGTTATTGTTTTTGTTTTATTTTTTGAATAATCTGTGTGAATGCAAATGAAAGTGTATTTTTAGGTGTGTTTAGTATTTAAATCAGTAGACTTTGAGTAGAATAGATTATCCTCCAGCATGTGGGTGGGCCTCATCTAGTCAGTTAAGGTCTTAAGAGCAAAACTGAGGATCCCCAAAGGAAAAAACTGTCCTCAAGACTCCAATGTGGAAACTCTTCGTGAGTTTCCAGTCTTCTGACTCGGGGCTAAAACCAACTCTTACCTGACTATCTAGACTGTTGGCTTGCCTTACAGATTTTGGACGTGGACTTGAAGATCCCCACAATCACATGAGCCAATTCCTTAAATAAGTCTCATTCTCTCTCTCTCTCTCTTTCACAGATACACACACAGACACACATTATATATATCATTATGTGCATACATACAATATCTATAATGTATGTGTGTATATATATATATATAATATTATGTGTATTTATATCTTCTCTTGGTTGTGTTAGAGAATTCTGACTGAATCATGTTTTATGTCATACTTGGAAAGACCTTTCTTATTCCGAAATTATTAAAACAATTTTCTGTCTATTGAACTCTACCTCTGAAACTAATAATATGCTATATGTTAATTGAATTTAAATAAAATTAAATTAAAAAACAAAACTAAAAAAATAATTTTCTGTCATTTCTTTTAAACCCTTTAATAGTTTCTTTTTTTTTAAATGTTTAATGTTTTACCCATTTGTTGTTTATTTTGGTGTCAGGTATGACTAACGATGGAACTTTATTTTATTCCCAGATAAGGAGATGCCATTTTGATACGTAAATGTGGCATAGATATAAAGTAACAAGACTGATTTCATCATGCATTTTGTAAGCTGGCTCAGAGAGCAACTATAAAAGAATAGTTTTAAAACATTTTAGAGAATTCAAGAATCTTTGGGAAAGATGTATTATTTTTTGAAAACTACTCTTGAAGGACAGAACTCTCAGATGTAGGAATCTTGAAGGGTTTACTTTAAAAAAGCCAATAACTCAAGAGTAATGCCTCCTACCTCAAACTTTATTACCAAAATTAAAGTACTTGAGGGGCTCCTGCCAGAGGCATTGATTTGGGGCTGAGGAAGGTATTTTGCCCACAAGCCTTAATATCAGTTTTCCTTGTTTCTTTGGTTTTGCTCAGGAACAGTGACACCCTGACTCAAAGCACCAGGGAACTCACACACAATATCTCATTCTGCCCTTTATTGAATCCTAACATGCACTGTGAAATGCCCTTTAGCAAAAGACAATTTGTAATCCAATGGGAAGATTATTTATTGGGTCAAAGTCCTCAGGGTGCTGATTCAAGGGGTATGACTATTCCTTGGGTGAATTTACTTTGTTCGAAAAGTGGTTTGAACATTGTAAACACTTGAACACTTGGGAACTCCTCTCCCACCAAGGTAAAAAGGAGAACACAATTCTATAACTATACAAAAAGATACTACTCACAGGGTTTACAATAAGATCTTTGGTTTGAATTGAAAGTCCAAAGTTAGTCCCAACAGGTACATTCTTCTCACTAGACTGTTTGACATTTTCAAATGAATCCACATTTCAGGAGGAAAAAAAAAAAAGACTCAAATCAAGCATGGTCCGAATGCAATACACTGCAAATAACTGGAAACTAATACAAGCAGTTAAGGAACATACTCTTTTAAACCACCAAACCTACTCTAGGTTCAAATCATACAAAACTTGCAATATTTTAAACAGTACATGAAGAAAGGTGCAAAAATCACAAAAACTAGAATTGGGGGCATTTTTATGGTAATGGGACTTGAACACAATCCAATCAGGCAGGTGAATTGGTACATAAGTTAACAATTTTGTTGATTTCTTCAAAGAAATTAACTGGAAAGAACATATCTGGAAGGATATGCAAGGAACTGCTAAAGGGGGTAGGCTTCAGTGGAATGGGTCCCCATGGCTAGAGAGAGTTAGGAGGGAGATTTTTTTCACTTTGTATCAAAAACAAAAACAATTTTGAAAGAACTAGGAGGAGCAAGTAGCAAACAGCAACAACAACCAAAAAGAAATGTTGCTGCAGAATGGCTGGATGTCCCTGAAATGTGACTCCACTGACCACACCCAATGACTTGCCGCTCCAGCCTTCCTTGACTTCCAGGCAGTGCACTTCTCTGGCTCTCCCGCTACCTCTTGGATGTTCCTCCTTGGCCTTGTCATGGGATTCTCTTTACCCACCCATTAATTCCCGTAGCTCTGCCACCAACCCTGACTCCATTCTTGGTTATTCTCCCATTGCACATTCCATTCTGGGGAAAGGCATTCACTCCCAAATCTCTCCCCAAGCTTCAAAAGGAGTAACCAAGGGCCCCAGTAGCTCAGCCCATGCACCCTGCAGGCTTCTCAGTCTCAACATGCCCACCTCTAAATGCACCTAGAAGGCAAGTGAAGACTTTTGGGGGCCCTCACAGAGGACACTCTCCATGTGGGGTCCTGCTGGGACCGGCTTAAATGACTTGGGAAAGTAAAGCACCAGTCTGTTCAATGCTGCATCCCCAGAAGTTTCTAAAGCACTCAACACCTTATCAGTGCTATAAACATTTGCTGGGAGAAAAAAGAGAAGGAAGTGGGGGTGGGTAGGGAGCCCAGGAAAGTGAGAACAGAGACAGAAATTACTCTGACTCAAAACCCAGCTATTTATTTGTCCTAGGACTTTGGGCAAATGACCCAGCCTCCCTGATTCTCAGCCTCACTGTTCTCATCTGTAAAATGAGGCAGCCACTCAAGATTTTTGTGAGGATTAAATGAGATAGTATATGCAAAATGCTTAGCATAAGGCTTGATGTGTAATGAGTGGCCTGTAAATGCTATTGTTATTACTCTTGACAAGGGTCATAGAACTGGTAAGGACCAAGGGCTTGAAAGATGCCTGTTACTTTGACATCCATGCCCCTTCTGTCTGCTATGACCTCTACCTACAGTCATTTGTTTAGTAGAAGCTTTCCTGGCATAACCCATGTTCCCACGCTCCTCATTAGAGTCCTGTCTAGAGACTCTAGCCACACAGAGACTTGTCCTCTCTGGTGAATGCAAATCTGCGGAGAAAACCAGGGAACTACCAGCAACTGTTTCTGCAAGCTCTTCAGCAAAACCTCTTCAACAGATCAGCTGTCTCTGACACACAAAAAGAAGGATCAGGCAGAACCATTACGATGTGCTCAGCCTGTTCTAAACCTCAAGGAAATCAGCCTGAATCACCATCCTTGTCAACCGAGCCTCTCAGCCATGTCGGAAGATTCTGTTCTCAGCACAGAACCAGATTGTTCAGGAGCAAGAGGAAACAGGAAACTCGGGCCACTCCCCCTCACTATTGCTGACCATCTGGCCACTGCTGGCGACTAAGCCACAACCCTGTCAGAAGGGACAGGAGTCTGATCCCAGACAGAGAGCCCTTGTTCTTTCCCCCAATGCCCTGAGATGCTCTCTCCCATCCAACAAGTAGAGACGGGTGGTAAGCAGTGATCTTCCTGGTCCACGTAAGTGTCTGACCACAGACAAAGGCTAACCATAGGAAGTGGTGTCGCTTGGCAGTAAGGGAGTAGTCTAGAGCAGGACAACCTAGGTTTGAATTCTGAGTCTGCCTCTTACCATGCAACCTTGGGCAAGTTATTTAACGTCTCTCTACCTCAGTCTTCTCATCTGTAAAATGGGGTGACAGTAATAGAATTCAGCTCATAAGGGGATGAGGTGTGATTCCATGTAAAGCATTTCTCCCAAGAGTGTCTGGCTCTATACAACATGTGTGTATACTACATTAGTATAATTATCATATTATATCACCAGGCGAGCCAATTTAACACTGTTGACAAAACAGCTAATGGCACAAAGTCCTTGGTATTTGCCCACGGCAGCATGGTGGCATGGACAGAGCAGAGGAGGGGTAAAGAAAATAGTGTTCTGGTCCCTGTGTTACCATATCTGATTTATGCAACCTTGGGCAAAGCAAGTAATCTTGCTGAATTTCCTCCTAAAACTGCAAACAGTAGCTTCACTCTGCCTAAGTCACAGAGCTCCTTTGATGACTGAGTGAGGTCGTATCCATGAAAAATATTTGGAAGGTCTAAAAAACTATACCTGTAACAAGGGTAATTACTGATATGAAACTCCTTCTTCTTCTCTAAGAGGGTCAATGACCCAGATCCCAGCTCCATCAGTCTGGAGGCTCCCCCGCCCCATGCCCAGGGAAGTGCACATGTTAGGATGATGAACAAGCTAGTCAAGACTATGGATGGCAGAGAGTGTTTAATCAGCTGAGAATCTAGGAGATAGAGGGTCAGGCATTGATCATTTTCAGCTGAGTAAAAGTAAAAGCAAATATAGTAAGGTGTAAGAAAACCACATGCCCATTATTAAAAGTTTAATCGTTAAATGTTACATACAGCTCCTTTCTTTCAAAACACAAACAGTCCTTTGGGCTGGACATAGGCATCCTTCCCATAAGGAAAGTGTGTAGACATCATGTTCTCCTCTGCGTCCCTTCATTGTTTCACCGAACATTTACTCAATAATTGCTCTAGGTTCGGGGCTGTGTTAGGACTATGTCAGTGAAAAGGGAAATATTCATTTTTCTTTTTTCAGTAGGCTCCATGTCCAGCATGAAGTCCAACACAGGGCCTGAACTCACGACGCTGAGATCAAGAGCTGAGCTGAGATCAAGAGTCGGAGTCTTTAACCAACTGAGCCACCCAGGCACCGTGGGAAAGAATCTATAGGACAAACAGACAATAAGCAACGGGCATAATCAGTGAGTGAATTATATAGCCTGCTAGAAGCAAAGATGTTATGAAAAAAGAGTAAGACAGAAGTAGGGGTAGTAGGAGTGTCAGGAAGAAGGTTACACTTGTAAAGAAGAGTACTCATCTCATTGAGAAGGTAACTTTTGAGAGTTAGCCAAATAAACTACCAGAAGAACATTTGGGCCATTGGAACAGCTAAGGCAAAGGCCCTGAGGTGAGAGTTTGTCTGGCATGTGCCAGGAACAGCAAGGAGTACATGATGCTGCATGGAGAGGAGAGTGGCAGGACAGAAAGTCGGGAAAGTGGCCCAGCCGGGCTTTCTCTACAAGATAACACCTCAAGGTTGTGACGGAGCCAGAGGAGCTGAAGCCCATGGTCTTTGGCCTGGATGGACTCTGATTAATAACCCCAGGAAACTACACTTCTGGACTACTTAAAGAGCAAGCGGTGGGAGCACACCCATATACACAACATCCCACTCAATCAAGTCCATTAGCACAGGCACCCCTTGACATTTCGCATGGATCAGAGATTGGTATGTGTCCTCCACTGCCCTAATCAGACTAAGAAAAAGTATATTCCATGGTATAGTAAAGATGTTCACTCTTTCTTGATTAACATGAACCCCCAATAGCTTTGGCTGCCATCATCTTGCCACCAAGAAGAGAACCAGTGCTGGAATGAAGTTGATACTAAGGACAGAATGAAGAAACGGCAGGTCCCTCTGAGCTTGCTATTACATGAGATAGTGAGTGTTTCCATGCCCAAAAGCAGCTGAAATCAAGTTTATAGCCAAATGCATGCTAACTGATACAAAGAGAGAATCATAAATTCTAGTGCTGAAAGAAATTGTAGAAGTCATCTAATCCAACATCCTCATTTTGTGGGTGAGGACATAGTTTATTCAGGCAGAGTGCTTTGTCTACAGAAATGCAGTGACTGAACATCGGTCCTCTTTCTTGGTCTGCTGGAGCTATGACATGAATGAAGGTGGAATTCTCTTCATGGATCCTCTGGAGACAGACTCCAGTCTAAGACTCCAGCGAAGGACTGTGTCAGTTGGTCACACCCAGGAAGGAAGTAGATTGTCCTACACAACCCAAACCTCCCACCCAAGGCAGTACAGAACATTAGCGGTGAACATTTCACCCACTGTCAATCACTTTTCAGTTGGCCAACTAGAATTTCTCCAGCCTCCACATTGAGCCTTACCCTGCAGGACAAGCATAGGGTATTACAAAGAAGGGTATTATTTCCTGATCTCTACAGGTGTAGAAACTGGGTTTGTATAACCCTTCACAGCTAGTGAGATGTTTTCACACACATGAAGTCTTCCGCATTATGCTCTTCAGGCAGAGGATGATGGAATGTTGTCTTATTGAGAAGATCATCATGTATGTGACTATCCACCATAGACCTATTAGGGGGGCATTAGTTGGCTTGGGATGTCATAACAAAGCACCATGGACGGAGAGGCTTAAATAACAAATATATTTTCTCATAGTTCTGGAGGCTAAAGTTTTGTGATCCAGGTGTTGGCTGGGTTAGTATCTGCTGAGGCCTCTCCCTTTGGCTTGTAGATAGATGGCCATATTCTCCCTATGTCCTCACATGGCTCTTCCACTGTATATATTTCTGTCCAGATTTCCTCTTCTTGCAAGGAAATCAGTCAGATTGGATTAGGACCCACTCACATGACCTCATTTAACTTAAATACCTCTTTAAAGACCTTATCTTTAAATACAGTCCTATTCTGAGGTACTGGGGGTTAAGACTTCCACATATGAATCTGGAGGGGACATAATTCAGTCCATAACGGAAGTTATCCTTTTTTTTAAAAGAATTTTATTTATTTATTGAGAAAGTGAGTAAGAGCCTGTGCACACATGCATGAACAGGGGGAGGGGCAGTGAGAGAGGGAGAAGTAGGCTCCCCACCGAGCAGGGAGTCCTATGTGGGTCTCTATCCCAGGACCCCGGGATCATGACCTGAGCCTAAGGCAGGTGCTTAACTGACTGAGCCACCCAGGCACCCCTCGAAGGCATCATTTCTGAAGAACCTGACTATCCCACTCTAAGTGCCCAGTACAATTACCTACAGCTACAGAAACTTAGCACCATCCTGGGTAGTGCAGCTTCTCTGAGCCATCCAAATCAATGTGGTGGCTGTGGTAGGGGAGTTGGCGGGGGTGGGAGCAGGAGGTGTACATGGCTGCCAGTGACATTGACCATGAAAGGTAGGGGTCTTAATGGATCTGAGAAGTTTGGTTTTGCCCTTTGCCATAGTCATGTGATACTCAGGCTCTCAACACTCTTCAGGAAGAATTTATACAAAGAGTCTCTACAACTGATGCTTCCATTCAAAAGAATATTCATAAACATCAGATTTCTGATTCCTGAACAAACCCAGTGTCAGCAAGACCACATTCTTGTCTAAATAAAACAGAAAAATCAGGGCCAAGTGGCCTCATTCAGCAAATCTGTCTCCAGCTTCCTGGCACAAATAGAATAAGAGAGTGTAGAATTAATTAACCTGACAACCATCAACATCCTATAGACTGGATATCCCCCAAAACCACTGTGCTCTAATCTTCTGTCACTCCAATCCGTGTCTCCAAGCAACAGAGGCAATGAACACTTTGTTACTTCCTTCACTTTCTCACTCAACACGTATTGATCAGCATCTACTATGTGCTTGGTGCTCAGGGTGGAGGGGTAAAAGGTCTACAGAGGGTCCATGGAGGAAGTGACATTTGGGGTTGCCCTTCCAAACAGGCTAAGATCTGGATGAGCAGAAGGGATTCCAGGTGGAAGGAACATGTGCACTGAAGCTGGGGAAGAGGAAAGACGAACCATATTAGGGTCAATGAGTAGATAAGGTCTTATAGGAACTGAGGGAGGATTGTGACAGGAGAGCATGGGTTGCCAGTCTAGATGGGTAGGTAAGATCTGATCGTGCCTGAGAGAGGGTACCCTGCCTCACCATCTGTCCTTCACCTCCCACAGGCTTGCAGTCAACCTGCAGAGATCAAGGGAAAGGGGTAGGAAATGGGAGGCAGGCAGGTCCTTTTTGCTTCTAGGAAACGGTGCAGAGAGGAAGGAAATGGTGACCATACAAGCTCCTCTGACTATAAACAGCCAAGTATTCTGCCAGTTGGAGTGTCTAATGCCTCGATTCCGACCATTCTAGTAGGTATTCAGATTGGCATGGCAGTATGGGAAAAGTGACTTGACCATCTGTTTTTGAGAATCTAAATCTCTCCCCAGTTGAATGATCTTGTCCATGTACCATTCACAGAATGGTATACAAGTTCATGCAGATACTTCCTTTCAAAGCACAGACAGGGTGATGGCTGAGAGAAGCTTACACTTGGATTGGCCCCTTAGATGGGAGTTAGTTCATACTGCAACCCAGCTCCATCCCAAATAACCCTTGAAAGAATCATGGGTGGACACGTCAGCTTTCTGATGTAGGCTGAGGGGTGGGACAATAAGGAAGGGGCTCTCTAGCCTGCACAACGGTCCCTTCTGTGGGGAATTTGAGAGGACTTAGGAAGCTCCCAGGAAGCCTGTCCTAATTCTTCAGTGCAGCTGGGTTGTTCAAGGATGCAAGAGCTTCCTGGTCCAAAACTGTCAAGATCCAGCTTTCAGTGCACCCAAGATACACTCACAGGAAGCTTGTATGATATTTTTGCTTCCCTTCTGGCATATGAAAAACAAAACAAAACAAAACAAAAAACAAATTGTCTGCTTTGTGTCAAAGTGAGACACTACCGTGTAGGAACCCTCCAGTGATGCTGTTCAGGTAGGTTGTGTTAAAATTTCAAAATGTTACTCAAAGTAGATTATTTTCTTTAAAAAATGCCTTTATCAGTAAACGTTGGGCTTGGGAAGAAAGGAATCTAAGAATATTAGTGCTAGAGTAAGGGAGGCTAAGACATAATAATTGAATACATTACGTGATTGGGTCTTCTGCTAGAGAGAAACAAAATACCATAAAAAAAATGTTACTGGATAGTAGACTCTTATCAAAATTACAGTGAGAAACCACTTCACACCCACTAGAATGGCTCTAACCGAAGATCTAACTAAGGATCACATGTGTTGGCAAGGATGGGGATAAAATGGAGCCCACACTCATTGCTGGTGGGAAGGCAAAATGGTGCCCCTGCTCTGGATAACAGTCTGTCAGGTCCTCCGAGGGCTAAACAGAGGTACCATGTGACTCAGAAATGGCACTCCAAGGAATATAGCTAAGAGGAATGAAACATAAATGTCCAGACAAAAACATATACATGTGTGTTCATAACAACATATTTGTAACAGCCCCAAAATGGAAATAACCCCAGGCCCATTAGCTGCCCAAAGTGGAAACAACCCCAGGCCCATTAACAAGTAAATAAAATGTGGTACATCAGGCAGCAGTAAAAAGAAATGATCTAAGAGGCCATGAAAAGACACAGAGGAACCCAAAATGCATATGACTGAGTGAAGGAAGCCAATCTAGAAAGTTACATATTATAGGATTCCAACTCTATGATGTTCATGAATAAGAAAACTTACCGAGGGGCACCTGGGTGGCTCAGTTTGTTAAGTGTCTCTGCCTTCAGCTCGGGTCATGATCCCAGGGTCCTGAGATGGAACCCCATGTCAGGCTCTCTGCTCTGCTGAGTGGGGAGTCTGTTTCTCCCTCTCCATCTCCCTCTGTCCCTCCTTCTGCTCCTGCTCACATGCTCTCTCCAATAAACAAATAAAATCTTAAAAAGAAAAAAAAAACTTACAGAGACAGTAAAAAGATTAGACATTTCCAGGGGTTAACAGAGCAGGCAGGATGGGTGAGAGAATTTTTTAGGGCAGTGAAACTATTCTGTTATGATCCTGCCATAATGGATACACATCACAAGCATTTGTCAAACCCTGTAGACTGCATGACACCAAGACTGAGCCCCAGCGTAACCTATGGACTTGAGTGACATACCTGTGCAGGTTTTTCAGTTGCAATAAATGTGCCCCTTTGGTGCCAGATGTTGATAGATGAGAGATACTGGCCATATGTGGCAATAGGAGGCTTATGGGAGATGTCTGTACTTTCCAATCAATTTTATGATGAACCTAAAACTTCCCCAGAAATCAAGTCTATTTAAAAAAAAAAAAAAAGGAAGGAGACCCCAAGCCAAGGTACCCAGACAGCCTTGAGCAGCTGGAAGAGACAAATAGGTTCTTCCCAGAGCCCCCAAAAGGAACACAGCCCTGCTAACACCTTGCCCTGAGCCCACTGAGGCAGTTAAGGAGCTATGAGGCCACAGTTCTGACCTCCAGAACTGTAGCAGAATGCATCTGGTTGTTGCAAAGCTCCACACTGGGGCGACTTGTTACAGGAGCTACGGGAAGCTCATACATCTGCATTGTTTGAAAAGGCACCGCGGCAGGCACGTAACAGGATAGCAACAGACAAAGGACATCAGGGCAGCATCTACACCATTTTCACAATACTTCTGTAAATCCAAAATTATCTTTTAAGTTTTTCTTAGAAAGAGACTAGGAGTTGCCAAAAACCAGCAGGCAAGGCCACTTGTACACAGACCCGATGTGCCTGGGCCCTTGCTGGCTTTTTGTTCCCAGTCCTACCCCATCTCCCCACAAGGATCCAGGACAGGAAAACCAAAGAGGAAGAAAACCACCAGTTTCCTGAAGGTGCTGCCCAGAAGGAACCCAAACAACTCATTTTAAACCACCAGTTTTAAAGAAGAGGCAAGTCACCCATAGCCGTGACCTACAAGCCCCTTGCAAGAGAGAAATGTGGTAATTATTCAAAGGTCCCCCTTCTTGTCAGTCTTAGTGGATTATCATAAAATTAAGTGACTTTACAAGAAAAACAATTAACATTAAATTCTCTTCTAAGGTACCTGACTCTCTTCACGGACAAGACCACCCCCTACTCCAGGGCTGTGGAAGTGCCCACTCCCCAAGGATGCACACCTTCCACTCATGGTTCCTGCCTTATGTTCTGAATGGAGGGCATCTTCGTAACTCCTCAACTCAACTGCTCACGCTGCCCAGCCCCCTTGGGGTGCCCTCCTTGGTAAAGAATGTTTCTTTTTCTCCAGTTGCCCCATGCTAAACAGTCTGGGTCACCTGTCACACCCCTGTCTCCCTCACTCTAAACCTCCAGGCCTCCTCTTTCCTGTGAACTCTGACTTTGAGCCTCCCACCACCTGCTGCTCACTCTTCCTGCCGTCCCGTCCAGTGATTAGGGAAAGTGGAGATGGTACTTTATTTATTTATTTATATACAGTTGACATAAAATGTGATGTTAGATTCAGGTGCACAACAGAGTGATTGGACAACTCTGTGTGCTATGCGGGGCTCCCCACCAGCGGAGCTCCCCTCTGTCACCACACAGCGCCATCACAACACCATTGACTGTATTCCCTGTGCTGTGCATTTCATCCCCATGACTTACTCATTCTACAACTGAAGTCTGTGTCTCCTGCTCTCCTGCACCCATTTTGCCCATCCCTCTTCCCCTTTGGCAACCCTCAGTGTGCTCTCTGGAGTTTTGGTCTGATTCTGCTTTTCCTTTGTTCATTTGTGGGGTTCTTTCTTTCTTTCTTTCTTTCTTTCTTTCTTTCTTTCTTTCTTTCTTTCTTTTTTAAAGGTTCTACTCCAAATGCCTCCTTCTCTCTGAACTTGTTCGAATCCCTTCCATCTGAAGGAAGGGAACCCCCCTCACTGGCCATCCTGTCTGCTTCAGGCGCCCATGGCTCATCCCTTGCCGGTAGCTTCTGCCTGAGTTTGCTCTGAACTCTGTGAGATGCTTGACTATCTTACCTTCTTTACGAAAGTGTGAGTCCTATCAGGGAGACTGTCTATTTAAGCCGCCAGCAGAATGGCTGGGCCGTGGCTGATGACAGCCTCTTGGGAAAGTCCTAGCAGAGTGCCAGGGACCCACAGCCAAGGTTGGCTGGGCCTGGATCACAGCTCTGTCTCTCCCAACTGCTCGACCTGGGAAAAGCCTTGCAGCAGTGGTGGGCCCCTGTTTGCACTCTGGGCATGTTAAATAGTACATGCTGTTAATAATGTATTAGGAACACTAATTATTACCAGTGTACTAATAATAGTACATGGCACAGGATCCTTGCGGAATAAAATTAGTTAATCCATGAAAAACTCTTCAGAACAGCGTTTGGCAGGTGCCAAGCCCTCAATAGGTTTTAGGCATTTTTCTTGGGTGATTTCCTTGGCCGTGTGTCTGGGAATGGGCCCAGGAGACTGCATTTTCAGTGCACATCTCGAGGTGAGCCTACCACAGGCTGGAACTTTTGGACCACTAACGAAATGCAGACCTCTCGATTTATAGCCGAAGAGTTTAAGGGCCAGGGAGGGGACGATGAGTCACCCACGCTCGGCCAGGACCCGCACAAGCCACTGTCTAGTCTATCTTTTTTCATTCAGGGGCATGAACAAGCCCAAGGAGACAATTTGTGTTTGTTTTCAGATGCATTCCCCACCAGATTAAAAGGGGTGCTTTTAATCTTGTGGGCAGCCCCAAGGAGACCAGAGGCTATAGATCTGGCCAAGGTGGGAAGACCCATTCAGGGACAAACTTCCCCTTCCTTTCTCAGCCAGACATGAAGGAAACTCTTCTCTTCCGTGTCCTTTACTAACTGGTGAAAACCAAGGCAATGAATCTGTCTAGAGATGGGTTTGGTGCCAGTGACCGCTAGTTGTCTCCAATATCCATTCTCTTGGCCCTTAATAATTAATGGCAGTAGAATTTTTAGCAGGGAGCAAGCTGCCCAGTGGAAGATGGCATCCCTCAGGCCCAGCAGAGAAGGTGAGCGGAGGGAAAGGATTCAATTTTTGGTTCTCCATCTTAAAGGGAAGGAGCCTCCCCTTGTCTCGTGCTTCCCAGTGCCTTTGTGCTCTCTAGCTGCAAACTGGCTGAGAGCTATCTTACATCCTAGAAAGAGGGTGACACCAGAAAAGACAGACAGAGTGGGGAGCCCGGGCCCCCAACAGAACCTCAGAGCAGAACCGCACACCCAGCTTGAACCACATATTTGGGGAAGCAAATTCTTTCACACGGGGCCCTTTGGACTTCATGATGGCTAAGCCCACATCCTAATACAGAGGTCAAGAATGGAAGACAGGGTCACATTTCCTCTGCTCTGGGCTGCCATGCCTGGGGCAAGGTGTGCAGTGAATAGAGCTCTGGCTTTAGGTTCAGACTCAAATATGGGCCCAGTCGTTTTTTTAACCAGACTAGTCAGTTCGGGCTGCCATAGCCAAGCGTCCCAGCCTGGATGCTTAAACCACAGAATGGACTATTTCCTGCTTCTGGGGGCTAGAAGGAGCAGGTCAAGGTGTGGATGGAGCCACACCCACCAGAGTCTATGGAAAGATCCGTCCCCGGCCACTCTCCAGCTTCTGGCAGTTCCTTGGCATGTGATACGTCACCCCAGTGTCTGCCTTCGTCCTGCTGTGGACTTCCCTCTGCATCTCTTCTTGTCTGTCACCTTCCCTCTGCACATATCTATCTCTGTTTCCAAATATCCCCCCACTTTTTAACTCTTTTTTTCCCCCTAAAGTAAACTCTATTCCCAATGTGGGGCTTGAACTCACAACCCTGAGATTGAGAGTTGTGTGCTCTACTGACGGAGCCAGCCAGGCACCAAATTTCCCCCTTTCATAAGGACACCAGCCATACTGATTCAGGGTTCATCCTAAATGTGATTTTAATGTGATTATCTCTGTAAAGACCCTATTTCCTAATAAGGTCACATTCTGAGGTACCAGGAGTCCAACATATGGTTTTTGGGAGGAACATGTTTCCACCCTTAATACTAACTCTCTTTGCTAGTAATTTGGGTGTTTACCTAATGTCTGAGAACCTGTTTCCCCAATGTCAGATTTATACGTATTCCCAGGGTCTAGTATTTAGCCAGTCCCTGGGATGTGCCTTAGATCTGGCCTTTGCCAGTGTCACATCTGCAGTGGAGGACAGGCATCACTTCCTGTCATCCAGGCATCGTTAGATGGGTGTAGTGGCCTTCGCCACATTCTCTGCCTGCTCAGTCTCTGAACGCCTTTCCAGTGTCGGGGAGAGACTGCGCCCTACAGGGCTGGGTGGGAGGCTGGGACCATCCACCACAGCAGATGCCAAAAATGCCAGCCATGGTTTCAGCAGAGGCTGAAGACGCTGTGCAGCCCCAGAGGGATTTCTCCCACTCAGCCACTGATGTTGTAAGCTACTTAGTAGCCTTTTATGGTTTTTTTTTTTAATGATTTTATGTATTTATTTGAGGGAGAGAGAGAGATAGCAAGAGAGAGCAGGAAGGAAAGGGAGAAGGAGAAGCAGACTCACCGCTGAGCAGGGAGCTAAGGTGGGGTTCGATCCCGGGATGCTCAGGTCATGACCTGAGCTGAAGGCAGATGTTTAACTGACTAAGCCACCCAGGCAGCCCTCAATAACCCTTTAATAAAATCCCTTTTTATTAACCAGGCAGAACCTTTCCTATTGCTTGCAAATGATAGCATTGACCAAGACACCATGTACTTTTCAAGGCCAAAATGGTTGATTAGGAGAATGGTAGCAGCTTCCGGATGACCTCTGACAATTGGCATGGGACGCAATACGGTCTGGTGGCCTTCCAGAGAGATACGGACTGGAATCTCCCGCATGTCCCTTATTAGCCGAGAGATGATAAGGAAGTTAATGAACCTCTCAAGGCCTCATTTTCCTGCTCTGTCCAGTGGTGGTGGGAACAATAAGCCGCTGGAGGTGTTTGGGAAGATTCAGTGAGATAATACAGCTGAGACTCCTATTGTGTATAATGGTTATGTGGACCTTCAACTTGACTGACCCATGGGCTACCCAGAGATTTGGTCAAATGTTATTCTGGGTGTCTGTGAGAGTGTTCCTACATGAGGTCAACACTGGACCCAGTGAAGCGAGGTGAGCAGACCACCCTCCTTGATATGCAGGGGTCCCATCCAATCCGAGGGGCTCCTGCATAAGATAGAAAGGCTGACCCTCCCTCAAGTTCAAAGGAGTTTGCCCAGCTTGCGTGCCTTGAGCTGGGATCTTCTCCTGCCTTTGGAGTCAGACTGTATCACTGGCTCTTCTCGGATCCTGAGCCTGCCAGCTTTCAGACCAGAAGTTCACCATCTGCTCTCCTGGGTCTCCATCTTGGGACTTCTCAGCCTCCATAATCACGTGAGCCCATTCCTTATAACAAATCTCTTTATAAAGAGATTTGTTTATTTTATATGTATATATAATATACATATAAAATTATATATATTATATATTATATAATTTATATATATAATATAATAAAATTATATATATAAATTTTATGATATATATAAAATTTTCCTGTTGATTCTATCTCTCTGGAGAGCCCTAACTAATACATTACATGGGAATACGTGGAACAATAGTGCATACTCAGTAATGATGGTAGCTATCTGCTGTGCGAATTTTATTATGCGACAAATGACAAAGCCAGCACAGGGCCCTCAGCAAAGGCCCCTCAGACACCACGGTAGCATCCTCATATTCCCCCCCATCTGGAGAAATTCATTGACCTTTCTCTATAAACCCTGAACCTGTTCCCTCTCTCTTCCCACCCCACTTCCCTCACATAGACACACACACACACACACACACACACACACACACACACACATACACACAGCGTGCAATTCCTGGAGATGCCCTGGACCACACTGAGTTGGATTAGGGAGACATCTTTAGCTCCCAGATGTGCATCGGCAACTTCTGCTCTGGCACCTTCCCTCCCTGTGTGTGCCATCAGCTCCCACAGCCCCTTGGGGACAGTGACTTTTGGTTGTCCCCCTCCTCCTTTGCCAGGTGCTCCAGGAGAAAAGAGAATGCCTGACATTCTAGGGGCCACTGTGGAGGCTGCTTCTCTGGGTGGGTCAGAGAAAAGTCTGAGGAGAGAGTGCAGCCGGAGGAGTGGGATGTCCCAGACCCCACTGACTTAGACAGTGCCCACTGCCCACCCCCACCCCCCCGCTTTCAAAGCAGTGACTCAGGGAGAGACACCCCCTTCCCAACCCCGCCAAAGATGTCTGCACTCTACCAGATGTGCTGAAGACTCCTGGGTGCAGCTCAGTGAGAGTAGCCCACCCCAGCCCCCAGGGCCAGAAACAGGGGCTCCCACCCCTCTGGTGTGGCACTGCCGCCTTTCCCCCTCCCAGTCAGACATTCCTCTGGATAAACAGGAAGCATGGGGGAGCCCAGACTGCGATCTTGCTGAAAGCTCCAAACATGAGGCATCAGCCTCAGTACCAGTCAGGGAGCTTTTTAAAAGGCAGACTTCTCCTCCACAGCTGGAACACAGAGCAACAGAATCCCTGGGACTCACTAACTGACTAAATCTTCCTTTTTAACAAGTTCTCCAGAAGACATTGGCAAGCTTATTATGTCTGGCCAGGAGAAAGAGTCCTGAGCTGAAGGGAGCCCTTTCCCCTTCCTGGAGCCAGGCCTCCTGGTTTGTGGCTTCTGTGCTTTTTGCTCATGGCCTGACCTGAGCCTCAGTTTCCATGTCTGAAAGATGGGAGTGAGGATAGCTCTACCCCAAAGATCTTATTGAGAAAATAAAATGCCCAGCACAAAAGAAAGGATCAATATAGTTGTGAGGAAATAACTGCTCCCCAGAAAACTTTCTTTTTCCAACATGTGACATGGAGAAAGTCATATCTTGTGAAGCAACAACTATAATTTTTAGACTATACATGCAAGTTTGAAAAGCATTCTTTTTCCAAAAACAGCTTCATAGTGTACCTTTAAAGGTACTTTTAAAATGACTACAACTACTGAACACCTTCTGTGTGTCAGCTTTGTCAACAGTTCTGCCTGATGAGCAGTATTACGTCCATTTTCAGAGACGGAAACTTAATAGTGCTCTTTGCCCCAGGTAAAGTGGGACTCGAACCTAATCTCAGTCTGGAACCCACACTCAGCTGCCTTCATAAAGCTGGCGAGTGACTGTCTCCTCAGCAGGACTTCCTGAAATGTTCCTGTTTTTCCACAGTCATAAATCCATATTAGTATTTCCAGGCAAAATTTGTTTATGTAAATAAACATTGCTGTTAACAATGTTCCTCCAGGGGCACCTGGGTGGCTCAGTGGGTTAAAGCCTCTGCCTTCGGCTCAGGTCATGATCCTAGAGTCCTGGGATCAAGCCCTGCATTGGGCTCTCTGCTTGGTGGAGAGTATTGCTTCCTCCTCTCTCTCTCTGCCTGCCTCTCTGCCTACTTGTGATCTCTGTCTGTCAAATAAATAAACAAAATCTTAAAAAGAAAAAGAAAAAGAAAAAAAAGAGATTTGTTTGTTTATTTTCAGAGAGAGAGAGGGAGAGCATGAGCCAGTGGGAGGGGCAGATGAGAGAGAAAATCGTCAAACAGACTCTGTGCTGAGTGTGGAGCCCGATGCAGGGCTGGATCCGAGGACCCTGAGATCCTGACCTGAGCTGAAATCAAGAGTCGGTGGTTTAATTGAGATATCACCTTACACCAGTTAGAATGGCCAAAATTAGCAAGACAGGAAACATGTGTTGGAGACGATGTGGAGAAAGGGGAACCCTCTTACACTGTTGGTGGGAATGCAAGCTGGTGCAGCCACTTTGGAGAGCAGTGTGGAAATTCCTTAAGAAATTAAAAATAGAGCTTCCCTATGACCCTGCAATTGCACCACTGGTATTTACCCCAAAGATACAGATGTAGTGAAAAGAAGGGCCATCTGTACCCCAGTGTTCATAGCAGCAATGGCCACGGTCGCCAAACTGTGGAAAGAACCCAGATGCCCTTCAATGGACGAATGGATAGGAAGATGTGGTCCATATTTGCTGTGGAATATTATGCCTCTATCAGAAAGGATGAATACCCAACTTTTGTAGCAACATGGACGGGACTGGAAGAGATTATGCTGAGTGAAATAAGGCAAGCAGAGAGAGTCAATTATCAGATGATTTCGCTTATTTGAAATAAGCGGACATGGAGGACATGGGGAGATGGAGAGGAGAAGGGAATTGAGGGAAATTGGAGGAGGAGATGAACCATGAGAGACTGTGGACTCTGAAAAACAATCTGAGGGTTTTGAAGGGGGGGGTGGGGGGGGAGGGGGGGTGAGTACTCTGGAGGGCACTATTGCATGGAGCACTGGGTGTGGTGGTGCATAAACAATGGATTCTGTTACACTGAAAAGGAACTTAAAAAAAAAAAAAGAGTCAGAGGTTTAACCCCCCTGAGCCACTCAGGTGCCCTCCTCGTTTACTCTTTTTTGTTGAAAAAATATGTGATATGAAAGGTGATGATTATTGAAACTATAGCATCAATGAGCCTTGAGACATGAAGAAATTGAAGCAAGCCAGTCACAAAAAAGCAAAGATGGTATGATTCCACATATATGAGGTACTGGGAGTGGTCAAATTCATCCAGCAGGAAAGCGGGATGTGGTTTCGTGGGGGGCTGGGAGCAGGGGAATAGAGAATTGTTGTTTAATGGAGACAGAGTTTCAGTTTTGCAAGATGCAAAGAGCTCCGTGCAGTTTTGCAAGATGCAAAGAGCTCCGTGCGTGGGTGGTAGCCATGGGGGTCCAACAATGAGAAAATATACATGAGGTCACCAGAAGGTGAGTTCAAGGAGGCTTAGGGTGGTAACCTTTGCATTGTGCATTTTCCTCAATTCAAAAAATGTGATTTTCTAACTAGTAAACCTAATGAATTCAAAAGATTTATTAACTAGGTGGATATCTGTAATCAATACCTGGGGATGCAAAAATAAACAAGACTGTTTCCAACATTAAGAAGTAAATAAGGGGGCACCTGGGTGGCTCAGTGAGTTGAGCCTCTGCCTTGGGCTCGGGTCATGGTGTCAGAGTCCTGGGATGGAGCCCTGCATTGGGTTCTCTGCTCAGCAGGGAGCCTGCTTCCCCCTTCCTCTCTGCCTGCTTCTCTGTCTACTTGTGACCTCTCTCTGTGTGTCAAATAAATAAATAAAATCTTTTTTTAAAAAGAAGTAAATAGGGGAGACACACACGTGAATCAAAGGTTTAAAGGCAGCTTTAGGAATGAGAGGTGGAAATGCACCCACGCTATGGTGGAAACCTGGTTTGTCCTTATTTTCACATGGGTAGCTGATTTCCTGGGCTTTGGGGTCAGAGTATCGGGGTTCAAATTGGTGGCTTTGGGTGACTTATCTCTTTGAGCCTTGGATTCCTTAGCTATATGCAGGCTGCCGACAGGACCTGACTTTTGGGGTCACAAAGGTAAAAAGAGGTAATGATTACGAACCATTAGCCATGTGCTGGGCATGTTCACGGCTCAAATCACACCTGCTTCTTCTCTAGGACCTGAATTATTCTTAGAAATAACTCTTTCTCTGTCACCGAGCCTATGTCCAAACCTCATACCTCTTTAACTCCTACCTCCTAACAAGCACACTCCTGCAAGGCTTTCATCAGGGACTAGAAGGGCTGATTTCATTAAACTTCCCATTTCCCCATGCACTTCCTGTCTTGGGGACACACTGGCTGAGGGAACACATGTGTTGGCTCGGAGGGAACCTCAGGACACAAAATGAAATGAAAGGGGGATAATCAAGACTTGCTGTGCTGTGAAAAAAAAAAATCAAAAGCAAGCCTGTGTTAATATTTGAGATGGACACGTTTCTGCAGCATTCCTTCCCTCTGGAGAGAGGAAACACTTGGGGTCCAGGCTGTATTTCCAAGGACTTGGGACTCGTGCCCTACTTTTGTGAGGCTACAGCGCCACCTGGTGGCGAAATGCTCACACAGGCCTTGACCACCTTCTAGCCCAGACTGTCAATGTCCTCTTCTTTAAAGAATCTGCCCGTGCTTTCAAAACCGAACAGTATATCGATTTCTCTTTCCCCATCATAAGCCATTTCCACTGAAAAACTATATTGATTCCTCTCTTGATGAATTTTTCATCTTGGGCAAAGGTTTCTTTTCTGAAGGGGAAATTCTCCTTGACCAGTGTAAATCCAACCCATCATATATATATATACGATGGATGGATACATATACATATACATATACATATACATATACATACATATATATACATATACATATTCATATACATATTCATATACATATACATATACATATATATGAATATATTCTATATTGTGGGGACGTGCCCATTTTTTATTCCAAAAAAATAAAATAAAATAAAATAAAAGATCAATGGAGCACCTGGGTGGTTTAGGCGGTTAAGCATCTGCCTCCAGCTCAGGTCATGATCCCAGGGTCCTGGGATCGAGTGTTGTGTAGGGCTCCCCCTCAGTGGGGAGCCTGCTTCTGCCCCTTCCTCTGCTTGTGCTCTCTTTCTCTCTCAAATAAATAAAATCTTTAAAAAAACAAACAAAAAAGTAAAGGTTTAAAAAAAATTCCCTTTCAGGATGATACCTGTACACATAGCTTCTGCTTGCAAGTCATCTCCTGCGCCCTCTTTGCGCCCCAGAGCAGACACACTGCAGGTGGCGCCCCCTCAGCATCTCACCCAGGTCTGTGCACCTGCTGGCTTTCCTGGGAATAGTCTTCCTCTTCCTGCCTGGCTCCTCGGATCATTCCAGGCTGCGCCCAAATACTGCCAATCTAAGGGAGTCCTTGCCATGATAATATTATCACAAAATATTGACTCTCCCTCCCAACATCAGGAAGTGCCTTTGTCTACTTTTGTTCTGCGAGTCTCTCTCCCAGCCGCAACGTGCGCATCGTTCACATCACCCTCCTGTTCCTGGCTTTACGGGCAGCATATGGCGCCTAGAAGTAGAGGCACTCCGCAAGTATTTGTTGAATAAATTTATTAATTTTACTTTAAAGCTGGACTCCTGGGGCGCCTGGGTGGCTCGGTGGGATGGGCCTCTGATTTCGGCTCAGGTCATGATCTCAGGGTCCTGGGATGAGCTCTCTGCTCAGCAGGGAGCCGGCTTCCCCCTCTCTATCTGCCTGCCTCTCTGCCTGCCTCTCTGCCTACTTTTGATCTCTCTGTCAAATAAATAAATAAAAATTTTAAAAAATAAATAAATAAAATAAAATAAAGCTGGACTCCTCTGCCAGCTTGGCAGCCATTCCTGCCCTGTGCTGGCCCAGGGACCAGGAAACAAGAGGAATGACAAAAATGCATCTGATTTTGCAGGAAGCAGTGAAAGCATGAAGCATGTGGATTGGTCTAGCTCTAAAGAGATCACGGAATTCTCTATCAACTCCCTGAGCGATCATTCTGGACCAATGAGGCTGAGTCTCGGTTCTGCTGGGAGGAGGTTCATATCCTTTTTCAATAACCTCTTCCAAGCGGATCAGCCCTCACTGGGCCTTTCTTCTCTCTAATGTGGAGAGGACGTGTGTGTGTGTGTGTGTGTGTGTGTGCATGCGTGCACGCCTGTGTGTTCATAACAAAATGCCAGCCCCCACCCCCACCCCCGCGTAGAGGTCATGGCATGTCAAGGCTCATACCCAAGTGCTGTCCCCCACAACCCCCTTTTAATTTCAGAGAACTTGCTTCTAGTGACAGCGACGGCCAGCAGATGTCACCATTCCACAAGACATGAAGTGTCAGGACCCATTGGCAAACTTGGGGGTAGGGGTGGGGGTGGGGAGGATACCTGGAAGAGGCTGGTCCTAAGGCAAAGGGCTGAGCAAGGATCATTGTCAATGATCTTCAGGGTCATTCATTTCGGGGGTTGGCAGAAGAACATTAACACACATCTAGTCCACTGACCTCCTGAGAGTCAGGATACATCTTTCAGTTAGTTAGCTTAGTAAGTTTTATTTTTACTTTATTTTATTTTAATTTCATATTTGAGTGTGCTTGTCTCTGTTTTCTTCACATGATGGTACCACCTTCTCCTGGGGACCAGCACTGATTGGTGCCAGGTGCTGACTTGGGGTCCCTGTGGGGCTTGGACTTTCCCCAAGCCTGTCCAGACAGGCTGCATGGTCACCGGGCCCTTCCTGCCGAGAGGTCTACCCCTGAGCCCTGGGTTCCTCTCTCCCCTGCCCTCCCTGTCACTGCTGCTCTCTGGGGACTTGAAGTCCCGTCTGCAGATACAGATGGCCTTGTCTCTGGTCACATGCCAAGTCTTCTCTGAGGAAATCTTTCCTGCCTCCCATAAAGCTGTTCCTTCCTTGGGGCAGGTTCACTGCAATGGAAAGAGAGCTGTTTGCCAAGGGCAAGGCCTTGTTTATGGCCTGATGGGCCTCCAGACTCTTGTGGCTGACAATTTATAGAACATACAGGTCATGATAAAATATCTTAGGGACATTTAGGCCTCAGTTCCGGTGGGTGCAGTCTATTCCCAATACATTCCATGGGCTGGGGAGAGAGGGCAGATCTACCCACCCCCAATGTCTGTCCCCCCCAACCCCTGTGTTAAACCATCTCCAAAGTCCCCCAGCATGCCCCAAGGATGTCCTGGCTTCCCTCCCCAGCCTGAACAGTAGAGTTGACATCTGTCTCCCTCCTGCCTGTGCCGTGAGAAGATTCCCTGCAGGCAGCTGTCTGGGGTCCGAGGTTTCTGGGTCCCTGACTCTTCTTATATCCTGGGAGGTCAGATCTTCATGACCCCAGATAAGCTACATGCTGGGTGAGCAGGAGAGTGCCATTTAACCAAGTTCACCAAAGGTCAGCAGTCCCATGGTGGCCTCACCCCAGTGACCCTGCCTTTGGGCCATGACGGTGGGCTGGGCCGGGCTCCCTTGGGGCAGGCCCGGCTTTCCAACCCTGTCCACCCCCACCGTCTGGGACATGGTGATGGCAGGCCTGACAAGAACCACTTCTAACTTAGGGTTTCTCTCACAGTTGTGACCATGTGAAAAGTAGTTTAGAGGGTCCATTCTACTCTATCATCCCAAGTTTAATAGGACCTCACTTCACTGCACTAAAATCGGAACCCCTCACTCCAGTGTCCCTCCTGGCCACCTGCCTCCAGGTCAGGCCGTTCCTGCCTGGATTCCCACGCCAGCTCTGCTATCGTCAGATCTCTGCTTTTTGTGCCTCTCTTAACATGGTGTAAAATCACTTGCGGGTTGTTAGCATGTACGAGATCATTCTCTTGGCAAATACGAGTTGAATGTGGAGTCCGTGCCAGGCGTGGGCTGGTCGGGGTGCAGGTGAACACCCTGCCTTCGCGCCAGGGTGTCTGCCCTCCGAGAGCCCACAGCAGGGGAATCAGCAACAAAGGGACGAGGTCCACTGAGGTGACACTCAGGTCTCCCCTGAGCCAACTTTCTGAAATTGCTGGGCCCTCAGGGGAGGACTTGAGGGCCTTTCCTTTTTGGCTTCACCCCATGCTTCCGGTGGGTCTCCCTGATTCCCAGGTGGTCTGGTGTCTGGATCGCTGTCTTGGTCCCGTCAGCTGTTTCTTCAGCTAAGACACTTCGTAACCATGTCTCCACGTCTTCTCTACATCACTGAGAAGCACATTAAAGACGCAGGAGCCTCTCGGCACATGACCGAACATGCCGTCCTCGTCTTTTTGTCAACCAAAACTGAATCCACCTTTCACATTGTCAAACTCCTCATGTTTCTCCACCTTTCTCACAAAGAAATTCTGAAAGACTTTGAAAATGGTTCAGTTAAAGAGCAGGGGCGTCTGCGTGGCTCAGTCAGTTACGCGTCTGACTTGATTTCTGCTCAGGTCATGATCTCAGGGTTGTGAGATGGAGCCCCGCGTTGAGCTCTGTGCTCAGCATGGAGTCTGCTAGAGGTTCTTTCTCTCCTTCTCCCTCTGCTTCTCTCCCTAATATAAATAAATAAATAAATAAATAAATAAATAATAAAAAGCAAGAAGGGCATGATACGTGCTGTTTGTTGCCTACCTCCCCGCTTGCTACCATGGGCACCGGGCAGATGCTCCCTGCTCTCTGGGTCTGTTTGTTCATCCACATTATGGGGTAAGGGTTCCTCTGTGGTAGGAACTGACTGAGAAAATGCGTGAGGCATCTAGAATACAGAAAACACTGGTCAAACTGCCTTCTTTTCCCGAAGGGTCCTGCACTAAGGGAGTAAGGAGCCAAGGTTCCAGAAAAAAGCTCTGCCCTCCCCAGCTATGACCAGTGTGAATCCCTGTGTCTCTATGGGCCTTGGTCTCACATCCATTCAAAAGAGTAAGGTGCCAGGGGTACCTGGGTGGCTCAGTCAGTTAAGCCTCCCACTCTTGATTTTGGCTTGGGTCTTGATCTCAGGGTCATGAGTTCAAGCCCCGCACTGGGCTCCATGCTGGGCATGGAGGCTACATTTTAAAAAAATGAAGTGTAAGTTGCCGTTTTCTATGAATCTTAGGATTGATTTTATCTACATGTCTTGCTGATTTCCCCATCTGATAACTCTTCAGGAAAGGACCTGAGGTGAATCCGCCTGACTGTGTCTCCTGACCGTCCCTGTGGTCGAGGCATCTGCTTGTCATCCTTCCTAGGGTTTGGCAAAGATGAAGGCAATGCTTCTAGATTATAGTGTACAGAATGCAGAAAACTGAGCAGCACCTGCATTTTCCAGGCCCCCACCCATCCCCTGCTCCCCCTTACCTGTCAGGATTTCTGACAGGACCTTAATAACCAGAGGGCTCCTGACATAGGGTGGGGTGCGGCTCCTGGGGCGAGAGACGTACTTTGTCTCCTGCCCCCCCCCGCCTTGCTCCAGCTCCTTCTGTGTCTTGTGTATCCCACCCTTGCTCCTCGAGTTCCTTCTCCCCTTGCACAGAGAGAAAGAAGCCAAAGAGCCCAGTAGTTGAGTCTGTCTTCTTTCTGAACGTCAACCGCTTCAACATTTCCCCAAATCTTCACCTTCTTGTTCTGTAGGTTCCTTATGAATTTCTAATTCTATCTTGGACACCTGGAGGGAGTGAGTATCTCAAAACCCAGCATGAAAGTTAGACTATGAGAGGAGACTGATGGTGGATAGGAAGGAGTTTGCATCGAACACCCCGCAGAGAGGACAGGAGCAGGGACCATTGGGTTTCAATGGCCGTGATGGGTGCCCAAGGTAGCCTCCAAGCTGGGAATGACCTGCGGAGAGTGACCCAAAGACAGGAGCAGCCTCAGGGAGCATCCCCTGCAGACCTTTGGCCATTGAGTTTGTTGGATCGGATGGATCATGTAGGCTATGCCCTGCTTGACATGCTGGTGAAGAAGCATGGCTTTGTTCTTGGATGTGTGTATTCTTTTGAAATTCCCTTAAAAAAAAAACTTTAAAAAAATTTTTTTAAGTAATCTCTACTCCCAGTGTGGGCCTCAAATTTACAACCCCAAGGTCAAGAGTTGCATGCTCTACCAACTGAGTAAACCGGGTGCCCCTCTTGAAATCTCTGACGTTAGGCCTACTTACGGAGCTGTAGAATTGGATGTTGTGGACACCTTAGGTCCAATGGGTTCCATGTCCAGAATTTGAGTTCTTTCTTAAATAGACTAAATCCAGAGAAAAAATATTTTTCTGAAATGGGAAATTGGTCATGATGAAATCCTCAATTCACAATTACTCTAACAGAACCTCTAAGAGATTAATTTGCTCCAAGTTTTATCTCAGGAGGCCCCAAAGGTTGAGCTCTTCCCACTGGCCATCTCTCACACGCACCCCCACAGCTTACCTTACATCCCTCTTCTTGGGATAGTCTAATAGTTTTGGAAGGGCTGCCCAGAGGCGAAGAAGTTTTGGAATTCACATTTTTAAACTTGCCCACTTTTTTTCTGGTTCAGACGTGCTGCACCTGTCTAGGCACACAAACATTTGTTTGTGACGCCTTCTTTTCTCTCCAGAGGCTGGGCAGAACCTCGGTGTATTCAGAATGACAAGCAAATAGTGGTGATATAACAACGTCTCATCTCCGAAATCCATAGAACAGTCCCAGTGAGGCAAAGCTCTCACAGTTCATTGCCAACCCCTCTGGGACTTTTGTCTCTGCTGCAAAAAAAGTCTGACGTTTCCCAAAAAAGTAAAAACCAATTGGAACGGAACTGGCTCTGTCCCGTGGATTATGAATGGCCCCGGAGCTGACTAATTATATTTGCATAACCTTTCAATTAGCCGCTTCAACAAGGGCTCCGGTGAAAAAGAAAGCAGGCAGCCCGCCCAATCGGGGTGTGCTTGGAGTATCGATTTCACCCTTCCCCACCCCCACCCCGCCGCTGCTGCCCCGTCGCAGGCTGGAAACAAATTTAAGTTATTACACCGGGGTAGCTGACCATTGCCAAACTGCCCT
The DNA here is from genome assembly GCF_009829155.1 of Mustela erminea. Classification (NCBI taxonomy): domain Eukaryota; kingdom Metazoa; phylum Chordata; class Mammalia; order Carnivora; family Mustelidae; genus Mustela; species Mustela erminea. The sequence continues at coordinate 77,943,426 of NC_045628.1, forward strand.
GTCGCGGGGTCTGGAGTAGGTTTTGCTGGAACCGCACTGGGCCTCCTTTAGTTGAAAAGACGCTGCGCAGATTTTCTGAGGGCGGGGATCTAAGTGGCTGAACCCCGGGGGGAGGGCAGCCATGAAAGGGACCTCTGGTTGGGTCCAGGCAGTCTGGGTGGGTGTCCCTGAGCGATGCCTTCTTTCCTTGGGGTGGTGTGTTCCGCGGACCCCCAGGAGCGGTGGCCAGAGCGCTGGGGCCAGGAAGCATTCCGGCCCCGGGAACCTCTCTGCCTGGGAGGCTTCAAAGCCTTTATGAGGCTTCTTTCGGTTTGAAGCTCTGTCCTGTGAGTGGGGAAAGGTAAGAACCATGGGAGTTAACTCAGAGGATCCCCTTTTCTTCAGCGACACCCCCAGCTGTGCTGCTCTGCTGACTTGACTGCTTGGTGACACAGAGACATGGATTCTCTTGTATATTTTGTTTCCAAGTTTGAACTTTTTAAAAAAAGATTTTATTTATTTATTTGGCCGAGAGAGAGAGCACAAGGGGAGCAGGAGCCGCAGAGACAGAGGGAGAAGCCAGCTTCCCTCTGAGCTGGGAGCCTGCTGTGGGGCTGGATGGCAGGACCCTGGGAGCATGACCTGAGCCGAAGGCGGAGGCTTAACCAGCTGAGTCACCCAGGCGCCCCTCAAAATGTGAACCTTCACCAGCTAATTGTGCAACACCTCCTCGTCCCCCTCACTTCCATCTGCTTGAATGATGAATAAGCCCTGCTTTGCTTATTCTTTTCCTCTGTCAGGTGTCTTTATCTCTTGTCTAACTACACTGTCACCCTCTGCTTGGGACTGGGGACGATCTATCTCTATGGTCTACACGACATCTTCCAAATAATGGCAGTGGATGTGGCAGAGGAGAAAGGCTAGGGATGCTGCGACAGATGGACGCTCAGTTTGTTTATTCATTCAACAAACATCCGCTGAATGCCAGGCATTGTGCTGCCTACATATCAACCGTGCCACTCACCAAATTCAACCCCAGCTGAGTCTAGTCTAGTGCCAAAGGGCTCCTGAGCCACAGCTGCCTCTCCTGTCACCGTGGAGATAACAACACCTCTGGATTTCCTTGAGGATTAAAGCAGAAGATGTTGCAAGCCAGCATTTGACAATAATTGCTTAATAATTTCTGGCTCCTTTTTTCCCTTTTGATCCAAACACAAGGAAGGCAGTTCGGAATATAACACAATATATGAAACCTCAATTTGTTAATCAAATGAACCCTGCAGAGACATAGTCACTCTCTTATACTTATTGCTGTGTAAAAAGCAAGACCTCTGACCTTGCTCTGTATCTTTTAAAAAGTTTACTTTACTTGGGCAAACACTAGGTACTGAAGAAACAAATAAGAGAAATACAAAAGTTCAGTTATTCCAGGTAGGTGTTCATTAGACTTAACCAAAGTCATCAAATAGAGTCTCAAGGTGTCAAATTTTAGGATAACACAATGGGAGGAGTCTTGGGTTGGGGCCCAGGAGGCCTGCTTCTTGCCCCAGCCAGGGTCATCGCTTACCTAGCCGAAACATGTGGCTTTGGACTTAACCTCTCTGTCTTGGACCAAGTTTCCCTGGATCTGAACAAGGGGGAGTTAGGTGCAGGGCAGTCTGGGAACCCTTCTTCCCTTCTCCGTCTCCTGCTCCGTCCTCCCGTCTTTCTGAGACATCCCTTGAGCACCTTCTGCGTATCAGTCCCTGTGCTGGACTGGGGGTGGGGCAGGGGCTGAGATCAGGAAGGAATGCCTGTGCTCACAGGAAGAGAGTGCCCTGGTTTCTTTCCTTTCTTTCTTTCTTTCTTTTTTTTTTTTTTTTAAGGTTTTTCTTTATTTATTGGGCAGACAAAGATCACAAATAGGCAGAGAGTCAGGCAGAGAGATAGAGGGAAGCAGGCTCCCCGCTGTGCAGACTCGATCCCAGGACCCTGAGATCATGACCTGAGCCAAAGGCAGAGGCTTAACCCACTGAGCCACCCAGTCACCCAGTCCCCTTGTTTCTATTCTGCTTGTTTGAACGAAGGTCCCCAAATGACATAGATATTCTGTGACCTCAGAGTAGGAAACCCTGTTAGCATTTGTCTCATCACCTTCAGTGTGATTCTAGAAAGGCTGATGAGGAGATTGCGCTCACCAGAAGGGGCTTCGCTGAGCAGATGAATCATGGTAGAAGCAGCTGGAACTCACAAGGATGCTGTTTCTGGGAGAGGTAGTCAGCACCACAACAGACACATGGTTGGGGAGATATGATTACCTCATCATCCACTTTCTGGTACCAAGTGAGGTTTTTAAAAAATTGGTCTCCAAAAGGGATACCTAGGTGGCTCAGTCAGTTAAGTGTCTGCCTTCGGCTCAGGTCATGATCCCAGAGTCGTGGGATTGAGTTCCACATTTGGAAAAGCGGGGAGCCTGCTTCTCCCTCTGCCTGCTCTGCTTCCTGCTCCCCCTGCTTGTGCTCTCTCCCTGACAAATAGATAAAATCTTAAAAAGAAAAAATTGGTCTCCAAAAAAAATTCTCAAGTAACTTCTTAGTCACACACAATAAGAAAAAACATCGCTCCATATCTAGAGTGTAGATTTTGACAACAGTCTCATTCTTTTTATTATGATTATTGTGGTGAAATGTACACCAGATGAAATTTATTATTTTAGTCACTTTTAAGTGTACCGTTCTGTGGCATTAAGGACATTCCCACTGTTGTGCAACTGTCGCCACTATCCATCTCCAGAACTTGATCGTCATCCCCAACTGAAACTCTGTCCCCATTAAACCAACTCCAGGCCCTGGCAACCCCCGTCCTGCTCTCAGTCTCTCTGAATCCGACTGGTCCAGGGACTCCCATACGTGGAATCACACAGTATTTGTGTTACGGGGACAACACCTGATTCTTTTCTGCGACAGGTGGGAAGGAGGGCAGAGGTTCACTGTGGTCAGAGCCCAGGAAGGAATTCACGGGCAGGAATCACTGTGTGACCGTCACCGCACCTATTTTATGCTGATGGAATACTCCCACCGGACAGCCTCCGGGAGTGCCGGCTGTGTTGCCATGACCGCTCTGCTCAGGGCTCACCTCTGTGCTCCTGGAAGGGAAGGATTATGGGTAACTCTAGAGCTGACAAATGCTCTCCTTGGTTACTGGGCCACCATTCAAATCCTCAAACCATTCCCATCTTCACAGCTCCTCCTTCCCACCCCTGGCCTTTCTCTTCCCAGCACCCCCATCACTACTGCTTTGCGGGGCTCAGGCCTACTGGCCTGCTAAGTCATGGCTTATGTGTCTCTTCCTCCTGAAAGCCCTTTTCCTGGGTTGGAGGCCTGGCCTACGAGCTCTCATGCTCCCTCAGAGCTAAGCTCTGGGGAATTGTTCACTCTGATTGTCTCTCTGCTGGTCACACCTCCTCCCACAGAATACACGCTCCCTTGGGCAGGAACCCCTCCTTCTTCACTGTGGTATCACCTGAATGTGGCAATCATGGTCGCCTAGGGCAGGGCCCAGAGAAGCAGAGTCTGAGGCAAGCAAGCCACTGATGGAGGAACCAGTCTCAGGAGGAATATGTAGGAAAGAGAGGTAGTATCCATAGGGTAGATGCTAAGCAAAAATGTGGCTTCAGTTGAAGTCTGGCCTCAGGCTGATCCCACAGAGAGTTCTGGAACATGAATAGCAGCATAAAAGTGTCCAACTGTGCATAAGGGGACCAGGTTCTTGTAGCTGTAAAAGTCAGCCCGTGGGGGCAACTTTCCAGTTATTTCCATGTGATGTGGGACCCTTCAGTGGAGGGAAGTTCCCTAGAGGATGGAGCAGCTGTATTAGACTTAACACCCACCTGGGCACTCATGGGGCACCACAAGATTCCACCACAGAGCTGCGTGTTTGTTGAATGAATACATGTTGACGCCAATGCAGAAAACAAAATTCGTTGCCTTTCTGAGGACGAATGCCATGCGCCAGGCACTGTGCTCTGCCTTCTACTTAGGTGACCTCAGTCCGTCTCTACAGTGACCCTGTGAGGCAGGTGCTGATGGTACCAATGGAGAGACTGTCCGCAAGGCAAGGTGGCTTGCCCAAGACATACAGCTGGGAGGTGGCAACCTCAAGGCTTCAACCTAGATTCGCTCACCTCTAGGTTGGTGTGCCCACAGGGGTGTAACCTGCGACACTCTGGACTAGACAGCGCGTGTGGAGACTTCGCTCTCTCAACAATTTTTATTTGTGTTCTTTCCTCCCACCAGCTTGTTCTTCTGAGAGCTGAGCCCAGGGTGACCTGCAAGGCTGTTAAACTGGCAGAAACACTGAAACAACACCTAGATCAAAGGCCGCTTCCTCCCAAGCAGCCTCCGCCTTCCCTCTAGCAACTCTCTCCCTGGGTCCTGGGGGCGCCGCTGGGTTTAGATCGATTTCCTCTTGGGTCCTCGAGGTTGAGTCCTTGACAGCAGTGAACTCAGCTTCGGGGCGGGAGGACCCCCGCATTCCGGGGCCGCTCCTCTATTTCCTTACTTTGCCCATGGAAACATTCATGTCAACACACCCTTGCTGCTTTATCTCGCTTCGCTCCCAGGCCACCACAGTATTTGTCCCAATTAGAGTCCGTTTGCTTTGCAGACCACACTGGAGCTCTCCTCGACACTGAGCAGCTGCTCCCCGGATGTCCCCACCAGAGCCCTTGTTTGCAGTGTGTGTTGTCTGCAAACAGACCGCCTGAGCAAGCCACCGAGAAGCACTTCCCGGCCCGGGACTGGAGCAGCAGGCACGCGGAAGGCTCCCCTGGCTTTTCCTTATCAGACGGATACCCTGGTGCATGGTTTCAAAAACATGTACCAAGAAATAAAGCTTTCAGACAAAATTATCCAGAAACATCTACCCAGAGTGCAGAGAACAATATGAGATGTGAGAGTCCCTGGTTCTCCCAGACCTCTTTTTCTTGGTGAAAAGAAGTTAGCAGAGTTTTTGTGAAAGCAGTATCCAAAGCAAGGCCGACCGTATTTATATCCTGGCTCCCACTGGACTGGCTTAACCTCTCTGCAACTCAGTTTCCTCACCTGTAAAATGGGACGATGAATCTTGCTGGGAAGATTCTATAAGCTGATAATATAAGGTACTTAGAACAGAGGCTCATACACAGTAAACCCTCAGGAAATCCTGGCATTTGTCTATCTGCTAACCACTGGGTTATGAGGTTTTGGGTGGCATTGCTGGTGTGTTATTTCCAGCATTAAGGATCCTTCCAGACAGGACACTGAGAGCCTGAAATGCTTGTCAGGACCTCGACTTAACTGACGTAGCATTTTAGCTGGAATGGCTCTTGACACAAAGGGGCTTCATAAAAACAGCTGGTGGCCAGACTCTGCTTCTGGTCTCATTTCTGTGGCATTTCTCCCTGTTGAGTATCCAGCCCGCTCCTAGCCCCACCCCATCCTAGGGACCTTTCTGGTTTCTCACCCCAAGGACACCTTGTGGAAATGTAATATTTTCTGGCCCAGGAAGGATAATGTTTGTCTCTATTTCCCACTATTCTTACATTCGGAAGCTCTTTGAGGTTTACAAAGGTTTTGTTATGCTTCATTCTGGTCCATCTTGAAAGTAGCAGATATTTTGTGCTAAATGCAGTCTCCTCGGTAGACTGCCAGTGGATCTTGCTATCTAAATAGCAGGCAATGCCTTCTGCAGTTTCAAATCTCTAACCAGCAGAAAAATAAAATAGAATTTGTTGAACCAGGCCCACAAGCACGGTGAGCTCCCTCTCAGACTTGAACTGCCGGCCATGCCCTCCCGCTGCCTCTTGCCTGTTCCTCCTCAGACCAAGCTGCCATCTTTCCCTTGGCTACGAAGATCTTCTGTGGGGAGTGCCCCACAAAACCCTGACTTGGCAGTGGGGGCAGGCCAAGGAGGGGACTTTGGAAAATCCCAAGAGATTCTTCTTTGGAAAGGATTGGAAGATGAGGGAAGTGTCAGTAGGCATTAGGCTTGTCACACCCCAGTTCTCAAAGCTAGCCCTAGACGTTCTGGTGCCTAGAAGTGCCATTTCCTGGCGAAGGTGAAGAGAGGGGCAGTTTCTACCTGCTGTTACTGATTCAATCAGCTCTTGACCTAGTGAGCAAACACATGACCGGCCAGTCTAGCGATAATTAGAGTGTCCTTCCTGACTCTAGCCCAGACTGTGCTCTGTGGAGTCAGCATCTGCTATGAGCCTCCCATTTGATCTGATGGCCTCCATGTGGTAGGTATTTATGGATGCATACCATTCCTGGAAATCTTATGTTCATAAGGTGCAGAAAAAATCATCCAGCCGCATTTACTTCTCTGTTTTTCAGAGGTCCAGAAATCAGCACGCTTTGTCCTTTCTGTGGGCTTTCTGCATTCCTGCAATGACCAGGAGGGGGCACTGTGTAGCCACTGTCTTTTTCCCAGGCACTTCCCTGGTAAGGGTCGTTACCAGGCGCCCGGCCGGGCCATCTCTCTACCTGCGAGTGCTGCTGGGCTCTTCTGACCCAGGAAATGTAATCTACCTTTTACCTGGACCAGAACACCTTGAAGAACCTGCTGTGTAACAACATGGTCTTCAGAAGGTCAGGATAGCACGTTTAGTGGCATCTTTTCTGGTTAAAATGATAGAGGGCTAGTTCTTTGGTCCTGAAGTGAGGGTGAGTGTATGGATTTGGGGTTGAATCCCTAAGTGGTATTGACACCAACTGTTTATACTCCTGAATTCCTCAGTTAATTTGAAAATTGGTTTGCCTTCCCATATAACAAATTCAGAACTTAAAATTGTAATTGCATACGTGTGTTTAGGGACTGTTAAGAATAAAAATGTGCATTGTATAAAAACTAATTATCTCATTGGTGGTTTTTAAAATCCTGATTTACTGAAGAAAAACACTAGAAAGAGACATTTAGCAGCTTTTTTTAAAAAAAGATTTTATTATTTGACAGAGCAAGACCATAAGTAGGCAGAGAGGCAGGCAGAGAGAAAGGAGGAAGCAGGCTCCCCGCTGAGCAGAGAACCCGATGCAGGGCTGCAACCCAGGACCCTGAGATCAGGACCTGAGCTCAAGACAGAGACTTAACCCATTGAGCCACCCAGGTGCCCCTAAAATTAACATTTTAACCATGTTTAAGTATACAGTTCTGTGGCACCAACTACTTTCCCATTGCTGGGCAACCATCGGCTGTCTCAAAAACTCCGTCGTCTTCCCAAACTGAAAGAAACTGTCGCCTCCAACATTAACTTCCCATTTCCCTTCCCCTTCCCCTCTGGGCACTGCCATTCTACTTTGTGTCTCTGTGAATTTGCCTCCTCTGGGGAACTCATATAAGTGGAATTGTATAGCAACCTTTCCTTTTGGCTTATTTCAATTAACACAACATTTTGTATTTATCTCTACACTCAAGGTGGCTCTCGAACTTACAACCCAGAGATCAAGAGTCACATGCTCAGGGACACTGAGTGCCTAGTGATTAAAACAATGTTTCACCTTTGTGTCCTGATGTCAGGCATACATGTGCAGTGGGAAGTGAACATATTCTCTGAAGCCATTCTTACACCAGGAGAATTAGCAACAATTTAGCTGTACCCAGAAGTGACTGCGAGCCCAAAGGAATTAGTACATTGAATCAGCCCAAATGGAATGTATCTCTATTCAGCTTCTCCTTAGCAGGATCCCCCAAATGCCTGTTCCTATTCCAAAGCCACCTTCCACTAGGGATGCAGTGTGAGTGGTCTTTCACTTGTTGATCTGTGTGAGTTCTTTATATATTGCAGTTACAAGTCCTTTCGCTGTTACATGCTTACCAACGTTGTCTTGTACTCTTGGCTTGTTTGCATTTTCACTCTCTCTGGGTTTTTGAAGAACAGAAGTTCTGAATGTTAATAGGGTTTGACTTACCTATTTCCTTTATGGTTAATGATTTTGGTGTCCTGTTTGAACATTTTTTTTTTTTCCCCTTAGCTCAAAGTCAGGAAGGTATTTTCCTGTTTTCTTCTAGAAACTTTGTTTTATTTTTTACATTTATTTATTTTTTAAAAAGATTTTATTTATTTATTTGACACAGAGAGAGAGATCACAAGTAGTCAGAGAGGAAGACAGAGAGAGAGGAGGAAGCAGGCTCCCCACTGAGCAGAGAGCCTGATGCAGGGCTCCATCCCAGGACCCTGAGATCATGACCTGAGCCAAAGGCAGAGGCTTAACCTGCTGAGCCACCCATATCTTTTTACATTTAGACAATCATTCCATCTGGAACTAATTTTTGTATATGGTGTGAGCCAGGGATCAAGATTTTTTTTTTTTTATTATATAGATATCCAGTTGCCCCAGTGTTGATTACTGAGCAGACCATCCTATGCACTCCCCATGCTGGACCTTTTGACATAAATCCAGTGTTTTCTTACATGTGGACTTATTTATGCACTGTTCTGTGTCACTGGCTATTTTTCTATCTTTGCATCAATACCCCATCATCTTAAATACTGTATGTTTATAATAAGCCTTGACACCTGGTAGGCACTCTAATTTCCTTCTTTCTGGTCATCATAGCTATTAGGGGGCCTTTATATCTCCACTTCAATTTTGGAAGCATGTAGTGGCCAATTTCTAAAACAAAATGGACCGCTGGTATTTTTATTTTGATCATATTGATCTGTAGTTAAGTTTGTGGAGTAAGTCATTTACCTTTTCTATAGCCTGATCCCTCTTCTAAAAAATAAGATGAAAATCCATAATGAGCAATCCTGAGCATTCCATGAGACAGTGTATTTGCAAACTGGGGTGGGGGGCATCTACTATAGAAACTAAAGGAACAGGACTTTTATTATACAGAGAGAAAGAATACACACGGGCACTGTGTGTTGTGCTCCAAACAAGAGTTTGGAGCAACTCTAGAATCTGGTCATGGGTGAGTTCCTCCTTCTTTGACTCCGGCTTCTACCTCAAGAGGCTGGGGTTCAGGGAGAGGGTGAGGAGGGGCTGCTGAGATTTTTCCTGCCCTGACACCTCCCCCGCCCCCACAAGTTGTCTATGTGTTTGCCTTCTCTCATCTTTTACTTTGTAGCCTGGACCCTAAGCAGAGAATCACACTATGATTTATTTCCCAAACACGCCTGCTTTGTGCCAGGTCCAGTTCTGGGTAGATCTGTCTTTGCACTGGTTCCATATAGAATGTCACACCTGGAGAGAATGTGACCAGGCACTGCCAATGGGGAATGGACTTTTGCCACGGACTATCCCTCTTCCGTTCCCAGGAGCATGTTCTGAGTTGAGTTGAGGCCATTTGTGTGTGTTTGTATGACTGGGGCACACACCGGAGACAATCCTCCTTCTCTTTGAATCAGCTTGTTTAGAAAATTCGAGGGTCTGAGCCTCCTCTCCGTATCCACCCTCCCTCTGTCACAGCCCTAGACCCTTCCTTCAAAGGCTTGCTTTGGACTCCCTTGGACAGATACCCTCTGCCAAAGAGAAATGCTCAGGCTGAAACAAAGGGAGGTCAGTCAGTGGGGTCCTACAACCTTTCCTTTTCATGGGTCATTGTCTCTCCTTCGTTCAGTATCTTGGGTGAGCTGTGTGTGTAGCCCTGGGAGGCCCCCCACCATGGGCACAGAGGCCGGTGCCCCCCCCACCCCCGGCTGCTAATGTCACCTGCAGCAGCCCCAGTCCACTCTTCTAGGAGCTGGTGAGCCCAGGAACCTCAGGGAATTTTCACATCCTCGGGGCCTCAGGCTCCCTCAGTACCTTCTGCCCTTTCCATCTCAGGGAGAGGAAGCCCCAGCAGGGAATTAGCACTGACCTGAGAGAGTCAGCCCCAGGTAATGACTAGAAGGCTGCCAGCTTGGAGCCTCTTTCCAACTGCATGGAGGGTAGGTCCATGCTGAGGGGGGGAGCCCTTCCCAGTGTTTGTGGCAGAGGCTGAGTGTGCCCACAGGGGCACACTCCCCAGCTGACTTTGGGGCACACAGCTGAGTGGAGGGTGCTGAAGGACTAGGGCTGGGTTGTCTGTTGACATCCCTCGGAGGGAGCCCTGGGGCCTACAGGCGGGCCAGATGTACCCCAGGCCAAGGCCCAAACCCCTCTCAATGGGGGGCTGGGCGGGCTGCGGCCTGACCTGGAATGTTCGGATTCCTGGTCCTTTCATCCCCGCAGCTGAGGGGAACCAGACTGAGGTGGTGGGAAGCAGGCCACAGCCTCCCACCCCACAGCTGTGGCCAGGCCTCCCCCTTAGAAGCCCCAGGTACCTGGCGGTGGGGGTTGGGGAGGAAGGAAGACCGTGGGGGGAACAGGAGACAAAGGAAGACCACCATAAAACCAGCAGCATGTCTGTAATCACCAGGGCCCTTTGGTTAGAGCTCGTTTAAACAAGTTGTGATCCCTTGGAAGGGGAGGCCATAAACTGAAGGGAAAATAAAAGTGTTTACAGCGAGCGAGAGCGAAGGGCTATGGGCATTCATTTGACCAGGAGCTGTAGGGAAGACACAGCCCATGTGCAGGGAAGGGGCTTCCTCTCAGTGTGGCTGCTAGGACACAACACCCCCTTTCCCAACACACACACACACACACAAGCCGGGATCCAGGGGAAGGGGTGCAGCGGGGGAAGGGGGTGGGGAGGCAGAGGAGGGGGCTGGGGAGGAGGGGGAGGGTGCCCCCTTCCCCCCCAGGTGCTGGACCCACATTCCGACCAGACCCCCAGGGAGTGGGGAGAAGGCAGGGTCCCCTGGCTTTGTGACCTCCAAAGAGTCATGGCCCGGGGCACAGAGCTCAGTCAGCTTTTCCACTCCTCTACAAATTCCTTTATAATGGACTTCAGTAGGTTCCTGGAATAAGAGGGCTGCAGGGCAGTTGTCTCTGGAAGAAATGCCTCTCAGGCCCCAACTATCAGCCTGGAAAGGTGTGAGGTGGGGAGTGTCACCGGAGGGAACCACATTCCCCAGGGCAGCGTCCTGTGGCCTGTGGGTGGCCAGGAGGAAGATAAAGGTTTGTTAAGGTGGAGGATGGTTATGCCTGAAATGTCCCAAGGACCTCATCTCCTCGTTGTTCATTCAACAAATGGGCACCTACTGGAGGCCAGGCAACCAGGCAGGGGCCATCCAGATGTGGGGGGCACAGTCCCATCCTACGTGGGGCAAGCTGTACACATACATACCCCTGTTTCATTCTCCCCAAGAATCCATTCCAGGTGCTGTTACTTTGGGAGAACAGTAGTGCCAAGTAACGCTAACATGATTCTTGGACGTAAGCTGTGCTGAGGTCCTATGGCCTAGTCTGTTGTTCATGCTCAGAAGGAAAGGCTGCCAGGTTTTTTTTTTTTTTTTTTTGCCAAAAAATCACACAAAGGTCATGTTTATACTAATAATGAAAAGGAGTCATCAGAGGTGCATGGAAGAGGCATCAGGTGGGTCCTTTTTCCCTTTAAGTATGTAATGTGACTCTTCAGCAGGCAAACTTTGTTGAAGTTGGGTCCTCCCAAAAGCAAAGCCCAGCTGAAAATGTCACTTCTGACACTCCAATACTTTTCCCTCCCTTCTTAGATCAGTCTTGCGGCTAAAAGGGAAGAGCTTTGTTCTGTAACACTCAGGATGCTTTCGTTAGGAGAATATGAAAGAAAATTAGCAATGAAGCCCGTTCTGTCAAATGCCTTTAGTTTCTGTAATTTGATTTCCAGCACATTCTAATACAAGTTCAGTTACTCTGGTGTTTTCCTAAGACTGTTCTCTTTTTGTATTATGATCTGTGCATTCCCTTCTAGCTAACAACAAAACAGGACAAATAACTTTCTGAGTAACAAAGGAGAGAGATTAATTGTACTGGTAGGAAGTCACGTTATGTCCAACTTTAGGAAGCATTTCACACCCTCTGGGCATTTGGTAACACATAAGAAGCATGGGTCTCCAAGGCTCCCCGCTTGATACAAATCTCTCTACTCTGCCAAAGAAAGGTCAGCTGCCTGGGGGACAACACCCCCGAGACTTCCTCTTCCTGAGCTGTGAGGTCCAAAGGGTGGCAGCAGGTGTCTTTCCTGAGGGTACTGTCTTGCTGGCTTCCCTGAAGGGTGGTTCCTGTGGGTCCCCCCTTTGCTGCTGTGAAGCAGGCATGCTTGTCCTTCACCCATGATGCTGAGTCACTGGGGCTTCCTGTGAAGGTCATCGGGGCTTCCAGGGATCCAGGCCAAGGTGGCTGTCAGGTAGAGTTACCAAAAAGGAAAGGCTGCCACCATCAAGAGGACCTGATGGAGGTCAGCTCACTTGACTCAGGATATCTTAAGGGAAGCGAGACCCATGGGGCTCTCGCCCCCTCAGCACTGACAAACCAGTTCTTTGTCAGAGGAGAACACGGTACAAGGGAAATGGTCTCTGAAATCAGAGAGTTGGTTTTGAATCTCATCCCCTCAACTTAGTAATCGGGTGAGTTACTTAACATCTCCAAGCCTCTGTTTTCTCATCTGTAAAATGAAGGTACTGCTAGCCTCCTCCCCAACCCAGTGGTCCTATTATGCAGATCACTTGAGATGACATAGACGAAGCTCGGGCATTATGGCTTCCTCCCTTCCCCTAGCTCCTTCCCTCCCTCCTTCCCAGTGGAGGAAAACTTTGTATCACTCCCCACAAATTCTGAAAAATGAAAAAAAAATTATGAAAACAGAGTTACCCAATACAACTGATCAGCTCTTCTCATTTATGAACACTTCAGATTCCTTCATCAGTGACAAAATGTCACTGTCCCATATATTCTGAATGGAGTTGGTTTGGGACGTTGGTACCTACCTTGTGCTAAGCGCTGATCTAGACAATGGAGATACAGAAATGAATGACACAGTCCCTAACCACAAAGCAAATGAACACAGATGCAAAAGTTTTTATTTATTTATTTATTAAGATTTTATTTGTTTATTTGACAGAGAGATATCACAAGTAGGCAGAGAGGCAGCCAGAGAAAGGGGGGTGGGGAGGAGCAGGCTCCCTGCTGAAGAGAGAGCCCAGTGTGGGACTTGATCCCAGAACCCTGAGATCATGACCTGAGCTGAAGGCAGAGGCTTTAACCTATTGAGCCAGGCATCCCAGCAGCAAATGATTTTAAAGGCATGCAGGATTTTGGATGAAGGTGGCAGAGGACCACTCTTCCTTGCTTGAGAGTGAAACTGGTGGGGGGTACTGGGTTCCTGGCGAGGTGAACCTTCTGGAGAAAGTGTTGCCTTCCATAAAGAATAAATCTCTAGAATTTCAAGGTCTGCCAATTAAATATCAGCAGGAGTAACTTAGGAATACTTCACGGGAGATCAGATAGGAATTTGTTTCTTTGGGTGTCTATTTCTGAAACTGCCCAGATGTGGAGATATGAGGCAGAAAATAAATAGATGGTGGCTCTTTCTCAAAGAAGCTTGAGTTCAAATAAATAAGTGAAGAACTAACTTTAACCAAAGCTGTTGGCACTGTGCCAGAAGTACAGATAAGGTATCCTGAGAATGTATGGCTTTTCATTTACAAGGCTGCTAGCTTTTGAGCCCCTACATTATTTTAGGGACACCCTTCTCTGCAGGCCAGTGTCGCTTTGCTGACCCTACTTATAGACCATCAGGGCCACACCACTGGGCTTGGTGACCCAGAGGTGTTCCTGGAGCTTGGTCAACTTTCTACCATGTTTTGCATATTGATTTCTTTTCCTGAGCCTCCTCTGAGGAGGGTCCCAGTCTGATGGCGCCCAGCCTAAGATGAGCTCCAGGGGGAAGAGGGAAAGGAAGAGATTCAATATTCTGTAAGATCAACAGTTACCTACTGCAAGCCACGTGTGATCCCATTCAACTGTGCCATGGCCCCTGGAGATGGGGGCCGTCCCTCCTATGGTACGGGAAGCTGGGGGTGGAGAAGACCTGTTATGTGAGGGGCAGCCCAGAAGTCAAGCCCGGATCCCACCTGCAGACTCTGCACAGCACCCAGGCTTCCTGAGCAGGGCACTGCCTGTTCTTCAGGAGATCTGCTCCGTGGGGTACCATGCCAGGGACCCAGATCCCAGCCGACAAATGGGGGGTTAATTTCAGTGAAAGATTTGTAAAGTTAGCTTTGGGTTCTCTTTTCATTCTGGCACCTAAAGTAAACTTAACTTTTATATGAAATCACACATGAATATGTTACAGATTAAAATGCAGCAGGTAGGTGGAATTTACAAATGAAACAGTATCTCCAAAGACATTTTACTTTTGCGTGGGGCCCTGGCAGGCTACGCCCTTCCCTGCACCCAAAGCGCCTTTGTGGTCCCAGCTCTGAGACCTCTGATCAGAGCCATTCAGTACCTCAAGGGCTCACACATCCTCGGGGATCAGATGGGGAAGTGACTTCCTCCAGACTGTATGATGTGATCAGCATTAGCAACCCCGGGGTTGGTGGGGGGGGGGACTTTGGAGAGCAATCAGCTGGGGCTGTCAGCAAATCACAAGAGCACTTCCCAGGGGAATCGAGTGTGAGGGGCAGAGAGGAGGGCTGGGTGCTCTGGGTCCAAGCTGGCATTCTCATTGTGTAGTGCATGCCAGGGACAGTCAGAAGCAGGCTGCAGTGGAGAAAGGACTGTTTTGCAGGGGAGAGTGTGCGGGAGAGGGACGGCTCAGGGCAAGGTGGGGAAGCTAGGCATGGAGTTGGGTTTGGGGGAGGGCCGTGTCAGGAATACGAACTCTGGAGAAAAGAGCCAGTTCAAATCTTGGTTGGGCCACTTTCTGGCCATTTCCGTTTGTTCTTCCGGGACTTCCCTGTGCCTTTGTTTCCTCATGCATTCAGTAGTCACTAAGGGGCCCTGGCTCTGTGGGTCGGTAATTCAGTGTCGTTCCGGGCGCAGGAGGCAGGCAGGCAGCAGGAGAGATGGGAGCAGAAATGTGGCCTGGATGCTGTATGGGGAGTTTACTGACTTTTCCAGTGTAGCGTAGTCTAAATGATGTGACATGCCACTTGCCTCCTATCAACTTCCGAATCATGAGGAGCTGGTCACTGTAGCAGCCCTGCTCAGGCTGCCATAAGACAGCGCCACTGACCAGATGCCTTGTGTATGGGGCATGTGCTCTCCACATCGTTCTGGAGGCTGGAAGTCCCAGATCACGGCGCTGGCACGCTCTGTTCACGTGACACCTGTCTCGCTGGCTTGCAGATGGTTGTCTTCTCACTGCGTCCCATGTGGCCTTCTCTGCTCACATCTGTGCCCTCATCTCCTTATTAGAGAGATGAGTCCCATTGGACTCATGACCTCGTTTAACTTAATCACCTCCTCAAAGACTTATCTCCAAATACAGTCACATTGTGAGATACTGGGGATATGGGTTTTGGGGGGACACAAGTCAGCGCATGTCACCGTAAGCTCTGTGGATTGCAGCAGCCGGTGTGTGAAGCTCAGGGAGCTGGGGCAGGAAAGGGGGAGGGAAGTGTGATGGCAGCTGCTCTCTACCTCCACGTGGCCTGGCCAGGCTCCTTCTGCGGCCACAACCTCACGGGCCTCACACGGCTCCCTTGGAGCCCACGCAGTTCCATTTTAGGTCTTGAAGCTTCTCAGGGTGGCTTTTCTGATCATTTGTAACATGCCCAGCCCAGCTGCAGTGACACCAGCATCTTGATTTTTTTTTTAAGATTTTATTTTATTCATTTGAGAGAGAGAGAGAGAGAGAGAAACATGAGTGGGGTTGGGGCAGAGGGAGAGGGAGAAGCAGTCTCCCCACTGAGCAGGGAGCCCGATGTGGGGCTTGATCCCACGACCCTGAGATCATGACCTGAGACCAAGGCAGATGCTTAACTAATTGAGCCACCACCCAAGGGCCCCCCCCCCATATGCCAGCAGCTTTAAAAAAGTAAAGGGAGGGGTGCATGGCTGGCTCAGTCAGAGGAGTGTACAATTCTTGATCCCAGGGTGGTGAGTTCAAACCCCACGTTGGGTGTAGAGATGACAAACACAAATACATAAACTTCAGTAAATAAAATAAAATAAAAAGGAAAAAGGAAGAAAAGGGAGAGAAGGAGATGGTGCTGTGAGTTGGCTGGCACCAGCTTCAATCTCCCACAGCCTAAGATACGTGTACAAATGGATGCCAGAGCTGAGCGGTTGTTGTCAAGTCATTCCTGAACAGAGGAAGCCATTCCTTTCATCTTGGATTCTCACTGAGGTGTTCTAGGGAGAAACAGACACACAGCGAGAAGATGACAGGCTCTTGAACATTTCCTCCTGCTCCCACCTTGCTCAGGACCAGGATGTGGAGGAAGGGGGGGGCTGGGCTATGGACCCTCACTGCCTAGGGAAGGGGATGTGACTAACGAGTGGGGGGCATGGAGGGAGCGAGGGAGACTTGAGGACAAGGGAATAGTGGGGGTGGGAAGAGAAGGGGAAGAGGAGGAGAGGGGAGATGCTCAGGCGGAGGGGGAGGGACTGGGAGTGGGGAGAGGAGGGGAAGGAGGAGTGGGGCGAGTGGGAGACGGGAGGCGGGAAGCACAGCCGAGAGCAGAGGCAAGAAGTGCTGTTTCTAGCAGATAAAAAGGAACCTGAGTCTTTGGCATCTCTTTATTCTTAAGGCAACTTTGACCCACTTTACCTCATCTGTAATCGGCTCTGGCGATCTGAATCATTCATCTCAGCTACACTAAGATTGTTATCCAGACACTTAACAATCTGTTATCTCTTGACTGGAGCATGCTAAATGGGTTTCCCATCCCCCTCTCCCATCTCTCCCCCACCTTGATACTTGGTCATTCCTTCATTCCACTTATGCTTATCTGTGCTGGGCCCCAGGTAGCCACAGAGACTCCCTTTTGCAACCAAAGGGAAGTAGATGGACCATCCCCTTGTTCTGTCTAAACTCCTCTTTCAGGGAGCTATTGTCTGCCTAGCTTGAGTTACAGAGGCTCTTGAGTAGGAGGGCAGATTGGGTCTTCATTGAACAAACTGGGATATTCTTAAGCACAGAGAATAGGATAACGACCCCCATCTACCCATCCCCCAGCTTCCATATGGCCAAACTTGTTTTGTCTTCTTGGACAACCCCTCCATGACCGCCACCCAGATTGTTCTGAAGCAAATCCCAGGTAGCTCATAGTTCGTAAATATTTTAGTAATGATAAAGGCTTTCAAAAAATATAGCTACAATAATAGTGCACCTAAGAAATGACTAATGATCCCCCAATATCAAATATAGAGTCCATGTTCATGTTTCTCTGATTGCCTAATAATTCTTTAATACTTTGCTTGTTCAATTTGCAGTCTACAAGAGATCAATGCATTGACATATGTCTCTTGAGTATCTTTTAATCTGTGGGTTCCTACAACCCCTCAGAAATTAAGTTGTCCCTTCTTTAGAGTTGCCTACAGGCTGAATCTTGCCAATGGGATTCTTGTAATGAAATTTAACCTGCTCTCTATCCCTTATATTTGCAGATCTGGAGTCTTGGTTGGGCGGGTTAGTGTTTGCACGCAAGACTGCTTTAAAGGTGGGTGTATTTCTAACAGCAAGTGTATGATGCCCAGGTTCCTTTCCTCGTGAAATGTTACTAACCATTGATGACCACTAGCCAGATTTATTTATTTATTGAGAGTGGCAAGATGATGATATTCTAATTCTATCCTTCCTTCTTCATCTATTAGCTGGCATATTACAAAGTAAAACCTCTCTCATCTACTCTTTGGTTATCCTGAGGTCCAGATCACATAGGAAATAAAGATGGAAAAAAAAAGAAAACGAAAAAGGAATTAGCCCGTCCTGAAATGGGCAGTCTCTCTCCAGGTCTGTAATGTCCTCCCGAGATGTCAAAACATCATAAGATACAGAAAATAATAAATATGATTAGTACAAGACTCAAAAAAAGGGGGGGGAGGAATAAAGGACAAATGCTTGATTTTTTTCTTTCTCTTTTTAAAAGATTTATTTATTTATTTATTTATTTATTTTAGAGAGGGGTGGGGAGGGCGAGCTGTTGGGGGTGGCAAAGGGAGAGGGAGGGAGGGAGAATCTCAAGATTCTGCAGGGTCAAGTCTCAAGACTCCCCGCTGAGCACATAGCCCCATGCAGGGCTCAACGTGGGGCTCCATGTCACCCTGAGTTCATGACCTGAGTTATTCAGATGCTTAACTGACTGAGCCATCCAGGCGTCCCTGCTTGGTTCTTTCCCAGTTCAAAGGTGAATAGAGATTTGGTTCCTTAACATCACCCAAAGGTGGTGACTTGAGTAGTTTTCTCTTTGGTGGCCTTTTCTGTCTCTGGGAGCTCAGACGTGTGGGACTTACTTCAATCCACCGCACTTTTCGTCCTTACCAAAGATATTGAAAAGGTCTTATTTTTGGCTGACGAGAGCTTTTCAAGCTTGGTTCGAGAACTTTGAGGCTACCTGAGTAGAAAGATAGCTTCCTTGCTTCCTGATATGAGGAAACAGGCTATGTTGGGGGCCCCACCCCTGCAATGGGCCATTTCTTCAAGGATTCCTGATTATTTTTAGAGGACGATGCTTCCTGGAGATCGCAGTCTCAGTGTTGGGAGTGCTAATTCCCACCGGGAAGGTCATTGTGTCCAGGCCTTTCCCATGGATAGAGCTGGAACACTTGCTCTGTGAGATTAATCACAAGGTGATTTTCTGATACTTGACCTCACACCTGGGACCACAAGGATTTGACTTCATCAGCCACAGAGAAAAGTCCCTGAAGACACACAGCGTAGTTACGCATTTGACTTAGCCCACCGCACAGACACGAGTCTCAGAATAATCGTGCGAACATGACCATTCCCAATAGCTCTAGATTCCTGAGAGCTATTTATGGCTCTGTTTCTAGTTCTTTCTGTGCTGGGAGTAAGCCCACTGAGAAGGTACCACAAGTGGCAGTTCTGCATAGTCGCGGGCAGCGGGGCACAGCCTTCAGTCCGTTCGTTTCCTTCCACTCGCAATTTATCAGCACTGCTTTTTGATTTAATTTTGTTCAGTAAAATTACGTAAAATACTTATGGCTCCAAAATAAATGAGCTAGAACCTGGCGTAGGAAACAAGTCGACCTTTATCCTTGCCTCCTGTGGCTTATCCTCTCCCTTCCTCTACTTGTAAGCATTGGAAATTTACAGCTTCTTCTTCCATGTTTATTTTTATCGTTTTAAAAGATTTTATTTATTTATTTATTTATTGTTAAGGATTTTATTTATTTATTTGACAGACAGAGATCACAAGCAGGCAGAGAGGCAGGCAGAGAGAGAGGAGGAAGCAGGCTCCCTGCTGAGCAGAGAGCCCGATGCGGGGCTCGATCCCAGGACCCGGGGATCATGACCTGAGCTGAAGGCAGAGGCTTTAACCCACTGAGCTACCCAGGTGCCCCTGAACTTGATTTTTATTATACAAGTTGCTCATGGCCATTTTAGAAAACACAGGTAAACGAAAGAAAGTAGTCACCTGTGATCCCCATCCCAGTTAGTACTGCTGTTAATGCTCTGTATGTTATGTTTTAAGTTAAAGAACAAATATATTAAGTCTAATGTATCTACTTTTTATTTGACCAGTTGGCCAATGATTTATAATTTACTGAAAGAAGTTAGTATAATATATGGCTTATAAATTTTTAAGTGAATATTTTTAAATGATAAAAATACTTAGTCTCCCCCACCACCAACCCCTGCCAAAAAAGAAAGGCAATTGCCTGGGCAGATGGTAGTTAGAAGATAATAGTGTTTGGGGTAAAATATTTTTAAAATCAGTAATTAACTTATATTAACTCTTTTCTATCAGAAGTTAATATACTCAGTAATATCTTTTTCATTCCTCCTTTAACTCTGAAATTTGGTATTAGAAGTGTGGGGCATTTGTAAATTATATAGTATAAAGACTGACTCATCTAACTGCCCTTTCCAATTATTAAGCATGCTACAGTTAATATTGCTAATATTTGAGTAGTTAATAGTATTTCATCTACATTAAAAATAGTATACATATCCTTAATGTAATTTTACTAAGCCTGACTATAAGTTGTTTTATGATTAAATAATATTTTACGTATCATACATTTCACTTCCCCACGTACATTATAGGTACATTGCAACACAGCACTTTTCGTGTGTATTATTGTACTTCTCCAACCATTGCAGAAATATAGTTAGAAAGACACGTTCATCATTCAGAAGGTTAATAAGCATATGTTACTGAGTTGTTTATACCATATGGTAACATATACTTAAGAAATGTTGTAAATATAAGGTAATTGATAACTATCTTATAATTGCTTAATTGTTTATGTGAATTCATTTAAATGAAAAGGAAATATTTTTAAATTTCTGTATGTAAGCAAAAAACCCTAGGAATTAAGGATATTGTTCACATTCCTTAAGCTCTGTTTCCTACTGGTCCAGACACTATAGCCATTCTGTTTTTTTTTTTTTTTTAAAGATTTTATTTATTTATTTGACAGAGACAGTGAGAGAGGGAATACAAGCAGGGGGAGTGGGAGAGGGAGTGGGAGCAGGGAGTCTGATGCGGGCTCCATCCCAGGACCCTGGGGTCATGACCTGATCTGAAGGCAGCCACTTAATGATTGAGCCACCCAGGCACCTCTAGAATTCATTCTTTAGGAAGAATGGTGAATGGTGAAATATCAGGCATGAAAAAGACTGGCGAGCACTATATCCATTTGTGTCCAATTTGCTTCACGGAAGCCACACACATTGTGATTTTTTTTTTCCAAGCCTCACCAAGCCCGGCTCCTGGCTCCAAGTTCCTAGTAAGTTTGGGTATGTGAATGCCCAGCCTAGAGTGGATTAGCAGCAACAAACTACAAGTTCTCTCTCTCTCTCTCTCTGTGCGATCTTTGTCAGAGAGAGAGAGAGAAACAGGTGACAAACATTAAGGGAGGTGGCAGAAAAACTAACAAATTGACTCAGTTGTCATGCTTTAGGTGGAAGAATCATGGATATGTAGCATAATTAATCTTTATTTTCTATTTAAGGAGGTAAAATAGGGAAGACGTCTAGGAAATTGGTGGGAAGAGTAAGGGGAGTGTGATGCGGGGTGCAGAGGAATAGCATAGGTGAGAAGAGGAGGAAGTAAGGGAGAAAAGGGAAGAAGAGACTCAGGAAGATATTATCCAAGAAGAGTGACGAACCCGCAATCCCTGGAAACAGAGTGGTATGAGGTCTATGTTCGGGCGGGGGGGGGGGGGGTTGAAGAAGCATCTGGCTAGAACCCGGGGTTTGGAACCTTAGAGGTGGGAATAAGAGTCAGATATATCCTGTTAAGATACCTGGCCTATCTTCTATTAACAGATTTTTTTTTCCCATTAAGGGGAAATGATAGAATCATAGTCGTTTGTCATGAGATCATCTTTTGTCATGGGGAGGTGAAACGAGAAACAAGAGGCAATCAAGAAGTTACAGGAGCCTGATTTAGAACAGAGGCAATGGGAAAATTCCAGTGCTAGAATCCAGAGTTGGCGAGGCAAGTGAAAGCAGAGGACTCATTTGTTCATTTTCTCTTTCAGTCTTGAGATTGTTATTAACCACATGGTGTGTCAGGCGTGCTACAAGGTGCTGGGCCTATGCATAATGTAAGACATGCTACCTGGCTTTTAAGGGATGCCCAGCAGGGACGATACGTCTAAGCAAGTGAGAGCTCACTACAGCAGTGAAGGCATAATGAAATAATAATAAAATGGTGGCTCAAGGGACATAGTGAGTGATTTTGTTTGGGTGGATGAGAACCAGCTCTGTAGCAGAGGGTTCCCTTGAGCTGACCATTAAATGGAGAGGGATCTGCAGATCAACAAGGCAGGAGAGGAAATTCCAAGCAGAGGGACTAGCATGCTGAGGTCAGAAAGTTGTACGTACTTTAGCGTAGCCAAACGGTAGAATGTGTAAAATTGTGTCAGGAAATGAAACTAGAGGAGCCAGATCTGGAAGGTTTAAGTGCCAGGTTGGAGAACTTGGCTTTCCTTTTGTAGAAGCAACTGGGGGCTGCAGAAGAATGTGAAGAAAATAGTATCACTGTTTGGGGGAATCCTAGTGTTGTAAAGGTAGCGGGGAGAGGAGGAGCATGCCTGAAAACCCTTTTGGGTGGTGGCTAAAAGAACGGGTGCAACACGTAACTGCAGTCTAATTTGGTCGCAGTGGTGGGATGGATGGAGGGTGGAGGACACACAAGCAGCGTGTCCGGGGGTGGGGGGGTCGGTGGGAACTTGGTGACTGGGTGTGGAAAACGAGGCAGAGAGTGGGAAAGAAACAGGCTTCTCTGGTTCTAGTTATAGGGTGCTGGGAGTCTAGAAGTACCATTAGGAAGTGCTATAATAGGATCCCTTAGAAGGAAATAAGAACATGGTTTTTGAACGTAAGTGTGAGTCACATATATGGGAACTGGGACAGTTATCTAATAACTGTTGGGAGAAAAATAAAGGTAGATCTGTACTCATATTACATACTGACCAGAACAATGTGATAATCATTTTATTAAAAACTATACAAATAAAGAAAATAAAGCACATCTTTATCATCCTGTTATGGAGAACTAGAATAGTGGAAGCATTTTTAAAGGAACAAATGAATGTATTTAATTACATGAAAATGGACAACTTTTTTATGTCAATGGACATGCAGGCATATAAGATGCCTAGGGGAAAATTATAATCAAAAACATTTTTTTTTAATCAGCCAAAGAGCAAATTATAATCAAAGACTTTTTTTTAAATCATCCAAAGAGCTTTTATATCTAATATGTTAACCTCTTGTCAAGAAAAACACTATAATTTAATAGAAATAGAAATGGACCAGGGATATAGAGGTGCTCAGAAGAGAAATAAGTATAATAATCATAGAAAATTAGTCAAAGAGGTGCAACTAAAGGAAAAATTAGATATTACACTTGTATTTTAAATGGTCAGATTTATAAATATTAAAAAAAATAAAAATAACCTCAATTAGAGCAGTTTGGGAGAACTTAGCATGCTTACACATTTCTGGTAGGAATCAAAATTTTATTCACCATTTCAGAGGGCAGTTAGTAAATGGCAGGGAAGTAAAGCAAGAAGCTGGAACTGAGAAGTGATCATGAGATTTGGCAGTTAGACACTCTGGCCACAACAAAACCAGTCTCAGGCTGATGGAGATGGAAGCCCTTTGGGTAAAGAACTGAAGTTTGCACTGATGGTCTTACATTTCAGACAGGCTGGAGGTGAAACGAAGGTGGGAGAAAGGGTATTACGTGTAGACACGTCTTTTGTTTTAATTTTTATTATTTTTTAAAAGATTTTATTTATTTATTTGACACAGAGAGAGAGAGATCACAAGTAGGCAGAGAGGCAGACAGAGAGAGAGGAGGAAGCAGGCTTCTGGCTGAGCAGAGAGCCTGTTGTGGGACTCCATCCCAGGACCCAGGGATCACAACCTGAGCTGAAGGCAGAGGCTTTAACCCACGAAGCCACCCAGGCACCCCTGTTTTCATTTTTAAAGCTGTCAAGACATGAGCTTTATGTGGAGGGAAAAGAGAGGTTGAAGAAAGATAA
The DNA here is from genome assembly GCF_009829155.1 of Mustela erminea. Lineage (NCBI taxonomy): Eukaryota > Metazoa > Chordata > Mammalia > Carnivora > Mustelidae > Mustela > Mustela erminea. Next base: position 77,966,900 of record NC_045628.1, read on the forward strand.
GAAACATGACGTAGGCTGCCAAAAGGTATGAGACAGCCCACGTCGGGGAGACGGGGCTGGGGAAGTCGCTTTCAGACAGGGATTGGGAGATCCGTTGCAAGAAGAAGGAACTAAGGATGTATATAAATAAAATAAACTTGAACATGTGTAGTTGAAAAGTGTCATTTTGTTAAAGGGCGTGGGGGGAGTGCTATGACCTCTGATAGTCTCAATTCCTCCCGGAATTCAAGATTTCCCCCTTTCCCCCTATGGCATGATTTCTCAAAAGAATTGTCTGCGCTCTAATTCCCCTCTTCCAGTTCTCTCTTGAACTCTTCCAGGAAGCGTTTGCTCTCATTCCACCAAAACTCTGTATCAAGGTCACTGGCGAATTTCATGTTGCTAAATCCAAGGCTTATTTCTCAGTCTTAATCTTATTTTACTTGCCTGCAGGATTTAAGACAGTCAGTTCTTCCCTCTTCCTTGAAGCACTTTATTTGGTTTCTGCTCACTGTCCTCCTAATTTTGTTCCTACCACAGTGTCCACTCCGCCTCAGCTTGGTCCCTTCTTATCTCACAGATTTTATAATGTTGGACTCTCTCAAGGCTCAGTCCCCTGGCCTCTCTTCTGCTTACTCAGCCACTCTCCTTTGGTGATCTTTTCCAGTCTGTACGCTTTTCCTTTCTACACACTGATGCTTCCTAAATTTATATGACCTGCTCAGTCCTCTCCCTTGAGCTGGGTTTGTATAGTTAGCTGCCTGCTCAGGGTCTCTACTTGGAGATCTGATGGTCATTTCAACCTTAAGATGTCCAAGCTTGAGCCGAGCCATGGAACCTCCTCTCTGATACCCTTCTGCATCTCAGTTATGTCAATTCTGTTTTTCCAGTTTAGACCAAAAACCTTGGGATCATCCAGGACTTTTCCCCCCACCATCAGCCCATGCACACATTTTGGTCATCAGCAGATCATACTGGTCTGTCTTCAAAATACATCCAGAACTGAGTCTTCTCTCTTGAGCTCAGACATGTCCACCTGGTTCTTTCAACCGCCTCTCTCACTTAGACTATTTCAGTAGGTTCCTAAGTGCTTGTAGCTTGTAGCTTTGGCCCCTTCACCGTGTTCTCAGCACAACAGCCCACAGTGATCCTGCTAAGGTACTTACTCAGAGTAAAAGCCAGAGTTCTGTAAGCCCTGCAAGATTTAAGTAGCCCCAGTTACTGCTCTGACCTGTTTTCTTCTCTCTGCTTTGTTCATTTGTTCCACTCTGGCCTCTTCACTGTTCACTGAACACACCAGGCACATTCCCTCCTCCAGGCCTTTATACTTATTATTGCACTCGTCTGAAATGGACATTTTTATACCTGGTACCTGTGTGGCTTTCTAGTCACTTTTTGGTTTTAACTGAAGTGTCCCGTGAGAGTGAGCATTTTCCTGATCACCTTACTTACTTAAAAAGCTTCCCTTCTCCGTGTACTGCTTTCCCTGTCTTACTTTCTTTTTCTTTCCAGCCATGTAATGTTTTTAGCTTCACAGTAATCCTATATATAAACAAGAAACCATTGTTACTTTACACACAAGGAAACTGAGATTTATAGACGTTTAAGCGCTGTGCACATCACGATATCGCATTGTTAGTGAAATAGGGGCAGGGCCAGATTTTGAACCCAGGTCTCAAACTCTACAAACTCTAACTCCAGGGGCTCTTTTCACTCCATGGGTAATTGAGAGTTAGGAGTTGTAATCATTGAAATTAGAGATTTTTGAAAAGACCTTAAAATTAAGAACTTATCAGTCACTTGGAAACAAATGTTTTCTGTATGTCCTGTGCAAGAAGTTAAAGAACGTTTTCATCCTTTAGAAGAAAACATAATTTAATTTATTAAGTTGAGAGCCCTTGCCTTTGAGTGTAATAGAGAGAAGCATTTAAATAATAGCCAGCTGGTAAACATCCGCAATAAAACCGAACCAATGAAAACTGTAGTTCCCTCCCGCCACCCACCCTGCATCTTCTAGGTATATGCAATACTTTGGAATTTGTGACACTCTCTAAGATGATAGAAATTGCCCCAGCTTAGCTGGCTGGTAAGGATTGCTGCTGGGAAGAGCCCACGTGCTGCTGGAACCTGTCTTTCCTGGAATAAAGTTCTTTCCACAGAGGTCTTTAAATATTGGCAGAGGCTTGTCTGGATACTTAACTGTCTAGACATGTTTAACATTCCATATGGTATGTTTCTTTTTCGAAATAGTTTTATATCAATTCTATTTTTAAATTACTCTAAGGTAACATAATACAGTATGATTTTTAAAAATACAGCTTTAGTATCACTATCTGAACCTATAAGACTTGGGGAGGTAATTCAGTTTGGTTTTGGCCTTTATCTTTTTACATTTAAAATAGTTTTTCATCATAGCATAGTGGTTCAAAATTGGAAGACTTAGTGGTAGAAGGACATTTCAGATTGGTTATTTCTCTGCTCACCACAGTTTAACCTCCACTTTGTAGAAATTTAAGATCTTGAAGTTATCAAAAACGATAACAAATTTTGGGACTGATAGGTAAGTATGTCATATCACTGAGCATTTTATTAGGTATAAAAAGACAGAATCATAAGAATTTTAGAGCTACATTTAACTCCATGTATGTATATGTGTGTGTGTCAGAGAGAGAGAGCGAGCGAGCGAGAGATCAGTTAGTATCTAGACAAAGCTGATAGTTTATACACAGGAAACCAAGGCATCAGAATATATATGATATACTAGCACGTAGTAGACATTGGATAAACATTTGGTGAATGAAATAATTAATTGCATAGTGACCTAGTTACCCAGCTGGCATGAGCTTAGAACCTAAGTTTCATCGCTTCTAGAAGTTTTTGCTTAGCTTAATAATTTTCTAGATTATTAAATAGGGTACATGTTATTACAAGTAGCATCTTAAGAATTTTAAAATGGCTTTTCAACATCATAAGAAGGGATAGACAAATATTTAAGTGTGCTGAATTACAGTTTTATGTAGAAAAATGAGAGAATTGTATGTGTGGAATTGTTGAAAACTGCACTTTTGTAGTTTTCTTACTGACATGCAATAGGAAGTACGTTTTGATTAAGAATAGAATTTATTTGGGGCACCTGGGTGTCTCAGTAGTTTAAGCATCTTCCTTCAGCTCAGGTCATGATCCCGGGGTTGTAGGATCTAGCCCCGCATCAGGCTGTGTGCTTCTCCCGCTCCTGCTCCCCATGCTTGTGAGCTCTCTCTCTCTCTCTGTCAAATAAATAAAATCTTAAAAAAAAAAAAGAATCCATTTAAGACCATCATCTAGCATGCTAAGCATTTCTATACAGCTAAATACCCAGACATGCATCTTCCAGAAGGAAAAAATCTCTGTGGAGAGAGCTTTATTCCAGGAAAGACAGACTCTTCCAGTTGTGGGCTCATCTCAGCATTTGACCTTTTTCAGTCTGTCTTTTTTAACAGTAGTGTTAGTTATTAACTGGTACTTCTTGTGAAAAAAGCATATCAGATACCTTTAGTGCTCTGTACCAGCTATTCTCAAAGTATGACTCAGGGTCCCTTATTCTCTTCTGTTGGGTCTGCAAGGTCAACACCGTTTTCCCACTAATGCTAAGACATCTGCCTCTCACTGTCATTCTATCCCGAGTGCCCAGTGGAGTTTCCAGAGGATACATGTGACCTCACCACAGATTGAAAATGTACAGATTTGAGGCTCCAGGTTTGTAAAGATATAAAACAATGGCCTCTCTTCTCACTATATTTCTTATTTTGGAAAAAGAAATGTTATTTTTTTTCCCATAAAAAACTTTTTCATAAAAATCTTGGTGTATAATGGGTTTATTGTTTTATTAACAAATGAATATTTAAACAATCCCATTGTCACTTCAGAAACGTTCTCTGAATGGCATAGTGTAGTAAGGAGCCTTTTAGGATTGGCTTTTTTCATTGAGCATAATTCTCTGGAGATTCGTCCAGGTTGAGTGCAGCAATAATTTATTCTTTTTTTTATTGCTGAGTACTATTCTACAGTACAGATGTTCCTTGGTTTGTTTACCCACTCACCCACTAAAGGATGTCTGGGTTATTTCTAGTTTGGGGCCAATGCAAATAAAGCTGTAGATATATGTGAGACTTTCACTTCTCTAGAATAAATATCCAGGAGCACAGTAGCTGAATTTTATGGTAGTAGCATGCTAGTTTTTTAAGGAACTGCCACAGTTATCCCAAGTGGATAAAGGGATCCTTAGGTGTAAAAGTTTGACACCCATTGCTTTATACAAAGGCATTATCAAAGCTGATGTGTCACATAGACAGTAAGAGAGTTTTCTTGTATTGATATCAGGTAAAAAAAATTCAAAATTCTCAGACTTTTGACGACTAAAAGAAGTTATATCTTATTCTTTGTAATCATAGAGCAGGTTCCAGTATATCGACTGCTTGGCAGTGCCATAAATTGCAAGGTCTTCTCCTATATGTTTATAAAGTGATATTTTTTCACTTTTTTTTTCATTTTCATTTCATTTCTTTTTTTCCCCCCCATTTCAGCACTCTTAACATTTCAGACCCAAGTATGAGCCTGAGAACAAAAAGATTTTTAGTGTGTAATATGTGCCAAGAATGGCGAATACAGACAATAAAGAAGATGCTATCTTCACCCTCAAAGAGCTGAGAAGACAGATTAGCAAGAAGGCAAATGTAGTAATTGTTGAAATGAAGGTATGTGTAAGAGCAGCAAGGGCAAGAGGGAAGGTGGATGTACTCAGGAGTAGGAGTGGGGCTGGGGGGTTCTGCAGAGCAAGTAGAGTTTGAGTAGGAACTTGCCAGGAGGACACTTGAGGAGAGAGTAGCCCGAGACTCTTGAAGTTGATGAGTCAAAGGAGCCCTAGGGATTTCCCATCTAACCGTACTTTAGTGGGAATCTTTAGCTCATGGCCTCTTTTTTTCTGGGCTGGATATCCAAAGGTAAGGACTGTGAGGACTCTTTCTTTCTGAATTAAAAATAATCTACAGAGGGGCACCTGGATGGCACAGTTCGTTAAGCATCTGACTTGATTTTGGCTCAGGTCATGATCTCAGGGGCTGAGATTGAGCCCATAGTCAGGCTCCACACTCAGTGGGGCTGGTGGGTTCTACAGAGTAATTTGAATAGGAACTCTCTCTCCCTCTCACCCTCCCCTTGCTCTCTCTCCCCCTCTCACTCTCCCCCTGTTCTCTCTCTCTCATGCATGCTCTCTCTCAAATAGATAAATAAATCTTAAAAAAAAAATAACCTCAGGAGAAATGATCTGAATAACATGTAGTTTTGAAGTTTGCAAATTAACTATGAAATTAGCTCTTCCTGAGAGTCTCTGATGCACCAGGGTGTTCTTGTCTCATAAACCAGGAGGGGGAAGCCTCTTATTCCTAACTAGAGTTAGGTAGGAAACAATGTCTTCTCACTTCCTCTCCAGTGTACTGGGGATTTTTCAAGATATTATTTACAGTATATTGTAAGAGGCACCTGGGTGGCTCAGATGATTAAGCATCTGCCTTGGGCTCAGGACATGATCTCTGGGTCCTGGGATCCAGCCCCGCGGAGGGCTTCCTGCTCAGCACAGAGTCTGCCCTTGCCTCTCCCTCTGCCTCTGCTCCTGCTATGCTTGCCTGCTTGCCTGCTTCTCTTTCGCTTTCTCTTTTTCTCTCATGTGAATAAATAAAATCTTTAAAATAATAATAATAAAATGTGTTGTAATATTCTCAGCCAACTTAATAACTTCCATTTCTTTACTCTTCCTGGAATATTAGCTAAACATACAATGTAGTTTGTGAAGACACATATCATACAATGTATACCTATCTTTATATTATGAAAAATATTTAGGACTTGCTTAATTTGCATTTTGATATTTCATATTGTGCTCATAGAATATCTGAACTCAAAATTATATCTAAACATGGGCATATCCTCTTATAAACATAGATGTACTTATGGCCGCCTAAATGTAGTAAGAGTGCACAAGTAAATTGTCATCTCTGTGGCCACGCAGCATTCACTGAACTGCTCTTCTGTGGGAGGTCCAGCTCTTAAGGAGCTCAGTTTAGCGTGAGAAGTAGTAGTAGGTGCTGCAGTTAGACTTGCACACTGAGAAGGAATGACGGTGTCCGCCTGGGTTGGGAGTAGAGGGAAGGGGTTCGGGGTTGGAAAGACAGGATCAGGCGCCCTTAGTCCTGACAAAATTCCTACAACTAAGGCTTTCATGAAATACCTCTCCTCTTTCTTGTAATTACTTAATTTGCTCTTGGGTTATTTTGAAGCAAGAAAGAACTGGATTTATCAACCTTGTCTCTTACCAAGTAATTATAAGTTGTTTGGCATTTCTCAAATCATAACATCTGTCTGAACTTCTGTTTATCTTTAATAATGATAATAATAGCTAATACTTACACAGCACCTACGATGTGCTAGGCACTACTTTATACACTCATTTTTTATTTTATATGTTCATTTTTTCTTTATGTCAGCCCTTTGAAATAGGCACCATGGTTACCCCCATTTTACATTTTACACACGAGGAGGAAACAGATACATTTAGAAAGGTCACAGAGCTCGTTAAGTGGCAGAGCAAAGGTTTGAACCCTCCCAGACTTACTCCAGAGTATGTGTTCTTCGGTACTTGTGCTGCACAGACTGGCAGTTCTGCAGTCAGTATGCACGAGCACATGCTAGTGAGCTACACAGGGTGATTTTTCACTTAATGTTTGTGTCATGGTAACAGAGGTAGCTCGGGGGTGGAAAATAATGCAGTTGTTATTTGGTATTTTAACTGGGAACATGTTATTTTTCCTCATGAAAAGATTTTGTGATAAAGAACTCAAAGTTATTTAGAGATTTAAAAAATAGCTAAAACATAATAGTCAAGAGAAATGCTTTCTTAGTCATTATGTGGGAGGCTTGAATTGCAGTATATTTTCTTGAGGAAAAGAAAAATTAGAATAAACACTATCACAAAGAAAGAAGAGCAAAGGATATGTGAGTTTTCTTGCTGACTGGAATTAGAGTCTGTAGACACCCTGTATTAAAATACTTTGTCTGGGATAAATGCTGTTTCTCTCCTTAATCTCACATGCCGTGCACTGAAGATTGAAAAGTTATGGTGCCCAGAGGGTAAAGAACAAGGCTTGTGGGTTACATTTGCTCTCTTAATGTTGGTACAATAGGAGTTTATCTCATAGACTGCTCTTGTTATTTTATTTTATTTTTCAAGATTTAATTAATTAATTTATTTGACCAGCAGAGATCACAAGGAGGCAGAGAGACAGGCAGAGAGAAAGAGAGGGGGAAGCAGGCTCCCCACTGAGCAGAGAACCCGATGCGGGACTCGATCCCAGGACCCCGAGATCATGACCTGAGCCGAAGGCAGCGGCTTAACCCACTGAGCCACCCAGGTGCCCCTCTTGTTATTTTATTAAGTCATTTTTCAAAACAGTGTCTCGAAGGTCAGCCATCCCATTTCAATCCTGGCCACCTGCTCATAAGTCATGGCACCTCTTGTTAACTTTGTTAAAATGTTAATATTGTTTTTCTAATAAATACTCTGGATAAAGTGATAAATATGGACGTGTGATGGGAAGAGAATTTTCTCATTGAAACATCTGTCAGGAGCATTGACTTGGTGTCTGCCCCTTCCGCTCTTGTGGCTGGGAGGCCCAGGTTTGATGATTCCTGCAGCCTGAAGGTGTTGTGTCTCGGATATTTTGACCTGCTGCATACTAGGGAAGCGTGCCAGGTGCTCTGAAGCCCTTGAGGCTCCACAGAGGGGCCCTTGTCTGGTTCCACCTGGCCGACACCCTGTCACACAACACAGCAGTGTGCGCTTTTCCCCTTTTGAAAGTATTTCCGACTATAAAGCCAAACTTGAGTTAGATGACCAGTTCTCCTCATCTTTCTCTGTATTCACATAACAGCCTCCTGTGCAGAGCTTTCTTGGAGTACGCTGAATTTTAAATAGTGGGTTTTCTTAATTGTCCTCTCCCTACCTCTCCTGTCAATGTGGAGTCATACTAGAGACTGTAAATATTTACTGAAGGGTGACTATAGACAGCTGCTGCCTCTGGAGTTGATTTTTAAGCCCTGGTGCTGCTGGGGAACCTGAGGGCAGCATTCCTTGCTAGAGGTGCACTGACCTGGGGGTGCGGGGGGCTGCTTTGAGAGCCTTCTGTAGTTGGACAGGAGACAGACAGACACACACACACACAAACTGCCGTTTTAAGTAAGCAAGAACAGATCAAAGTGTTGAATAATACGAGGTGGAATTATAATTTATAACACACTGTACCAATTTAATTGAATGACAGTGGGCTTTTTCCCTAATGCTATAAAGTAGTACTGCACTTACGGAGTTTGCACAGATGTTATCTATATATGCTATGTAGTTTATCTTTCTATAATCTGGGCTACATAGAGAATATTTAAATCATACATATTTTGAAGTCATTTTTCCAAACATAGTACAGGGTGAAGGTCATTTTTTTAAATAGACACTGAATTATCCTTGAGACAACATTTCAAAGACACAGCCTTTGGTATTGCAATGTAAATGCATAAAATGAGAAGCAAAGAACCATGACTGGGATGACAGATGCAAATGTATTGCATAATATACCTCAGTTTGCATTATTAGCATGCTATGTAGATTAATTGGCTTTAAAAACTACCGTTGAGCAGCGAAGTGTTGGAGGATTTCAGTCTGTAAAACGGATTGATTCTCTTACGTCACACCACATGCAGCATCTTTGCTTTTAATCACAAGTTCTTCTTTCACCAAGAACTTGGCAATGTTGTAGCCAAGTTGTAGCAGGTTTGTAGCAAGTTAAGCTTTGCAAGCTTAACCAGCTAGGAAATTAGTTAAATTGTTAGGATTTTATGACTAATTCATCACCTGATCTAAATTTTATTTTTTAACCTAAAAAAGAAGTTAACTAAGTAATATGGTATCGATTACTTTTAGCCCCTCTTGACTGATGCTGATTACAGTTGTGGTTTGTTTTGTTTATCTAGAAAAACCTTGATTTTAGTCAGATACATCATTGCTCATCAAAGGAAACCATACGTGAAGTGAAAGTCTAACATATGAAGATACAGAAACTGCTTTGGTTGGTTCAAAATGGGAACAACAAGTGATGAGATGGTGTCTGTGGAGCAGACCTCCTCCTCCTCCTTCAATCCTCTGTGTTTTGAATGTGGCCAGCAGCACTGGACAAGAGAGAACCATTTATACAATTACCAGAATGAAGTAGATGACAACCTGGTCTGCCATATTTGCCTTCAGCCTCTGTTGCAGCCACTAGACACCCCCTGTGGACACACGTTCTGCTGCAAGTGCCTCAAAAACTTCTTACAGGAGAAGGATTTTTGTCTATTGGACTGAAAAGACTCCACTTTAAGTTGTGTAAGAAGTCCAGTATTCTAGTTCATAAGCTTCTGCGTAAATTATTAGTGTTATGTCCATTTTCTTCAGTGTGCCAAGATGTCATGCAATGCTGTGATCTGGAGGCACATCTTAAAAACAGGTAAGCACAAAATATAAAGGGAAGAGAAGTAAAGTCTAGGGTTTATAAAAAGGTTGGTCAAACCAAAACTTCCTGAAGAGTACCAAGACATCAGTAAGTAAATGGACAAATCAGATACAAGAAACACGCAAATAAGTTCTGTGGAACAACATTTTTACATGACAATTTATCAAAAACATAGATACAGAAACTACAGTGAAGAAGTACCTACTAATATTTTTGCTGGTATAACATGAAGCGATTACATTCATGTGGGCAGCAGGGTGTAGTGATAGACTTTTTTCCAAGGCAGTTTAGCAGTTTGTTTCAAAAAGTGAATGTGAGTATCCTTTGATGTAGCTTATTATCCTAAGGAAATAATCCAAATGAAGGAAAAATTATGTATAAAGATGTGTTCACTGCAGCATTGTGCATAGTTCAATAAATCGGAGTTGATCTAATTAACAGTAGGGAAGGGTTAAAACTACCATAGTACATCAACTCCATGGGATATTATGCAGACAGCAGAAACAGTAATTTGGTTGCAACATGGAAATGAGGGTACATTATTTTATTTGCTACGATCTTATAAATATTCTGTGTTCAAGGACTAGACTGAATAAGAGCTAGGGGTTGGAAAATTTAAAGCATTCAATGGGGATTTTTATTCTAATAAAGCTTTTTATTAAAAGCTTAAGTAATTTATTGAGCCAATTAGTGAGTTTTATAATTTGACATTAGTGAAAGACTTGGATTTTAGAATTATTTATACCCTTAGGAAAGGTCAAAATATATCTCTATGTCTTATGTATGAAGAATCCCATAATATGACAGAAATAAATTTATTGATTTCTGGATTTCAGAGTTCAGCCACTTGTGCAATAGAAAGCTAGGATTGCTGTGAAAAAGTCACAGTACAATATATGGGCTATCATAGAATTGATGGAGATTATCTAACTTCATCACCTCCTTTTACAAATCAGGAAACTGAATCACAAAGATTTAGAGCTAGTTAATGGTATAGTTAGGCCTAAACTTCTAATACTCTTATTTACAATTCTGATATACTGTGCTGACTTGACCACAGGTCCAATCATGTTCCTTACTACTACGTGGTAGTAAGTTTCCTGTAGACATGTGTATATGTGGTCCTTCTATTCCTAAATATCAGTGTTATAAAATGAGGATACTCATTAGAAATAGTTAAGATTTATGAGAAAGAACAAGATGTTTTTACCATGTCAGAAACATGAAGATTTATAGAAAAATTGTTTAAATCTAAGCTGTATTATCCAGTAAGAGCTAAGAAAAAGTGTAGGGTAGATACAGAGACTTGTGAAAGTGCTTTTGGCCTTAGGTTTCCCTGTGTCCTCAGTCACCAGCAGGTGTAGGATCTGAGCACAACAGCAGAGACCTTGTACAAATCGACACCAGACTTTTGAATGTGGTATTCTGGGTGGGTTCTGCTTTCTGAGGTTGAGGAATATCTTAGGCTTGCCTTATTTCTCTCAGTTGGACTATTTCTTTTAGGGAATAGTTTTCTTTGACTCTTTTATGAATATCAGTTAGAGGATGTTAGAAGAACTGAACAAAGTCTCAGTTCAGTTACCAATTATTTTGAGAGCAGTGAGGTAAACGTTGCACGAATTTTTAGGAATATTCACTTAACTAATATGCCTACAAGAATTTAATGTGTAATTGACATATCATTAGTATTTTGGATCAAGCAGTTTATGTTGGTGATGTAAAAACTTGGGAACAGCACACTGTCCTTTCATTTGTAGGTTGGTAAAGGCTAAGCATTCATGTCCAGTTGCAAGTTGCATTTTCCAAGCAAGCTTGTTAATATTTGAGCTACTCGTTTAGTCATTTCCAAAGCTTCTCAGACCTATATAGTGAACGATACATTGAAAAAGGTGAATGATTTGAAAAGGTGAGTGACTGGCTTGATATAAACAGCCAAGAATGGTTATTGACTATGAAGAATAAAAAGGCAAATTACAAAGTGTAATTTTTCTATCTCATTGGAGTAGACATGGGTGGAACAGCCCGACCTTTCTCTAGTTTTCAGTAAAAATGTTGATGTTAAGTAGTCTCTGCAAGTGGAGCACAAATTAGAATCTAATGCTGGCTTGTGAATTGTCTTTACTAGTCTTTGAATCTCTTGGCTAAAAACTGACATTCAGCTAACATTTCTTCATTTAAATGGTTAATCTATGTTCTAGTATCGGTTGCTGAGAACCTAGCCACCCCAAATGTAGTGCCACAAAACAAGCATTTGATTCTGCTCATGGATTCTGTGAGTCAGGAATTCAGACAGGGCACAGCAGTGATGACTTGTCCCTGTTATGTGTAATCTGGGCCACAGCGGGAAAGAACTGAAAGCCAAGGACCAAAACATTTAGAACTAGAGAATCTACTTCCAAGATGGTTTCTTCATTCACATATCTGGCACCCTGGTGGAGAAAACCAGAGGTGCTGGCTCAGCTAGGAAAGCCTGCAGGTGGCCTTTCCAGCATGGCACCCTCGGGGTATTTCAAGTTTTTAATGTGACATTCAGTGTGGCAGAAGCTAGAGGGCTTTGTATGAACTAATCTTGAAGGCACATATTACCCCTTGTGCTGTCACTCTGTTTGAAGCAGTCCACTCAGATTCAATGGGACAGGGGACCTGGGCTTCACTTTGTGATGGAAGGAGGCCAAACATTTGCAGCCATGTTTTCAAACCAACCCAGACAGGCAACCGGGTGATACCATGAGTCACAGAATATGATTATTCTGACTGTGCCATCTCTGCACACAGTCTCACTCATTTGAAAGAAATTGAGAAGTTCCTTATCAACTCATAGAATCAGGGGAACCTGGGTGGCTCAGTTGGTTAAGCATCTGCCTTTGGTTCGGGTTTGTGTTTCAAACATTCTTGCCAGCATTCTTTTCTTATGTATAATGTAAAAAGCAGATATATATATATATATTTGGAAATCATTTGAGAGTATGAGTATCCAGCATATATAAAGAATTTTTACAACTCAATGAAAAAACAAGTAATCCACAATTTTAAATGGGTGAAAAATTTGAATAGATATTTCTCCAAAGAAGATTATTTAAATGGCCAATAAACAGGTAAATAAATGCTCAGCATCAGTAGTTGATTTTCATAATTTTTTTTTGTAAGTTGTAAGCATCCTGTATATATTTGGATACTAGAACCTTATTAAATATATCATTTGCAAATGTTTTCTTTTGTTCTGTTGACTGTCCTTTCACTTTCCTATGCTCTTTGTAGGACAGATGGGTTTAAACTTATGAAGTCCTGTTTCTCTGTGTTTTCTTTGTTTGCTTATGCTTTTGGTGTCATGGCCAAGAAATCAGTGCCTAATCCAAGGTCACAAAGATTTGTGCCTGTTTTCTTCTAAGACTTTTATAGTCATTGATCCATTTTTAATTAATTGTGATTAGAGAACACGCTATGTGTAATTCAGTCCTTTAAATTTAATTAAGGCTTTTTTTTTTTTTTTAATGACCTAGCACATTGTCTACCCTGGAAAATGCTCCATGTTTTACTGTGGAAGAATGTGTTTTATGCTCTTGATGGGCGGAGTGTTCTATAGATGTCCCGTTAGGTCTGGTTGATTCATAGTGTTCTTAAAGTCTTTCCCTGTTCTTCTTTCCCTGTTCTTATCTGGCCATAAGGGTTCAATCCATTATTGCAGGTGTGGCATTGAAGTCCTAAACTATTATTGTTGAATTTTCTATTTCTCCTTTAATTCTGTCATTTTTTTTCCTTTATGGACTTTGCGTGTCTTTTGTTAGTTACATTTATAATTGTTACAGCTTCTTGATAGATTGAACATTTTCATCACTGTAAAATGTTGGTTGGTAGAAACATTTTTTTTTTAGATTTTTTTTTGTTTGTTTATTTGGCAGACAGAGACATCAAAAGTAGGCAGGGAGGCAGGCAGAGCAAGAGAGCGGAAAGCAGGCTCCCTGCTGAGCAGAGAGCTTGGTGCAGGGCTCAATCCGAGGACCCTGATATCATGACCTGAGCCAAAGGCAGAGGCTTAACCCACTGAGCCATTCAGGCACCCCTAGAAACAAATTTTTGTTTCAAAGTCTGTTTTGTCTAAAATTAGTATACCTACTCAGCTGTCTTTAGGTTATTATTTGCATGGTATACCTTTTTTTCTTCTTTTAATTTTGACCTATATGTGTCTTTGTGTGTGTCTCTTGTAGACACACTTACAGTTGGATTTTTTTTTTATCCATTCTGCCAATCATTAACTTTTCAGTGGAGTATTTAATTTATATTTAAATATATTTATTATATTATTTATATTCATAAATTTATTGTATTTATTAATATTACTGATCAGGCAGGATTTATGTCTGCCATTTTGCTATTCTGTCATTTTTTTGTTTCTCTGTTCTTCCAATACTTCCTTCTTTTGTATTTTTATGCATTTTCTAGTATTCCCTTTTAATTCCTTCATCATTTCTGTTTACATATATATTTTAATTGTTTTCTTAGTGGTTGCCCTGGGGATTATAATTAACATCTTAATTTATAACAGTCTAGTTTAGATTAATACAAACTTATATCACTAGAGTACAGAAACTTAGCTCATAGATTGCTTGTTTCTTCCCCATTTTTTGTGCTGTTGATGTTATACAAATTATATCTTTATACACTATATACCCATCAAAACAATATAATTATTTCTTTTTGCAGTTGTCTTTTAAATCAGATAAAATAAAAAAGTAGTCATGAAACAAAAACTACTTTTTTTTTTCAAGATTTTATTTATTTATTTGACAAAGACAGTGAGAGAGGGAACCCAAGCACGGGGAGTGGGAGAGGGAGAAGCAGGCTTCCCGCTGAGAAGCCCCATGTGGGGCTGGATCTTGGGACCCTGAGATCATGACCTGAGCCTGAAGGCAGCCGCTTAACAACTGAGCCACCCAGGCGCTCCCCAAAACTACTTGTATGCTTTTATGTTTGTGTAGTTACCCTTACCAGCACTCATTTCTTCATGTGGATATGAGGTATTAAGTACCTTCCATAGTAGTCTGAAAGACTTCCTTTCATATTTTTTTGTAGGGCAGGTCTGATAGCAACAAACTTTTCATCTGGGAATGTCTTCATTTCTCCTGTTTTTGAAGGATGTTTTTTCTGGCTATAGGCTTCTTGGACAGTGTTTGTTTAGCACTTTGTGTTTACCACAGCCTCCTAGCATCCATGGTTTCTGAAGAGAAATCAGTTGTCAGTCTTACTGAGGATCAGATGTATATGATATGAGGTATTTTTCTCTTGCTGCTTTCAAGATTCATCAAATTCAGCAAGATTTTGGTTAGTCTTCAAATATTCTTTTGCCCTCTTCTCTGTCAAAAATGACATATGCCATTTTTGTGGGATTCCAATTCTCCATATATCAATACTCTTGTTAGTGTTCTTGAGAGTCTATCTTTTTTTTTTTTTTTAATCCTCATTGTTTTTCTTTTTGTTCCTGAGACTGGGTAATCTCAATTGACATATCTTTGAGTTCATGGATTCTTTCTTCTGCCTGTTCAAATGTGTTGTGAATTCATTTTATTTATTATACTTTTAAACTCCAGGATTTCTATTAGGTTCTTTACTATAACTTATATTTCTTTATTGACATTTTTATTTGGTGAGACATCATTCATATGTTTTCCTTTAGGAATTTCCTTTAGGAATGATTTTGTCTGTTCTTTGAACATATTTGTAATGCCTGATATAAGTCATTGTCTGCTAAGATCAATGTCTAGGCTTCTACAGGGATAAAGTTTCTGCTATTTTTTTTCCCTATATATGGGCCATACATCCTTGTTTCTTTGCATGTGTCTTAATTTTGTACTGAATGATAGAAATTTTTAATAAGGTCTCTGAAGATGGAGATTCCATCATTTTCTTTGAATAAATGCACTCCAGATTGCTACAGAACTTTGACTAATTTCCAGAGCTCAGAAAGAGTTGGTTCTGATGATTTTTGCCAGAGTTCTCATTCCTTTATGGAAAAGAGGATTTTCAGATATTCTTTTTATTTTCTATTTTTGTGCATTTTTATTGGAATTCTAGTTAGTTAACATATAGTGTAGTTTTAATTTCAGGTGTACAATATAGTGATTTAGCACTTCAATACAACACCCTGTGCTTATTGAAAGTGCCCTTTTAGTACCCATCACTTATTTATTTTTTATTTTTTTATTTAAATTCTAGTTAGTTAACATGTAGTGTAATAATTGGTTTCAGAGTACAATTTAGTGATTCATCACTTACATATAACATCCAGCACTCAACACAGCAAATGCCCTCCTTAATCCTCATCACCCATTTAACCAATCCCCCACTCACCTCTCTCCATCAACCCTCAGTTTGTTCTCTGTCATTGTCTCCTGTGTTTCACCTCCTTCTCTTTTTTCCCCCTTTCCCTATGTTCCCCTATATTTTGTTTCTTAAATCCCCTATGAGTGAAATCTTTTAATCTGACACTACTATATCTTACATCAAGTTAGTTCAATGTAATTTTCTTCCTGAAGAGAGCCAGAATAGTGGGAATACAAGCATAACCTTCAGCAGGAAAGGAAAATTTGGCTCTGCTTGCTGTATGAGCCTTCTGGCTTTATTTAAGATAGTTAAAAGACACACCAGTATACAGAGATACCTCCCTAGGTAGTATAGCAGTATACTAGGGCAGTATAGCCCTCAGTCTATGGCAAGTCACAGTGTCCTTTTTAAGGGGCAGCCCCCTGTCTCAGAGCTCCCTTTCTGCCCACATTTTGTCAATACATGCCTACTCCCATCTAATTAAATGTTACATGCATTTCTTTTCTATTTTTATTCTTTTTCCCCCCAAGGCATTCATTTAATCATGAAACAGATGTGGATACAGTAGAATCCAGAAAAAGAGTGAACCAAAACTTTTCACTTTTATTAAAAAGATTTTGACAATGAGATCTTTATAAAATGTCAGTACCTTCTATTTGTTATACAATAAACCTCTACTTCTAAGTAGGAGACATAGGCCATTTACAGCAACCATCTTAATGTGTAAAATAATTCTGAATTCTTTCTATAAAAATGTTTGGCGAGGCACCTGGGTGGCTCAGTGGGTTAAAGCCTCTGTCTTCGGCTGAGGTCATGATCCCAGGGTCCTGGGATCAAGCCTCGCATAGGGCTTTCTGCTCAGTGGGGATCCTGCTTCTTCCTCTCTCTCTGCCCGCTTCTCTGCTTACTTGTGATCTCTGTCTGTCAAATAAATAAATAAAATCTTTAAAAAAAATGTTTGGCTAAAATATGAAACACCTTTGCAACAAAATTGGCAATGTAGCTTAAGTAAGATTTCAGAAGTGTCCCCTGGGAAAAAAAATGGGAATGTTTCCTTTTGCCAGATAAACTCTAAACAGTTCAAGTTAAGGTGCCATAAATTAAACAAGGCTAGAAAGGAGCTTCGTGTTACTAGAAACGAACAGCATGTAATGTGTACTTCTTCCATGTCAAACTGACAACCACGTATTGACAATGACTTATCATACGTAAGAAAAGTAGAATATGTTCTTCAGAAGCAAATGATATTCTGAGATAATTCTTTTAAGCAAATCTCTTATCGAATTCTTGAATAACTTCAGAGAACATTATCACAGAATGGGCAGAGATCATTTCTATGATGTTAAAAGATTCCTTTATTTTAGATACCTCTGTAAATAGAAACACACAAGTATCAACACTTGTAAAACTGATCCTCTGAATGAAACCTTTCTTTACTACCACACAGTTCAAGGCTGCATTTGGATGCAAAGGTTTAACTCATGCTAATCTGGACAAGCCCAGGTGGGGACTGATCTGGAGTCTTAGCAGATACTCCTGTCCTTGGGCTCCTGGGTGGGACCCAGGACACTGCTGCACACTGCTGGTGGGACCCACCCAGGTTTTCTGCTTCCTGCTGACACACTGAGTATTGTAATGGTTTCCTACAGGCCTTCCAAGTACTACACTTGAATTTCGGTTTCTTCTCTCTCTCTCTTTTTTTGTTTTTGTTTTTGTTTTTGTTTCTTTGTTTTTGTTTTTCCCTATTGGGGATTTTAGGTTCACTTCTTTATGTCTTTACTTTACTTTTTCTCATAGGGAAATCTACATCATGTTTTCACTCTCACTAAAATCAGAATCACCCTCAGATTCTTCACCCAGATCAGAGCCATCTGCACTGCCGCCGCTGTGGGTCTTCCTCTTTCGTATTGCAGCGTGCACTGCTGCTTTTCTTGTCCCTGAAACACCATGAAAATCCCCTTCCTCCAGAATCTTACCCAGATCTAAATAATCACTGGCTACGCAGCAGTTGGAGCTGTGGGGAGACTTAGTCATTGTTCTTTCTGTTCACTGTTGCCCCATTTTCCTTTGCGTTTATCTTGAGCTTCTTCTGCGTCCCATGGTGACATTTCAAGTTGCTTCACTGATAAAGCCAGCCTCACTCTTAAGTCTCCCCGGCAGAGATTGTCATCCAAAGCCATCCTTTTCTAGGGGTTTCTCTTATAGTGGAATGTCTTCGTTCTGGAGACTCTTCAGTTTAGGTTTGATGTTTCTTGTTTTAACTCCTCTGGTAGTGTTCTAGGCTTCTTATTTAAAAGTGCAGTTGCAGAACCAAAACCATCACCACTGTCAGAGTCCTGAAACTATGAGCAATTGACTGTTTGTTATGCCTCGTGGGCCATAGCATGGCCCCCTTCAAGACTGGAAATAGGTAATTTTCAAAGTCTTGTTGCCGGCAGTGTGGTTTCATTGCCCGCTCACAACCAGACACCGGAGCTCTGCGCCCCCTGCCACCAGCCTTCCAGTGATTACCAGCCATCCTGGTTCTAGTTATTGTTAATATTTCCTGTACTAGCCTCCTGCTACATTGACCTACCTGCTTGAATGATCCAAGTTATACCCCCAATGCCAGTTGTGGTTTGTGGTGTTGTTGTTAAATACTCCATTTAAAAAGTTGCATTGATTTTGTTGTTTGTGATTTTTGTTTGTTTTAATTTTCACTAAGAACTTTCTCATATTCTCTGATTGTGCTTCTGGACTCCACTTTGTGGAACAAATTCACTTTGCCTTAGAAAAAGAACTCCATAAGAATGAATTTAGGAAAGGCACACCTAGTTGCCTCAGTCAACTAAGTTTTCACCTCTTGGTTTTGGCTCAGGTCCAGATCTCAGGGTCCTGGGATCAGCCCCTCATCGGGGTCCACACTCAGCACAGAAGTCTGCTAAAGATTCTCTTTCCCTCTGTCTCTGCCCCACTCTGTCTGCCCCTCCCCTGCTCTCTCTTTGCTCTCTCTCTCTCTCTCAAATAAATAATCTTAAAGGAAAAAAAAAGAATGAATTTAGCATGATGTAGTGGAAAGAGCAGATGTCTTTGGCATCAGCTCTGAGTTTGTTTGTATTTTGACTTTGCAACTTAATAGCTGTGGGACATTGTCTTAGTTAAGTGTCAAGTTTCCCATCTGTAAAATAGGGCTAACAGAGTGGTTGTGAGGATTCAGTGAAATGTGGTATGTAGAGGTCTTTCCACGGTGACTGGCACAGATTAGACACTCAACAAATGAGTCTTCCTTTCTCTTTTAGTTCCAAATGTTTACAGACTGGAGGAACCATGGCTTTGAGCTGTCTGTGGCCAAGAGCTTTTTTCCAGACCTGCTCTGATTTACTCATTCCCTAATTGTTTTTTTAAACATTTCTTTTGAGGTATATTTCGCCCACCATACAACTCATCTGTTTTTAAGATGTGCAAGTCGGTGTTATTGAGGATACTCCCTGAAGTCTGCAGGCATCATCACAATCGAATTTTTAGAACATTTTCAGAGAAGCCCGTTCCCACTGCAGCCGTGCCCTAGATGCCCAGGTTGTGAATGGTCTGTCCCAATCCTCATTTCCCCTCAAGCCCAGTAAGTTTTAGTGTGCAGTTTTTAATAGAAGGCATACACGGTGTGAACAGAAATGCTTGTACCATAGTCTGGGCTTCTGCCCTCATCACCGAAGGTGTTCTCTCTGAGGTTACCATGACCTTTTAACTGCCAAAGCAAAGTAATGCTTTTTGGGTCTTATCTCATTGGCCTCTTTCATGGCATTTGCACTACTGGTCATTTTTTCTTTGTTGACACTCTTGCCTCCCTTGTGTAGTTTGAAGTCTTTCTCTCATCGTCTCCTCCTGGCTAGTTGTTCTGTCTCTGTGTGCGTAGCTGCCCATCTGTTTAAAGTTGGGTGTTGCGCAGTCCTCTGTAACCTACCTGAGTGCTGGGTGAATGCGTTCTTCCATATTTCTCTGTGATATCGCACGAAATACCTGTCTTTAGTTCCTCTTAGCAATTTGCTGTCCCATTGGGATGTAAGGATACCTGGTTCTTTACCTCTCTAACAACTTCAGGGTTCCAGTTTTAAATTTATTCTTGGATAAGATAAGAGAGGTTTTACAGTTACATAGTTTGTAGGATTTTGTAGTTGTTAGCTAGGCTCTTTCCCAGCTGTGCACATTCTGCTTATGTTTCCTTCCCACTTCCTGTTCCTAGTCTGTTTCTCCATCGAAGACTGGCTGTTACGCATATGGATACCAGTGTGTGATATGCATTTGGGGAATTGAATCTTTCCCTATAGTTTTAGTCTCAAGTATTGTTTTATGATCCACTTTTTGTCACCATTTTTTTATTGAATGAAATAGTTTTAAAATGCATTTCTCATGCAATCTACTTACTTGACAAAAATCATTTTTCTCAGTGATACAATTTTCCAAGTTACTTGTCAGGTCCTTGCAGGAACATTTCCTGGAGTGCGGCACAACAATGCAGAAGGAAAATCATTTGTTCTCTTTCTTAATAAGGTGATGAGGAAACAGGGAATGAGAAAAAGCTGAATAAAGAAATTCCATAGTTGGGGCGCCTGGGTGGCTCAGTGGGTTAAGCCGCTGCCTTCGGCTCAGGTCATGATTTCACAGGGTCCTGGGATTGAGTCCCGCATCGGGCTCTCTGCTCAGCAGGGGGCCTGCTTCTCTCTCTCTCTCTCTGCCTGCCTTTCCGTCTACTTGTGATCTCTCTCTGTCAAATAAATAAATAATATCTTAAAAAAAAAAAGAAATTCCATAGCAATCTTTTTCAAGAACTTGAAACCCACAACTTATCTTTAGTTTGTGAGGGGAAATTCATTACTTTTACAGCTAAGGGATAGCTTCCAGTTTTCAATAAATTTATCCTATACTTGATTTTTCATGAAATTTGAGATTTTAAAAAACACTATCTTGATGACGACAGCTTTGTAATAGAGCTTGAAGTCCGGAATTGTGATACCACCAACGTTGGCTTTCTTTTTCAATATCCCTTTGGCTATTCGAGGTCTTTTCTGGTTCCATATAAATTTTAGCATTATTTGTTCCATTTCTTTGAAAAAGATGGATGGTACTTTGATAGGAATTGCATTAAATGTGTAGATTGCTTTAGGTAGCATAGACATTTTCACAATATTTATTCTTCCAATCCAGGAGCATGGAACATTTTTCCATTTCTTTGTGTCTTCCTCAATTTCTTTCATGAGTACTTTATAGTTTTCTGAGTATAGATTCTGTGTCTCTTTGGTTAGGTTTATTCCTAGGTATCTTATGGTTTTGGGTGCAATTGTAAATGGTATTGACTCCTTAATTTCTCTTTCTTCTGTCTTGCTGTTGGTGTAGAGAAATGCAACTGATTTCTGTGCATTGATTTTATATCCTGACACTTTACTGAATTCCTGTATAAGTTCTAGCAGTTTTGGAGTGGAGTCTTTTGGGTTTTCCACATATAGTATCATATCATCTGCGAAGAGTGATAATTTGACTTCTTCTTTGCCGATTTGGATGCCTTTAATTTCCTTTTGTTGTCTGATTGCTGAGGCTAGGACCTCTAGTACTATGTTGAATAGCAGTGGTGATAATGGACATCCCTGCCGTGTTCCTGACCTTAGCGGAAAAGCTTTCAGTTTTTCTCCATTGAGAATGATATTTGCGGTGGGTTTTTCATAGATGGCTTTGATGATATTGACAGCATGGTACTGGCACAAAAACAGACACATAGATCAATGGAACAGAATAGAGAGCCCAGAAATAGACCCTCAACTCTATGGTCAACTAATCTTCGACAAAGCAGGAAAGAATGTCCAATGGAAAAAAGACAGCCTCTTCAATAAATGGTGCTGGGAAAATTGGACAGCCACATGCAGAAAAATGAAATTGGACCATTTCCTTACACCACACACAAAAATAGACTCAAAATGGATGAAGGACCTCAATGTGCGAAAGGAATCCATCAAAATCCTTGAGGAGAACACAGGCAGCAACCTCTTTGACCTCTGCCGCAGCAACATCTTCCTAGGAACAACGCAAAAGGCAAGGGAAGCAAGGGCAAAAATGAACTATTGGGATTTCATCAAGATCAAAAGCTTTTGCACAGCAAAGGAAACAGTTAACAAAATCAAAAGACAACTGACAGAATGGGAGAAGATATTTGCAAATGACATATCAGATAAAGGACTAGTGTCCAGAATCTATAAAGAACTTAGCAAACTCAACACCCAAAGAACAAATAATCCAATCAAGAAATGGGCAGAGGACATGAACAGACATTTCTGCAAAGAAGACATCCAGATGGCCAACAGACACATGAAAAAGTGCTCCATATCACTCGGCATCAGGGAAATACAAATCAAAACCACAATGAGATATCACCTCACACCAGTCAGAATGGCTAAAATCAACAAGTCAGGAAATGACAGATGCTGGCGAGGATGCGGAGAAAGGGGAACCCTCCTACACTGTTGGTGGGAATGCAAGCTGGTGCAGCCACTCTGGAAAACAGCATGGAGGTTCCTCAAAATGTTGAAAATAGAACTGCCCTATGACCCAGCAATTGCACTATTGGGTATTTACCCTAAGGATACAAACGTAGTGATCCAAAGGGGCACATGCACCCGAATGTTTATAGCAGCAATGTCCACAATAGCCAAACTATGGAAAGAACCTAGATGTCCATCAACAGATGAATGGATCAAGAAGATGTGGTATATATACACAATGGAATACTATGCAGCCATCAAAAGAAATGAAATCTTGCCATTTGCAACAACATGGATGGAACTAGAGCGTATCATGCTTAGCGAAATAAGTCAAGCAGAGAAAGACAACTATCATATGATCTCCCTGATATGAGGAAGTGGTGATGCAACATGGGGGCTTAAGTGGGTAGGAGAAGAATAAATGAAACAAGATGGGATTGGGAGGGAGACAAACCATAAGTGACTTTTAATCTCACAAAACAAACTGAGGGTTGCTGGGGGGAGGGGGTTTGGGAGAAGGGGGTGGGATTATGGACATTGGGGAGGGTATGTGCTTTGGTGAGTGCTGTGAAGTGTGTAAACGTGGTGATTCACAGACCTGTACCCCTGGGGATAGAGTATTATGCCTCCATCAGAAAGGATGAATACCCAACTTTTGTAGCAACATGGACGGGACTGGAAGAGATTATGCTGAGTGAAATAAGTCAAGCAGAGAGAGTCAATTATCATATGGTTTCACTTATTTGTGGAGCATAACAAATAGCATGGAGGACATGGGGACTTAGAGTGGAGAAGGGAGTTGGGGGAAATTGGAAGGGGAGGTGAACCATGAGAGACTATGGACTCTGAAAAACAATCTGAGGGTTTTGAAGGGACGGGGGGTGGGAGGTTGGGGTACCAGGTGGTGGGTATTATAGAGGGCACGGATTGCATGGAGCACGGGGTGTGGTGCAAAAATAATGAATACTGTTATGCTGGAAAAAAAAAAAAACACTATCATTGAATGAAGTCTTCAGCCCTAGACATAAGACTGCCACCCACCATACGCAGCCTCTTGAGCCTTTGTTCTGTTTTTCTGCAAGTGGCAGAGCCTCAGATGTATTGCTTCTCACTAATAAATGGATGTGTACCCTTGGCCCTGAGATGGGAAAGGAACAGTGTCACTCAAGGTCCAAGTCTGGATGCAGGAGCACATTGTGGAAGAAGACTGCTGTTTCCACTCCTGTTAAGGAGTTAAGCCATCCCTGTGAAAAGGGGGTTATGCAATCAGGATCTCAGAATAGTATTTGCAGTGTACCGTCAACTGTGCTGGTGTACTTCTGGGACTAGTATGTATCTGAATACAGGTATTTATTGAAGTATTTTTTGAGACACGCACGAAGCCACTATTTGTGCCAACGCCTGTTTTAAGTTTGCTACACAGTGTGGTAGGAGCTTAGTTTGAGCAGAGGTTAAAATCAGAATTACATACCACTTGTGGATTACCTCTAGGTGAGTTTGGCATTGAAGCAGTGGCTATTCTGTTGTTGGGGCACAAGCTGTCAATCATTTTTCCTTTCGAATCATCTGGGAACCCCCTAAAGCCACTGATCTGTCTACGTGACCCACCAGGAAACAGGCAGAAAACCTCTAGTCATAGATCTTGGGCATATCTTAGTAGTTGGCCCTGTGTCTTACTTTTTTTTTTTATTTCCAGCATAACAGTATTCATTATTTTTGCACCACACCCCGTGCTCCATGCAATCCGTGCCCTCTATAATACCCACCACCTGGTACCCCAACCTCCCACCCCCCGTCCCTTCAAAACCCTCAGATTGTTTTTCAGAGTCCATAGTCTCTCATGGTTCACCTCCCCTTCCAATTTCCCCCAACTCCCTTCTCCACTCTAAGTCCCCATGTCCTCCATGCTATTTGTTATGCTCCACAAATAAGTGAAACCATATGATAATTGACTCTCTCTGCTTGACTTAAGAGCCGACAGTAAGCTCCTGTGTCTTACTTTTAAATAGGTTTATCTCTTATGAAAATTCCAATTTTTCTACAAATCCCAGTTTTCCCAGCCATGGCTATAACAATTCTTCTATCTCCTACTGCTCAGATCAAGACCTTTCTCTTCTTGCTTAATGTGGTTACTTTGTCCACCACTACAGTGATTGTATGTCACAGAGTTTGTCTTTTTTATTTCATATGTACTGCCTTGCACTGTTTACAGCTGTTTCATGGGTCAAACTTTCTCTGATCAATTAGGACAAGATGATATTGTCTGTATATTTCTTTATCAGATCACTGTGTGGTCCCTAGTGATCTGATGCATAGTAGTTATTTGTTGATTATTTACTGATCACCTTTCGAAGAGGAGGTGTTTTGCTAATCTTAACTATTGGTGTTTTTGTCATTCTATTTTTCTTATCCCGTGGTATTGCTTTGTTATTAATCATCTATTAACATAAGGTCATCACTAATGATAGATGATAACTTACTTACCTGAAGATAATAAAAATATAAAACGTTTTTTCTTTCCACCTATTTTTCTCTCTCTCTTTTTTAACTTGGCAGCTATGCAACAGCCAGTTAGTTTACCGGAAGTTGAAATTACTACAATTGAAATTCACCGGTCTAATCCTTATATTCCACAATGCTAGGAATTAGCATTGTGGGCGGCAATGAAACGCCACGGATCAACATTTTTATCCAGGAAGTCTATCGGGATGGGGTGATCGCCAAAGATGGAAGACTTCTTGCTGGAGACCCAATTCTTCAGGTATCAATTTTTTAAATTATTTTGTTAACTTGCCTCTTTTTTTGCTCTTATTCATCGATTTAAAACTTAGGAAATTATGGTACTGTGGAATCTGACTTATAAAAAGGTAAGTTTTACTGTTTTTTTATGCAAAACAGATCAGAATTTATCTGTAATTTCTCTGATTTCCCCCAAACTCATGGAATGTATTTTTACCCCCCATCTTAAATTTGATCCCACGTGTGCCTCAGTGCGTGGCTCTCCAGGCCAGCTGAATTCCTCCTGGCTTGTACTCCATGGTTGGCTATTTCGGGGCCACCTTCACTGCTAAATTCTCTTGTCCTATTGTCTGTATCCCTAGTCCCAGGGTACCATCCATCAGTTACCTTCGTTGTCTGATTTATCCTTTTCTTTATCCTAACACTGATTACTATAATCTAGAAAAGACAGGTCACACAGCACAAGTTACTTAAAACTTATACCATTGAATTTAAGATAGAATTCGGAAATCATGACCACCTCTTGTTGGCTCTCAAACGCACTCTCATCCACAAACAGCCTGACTCTGCACTAATCCTTGGTGCTACCCTCTCCCTCTTCTCTTTAAAGAGAAATAGCTACTCCAACAAATGAACTAGCTTCGGGCAAGATGATATTATATTAGAGGGCATACTGATGAGCATTAGATGGCCAGAATTCCACTGTTCATGTGAATTCTAGAGTGTATGTGAAAATTGACCTGGATATATGACCCATACTAGTGTAAGTGGTACTTGAAGCTAAAAGAATGGATATTTAGGAGAGAAGAAATAGGCATGAATGAGAAAAGATGTCTTCTAGGAACCCAAGCTCAAGGACCCTTGCCTCCTCGATTTCACTGCTCGGTCCTTCCCCACGGTCTGTCGGTATTCACCCCTTCCCTTTTCCCTGCCACCTCTCTGGTCTGTGCCCTCACTGCTTCATGTCTAACCCAGTAGAATCAATACCCCTGCCTCCCTACTGTGCTCTGAAATCCAGTACGACCATTGTCAGTTTAATTCACCTGTGACTCTGCTTTCCCTGGGAAGATTGGACCAGAGAATCAAGTCCATACTGATTAATCTAATAGTCAGGGTCCTCTGTGGACTCTTACACAACCTGTCCCCTCAGCCTTAACCCTTGCTTTTTCTTTCAGCTGTAGCCATCGGTGTATTTCTGAAACATCATAGGCATGGTGGTCAGATGCTGAGGGTATAATTAAGAGCAAAAAGCAACCCCTGCCCTCATAGAATGTATAATGTAGCAGAAAAGCCAGACATAGCAATCTCCTTGCTTCCCTCCACATTCCAGCCTGTCCCCATTGTGCTACAGCTTCCCCACCTTCATCCAGAAAGCCCTGCCCTGCCATTTTCACCCATTCAGACCTCTTCTCACACTAAGTGCTGAAGACATTCCTTCTCTTCACCACTTAATACATAATTGGTCACAGAGAGTTATTCAAATGCAGTGTCTTCCTTTGGGGATGGCAGCCGCCATTAGTACGTACTGTGGGACAGGCTTCTCACAGAGCTGTGCCTGGAGTCGATACCCAGGACATACTTGCTGAGTCAATAAAAGAGTGGATTTGGTTATGATATCCTGTTGGGAATAGCTGTCTTCTTCATTAAAACAAAACTTAGAACCTCTAGGATTTTTAGTTCTTCAAGAGAAATGTCCAGAGGAGAAGACAGACAAACTAGGCTCCAAGAGCAGCAAGGATTGACCTTTCCACTGGGGGTTCCTGGCTTTGGTTTCCACGCCCATCCATATTCTGCCTCTTGTAGTTTGTGATTTCCACTTCGACACTTGGGCCCCAAACCCCTCCTTCATTGCACTTGGCCTGGCTGACACAGACTGAACTTCCAGTGTTTTGTTCTTGACTAAATCCGAAGAGGAAATAGGAGAATACAGGAAGCATAACTAATCCAGCTTATGTAAAATCCAGTTTCTGATCCTACCATAGCTAGCTATTTACCGCATTCCTGTGTTTGCTGTCCTTTTATGATATTAGTAGTACTCTGGTTGCATGAGGTTGGCACAGCTCTCTGGACACCTTACCCTGTATTCCTTCTACCCCAGCTCCTAAACTGATTCTCCGTGGAGGAACTCTTGTAGCTGGTTTTGACATTTTGACACCTTTGGGGCCAAGACCAAAAGAGCCAGATGGCCCTTTCCTACAGCTTACACAGTGTTCTTTTCTTCTCCACTTCTGGCCTTTCTAGCTATAATTGAGTATACATTTATTTTCATCTTTTGTTCTTTGCTACCAGCAGTGTGCCAGCTTTGGATATTAAATTTTTTACATATTTTTTTTTACATATTTTACATATTTCTTATTTTTTACATATTTTATTTTACATATTTCTCATGCTTTTTCTAAATTTTCAAGGTAAAAACAAATGCTTTGTTCTTATTTGCATTTCTTTGAGTATAATTGAGGTTAAGTCTGTAACCTCAGATTTACTAATATATTACATATAGTTTGCTAATACATTAGCAAAAATACAAAAATGTATAAAAATATATTTAATATATAGTTTTGTTTGCTATAGGGTTTTGTTTGCTAATATATTTCATCTATAGGCTTTTTTACTGGTCTGCTTTGGAGAATTGTTTAATAACATAACTGAATCTGTATACGTCAAATAAAAAGCTAATTATCTGAAATAATGGCTATAATTTGGGGAATTAACTTAAAGCTATAAATCAGCATTGTAGACATTCCAGTGCATTACTATTGTTTATGGAGGCATACATATTAATAACCCTAATAATGGCAATCTTAAATGCAGTTTAATGATTTCAAATTGATACAAAAACTATGAGCACATAACCTGATTATTGAATTCACAAAGGGTCTCTCCTCTTGTGGGCCTGACTTCCTCATTGGCATTTGGCTGGTATGCTGGAGGCAGTAAGTAAAGCCACACTACTTGCCCAAATACAGAGTAGTATTTATGGCCATTCAAAAGGAAACACTTGGAAAGAAGGCTCCTTAGTATATTTTTACTACCTGGTTATCTTCCACTTTTTGTGAGCTGCATAAATAATACCGTGAGCCAATTTGAAAATACCTTGGAGTCGTTAAGATGGTTTATTTACAGACCAAAGGGCTAGCTAGCCTGTGTTTTTAGTTTAGCAAACTAGATGTAGTAACAGTGCATGGCTTGGGTTTTCCCACACTGATTATATGTGTGTGTGTGTGTGTGTGTGTGTGTGTGCGTGTGTTTTATATATATACCCACACATCCATGTTATTCTATTAAATAACCTATTTGAAAAGGAGAACCATATACACTCAGGGCCTTTCACAGTGCAGCATTTTGAGCAGTTTGAAGAATAAAATAGTGTAAGAGATTACATCAATATTACTATTAAAAATAATACAAATTTCAGAACATGATTAGGAGTACGAATTTACAGTGCGATCTGAGTCAGTCAGTGATTTATTCACTTTTGGTTTTGAAGGAAAATAATTGCAGTCGTATCTTGACTGCATTGGTCCAAAATATATTTAGCTAAAGATGTGGTAAAGTTTACTCTGTTGGTGCTATTTCTACAACATCTAGCAACAGTATTTTATTTGGTCTCTGCTTTCTCTGTGTTTCACTGGCAACCACACTTTTGTGAAGGGAAAATCTCTGATTGTAGGCTATTCCACAACCCACATCATGAAGATGGTGTGAGGCTACATAATTGCACGTGGCTAGCACTGGATTCCAGCCAGATGTTTGTAAAGTCATTTGTGATAGATGTGAATTTAAGACTGGAAAAATAAGAACCTAGAGATAAGTGGCTTTTTAGCTGAATAGCCAGAAATGATGAGTTTTGACTAACAAATCCATGTCAGGCTGGTTTTTTAGAAGCTGCCTTAAAGTTCTGTTCTTGACCCTATGTTACTCAACTTTTTCATCAAGGATCTGGATGGCAACCAAATGCACAGATGTTGCAAAACTGGGAGAAGAGCAAGTTTATGTGTGAGATCTATTGCATTTGATGCCTGAATTTTAAAAGATGTCAACAGGCCCAAATCAATAAAATTCAAGATAGTGGTGCTCAAAACTGTCAACCCGAGATGAGTAGGAAGGGGGAAGGCTTTCCTTAAGATAGACTCACGTGAAAAAGATCGAAGGGTTTGGGTAATCACAAGCACCTAACCCAGAGCCTGCCACATAACGCATCCAAGAGAATGTCGATTTCCCACTTGCTTGGTGCAGACTGATGAGGAGAGGAATTCTAATTGTGATAAATACTCAGAATTGCGCCAACCTCTTCCTCTGACTAGGTGAATAACTGAAGCTGGGTGTATTTTCTTAGTCCTGTTCATGTCCCAGGATCAGTCACTATACTCCTTTTCAGGGCCATAAGGTTTAGTAAATAAATGTTCCGTGAGTACTGAGTTAAGCTTGTTGTATTAGATAGATGTTACACTTGAGTGCTAAACAGAGTGAAACTGTAATTACCTGCTTTTCTTTAAAGTAAAAATGACTGATCTGAGATCAGGTTGTGTATCTGGAATGTGTCCCTTTTCTTAGATTAAAACTCGGTGTATTTTTTCCAGGGTAAGTGTTTTTCATTTGGAAAAGCCACATCAATCCAGTAGATCTTCAGTTTCTGTTCCACTAGAACTAGTATTTTGTTGGCACTTGCCATATGCTGCTGCTGTCTCTGCATTCTCCTCCTGGTCCCGTGAAGCGGAGAGTAAACCCATCTCACCACTCAGGGGACACACTCAGACATCCCGCTACTGGCAGGACCACGGACTCTGATTCAGCACCCTCGCTGAAGCCTGAGATCCTAACTGCCATTCTCTACTTCGTGCTAGTCATTGTGAGTGAAGCTTAGGAACTGTGCATTTTAAAACATCTTCAGAGGGCTTTTCTTTGTAAATAATGACTGTATATCATTTTCCAAAGTCAGTTTCTTTTGGAAATAGCATATAAATGTTTACCAGTTGAGAGGATAAAAGATTGTCCCACCTCGGTCATAATTCTTTTCTTCCAGGTCAACAACTGTAACACCAGCAATGTGTCTCACAACTATGCCAGAGCCGCCCTTTCCCAGCCCTGTTCCACGCTGCACCTGACCGTGCTGCGAGAGCGGTGCTTTGGGGGCCGGACCTACAGCCACTTCGACAGTAGCTCTCCCCGGGAAGAGGTCTTCCACGTGGTCCTTCACAAACGGTACTCTGGTGAACAACTTGGCATTAAACTCATTCGAAGGACCGATGAACCAGGAGTTTTTATCCTTTATCTGTTGGAAGAGGGCCTGGCTGCACAGGATGGAAGGCTGAGCAGCAATGGCCGAGTGCTCGCCATCAATGGACACGACCTGAATCACGGAACCCCTGAGCTTACCACCCAGATCATTCAGGTACACGCGGATATTCATTTCACGTGCTCAGCCTTTATGTCGATGTTTTTGTAACATGAGAACCTGAGGGATATTTGATATTTCATGGGGGAAATCAAACATGGCTCCCCAAATCCTTCAAAATGCACAAGAGATTATTTTATCATTACAGATAAAATCCTGTCTGGAAAACTGTATCCCTGTGAACATTTAGCCTTGCTCTTTATAGAGTGAAGGCTCTATATTTTCACATGGGTTTTTCATTTGCTCCATGGGCTCCACCTAAGCCCATACATAAAAAACACGTTTATGTCCACATTTAACAGGTGAGACAAGCAAAGCTTGAAGGAGCTGTGGTTCCAAAGTTGTGACTTCCCTGCTCTTGTAACTTTCACTCTCCGCTTCAGCTGTATACAAGTGGGGAAAATCAATTTTTATTGAGAATAACTCATTATCTCTGTAGTGCCTTTTTTTAAGATTTTATTTATTTATCAGAGAGAGAGGGTGAGAGAGCAAGCACAGGCAGACAGAATGGCAGGCAGAGGCAGAGGGAGAAGCAGGCTCCCTGCCGGGCAAGGAGCCCGATGCGGGACTCGATCCCAGGACGCTGGGATCATGACCTGAGCCAAAGGCAGCTGCTTAACCAACTGAGCCACCAGGCGTCCCTGTACTGCCTTTTTTATAAAGCATTCAGAGCATTTCAAACACATCATAACTTGTGTTCTTACAGTATCCCTGTGAAGTAAAGATGGTTATTATTAGAGAAAAAAAATTTTCAATAAGAGCATTAAAATAGGTAAAGTAGAGGGGCACCTGGGTGGACTCAGTCATTAAGCATCTGCCTTCGGCTCAGGCATGATCCCAGGGTCCTGGCATCCAGTTTCACATCGGGGCTCTCTGCTCAGCCAGGAATCTGCTTCTCCCTCTCCCACTCCCCCTGCTTGTGTTCCTTCTCTTGCTTTCTGTCAAACAAACAAACAAACAAACAAATAAATAAATAATAAAATCTTTAAAAAAAGAAAATAGCTTTAAAAAATTTTTTTAAAAATAAGATAGAAAAAGTAGAAAATCATCCAGAGCAGACCTTCTGGTTCTATAACCTACCAGAGCATTTAATGATATGGGTATCTCCTACAGTGATAGGGGTGAAACAAAGATGTGTATGGTGTTTTGTTTTGTTTTAAGTAAGCACAAGAAAACACTCTGACATAAAGGAAACCAAGCAGTAACATAATCGAGCATCAGGAATTAAGGTAGTTTGATAGTCACTGAGAAATGTGTATAGTAAACAGAATTGAGTAACAATGAAGATTTAAGCTACTGTGTAAGAAAACCCAAATTTAAATCCCATTTAAGTTACTCTTTTTCACAAATGTTTGGTTCATTATAACTATGGGAACACACACACCCGTAGCCATCTTGCATTAGGAGAGAGATTCAGGCATTGGTCTCTTGTCCCAGACTTGATGTTTAAAAAAATTGGATACAGATACTTATATATGATACCAAATATAATATATTGCTCAAGTTGTTTCTTTGTGAAAAACATCTTAATGTTTTGGATTCTGAGAATAACATGTATTCCATGTCTGAAAAGGAGACTAAGGAAGACAAAATACAGAAAATGAAAAAGGAAGTCAAAATCACAGTCAGTGTAAAGTCCATAAGATAGTGACATTAAAGTTTTGAAGAACATCGTCATTTTTCTGTATATGCCTACAAATAAACAGGTACATATTTACATAGGTACTTACACATGCAGTCAGCTTGCAAATTCTGAGTTTGCCACCCTTTCTTTACGTCAGCTGTATGTTGTGGACTTCTTACCCTGAAAATAGATGCACCATGATATAGCTGTATAGTAGGCGTGTTGTGCTAAAACTTACGTAAACACTCCCCTGTCAACAGACTTTAATGTTTTGTTTTCAAGTTTAGACATTTTGCTAAACTTCCCTCTAGAAAGATCATACCAATATATACTCCCAGCAATAGGGCATGCCACTTTTTTATGAAATACAGGTATTGTCGTTTAGGCATCCTGCATTTTTAAAAATCTTGACTTCAACAGAATTCTTTTGTTGTGCTTGAAACCCTGAAGTGTTAGATAGGCAGTTAGCCTAAACCCAAATGTTGGCCCATCATTTAAAGCTTATATGTCCACTTCCATCACACACCCAGAATTTTGTCTTTTAAGAAATCAAAAAAGATCAGGGATTTGTTTGCTAATAGGTTTGCATGAGCAGGGGTCTTTCCAGTAAAGCTAAATTACTGGTTATAGAGTATTTGGTAGTGGTGAGGGTTAGGCAGTAAAGCAAACAATTCTTAACATTGAAATGAGATCACAGAGGGGCTTCTCACCCTTCACACCGTGTGATCTAATACTCGGAAGTGTCAGAATCTCAAATATCTGGATTGTAAGTGTTCTACTTTGGCATTTACCTGTTAGATCAAATCCCCAGACTCTGGCCACATGAGAAGTGTTATTCTTTCAGTTATTTTGTAGAATTGTCTGAAACTAGTTTAATGAAATACTTGAATAAGTAAATGACTTTAATAGGGCCTTAAAATTGGTTATCACTCAGGCACTTGGGTGGCTCCGCGGTTCAGCATCTGCCTTCGGCTCAGATCCTACATCGGGCTCCCTGCTCCGCGAGGAGTCTGCTTCTCCCTCTTCCTTTGCCCCTCCACCCTGCCCTCTCGCTTTCACTCTCAAATAAATAAATAAAATCTTTTTTTAAGATTATGGTTTTCACTCCTTTTCCAACTTGAGAACTGAAACTGGAGTGATTTCTTAACATTACTGACTGCAGTCATGGGGGAGGGTTCTACTTTCCACCACAGCTTCTTGAAAGCAGGCTGTCAAATTTTCCCATAGAAATGATAGTATACTTGGAAAGTTGTAGTCATGACCAAGAATCAGCATCAAGTAGACCAGGCCTGTACATTAAAAGCAAAGATAAAATAGCTTTAAAAAGGATAACAGATGTGAATCGGTGTTTCAGATCTAGATCTATAAATACAGATAATGGACCTCTAAATTCAACGTGGTTGTCCTCACCTCTAAAATTACATTTATGTGTGAGTGCACGTATGACATATATACGCACCCAATTTGTAATGTATATAAATACTAATCCTGTTTTACAGGACCTTTGTTATCATTCTTCTCAGGACTGTTTAGGCTCATCCCTATTTTCGATTCGAACCTGTAGTGTGTGGAAACAGAGCTACACATAGTTTCATTGATTATCACTCTCAAAGTAGCCATCTTGGAATTTATTTCAGAAATCACAAAGGATTGTAATCCAGTTTTGAATCCGTTCATCCTTTTATCTTCTTTGCTCTCTTTCTCTCAGTGCCAAGGCCAATTCTGCAGGGGAGGGAAGTATAAAAAGACAGTTAGCCTTCAAGATATCATGGGGAGATCAGAACCCAGGCTTTGCTTTGGTTATGTCCTTGGTATTTCCAGGGTTAGGGAAGGTTTACCCAAGAGGTCTGTGTGTGGCTCTTTTACCTGCAGAAGTTTAAAGTATTAGCTCCTGAAATGAACTCCCTCGTCTGCCCCTTCCCTTGCAGGGGCCTGCAGTCCCCACTCAGGTGAGGCTCTGATACAGCGATGATAAGTGCATTGAAAATGACGCTCCCTATAATTTTTTTAAGTGAGAAGCATCATTAATGACTGGTGGTTATATATGTGTGTTTTCTCCAGCCTAGTGGCGAGAGGGTGGATTTAACAATTGCTAGGCCGGGGAAATCCCAGCCTGGTAACCCTGTCCAAGACGCAGGAGCTCAGAGTACCAGCCAGCACCATGCACAGCCGCTGTACCACAACAGACCCAGCTCACACAAGGTGAGGCCTTGAGTTTGCATGTTTTCATTCATCTGCCCTCAGGGAATCCTTGTTACAAACTGGTAAGATTTAAATGAGGGCTGTTACTCTGTTGGAAAAGGTGAACACAGGTGTTTGGGGGTGTGGAATGTGTGTTTGGCTACCTTGAGGGTCCCTGTACAGTCTGTTCCTCAGCCAGTAGGGGTGGTTTCTTAGTAAGAAGGTCCCTCTGCCAGATTGATGAGAAGTGTTTGATCTTCTAGAAAGACTTCTTTGTTTGTTCCTGCTTGAAAGTGGGATTTATCTTGGTTTGCTCATTCAGTTGTAACAGGAGGTTATGTAACTGAAAAAAAGACAATGACCAACAAGTCCATACTTAGCGGTTGGGCAGGTTGCCTACAACAACAGAATTCTCTATGTGAATATGAAGCATAAATCATACTTTCTGATAGGTACATGCAAAACACATAAAGCATTTCTTTTTATGTTACAGTTTATAGGAATACTACCCTAGATCGTTTTAAATTCCCATATGTTGAGCTTTTTGCTGCATCTTTCATATTTCAGTGCTTTTATAATATATTCCTAGGTCATTTATCTGTGCCAGAAATTCTGATGCTGTCTCACTTTGGATGCAGAAATCAGTAGAAATCAAAAAACAGTGGCACTTTACTGTGTTCTCAGTATTATTTACTTCATTTGATCTTTCATTTGAACTCAACTTCTAGTAGGCCAGAATTTTTAAAACGATGCTATTTACCAACTGTGTGAAAAATCACACATCGGAAACTTCCTATAGTTTTTTTGTTCCTTTGTTTGTTTGTTTTTACTTCCTATAGTTTTTAAGTAGACCAGTAAATAAGTTTTTATTTAGCAAAGCAATTTAATTTTACTTAAGGAGAAACACATGACTTGAGAAACACATGTTTAAGCTAAACACGTGTTTAGCTTAAAGTGGCTTCTTAATGTAAGTACAATTTGAGAGAATAACTCTGTAATGTCACAGGAGCCCAAGAAAGCATCATTTAAAGGCACAAGTATTTTTGGCCCATCAGGTTTATCTGGTTTTCTGAGCTGAAGTATAGACTTGTCACTGGTCTTTGGTCAGTTAAAACTTTTAAGAAATTATAAGCACAAACTTATTCTTATTTTTGAACAGAAAACAAAATGTGTGAAGGGAACCTATAATTTTGCTTTCACAATGATGACTACAAAAAGCAGTTATTGTTTCGAAAAGGAATTTGAATAGGAGTTGTTCATATCGCTGGTCCTTGCTTTACAAGTTACATATATATACATATTCCTAAAGAATCATAATTAAGGCAAAAGTTGGTAACTGAATCCATGAATTCTACAGAAAGTTGAAATATGGGTGCTCAAAGACAACACTACAATTTTAAGACTGTTTTAAGAACTACTTAACCATTTCAGCATTCATATAGAGGACTATTTATGTCCTTTTGTTTGTTTTGGGCACATATATTTTTCTTTTTACTAGTTCCTATTCCTTAATTTTAAGTGGTGGTGTTTTAAATAGCAATGCTGAATTCGTACTCTAGGTGCTCTGTAAACCTGATTGTTAGAACAGCCACATGAAATGTAACTTTAAGCATTAATTTAGCAATTTACCATTAACATACAGCATTTGTGATGTCAAATCCTAATTTAAAAAAATAAAGGTCTCCTAGGGAAAACAAATACAAATTATCAAAACAACCTGTTCAGAGGATAATCATTGTTAAAAATTAAAGCACACATTACTCTATTACTAAGCCCCTGCGTAGCCCCTGCTTGGAAACATTCATACAGTGTTAAGCCCTTAGAAGTTTCCATGAAGTATACCAAGAGTAATCTGTGAAGTTTGGCTAAAATGCATACATCTCAGCCATATAGAGGAATAAAACAACCACCTCTAATTGACTCGATACCTGACAGACACAAGCGTTGAAGTCAGTGTGCTCCCAGCTGAGTTTACCTGGATTGTCTTCATAATAACGTGGGTCTTGCCCAGTTTTGAAGGATGAGAACATAGATGTCATATGCTACAATACCACCTGTAGACGTTTACAGGTTTTCTATGAGGTCAACATTCTAGGAACTCTAGGCTATTTAAGTAGTGCCCTCAAGAAAATTTCAGAGTGTGGGTTTCAGGAGCAGAGAAGAGCAGACACCCCTGCAGGTCCAGGGCTTGACTGACACGTCGTACCTGTCCACTCTGAAGCAGTGTCACTAAAGGAAATGTTACAGTTCTAGCAGAAGAATTCATCTAGTTCTACTGTTGATATTGTTAGTCGTGGTAATAGTTATCTTGTTATCTACAGTATGCTCTTATAGTATATGTGTTAAGGAACCTTTTGAGATAGGAGCTTCCATTATTACACTTAATGGGATAGCACCCTTGTAGTGTGGATGCATATAGCATCATGCTGTATGAACATACACAGCTACATATGAATGCATGTTTATGTATATACACTATGTGTGTATATGTGTATTTTTTTTAAACTTGAATCACTTCAAATCCCAGTGTGATCATGCATAGCTATATAATTTGGAGCAAATTACATGACCTTTCTAATAAGGCTATTCCCTTGTTTATAAAATGGGGCCAACCATAGGATTTACACTCAGGACCATTGTAATGAAATGTAATGAAACCATTAAAATGAAATAATACATGTGAAGCCATTTGCTTTACACATAGTAAATCTTCAATAACTGTTAGTTACTATTGCTATTTTAATATTAATATTGCATAGGTACACCTTGTTTTTTATAGCATTCTAATTTAAAAAAAGGTGATGTTTTAAATTTTCCTTTTCTTCTAGCAGTGTCCCCATAAATAGAAACAAAAAATATCGGTAAAAATTGCTTTTTCCTGAGAACACAGTTTGTTGGAAATTTTTCCTCTTCCTTAACTTTTTCAAAAATTCAGTTATTTCATATCCTTATAGCTTTCCGTGAAGGTTTTGAAGATCAGTTTGCACCCGTTTCATGACCGAGCATTCTCATGAGTAAGAAACAGAAGATCTATAGCTTTTTTCTGGCAGTTAACAAAATCTACACTTTACTTTTGTACTATTCTGTCACCATTTCTTTCAAAGAATAGAGGAGAGAGAGAGAGAAATAAAATTAATTAGCGTGTCTTCAGAATCTTAAAACTCAAATGCATTATTTACTTTTGTAGAATTGGCCTTATTTTGACTTCCATATGTCAACAGTCCTGAGTTTTTTCTGTTCCATACATAGTCATATGAAAATACAGCAGTCAAAGTCTGACATTGTGATCCCCAGTGTTCGGTGTCATGTTTGTACCATGAAGAACTGTGTATTATTTCTACAGTAACTGATTTTAACAGTGACTTTATCATTGCCATGGTATTTTTTCCTTCAGTTTCCTTACTTTACTTCAGCTATGTATTATTTATTTTCCAATAAATTTTCTTCTCATGTGTTAGGATCTTACCCAGTGTGTTACATGCCAAGAAAAACACATTACTGTAAAGAAGGAACCACATGAGTCCCTGGGAATGACAGTGGCGGGGGGGCAGAGGAAGCAAGAGTGGTGAACTGCCCATCTTTGTAAGCAGTGTGCCAGCTCATGGCTGTCTGGCACGTGATGGCCGCATCAAAAGAGGTAAGATAGGGAGGGCTGGGAACAGTGAAACTGTTCCCATCTTCTCCCTGCATGCAACTCATGTTTGAACAAAATAACAAATATTCCCCAAATTTTCTATTAAATATGATTTTTTTAAAATCTTTTAAAATGTCCCTTCCATATATAAGTGTAAAACCTCTCTCTAAGGTTAGAAAAATGCCTAATGGGAAGGAAAATTGCTGCAGTTTGATGATGTTTCTGTTTTTTTTTTAAGATTTTATTTATTTATTTGACAGACAGAGATTACAAGTAGGCAGAGAGCCAGGCGGGGTGGGGGGAAGCAGGCTTCCGGCTGAGCAGAGCCTGATGCGGGCTCGATCCTAGGACCCTGGGATCATGACCTGAGCTACAGGCAGAGAGGCTTTAACCCACTGAGCCAACCAGGAGCCCTTTCCGTTATTTTCTAATGTTTTTTTAGATCATTGGATTATTTTATGTTGGAAAAGACCCTCTAAAAAATAGAACACTCATCTTTTCCTTCCTAACCTTTTATATAATCCTCGTTGCCCTTTTTTTATTATTATTATTATATTACTTGGCAAGGCAACAAGCACATTTTTTTCTTCCTTAAGGAAAAGATGCTCAAATCACAAGTTTCATTTCTTTGTGTAGACCCAAGGATCTCTTCTCTTTAAGTATTTTGATACATTCATGCTGAGCAAACTCTGTAGGACTATCTTTATCTATAAAACTGTGTAACTCTAAAACAGGATATGTTAAAAATTCATTTCTAAGAGCAAAAGATCAAATAATTTTTGAACAGGAAAGAACTATAGAAATCACTGAAGCCCAAAGAAGAGAAATGAACATGCCAGGTCCTACACATTAGCAAAACGAGGTCTAATGACTTGGACTTCCAGTCGAATCACAGTGCCTCAAGCCACATTTTTTCCTATATATGATGAAATTATCTTAAAGTTTTGAGTTGTTATGGAATGTTTTCCATGAATTGGATTTTCCCCTCGATATCGTAAGAATGACAGAGATGTGAAAAAATTACAAATAACAGAATGTATAGGGAAGATAATGACTTGGTAGCTCATCTTATTTTTCTTGTTTATTCCTTTGGACAGGTGATATATTGCTGAATATCAATGGCATTGATTTGACCAATTGAAGTCACAGTGAGGCCATGGCTATGCTAAAAGCCAGCGCCGTGTCCCCTGCTGTTGTCCTGAAAGCA
Organism: Mustela erminea; assembly: GCF_009829155.1. NCBI lineage: Eukaryota > Metazoa > Chordata > Mammalia > Carnivora > Mustelidae > Mustela > Mustela erminea. The sequence goes on from NC_045628.1 coordinate 78,006,055, forward strand.
CTTGAGGTCCAGATTGTCGAGGAGGCAGCCCAGGCTACCGAAGAGCAGCCAGGCCCCTTCAGCGAGAATGAGTATGACTCCAGCTGGTCCCCGTCATAGGTCATGTGGCTTGGGCTTCCAAGGTACTGACAGCGTTTCAGCAGTTCATGGAATAATCGTAGTGACAACATTTCTCAGTATGGAACACAGTAAATTCATTCGTCCAGGTTGTGAGGGGGAAGGTCCTGGTCAGAGATGAAAGTGGCAATGGCATATCAAGTTATAGAAGAAAAGGGTATTTTTTTCCCTTAGGTTATTATATTTTAAAAGATAAATTTAAGGGGCATCTAGGTGGCTCAGTCGGTTAAGCATCCAACTCTGATCTCAGCTCAGGTCTTGATCTCTGGGCCATGAGTTTGTAAAAAAGATTTTTTTTTTAATTTTTAAAAAATTAAAACATTCTTAAAAAATAAACCATTTACCTTATTAAAGGTAAATTTAATAGTAAGAACTAAGCTAAAAAGACTTGGTGTATCTGTTTATAAAAATGAATAAAGCCATTCTGTCCATTACTATTAACAAGGTTCTCAAGTGGACCAGCCATGAGATTTGGATGTTCATGCTCTTGCTTTAGAAAAGCTGTCATTTACCACCACGTGTACATGCTGAGACTTCATGTGCATTTTTCACCAGAAAAAACAGGTCAAAGTGTGGGGCCTTTTGAGAAGCTTTTCTAAAACCCCTTTCTTAATCTTGTTAACTCTCTCTAAAAAGGCAGGATGTCAAAACTCAGTTTTTACTGGACATGAGAGACTCTTTCAGCCAAACCACTGGTGTCCGAGAGTAGGTCTTCTCACCACCTTCGGGACTGTAACCCACCAGGACATTCTGTAGTTGTTCATTGTCTGGTCATGAAAGTGTTTCAGCTCCTGATGAGTGTTGTATATACTTCGGTATTGAAGTTGGAAGAATGTGGTATTACTGTCTTTGTTTCTAGATCACTTTAGAGGAATCCTAAACCTGAACTATGATGAAACATTCTGATTCTGAGCCAAGTAGGAAAATGACTGATTTTTTTAAATAAACATAAACAATAAGAATGCCAGTTTCTGAGACATCTAGTTTCATTTGGATGTAATTTGTAATAACTAGCATTTGTATAGTGCTATGTGATTATATATATATATATATATATATATATATATATATATATATATATATTAAAGTACTTTCACATAAGAATAGCAGAAAAAGTCAGGATGAATGGAATTCATCTGTCTACCATCTAACTAACTGACTTGTCCTTATGGTAGTGAAAAAGACCAAAAAGGCCTGAAACAGTAACAGAATTCGTATCTCAGGGCCCTGTAGGCATAGATTGGAATGGTTGCTATGAAACCATGGCCGTTCTACCTAATGGTGAGGGGTCAGCCAGCAGAGGGAACTCATTTATCCTCTGGAGTACTCAGCCTGATACACTGACCTGTCACTTGAAACCCAGCATGTCAGAAAGGCCCCGTCCCACACCAGTGGGGGAGAAGTGGTCTCCTCAGCGATGCAGGAGCTGAGCGTGTGCACACCACTGCTGGTGGCCAGGCCGTGCTGGCCCTCCTTTAGTTCTTGTTACCTCGTGTTCCGGGCCAGCTCTGCAGTCAGCTCTTTACCACTTGTGTTCAGAGCATTTTCAGATGAATCACGAAGAACAATGATATTTCAGATGAACAGTACATGGGATAATGAAATCTATTTGGGGGGTCTGCCTGTATTGAAAGAGTGTCTATCAGTCCAAGGTCACTATTCTGTGGACTCCTGGGGGTCGTGTGTTGTGTGCAGACAGGTATACACAACCAGGTATTAGGAGGGCCACTGCTCTGTGGGTACCGGCGGCTCTTTCCAGCATGTCGCAAAACACACAGGGTAGCAGCTCTGCTCTTTCTCAAAAGGGAGAGTCTTTCTCTGCAGTTGGCTGGCAGGTGTACCAGACAAAACAGTTATTTGTTTTGTGTTGTGCTGTTTCGTTGTTTGTATTTTGCAGAAGATTCAGAATAATGAAAATAACCTATATCGTCTCTAAAATACCAGGGGACCCTGGGACCCTGCTCTATGCCAGAAGACTTTTTAAAAGTCCTTTCTTATTGGTGAGCTAAGAAACTGGACCAGATTAAAAGTTCTAACATTTTATATATCGCTTACAGAATTGGCTTTATTAAGAAGTCCTTTTAATAGATTAAAAACAGGAAACCTTACCTTAGATGACTAGGTCCAGTTTCATCTAAAAATGAAAAATACTTCGATCTTACAAGGATATATTTTTTCTGTATCCCTTAGTTTTCTTCTATTTTTAAGTTTTTATTCATTGAGTTCTGATGTCACATTTGCCAACTGACAATGGTATTTTAACTGAAGCATTTCAGAGTCCCTGGTTAAAAAAAAGTAAAAAAAAAAAAAAGCTGTATGGAGAAAGAAAGATGATTTTCATTAGTGTTTTCTAGATTGAATTCTCTATTTTGTCAATCAATCTCCCTTAAAATGAGTGCATTGTAAGTGAAGGAGGAAAAAACAACAAATAACTCCTCACATAGATGAAGAAGAGAGAACATTTTCTATGTTTCTTTCATTTGAGTGCTGAGATTAGCAGGACTAGATCCCTTGTGTACCACCTTTTTGTAGATACAAACTCTGTAGATACAGATGGATATCCAAATTGAGGACATTGTTGACGGTGCAAAGAGAAAACGCAGGCACAGAACCATTTTATATGACTTTCTGTGGTGTGACTTGTAACCAGGTGTGTTTAGCTGTGTGTGTGTGTGTGTGTGTGTGTGTTCATTTGGGAAAAGAAGACGGGACAGTGTTGGACAAATTCCAGTCTACTTATGACTGAGTCTGTGCTGGAAAATGGGCTGTCAGAATAATGTGTTCAGAAGGAAATAAAACAGCCCTTTTCTGTTTCCCAGCAGCGATAAGGGTAAGTATGGAATGAAGCAAAGGTGAACAGGCTATAGAAGCCGCCCCACTAACTTTTTCTTGACCTTTTGTGTTTGTGATAGTGCCCTTTATAGCTGCCATGATATTGTTTTACGAAGAAGCTACTTGGGAAGTTGGGGCTTTAGTATTGTTGGTGGATATGAAGAGAACCACACCAATCAGCCTTTCTTCATTAAAACCATCGTCTTGGGAACTCCTGCTTATTATGATGGAAGATTAAAGTGAGTCTTGGGAGATCATATAATGTGATTCATGTTTATTGTGATGGACACGATCTTGACCAGAGGTCAGCTCCAAACCCCCAGCCTTTGTCCTCTCTTGTAAATCGAGTCTCCCTGGAACGTGGCTGCATTCTTCTGTCTGCACCCCCTCCGTGGCTGCCTGTGAGCCCCGGTGGCAGTGTTGAGTCACTGTGACAGAGGCCGTGTGGCCCACAGAAACTGAAATACTTGTTTACTAACTGGGCATGTACCAGCCAGATCTCGACTGAAGCATCCCTTTGACCATCTCGCCACTGATAGCTCTGTTTTGTTACTCTAATTACAGGGACCAGACCTGAGTCATCCAGTTCAACACACGGAGATGACAGCTGGCTCTGAGCATCCATTCCACACACACCCCTTGAGTCCAGTCCTGTCATTAGATGGCTCTGCTCTATTTTTCCTCTGCAGCACTTATGTCTACCTAACACGATATTTATGCAAACTCCGTGAAAGGGTGGGGGTGAGGGGCCTGTTGCATTTACTGTACATCCCTGGCAGCCGCCGTAACAGTGCCTTGTGTTCAGAGTAAGGTCTCAGTAAATATTTGATGAATGAATGTGAGAGCTGCCAGGCACAGTGCTAAGTGCTTGGGATTGTAGTATTGAATCTTATAGCCCTGTAAGGTAAGTGTTGTCATTGTTATTCCTGTTTGATGCACGAGATAACTAAGTCTTAGAAAGATTAAGAAACTTGCCGACAGTCAAGTAGCTGGAAAAGGTTGACAGAGGTTCACACCCAGGACTCTCTCTCCAGAGCCTGGGCTCTTCACCCCTCTGCTGGGCAGAAAGTCCTCAGCCAGCCTCATGCAGCCTCTTTCCTTTGTCAAAGCTCAGGCCCTGGGAGAGGAAATAGGTGTTAGATTAAGAGATTCTACAAACTGAAAGGGAAATGGATTTGTGTAGGGTCTTAGAGCTTAGTTTTTTGATGGGAGAGCCAAGATATTTATCTTGGCTTATTTTCAAAGTTTTATTTTCAGTTCCCTAAAGATTGTGCCATTCTTCTTTGAAAGTTCTCAGTGAAGTCATTTTGCAGTCAGCCAGGGCTCGCCACAGAATATCCGCCAAGCAGGGGTTTAAGGATAATGCATTGGCAACAGCCATAAAATAACCCAGGCAGGGAGCTTGCTCTTCCTGCATCCAAAGCCTCCTCCTGCAGAAGTTAGGTAGCATCTACAAACTGTATTTAAGATTTCTCTTTTGAATGCGTTTTTACAAGCGTTTTTCTGTTGTTATTTTGAGTCCTCTCCCACTGAGGGCTTCCTTGATCCAGACTCATTTTGATCTTTCTCAGGTCCAAGACAACCTGACCCAAGTAGTTGATTCCCTGTCCAAGTGCATGCAGTGGGCAGAGGGCTTTCTGCTGGTCTACTCCATCACAGACTACGACAGCTACCAGTCCATCTGCCCCCTTTACCACCACATCCGGAAGGTCCATCCTGACTCTAGGGCCCCTGTCATCATCATGGGCAACAAGGGAGACCTTCTTCATGCCCGTCAGGTGCAAACGCATGATGGCATTCAACTGGACAATGAACTGGGCAGCCTGTTCCTTGAAATTTCCACCAGTGAAAACTATGAGGATGTCTGTGATGTGTTTCAGTATCTCTGTAAAGAGGTGAGCAAGCTGCACAGCCTCAGCGGGGAGAGGAGGAGGGCCTCCATCATTCCCCGGCCGCGCTCTCCCAACATGCAAGACCTCAAGAGGCGCTTCAAACAGGCTTTGTCTTCCAAAGTGAAATCCCCCTCTGCACTGGGGTAAACCCATCTCACACCAACTTGCCTCCTTTTTACTGTGCATTTGTGCAGCTGAAAAGGACAGGGCACCTCCCTTTTTAATTGCACATTCAAAGTTTATTTTTATACAGACTATTGGTTTTCAAGTATAAGTGTATTTCTGAAAACCCAGTGATTGCCTAGAAGTTGGTAGAGATTTTTTTTAAATAAAATGATTGTTTTTTTACTGTAACCACTAGCCACTTTTCCATTAAAGGCAAAATGGCAGCATTGCTCCTTGTTTTATAAATGCCTTTTTATAGAAATCAGACTTGCACCAGAGCCCAGAACGGCTCCATGCTTGCCTTCAGTCTGAACTCCTCTCGGTGTTTTGTGGTACTAGGGGGGCTGATGTAGAGGGAATCTGTTGTGGAAGAAAGAATGTGGAGGAGAAAAGATTTGAGCAACTGCAGGATGTCTGTCAACTAGGGCACATTGCCACCGGCATGAAATTGATACCATGTGATTTTCAAGGAAAGGGGTTCATAGTATGCTGGTGTTAACAAGTTGGAAACATGAATGGCTGTTTTATTTATGGTGCAAATGGAAGTCTACCCTCTCTACCTGCATTAGAAAACAGAAATTCCTCATGTCAGTAAGTACACCCTACCTAGAGTTGCCTAAACATTCTCCTTCCCGGGGTGCCGGGGTGGCTCAGTCTCTTAAGTGTCAGATTCTTGATTTTGGCTCCGGTCATGATTTCAGGGTCGTGGGATTGAGCCCCACGTTGGAACCTGTATTGGGCTTCGTGCTGGGCATGGAACCTGCTTAAGAGTCTCCCTCTCTCTGTGTTCCTTCTCCCCTCCCCCACCCCCAATTTCTCCTTCCTGCTCTTTCTCCCTGACCCTCGAATCCGATCAGTTCTCTCTCCTGTTTTTCTCTGAAGCATCACTCTGCCAGAGTCCAGGCCTGTACAGCTCTCTTGCCTAGACTGGCAGGCAAGTGGAGGTGAGACCGGTTTCTTGGCCTCTGGACTGACACCCCTCTAATTCTTTCTTTACACCAGAACAACCTGACGAAAACCAACCCTAATCATTTATTTCCATAGGTTGAAAAACCTCAGCTGTGTTCCCCTTAGCCGCCAGATAAAATATAAATGAGGCATGGCATCAAGATTCTTTACCACCTCAGAGTGCCTGGGTGGCTCTGGTTAAGCGTCTGCCTTCAGCTTAGATCATGATCCCAGGGTCCTGGGATCGAGTCCTGCATTGGGCTCCCTGCTCAGCGGGAAGCCTGCTTCTCCCTCTCCCACTCCCCCTGCTTGTATTCCCTCTCTTGCTGTTAATCTTTCTCTCTCTCTCTCTGTCAAATAAATAAATAAAATCTTAAAAACTAAAAGATTCTTGACCACCTCTCCAGCCTTATCATCGCCCCCAACACACACACTCACACAGGTTTACACATCACCTTACACAGTGGGGCTGAAGGCCCATTCAGCAGAACAGTCTGCTATTCTCCATATATGCCAGGTTCTTGCGGGCCTTCCTGCCTTCGCCGGAACTATTCCCTGTGCCTGCAATATTTTTATCTCCTAAAAGATCACTAACTCATTTTTCAAGACCCAAGTCATATGCTCTGTTCAGCCCCCGGGCTGCCCACTCTGAGGCCTCTTCTACGCCTGCAGCATTTCTGGGACACTTGACCCATGTCACAGAGCTAGTTGTCACCCCTGGTGGAAGGACCACTGCTTGTGGCTGTAACTGCACTTCATTTTTTTTTTAAGATTTTATTTATTTATTTGACAGAGACATAATGGGAGAGGGAGCACAAGCAAGGGGAGTTGGGAGAGGGAAAACCAGGCTTCCCATCGAGCAAAGAGCCCAGTGTGGGTCTCGATCCCAGGATCCTGGGATCATGACCAGATCCAAAGGCAGACACTTAATGACTGAGCCACCCAGGTGCCCCTGTAGCTGCATTTCATGACTTTGTACTTAGGCTTCCGGCCTAGTGCTTGCACCCAGAGTGGTAGGTTTCCAGTAAATATTCAATGAATAATATGATAGCTGAATGCGTTATTTTTTGGTGCCAAGGGACAGTAATAGGAGGTTGCATGAAACAACTTGTCACATCTGCAGAACAAGGACGAGATATTCTGAGTGGTTAAAGTACTTGAAGAACAGTGACAGAGAGGAAATGACACATATCTAGCTTCTGGCCATTGTGGACCATTACCCCCACCTTCCAAGGACACCTGTGTCCATGTTCATGCTGTTAACACCATTCTCCCCTATGGTTGATGAGTGTGTACTGTGCAAAATGGCATAAAGGATTACAAAAATGAGATAATTCACATTTAAAGCAGTGTTCAAATAATTAAGGAAAAATACGATTTTGAATCTATTATCTTTGAAAGAGTGCCTAATTCTTCTTCCTCAAAACAAAAACAGTTCTTCTATCATCAGTATCTTCTGTTACCGTACATCTTAACTTCGTAGGAGAGGACAGGAAGCAACAGGCTGACCCAACCATTGCCACACCCCCAGCATGCCCAGACTGCCACCCAGTGCCCAGGGCTCCTTTGCCTCTAAGGAGTGGAGATCAGACATCCCATGGGAAAGAGCTTTGAACATCCCCTGGGAAAAGTCATCATGGAAAAGCTAAAAAGAACAATATGAGAGATGTCCCAAGGCAGCCTGTGATGAAGTTCCAAGTGAGAATGGTAAGGACAGGAAGTACCCTTGAGCTCTCCAGCGGGGAGCACAGCGGGGACCAGAAGGGTCAAAAGATGAGTCACAGGGCAGTTCTAAAGGGGGTAGCAGCCTCTTGGGGCTCAGGCAGGCTGGAAGGTCAAGCGGAAAGCACTCCCCATGGTATTTTTTCCTGTCCTCAGCATCACAAATAACTGATCTCCTCCTGGGCCTCAAAGCTTCCTTTATTTCTGGTCCCCAGAACAGACCCAACATACATACTGGAGCTCTGGTGTCAGAAGGACCCCAGTTCCCGTTCCCCAGGCCTCCTGCTGATGGGGGTGAGGTGCGTGGGATGCATCTGGAAGGAGCCCTGGGATAGTGGCCCTGGAGATGGGGGAGGGGAGCCTGGAGTTATCAGGAGGCAGTTAGGGTGGAAAGCTGTCAGATTTGCAGGTAGGAAAGAGGGTCTGAGGATTTGGGCTTGACTGGATGCTGAGGAAGCCCTTTGAGGAAGCTTAGCTCTGAGCCCACTTCCCCTTCCTGCAGAAGTGGGGTGGGCAGAGCCATCAGAGCCCTGGGTGGGTCACAGCTCATTGGGCAGGAGATTGGAAAGGTGGGCAGGTGGGTAAGAATATCCCCAGATCTTTATCACAGTTTCACCTTACCTCTGCAGTGTCATCCCCAGTGTCCTCTCCATCCTCACGGCCCCTCCTCCGTCTGTGCCCCCTCCGCCACCTCCTGCCTCTGTTTCTGAGACCACCCTACCCCCACCCCCCGTCTCCATCTCCACAGCCGCCGCTCATCCTCCTTCTGGTCGAGGCTTCGTTAGAATTCTGTTCTGAAACTGCAGCATGATTTAATTAACATGCCTATGTGGTGTTGTCCCGGAGATACAGATGAAACCCAAATGGCTAAACTGTACATCCTGCAACATTCTGTGCCTCCCATGCCCCTCATGAAAAGCAAACTCGAATAATGGGAAAATCAATCTATCATAGCATAAGAAAATAAACTTGTTTTGCTTGTGTCGAGGCAAAGGGCACAACGGAAGTTCTAAAGTTTATTAATATCTCTTTAGAGGACTGGATTAAAATAAATAGCTGTGGAAGGCAGCAGCAAACAATAGAGCAAATGGAAAAGACAAGACGACTGTTTAGTCATGAACTTGGGGCTCGAATAGCTTTTTTGTTCTGTGCATGTGTTGTAATTTCTACTTCTCACTATGCAATATTACGGATTCAGATGTACAATGTGATGATATTTTGTATGATTAATAATTTTTTCTTACCATTTGATATGTCTCCAAAAGGTGGGATATTTTTAAAGACTTTGTTAAAATGAGTCTTAAGCTATTTTGACATTCAATAAGAAAGGCATGATAGGGGGCGCCTGGGTGGCTCAGTGGGTTAAAGCCTCTGCCTTCAGCTAGGGTCATGATCTCGGGGTGTTGGGATTGAGACCCGCATCAGGCTCTCTGCTCAGTGGGGAGCCTGCTTCCTCCTCTCTCTGCCTGACTCTCTGCCTACTTGTGATCTCTCTCTCTGTCAAATAAATAAATAAATAAATAAATAAAATCTTAAAAAAAAAAAGAAAGAAGTGAGCTAGGTTTTCACCTCAACACCTTTGGTGACACCGATGTCTGCATGTACCAGTAACTGCGCTTTGTCCGAGGGACGCTCTTGGAGCCCTGGGAATCACAGCAAACTTCCGAAACTCTTCCTTCTCTGGAAAGAAGCAGAGCACCATAAAGAAGAAAACTCCAGGACTGGATGTGGCCTGTTTGCCCAGTGACTTGGCTCTGAAGCACCCCCTGCTCGGGAGAAGGGCGGAGGGATTAGCGCCATCCCAGCTCTGCTAATCGTGGGCTGTGTCGCTTTGGACAAGGTACTTAACCTCTCTGAGCTGCGGCATTGTCATCTGTCAGTCTAAGGTAATCCTAACTCCCCTCACCCCACCCCCCAAGCCGGGGACAGTGTCCTGAAAACCCTTAACAGAACACTTGACAGTGTTCTGGAAGGGAGCTGTTCTTCCCTCCCGTGCGAACCCTCCTTGCTAGCTCCTGCCTCTGAGTGTTCTCTGGAGAGAACCCCCCCGTGGACGGCGGGGAGGACGGCGGGGATGAGGCTGTTTTGTATGCGGCCAACCAACGACTGAACAGAATGGTGTATCTCTTTCAACCCAGAACGTAACCTCTTATGGAACACAGTGAGGTTTTAAGCAGACGTGCAAAGTGGTTTCTCTCTGACTGTTACCAAACATGAATCTGGGGTTTGGGAATCTCTGGCAGTGGCTTTCCTCCATTGACCCCAGCATTTGACAAGGGCCCAGAAGACCTGTCCGTGACCTCGTCCTTGAAAGGCTGGAGTCATGTGCCCCAAATCCATGTCTTTCCATGAGAGATGTCTCGTTCACCCCTGCTCCTCCTGAACATCACTGACCTTACTCGCTTTTTCAAGCCGAACAATATGAATACGAGACCGGGGTGTTAACCAGCCAAGGGGATGCGTGAGGCTGAGCCCATCCACAGCCCGCCACAGGCTCGGGAGCATCACAAACACGCAAAACCTAAGGACTCTAAGCAAATATTTATTAAATCCAGTACACTGAAGGTACAGGCCTTGACTGCAGCTCTCTGGAAAAGTAATCATGATTTCCCCAGCTGGTAAGTCAGCTTGTTTATCTTCCGCATATTTTTTTAACAAAGATCTGTTATGATTTCCCTTTACAGTGGTTAAGGCTCAGCACGCCAATTAGTTTGGATTTATTCCACTTGACATCATCTCCTAAATTGGGTTTTTGCCTCTTTGTGCCCTGATAACTCATCCAAGCACCCATTTTATGGCTTCTGTTGGTAATACCTGAATCGTTCCTTCGCTTCCCCATTTCTGTGCAAGGGAAAAGCTGGCACAAATCTCCTTTGGTGTGTGAGATGGATGCCCTATTTTGCCTTGCCAGTGGCCAGATACTCTCCTCTGACCAAGACCTTGCCCACAGGCTACAATGCCAGGGCCAGCCGACAGCGTCTGCTTTCCAGAACAAATTCCACCTCTGGGCGATGATGGTACTCTCTTCCCAGGACACAGCCCTCAGTTGATGCAGTAGCCTCCTTGGTGGGCTCTCCCATTTCCCCTATGTCTCCCCCAGGCCAGGTTTTCTTTCAGGGCCACGAGGCTAAGTGGAACCTGGGCAGCTGCACCAGCAGCACTGACAGAGGCAGCCAGTGAGGGGCCCAGCACCAGACCCTGAGTCAGACATCACCTCTATGACCCGGGGCGAGCAACCTAGCCTTCTTGGCTCCATTTCCTCACTAGCAGAATGAGGTTAATAAAGGAAAGCCTACCTTGAAAAATTAGAAATAATCATTAGATCTGGGTTTCTCCAGGCCATGCCAGCTAAGTCTTATGTTAAGTCCCCCCCCAAACAGCATCCCTTGGCATTTCCAAGGAATGGTCTATGAGGGTGTTCCCTCTCCATCAGGGACCCTCATGTGCTCATGATCAGCACCCCAGCTATGGCCTGGTGTTGGCCAACTCCTGCCCTCTATCATGGCCTACTTCGGTGGAATGGGAACATGAGGCCCCTGATCCTTGCCCCAGAGCCTTGGGGATGCACAAAACTGAAGCCACAGAAGAAACCCAAAGATCCAATGATGATGAGCACACTGGTGCCCCTTCCTGTGGCTGCTGAAGTTGCTGGCCCCATGGAGCCTGTCGAGACCATCCTCTGAATTGTAAGGGGCACTTCCTTCTGTTCCCATTGGTTATTTCATTGTACCATCTCCTACTGAGGCTACGTTCAGGGGGGCAGGAAGATGACAGGTGATAGATCTCAGTAGTTCTAGGACATACTCCTCCTCTCCCGACCCTGACCCATTCATTCACTTATCCAGCAGCTACATCTCCAGTCCCAACTACTTAGCAGGCATTGGGGTCTGCCCCAGGGATACAATGGTGAACAAAATCAGGGCAGCCCTTGAACTTATGGAGCTCACAGGCTGCTGGGGGACAGTGGACAGCCAGCGTGGTAAATGCTCTGATAGGAAATATAGGGTGCTCTGTCTTAGATACTGGGCACCGCGAGCTCAAGGAAGGCTTCCCAGAGGAAGCCTATTCAAAACTTGAACAGCAGCCTCTGGGAGGCCCTCTTCAAGAGACCCCCACCAACAGACTCTTTGCAGGGCACTCCATGGGTCCTGCAGGCAAGTTGGACAGCCCTCTGTCCTGGGGAAGCCCTAGGTGAGCTCGACCCAGACACTCAAATGCGGGTGCATAGAGCCCAGCACAGCGCCTGGCCCAGAACAAGTCGGTGAAAGAGAAAAGGGAACTTGTTTTTTCTTACTTACAGGCTTTTAGCCAATGATATGGGGCTTGTCTGATAGTGGGTAGTCATTTGAAACAGTCCTAAGATGGGCTTAGGGGAAGTGGGGGTGCAAAGGTAGAGAGAATTCACATGACAGGGGACCCAAGGACACACTTCCCCATGGCCACCGGGGTTCTCCTAAAGGATTTCTTCCCATGGTAATTTCGTGCAGTTTCTTTTTGCTGATAGAACAGCAGTAACTTGCATTTTCTGTAGCTAGAAGTTTTTCTTTCTTTTCCTCTTATTCCTTGGGTTTGTCTCTTTATGGTTTCCTGTGTTCCGACATCCTCTTCTTTCTTCACTTGAAAGTAAAGCAAATTAAACCGGATGAAAAATCCTCTGTAAAGAGACATCTTGATCCACCAGCAGCTTGGCAGCCAAGGGAAATTTGCATCCCTTCAATTCCTTGTAATTATTCATTTCCTTTCTCTTTCCCCTCTTGAACAGAATGGCAGCAGCACAGCACGCCTGGTTTTTCCCTAGATAAGAACTTGAATGGGTGAAACTGAGGGCAATGACTCAGCTCTCTTTCCCAGACTCCTCAGTGTCCCTGAATTTTTGCCCTAGAGTTCCTGAGGAGGAGGGCCACTCCAGCCCCAAGCGAAGACTAGCAACGGATGCATTAAGTAATATTCCTCTGAAAATGTATTGTCATGCCATTAAGGGTTTTCTGTTTAATATTTATTACCCACTTATAGTGCATTTGGTGTTAAGTGAAGCCATAAAAAGTTCAAAATCAATTCTAACAACAATAACGGTTCCTATTTGCGGTTTATGGTTTAAGGTTTGGTTTCCCCTGCATTTACAGGTTGTGCAGTTAAGTGGCTGGCTTAAACAGCCCAGCCAGGGTTTGGACCTGCTTTGAGAGAAGGCAGCTCTGACCTGCCATTGAATGGAAGTCACAGAATTCCTCCACCCAATCCCCCAAACTAGAGCCCTCCTTGCTGTTGCCATGGTGATGTGAAGATCCACCTCCTTTTTTTAACGCCAATCACCATCTCCAGTTCAGACCTGTCCCAAGTGATAGACTTGTAGACATAGTAGCTTCCTGGGCTTTGCTCTATGACGTTACTACGTCACATCAAACTCAACCCTTCTGAGGCTAAATGAGAACCTTCCACACTAAAACCTGTGCCTCCTACCAGCTTCCCAAGCTACAGGGCTGGGAGTTCTGTCACCTCTCCCCGATTGCTCAGGGAAGGAAGGAGCTGGAGCAATGGTCCTTTCTCCGGGCATTAACCACCCTCCAGTGAATCCACCCCAAACACTGTAGTATGTAATGAAAAGAACCTGCAAAGGTTAAACTCTACCCAACTCCTGTCTCACTAAGGTCCATTTGTTCATGACCTGAAAAGAGAACTAGCCTAGGGTAAAAATCGACTCGATTCTATTGTACGGTGATACTTGTTGCCTTCAAGCACAACGGAGTTGGAAGACAGGGTGACTGATCATACTTTGGAAAGGAAGACAGGAAGTAAATGGGTGGAACAGAACTTCTAAGAGAAGGCCAGCAAGGGCTATGTGTGTTGTGCCCTGCAAAAATTCCTATTGGCTGCCTGCCTGAAGGTCAGAGTCATTCCAGGAGAAGCATTGTTCATCTTGGTGACGACCACGACCATGGTGAGCCTCAAGAGCTGTGCCGCTCCGGAACTGTGGACTGCTGCTGGCACAGATTGACGTGACTGGGGTGAATCCCTTTCTCACCAACATGCAGGAGGATGGTGGTGCAGATGGTGAGAGGCAGAAGACAGATGAAGAAGGGCGGAGACCAGAAGCTGGTCTGGAGAATTCCAAAAAGGCAGAGGCTGGCCCCTGAGAAATCTGTCAGCAGGGGCATTTCTGTGTGGTCCGATGGTTCCCTCCCTGCCGCCCCCCCGCACTATTGTGCAGTCCATTCCAGAGCCCCAGAAATGCTTCTGCCACCGTAACCCCCAGCCCAATCCCAGGCTTTGATGCAGAGCCAGATGTCTTCAACCCTCCCTGGGTCTACCGTTGATGGACATTGTAACTCTTCCGTCCTCACCTGCAGACCTGTGGGGCAGCCCGCTATCTCCCAGAGATGGTTTTTTAGATATTCTCATGTGCAGCAATAAGCCTGAAACTGGGAGTTCAAGGAACTTGTAAGAGGGATACTTTCATCTACCCACCCTGGATTTTCCCGTTAGCTTTACCCTCCCCAACAGTGAGCTCAACAGGAGTGCAAAATCGAAAGCTACATATGTAACATCTAGAGCGAAGCTGCCCCCAGGGCCTGAGCAGTGAGGAAGATTGCAAAGTCAGCTCCCTTCTGACACTCAGAAATTTCCCTACAAGAGGGATTTGCTTTGATTTGCTCAAGGAGAGCAGCACCGTGGGACAGAGGCATATCCGAATTCTTGGAGGGTTGCTGCCTAAGCAACTTAAGAAGCCCAGGGAGTCAGGGGGAGGGGATAGACCAGCGCTCAGCACCCACTCCACCCTCCTGCCACGGTGCCCCCCAGGACAGCAGAGGCTGGAGCGTGACAGACTCCTTGCAGCCGAGGTTGTGAATGTGGGTCCAGTTGGGTCAGACCGTTTGCAGAGGGAGAGGAGGCAGGCAGCTCCCCAGGTGCCCGCCGTGCCTGGCCTCAAGCAGGGCCATGAGAGGCTGGGCTTTCCTGCCCCAGTGTGAGCAGAGGTGGCCGCAGCTGCAGCGTCTGGTCATGGGCCTCGGGGTGTCCAGAGAGACAGGGCGCTGGGCAGAGACGGGGGGAGGGCGCGGTGATTCAAGAACGAGCCGAGGGGCGGCTTTCTGATGGGATCTAGACCCACAACTTGAAGCTAGACGCTGAAGGCTCTCTGGAAGACCAGTCCTGGGCTGTGACCCGATTCATAATCCACAGCTTTCAAGGTGCCCGGAGCTCATATCCTTCATGGCAGCCCTTTATGAAGAAAGTCATTCCAGAGGGTCTGTCCTCTGCAAGTCACCCCTGACCATGCAGGATCAGAAAACCACTAAGCTCATGGGTGCACAGCATTGCCAAGAAGAAGTTTTGGGGGCAAAGAATAACGTACACTGACCTGTGTGTGTGTATAGTTTAGAAGCTCTCCTGTTACGCCACAAATATACAAGCATTCAAAAAGCCTTTTTGTTTAAAGATAGTCATTAGCCTGTGGCTAACTCAGGCAGCACCATGTCCAAGAGATCAGAATTAGCATCCCTGCTTGGAGTAGACAGAACTCACGTGCCTTCAGCCGTGAGACTTCAAGAAGGACCTCCTGTCACGTACACTGTCTCCAAGGGAGGGTGTATAACCTCGATCTAGTCATGAAGAAACACCGAACAAACCCAAAATGAGTGGCATTCTATTTAAACATTCTAGATTAAAAGAAGCTAAAGTGACACAACAGCTAAATATAAAATCTGTCCCTCAGCTGGAGTCTGTCCGGGAGTGCAAGAAGTGCCATACAGCCCGTTATTCAGTCAGCGGGCAAAATTTGGGGAATGAACAGTAGATTAAGTTAAAAGTATGAATCAACATCAATGCACAAAGTTGATGACTCTGGTTTTATGTAAAAGAAAATCCATGTTCTTAGGAAACACACATAGAAGTATCTAGGAGCCAAGTTCCTTGATGTATATCACTTACTCCCAAGTAGTTCAGCAAAAAATTGAGAGAAAGCGATAGAAGGGGGCTGGGGGACAAAGAAAAGAGAGAGTAGAACAGGTGGGTTAAATGTTAACAGGTGAATCTACATGGGTTTATAAAATGTTCTTTGTTCTGTTCTTTTTTTTTTTTTTAAGATTTTACGTATTTATTTGACAGAGAGAGAGATCACAAGTATGCAGGCAGGGAGGAAGCAGGCTCCCCATTGAGCAGAGAACCCAATGCGGGGCTTGACTCCAGGACCCTAGGATGACCACCTGAGCTGAAGGCAGGGACTTTAACCCACTGAGCCACCCAGATGCCCCTTTTTGTTCTATTCTTATGTTTGCAATTTTTCTGTAAATTTGACATTACATCCAAATAAAAAGTTAAAACAAGTGCCATTTCTTTACCTCCATGGTTTAGGTTTTGCCAATATTAGGATGCCTGCCTCCTCTGGGTCAGGCTGGCTCCAATTCTCTGGGTTGCAATGAGACAGAGGAGCTGTGGTCACTTCGAGGCAGAACCGGGAACCCGGGGCTCCTCCCCCTTTCTGTCCCATCAGTGCCTTGCTGAGTTTCCAGGCTTATTTATGCTGCTCCCGCCCTCTGGCCGAAGGGGAGACACTATCCTGGATCACACAGCAGGTGCACTGGATGGAGCCTTTGCATTAGATGGAACTCAGCAGAGCTGCTGCCCCTTGGGTCCACTGTGGGTCTATGGTGGGTTGAGCTCAGTGTTTCCACCCATGTCTTTAACATTGCCAGGCCTTTGGTACTCCTTATGATCCTCTATTACTGTTTCAAGGACTGAGTAACAAACTTCCTCCTAATTGTAAAGAAACATAAAACACAGAGAGGCAGATTGTTGATTTTTGGACTGCACAAGACTTTGACCCCCAGATTTATATCATGGTCTGGACAGTGGAAAGACTTTCCAGAAACACCTGGGGAAACTGATCCAAAACCAGGTGCTAAAAGTAGGTTTGAGGTAGTAGAGTGTGAGGTTCATGGGACACAGAAGTAGGTGAGGTAGGACTAGACAAAGAGTTGGTGTTCCCACAGGTGGGCAGAGCCTAGAGGCTGAGCACCCAACAGTGGAGGCCCAGGCCCAGTGGTCACCCCCAACGAAGCCAGCTGGAAGTGGTAAGATTAAGCCACATGTCTAGGGTAAGAAAAAGCAAATCGTTAGCTCAGCACATCTGGGAACCCTATAATAGAGCCCCAATCCCTGCTGCAGGGCTGGGTCCCAATGTCAGGGCAGAGGGGCCACCAAAAGACCTTGTGCTGAGACCGAAGTTCAACAGGACTTTTCAAGCAGCAAAGAATGGAACCCCACCATGACCTGGGAAACCCATGGATTCTAGGCTATCCATGGAAGCCAAGAGCAGGTTGATGAGGAGCCCAAGAAATAAAACTGGAGGTGGAATCATGTGGGAGTGGAACTGTCAACCCTCTGGTCCTTGTCTCAGCTTCCCTCTGTGATTTGCTTCATCTTTCTCTCTCAGATCCACCTTCTCTGTCTCTCAGACTCCAGAACTGCAAATGAAAGTGGCCAACAACTTCCACACCAGTTTGGCCGCCTGGAGAAAGAGAGACGGATTCTTCTGTCAGGCACAGTTGTAGGCTCCTATGCGAGGGGATGGCTCAGATTTTGCAGTTTTCCCTCTCGTGGGTTAATTGACTCTAGAAGGAAGCCTGAATGCATTGTGGTGGATGGTTGGATGGATGGATGGATGGATAGAGTTGGGGTGTGGCATTTCCTAAGAAGACTAGAAAGACCACCCAACAGAATGCCATCCAGAAAAGGGTCTGCTGAGGCAGGGTGAAGAATTAGGGGACTTTGATATATGTCTCCACTTAAGTGCTGCTTCTTTGGGGCTATTTTGACAAAGCCTGAGACTGGTTGTCCCTGGTCATATGATTAATGAAGGTTCTGATTAACAACCAAAGCCTCTCACCCACGAGACAGCTGTGAGGCACAGGAACGAGGATTAGTGCTGACCTCTAAGACCAGGACTTCTCCCCAACATCCCTGCTCTCGCCAGTTAACACGTTAGGAATGTGCTTCCGGTGGGCAAATTTTGCTGGGCTGTGAGGTGTTGGAAAGGATACAGTGAACTGGGGAAGAGGAGAGAGGAGAGCGGCCTGGGCATGGCAATCTGCTCAGACAAGGCCCCTCGCCCACCAGAGCCCATCTGAGAGAAGACTCCAAAGAGGCTGGAGGTATGCCTGTGGAGAGGCATACCCAGGTATCAGGGGGCTTGACTCCTGTGACCAGCTTTGTGCCCAGACGGCATGTCTACATTAGAGGGGGCAAACTCCTTAGCCCTGATCGGTAGCCATCCGTCCGTCCGTCCATCCAGCCATCCGACCATCCATCCATCCATCCACCCACCCACCCATCCATTCACTATCTAACTAACAATTTTAATTTATTTATACATCAAGCTCTGTGCTATAGGGACTATTTTGGGATGGAGTCAGCAGAGACAGGCACATAAGGCCTAATATGATCACTACTTTAAGTATGAGTAAAGCGCCAGGGAGAAGAGAGAGGCTCTCGGGTCACCTGGGTGAACTGGGCTCAGCCTCATGGAGGAGGAGTTTCGAGCTGAGTTGTGAAAGATGATCCCACAGGGTGTGCTATGGCAGAGCGAACACTGAACAGGGGGCATCAGGATGCTCAGGTTTTTGTCCTGAGTCTGTGACCATGCCCTCTGGCAGGGGTGGGGAGGGGCTAAGTCGAGGCAAGAGATGTGCCCAAGGGGCAAAATATAAGGAGAAATCACCATCAGAGTCACGCAAGTGTAGGCTGAAAGGCCCCTTAAGTCATGTGGCCTAGACCCTCTCTTCCCCACCCCTGCTCCCAGCCCTCCCAAACTCCCCCTCCAGCTTTGGGTTCTTAGTAAGTCACTTCACCAGCTAAGCTCCATTTCTTTACCCACAGGGCCTTGGACTAGACAGTGGTGGAAGGACAGCTCCCTCTTAAAGATCCCATGGTCAGTCCAGCCCAGAGCGGCATGTGAGCAGGCAGACAATGCCGGGGAGTCCCCGCTAGAGTCCCAACGAGCAGACAGAGCTCTCCTCAAGCCTTGAGCCAGACCCCAGGGCCTGGAATAAGTATTAGCTTTTCCTCTTCCCTCCCTGCCTCTCCTGGGTCCTGGTAGCAACCATGCCTCTCCCCTCCACTTAGCATGGGAAGTGGAAGTCATCGCATCCCGTGCACAGTGGAGGGATTAGATTTCCAATAAGGTTTATGTGGGAAATGAGCTTCTTATACACCAGGCTGAGCAGTTCCCCATTATAGCTGAAGGGATAAGAGCCTGAAAAATCATTAACCTCTGTGACTGGATAAAGGAAGCTGAGCCACGAGAGGAGGGCCTTCCAGGGACTCAGTCTGCAAAATTACCAGCATGCGGGGGAATTTCTGGCCCCTCCTGTCCAGTAAGAAGAGGAAGTAGTTCCTCGGAGCAATGTATAGGGGTTGGACATCTTTTTTTTTTTTTTAAAGATTTTATTTATTGATTTGGCAGAGAGAGACACAGCAAGAGAGGGAACACAAGCAGGGGGAGTGGGAGGGGGAGAAGCAGGCTTCCCGCCAAGCAGGGAGCCCAAAGCAGGGCTCAATCCCAGGATCCTGGGATCACGACCGGAGTCGAAGGCAGACACTAGACCGAGCCACCCAGGCGCCCCGGGCTTGGACAGCTTGTCACGGCTCTGCTGAACTACTAGCCTTCTATCTGACTGATACTGAACAATCCATTTGGATGTTCCCTCAAGCGCCCCAAATTCAACTTGCCCTAAACAAGATACGTCATCCCTTACAACTCATTCCCTGGCCACCCTCACCGCCACTGGATCATCTTGTCTCCCAAGTGGAAACTACAGAGTGACGAGATGTTGCAGACAATTACCTTGAGTTGGTTCGGCACAACCCCCATTGCTGAAGCCCGGAGGCCTACCCCCTGGCCATTTCACGACGCCCCCGCCTCTCCATCTTTTCCTCCAGTGGCCTGGTTCTGGCTGTCATGCCCTCTTGCCCGGATCTTGCCTCCTTACTCATCCCCTTCTTCAGCCAGCTGTGTCCAAGACAACTGGAGTCACCACTACCGAGATTAGAAGAGAGAAGTCTGCCCTGTCCTTAGAGTGGTCCATACGGCCCTCACAGGACTCCTCCTCCCTCTCCCTGAGAAGGAACCACGGTTCTGACTATTAGTAGGCTTTTGCATTTCTAGACACATTTCAGAATCAGATTCTAGGGTTCCAGAGAACAAATCTGGTTGGGGTTTTTACATAGAGATGTTTATTGACGTTCTAGATTAATCAGGGGAAGATTGACATCTTTGAAACCTTGAATCTCTAATTCACACCTGTTCTAACATGGCTGTCCCTCAGGGACTTGTTTCATGCTTCTCAATAAAGACAATAGAAATCTTGTCAACATTTAGTATTTTTTTTCCCTAAATTTTGAGTATTTCTATGCCATCCTCAGTTGCCATTCTATCAAAATGTCATTGTTTTCATATTGATCTTGGATCTGGAAACCTTTAACTTATGGGGGTTCTGTAGAAATAAGTTGCCCCCAGTTCCATCACGCCTGTCCCACTTTTCCCCCACCGTGGAATCATAGGTACATAGCGTCTTAGGCCTTCTTGGCTACCAGGGCCCCAGAGCCTTTTCGTGGCTGGAGTTGAAAATGTTGGATGGAGGTCAATTTAGTTTTTGATGGACCTGTTGGTGGGATGAAGCCTGGGCACTCTCTGCAAGCCAACACGAAGCCTGAACCCCTGACCAGTAAGGCAGCGCACAGCCCACGGCAGTGCTCCCCTAGTGCTCAGAGCTCCCCTTTCTCACTGAGTCCCACTCGCTGGTGTTTCTCTCTCTTCCTGCAGGGAGAGCCCCAAATGCCCTCTCTCTGAGGATCTATCTTCTGTGCCTGGTTAGCTCCACCTTCTGGCTGACAAGACAGGAGTTACTGACGACGACCTCTATTAGAGCGTCAGATCAAGGGGACTCACCCTTACCTGACTTTGTGGAAGAGGAGGGGTGTCAGCATGAAGCCCGGCCCCCTCTCTCACACAAGCTTAACTTGAGGGATACCAAGGTTGGGGTTGGCAGGGTCGGGGTCACAGCCAGAAGATCCTGAGGGTGTGGATGAGCTCTGTCCAGTGCCAAAGGCCCTGGTTGAGGCTCTGTCCATCCTGCAGCTTCCATGAGCAGCCGATGTGCATTGTAGAGGCCTCTCTTGTTCACACAGTTCACGTGGCTTTTATTGTTGCCACTAAAACTCCATCTGCATGAACACTTGTCTGTCACCCACTGACCGGCACTGTCCTTGGAGGTTCGTCCCTGAGAGGATGGGGTTCAGCCAGGAAGGACAGGGAGCAAGCCGAGAGGAGTGGCCTGGCCTGTGCACCTCTGCTGGCCTGGAGCAGGGTCTGGTTGCTCCAGTGAGAGTCTGGGTGATTGAGCCCGGGGGGCTGGAGTGGCTGGAGCGTGTCACCAGACAGGGCATGGGTGAGTTGTGTTCCAGGACACGGGGCAGGGGAGCATCTGGGAGAGGACATATGAGGGCGCTGTGGGCAGCCTCCCCAATGCTCTATGGTCACTCCCAGGGCCCCGACGTCATCCGTGCTGGCTTGTCCTCCTCATGATTTCAGGTCTCATCTATAGAATCCTGGATCCCTCCTTTCCAAAGCAATGCTTCTCCCTAATGAAGACAGCATAGAGGAGCCAGCAGCCAGTGCCCCCAAAATGTGGGTAAAGTGTGTTCCAGTGTTGGTGTTTATAGGAATCATTCCTAAAGAAACAAACATTTATGGCACAGACATGCTTATCGCTTACATTATGAGGGTCAAATAACTGGATATGAATTAGTTGTTCAACAGAGAGGGTTCCTGAATGCTGTCACTGAGAATGCCCAAGGGGACAGAGCGACAGTGTCTGTCCACTGATGGGACTAAAGGTAGAACCTTCCCTGCCCCATTCTATCACATACATGTGCGCACGTGTGCACACATGCAAACACACACACACACACACACACACACACACACACACACACACTACCCTTAGAGGGAAAGGCAGGGAAGAAGGATGCCGTGTATTATAGGGGATTATTCCTTGGTAGAAGGAACGTGCCTTCTTTTTTTCATCTTTAAATCATTATTGACTAAATAGACATAGTCTGGATAAAGATTAAAGAACACTTTATGACCTAACTTGTTAGCAAGAAAGGAGAATATTTCAGATATGATTTTAATATTTGATAATATGCCCATCAGAATAGTTGAAATGCAGACTACCCGGGAAAATGAAAGCATGTTAAGGTGTCTCATGGACCCAGACATTTCTCTCATGGTTTCTGCTTTTCAAGGCATGCTTCTAAATGGGAAACCTAGCACAGACAGATAAGGAAAATAGTTCATCTGGGGGCTTCCCGTGATCTTTGTTCTTTCAGGAACATTCCTATGTAATAAAATGTTACTTGTATAACAAAGTTTGCAAAGAGGGGAATCACGCTTATGTTCTGCAGACACACACAGAAGGCCATATTGTAGGATTCCAGGCAGAGAAAAATCCAAGTCGAGGGGAAGTGGCTGAGACAGAGAGCAGAGCAGCGGTTGCAGGGACTGGGCGAGGGACAGAGCACTGAGCGATGAGGAGCGCGGGTGTCTCTGTGACGGAAATGTCGCAGAACGACATGGTTGTGCAACACTCTGGATGGACCTAATGAGACCTCCATATCCCACTGCAAAGGATGCGAGTAAAATTTTATGTAAACTCAAATTCTACTTTATTTAATAAATTAAATCTATGAAGTAATTAGAGAGGTGAACACAGAACACAAATATGATAAAGAAGGAAATGACGGGGGTGGGGGAGATATGCTCTGGGGGTCCAACCAGCACGAGCTGCTGCTCGGGGGCCTAGCCTGCTTGCTCCACGGAGGCAGGGGGCGGCAGCTCGGGGGCCGAGGCTGCTGGTCATCCAGTAAAGGCAAAATGCCAGGTGGCTCTTCTGTCGCAGAGAAGTGAACGAGGGCCCTGAAGACCATCTGCCCTGGTCCCAACGGGTCAGGGGGGGTCACTGGTCTTCCAGACCCATTGTGAGCTGCCGCAGCAGGGATGGTGGGGACCAGCTCAGGCCCCAGAGGTGCAGCGGGTGCCAGAGTGGCTGCTGGAACAACTTCCTGATCTTGCTCTGGGGCCGGTGCTGTAGCTCCAAGAAGAGAAAGCATCATTAGCTTGATTGACTTCCCTTTTGCCTTTCCCTTTCCCCACCACTCAGCGTGGCCTGCATTCAAGACCCAGCCCCTGGAAGGTGTCCCCGATGGAAGCCCATGGGGACAGGGATCTGAGACGACTCACTCTCTTCGGCCCAATTACAATCTACGGAGGCTTCCTCAGGGTGGCCCACCCTGCCTCCGCCTCAGGCCCACACCAGTCACCCCCAGTCCTCCTCACCCCCAGCCTCTGGCTCCGTGGTCTTTCTGGGAGGGCGTTGACTTTCTGACAGCAGAAGCTGGGCACAGCGCTGCAGGTCCGAGCCCGGCACATAGACCTGCAGGTAGGCCAGCAGCATATGCAAGCTGGGAAACTCCGGAGGCTGCACAAAACCCCCTGGATACTTTTCCACCCAGGTGTTTAGGATGGCATAGACGGCCCTGGGGACAGACATGGAGACAGAAAAGTCAGAGGACAGGGTATGCATCCAAACCAATATCCCAGGGAACCCCTGTGGGAACCTGGGCCCCTGGGCTTCCAGCTCCTGTCCGAGACCAGTCGGACTCCTTGTCCACCTGCGACCTGGCAGTCCTGCCCGAGACAGGCCTGCTCCCAGACGGTGGGCTGGCCAAAAGCCTCTGGGAGTGGGAGTCCGTGATCAATGGGGTGATCATTTCTGGACTTCTTAGGGGAGCTGGGCACACTCCTCAGTCTGTCTCCTTGCCCACGAGCCACTTCAATTCAACTGCATGTGCCCAGGGAGGGGTGGTGTCTGGCCTCTTAATTACCCTCACTGCACTCGCCTCTGCTCCGTGAAGATCCAACCAAGGAGGGAACAAAGGGACTCTGTCTCTAGCCAGGCCTTCCCAGGACCCTCCCCATACCTCCACCGTTACCTCCTCTGCCCGTTCAGTAGGTGCCATGAGAGTGGGTCTGTTTCCACTGACACTCACCTCCCACAGGATGTGGGATGTCTGTTGCTCCCTGGGCTCTACTGGGTCACCACTCTCCCTGAGCCCCCTCTGAGCACCGAGTGCAGGTACCAACAGACTGCTGTGCGATGGTTCCTAAATCCTGCATTCTGAGTCCCTGAATTGGGGCAGAGAGAGGGTTGGGAGGTGGCAGGGATGGAGCATGACCCACTCAGGGGTTGAAGCTGTCCTCCATTCCCCCACAGAGAGCTGTGGGCCTCTGCTCTCCCACAGTGCTCACACACCTACCCCAGCTACTCAGGGCACCTTCCCAGTTTCCAGTAGAAGCTCTCAGACATTTACCCTAAAGCAGGAATCACAGAGGTGTGCATGAAGGTCCAGAAGCCCCTTGAACTCACAGGACTCTCACTGCCCTGCTTGAGAGGGAAGGCCCTCCTGGAGCAGCCAAAGCTTACTCACATATCGCGCTGCTCCTGGGATCTCTTGACCTCTTCATACGTGGAATAATAGCATCCGAATCTAGAGGAGGCCAGGGGGCATCACATGAGATGTCTGCGGATGTTGGCTCTCACCCTCTGACCCTCGACTAGCCTGCAGCCCTGGGGTGCTGTCTGTTCTGTGCAGGGATCCCATTCAGCTTCGAGATAATCGCCTCCACCTACTGGGGCTTCCTGAATGCTTGCTGAATGAAAGGGCCCCAACGAGCCCATCACCGACATCTGAGGGGGCCTGGCCCTGCTCACCCCCAGGGATGCCTGTTCTGGATTCATCCAGACAGAGACCCCAGAAAGAATCTCAGATCTCCCTTTCAATGGCAAAGGAGCCCTGCTCAAGATTACAGTGAGAGTCAGGGATTAGGCAGATTACTCACAGATTTGTGAGTAGAGTATCGATAGCACGTCCCTGCATGAGTGGCATGGATCCTGTGATTTCATCATGAGGGGCACGGGAATGTTCAAAGAGCATGCCCACAGGCCCTCCAGCAGACTTTTCCACCAGTGCAGGCTGCCAGGTATCCTTTCGGACACCTGCCACTGTGTCCCTATAATACCTCTGCCCCAGTTAGGAGCAAGGGGAAATTTGGGGAAGCTTGGGGACCTGCCAAAGTCTCACAACCAGGCATTGGCCTAATCTCATGGGGCAGTTAGGGGCAGGGGAGTGTGTTCACCTTGCACATAGTTGGTCCAGCACCTCCCCGGTGGTGGCAAAGGTGTCGTATGTGTCCAGAAAGGTGTGGACACAGTGTAGATCTTGTCTGAGGACGGCAGGCACCAGGTGATCTATTGCGGCCTCCAGCTTGTCGGCCTGCTCTGCCATCAGCAGTGAGGTCCTTGTCCTCTTCTTGGTTGAACCATTTTTCCCCTGAGGTGAATCAGAGGAGACATGAGTCAGTGCTGTGGCCACCAGGAGGGTTGGAGCTTGGAGGGCAGAATGATCCCCCAGATCTCAGGGACTTCTGCAAGAGGTGGGACAAGAGAGCCCAGAGTCTGAAAAACAATTGCTGACTCAGTGTCTCATTGGGTTCAGCCTAAGGCTCTTGGTTTTGCTTCAGGTCATGGTCTCCATGTCCTGAGGCTGTGATCCTCATAGAGCTGGCTGTGTCCATAGGGCAGTGTCTGCTTGAGGATTCTGTCTCTCCCTCTGCTTCCCCCCACTCTCCCCCTGTCTCTCTCTCAAATCCATCAATCAACCAATCAGTTAAGAAGCCTTTAAGGCAAAGAGAAAATGTTCTTGGTATCCATACAAAGAATTGATAGAAATGATGTCTGAACTTCCTAGTATCTCAGGACCCTTTGTGAGTAGAGTATCGATAGCACGTCCCTGCATGAGTGGCATGGATCCTGTGATTTCTGATGACATAGCCCATTCTTTTTATTTTTTCGAAAGACATTTTATTTATTCATTTGACACAGAGAGAGGTCACAAGTAGGCAGAGAGGCAGCCAGACAGAGAGGGGGTAACAGGCTCCCCACTGAGCAGAGACCCCTGACGTGGGCCTCGATCCCAGGACCCCGAGACCATGACCTAAGCTGCAGGCAGAGGCTGAACGCCCTGAGCCACCCAGGCACCCAACATATCCCATTCTTGAGATGAGAACACAGAGATGTTTTAGGCGAGAGGGCTTAGGATTGGAGGGCACGGAGGCTGTAGGATGCAGCACTGTGCCTTGGCCACAGAAGGGATTACATCCAGTCCCGCCCCAGTAAAGGGCTCCATGGCTGTGATCAATGACTGGCCGTCCGGACTGCTGTTCAGTGCAGTGCAGTGAGGCCCCTGTTCCTGTCCTTGGGGGGGCCCCAACCATGTGTTCCATCAAAACCAAAGCGCAGAGCAAGAGACAGAGTACCATGGGCCCCATGTCCCTTTGGATCAGAGTTTCCCAACTCACTCTTGCAAATGATGATTTGCAAGACGTGAAGAACTTGAGGAAGGACTGTTGGGCCAGTGGGGGCACCTGGAGCACGAGTTAGGAAAATGCCTAGGCCAGGGCAAAAGGAGTCTAGATCAACGGGATGAGACCTGGTCTAAAGTCTCTTTAATGATACTCCTAGAAGTATGTGGACAATGGCTCTCTTTCTATCCAAGGCATGGGCAGGACCATGAGGGCAAGTTTGGGGAAGAGATGGGATGCAGATTCACGGGAGTACAGGACTCTAGGAGGCCAGGCTGGCTTCTAGGAAGTGGGGCCCTTGGTGCTGCATGGGCGCCCCAGGGGTCGGGTCTCCTCAGCACCTGCACTCACCCTGAGCCAGCGCCAGACTCTGTTGACCGTGTGTGGCTTCTTGTCCTTTGAGGAAGGAGAGCAGGCAATCTCCTCGTTCACCTCCTCCACCATGTCCTCTGGAGCGTTCTGTAAAGACAGTGCCCGGCAGCCAGGCAGGAGACCTTAGAGCCCTGTCTGGAGGCCTTTGCTGGTCTTCAGACCCAGGGAGCTCCATTCCAGACACACCATAGCCCAGGATGCAGATCCCTCCCCCAAGGAGAGAAACGTGGCCCAGCTTCAGGGCCTTGGATGTGCTCTGGCACAGCTAAGAGGCACCTCAGGAATCCTCTGTGCACCCTGCCCACCCTGACATTGGTGTGAACAAGAAGGGATCACCAGGGTATCCACTGTGCTCACCCTCCTCCAGCCCATGGGCGGGAACCCCCACATATCCCTCCTCCCCTCAAACTCCAGAGGAAGGGATGGGGCTTCCCTAGGATGGTTCAGAGGGGTGGGCATCGCCTAGTCTCCTCAGTAGTAAGTACCTTATGGCGTCTCCCTCGAAATATCCTGAGGCATCGCGGGGGTGGTTTCAGCCAATGCCTGCAGCATGAAAACAAGCCATATTCCTGGGGTTTCTGATACCCAGAGCTCCGGAAACTGGGCACACAACACGGAAACATCTTTCTGTGTCAGATTTCCTGAGCCCAGTAACCCTGCTACCGGACTAGAATGTGGGTGCCTGGTTGCAGGGGGAGGGGTAGAGGGAGGAGAACCAGAGAGATGCTGATCTGAGGAGGACAGGGGGTGGCTGATATAGACCTGTGCAGGGAACAGCGGAGGCCGCCCAGAGCTAGCCTCCGTCATCTGGTGGGCCGGGAGTAAGGAGTAGCCTCAGATCCCTGTGCCCATGACCTGCTATCAGGGGAGACCCTCTAGGGATTGCTTCCTGGACTCAGAGAACATTGAATGGTGGGGAAATTTTCCTTGATTTAGGAGGGACATGAAAAGTCAATCATTGGGTTGATACTTTCTCTTCTTGGACCGACAGCCCCAACCTCAGAAGAAGATTCTGAACCACCTCAAGAGCTACCTCTAGCTCCCACTGTGGTGCCTGCCGCAGCTTCAGAGCCGAGGGGCCTGGATGGGAACCAGTTGTGAGTGTGATACAGCTATGGATACAGCCGAGGGGAGGCACCTACCTGAAGGAGCCTACTGCAAAGTTTCTATGGACAACCAGGTGCATGATTGAAAGACTTAGGGGTCTTCCCCTGTGGGGGACATTCCTGGCTTAAAAGTGTTCAAGCGGTGAAGCGGGGCGATATCCCAGGTGTGACAGCATGATCTCAGGATCCCGGGGGTCCCCAGAAGACCAGCTGGGGCCCGAATGCTTCCGAGTTCCCAGACATCAGTTAGGGAGGATGGCTGAAAACCAGGAAGCTAGGTCCCGGCTTTCTGCTCTGGGAAGCAAGCTGGGCCCAGACACCACCTTATTCCATCCATAAAGTCTCACACATCTCGCCATTCTGGTTGCAATGAAGAAATGGACTGTACACCAGAATTTCGTACCTGTGGGTTATGCCCAGGATTTAAGGTGCTAGAGAAACATTTTTTGACATAAGGATGGAGAAATGGTTCCTCCACAACACCTACTGGAAGGACAACTGAAGGATTATTTCAGCACAGGAAGTCAGACCTGCAGGAGTGAATGGGAAACAAAGAGCCCGGTGGGTAAGTAGTTAGCCAACATGTCGGGAAATCTGAATTACCATTAGCTGTAAAACACACGAAAAAGCCATTTCGGGAGATGTTAGTGACAAGTTGGAATGACATGATAATGCACATTGTTAGAACAACTGAAGGTACTTAGCATTAAAGGATTCTGAGATTCTCATTTTGTGCTCTAAGAGGGGTAATAGACTCAGTTCAGACGTAAGTTACACGTACTTAAGAGTTTGGGTTTTTTAAAGATTTTATTTATTTATTTATTTATTTATTTGTCAGCAAGAGTGTGAGAGCGCACAAGCAGGGGGAGCAGCAGGCAGAGGAAGAAGTGGGCTCTGGGCTGAGCAAGAGCTTGATGCAGGACTCAATCCCAGGCCCCCAGTATCATGGCCTGAGCTGAAGGCAGATGCCTAAGAAACTGAGCTACGTAGGCGTCCCTACATGGGCTTAAGAGTTTTAAAGGTGGGGCACCCGGGTGTCTCAGTTGGTTAAGGAACTGCCTTCGGCTCAAGTCATGATCGTGGAGTCCCAGGTCCCACATCAGGCTCCCTGCTCGGCAGGGAGTCTGCTGCTCCCTCTGACCTCTCCCCTCTCATACTCTCTCTCTTGCTCTCTCATTCTGTCTCTCTCTAATAAATAAATAAAATCTTTTTTTAAAAAAAGAGTTTTACAGGTAACCCTAAAATCATAGAAATCGAGTATATGTTTTTTCAAACTAAAAGATGAAATAAGAGAATAAAGAAAGTATGTCAACTCCTTGACAGGGAACAAATGAGAAGAAAGAAACATTAAAAATGCATGATCGGGACACCTGGGTGGCTCAGAGGGTTGAGCCTCTGTCTTCGGCTCAGGTCATGGTCTCAGGGTCCTGGGATCGAGCCCCACATCGGGCTCTCTGCTCGGCGGGAAGCCAGCTTCCTTCTCCCTTTCTGCCTGCCTCTCTGCCTACTTGTGATCTCTCTCTGTCAAATAAATAAATAAAATCATTTTTAAAAAAATGCATGATCAGGGACGCCTGGGTGGCTCAGTTGGTTAAGCAGCTGCCTTCGGCTCAGGTCATGATCCCAGCATCCTGGGATTGAGTCCCACATCGGGCTCCTTGCTCAGCAGGAAGCCTGCTTCTCCCTCTGCCTCTGCCTGCCTCTGCTCACTCTCTCTGACAAAAAAAAAAAAGTGCATGATCAATAGAAAATAAAAATCATATGGTAGAAATAAGTCTACCTATATAAGCCATCACAACAAATGTGGGCAGTTAAACCATAAGTCAAATGATATATGAATGGACAGAACTCTTAAATTGAATTAGGAAATTAACAAAATCTGTTTCTCTGCTGTTTTTAAAAAAAGATCAAATGCAAGAGGACAGAAACCAGTGCACAGGCCCAAACTAAAACCAAAGCAGATGCACTGGGTTTTGCCTGGAGGTGGAAATACCCCAGGCTGATGGCCTTGGGAGACACGAGGGTGGGGGGTGGGGGGCCAGCTAAGGGAGGACTAAATGGAAGAAGTGATGTGAGATTTGAGGCGGAAATGGTAAGAATGAGCCACCTGGGTGCCGTACTTCAGGCAGAACATCCTAAGGTCCTACGGGTCCTTAGGATGTTTGAGGAACAGAAAGGTTGGTGTCCTTTGACAGATGGTACAGGAAATAGATCATGAAGGATCTTGAAGGATATTTGCATTTTATTTTTAGTGCAGTGAGGAAACATCGGAGCATTTGTAGCAGACGAGTTCCATGATGTGTCTTTAAAAAGATCCTTCCAGCTACTGCGGGGAGAATGCAGTAGAGAGGGTTATAGAGAAGCAAGAGGGGAAGCGGGAAAGCCATTTGGTGGCCAGTACAGTTGTTCAAGTGAGAGGAGAGTGTGCCTTGATCCAGAGGGGTTGTAGGGGACACCAGGAGGCAGCGATGGGCTGGAAATATGTTTTGGCGGTTGAGCCAAAGGGACTTCTTGATTGACTGGACACAGAGTACGGGATGGGGAGGAATCAAGGCTGACGCTCTCCTTGGGGGCTTGAGCAACTGGGTCGATGTCAGTGCCATTCACCGAGATGGGGAAGGGTGAGGAGCAACAGCTTGGGGGGGTGGGTGGGTAGGGGTGCAAATCAACAATTCTGATTGGGTCTGAGATGACTCTCAGCTGTAAAAGTGGAGTTATCAAGTAGGTAGTCCAGTGTTTTGGTGTGGAGATTGGTAGAGATTTCTGAACTGGAGATAAAAATTTCAGAGTTGTCAGGATAAAGCTTGGACTGGGTTGACTCCCCTAAGTAGTGTGTGTGGGTAGAGAAAAGGTCCAGGGTGGAGACTCAAGGTAAGTGTTCCTCGAATTAGCAAATAAAAATAAAGGAGTGCCAACTGAATTTGAACTTCAGATAAACAAATAGTTTTATGAGACTGATGCACTGCCTACTGTGCTAAGGAGGCACCTACAATAAATATTTTTAAAGGATATGTTACATGAAATACTGGGGACATACTTGTGCCAAAAGAATCACTTATTATTTTTCTGAAATTCAGATTTAATGGGACATCGCATTTAATTTGACAATCCTACCTAAGGTACTACTTCCTTGATTAGATGAGATGTAGAGAAGGATCAGGAGCAAAGAGAATGTTCCATTTAGTGTGACTATGTAACCTATCTTGCCAGAATGCAATGTCATAAAAAAAAATTTATAATGCTCACAAATTCTGTGGGTCAGGGATTTGGACAGGGGATAGTGGACATGGCTTTCCTCTACTCCTTACTCTAATCCTGGGATTCTTGCCAGCGTGGTGTCTGGGTTCCAATGGTGAGAAAGAAAATGCATGTGCATGTAAGCAAAAGAGAGAGATTCAGATAGAGAGAGAGAGGGAGACAGACAGAGAAAGAGAGACTTTATCACTCAAATGTCCTGATTCCAGGTAACTTTGATTCATTCTACAAGAAGCTCCCCCATGCCTTGCCCTATGTTCTGGACTGTACAGTAGGGATAGGAGGAAAGCCCTTGTTCATTTTTCAAGCATTTATGGACCAGACCCTGTGCAGGGCACTGGGAACACAAAGGGGCTTAGCCCTGGCCCCTGCTGTCCAAGCACTTACAGTATGGGTGGGTATGTGCTGGTGAAGACAGACATATCGGGAGAATCAGGGCTCGGCATCCCCATCAAACCCTATCCTGGCTTTTGAGGGAGAAGATGTGAAAATGTAAGCTATTTTTAAATAATCTAGCAGGTGACTTAGGATCAGACAGGCTGAAACAGATAGCAGGAACAGGTGGAACCTGGGAGAGGGAGTGATTGTTCTGGGTTGGATTAGTTTGGAAATATTTTCTACAAGAGAATCAGTTTGAGCTAGACCTTCCAGAGGAGGAGAATTTGATCACTTCCCTTAGCTCAATAACATCCTAGACATCATCACATGAAATAAGTCTGATCTTCCACGCCCAGAGCCCTAGTGACCTCATTTAGTTGACGTTGAAAGAGAACTCCTACCTTCAAAGTACATATTACGTATGTTTCCATTGAACTTTAAGCAAGTGTTTAAAGCTTCTTGATCTATGTTCTTCTATCGTCTCTTCTCTCATGGAGAGATTCCAGGAGTGAACTTATCTTTTCTTTTTAGTCGAGGTGCAATATTTATTCAAGCAGTTAACAGAACCGTTCACATGTATTTGCTCAACAGCATCGTGGTGGGGAGAAGTGACGGATGGTGGGTGGAGCCCGAAGCCCTTTAGGTCACAGAGTCGGATACAAAGGCCTCTCTAGGGACGTGCACGTGTCCTTTCCCCTGAAGGAGAAGCCATGGAAAGGGGTGGCTCCTTGCCATAAGAGATAATCTCACCAAAGGCCAGAAGACTTTCTGAAGACTGCCTCCAAACCAGAAGAGCCATCACCACTCACATGGCAGTCACTGTTTTCCACATTTTTATTCTTGGAAATTTCAGAAGGACAGAAGTGTTGAAAGCCTAGCACAATAAATATCAGTGAATTCTTTGTGCAGAATTAAACCATTGATAACTTTATGCTGTCTTTGCTTTCTCTTTCTACATGTCCTCATATATCTTCTAGTATAGCAATTAATGACCCTTCTCTCCTAAATAATTCAACAAGTATCTTCTAACAATAAGAACATTACCCCACCAGAAAGCAGAAGAAAAATTTGTTAAATTTCTCAGGATGATCTAGCATCCAGTTTGCCCCAATTCTCTGCATTATCCCCAAAATGTCTTTCTTAGTTGTCCCCTTTTTCTTCAAGCCCAGATCTAGCTGAACTTCTCTTATTATATCTGGTTGTAATGGGTCTTTAGACAATTTAAATATTGTGTCAAGACAATAAAGACAACCCATGGCTTCACTTTTTTCTGTGACACTGATAATTTGTTTTTGTTTTAAAAATCATCTGCATCAATGTGTAACTTGACCTAAGAAATTCAGCTGTAAGTGTACTGTTCATTAATTTTGACAACTGTATGCACCGATGTAACTGTGCCATGAAATCAAATAAAAAACAATCAAAATGCAGATTTCTGTTGGCCCAGAAAGCTC
The DNA here is from genome assembly GCF_009829155.1 of Mustela erminea. Lineage (NCBI taxonomy): Eukaryota > Metazoa > Chordata > Mammalia > Carnivora > Mustelidae > Mustela > Mustela erminea. The sequence continues at coordinate 78,038,768 of NC_045628.1, forward strand.
CTTTGTGCCTCTCTGCAGTCATATCCCCTCTGCTTCTTTTTCCAGGCAAGCATTGATCTGCTTTCCATGATCAGATTGATTTTCTGGAGAGACGAGGCCAGTTTGTCTTGTCAAATGTCCCACAAGTCTAACTGTTTCCCTGTAGTGTCATTACCTCCACATTCTAGATATCGACTTTCCTATGCACTGGAAGTTAGGTCTAAAACCTTGGTTAAATGCAGGTTAAACATATCAGGAACAAATACTCTGGGTGATACTGGATACTTCTTGCTGCTTGGAGTCGGGGGTACAACACCAGGGTGTGCATACTATTGAGTTTTCTTCCTTGGTTGACTTGTCAGCCACCAGTACTGGCCTTTGCGATAGTATATTGTTTTCTTAAAATTGGCAAGTCACCAGTGGGGTGATACTTTGGTAATGTCCAAAGATCCTACTCCCCACAATCTTCTACCCAATGCTTGTAGCATTCATTGATGGCTCTTACCTGAATCAGTTTTTCCATGGGGAGTTGCAAAATGGTGACTTCCTAATTCTACCATTTCTTCTATCTTTGGAAGCTGTCATTCTTTGGTAAAGAAGATTTAAAAAAAAAAGGAATTTATTTATTTGACAGAGAGAGAGAGAGCATAAACATGGGAGCAGTAGAGGGAGAGGAGGAAGCAGGCACCCCACTGAGCAGGGAACCTGATGTGAGGTTCCATCCCAGGACCCTGGGATCATGACCTGAGTTGAACACAGACACATAACTGACTGAGCCACCCAGTTGTCTTGAAGAAGACTTCTCTTTAATGAGCCAGGGAGTGCATCTCCTCAACAGGCAGAGTAAAGCCTAATTGCTTTACCCTTAGTTACAGTTAGGGACAATGTGATTGTGCGGGAAGGAAGGAAGGAAGGCGAGAAGGACACAAGTAAAGGCAGGAAGGAAGGAAACAAGCCGTAACTGAAAGTGAAATCCTGAACAAATACAATTCTTCCTGATGAATTGTATTTTTGGATATGTAATAAAAGCATACAAGACGACAATGCAAAGTGTTGTAATGGTACTGGTCATTCATTGTCGGGCTCCTTATCATTCCAACCTTCACTTACTGTGTAGGTACGAGGCTGGCACAGACACACTGCATTTCCCTCTCTAGTGACGTGGGTGGTCGGAGGGAGGGACATGGACTTTGGAACCAGGTGGCTCTGGGCTGAGTCCTGGCTCTGCCACTTGCTTGCTGGGTGGATTGAACCCCTTTGAGCCTTGGTTCTTTTCTCTGAAGGGAGAGTCCTGTTGAGAATGAACAGAGGTACCATATGTGAAATTTCTGTCCCAGGGGGAGGGACTGATCCCTACCTTGGGTCTTTTCAGTCCGCTGGAGAAGTAAGGCCACAGGAAGAGGAGCTGCCTGAACTTTCAGAGCCAACAGAGAATTGGGGCTGTTCAGACACTCTTAAATGTGCCCATGAACACAAAGTCACAATTCGCTGCTGGCTTATTCTTCCTTCATGTACTTTTCCAGTGTTTGTTGAACGGTGTCTTTATTGAAGGAAGCACGCTAGAGACTAAGCAGTTAAGGAGGCAACCCAGGTGTATGTTGCTGACCGTGGTGCTAACCTAACCTATCCTTGGGCACAGGCGCTTCTCCTATCCTGGGAGTCTGGTGCAAATTCCCGTTCAGTCTGTCCCAGGATTTCTGAAGCCAGAGAAAGCAAGCAGTGGAGGGAGGGCGGGGGCCAGTGGGCTGGACTTCAAAGGAGAGAACCAGGAGGGAAAGGAAGGCGTGGCGTAGCACAACTTCCATAAGCCATCACTGTGAGAGAAACCACTCTAACCACGAACGACATAGCGAATGGATGAATGAAGTAGGAAATGTGTGCATTGCATGACGCAGATCTGGGCTAGAGCTGACAAAAACAAACCCGACTGTGTGGCCAGGTGGGCAGACACCAGCCCAGCAGAGATGGGCTCTGAAATGTCATCCTGAAAACAGACATGCCAAAGAGGTCATAGTTTCCCCCCATCTGAATTTCTCTCTCTCTCTCTGTTCCTGTCTTGATGAAAAGTTTGCAACTCTTACACTGTTACAGAGGGAACAATCCGACTTATCATGCCATAATTTATAGAGCTGACTAATGTTTTTCTCCAAAATACTGGGATTTAATAGAATTATTTATTCTATATTTGGAATTATAAACTCATAAAATATACATGCCCCTAAGTGATGTAAAATGCAGACACTTTTTCAAATAATTAGAAGTTTTTTGATTTTTAAAATACATAGGAACATTGATTTTAGAGGTTCTGTGAGTAATAGGATTTCACAAAATCTGTTGTGAAGCTATCGCTTAATGTGATTAAAAAAAAAAAAACACCTCAAGATATTTGAACTTAAATAATGCTGCATTGATCTCATACCAGTTAAAGAAAGACACAAGATAGAATGCTATGTAGATTATTTTTAAAAGTACCTTACTAATATATTACAGGGGTATTTCTAATGGAATTATAATCTACTCAAACACCAGAAATTCTGTCGCTGAAATCTTGTCTTCAAGAGATCAACAGCTAAGCAATTAATATAACCACCTGAGCTGTTCAGAGGGCCATATCAAATGTGGGTAATCCCAACTGCTTAATTAATATGGACCCTCTGTCCCCAGTACGAACTTTATAACAGGTTTGATACGCCCAAGGATCATAACATTTAAAGCACAAATTTTAGACGAAGCCACCACAACCATCAACACCAGCTGTGCCAGGAGTAGAGAAAATCTTTGGCACCATTCTCAAGAAAAAACCCAAAATATATCTGAAGAACTTCAAATTTCCAAATTCTCTTTTCAGAAGGACTTATTGCTATGTCCCGAGGAACTCACTGTCCCAAATAAGATTGGGCAATGTCTCAGGAGTAATGTAATCCGTTTTGGGAAGCAGTCGTGAGGAAGGTGAGGGGTCCTTCCAAAGAGACCTTCTGCTCAACAGTGACTTAGAAATCCATTTACAATCTTTTCTTTGACATCACTGAGAGACACAGCTGGTTGGCGGCTTTCACCTTGCTCTATTGGGATATCACCTGACCAAAGAATCCCCCCCGCCACCACCAAATTCTCAGGCTCTGAGGAGATACCCAGCAAAGGACTGTGTGTGTACAGATGTGTGTGTGTGTGTGAAAAGACGCAGATCCTGAAGGCATCAAAAGGGCATGATGCTGTCTGTTGGAACTCATAATTTTATTTATTTATTTTTGCAAGAGAGAGCGAGAGTGAGAGAGCACACAAGTTGGGGGGAGGGGCAGAGGGAGAAGCAGACTCCCCGTTCAGCAGGGAGCCCGATACGTGTCTTGATCTTAGGACCCTGAGATCATGACCTGAGCTGAAGGCAGACACTTAAGGTTTTTTGCTTTATTTTAAGCTTTTACTTATCTGTTTGTTTGCTGTTATAATTTTTTTTATTATGTTATGTTAGTCACCATACAGTACGTCATGGGTTTCTGATGCAGTGTTCCATGATTCATTGTTTGCGTATAACATCCAGTGCTCCTTGCAATCCGTGCCCTCCTTAATACCCATCACCGGGCCACCCCATCCCCCCACCCCCTCCCCTCTAAAACCCTTGGTTTGTTTCTCAGATCCCATAGTCTCTCCTAGTTCATCTTCCCTCTGATTTCCCCCCTTTTCATTTTTCCCTTCCTTCTCCTAATGTCCTCCATGCTATTCCTTATGTTCCACAAATAAGTGAAACTATATGATAATTGTCTTTCTCTGTTTGACTTATTTCACTGAGCACAATTTCCTCCAGTTTCATCCACACTGATGTAAATCAGTAATATTCCACTGCATATTTTTATTTATTTGCTTGTTTGTTTGTTTGTTTTTGCAAGAGAGGGCAAGAGCAAGAGAGAGGACAAGTGGGGAGGGAGGGACAGAGGGAGAAACGGTGTTAGGACTTATTAATCTGTGTGCGTCGGTCCTAACACATGACTAACTTCTGGTTATTAGGACTTTTTTTCTCCCTCTGAGAATATTGGAGGCTCCGGATCTCCTCATTATATTGATGTAAGTCACTAACTGAGGTGCTGTGAAGACATAAAGACAAACCAGACATAGACCCTCCCTTTGAGGGGTTACAGAGTAAAACTTGTTCTCAACTTTGGTCACATATTGAAATCGCCTGGGGAGCTTTAAAAAAAGCTGGAGCCAGTTTCCCTTGCAGAGATTCTGACTTCATTAGTCTAGGATATGGCGTTGGCATCGAGATTGGAATGTCCCCATTGATTCTAGCGAGCATCCAAGGCTGAGAACCGTTGCAATAAGGAAAGACAAAGCCTTCTGAAGCCCACAAGCTTTAGCATAATAAGAATTTTCAGCCTCTAGGGGTGATTATACTACTATAGGACTTTTGCAGAAGTATAATAAAGTTTAAAGTTACTGTTCTCTTTTATACACATATGTATCCATGTTTGCCGATGTGTGTCAGTATAGATTACATGAGTATCGCATTTTTCTTATGACAGATCCAGTGACACAGCAGTAATTCAAGTCAAATCTCACTCACTTCCCCGCCACCTTATTTTCTTCCAGCTTAAACAACAGAAGTCTTCCCACTTTGGTAGCCGTAAGTCTGTGATCAAGGGGATGGCTGGATTGGTTCCTTCTGAGGGCTGTGGAGGAGAATCTCCTCCTTGTTTCTCTCCTGGCTTCAGTGACCTCAGCTGTTCCTGGCTTCTAGAAGGCTTTTTCTGTGTCTTCCCCTGGTCCTCCCTCTGTGCCTGCCTCTGTGTGCAGGTGCCCTCCTTTTCATTTCCTCTTCGTCTTTTTTACTGATGTATAGTTGACACAGAATGTTATGTTAGTTCAACATAGTGATTCAATGTACATTACACCATGCTCACCATAGGCGGAGGTCCCATCTGTCCCCATACAACACTATGACAGTATTGTTGACTCTGTTCCCTACGTTGTACCTTTCGTCCTCGTGACTTACTCCCACCATAACTAGAAGCCTGTATCTCCCACTCCCCTTCAATTATTTTGCCCTCCCTCCCACCCCCCACACCGCCACCGTGGAGACAACCACCAGTTTATTCTCTATATTTATGGGTCTCTTCCTGCTTTTTTAGTTTGTTCACTTGTTTTGCTTTTTAGATGCTATACATAAATAAAATCGTATGGTATTTCTCGTTCTCTGACTTATTTCACTTAGCATAATGCCCTCTCGGTCCGTCACTGTTGTTGTAAATGGCAAGATTTCATTTTTTAAATGGCTGATATATACCACTTAATGTATGACTTCTTCTTTATCCGTTCATCTATCAGTGGACATTTAGGTTGCTCCCACATTGTGGCTATTGTAAATAATGCTGTCATAAGCATAGGGGGGCGTACATGTTTTTGAACTAGTATTTTTGTCTTTTGGGGGTAAATACCCTGTAGTGCAATTACTGGACCATGTGGTATTTTTATTTTTATTTTTTAGAGGACCATGACTCCCTTTTAGTTCCTGCCCCCACACTGGCTCCCAATCTCTTACTAGTGTCAGTTACTCCTGAGTAATTCCCCAGGCTCCCTTTCTATGCATTTTAAGCACATTTTCATATCCATGACCTATATACCTACAACAGAGAGTTCAGGTTACCTAATTGAGTTTTTAAAAAATTTTAATAATTTGTTGTAGCCACACTTAAAAAAACCTTTATTTACTGTTTGTTTGTTTGTTGTGAGCAGGGGGAGGGGCAGAGGGAGAGGTAGAGAGAGAATCCCAAGCCTACTCCCCACAGAGCCTGAGACAAATCCCAAGACCCTGAGATCAGGACCTGAGTGGAAATCAAGAGCGGGTTGCTTAGCCAACTGAGTCACCCACACACCCCTAGAGCCGCACTTTTGACTGGCTCTTCAGTGTTTTTTGCTGTTTGGTTCAGATAGTCTCTGCTTGACTTACTCTGTCTCCTACATGGACTGTCTCTTACATGGACTGTTTCTGGTTACCCTCCTTTGGACGTATGTAAAAACTCTTAGAGCAGTAACAAAACAACACAAGTGGTTAAACAAGCAAAATTAAAACTATGATTCAGAATCTCATTAAGATCTAGTGAAGAATTTAGCTTTGAATGCCCATGAAAACAGAAACCTCTGTTTTTAAAACAAGAACCACTTCTGACTCTATTAAAAAGTCAGGCCTTAGTGCAAAAAAAATTTGGAGAAATGTCCTGGAAAATGTGTATAGTTTCTATTGGAAACTATAAAAACAACAACAACAAAAACAAAACAAAACAAAACAAAACAAAAAACCCCACACATAAGCATGAGCATTTTTGAGTGGGAGGAAAAGAAAGACAAACAATTCATTAGACTGAAGGGAAAAGGAACAGGAAGGGGTGTGGCAGCGAGCAGAGGACACCACAACACCCTTCAGATTCCCTTCCTTATTTTATCTGGAGACAAGGGTGGTCTCGCATATATCAATCACTTGGGGTGACTAAGCTGAAAGTGGGGTGGGAGGCACCACCTGGTCTGTCCACCGTCACTGGTGGGATGAGCAAGCGATGCTTAGGGGGGAATCGAATCAGGAGATGCAATTTCATGCCATCGCGCTGTTCTCTTGTAAAGCGCCAGCTGCTTCTGGAACACCCATCTGGCTGGGGGTGAAACGATCAGGTAGATTGTCCAGGACCGGCTGCAATTGTGTAAGCTTTCCATCAGACACTTGTTCCATCTGAAATAATGTTGCTCCTTGTGCCCTGGCTTGCACTCTACCAGCTGCCTCGAGCTCCGCGTGGGAGGGACTGGTTCAGAACCTGAGGAGGTGAAATGCTGAAGTTACCCTGGAGGTGACAGCAAGCACAACAGATGCTGGGACTGGAGAGGTTCTGAGAGAAAGTCTCATGCTCAAGGCTGCTACTTTGCCTGAGGCTAGTTAGTGAGCGTGTAATACTATAGTTAATCAGGCTTATTATACTGGATGTTCTGGGATTTTATTTTTTTTTTTTTAAGAATTCTTTTTCCTAAGAAACAGATCAAAGGAAAGAAAACCACCAGCTTTCCTAGTCAGGTAGCTTGATTTCCCCGGTACTTTTTCTCTTCCATGAGATAACCGTATCACAACATTTGCGGGAGGCGGTGGGGGGCGGTTTCTGGGAATACACCCACCATACATCATAGGATACTCGAATGGAGCGGGAGTTCCTAAAGCCTCTGCCTGCCCTCCGCTCCCACCTGTCCAGGGCTGTATTCACACAGGCAGAGGGCTTTCGAGGAATTCAACCAGGAAAATATGGGTCATTATCATTAAAGAGGTTGTTCCAAAACCTCATTTAGGCAATTTTTAACTTTGAACTTTTTCTAAACACTTACCAGGGGTGCTCCTAGAAAATAAAATTGTTTTCTTGCTCCCTTCTAGGAAACCAGCCTGGCAGCAGTGGCAAAGTCGGGGCAGGGGGGGAGAGGGGGAAGTCAAAAGGCAGAACGTGCACAGGTAACCTGTAAATTATCTGCCTCTGAAGTATCCTGCCTTGTTTCATCCCATGTCATCTGTTTAACTCTCATGCCGCCCCTGCCAGATGATGCTAAGCTCTGGGGTTGGAGTGACAGCAAGCCGGTTACGAGGTCCCTGTTTTGGCAGCTGGAACCTGACTGGTGAGGGCTTAGTGGTGTTCCAGAAAGGCCAGTCCTATTACCAAGGCCCTTTATCTTAGCATTCACGTTCAAGGTGTCAAGAGCGTCATCCAGATTTGTGATTTCATTAAGATCCGGGGTTTGACCATGACTCATTGTTGAGCACATGGCAGTGGGCATCTGGCGAGTTGGAATTGAACGTGACTCATTGTTGAGGGCACGGCAGTGGGCATCTGGCTAGTTTCATAGCAGCCAAGTGAGCTTCCCTCGTCAATTATGACTGTCTTGAAACCGGCCAGTCTTGACGGGGGCAATTAATTCCTGGTCCAGAAGCAGCCCAGCATCCACACAGCTGGCTAACAGTCTGGTACTTGCTGAATGAACCATGTACTTTCCGAACATCACCTAGCAAGTGCAGGGTTGTCTTCCTGGGAGTCCCCCAGCGTTCAGAGATACGAAGAGAGCACATACAATGAGAAGGTCCTGGTGTAGGCAACAGGAAATCTCCAGGGAGAGGATACTTTACCCTGGTCAGTAAGCTAGTGTCCCAGTCGGAGGGCGGAGTGGAATGTGAGGAGGGGCAGTGAAGAGATAGTAGGATCCCAGTCTCAGGAGCGGGGGAGTCTGATCTCTGTCCACTGTACCCTCCCTGAGGACAGATGCCAGGTGTATTGTGCTCACAGCTAGATTCTCAACACTTAGCCCATTGTAAGTGCTCATGAAATGCTTGTTGAGTGAATGAAGAGCTTAGAGAAGGACAAGGAGGCATCTGCGCCGGCATGATCAATGGGGAAAACAGCCAATATTCTCACAGAAGAAATGCTGTGATACAGTGCAGCCCAACATTTCCACAAATCTCCCTTCTAAGAGAAGATAAAGAAAATTCTTTCCCCAGGGGATCTGGAGTAAAGTCTTGGGACAATAAAGCACACTTAGCAATATACACTGATAGTCTGGTATGACATATAGCCATCACCTGTTTGTCCTGAGGTCCTTCGCATGGACACCTCTTGACCTAGCTCCTGGACTGCCCCCATGGGAGAGACCTTTGGATAACCCTTACCTTCTGGGAGTCCTTTAAGTATCTGTAGAGGCTTCGAGGTCTATTCCTGAGGGACTGTGGCCCCGAGAGCCAGAGCTGTCTCCCCACCCTCCATGTTCTTCTTTCCTGCTGAAGATCTTGGGATTACCTCTTCTCTCCAGAGATGTTGACCTCCTGCCTCAGAGGCATGGCCCCTACCTGGGGCAGCAACAAGAGGGATATCCCAACTCAGCACAGTGAGTCCAACAAGGGTACCAGGGATGCCCAAGGACGCTAGAAGAGGTCGATCAAGGGATGCAATCTGTGGAAATTAAGACAGCATCGGGAGGCATTTCTTAAGCTGTGGACTATCAAAATAGACTAACAGCAGTGTGAATCTGCTTGGAAGCACTATAAAATGAGAATAGCCCCTCATCTGCTTGGACCACATAAGCATGTGCTTATGTGTAAATGGAGGGTGAACCAAATGCTCTTGTCGGCCTTCTGAGAGTCCATGATTCTACAGCTCCATGTTTATATGGCACCTTTCAATATGTTATTGTGGCCCAGTTTCAAACAAGTCGTCGTATATTCTTATTTTATAGCTGAGGAATGTAGGCCACAGCATGTTGGACCATTTACCCAAAGTAAAGCTGAAAGCTAGCCTTTGTCAGCTTTCTGTTATCCTCTGAGGAGATTCCAAAATCGGCGATGTTCTGGTTTCGGGCTTATAATTAGCTTCCAGAAAATGATGACAGATCATCCTGCTACATTAAAGCCCATCTTTTCCCCCTAAAACCTGACACAAAGTCCCTACACCAGCAGCGATGACCCAGTTTATTTTTCTCATGTATGGAGTTCTGAGGCGTGAGAAGAACAGGCTGTAGTTAACAGGTGTCTGGAGCTCCTGCCCCTTGCTCTTTTCTAAAGAACACAGTTGCCTGTGGTGGGTGGGGAGATGTCCCACCTGGCTGGAGCCTCAGCTCTTAGAGGTCACTAAACCTCAGCTTGCATCCCTGAATTCTGAGGGAGTTCAGAATTCACTATGGGTAGTTACTGGCTGCAAGTGTCTTAGAAGACCTGACAGGTCAGTACAGGAGCTTCCAGTGATTTCTCTCTTTGTCTTGGGTACTCTCCCTCATTTCAAAATATTTAAGGCCATCTGAATGGCCCTGGATTTTCTGAGGGAACCCTTGGATTTGGAGTTCTCTCAGGCCCCAAAGTAGTCAAGACCATTCACTATTCACTGTAATCCCAATTCTGGCAATCCCTCCTTACAACACACACACACCCATAAACACACACACACACACACCACCACCACAACCACCAACTCCACATTCTCAAATTTTTTAGATCTTTTCAGAACCGGTGCAAGGCCTTGACTTCTGGCAAGCACCAGGTTCTCTCCAATGTTTCAAGTGCCACTCTTTAGCAAAAAGCAATAGAGGTGTCATCATTGTTGGTGTCTTGGCTAGAGCAAGGGAGGGTCCATTTTGAAGATGTAGTTTGATCAATATAGTGATTATTTAAAAAGTTATGTATCTTTAAAATACTGTGAATTGTATTTTCAGTAGCCATTTTCCTATTGTATTTATTTAATATCGTATCAGGTAATATCATAGCATATCAGTAAACACAGAGGAAAAGAGCACAACCTGGTTTAAATCCTGCTTCTGCCATTTACAAGTCAGCTAACTTTAGATAAGTAACCTAACTTCCCTGGAGCCTCATTCTCCTCATCTGTAAAATTAGAAATAATTATATCCATCTTAAAGGGTGATAGTGAAGGTAAGAGCTAGCAAGTATAAAGCACCTAGATTTTTGGCTAGCCTGTGGTAGGTGCCTACTACATGGCAGTGTGGGTATGGGCAGTCAGGTTGTTGCATGAGTGTCCTTTCGTGGCTACACCTCTCCCAATGGGTTAAGCTGCACCCACTGTCAATTTTCAGTTGCACTGGGGCCCCCAAGTTCCTCAGGAACCAGCAGTCCTCTGAATATCCAAGCTTGCTCTGACTGGCACTGGAGACCTTGAGAAAGGCTGCTGTCCATGTTCCCTCCCATGGCATTGGAATCCAACCTCTATGAAGGAACCCAACCCTATGGTCAAGTCCATTCTTAGCCCCCTGTCCAGCAGGCCTTCCTCTGAAGGATGCAGAGAGAACAGGGACCCACGTAATCTTGCTCCCTCTTCTGCCTCTGATTCCAAAGCACCTCAACTAGGTGTGACTGGGTTTGTTGATCTTCGCCCGTGAATAGTTGTAGCATTATTAATACTAGTTGTAGTATCTAATTACTTCTGAGGCTATGTGAACTAGAATTGCATCTCCTCATTTGGAATAGATATATGCCTTTAACAGTGACGTGTAAAGTGAATTTTGGAGTGTCACATCTTATTTTTCCATTGATTTGCATCATTAAATAGAAATGTGTTTCTTTGGAAAAAACTGGATTTTAATAAAATTCCATGAAGAAATATAGGAACCACACATATTACAAAAGTATTTCTATAAAATCCTAATAATGATACTGAAAATCACTTACACAATACAAACAAAAACCTGAGTGTATTTTCATGTTTAACACAATTGCCTAATATTCTACGAAAGGAAAAACAATGATCATTGCAAAGAACATTCTGGAATAGAAAGTCAATTTTATAAATTCTTTTCTCAAACCACATAGCTGCATCAAGTGCTATTTTTTCTCTCTGTTGCTCAGATCTTAGAACTCTGAGAAGGCAATCTGTGACATAATTGCCTTTGATTTTCTTAAAACATTGGGCTTGATTAAATCTGAAAGGAGAAACAAAACTATAGATGTGACCAAGAGCATCCTATCAGTCAAGATAGACTAGGTTTTGTGGTGACAACAAACAGTTCCAACAAAAGTTTCTTTCTTTCTTTCTTTCTTTTTTTTTTAAAATATTTTATTGATTTGTCAGAGAGAGAGAAAGAAAACACAAGTAGGGGGAACAGCAGGCAGAGGGAGAAGCAGCTCCCCACTGAGCAAGGAGCCCAGTGCAGAACTCAATCCCAGGACCCTGGAATCATGACCTGAGCCGAAGGCAGTGGCTTAACCGACTGAGCCACCCAAGTGTCCCCAAAAGTTTATTTCTTGGTCTTACTACATGTCCCTTGCAAAATGACAGGGAATTCTGTTCATTAAAGCCACTGAGGAACACAGGCTGGAAAGCTTCACTTACCTTCCATGTTCCCTGTCACTAAAGAGGGAAAATGAGATCTCTAAAGGCTCGCACTAACAATTAAATGCTCAGCCATAAGAAACATAAAATTTCTACTCGTCACTCATTGCTAGAACTAGTTCCATGGCCCGATCCGTCCAAACAAAGTCAGATATACAGTCCATATCCTGTGTCTAGATGGAGAGAAAGTATTTGGGGAATAGTGTTAATGTACACGGAAGGCATTTGCTGATGCATATTCAGCAAGGAAAGAGGCTGTGTGGAAGCAAATTGCTAGAACCCATCCCGAAGAAGGTCAGCAAACCAAGTTAAGAAAGTCTCCAGGAGATGTATGTTAAACCAGTTCTCTAATTTGTGAGGGGCATGGAAATCTTTTTCCTAACAAACAGACACTGAGAAAAATCTTGTCAGATTTTCTTTTTTTTTTTTTCTTTTTTTTTCTTTTTAATGTGTTGTATGGGGCACCTGGGCAGCTCTGTTGATTAAGCACCAACTCTTGGTTTTGGCTCAGGTCATGATTGGGTGGTGAGATTAAGCCTTATGTAGGGTTCCCTGCTTAGCATGGGGTCTGTTTAGGTGTCTGTTCCTCTCCCTCTGCCTCTGCCCCTCCTCCAACTCATGCACGTGCACATCCTCTCTCTCCTAAAATTAATAAAAGAAAATCTTTTGAAAAATGTGTTTTTTTTTTCATTTTTGAGATTTTGTACATCTGGATTTTCATGTAAAATTGGCAAATTTATTTTATTTTATTTTATTTTATTTTATTTTATTTTATTTTATTTTATTTTTTTCAGGGGAAAGCGCAAACGCAGTCCCCCACTACCACAAATTATGCAGTTGAGTTTCCTACATTTGGGGAAATCGCAGGGGTCAGCACATCCGGAATGCAATGGATAAGCCTCGCCCTGAGAAAACCACCTTCGTGATCATGGTATCTTCCCTGTAAAATTGGCAATTTTAAATGTTTGGAAGTAGTTAACATAAAGTATGTTGAAGGCAAAGAAAGGGGTCTATGCACTGAGACCCAGCACCTCATTTGTAAACTCTGGCCTGCACAGAGTGATGAAGAAGAGCAGAGTAACAAGTCTCATTACACACCAGCTAAGGTTAGATAACAAAAATGTTTAGTGCAGCCAGTCAGCTTGGTCCCAATTAGCAGTATGGGACTGGAGGAAAGGAAAGAGATCATCCTAACCAACCTGGAGGTTTTGTTATGTGGGTCTGGCAGGCAGTCAAGAGATGGGAAAGAAATCTGTGTATGAAAAGAAGGACATTCATGAACCTGCTGTTGGCAAGCTGACATAACCTGGACATGCACTCTTTTTTCTTCCAAGGATAAGTTTATAGAAAGAACAAATAATAGATAAACTAACACAGATGCCAGAATGGGACAAGGGAGGCCCCTAGGGTACAAAATTTAAGGAGGCACTCGCTTGCAGGGTCATGAAGGTTCATGGCTGAGGCTTGCGCAAACCTAGGCGTGAGTGTCTCCTGACATCGTGTGCTCTGGGGGCATCAATTGCCTCGCCTTCGTGCTGGTTCACGAGTTTACACTACATCAGAAACAACTGTTTATTCTTTACCCAGATGATACGGCTATGTTTTGGGAATAGCAAATCTTAGTGGAAAAATAGTAATGAGAAAGCAGTAAAAAAAAAAAAAAAAACCAATCTGGACACTAACGGCCCATTTCGTGATGACAAATTGGCAACCATTTGCTCCAATGAATCAATTTTTATTTGCATTTATACATTTTCGATTACACTTCCAAACTCTGTGATACAATTTCACTTTCTTGGTTTATATATTTATTCATTCAAAGGTATTTATTGAGTTCCTACCTCATGTGTCATTGTGCTAGGCAATTGATTATATATTGGTGAATAAAACAGAAAAGGTGACTGCCCTTTTGGAGTTGATAAGTGAGACAGAGAGAGACACTTAATATGTACATAACAAAATTAATAAGTACTTATCACTGTGGCAAGGACAATAAAAGAAACAAACACGATGCAGGAATGTCTACTAGTACTGGTTCATGTACGAGAACACAGTCAAGGATCACCTCCAAGACCTTTGGCGATGCAGCGTGGTTGAGGAGGATTCCTGCCAGAAGTCCTAAGACATTTGAGAAAGTAAATTATATAACACCCTTTCTTTAAATATTAAAAATAAAATTGAAATAATTCATGCATGCTTTAAATAATAGGAAGACATTTTTTCAAGTATGTATTATAAAAACAAAGCACATTTGGTCATACCACAGAGATACTACTAATAAAGTTCTTTCTTTCTTTCTTTCTTTCTTTCTTTCTTTCTTTCTTTCTTTCTTTCTTTTTCTTTCTTTCTTTCTTTCTAGTTTTGTCTCATGCCACACTTCAGTAAAATTCATATTACTCCTTGACTACTCTCTCGCTGCTCTTGGCTTTGTTCTTTCTCTTCCTTGTCCTACTCTTTTTTAAAATTCATGCATATTTAGGATTGATCTTATTTTAATTTCTTCTCATTTAAGGCTACTCTTGGAGGGGAGCCTGGGTGGCTCAGTTGTGGGTTTCAGCTCAGGTCTTGATCTTTTGAGTCCTGGGATCCTGCCCTGAGTTGGACTCTGTGCTCAGCAGGGGGTCTGCTTGAAGATTCTCTGCCTCTGCCCAACCACATCCCCCCCACACACTCTCTTTCTAATAAGAATTATTTAAAAGGAGATGAAAGTAATAAAAACATGAAAAAAATAAACAAAAGGCTACAAAATAAAAATACAAAGAATGCTACCTAGTGATTTCCCTGAGCTCTGCAGCTTTGCAGCCCTCGCTGATCAGTGAACTTGAGAGGGGTGAGCTGTTCGTGATGGCCTTCTAGGGGAGGGGCTCTTGCCCTGATCCTCAGGTGGACTTCCCCTGGTGCAATGCAGCTGGCCCAAGCAGCAGAGACGGGCTCTGGGTTCCAGCAAGTGCCGCTGTTTTACTCCCTAAAGGCTTGCAGCACCAATGGCTGAGGTGACTGTCACCACACACTGCTCCCTACCCCGGAGCTGAAAATTCACACCCAGCTCTTCAGTGAGCCCGCACAGAAAAAAATATTCCACCGGTCTTATCTCCTCGGACTGTCGAAACTCTGGATTCACCCTGCCAGGGACGAGGCATTTATATCTCAGGCACGTGACTGAGTTCCAATTCCAATTGTTTTGTTTTGTTTTATTTTTAAAGATTTTATTTATTTGAGTGAGAGAGTGCATGAGAGCAGAGAAGGTCAGAGGGAGAAGCAGACTCCCCATGGAGCTGAAGCCCTATGTGGGATTCGATCCCGGAATCCGGGATCATGACCTGAGCTGAAGGCAGTTGCTTAACCAGCAGAGCCACCCAGGAGGCCCAAACTCCAGTTTCTATGGATTCCAGTGACACAGACCAACACCAGACCTGCGAGGTGTCAGAGGTCTCACCAAGCTCCTGCTTCTTCTGGACCCCTCCCAGGAAAGTGATCACCCAACTATGCTGTGATTCGGAGTACAGGGCTTTACAGAGTAGAAAGCCGGGACGTAGCTTCATGGTTTTCAGCCATTTTCCCTAACTGATGTCTGGGAACTCTGAAGCATTCGGGCCCCACCTGGTCTTCTGGGGACCACCGGGATCCTGAGATCATGCTGTCACACCTGGGATATCACCTCACTTCACCCCTTGAACACTTTTAAGCCAGGAATGTCCCAGACAGGGGTAGACACCTAAGTGTTTCAATCATGCACCTGGCTGTCGATAGAAACTTTGCAGTAGGCTCCTTCAGGTAGGTGCCTCCCCTTGGATGTATCCATAGCCCTATCATCCGCATAACTTGTTCCCACCCAAGGGCCAAGGGCCAAGGGCCAAGGGCCAAGGCCAGTCCCTTACTAAGGGATTTCATTGAAAATTCGAAGCCTAAGTTCTTGAGAAGCTACTACCCAGCCCTTTGTAGGTGGGTCTGTCGTCTTCTGGGACTCCAGAATATGAGCACTGATGAACACATGTGTGCACACAGGAGCGAGTGTGCTTGTGCGCACAAACACACACACCCCAGGAGGGACTGTGGGGTGGGATCTGATTAGTAGCAGATTCCAAGAAGTTGATAGGAGGGAGGAAATTGGGTGGGAGGTATTTCCTACCTGTGACAGCACTCCTCTAACATCATAGCTATTATCCAACCTATGCCTGTGGACATCTGATAGAAAGACATGCTGGAATCATCCATCTTTTGCAGAGAAGGGACCATCCCTGTCAGGCACAATGGCTTATCTAAGGTCCAAACCAGGTAAGTATAGAGACTTGTGTCTGAAACCAGGTGTGTTTGCAAGCTGGGGACCTAGCTTCTCCCAGACCTTCCCTGGGGGCCTGTTCAGAGAGGTGTGTTGGGGTCACTGTGTACAGATAAGATGTGGCCTTGCATGCAGAAGGGGGATGAGGAGATGGCAGACCGGAGCACTGTTCATGTAGGGGTCCAACCAGGAGTGGGCCCCGGTAGGGGATCACAGGCAGTGATGTCACTGCCTGGATCACAAAGGCCCACAACTTGTAACCCCTGCAACCAGGACACACCCTCTAGTCCGGTATCAGGGCTATTTGGACAGAAACGTCGGACACAGAAAGATGTTTTCGTCCTGTCTACGTACATCCCGGGGCTCTGGGTACCAGAACCCCCAGGAAAATGGCTTGTTCCCATGTTGTAGAAGTTGGCTGAAACCACCCCCGCGATGCCTCAGGATATTTCGAGGGAGACGCCATAAGGTACTTACTACTGAGGAGACTAGGCGATGCCCACCCCTCTGAACTGTCCTAGGGAAGCCCCATCCCTTCCTCTGGAGTTTGAGGGGAGGAGGGATATGTGGGGGTTCCCGCCCATGGGCTGGAGGAGGGTGAGCACAGTGGATACCCTGGTGATCCCTTCTTGTTCACACCGATGTCATGGTGGGCCGGGTGCACAGGGGATTCCTGAGGTGCCTCTTAGCTGTGCCAGAGCACATCCAAGGCCCTGAAGCTGGGCCACGTTTCTCTCCTTGGGGGAGGGCTCTGCATCCTGGGCTGTGGTGTGTCTGGAATGGAGCGCCCTGGGTCTGAAGACCAGCAAAGGCCTCCAGACAGGGCTCTAAGGTCTCCTGCCTGGCTGCCGGGCACTGTCTTTACAGAACGCTCCAGAGGACATGGTGCAGGAGCTGAATGTCGACATCCCCTGCTATCCTTCCCCGAAGGACAAGAAGCCACACAGGGCCAACAGAGTCTGGCGCTGGCTCAGGGTGAGTGCAGGTGCTGGGGAGACTCGACCCCTGGGACGCCGATGCAGCACCAAGGGCCCCACTTCCTAGAAGCCAGCCTGGCCTCCTAGAGTCCTGTACTCCCATGAATCTGCATCCCATCTCTTCCCCAAACTGGCCCTCATGGTCCGGCCCACGCCTTGGACAGAAGCACAGCCATTGTCCACATACTTATAGGAGTATCATTAAAGAGACTTTAGACCAGGTCTCATCCCGTTGATCTAGACTCCTTTTGCCCTGGCCTAGGCATTTTCCTAACTCGTGCTCCCAGGTGTCTCCATTGGCCCAACAGTCCTTCCTCAGGTTATACAAATCTTGCAAATGATCATTTGCAAGAGTGAGTTGGGAGATTCTGATCCAAAGGGACATGGGGCCCATGGTACTCTGTCTCTGTCTCTTGCTCTGTGCTTTTGTTTTGATGGAACACATCTCTGGGGCCCCTAGGGTGAGGAACAGGGGCCTCACTGCCCTGCACGGCAGTCCAGAAGGCCAGTCATTTATCACCGGCATCTAGCCCTTTACAGGGGCAGGACTGGATATAATCCCCTTCTGTGGCTAATGAACAGTGCTGCATCCTACAGCCTCCGTGCCCTCCTATCCTAAGCCCTCTCACCTAAGACGTCTGTGTTCTCATCTCAAGAATGAGATATGTTGGGTGCCGGGGTGGCTCAGGGGATTCAGCCTCTGCCTGCAGCTCAGGTCATGGTCTCACGATCCTGGGATCGAGGCCCACGTTGGGGGGGGGGGGTCTCCGCTCAGCGGGGAGCCTGCTTCCCCCTCTCTGTCTGGCTGCCTCTCTGCCTACTTGTGACCTCTCTCTCTCTCTGTCAAAAAAATAAATAAAAAATCTTTCGAAAAAATAAAAACAATGGGGCTATGTCATCAGAAATCACAGGATCCATGCCACTCATGCAGGGACGTGCTACCAATACTCCGCTCACAAAAGGACCTGAGATACTATCAAGTTCAGACATCATTTTTTTCAATTCTTTGTATGGGTACCAAGAACATTTTCTCTTTTCCTTTAAGGTTTCTTTCTTTCTTTTTTTTTTTTTAATTTTATTTCTTTATTTGACAGACAGAGATCACAAGTAGGCAGAGAGGCAGGCTGAGAAAGAGAGGGGAAGTAGGCTCCCCACCGAGTAGAGAGCCCAATGTGGGGCTCGATCCCAGGACCCTGAGATCATGACCTAAGCCAAAGGCAGAGGCTTTAACCCACTGAGCCACCCAGATATCCCTTCCTTAAAGGGTTCTTAATTGATTGATTGATGGATGGATGGATGGATTGAGAGGGAGGCAGGGGGAGAGTGGGGAGAAGCAGAGGGAGAGACAGAATCCTCAAGCAGACACTGCCCTATGGACACAGCCCTACGAGGAACGCAGCCTCGGGACACGGAGAGCATGACCTGAAGCAAAACCAAGAGTCTTAGGCTCAACCCAATGAGACACTGAGTCACCCGATTCTTTTTCGGACTCTGGGCTCTCTTGTCCCACCTCTTGCTTAAGTCCCTGAGATCTGGGGGCTCATTCTGCCCTCCAAGCCCCAACCCTCCTGGTGGCCACAGCACTGACTCATGTCTCCTCTGATTCACCTCAGGGGGAAAATGGCTCAACGAGGAAGAGGAATAAGACCTCGATAGTATGGAACACTCGTGCCACTTCATTGGAGGCCGCAATAGATTACCTGGTGACTGCCGTCATAAAACAAGATCTAAACTATGTTCACTCGTTTCTGGAAATATACCGCACCTTTACTACCACCCAGGAGGTGCTGGGCCTCCTCTTTGCAAGGTGAGCACCCTCCCCTGCCCCTAACTGCTCCGTGGGATTTGGCCAATGCCTGGTTGTGAGACTTGGCAGGACCCCAAGCTTCCCCAAGCTTCCCTTGCTCCTAACTGGGGCAGAGGTATTATAGGGACTCAGTGGGGTCTTGTAGGGAAAGGACACCTGGGAGCCTGCGCCAGTGGAAAAGTCTGCTGTTGGGCCTGTGGGCATGCTCTTTGAACATTCCCGTGCCCCTCATGATGAAACCTCTGCCTCATTCCTGACTCTCACTGTGATCTTGAGCTGGGCTCCTTTGCCATTGAAAGGGAGATCTGAGATTCCTTCTGGGGTCTGTGTGTGGGTGAATCCAGAGCAGGCATCCCTGAGGGTGAGCAGGGGCCAGGGCAACTCAGATGTCGGTGATGGGCTGGTTGGGGCCCTTTCATTCAGCAAGCATTCAGGAAGCCCCAGTAGGTGGAGGCGATTATCTCGGAGCAGAATGGGATCCCTGCACAGAACAGACAGCACCCCAGGGCTGCAGGCTAGTCAAGGGTCAGATGGTGAGAGCCAACATCCGCAGACATCTCATGTGATGCCCCCTGGCCTCCTCTAGATTCGGATGTGTTTACTCCACGTATGACGAGGTCGGCGGACCCCAGGAGCAGTGCAACATGTGAGTAAGCTTTGGCTGCTCCAGGAGGGCCTTCCCTCTCCAGCAGGGCAGTGAGGGTACTGTGAGTTCAAGGGGCTTCTGGACCTTCACGCACACCTCTGTGATTCCTGCTTTAGGGTAAATGTCTGAGAGCGTCTACTGGAAACTGGGAAGGTGCCCTGGGGACATGGGGTAGGTGTGTAGAGGGGGTTGGAGGACAGCTTCAACCCCTGAGTGGGTCATGCTCCATCCCTGCCCCCTGCCAGCCCTCTCTCTGCCCCAATTCTGGGACCCAGAACGCGGGATTTAGGAACCATCGCACAGCAGTCTGTTGGTACCTGCACTCGGTGCTCAGAGGGGGCTCAGGGAGAGTGGTGACCCAGTAGAGCCCAGGGAGCAGCAGACATCCCACACCCTGTGGGAGGTGAGTGTCAGTGGAAACAGACCCACTCTCATGGCACCTACTGAACGGGCAGAGGAGGTAACGGTGGAGGTATGGGGAGGGTCCTGGGAAGGCCTGGCTAGAGACAGAGTCCATTTGTTCCCTCCTTGGTTGGATCTTCACAGAGCAGAGGCGAGTGCAGTGAGGGTAATTAAGAGGCCAGACACCACCCCTCCCTGGGCACATGCAGTTGAATTGAAGTGGCTCGTGGGCAAGGAGACAGACTGAGGAGTGTGTCCAGCTCCCCTAAGAAGTCCAGAAAGGCTCCCCCCCATTGATCAAGGACTCCCACTCCCAGAGGCTTTTGGCCAGCCCACCGTCTGGGAGCAGGCCTGTCTCAGGCAGGACTGCCAGGTCGCAGGTGGACAAGGAGTCCGACTGGTCTCGGACAGGAGCTGGAAGCCCAGGGGCCCAGGTTCCCACAGGGGTTCCCTGGGATATTGGTTTGGATGCATACCCTGTCCTCTGACTTCTCTGCCTCCATGTCTGTCCCCAGGGCCGTCTATGCCATCCTGGATATGTGGGTGGAAAGGTATCCAGGGGATTTTGTGCAGCCTCCGGAGTTTCCCAACTTGCATGCTGTACTGGCCTACCTGCAGGTCAATGTGCCTGGCTCGGACCTGCAGCGCCGTGCCCAGCTTCTGCTGCCAGAAAGGCAGCGCGCTGAGACCACAGAGCCAGAGGCTGGGGGTGAGGTTGACTGGTGTGGGCCTGAGGCGGAGGCAGGGTGGGCCACCCTGAGGAAGCCTCCGTAGATTGTAGTTGGGCCGAGAGGAGTGAGTCGTCTCAGATCCCTGTCCCCATGGGCTTCCGTCGGGGACACCATCCGGGGGCTGGGTCTTGAACGCAGGCCACGCTGAGTGGTGGGGAAAGGGAAAGGCGAGAGGGAAGTCAACCAAGCTGATGATGCTTTCTCTTCTTGGAGCTACAGCACCGGCCCCAGAGCCAGATCAGGATGTGCCTGGGGAAGTTGTTCCAGCAGTCACTCTGGCACCCGCTGCACGTCTGGGGCCTGAGCTGGCCCCCGCCATCCCTGCTGCGGCAGGTCACTATGGGTTAGGAAGACCAGTGACCCCCCCTGACCCGTTGGGGCCAGGGCAGATGGTCGTCAGGGCCCTCGTTCACTTCTCTGCCACGGAAGAGCCACCTGGCCTTTTGACTTTCCTGGATGACCCGCAGGGTCCTGCCCACGAGCTGCCGCCACTTGCCTCCGTGGAGCAAGCGGGCTCGGTCCCTGAGCTGCCGCCGCCTGCCTCCGTGGAGCAAGCGGGCTCGGTCCCTGAGCTGCCGCCGCCTGCCTCCGTGGAGCAAGCGGGCTCGGTCCCTGAGCTGCCGCCGCCTGCCTCCGTGGAGCAAGCGGGCTCGGTCCCTGAGCTGCCGCCGCCTGCCTCCGTGGAGCAAGCGGGCTCGGTCCCTGAGCTGCCGCCGCCTGCCTCCGTGGAGCAAGCGGGCTCCGCTCCTGAGCAGCACCCCGTGCTTGCTACAACCAGAAAGCATGTCTTTCCCATCCTCCTCGTTGCTTTTTTTGTATTTCTTCTGTTTTGTGTATATGTATATAATTACATACTAGGTTTAATTAAAGATAGTAGAATTTGAGTTTACATAAAATTTTACTCGCATCCTTTGCAGTGGGATATGGAGGTCTCAGTAGGTCCATCCAGGGTGTTGCACAACCATGTCGTTCTACGACGTTTCCGTCACAGAGACACCCGCGCTCCTCATCGCTCAGTGCTCTGTCCCTCGCCCAGTCCCTGCAACCGCTGCTCTGCTCTCTGTCTCGGCCACTTCATCTCCACTTGGATTTTCCTCTGCCTGGAATCCTACAATATGGCCTTCTGTGTGTGTCTGCAGAACATAAGCGTGATTCCCCTCTTTGCAAACTTTGTTATACAAGTAACATTTTATTACATAGGAATGTTCCTGAAAGAACAAAGATCACGGGAAGCCCCCAAATGAACTATTTTCATTCTGAGCTAGGTTTCCCATTTAGAAGCATGCCTTGAAAAGCAGAAACCATGAGAGAAATGTCTGGGTCCATGAGACACCTTTACATGCTTTCATTTTTCTGGATAGTCTACGTTTCAACTATTCTAATGGGCATATTATCAAATATTAAAATTACATCTTCAATATTCTCATTGCTTGCTAACAAGTTAGGTCGTAAAAGAGTTCTTTAGGCTTTATCCAGACTATGTTTATTTAGTAAATAATGATTTAAAGATGAAAAAAGGAAGGCATGTTCCTTCTACCAATGAATAATCCCCTATAATACACGGCATCCTTCTTCTCTGCCTTACCCTCTAAGTGCAGTGTGTGTGTGTGTGTGTGTGTGTGTGTGTGTGTGTGTGTGCGTGTGTGCACATGTGCGCACATGTAGGTGACAGAGTGGGGCGGGGAAGGTTCCGGGGCTGTCTCTTCTTCTTCCTTATGTCCCCTCAGTGGACAGACACTGTCGCTCTGTCCCCTTGGGCATTCTCAGTGACAGCATTCAGGAAACCCCTCTGTTGAACAACTAATTCATTTCCAGTTATTTGACTCTCAAAATGTAAGCGATAAGCACGTCTGTGCCATAAATGTCTGTTTCTTTAGGAATGATTCCTGTAAACACCAACACTGGAACACGCTTTACCCACATTTTTAGGGGACTGGCTGCTGGCTCCTTTATGCTGTCTTCATTAGGGAGAAGCATTGCTTTGGAAAGGAGGGATCCAGGATTCTATAGATGAGACCTGAAATCATGAGGAGGACAAGCCAGCAGTGATGACGTCGGGGCCCTGGGAGTGACCATAGAGCATTGGGGAGGCTGCCCACAGCGCCCTCATATGTCCTCTCCCAGATGCTCCCCTGCCCTGTGTCCTGGAACACACCTCACCCATGCCCTGTCTGGTGACACGCTCCAGCCACTCCAGCCCCCCGGGCTCAATCACCCAGACTCTCACTGGAGCGACCAGACCCTGCTCCAGGCCAGCAGAGGTGCACAGGCCAGGCCACTCCTCTCGGCTTGCTCCCTGTCCTTCCTGGCTGAACCCCATCCTCTCAGGGACGAACCTCCAAGGACAGTGCCGGTCAGTGGGTGACAGACAAGTGTTCATGCAGATGGAGTTTTAGTGGCAACAGCAAGAGCCACATGAACTGTGTGAGCAAGAGAGGCCTTTACAATGCACATCGGCTGCTCATGGAAGCTGCAGGATGGACAGAGCCTCAACCAGGGCCTTTGGCACTGGACAGAGCTCATCCACACCCTCAGGATCTTCTGGCTGTGACCCCCTGACCCTGCCAACTCCAACCTTGGTATCCCTCAAGTTAAGCTTGTGTGAGAGAGGGGCCGGGCTTCCTGCTGACACCCCTCCTCTCCCACAAAGTCGGGTAAGGGGGAGTCCCCTTGATCTGACGCTCTAATAGAGGTCGTCGTCAGTAACTCCTGTCTTGTCCGCCAGAAGATGGAGCTAACCAGGCACACAAGATAGATCCTCAGAGAGAGGACATTTGGGGCTCTCCCTGCAGGAAGAGAGAGAAACACCAGCGAGTGGGACTCAGTGAGAAAGGGGAGCTCTGAGCACTAGGGGAGGGGCTGCCGTGGGCTGTGCGCTGCCTTACTGGTCAGGGGCTCAGGCTTCGTGTTGGCTTGCAGGGAGTGCCCAGGCTTCATCCCACCAACAGGTCCATCAAAAACCAAATTGACCTCCATCCAACATTTTCAACTCCAGCCACGAAAAGGCTCTGGGGCCCTGGCAGTCAAGGAGGCCTAAGACGCTATGTACCAATGGTTCCACGGTGGGGGAAAAGTGGGACAGGCGTGATGGAACTGGGGGGCAGCTCATTTCCCTGCTTTGGGGAGAAAGAGTCCCATCACAAGGCACCCCAATATTTGTTCTAAAAACAGGTGGCAGCACAGCGGGCTCCAGCTTGCCAGTCTCCACACGGAGGACTGTCCATGTCCAGGACACTAGCTCTGGGGGACGTCCTGCCCCAGGGCTGGCCTGGGTCTGATGGGTGAGCACCAGTGTAGTGGGATCCCATACTGGCGGGCAGGAAGGCTTTCTGGAAGGACGACTGGGTCAGGGGAGTCTGGATTGGCAGGCTGAAGGGACACAGTAGGGCAGAGGCCCAGAGCCCATGACGGCAACGTGCTCCCAGGGGGCTACTCTGAGCAGGTCAAGCTGAGGATTACTGAGTATCTTTTGAGAGCATGAATCATGACAGTCAATCCCCCTAACAAGGCCATGAGGAAGGGCAAAAATGCTGTCTCTGTTTGACTCCGAAGGAAACCAAGGCTTTAAGAACCTGCCCCTCTCCATGCTCCCCATTGAGTCATAGGCAGGATTTGAATGCAGGGCTTGCCAGGCTTGTGGGCCCGACCTCACAAGAAGGTTGCGTCCAGATGCTTCAGAAGGGACTTCTCAACTCTGAGGTTCCATGAGCCTTTGTACCCAGGGAGAAGCCTCCTCCTGCCCAGACGCAGGCTGGCTGGGACTGGGAGAGTCCTCAGTGCCAAGGCACAGCGTCGTCAGACAACAGACCCAGGCCAAGCCCCAGTCAGAGGTGGCACCACTGCCCCTTGAGTTCAGGGAGGTCTCCAGGCCGGGGGTTGGATGTGGTATTTTGTTTCCAGCGAAACAGACTGCCCGACAACAGGGACGTTTTTTCCCAGCTGAAAACATCTCCCTGTTGAGAGAACATTCCTGGAGAGGTGACTGGCTGTAAACACATCCCTCAGTCAGTCTGTGTCACGGCTGACTTTTAAGAGAATGGATTCTGCTGCGGGGTAGGGCAGCAAAGAACACAGGCTGAGGGCTACGGAGTAGATGCCGGACAGCTGGGGAGTCCCCGGGCTGCCTAGTTTGAAGATGTCACTCACGTAGCTGCTGGCATCTCTCCTTGCTGATAAGTGCTTTTCAGTGTTTTGAAGATTCTCTCTGTGCGTGTGATGTTCTGTCATCGGGCTCCACTCTGTCCATATGTGGACTTATCTGTATCTATACTGCTTAAGACCTTGTGTGTCCCTTCAGTCTAAATGCTCACCTTTGCTTTCTCTTTGCTTTGCTTTTCATCATTGTAACTATATCTTACATTCAAAAGAGTGCTTAGACCGTATGAGTAAGGAAACCAGTCCCTGTGTATCCACCACCAAATTAAGAGCCAAACCTTCTCCGGTATCTTAGAAGCCCTTGTGTGCTTTTCTCTGATCACACCCCTTTCCTCCCTACGAGAGGTACACATCGCGTGAATTTTAAGTCAGTAATTCCCTTCTTTTGCTCAAAGGGTAAAAGGGTCTACCACAATTTTATGTGTTTCTACACATTTTTAAATTTTATGTATTATTCTACTTGGTATTATTGGAATCCTATATTCTCTATTCTTCTATGACTTGCTTTTTTCGTTCACCATTTAGCTTTTGAGCTACATCCTTATTAATGCATGCAGTTCTAGTGCTTTTATTTTAAGCAAGTATATGGACTTCCATTATATAAACCTCCCAGCAAATAAATGCTTGTAGAGTGAGTGGACAAGTGAATAAACTTACCTTCACACATTGCCCCACTTTTGACAACCGAATTTTGCTCTCTCATGTGATCTTTTCCCAACCGTGGCCTCCAGCACAACTCCTCCGTCTTGCCCAGCCCCGTTCCTCAACTGGCATCTGACCCAGCTTCTCTCCACTATAATAAATCCCTGAGCTTTATTTCATTTTAAATCAAAGTTACACTTCTTTGGGCAATCTTTGTGATTAATCAATGAGCTAGTCAATTACTTTTAAAAGAAGACTGTAAGGAGCATGTGACTAGGTGCCTATCTAGCAAGATATCCCCAGCGGATGGACTCATCTACTAGAATACATCAAATATTAAGGACACCCACTCCACTGGTAGCTTTCACCTTGAAAGCTCTTCCTTCTATTGAGCTGAAACTCCCTCCCAGCACACGCACCTTGGATGGTTATTCTGCATCCTAAGGACACAGTCAAGGAACCTATCCCCACTTCAACTCATCTACTCAAATGCCTGTGAAGTATAAGGAGTCCCTTTTGTCCTACTTCCCTCTGTACACACTCAACCCAACTCAAGATCTTCCCTTTCCTGTGTTCACAATTTTTCTTCCTTTTCGTCATTTCTTATTTAATATGATTTCTAAGTTCTCTCAGTTGGCTGATCACTGTCCTCTGAACTCCCTCCTATCTATCAATATGACATATGATATGATCTTAGGAAATGATTCCCCTGTCCCCTGTTCCCAGGTCTCATGACTTGCAGCATTTATAATCTGTATCAGTGCCTTGTGACACATGGTAGACTATTTTAGATGTAAACATACACAAGAAACAGTAGAACACCAAGTCATTCCTCTATAGCCACACCTTGGACATCCTGTGCAGTATATAGATCTGGGGAAGAAACAAGCATTAGAAAATCCTCAAAGTTCTATGCTGAACAGCCACGATGAAGTTCAGGCTCCCTGTTCTAGGTGAATTTGCTCTCTAATAAAAATTATTTAAAAGGAGATGAAAAGTAAGAAAAACCTGAAAAAATAAACAAAAGCCTACAAAATAAAAATACAAAGAATGCTACCTAGTGATTTCCCTGAGCTCTGCAGCTTTGCAGCCCTCGCTGATCAGTGAACTTGAGAGGGGTGAGCTGTTCGTGATGGCCTTCTAGGGGAGGGGCTCTTGCCCTGATCCTCAGGTGGACTTCCCGTGGTGCAATGCAGCTGGCCCAAGCAGCAGAGACGGGCTCAGGGTTCCAGCAAGTGCCGCTGTTTTACTCCCTGAAGGCTTGCAGCACCAATGGCTGAGGTGACTGTCACCGCACCCTGCTCCCTACCCTGGAGCTGAAAATTCACACCCAGCTCTTCAGTGAGCCCGCACAGAAAAAAACATTCCACCGGTCTTATCTCCTCGGATTCTGTCAGAACTCTGGATTCACCCTGCCAGGGACGAGGCATTTTTATCTTAGGCACGTGACTGAGTTCCAATTCCATTTTTGTGGTTTTGTTTTGTTTTTAAAGATTTTATTTATTTATGTGTGTGTGTGTGTGGGAGAGAGAAAGAGAGAGAGCATGAAAGCGGAGAAGGTCAGAGGGAGAAGCAGACTCCCCATGGAGCTGGGAGCCCGACGTGGGACTCGATCACGGGAGTCCGGGATCATGACCTGAGCTGAAGGCAGTTGCTTAACCAGCAGAGCCACCCAGGAGGCCCAAACTCCAGTTTCTATGGATTCCAGTGACACAGACCAACAATGAAGATCAAGGAACTTAAGGGTTGTCCAAGTGCTCTCTGATGTTTCTTTATCTGGTCCCCAAAGAGATGGACAAATTTATACAATGGGACAAACAAGTAAATAAACAAATGAGATCATTGGAGTCAAGGGAAAAAATGGGCAGGAAAATGTGATAAAATGTGCGGTTGCCCAAGATCCTGTACCGAAGATGGAGGGGGTGAAATTGGGTGTTTGGGGTGGGCGTGGGTGAAGGGGAGAGAATCCAGGGGTGGTGGGGAGGCAGGACGGAAGGGCTGGTGCTGAGTGGCTGCTGGGGAAGGCTGAGGCTGTTGGGGCTAGGAGGACGCTCAGGTTTCCAGCTTGGGCAACTGAGAACAGTGGAGGAGGAGCCCTGGGCTCAGGGGCAAACCATGAGTTCATTTGGGACATGTAGTATTTGAGGTGACCCTAATATTCCTATGGAGCTTCATAGATGGGTCTGGACGGCGCATGCAAATTTTAACGCGAATGATAATTGCAGTGCTGTGGCGATGCGTGGGATCCGAGGGAGGCGACAGGAAGACAAGAGAAGAGCGCCCAGGGCAGCACCCAGCATCTCCTCCTAGAACGCATTCCTGTCAGCCGCCGTCTCCCCATGCAGGGCTTACCACGAACCGCTAACTCCCATGGCAACTTCTGCGAAAATGGCCTCGCTTCCATTTCTGCCATTCTGTGTTATAATTGTTCTTCACATCTGCCTCTCTCACACTCTGTCCTCTGTCGTTTAAAAAAAAAAATGCTAAATGCGGCGGCAGCCGTGGTTGGACGTGGACCTGAAACCTACGGCTCTTGGAGAATGAATGAGCAAGTCGAGCGGATGATTGGAATCTGTGGCTGCTGGGGGATCAGCAGGCAGGCCACCCGGCTGCCTCCGAAAGGCTCCGTAGATGTCATTAATGTAATTTCTGAGAAAGCCAGGAATCCATAAGGATGCTTTCGTTTGCAAGAATTTGGGAGGTAAGGGTCATAAAATTTCATAAAAATTTTCAACAAAATGAAAAGAAGAAACAAAAATCACTAGATGTATCTCCCTGGAGAGTACAGAGTGTACGTCTATTCCTCTAGTAATATTTGTGAGTTTCTTGATGGCAGGTAGTGTATTTAAGACAACTGTGTGTTCAACACGTAACAGCAATGACAATGTGAGGGAGCCTTTACCCAGCACTTACTGTGTAGCGGGTGTTGTTCTAAGCTCACTCCAGTCTACCAATCTGCGAGACATATGTTGCTGTGTACTCCCGTCTTATACCTGAGGAGCCTGGGGCATAGTCGGGTTACGTGGATCTCAGCTCATTATTTAGTAGGTGGCTGAGCAGGGATTCGAGCCCCATACCTGGGACATGGTAGACACTGGATAAATGTTTGTTGAACAAATGAATGAATGAGTAAACATCTTGCACTTCCAAAACTTGGAGCCTATATCTCTGTTGGTCCATAAGGCCCTGGGGAGCTCTCCCAGTCAACTCTGAAGCTGGCTCTGTACTGGTAGAGGGCAGGGAGGGATCAAGGAAAGGCCGTAGTAGGATCACTCCGGACTGGCAGGCGGCAGTTGTAATAAACAGAGGGAATTTACATACAATGCTTGCCTCAAGCAGCAGCAACCCGACCACGAATGTTAAATGTTTAGACGTGCAGGTGTTCTCAGCAGCGTGTCACCATCTCAAGGTTCTGTCCTCAGAGCATCCCCAGGAGCAGGAAAGGTGAGAAGAGCACACATTCCAAGGACAGGGTTGGGGTGGGGAGCCTGAGGTCGCCTGCCTCCAGCTCAGCAGTCAACTTGTTTTCAGGTCTTCTGGATGACCTTCCCCAGCAGTCTCTCATTACTGAAATCTCACCACTTAAGTCTTGGCTCAAAGTTCCCTTTCTCTGGGAGGCCACCTGATGTTCTGCCGCATGCCTTTTTGCTCACAGCACTTTGGGAGTCCACCCGGAGTTTCATTCCTGTGATCACTCAGTGAGCAGCTCACATGTGTCCACAACGACGGTGCTATCTGTATCCCCCTTAGGGCTTAGTAGGGCTAGTGGGTGCTTAGTAAATGTTTATTGACTTGAACGAAATTGAAGTTGTCATAGGAGCCAAGGTATGTATTGGGAGGAATTTAGAGCAGCCAGAACAGGAAGATCATTAGAAATGGGGCCCAAGAGGCTAGTGACCTTGGCGGGTGATGAGTGGCTGAGATCTGAGAAGTAACAGGGTGGCAGGAGGACCATAGACAGCTCCTGTCCTTGTGAGGGAAAGAAAGCCTTCTCTCTATTAGTGAAGTGCGTTGGGCTCAATATTCAATATTCAGCCTGCGCTCTGATATGTGTATTTCCATTAACAGTTGCTCTCCAGGGAGCCACGGTTCCTGAGCTCAGAGCAGAAGTTGAGAGGTTTGTATGGTGTTCCTTTAATAAGGTTTGATGTTGGTTGAAAATTCATGAGTGCGTGTTGTCTTCCACTGTTCTGAGCTCCTTACAAATATCAGCTTCTTCTTTAGTCCTTTTTTTTTTTTAAACCTTTGCTTTTTTTTTTTTTTAAAGATTTTATTTATTTATTTGACAGAGAGAGATCACAAGTAGGCAGAGAGGCAGGCAGAGAGAAGGAGGAAGCAGGCTCCCTGCTGAGCAGAGAGCCCGATGGGGGACTCGATCCCAGGGCCCTGAGATCATGACCCGAGCTGAAGGCAGCGGCTTAACCCACTGAGCCACCCAGGCGCCCCTTCTTTAGTCCTTTTGACAACCATCAGAGGAGGGTGCTTTCATCACCATCACCGTCATTTGCATTTTGCAGTTGAGAAAGCTGAGGCACACAGAGAGGTTGGGTGATTAGCACAAGGCCACACAGTTTCGAGGGGCAGACTCAAGAAGGCATCCCAGACATTCCGCCTCTGGAGTCCCTGCTCTTAGCTATAATACTTTGCAGGGGTGCCTGGGTGGCTCAGTGGGTTAAGCCACTGTCTTTTGCTTAGGTCATGATCTCAGGGTCCTGGGATCAAGCCCCATATCGGGCTCTCTGCTCAGTGGGGAACCTGCTTTCCCCCCACCCCTCTGCCTGCCTCTCTGCCTACTTGTGATCTCTCTCTCTGTCAAATAAATACATTTAAAAAAATGCTTTGCAACTTCTCTAGATTCACCACACGAAAAGATAGCCTATCCCTCGAGTCTACATTTTCCTTGTCACGGTGACTGCTAATGAAATGTACACTGGCTGCTTCAGAGGTCTCAGTGGCCCCCCAGAGAGCTAGTTTTATTAAGCCGATTCAAGGAGCAGGTGGAGTACACAGGCGAGGCTGTCTAAGACAGTGTGCCCATGCTGTCCTCCGGGCTTGCAGACCCTGTGGCAGCACGAGCGTGGAACAAGCTGCTGTGTGAAGCTGCTGGTCCCCGGGCTTCTGTTTCATGCCCCTGGCATCGGGCATCATGAATTCTCAGAAAGCAGATGGTGAGCTCTGTGTCACTGTTGCTGTCGGCGACATCCAGGGGTTTGCTAAGGATATTTGGTCTGAAGAGGTGAAGGAAGAGAAAACAAAGATTGAGAGTAAGAAAGAGCAGAGCCCAGTTACATGAGATTTACATGAGGAAAAATATGAGA
The DNA here is from genome assembly GCF_009829155.1 of Mustela erminea. Lineage (NCBI taxonomy): Eukaryota > Metazoa > Chordata > Mammalia > Carnivora > Mustelidae > Mustela > Mustela erminea. Next base: position 78,069,544 of record NC_045628.1, read on the forward strand.
GAATGTCCAGATTTCAAAGGATCTTCTTACAAATACTTTAACACTGAGCTGAGATCTTAGGTGACACACGTTGGATCTGAATATTTACATTTTTCAGACTTTGGTTGAATAGTATTTTTCTTAAGCATCCCTGGGAATCCTTAAGGTTGTACCCGTGAGCAATCAAATTCGGGAGTAGATGCTCTGATTCTCACCGCCATGGCAACCGTGAGCATCGCAGGAGGGGCTTTCTCCAGGAGTCCACACATTGGCTCTGAGGCAAGAATTACTCTTCTCAGGCATGCTCCTACACGGTGCATTCTGTTCCGTACAGCCGGCTGCACTTGCCAAACCATGAAGGGATGTTCATCTAAAACTCAGGTGTCAGGCGAGGGGATGAATTCATCGGCCACCACTGACCCTGTATGCTAGGCGCTCCCTCTGCCATGGTCTTATTCAAAAGACAAACTCAATGGGTTCGTCACTGTGGGAAAATTGAACTTCTTCAAGCCTGTTTTTTAGTCTGTAAAATGGGGAGAGTTCTAACAATGGCCTCATGGAGAAGGGGAATGCACCTTGTCCTATCATGGGGCCAGGAATGAGGACATGCTCGGGAAGGGGGACCAACACCGTGGGCTCCTGGTTCTATGGCACAAGGAGCCTGAGAAAACAGAACAAGAAAATATAAAATGCTTCGGTGTCTGAACTGCACCCTTTTGCAGTGAATCCTGTAATCTTGGATTCGAGGCAGTATCCCCTACTTGCCAGCTGATCTCACATATGCGAGATGACAGAATTAATACATATTTGTCGATCACAGTCCTCGGTGCAAGAGATGCAATCATGAGTTTCCTTGGCCCGGACACTGAAGGAAATGACAGATGAGTGAGGAATTCATAGCTAGAAGGCAGAGACTTCTAGGGGGACCTTTATGCTTTCTATACTCCGGCACTGAGCACAGCTCCCAGGACACAGAAGGACCTCAGTGAATGTTTCCTGATGATGCGGGGAAGGGAATAACGCAGTGGGTTTGGGATCTCTCGCTGAAAGATAGTCTTCCACAATTTACTTTTCTTAGCTTTTTTGTTTTGTTTGGAAGTCTCAAATCACCACATCTCTAACTATTCTGTTTTTCTAACAGGGTATCTTTCCCGATTGCCAGCATCTATTTAAATGTAGTTGGGGTTAAGAGAGGAAAAGTAAAAAGCTGGGAAAAAGGCCCGTGATCCCTACAGGGCCTTTTGCTCCTGTGGATGTTGGAGTAATGACAGATTTGCTTCAGGGCCCAGGGGGCCACACCCCTGAGGCGCTGTGCAGGTTTGGGCTCAGGGAGGACATCAATGACCTGGTTGGTTTGCATTAGAGAACAGCTTGGCCTAGCCTGCCACCTACCGGTCAAACTTGTACTTATAGGTTCGTTACGTTTTTTGGGTCCTCGCTTGCACACAGGTACATAGACAGTACTCATGATTGTTTTTAATTTAAAAAAAAATCAAGTTTCTCCCCATTACCATCCAGCTCTCAAGTCTGGTCACTCCCATCGCCTAGGTGCTGAGAACTGGCAAGCCTTGCCCTTCCTTCCTTCCTTCCTTCCCCTGACTTACCATTCACCTTTCTGGGCAGGCTGCCCCGGGAGAGTCACCGCCCCCCCTCCCGTTCCTTTCTTTTGCACTCTGTTTCCTCCTGTTCACTTCCCAACATCAAGCTGCAGCATCTCTCCCAGCTGACGACCACGTTCAAGAACAGAGCCTAGTATTCTGATGATCTAAGATCTAAGTACAACATTGCCTCCAGACCCTCCGACCAACTTGGTTCCTCTCCAACTGTTAAACCGCCTTCAGGGAAGGCATTTCCAAAGGCCTTCCAGGAACCTATTGCCATGGCTTACATTCCTGGAGCTGTGGCAAAGCCCTCGTTTAAAAATGATCCTCACCAGAGCCTTTGAAGACAGGGTGGGTGGGGAGTTGGGGGTGGTACAAGTCTCTGGAGGGGGGGGCGTAGTCACATTTATTTTCTCTATAGCAACATGGATGCATGCGACAAACACTCTCACCTACCACTCGGGAAGGACGTGTTCACACACAGATTTGAGTAAAGGAGGAGGAGGGAGGGCAGTACAAGGATCAACTCTCATACGTTTACAAGAAAATTAGTCTCCCATGAAAAGAATCAGTCACACTACACACATCAATATGGGTGAATATCACAGACCTAAGACTGAAAGTCGACACACAGAGTACCCGGTGTGTGATTCCACTGACACCAGGTTCAAAACCAGAAACATAAACCTAGGGATCTGGGTATTGCTTCCTTCTGGTCAGGGGGCACGGGTGGGGTGGCCTGGGCATGGGGAGGTGTGCAAAAAACCCCCTGCAGTCAGGATTATCACTGAGAAGCATCCTTAGGGGCCATTTGTTGTGTAGCCCTAAGGTCAGTTTCACTCCCCAGAAACCTGCGCTCTGGGGAGAGGTCACTTGGGCAGACCCTGTGCGCGGAAGTCCTGGGGCCCGAGTTGGGGTGTGTGAGCCATGAGGGCAAAGGGAGGAGAGGAGAAGGAAGGAGTTAGCAAGAGATCTCATTCGGGTCCTTTAATTTGTAAATTATTTTAAGAGATCTCCCCCCCACCCTTGCCCCAGGCATCACTATTTTATTTTTGCATGTCAGAAAGAAACTTTATTTATAGTGGCCTCATAATATTCTGTGAGTAGACATCACTTTCTTTTCCTTTTTTTAAAAAATTAACATATATTATTAGCCCCAGGGGTACAGGTCTGTGAATCACCAGGTTTACACACTTCCCAGCACTCACCATAGCACATACCCTCCCCAATGTCTATGATCTCACCACCCTCTCCTGAACCCCCTCGCCCCCCCAACCCCAGCCTGGCAACCCTCAGTTTGTTTTGTGAGATTAAGAGTCTCTTATGGCTTGTCTCCCTCCCGATCCCACCTTGTTTCATTTATTCTTTTCCTGTCCCCCCCAACCCCCATGTTGCTTCTCAACTTCCTCATATCAGGGAGATCATATGATAGTTGGCAGACATCACTTTTTAAAATGACAATAGTGTCCTGCTTCAGGGAGGCAGCTGTGTGGCTGCTTTCCTGGAAGTGCTCACAGGTTTGTTACCCTCTCAACCGAGAGGGCCCCACTCAGAACCTGAGATCCTCTGAGATGCCAACAGCTTAGCGTCTGATTTAGTGTCTCTGGAGCTCGGCTTGGAGAAAACTGGCACTAGGAATCGTCAGCTCATTTTCCAGGACGTGAAAGGCCTTGCAGCGTGTCTGGAATGCTCTCCAGCTGGCCCATCCCCCGGGCTGGGCATCCCAAGTTAGGCAGAGAGGATGCCGTTTATGCAGTCATTTGTAACCCGAAGTCGTGTCCTGTAAACTTCCCTTCATCAGCATGCTGGCCACATAACTATGGCCAGGGCAGAAGCTACGAACTTTCTATTGGTGCTTCAGGGTGACATTCTGAATTGGTGCTTCAGGGTGACATTCTGAACGGCCGTAGCGCTTACTCACTTCTGGTTATCACGGAGCGGTAATGCTTCAAACTGCCAGGGGACAGTCAGAGATAAACGCAGGCCAGTCGCAGACTGAGTGGCGCCCAGGATACGTTTCATGTGTTGTGGATTTCCTTTCCTTTCCTTAAAAAAAAAAAAAAAAAGTACAATAATGTATTATTTTTTGACCTGGAAATAAGTATGCAAGGATAAAAAGAAAAAAAAAATCCCCTAAATCTCAGGGCACGAGGATCTTACTAATGTGCTGCTCTTTGCAGAAGGAGCAGAATACACAAGACAGACAGTCCAGGTTTGCGGGGTTACTGTGTCCTGGGAGAACAGATCAAGGAGGGCCTTCCCAAGGACGTTGGGCGGGGTGGGGGTGACGGTGGATTTGGGGGGGGGCATCTGCATGTAGGTTAATTTCTGATGCCAGTGTGAAAGGTAAAGGTTGCGTCCAGCCACAATTACCTTTGAAATTCCCTCCAGTCTCTCATCAAGCTCACCGAGCTGCTTTTGAGTAAAGAATTCTGCAGAATAATTCTAATACACACAGAAATGTGAGAACAACGGAACTCCACAGGATGAAATAACTCGGGAAAACAAGCAGATTAAAAAATGGAAACAGTGCGCCCCAAGCGGTCAGCACGAGGCAGAGCAGCAGCGTCCTTCCAGCCCCGGGACAGGAGCAGCCCGCGACGTGGCCGCCACCTGCTGGCCCAGAGTCCCCTTGCCAGCCCCAGAGGGCTGCGCCTCCCAGAAGCGCAGGTAACGCAGCCATGCGACTCCCGGGTCGGTGTGGGGACAGGTGGCCCCGCTGCGTTTTACCTCCTGGGCGCTAGCTAAATTAGAGAGGCTGAGCTATGCAGAGAAACATCTTCGGGAAGTACACACAGGGACGGGCAATAAAACACTTCTGGGCTATGTGTGCTGTTTATTTAGCAGTTTGGAAGGTGAAAAACACATCAGAGTAAATCACGTTTCCTCCACATTTTTATCTTGCTCGATTTTATTACTATCTTTGGGCTTTAGAACACATGGTTCTTTTTCCTTAGATACAATGTAAATTCGAAGTTGGGTGGGAGACGATCTCTGCGGAAAACAACTGACCCATTGTCGACCACCTCCCGGCAGGGCTGCAGGTCCTCATTCTGGAGGCAGCCTATATGGACCCGTTCCTGGCCAGAGCTCCGCTGTCACAACTTATCATGCCCCCGAGATGCTGGGAATGGCCAGCGATAGGGCTGGGGCAGGCCAGGGAAGCTGACTGCAGGGAAGGGGGTGGTGCCGAGCACTTAGAGGGTGGCTGGGCCTGGGCCGGTCCTGGGGCTTCCCCAGCACAGCCCACCTGATCACCCCTTCTGAGTTCACCAGCTGCTCCCTTCTCATTTCTCCACAGAAAGACTAGCTGGCGATGAGGGAGAAAGTAAGAGACCTGTTCTTGCTTTTGCTTTCCTTCCCCATGGGCCCTGGGGTGAGGCATGGAAGCGGGAGAGAGCGGGAGCTGAGTTGGAAAGTTCTAGAAAGCTGATTTCCTAACTGAGACAGGGCGGCTGATAGGAAAACCTGACAAACCAAGGAAGTTTGGGCAATGGATTATGAATCCCCAAATGGAGTGCACTCAGGAAGTGGCTCCCAGCCAGTGAGCAGGGCTGCAGGGGACAGCCTGGAGGAGGGCCCTCCTGGAGCCTGGAGCCCACCCTTCCCTCCAGGGCCCTGTGTCTGGGCTGACTCTGCTCACCCTGCATGAGCCTGTAGTCAGGACAGGCTTTGCCCCGAGTTTTGCAGAGCTCTGTTTCCGTAGTCTAAGCCATCAGTTGTCATTATGTCCTGAGAGGGGTACTCTGACCGGTGTGGTTCAGGGAGTCCCCTGGGTCCACTCTGGGCCAGAGTGGTGGTGAGCATGGCCCCATGGAGGAGCCAGGGCCATGTGTGTGCTTGCGCCATCGGTCACCTCACTCCACGACAACGCCAAATGTCAGCGTGGACATGGACCTGGCCTTACCGAGTAGCCTTGGAGAAGCTTCTGATGGCCGGTGAGCCTCCGCTTCATGGCCTCGCCGGCTGGTCCATCACACTATGAGCAAGCAAGAGCTGTTGGCTTCCTGTCCGGGGACTGGGGCAGCACAGGGTGGGCTTGAAGCCAGAACCGGCCCTCCACCTTTCAACCAGTCCCTGCTCCATGCAGAGAGCCCTCGAACCATAGTGCACAGAAGCTAGAGTTTCTTAAGATTTGCTGAGGAAGAAACGTAATACCCTCCCACAGAGCCAAGTCCCTCATCATCCCTACAGTCCCCAGGACCCAAACCCAGCCCTTGGGTGGCAGCGGGGGACCCACCAACAGTCCCTTTATTTTTAAATCTGTATTGTTTGAGAATTTAAACATGCAACATGTGTACAAACCAGTTTCTGTTCCTGCAAAACGTGTTCTCAGCTGAGGGCAGAGTTCCTGCCGGGGCCGATCTGCAGGGCCCCGTGAACCCTGTAAGTACCCAGTCACGATGAGTGACTGTTGACCTCCCGGGACGACTGTGAACATCCCGTCACCTCCTGTTCCACGAACACCCTTCTAGGGGATTCTCCTGCTGCTTCCTTCATCCACTGCAAGCTAGAGGTTATCAAGACGCTGGCTTTTATGGAGTTAGGCAAGTGCCGAACACTGTTCTAGCAGAAGCAGATACGTCACCTGTCACCTGTCAGCTCAGCCTCCAGAGATGACCCCCGGTTTATATTTTGGGTGCCTGTTCTCCATCGTCTTCCCAGGCCCTCGTGCTCCTATGTTTGACAGGCAGCCGACATCCAGGAAAAAGTGGTGTCGCAGGCCGTTGGGAAAGGCCATTTAAACAGCACGGCATGGCTCACCAAGTTCAGCGCTCGGAACAATCACCTGGCGAGCTTGTAAAACAGATTCCCAGAGCCACGCCAGGAATTCTGCATTCCACGGGTGCTGAGGGGGGCGGCCTGCCTCGCCCAGCCCAACTGCTTCCCAGTCCTCCCTGCCTCTTTGACCTCTGCTTCCCAAAGAGGCCAGGTTTGACCTCCTCTGGGCCTTCCCTGAGCAGGAGGGAAAGAGCGTTCTAGCTACCTACCCGAGCAGGAGTCCTGCCCCGAGTGAGGAGTGGGGGCTTTGTCCTGCACTGCCTCTTCCTGGCCCCGTGACCTTGGGCCAGTCACTTCCCCAAGCCCTGCTTCCTCCCTGACGTAAGAGCCATCACTGTGCCTTCCCCACAGAATGCTGGCTAGATGAGGATATAGTGGGGTCAGCGGTCATGGGTCTTGGGTTGGCCCCTCGTGTGAGAGCCTCAGGGGCTGACAGAAGAACCATGGCTCAGGGCATGGTGGATTCTGTGTGATCTCCAGGCACTTAGGATTCCCCATCTACGAAGTATGGAATGGTGGGCACGAACCTCATGGGTCCAAGGTACCAGTTCCATGAAACAATGTGTGGAGAGAGCTGAGGAGAAGCCTAGCCCATCTTATGTGAATCATTGTTTGCACTGCTTCTTAGCTCAGTGCTCTGCTACGTAACCAGTCTTTTTATTTTAAAATCTGTGTTGCTACAAGGTTCAAGCATGCGCAAACAGACTAGTCCAAGGTCCCCTTTTATACCCTTCACCCCAATTCAACAATTTGTCAAGTTTTGCCTCCCGAACACCTTTTCCTTTTCCTGGCTGGCGTCGGGCTCAGGTCTGCTCTGGGGTTTCAGAAGCAGGGTCAGAGGTGGGAGCCCCGGGGCAGGTGTCTGGAGCGTGGGGTGGGGGAATAGCCCAGAGCAGCAGTTGCTGGGAGAAGGATCTGGAATCAGCAGGAAGGGAGGGTAGAGTGAGCAGCCTGTGGGGTTTCTGTTGTTTCTAGTGACTAAAGCATGAATGTGATTTCAAAACAAGCAAACCCAGATATGCTTCTCCGTATACATGAGACTCCGCAGTCATCCCAAACAGCTTGGTGCTGCCAATTCCAAGTACTCCCCATCAGTGTTGCTTCTGGCTCTCAACGAAATGATAGCTTTCATAGATCCTCAGCCCTGTGGTTTCCCCTGTATCATAGCCCAGGGCTCACCACATGGTCCTTGGGCCTCGGCACAAGGGGGGCGATTCTGCATCTCCAGGCATGGGATCTTGGCTGGATCAAGACGCCCCTACCCACCCCCCACCGGGGTCTTCTCTGTTTCCTTGGAGTGGAGATCAGTGAGGACAGCCTTCACTACCCAGATTTGCCAGTTTGGGGCTCAAGGGATTGATTACGAGGATTTCCAGCTACCAAAATGTTGTTGCGTCTTTTCATTGGGAGCACAAGGGGTGACGTGAGAGGTGCAGAGGGCTTGGGCCGATTCATGGGTCCCAAGAAGGGCAGATGCTACACATGGCAGGCACCTTCCTGACAAACTGGGGGCAGCGAGGCTGCTGCCGGGGCGGGTGTGGTGATGGCCCAGAGCCCAGGATGTGGGGCCTCAGCGGGTTGTTGGGCTGTGATTATGGGCAAACAACCTTAACTCTCTTTCCATAAAACAGCCATACTACTCCTGCCTCGCTGGTCAAAGAAGCCAAATCCATACTTTTATCCAAAGAGCTGAGAAGCAGACGCCTACCCCGTTTGGGACTACATCCCCCTCACCACTGCACCACTGCCCCCGCCCCCACCCCGCAAGAGGGAAATTTCCAGATGATTCATAAACTTTTATGCTTTCTACTGAGAATGTTCTCCCGAGACACTTAGTAAAAATGACATTAGCATTAAGTAGCTTTTAGGACCTTACTGATGTTAGGAAGAACATATATGGGGAGATATTATTAATCTAGTCTAGTGTCATTAGAAAAAGAGAGAGGAGGGTAGGACAGTGGGGCCCATGGCAGGGACGTCCTTTCCCGGGAGAGCAGGCCTGTTGAGGAGGGCTGACTGAGCCCACCCAGAGACCTCTGCCTCACACAGGGCAACAGGATTCCACCTGGACTTCTGTTCATGCTTCCCTCCCTCTCAGAGCCTCCAGACCGAAGAATGAGTTTGAATTTTGTGGCACATATCACACATTATCAGTAATCAACTCCCCGTTCCTCCAGATGCCTCTGGCAGGAAGGAGAGCTTGAGAACTACCTATAAATAAATATTAAGAATTTTATGTTACCCAGATGGCCCTATGCTTTCTATAAACTCATATAATTCTTAGGCTAACCCTATGAGATAGGAACGATAGTTCCCCCAGATGATGCAACTGAGGCCCAGGGAGGTTCAAGGCCAGCCTGGGGTCACACATCTAGTGGCCACCTTGCTACCACGTCCACCTTCCTTTCCTCTTACCCTCCTTGGCCACTGCCCTGGGCTCTGTGTGCCTAGAAACTGTAATGTAAGATTTCTCATTCTCCCCACGGCCGTGATGGTGAGTCAAGGAGATGTTTCAGGACCATCCCTTCTGTCCCTTCTGTCTCCCAGGACATCCCATCTCTTGGCCCTCACGATACTGGATACCTGCCCGACACCAGGCTCTGGAGGCCTCCAAGAGGTAGCACGTCCCATGTGGGCCCTCCAGGGCACCAGTGAGGACTCTGGGGCCAAAGGCACGGAAACACGAGGAGTGGAAATCTGGGATTGCAAACAAGGGCAAGGGAGGCAGCCTTGCCTCCTGAACTTCAACAAGCGTTCCTGGAGGGATGATAAGACAGGAGATAGTGGAGAAATGATGGGGAGCAGGGTGTCAGAAGGGGGCGGGGGCCTGGGGAGATTTGAACAGCTTGTTCCCTGGCATCCCCAGCAAAAGCAAACGGCCATTCCTGCTGCCCCCACTGAATGATTAGCCAGGTACGAAACCTGGAGATCTCTCTGGAAGCCCAGGGCGCTGGCTTCCCCCTGCTAGGCTTGGCTCGGGGCACAGGAGGCCTAAGGCAGCGCACACGTGCAGGCATTGTGCCGTCTGGAGTGGAGGAAGAATGAGGACACCGTGGGAAAGAGGCCTGGGTGCGCCGCGACAGAGAGCGCGTTCGTTTCTGTTATTCTGGTTCCTGGATCGGCTCCTGAGGACAGGTAACATGAGTGCCCTGTGGGCTGGGAGCCTGTGGTGCCCACCGACAAGTGAGGCCGGGCTCAGAAGTAAAGAGGCGCCTTGATTGTTAGCGCTAATATTTTAGCAAATATTCCCTGAGTGTCCACTGTTGCAAAACACAAAGCGGGGCTCTCTGGGTGTGAGCCCGCCCTGTTTTGCATCCGTTCCCCAGCGAGGAGGCCTGCCTGCAGAATGTCAAGTGAGGACCGGAGCCAGAGGCGGGACTTGGAGGCACTAAGGGAGCTGGACCTCAGGGTCTGCTTGGGGATCCAGTGGGCTGCCACCTGCACCAGGAACAAGGTGGGATCCCTCAGGAACCGGCTTCCACCTCTGCCACGGCTGTCCGTCCCGCCTCCCATGTTCTCACAGCCCAGGGGCTCCCGGAAGAGAGTTGGGGAGTGAAACTGACCAGGGCAGTGACAAGGCTCCCCAGCAATGGGGCTTTCCCTGGGTCCACTTCTGTGCCAGGAGCCCACTTACCCACTGGGATCAGGAGCACCTTTCTGCTTCTGGAACTTTGTGAAGGTGAAGGGCAAAGGCAAAGGGCAGAATAGCCCTCTCCCTGCACCTGAAATTCTTCACATTTCACATCAGGTCTCCTCCTGTTTGGATGCATTAGTTACTCTAAAGAAAGAGGACTGGGGCACCTGGGTGGCTCAGTGGGTTAAAGACTCTGCCTCCAGCTCAGGTCATGATCCCTGGGTCCTGGGATCGAGCCCCGCATTGGGCTCTCTGCTCAGCAGGGAGCCTGCTTCCCCCTCTCTCTCTGCCTGCCTCTCTGACGACTTGTGATCTCTGTCTGTCAAATAAATAAATAAAATCTTTAAAAAAAGAAAAAGAACTTTTTTTTTAATTAAAAAAGTTAGGAAACCACCTTTGCTAACAAATCTGGGGTTTGGGTAATTGGGTGAAGATCACACACCGAGGTGTGACACGGGTCAGAACAGAGCCCAGGAGCCTTGGGTGAGTGCGGGATCCCAGGGACCCGGCAGTGTCACCTTCAGCCAAGAGAGCCTGATCCGCCGCTATTCTTTGTTCTTACCTTGTTTTGCTGGTGTGCATTTTGATTTTATAATGTCCTTTTCTGTAGAGAAGATAGAAAGATAAGGCAGCGCTCCAGACTGCCAGGTTCTGGGCTCCCAACACTCCCTCAGGGACGAAGGCCTAGGCTGTGGGGGCCCGGTGACCCCCGGCAGTCTGAGCCACCCAGCAAGCAGCAGCAGCCCCCGATCTCTGGGTTCTGGTGAACTTGCTTCCAGAATGAACCAGGACAAGATGCAAAAAGATCTTTCTGAAATGGGAGGAAACAGGAGGCATTCCCTGTGCCATTTCTCAGTTTCGCGCCAAACTGTGTCTGCATTTGATGGTTGATGTATTCCTTTTTCCAGTCATACTTTCTCTCATACATGGTTTGTTTTCTCCAGCCCCAGGCCTCAGGATTCACTACTATGTGTGGTGTGTGTGTGTGATGTGTATGTGGGTGGTGTGCGCGTGTGTGTATGGTGTGTGGTTTGTGTGTGTATGGTGTGTGATGTGTGTGGTTTGTGTGTGCATGGTATGTGAGTGTGTGTGTGGTATGTGGTGTGTTGTGCGGGTTGTGGGTGTGGTGTGTGTGGTGTGTGTGGTGGTGTGTGTGGAGTGTGTGTGGTGTGTGTGTGTGTGGTGTGGAGTGTGTGGTGTGGTGTGTGTGCGCGTGGTGTGCATGTATGTGGGGTGTGCGTGTGTGTGTGTGTGGTATGTGGTGTGTGATGTGTGATGTGTGATGTGTGGTGTGTGTGTGGTGTGGAGTGTGTGGTGTGTGTGTGTGTGTGTGTGTGGGCACGTGCACGCGTACACGCACACACTCTCCCTGGGAGAAGAAAGCCCGCCGTCCTTGCAGGCATGTTCTGTACTTTTACCCTCAGAGGTGGCTCGTAGACCGGCTGAGCTAGGCCTCCTCTCTCCTGCTGTAAATAGGATCCAATCTTTCTCCTTAATCCATCCGCTCTGTATAATCTTTAAAAACCATCCTGATCAAAGCATCTCTCTCCTCAAGAGTCCAGGGGGCTCCCTATTGCCTTCCACAGAAGTTTCCACCACAGTGGGCCGGCATTCAGGGCCTCCACAGCCTGCCCTGCCCTGGCTTCCCAGACAGGCACCATAGATCACTTCCTTTGGATCCCTCCGGCTCGGACTCCCTCTGCTGGCTCTCCCTCCTCTTCCTGGACCCTGCTGAAATCCTACCTGTCAGGCTTCAGCTCAAATGCCACCTGCTCCAGGGAGCCCTCCCTGAGACTGAGAGAGAAGAGATTCTCTTGGGTTCAGAATCCCTTGGTGCCCTTAGCTCTCGAATGGTCCTTCTCCCACCCAACCTTATGTAATGGATACCTTGGGCACACTTCTTGCTCTTTGAGTGCGGGGACAGTTGTCTACCTTGTTTCCACATCCACCTCAAGTGTTTGCTGAATGAGTGGTTCTTTTGGTAGAGAAAAAAATGGGTGCTCAGAGAGAGGGTAAGTGATTTGCCCAAAGTTCCTCAAGCTGGTGGATAGCAGAATCAGATGGAGAACCCAGGTCTGAGAACGCCCGATGGCATCACCCTCTGCATCTGTCCACACCCAGTGTTTCATCTCAGTTAGACCCAAGGATGGCCAGTTCATGGAGGACACAGCCTTTGGCGTGACTCCCTGCCCATGCCTGAGAACTGTGCTAGTTCATGGTCGGCAGGGAAAGGAGGGCTTGTGTGTATGTGCCCAACACTTGTAGGTATTTTTAAGCCTTTATTAGACAGTTTTCACACATTCCCAAAGGCAGAGCAAATAATGCAACGACCTCCCTTGTGCACGTCACCAGCTATGACAGGCATCACCTGATGTCCGGCTTCCCACATCCCGGATTCTGCTACTACAACCCTGGGTGTCAGTTGACATTTTTTCCTCCGGAGTCCTGTATTTCCTCTACACTCGTAGTTAGATCTAGAAGCTTGGTTGGGCTTGATTTTCTCTTTCCCTTCCCTTCTCTTCCCTTCCCTTTTCTTTCCTTCCCCCCTTCCTTCTTTCCTCCTTTTTTCTTCCTTCCTTCCTTCCCTCATCTCTCTCTCTTTCTCTCTTTCCTCTCTCTCGCTTTCTCTCCTTCCTTCCTCCCTCCCTCCCTCCCTGCCTCTCTTCCGTCCTTGCTCTCTCTCTCTCTTTCAGGAATACTTACTTTACAGGTGGTGCTGTTGTTTCCACCAGGAACATGTGATGTTGTGGCCATTTTTAAGTATAACGTACTTAAAAGTAGCTCAATATTATCACACACATCTGAAAAATGTAAAAACGGACTTACCCAACGGACCCTGACTGGAACTGGAAATGGTTTACTCTGGGTGGCGTCTTAACAGAAGTTATTGGTAAATCAGATAACGAAGGAAAGAATATAAGAACACTGCTCAGTGATTGGCCTCCTGAAGTAAGAAGTTTCCAGAACTGAGTACTGCTCTTACTTCACTACGGCTACCTCCTCCCCCAGCGCAGGATGTCAATATTTGGTAACATCGCGGGGCAGCTTTGAGTAATATGTGATGAGTGTGTCAGTAGGAATCAGTACCAGTTTATTCAAGGAAATATACACGGCTCCGTTTCTCTCTTTCTTTCTTTTCTTATCTCTTTGTCTTTCTTTCTTCTCTCTCTCTCTCTGTCTTTCTTTTTTTAAAGATTTTTTATTTGAGAGAGAGAATGTGTACAAGCTGGGTAGGGGAGACAGAGGCAGAGGGAGAGGAAGAGGGAGAGAATCCTCAAGCAGACCCCCCACCGAGCTCACAGCTGGACTCCAGCCTTGACCCCAGGACTCTGAGATCATGACCTGAGCTGAAACCCACAGTTGGACGCTTTACCGACTGAGCCACCGAGGTGCCCCTTCCATGGCTCCTTTTCTACAAGAACAATTTGGTAGTGTGGGAAAGAGTCTTCCTGGCTTCGGTATGAGGTAGAAATGATGACTCTAATCTTTAGTTCAGGGAGGGAGGTGGAGTCGAAGATAAAGGAGAGACAGGCAGTGTGAAAAGGTTGGGACCCTGGCAGTGGATGAGAATACTTGCATAGTTCAAAGGAAGGTGCAGAAGCCGGAGCTGGGCTGCCAGTTCATGGCGCCATCTTGACCCTTGACAACCACACACGTCTTCTTTGTGCCTTCACTTCTATCTGAAAATTGGGTTAGTCCCCAGCAGACACTGCAATTTTTTAGAACATGGAGGCTTCCTACAGCCTTCACCTTAGAGTCCTTATTATTATTACTTTCCCTCTGTGTTGGCCCTGCTTTCTCAGTCCAAGAACTCTCTTGAAGTCCTTGCTACGCATCATAATGCATACATAGCTGGGGCTTTGAAATCCCCTCTAGTTTCAAGGAGGCCTAAGTCCTGCACTTGAAGAAAGTTGCTGGAGACCTTCCTTGCAGGATACCAAAGTACCAAAAAAAAAAAAAAAAAAAAATCTCGCTGGAATGAGTTTCACTCAAGTGGTGCGGGGCCTCCACGTCTTAGGATGTGCGGGGCCATAAAGATAAGCACTAAGCCTCCTCTTCTTGGAAGGAAGGGCTTATCATCAAGTCTTGGGTTTGGGGAAAGCCACCTCCCAGAAAGACGCTCTCGTTGGCGTCTCCACCACGGGCTTCACTGGGGCCGCGTCCCCGGGGCTGTGATGTCAGTTCCCCTGTTCCCTGGGGAGGCGCGGTGTTTGGTCACTGAAAGGAGCACGCCCTGGAAGGGGGTAGGGAGCGTTTGTCCAGGAGTCGGGCCTCCAGCCAGGGCCCCTCCCCAGGTCCTCCGCACTTGAGATAGCTCGGGGAAACTTTCTCATTATCACTGTGACCTCCAGGGCCCAGGGGTGCTAGCTAATCATTACCAGGGCCAGGTTGTATTCCTCGGGCTCTCTGACCTGTTTTCGCCGCCCGGCTGGATTTATTACTGGCCAAGGGGCCTTGGCTGGTGTTTGGACTGTTCGCTGATAGGCAGCCCAGTTGGCCCCAGTTCAGCCCTGGCTGGATACTGGAGTTAGGCCCCTCTTGGGAAAATGGAGCGTCTGAGTTGTTAGCCGCCCCCTTCCTGGGCTCCTGGGGGGCCCTGGTATGGAGCACCTATATCTTCTTTTGGAGAAAGCCCCAAAATGAAATTGGGGCGCCAGAAGCTGAGGTCTAGAGTAGGATACCTAAAAGGCAGAAGGGCAAAGAGGCCAGGCTGAGTCATGGTTGTGCTACTCCTCGGGGGGCTTTTTGCTCAGGGTCCAAACAAAGCGGGGTCTATGAAATCCTTTTTCCTTCATGGTACACCCTTCTCTTTCTCCCTCTGTCCAGGTAGGAGCTGAGACAAGCCAGGGGGCGTCCCATGCATATGTTATAAAAGCACGTTGACTTCCTCCAGAAGCACCTCCTAGCTTTCTTGATATTTGTAAGAAAGTTCTTAGGAATTAAATAAAGTAGAGGAAGATTTCAGAGTCATTTGCCCAAATGACTCCCCCAGAACCATCGCGGTTTTCCAGGAAGATCACGCTGAACATGTGCAGAGTGCATTTGCTTCTCCCACCTTTTGGGCCATCTCTCCATCCCATAGCCACAGGGATGCCACCAATACCCCCTCCCCCACCACGTCTGCTTTCCTGCCTCCTCCCCTAACTGACCACCTCCTAGACCCTGTCCTCCCAGCCGGTCTTCTTCTCTAGACCGTCCGTATTCCCAGTCTAATCCGTCCTCCCCCTCTTATGAAGCTGCATTGAGTGGTGCACCCCCCAACGCCTTCCCCCCACCCCCTCCACAGTGCTCAGAGCTGGGTCTGCACGAGCCCACGTTTTCTCTCATCTGAGGTGACCGGGTTATCCTTGAGGTTCATTCCCCCAGACTGGGGCTGGGTTTCACCTCCTTTTCTATGGCTGTGGGAGGCACAGGCCCTTTCCCCAATTTGGGACATCCCAGTGGGTCACGTGAGCTCAAAGCACACCTCAGTACCACATCTATGTCACTGGGAGACCAGGTCAGGGTTAGGGTCAGTACCCACGCTTGCTGCATGAGGGAAGGACAGGGGTAGGGGCTGGGTTGGACGAGGTTGTCCCGGGCCTACCCTCCTATCCCTGCTGCTCATGCCCCACATCACCCACTGCTGCCGTTCTTCTGGGGACCCACTGTGTAGATCTGGTGAAAAGTGGGGTGAAAAGGAGCTATCTGGAGATGTTAAGGAGCACCTCCGCGGTAGGCTTCAGGGCATTGGAGGATGCTGGGACACTGCCTCCCAGGTGGCCTTGTCCCTTTGGAGGGGTGGGTGCCGTGCCGGCTGCTATGGGCAGAGAGGAGAAAGGGTGACTAGGGCCGAGCTTGGGGAGGCCAACTGCAGGACTCTGGGTCCTAGCCCCCCGCAGGGCTGGAGCACCACGTGGACCAGGCAATCCCAATGCCTGGCCGGGTGCCGCGAACCCAGCGAGGGTGGGAGTGGGAGGCTCAGAAGTGTCTTCCTCCAGGTGGAGAGGGTGAAGGGCTTAAGTAAGCACAGACGAGACCAGAAAACCCCTGCTTCCACCCCATGTTCTCCTGGAGGGGAGCCCTCTAGCTCTCCCAGGCCAGAGCATACCACTGAGAGGTGGTTACCTGGAAGCAAGGTGTGGGCTTTTCTTCTAGAGCTGCCTAGTGGTCCCTTCCTCCCAGCCTTCTTTCTGCGCTTTGGGACACAAAGAGAATTTGTCATTATAAATGAAGCCTGCTTCCTCCCTTTTATTACATAGTTGATAGCATTAGTTACCTCTGTGATTTCTTTTATTACCCTCAATTTTTATTAATACTGTGGTTACCGGTGATAACGATCTCATAAAATAATAACGGGGTGAGCTCTTGCTGAGAGGCCCCCTTTGATGAGTCGGATAACACCTCTCTGCTCCCCTGAGGAAGGAGGGTGTCGGGTCCCAGGGCCGGGGCTCGTCCACACATCAGCATCCCCTCGGCTGTTTACAGGGATGCTCTGTGTCTGGAGACGGGCGGGCCTCATGCTTTACAGCAGTGTGAGTCCGGGGAAGGCCCCGCTGTCACCCAGAAATGTCACAGTTCCGGGCACAGCTAATGGGGAAGAAGCTGGGGGAAGGGCATCCCCTAGGGACACTGTGAGTCCTGTGTTCCCACAGAGTATCTGGACCTGCTCAGCCGTGGGACCGATGCAACCCATGTGACTAACCCATCAGGACAGCCCCCAGGAGGGGAAACAGCATCCCCCTGTAAGACTCGGTGTTCTACTGGGGAAGCCCCAGTTTCCCACAGAGCTCACCCTGTCCTGTCACGTTGCTTCTGGGGATCCAGACTCGCCCTTCCTCTGGCATCCCTCCCTCCCTGCACGGGCCTCACTTCCCCCCATCCCCCAACCATGCCATGGGGCCTTCAGAAGGAGAGCAAGGAGCCGGTGCAGAGACTGAGTGGTGCTCCCCAGCGGTGGGAGCACAAACTGACTCGGTGGTGGTCTGGGGTAGCTGCTGAGCACAGAGGGAGCAGCACCCCTGGCCAGGCACCCAGCTGGGCCTTAGCTTTCCCTGTATTTACGCCCACTGTCCCCTGAATGGACTAGCTTGAACCGGACGTGGGGCTCACACCTATGAAACATCAAAGTGGGCTTAGCTGCTTTGCCCACCTGCAGTGGTCCCCGGGCGTCAAGATGACATCTCTGAGAATGCCCCACAACCGGGCCGCTGTTCTTCACACTGCTCGGGAAAGAGACCAGGCGGGGCTGCATCTGCGATGTGCCCTCTTTTCTTTCTTCTGCCACCCCTTCCTCAGATCTTCAGCAAACTCCAGATAGCCACAGGGATGTGTTTAAAAGGAGGCACCCTTCCTACTGGAGACTTGCTCCTTTCTGATTTACAAAGAATAGGGAGGACCGGTAAGGAAATTCACATGGGGTGCCGGAGCTTTAACAGAGCACACTTCCCATCAGAACCCACTGAGCTCACGTTCACTGGCCATGAAAGCCCAGCGTGTGTGCTGAGGAAGAAGAGCCAGCCGGCCAGGGTGCGGTACGAAATCTCTAGTTGCCGGTGATGGGGCAGGAGGCTGGAGAGAGAGGTGCAGACTAATGCCCACAACTTCCAAGGCCCAGGAGGTGAGGGCTGTGGGAGGTGACGTCATTCTCGCAGTCTCTTGCCCTCCCTGCTCTGTGGTAGTGGGTCCTAGGGAGCAAGTGAGGCAAGACCAGCCCAGGGACAGCAGTGTCTCCCTCCGTCCCTGGCTGCCCAGCTCTGCAAACTCCCCGGCAGCTCTGCATCCAGATGCTCCCACATTCACACAGCTCCTGCCCGCAAGCCACATGGCAGTCTGCGTTTCAGCAGCAGGTTCTCTCCTTCCCAGATTTTGCACCCACTTTCACTAAGTCAGTACAAACATTCCCTTTTCATACTCACAGCTTGCCTCCCCCCAGAGAGAAGAAGAGACTTACAGATATCTCCGAGTCCAGCTCATTCCTCATCCCCCTGCGTACCCACCAGATGGACATACATGCCTGGAGGAGTCTAGATGCATGTGTTTTACTCATAATGGCCCAAACCACCAATAGCCCTTACGTCCATTAACAGCAGAACGGGTGATGAGACTGTGTTGCTGTTCCCCAGTGGCTGACAACGCAACAGCAGAGACACCTGAACGACAACTACATACAACCACACGGATGAACCTCACATGCCTTATGTTGAACGGGAAAGGCAGACACACAAAAGAACGCACAGCACAACTCTCTTTATGTAAAAGGCTACAGCAGGCAAAGCTCGACCATGGTATTTGGAGTCAGGATGGTGGTTCCCCTTGGGAGGGGATGACCCGAAAAGGCAGGGGGTCTTCTCGGGTGCTGGCCATGCTCCGTCTGTCGTCTGGGTACAGTGTCCACAGACGGCTTCCCTTGGTGGCAATTAATCTATCTGCACACTTGCGATGTGTGCGCTTTTCTGTATGGATGTGATTTTTAAGGAGAGAGTTTCCTGGAAACCGCCCTCCCTTCCTCCAACACCAAGTTCACTCTAGATTTGAGGCCATTTAGGAACTTGTCATTTCAACCATGTACGTGTATTTAAGTGACTTATTGCTTCGACTGTGCCCAGGGACTGCTCTGTGATAGACACACAACACCCGATGGCTTCCGTACCTGCTCGTTATGTTCAATACCTTCTTGCTTTTTCATCCTATTCCAAAGCACTCGTAGCACCCACTGGCATGATTAATAAGAAAGGCTTTAATTTTCTCTTCTTCCTTGATCGTTTGGAGCCAAAGGGCAAGCGGTAGCAAGAGGCTCAACCCGACGGCATGTCAGGCTCTTTCACGCCAACGTGCCATCCCAGCCAGCCCTTGCCTGACCATCACTCTGAGGTGAGAATCCTGAGCGCTAGGAGGGTCGTGGCCCCATCCGAGGCTCTCAGAAAGCCTCTCAGTGACCCCAAGCCCCTGCTTGTCAAACCACATTTGTAAAGTAGGGGCTTCTCCACAGAGACCGTTTTCCAAGAAGTGATGAGGAGGTGCATGGTTTTGGGGGGTCTGGCTTTGACAGCGCAACCTCCCAGGAAGACCGGAAGAAAAGGGAATGAGGAAGAGGGGGAAAAGGATGGACCATTGGAGGAAAGATAGGCAGGGACTACCCGAAGGAGCCAAAAGCATCCTCCTGCCCTAGCTTCCTGCCGCCCTTGGGCTCTCTGCTGCCCCCTGCTGGTCTCACTCTCTGCACGTTTGGTGGATGCTCCCAGAGCAGCCCAGGGCGCCTGACCTCCCTGGGTTGCAAACGTCCCTCTCCCGGTTCCTGCATCTGTCATTGCCTGCACCCCAACGTGAGCATGCCATACTTGGCTTCCAGACGTCAGTCTGGCTTTCCTTTTCCTGGCCCCTTTGCATATTTCTTCTAAGAAAACAGACTCTAAAAGGTTGATTTCCAGCTGTGTGACTCGTTTGTACTGGTATCCAGCGGCTTGCCTTTCCTCCAGGGAGTGTGTATGGGGCTGTGGGTGGAGGTGGTGACAAGGTGATGGTGTTCGTCCCTCAGCTGTTGTCCCTTAGTCTTCAAGGTGCCCTTTCTTCTCTGCCCATGAAACCACCACGCCTGGTCCTGATGCCTGTCCTGTGGAGTTCAGAGGTCAGGCGCTGAGCCACACCTGTGCCTGGTGACTGCTCCCGCCCGCAGCTGGAGACCCAAGGCCTGGGAGAGCAGGCCCTTGTGGGGCAGGCCAAGGGCTGCGGCGGCTGAACTGGGTGCTCTCCAATGCCTCTCTTTTGGCCCATGTGGAGGAGTGGGAAGGAAAGATGGAGGGTGAAACTTGTGCACCTGTCTCGAGAGTAGTTCTCACTGGTTATGCATTAACAGGGGACCGGGGCAGCAGGGCAGGCCCAGGGCTGCAACCGAAAAGTGTATGGGCGTGTTTATAGCCGGCAGCCTATTACCTCTTCTGCCAAAAATGCACCCTGCCCCCCACATTTCATGTCCGCCTTGTCACAAAGCTGACATGACAGGTGGGCAAACAGCAGGGTGACGAGCTAGGAAAATCCCTGAGCTTCGGCAGGTCCACAAATCTCCCCTCTGCCTGACCTGAGCTGCTTTATCGCCTGGGAACCATCTCTGCAGATAATGGGGCCCACCAAGGGTGGGCTGTGGAGATGGGAGCTGCGGGAGGCCCAGGAGGGGAGAGGGGAGGAGGTACGGGGATGAGAGGCGGTGGGGAAGGAGGAGCACATCACCTCCACGGGGACGGGGCCCTTTTGAGTTTCTTGCCCTAGATGTTGAGAAGCAGTGGGGGAGCAGCTGGGAGCAGAAGGGCCCCAGTGGGAGCAGGGTGACAAGGGTTTTGGAGGCACTGGGACATTTGCTGTGATCATGACCATGGGGCCAGTCAGGGCATAGCAAGGGCTCTGAAACGCCCAGGGCCAGTGAGGACTTGGGTTACCCTCTAGCCCACTGCCGCTCTCAGAATTCAGGGTAGAGAGATGAGGGGAGGACACATGAAACTCTAAAATAAAACCCCTGTAATTCCTGGGAAGTTCAGAGACCCCAGAAGAACCCCCTTGGTTCTCAGGCCATTAGGACACGCACGAACTAGAGATTGAGACACATCTACCTGTAGCCGCCACCCCCCAAAGGCTTCTGTATCTTCCCTCCGTGCATCCATTCTGCCTGTCCCTCCATCTCTCTCTCTCTCCGCCTTTCTCTGCCTTCCTTCTCTTCTCCTTCCCTCAAGTATTTATTAAGCTCTAACTGCGTGCAGGGCCCTGAGTGAGCAGCTGGAAATATGTAGAAAAGTAAACGTGATCCCTGCTCTGGGAAGTTCCCAGACAAGCTGGGAGAGAAACGGGCATCAGGGCACCCCTGAGCCCACCCAGAGCCTGTGGGATACGGGCACGGTACCCCTCTGGGCAGACACAGCCCGTGGGCACAGGGTTGGTGGAACTAGTGGCAGCTTTGTACAAATTAGGAAAGGGAGCCCTTCCTCTGAGCACAAGCAGCTCTGCACCAGGCCACCAAGCTGAGCACCCTCTTAGGGCACGGGGTTGGGGACAGCATACTGAGCTTCCTTCCCAGACGAGGATGGTGGCAGTCCACTGTGTCTAAGGGTGCCAGATCTAAGGCCCAAACTTTTTAAAAATTGTGATAAAACACATATAACATAACGTTTACCATCTTACTCATTTTTAAAAAGACTTTTATTTATTTATTTGAGAGAGAGAGTGTGTGTATGTGTGTGTGTGAGCAGGGTGAGCGGCAGAGGCAGATGGAGAAGCAGACTCCCTGCTGAGCAGGAAGCCCAACTCGGGGTTCTATCCCAGGACCCCGAGATCATGACCTGAGCCGAAGGCAGATGCTTAACGAACTGAGCCACCCAGGTGCCCCTTAATCATTTTTTTTTAAAGATTTTATTTATTTATTTGACAGAGATGACAAGCAGGCAGAGAAGCAGGCAGAGAGAGAGGAGGACGCAGGCTCCCTGCGGAGCAGAGAGCCTGATGTGGGGCTCGATCCCAGGACCCTGGGATCATGACCTGAGCTGAAGGCAGAGGCTTTAACCCGCTGAGCCACCCAGGCGCCCCCCCTTAATCATTTTTAAGTGTACGATTCAGTAGTGTCGTGCAAGCAATTTCCAGAATTTTTCACTTTGCAAAACTGAGACTTTGTGCCCATTGAACAATAACTTTTCCTCCAGTTCCCCCTCTCACACTGGTATGAAAGGAAGGTGGGGGGTGCCAAGATCCATGCGTGACACACTGGGGCTGCATGGCGAGCCCTGGAGGGGGATGCCTGGGTGAAGACGGGAAACCACAGAGTGTGATCGGTGGCGGGCCCTTCCCTGTCCCCAGTGAATCTGCATAAAGGAACGTGTCACCTCCTCAGTGTGTCTCATTTGGTCACATACAAGCAGGGACAAGCTTCACCGCTGGGTTCCGTGCCCTGACCAGCCATGCTCTAAACCCCAGATTTGCCCACGACTCTGGTCTCACCTGTAAAATGGAGAAAATGGCCCCGACTTGATATGTTTTCTGTGATCATTAAGTGGACAATACTGAAAGAAAGAAAGCTGCAGTTGTTCAGGGATGTAGGTGGGAGATGCGAGGGGGGACAGAAGCGGCAGCAGAAGCGGGACAAGCCAAACTTGAGGGCAAAACCCGGCTTCATACCGCATCTTCTTGGACATGGAAAGTGCGTACAAGCTATTTATTCTGAGCTCCAAGAAGCAAACGTGCTGGTGACATTCCCGGAACAATCGTGGGGATGGCAAGCTTTCTAAATGCCTTACCACCCCGTCTCATCGCTCCCTCCCAGCGATGTGGCCCAAACTGGTTTGATCGTCCTAATGTTATAGATGAGAAAATGGAGGCCTGTTGTTTGATTCTCAAGTTCACAAGGGTAGTGAGTGTGAGAGCCGGGTTGGGAGCCTGGGCAGATGACAGACTGCGCTCTGGACCACTATACTTCCCTGTTTCTTGACTTGTGGAGAATGCTGGTGCAGCCCCCTGTCCTAGGGGCACCTGTGCACCTGTTATGCAGGGTGGCCTCCTCCTCACCTCCCTCCCCGACACAGCCCTCCCTGAGAGGCCAGCCCTCTTCTCCTCCCGGAAGTGGTGGTTTCCGGCACTGGCTTTGGGGGTCTGGAGACAGCAGCAGACAGGGAAGGACACATCTGATGGGACTTCATGAATGACCACTGCTTACTTGAGGGAAATGCTTTGTGAAAATCCATCTCTGGTCCCTTGTCCCACAAGCATTTGCGGACACTTCAGATATGAACCTAAAGACCATGGCCTACTAACTAAAAGGGTCTTATGTCTTGTAGAATGATTACTTCATTTCTGCCTACCTTAATGGGTTTTGGCGAAACCACTACTGACCAATGGTGATGACCAGCACTTTGGGACATCTCAGACACTGCCAACTGTGTTACCCTTGGTCCCCAATTACATCTGGCCCCCATCTCTACTTCTTCCACTAGCCTAGGCACTCTCATCCCCAGTGACTGGAAGAGTGAAGCCCACCAGAGCCCACATGCTCGTGGAGCCCACCTGCCAGGCCGCTGAAATAGGGACAGATCTTGAAGGCAAGAGCGCCTCCAGCTCCCAATCCTTTAGCACTGCTCCCTGGACCACCATTATCATTAGCATCAGGTGCCTGGGGATGGGGCAGGTACATGATGATGTTGGTCAAGGTGGCCTCTTACTGTCCTGACCTCAGAAAAATTGAATGGAAAACACATAGAAGAAGCACAGAACACACACCACTCGAGGGCTCATGTGTAAGGAGGTATAGGAATTTCCTTTATGTCAAGCTACAAGACAAGTGTGAGAATGAAGATAGACATGAGCTGAGCTTCCCAACAGATGGCTGCCGAGGAGGTAGACATGGGGGACGTCTCCCCAGCCTGGGGATCTATGCTTCCATGTGGGGAGTTGCTCAGCCTGGAGGGGTCAGTTCCGTAGGCTTTCCTGAAGGTCTTCCTCCTCCTTTCTCTTTCTTTTGTCATGGTTCATGGGGGAGAAAAAATGAAAGTCCTAGACATTTTTTTCCCCAACCACTTCAATTATCCTTTGCCTGTCACCTGTATCATCTTGAATCCAAGGCACTGTATAGACAAGGGTGTTCCAGTGGTGTGTGAGTTTTCTGCTGTCTGTCTGTCTGTCTCTCTCTGCTCAAGTGTGCTGTTCACCTCTCCTGGAAAGTTGGTCCTGTGGCTCAGTCTTTCTTTCCTTTACCTATTCATCATTCAACAAATACTTCCAGTGCTTTTCCTCTTCCTGTCCTAGGCAAACCAACAACGTTCCCTGCCCTGAAGAGTTTCCAGCCTCACCTCGTGTATTTCCCTCTCTTACTCCTGGCTCTCCTTCTTTCTTGATTCTTTGAAGACCTCTGGTGTAGGCAACTCAACTGGTCTGATACTTGCCCAAGAAAGTCAGCTAAGAAAATTCTTGGAGTGGGGGAATAATTCGTCTGTCTACGTCTGCTAAACACAGAAAATAAAACAGAAATTAAAGTAAATATCCCAAAATTATAGTTTATGACGTGTTACTAAAATGCTGCACCTTTTTCTTTTTTCTAAACTCAATTGTAGGATGTCAGTTTACTTTGTGGCAACAAATGACTCTTTATTTCTCCGTGACTGAACTTTTATGGTCACTCTGGCCTAGCCCTTTGCCTTGCCCGGCCCCCCTGTGCCCACCCGAATCAGTGCAGAGAATCTGGGCCAGGGGAGGGGAGGTGATTTCTGACTGTGGGTAAGACTCCAAACAGATTCTGCTAATCTCGGGGTTTGGTGAAACACTTTGCTCAGAAACTTTACAGCCAGTGGGAATTGATGGTTTGTGTTTGCTCTTCAAATAAAGGAACATTGGAGGTAGAGAGGGCATTCTTCAGTGGAGCTGCTGACTTTTGAAATCTTGAGCCTTCTTCCTTATCAGGCCTGTTTATTACAGGTTTCATAAATGTTTTATGAGGGTATGGTGAGGCCCTGCTGACTGGGGTGGGGGGGTGGCAGCTGTCTCCAACTTTCCACATTGTTGACAAGATCAAAGGACAGATTTACCACCTCATAAGATTGGGTGGATAAGATAGGGCGGAATCCCGGGTTGACTCCTTGCCTCCATGCACACGGGCAAACAAAGTGGGCTCAATCCAATACTGTGTGCTTCCCTTGCCTGAATGTCTTCACATCGTTTGGTAAAACCATCTGGACCTGCCAAGCAATTCCTGCCCCCAGAAGCCAACTATTCTTTCTCCTTAACCGTTTTAGAAATAATAAAAAAAAAAATACATATGTCAAAAAGATTTAAATTACCTGAGCACTTCAGTCTTCATTCATAAAAGCGACGGTCATTTAAAAATATGTACAATGGAAAAGAGGAAACACTGGGTGCCTGAAAATAATTTATGGTCAAATAAATCATCTCTAGAACATTTATATTTTCAGGTAGAGAAATTGTATTGACTTATTTCCAGCCATTGTTGACATTTTACTGCAATTGCCTCGACAATCTTTGAGAATGTTCTTTTAATCTCTGTCATTAGTATCGGGGGCTTCTCTTATTGCTGTCAAATCCTTCTACTTCCTCTTCCTCTTCCTCTTCTTCCTCTCCCCCTCCCCCCCTTCCCCTTCTCTTCCTCCTCCTCCTTCTTCTTTTTCAACAGAGGGAAGAGTTCCTTCTGAATCAAAAGAAGTTTCTCTGATTTTCCAGAAATACCCATGCCACTCACCTTCTCTGTAACTCGGAGATGGATGGGCCCTGAGGCCCTGCCTGTGGTCAGACCATCTCTGGGAAGGTTCAGTACGTTCTGGCAGTGGTAGGCACATAGCGAGGTAATTCATTCGAGGGGCTAGTGTCTGTACCCAGCAATGTATGAAGCGGCTAATTTGTAATCTGCATTGTTCTGGAAGGTTGTACAGCCAATCCTGAGAAAATCGGTGAAGATAGCTGTGCTTACCTTGACTTTGTATTTCCTTTACTCTAAGCTCTGTTCTCCCCATCCCGAGGCTCTCCCCTTCCCGAGCTCCCTGATTTCTCTCTCCCAGGCTGCCTGCTCTCCCCACGTGCCCACCACCACCCGCCCACTCTGCCCCCACAGCTCTGCTTTCCTTCCAGGGCAGGCTTTCCTCCTTTCTCTGCTCTTCCAAGTGTATCTGCTGAGTGTCCCGAGGCCACTCTAGCCCCTGTGAGGCTGAGG
Source organism: Mustela erminea (assembly GCF_009829155.1). NCBI lineage: Eukaryota > Metazoa > Chordata > Mammalia > Carnivora > Mustelidae > Mustela > Mustela erminea. The sequence continues at coordinate 78,095,207 of NC_045628.1, forward strand.
CTGCCGGACAGTTCTCATTTATCATGGCTGCTCAAGTTTGTTCATTCGCAGAGTGTTGAATGCTAACGGTGGCATTTCCACCATTAGCTGGGGGTCCCGCCATGTGCCCCTCAACCAAGCATGTTAATTCAGACCATTGCCCTGTGAAATGCCATTGTCTTTCAAGCCACTTCTGACCTCTGGCTTTTGCACCTGTGTCCAGGCCCAGGGCACATGCAGTGATGGCACAGACTGAGAAACACGCCCCCTCCCCAGCTCTGGGCATGGGCTAGGCCCACATTCCATCTCCTAACTTGCATTTAGAGGGACAAATGCCTACTCAAGCTTTGTAAATGGTTCTCAAGGGTAATGTGGGATTGCCGTAGGGACTGAACCACCAGCCCTGGGTTGGATCAGGCCTGGAAAGAGGGGGTGGGGAAAGGATTTGGTGGAAAGATAAAACAGGAAGGGCCGTTTTAAGAGTTATGTCCGAACGTGCAGAAGCAGCAATGTACGCCTGGGAGGTAGATTTAATTCACTGTCATGGGGCAGCCTCTTCTCTCATCCCACATTAAAACAAAAAAAAAAACAACAAAAAATGAGGCCCAACCCCCTGCCCCCTCAGACATAGCACTGGATGCAGGGGATTTCTTTAAAATGCAGATTCCTTGTCAGCAGCAAGTGAAGGCGGCTTTGGAATCTGTATCTGAGCACAGACCCCAGATGGCTCCAATGCAGAATGGGTTGGGACCTTGTGAATGCCGACCTGGTTCCATGAACAGGCCCTGCGCTGGGAGGTGGGACAGGTGTCTTCTAGTCCCCCAGCTGCCTCCCTTCAGCAGTGTGACCTTGGACAAATCACGTTGCCTTGATGGATTAGGGCCCTTGGATCCTCACAGCCCCCGCCTCTTGTCCCCAACACCGGCTTCAGGATCTCAGGAGTCTGGGCTAGTATCTAGTCATGCTGTTTGGTTCAGATCTGGTGAACACCAGAGCTTCTAGCAGAATCATATCGTATCTATGCGTTCATTGTGAAGCCATGTTGGCAAAGGAAGGGCTCTAACCTCTCCCCTGTGGGTTTATATGCCAGCCTGACTCTGGGTTCCTGCAGCCCCGAGGCCAGTTGGCCACCCTCACGCCATTTCTGTTTTGCCAGCTGTATGTGCCTCCCCCACAATTCCAGGAGCAGCACTGCAAGGTCAGGGGCCCTGGCGGGAGAGCAGACTGCCTCTGTCCTTTACCAGCTACCGGACCTGGAGCAAGTCCCTCGGTTTCTCCTAGCCTCAGCACAAGGGGGACAATAACAGAACCTCCCTCATAGGGTGTGGGGGCTTAAGGACTTAATATACAGGAGATGCTGAGCCCCGTGCCAGGCACATGGCGAGGAACTGGTAGGCAGAGCTGTTTGTGTTTGCCGTTGTTCAGCACTCTACAGTGTACAATGCGTTTCCATGTGTACTACATGTCCATGAGATTTCCATAAAGACTCTTGCCATAAAGACTCTTTCCACTCCACTGTGCAAATCAACACACCTGTGACTCAGAGAAATCGTGAGAGCTGCGGTGCTTATTTCTTGGGACTCCAAGACTGGGCTTTCTCTGATTCACAAGGATAATGTCTGATCTGTGTTGAGAGAGTCCCCTGTTGGGAAAGTACTAGGGTTCATGGTTGTAAAGTGTCTTGTGCCCACAATAGTACTGAGCGTCTGTAGGAGTCGTGGTGGCGACAGCAGCTGCTCCGTGGGGGGTGTCCCCTGCAGGTGGGCTGGTGGGATTGCTGTGTCCCTTCCTTCCCTATCTCTCTGTCCCTGCCTTCTCGGCCACCATTCCCTATTCTGATCACAACACTGGCAGAAAAGTAGAACCAGGAAGCAGGTGGCTTTGGGTGGGGGTGGGGAGAGATGCCGATCTGGAGTGCAAACTCCAAGCGGGACTTGCTACACTGGGGAACTCGGTGTCTACAGCACTTCCCCTGGGGCTGAGCAGCTGCCTTGGCCACGATAGCCAGGGTTGCAGAATGAGGGCTCGAGGCATCCTGCCTGGGGCTGGAGCGTCTGAGTGACCCAAGGCCCCTGGAAAGTTCTAGACGCTGAGAGGTGGGCACAGGCCATCTCCCTTTCTCTCCAGAACCAGCAAACTTCTCTGCTGCAGACCCTCTGTCCCGTAGGTCCCATTTGTAAACAGCGCCATGTTGCCTTGGAATGCCTGGTGGTCTTAGTTCCAAACAAGTCAGGTCAGGAAGTACCAAAGGTTGTGACGCTGTGTTCTGTGTAGGACACCAGCCCTTGAAGGGCGTTAGGGGAGACCGATGGGCCTCACAGCACAGGGGGGTGGATGAGAAAGAAACTGAGCCCCTTCGTGAGCACAATGGTGCCTCGTGAGGGTGTTGGGCTCAGAAGCACAATAACCACCCCCATTCTCCTCTCGGTGGCCACACAGTTGGCCAGAGATATTCCAGGAGGCAGTTTCTAGGGGCCCCGGCTCTGTGCTGCTCTGTCCATCTCTTGCCTGAAGGGCATAGAGCAGCTTACATCTGCAAGGGCAGGAATTGTACACTGGCAGGAAGCTCGCGAGCTGAGCAGCCCAGAGTCTGGGCGGTTGGGGTCCCTTTCACAGCGTGGCCGCCAGAAGCTTCCCAGACCTGCCTTGCTCAGCCCCAGACAGACAGGCCCCAGGAGCGAGCAGTGGCGGCTGATCGGCTGAGCAGGCCCTACCTCGGCCCTGTGGCCCCGGCTTTTTATGCTCAAATCCGTGGAAGAGGCTGGGCCTGGGCTTGGGGCTGGGGTGCGAGTGTTGATGGAGGCAAAGCAGGCAACTTTTATTATCTGGGGAATTGTTTCCGAAACATTATCAACTCAGATTATTGACCACAAATTTTCACCTGAAATCAGAGAGTAATAGGCTTTTACAGTGCAGTAAAAAGTGTATTAGCTCGTTCTGGGGTGTCTCACCTCCCGTTTACTCCACTGTTTTATCAATATCGCCATAACCTGACACTTCTGGGTAGAGGACGATTGTAAAGTGTCCATAGATCCCGTAAACCACCCTAAATAGAGATTAGTATTACTACTAAGTTTAAACCATAGTAAAAGATAATTAAATTGATGGATGTGGCTGTAAATCTCCCTTTTATCAAGGGCTTGCTCTCGCGCGGGCGGTCTCGAGCCTTATTATTTTACAAGCATCATTAATGCCCTAGCAGAATCGGTGCCGTCTTCTGGTTAGGGAGACAATGAGACGTATCAAATATGCCCCCGAAACTCTGCAGGCTCTCACCTCCTTTCCCTTCGGGACTGTGGTGCTCGGCTATTACTCAAGTCTCTGCACGGGGACCAGTGCAGGGAAACAGGGCCGTCCCTCCAGACTACTGTCCTGTGGGGTCCTCCGGCCTGTTAGTGGGGGGTCCTCAATGGTTTTAAAGGGTGCCATTTCCAGTGCTCTTTAATGCAACCCTTTCCCAGGTGCTCCTAAGGGTCCCTGCTTTCTACAGAGAAGCCTTAGGGGGCTAAATGAGGCTGCTTTGGGGGGGACATAAAGCTACCAAACCAAGACTCAGGGGAGGCAGCTGAAATACAAACTTAGTTGGTTTTCTGTTTTGTTTTTTAAAGATTTTATTTATTTATTTGACAGAGAGATCACAAGTTGGCAGAGAGGCAGCGAGAGGGAGAGGGGGAAACAGGCTCCCTGCTGAGCAGAGAGCCTGATGCGGGGCTCGATTCTGGGACCCCTGGATCATGACCTGAGCCGAAGGCAGAGGCTTAACCCACTGAGCCACCCAGGTGCCCCACAAAGTTAGTTTAAAAAAAAAAAAAAAGGGACGCCTGGGTGGCTCAGTTGGTTAAGCAGCTGCCTTCGGCTCAGGTCATGATCCCAGCGTGCTGGGATCGAGTCCCACATCAGGCTCCTTGCTCGGTGGGGAGCCTGCTTCTCCCTCTGCCTCTGCCTGTCATTCTGTCTGCCTGTCCTCGCTCTCTCCCCCTCTCTCTCTCTGATAATTAAATAAAATCTTTAAAAAAAAATTCTTAATAAAAAAAAAAAGATTTATTTATTTAATCCAGAGTAGGGGAAGGGGCAGAGGGACAGGATCCCTAAGCAGACTCCCTGCTGACTCACAAGACCATGACCTGAGCTGAAACCGGGAGTCAGGTGCTTGACCGCTGCACCAACTGGGGGGCCCCCGCAAACATACGTGTCTACCAGCTAATCCAAGCCTCAGTCAATGGCAAAACCTCAGTCAATGCCAAAGCCCACATGTCCACCAGCTAACCCAAGCCTCAGTCAAGACCCGGGACGAACCTATGGACCTGGGATCTGCTCTGACAGGGGCTGAGCTCCCAAGCAGAGTCCAGGAGTCTGCCCAAAGCTGGCTTGTCCTCCATCTGGTCCCTTCTCTCCGGGGCCACTGGAATGAAGGGACATCTGCTGTTTGCCACCCATCTGTTTCCCTTCCAAGGCAGTTGCATAACCCTCGCACGTAGAGTAGCTAGCAGCAGGGGTGGGCTTTGTGGCTCTGGTCTTGCCCTGCCTGGTCTGGCAGCCACCTTAGGGCTCCAGATGGTGGCTTCTTTAGGCATTAGTCTTTCTGGGCCTCCCGGAGTCCCCATCTGCCTAAAGAAGGGACTTTTTTAGGTGTTTCCAAGGCATTTTGAATCCCAGTTAACCAGCACCCGATTATGTATGGAATAGAGATCCTGGGGGCCAAGACTGTTCTGCGTACCTGCCCCTGACCTTGGCAGTGACTCCGAATTGAGCCTGTGGGTAACCGGGCTTAGGGCTGTGCGACTGCCGTGCCTGACAAGGCCAAGTTCTCGTGCCCCTGGGCGAGCCTCGATCTTTGGCTGGCCTTGACTGCAGAAACGGGAACATGAACAAGGAAATAGTCCCACAGAAGAGTCATCTGGGAGAAACTGGATTTGCTCACCACAGATAAACATTTTTTTTTTCTTTTTATTGCCTAAAGCTAAGTGATATGTACCTTGGTTGGAATTAGCCGGCTGAAAGTTCAAGAGATAAGCAGCTTCTCCTGGCATGAGTGATCAGCAGGCTCAGCAACGGGGTCTTGTTTTGGGAGGCCTCACCTTTTGAACTTGGGGCCCCAATTCCCCTTGGCTGTTTCATAATCTCCAGCAGCAGCGAGTATGAGCAGAGAGGACATGCTGGGCCCTGTCACAGGACCGCACCTCAGCATACAATGCTGGTGTGATTTTTGTCCCTGAGTTCATGCTGGGCTGGGCCACTCCACAGGACAGCAGAAGTACTTAGGGTCCTGTTGTGTGTGTGGGGGGGGGGCAGGGCTCCAGAAGCTTCTTCAGGCCCAAGGCCTGCCTTCAGGGAGCTCAGAACTTAAGGGCAAGCTCATAAAGCCGTCCTCTCTTTGTGGGGTTTCTGGAGAAAAGTGGCCTCAGTTTGGATGAGGTCACGTTGAGCACTTGAAATTTCTGGGCGCACTTGTTACGAGGCTGTTTCTTGGGGCCACTCCCCACGATTGCTGTGCAAAGACCCATATCTACTCAGGTTGGAGAACTTGGCCCTGCAGTGTGAAAACCAAGAACCACAATCTCGGAAGTGAAAAACTCATCATCATTTACAGAGAGGCTGATGCAGGCAAGAGAGCTTTGTGTCTTTATGTTGTGCAAAGGAGCAGGTGGTTGTCCTTGATGAAGGCACAGTCAGCCGCGAATGAACAGACCTCCCCTGCTCGGGACATTTGAGCGTTTTGCTGTGACAAGCACGGGGCCGTGAAAACCAGTCTGCAGAAATACACACACAGCACGAGATGCACACCCATCCACTCACAGACTCCTGGGCCCGGGGGAGGCGCTGGGATCACCGAAGGTGAAGAACCAAGCTGAGGCCTGAAGAAGAAGATTTTGGAGCCCTTAGCACAAAGAAGTCTGTTCTCAAAAGGTTTTCATAAAAATGGTTTCTCTGATTCAGAGTCTACTCATTTAGCACCTTGTTCTATGGGTGCTTATGAAATGCCTCTGTGCCAAGCCCGCTCCCGGACTCCCAGGATATCACTGAACAAGTACCCCCAATCCTGGACCTTGCAGAGCTCCTGGGAAAGCAAGGAGACACGCGAACATGGCATGGTGTCACAGACGCCCCAGGGCGCTCGGCCAGCCTCCACACTCCCCATCCTGCTCCGTGTGTGTGTGTGTGCATATGTGTGTGTGTGTGCATATGTGTACATATGTGTGCAGCGTGGACACACAGACCCATCAAACTTTCTCAGAAGCCCACTCCTGCCTGTGAACTCCCAGCCGCCTGCCCTGGAAAATTACAACCTGGAAGAATTGAGCGTGGGATACACATGATTTATTTATTTTTCTCTTGTAGGATGTTTTCCAATGAAATGAATGTATGCCGCATGTGAAATTAGGCTCCTTGACAGAATAGCCTGTGATCCTTTTCGGGGTGGGGGGGGGAGAGCGGGGAAAGGGAAATGGGGAAAGAAAGAAAGGAGAGAACCACAGCAAAAAGGGAAAACAATGACAGCCACAAGCAGCCCCTCGGGTGCTATGACCCAAGCCAGACTCCTATGGTGGCGGCTGGGGCAGACTGCAGAGTGCTCTCGGTGCTTAAGCTAATAAACCTGACTATCTTGAAGAGTAAACACCGTGCTGTTTTGCCAACTATTAGATTTTTACTACTCTCCAATAAAGTGAGCGCATTATTCATTTCAAATAATATGCCACTTCTTATTTCCTAAAGATTAGCAATGGAAAGAGATGTCAACAATTTTCACTCTTTAAATTAAGTATAATAGGCTTTTATAGCGCAGTATAAAGATATCGAAGGGAAAGGCTGCAATTGCAAGCTTGATTTTCCCTTTATCTATCCCTACAGCCCCAATTTGACACTTAGTTGCAGAGGAAGCTTGTAAAGAGCCCGCAGACCCCATAAAGCCGGTGACACTTGGATTAGCCTCACCGCTCACTTTGGGCACAGTAAAGTGATAATTTAATTAACTAATGGGGCCCTAAGCACGAGGGTTTATCTAATGAGTTCCCTTCTCCTTTGCCTCCTGGTAATTCCAGCACTGGGTGTTTACAGATTAGCAGAAGCCTGGGCCCAGGAGCACGCAGAGGAGAGTACCTTTTCGAGGTGTCCCCCCATCCCCTGCAGGGCCCCCGTGGGCTCCCGACTGTGTAGCTTCTGGGGAGTTGGAACACACTGCTGGTCCTGGAAGAAAAAAATACAAAGTTTATCAGAGCTTGTTTTGAATGGTTTCATGGTTTCCCTAAGGTGTTTAATACGCTTCCCGCGTCTATAGTAATGATACAGATCCTATGGGCTCTGTGCTCAGTGTGGAGGTGGCTGGAGATTCTGGGTCTCCCTCTTTCCTCTCCCTGGTTCCTACATGCTATCTTTCTAAAATAAATAAAAGATAATGGTAATATAGCTGGTATTGTGTTTCTGTGTGATTATGTGCCTGTGCCCGTGCGAGGGTGTGTGGGGGTGTACATATGTGTGCCTGGGTGTGCATATGTGTGCGTGTGTGTGTGAGGGAGGATGTGGGAGGAACTTTGAACTCTGCCTATCAGCCTTGCCTCCTACCTGGCTCATGTGGCAGGAGCTGAGAGCCGGGGCAGAGACCACAGGGCGGGCAGAGGGGTGAGGGGAGGGAGAGGGGCTCCCAGAAGAGCCCTTTCTCAGCCCCTGGACCCTTGGGTTCTTAGGCATTTCTTTCTCGTCTGTCCCCTCGCTCCACCGTCCTGTAGGCCACATCTGCCTTTCTGCGGCCAAGACCACCTCCTGGGGAAGGACTCACTCCACCGCTCTGAACTCCTTGGGGCCTCATTCTACCCCGGGGTGATGGCAGCCACAGCCGTGATGCGTCACCCTGATCCCGCGACAAACCTCCGTTCTTCAGGGCCCCAGGAGGCCAGTAGGCCCGGAGGGGTCCGTTTATGGTTCTGAGACCCAGAGACCAGGAGCTCCGTGGGAGGCCTGTGTTCACTTGGGGCCCAGACCAGCTCAAAAGTCACTCTGGGAGGATGGAATCTTCCAGTCGGAACATCATATGGTCTGGGCTGCTGAGCCGCTCCTTAGAAGGGAGCTGCTGGTCTTCATCCAGAGTAGGTCTTGCAGGGGGTTGACCAGGCCTACCCCGTGGGCTCACTCCCAGATTTCAGTCCCAAGGGAAGCTTTCACCACCAATTGGCCTCAAAGCCACTATCCACATGGAAATTTCAGTGACTCCTTGTATTTGCCTAGAGCTGCTCAACCGCCTCGGAATCCCAGCCACTGAGGAATTCAGAAGCGGAGTTGGGCCAGCAGAGGGCAGAAAGGAGTCGTTTCGAGAGTCTGAGCCACCAGGAGAGGCTCTCCCGGAGCTCCCTTCTCTGCTCCGCTTTGGGCATGACCACCCCATCAGAGAACTCTCCAAAACATCAGAATTCCTAGGGGAGCTTTTATACTGATGCTTGGGCTCTAGCGCAGGAATGTGGATTTCTCTCATTACGGTAATTTCTTCTTTTTAAAAAATGTTCTCGAAAATTTCTAAGAGTTAGTTTTTTAAAACTTGCAGTGAAATACACCTAACATAAAATCTACATATTGACCATTTGTCGGCGTGCGGTCCAGAGGCCGTAAGTGTATTCACATGGTTGTGCAAACATCACCGTCGTCCGGCTCTTGAATTCTTCCGATCGTGCCAGCCTGGATCCCTGTCCCCATGAAGCACGAACTCTCCATCCCCACCCACGCCTTCGGGCCCCTGGCAACCATTCTTCTGCTTTCTGTCCCTGTGAAAGTGACGACTCCAGGCACCTCCTACGAGTGGAATCCTACAGTCTTTGTGCTTTCATGCCTCGCTCATTTCACTCACCATCATGTCCTCACGGTTCATCCGGGGAGCAGGTGTCGGAACTTGTTTCCATTACAGGGCTGAAGAATACTGCATTAGGTTAGATAGCCCATGGGTTTATCCATTTATCTGCTGATAGACATTTGGGTTGCTTCCATCTTTTGGCTATTTTTTTTAATTAAAGATTTTATTTATTTATTTAACAGACAGAGACCACAGGTAGGCAGAGAGGCAGGCAGAGAGAGAGGAGGAAGCAGACTCTCTGCAGAGCAGGGAACCCGACGGGGAGCTCGATCCCAGGACTCTAGGATCATGACCTGAGCCGAAGGCAGAGGCTTTAACCCACTGAGCCACCCAGGCGCCCCTCTTTTGGTTATTTTGAAGAATGTTGCTGTGAAGATGGGTGTGTAAATATCTCTTTGAGTTTCTTTCTTTCTTTCTTTCTTTCTTTCTTTCTTTCTTTCTTTCTTTCTTTTTTTTAAGTAGGCTCCACACTCAGCATGTATCCCAACACGGGGCTTGAACTCACGATCCTGACATCAAGACCTGATCTGAAATCAAGAGTCGGTTGCTTAACTGACTGAGCCACAGGCACCCGCCTGCTTTCAATTCTTCTGTGTATGTATCTTACCATGGAATTGCTGCATTGCCGGGGAATTCTATGTTTAACTTAGGAGGACCTTCCTTAGCGATTTCCACAGCATTTGGGGTTCCCACCAATAATGCCCAAGGATTCTAGTTTCTCTGCTTTTCTTGCCAGAGCTTATTTCTCCTTTGTTTGCTTAATAATAACCAGCCTAACAGATATGAGGTAATATCTCCCTATGATTTTGATTTGCACCGGATAGTAATTTCAAAAATTCCCCAGGAGGTGCTAATGAGCATTCAGAGTTGAGAACCACTGAGTAAATGCCCATTACTTATTGAGCACATATTATCATCCATGGAATTTTTCTAACTCTCGTTTGTTTCACGAGGTAGGAGACACTCTCTTTCCTACAGATGAGAAAAATAAAGACCCAGAAGTGAAGACCACTCATCCAACAGGTGATGGGGCTAAAATTCAAGTCCAGATCTTATGGTCCCTGGAGCTCCTGAGCTCATTTGGGGTCCTCCCACTTCAGGAAGAAGAGAAGGTGCCAAGGGCTATGAGGGAAGCTGCAATTTGCAAGGGGTCAGTGCCATCTGAAAACAATATCAGAGTGTGATGTGATCTTAGTTAAATTCTTGAAAGGAACTCCCCCCCCCCTTTTTTTTTTTATAAGAAGGAGGTTTAATAAAGAAGAGTGTTTCATTTTAAATAATCATAGTTCTTTCCCTTTGAACTACACTTTATTTTATTATATATAGTTATTTTAAAGTTTATATATAGTATTTAAAGTTTATATATAGTTATTTTAAAGTCATTTATTCAAATAAAACTCAGGCTTCTGTGTTTTTAGAGGGACAGAAAGCTAGAATCCATTCTGTGTATATCTCTACTTATGAAGAGCCTGGAACGGGCCCACAGGTTAGCATTGGAGTGTAACAATACTGCCATCTTGTGGGATATTAAAGTGTACAGCAACTTAATTTACAGCAATTTAATCCTCAAACCAGAATTAAGAATTTCTGTGCATTGGAGTGTAACAATACTGCCATCTTGTGGGAAATTAAAGTGTACAGCAACTTAATTTACAGCAATTTAATCCTCAAACCAGAATTAAGAATTTCTGTGCACAGGTCAGGGCAGGGGCGGGGGGAGAGGGGCGGGCACTGTGTGTGGTGGGGGGCGGGGGACGTGATCTGTCAGAAGCAATTCATACTGTTGAGGGCCAAAGTCAGAACCATGCCCTTAGTTGACAGGGGCACTGGCAGATACAGTCTTTGTTCCCTTTGACACTCCCAGACTCTACGGCCCAGAGGCGAAGCTGTGGCTGGAGCCACAGGGGCATCGGAGGAGGGCTAACTACCCAGCAACCGTGGTTCCACCCCACCCACAGAGATAAGGAGGACAAATCCGAGCTTGGGAGGCCTACCCATAATGTCTTGAGCTGAAGAAGGTCTAGAACGGGCAGGGGCTCTCTCCCCAACCCCTCCTCCTTCCTCTTCTTCATATTGAAATAGAATTCATGTGCTCTACATTTCACATATTTCAAGTGTGTAAATCAGTGGTTTCTCGTATATTCACAGAGTCGGGCAACCATCACCATCGTCAGTTTCAGAACATTCTCATACCCCAAACAAAAAGCCCCATCTAGATACCTTTTAGCCATTATCGCCCAATCCTCCCGTGCCTCTGAGGCCACGGCAACCACTGATCAACTTTCTTTTTATTTCTTGTAATTTAAAAAATATGGTTATCTATGAATTACATTTATTATTTATTTATTTTTAAAGATTCTATTTATTTATTTGAGAGAAAGAGAGAGAGAGTGCTCGCACAAGAAGGGGGAGGGGGCAAAGAGGGGAAGGCAGACTCCCAACTGAGGAGGGAGCCCCCTGCAGGACTCGATTCCAGGACCCCTGGATCATGATCTGAGCGGAAGGCAGACGCTTAACCCACTGAATTACCAGGCACCCCTACATTTGTTTATTTGTTAGTTGAGATCTAAATGGATGTGTAACATATTAGTTTCATGTGTACAACATAATAATCTGGTATTTGTATATATAACAAAATGATCATGCCAAGAAGTCTAGCTAACATCTACAGTTATAGTTATAATTTTTTTTCTTGTGATGAGAACTTTTAAGATCTATTCTCTTAGCAACTTTCAGACATACAGCACATTATTATTAACTCTAGTCACCACGGTTCATGTCCAGGTCTACTTATTTTGTAACTGGAAGTTTGTACTTCACTAATTTTACTTTCTGTCTCTGTTGATTTGTTTATTCTGGACATTGAACGTAAACAGAATCATATGATTAGGTCATCTTTTGTGAAGAACTTTCATATACAGTGTTTCCAAGGTTAATCATGTATTGACATACAGTAATAATTCATTCCTTTCTACTGCTGGATGCTACTTCCTGGGACACATACATATATCATTTTACATTTATCTGTTAGTTGCCAGATGTTAATGGTGGGGTTTTTCCCTCCACTTTTTGGCTGCTAAGAGTAATGCTGCTATGAACACAAGTTCTTATGTGAACATGTGTTTGTTTTTCATTCATGTATTTTCCTTGGAGTGGATCTATGGGGTCAAGTAGTAATCGCCTGTTTAATACCTTGAGGAGTTGTCACACTGCTTTCCAAAATGGCTGCACTGTGGTGCTTGGATGGTTCAGGGGGTTAAGTGTTTGCCTTTGGCTCAGGTCATGATCCTAGGGTCCTGTGACTGAGTCCCCCAGTGGGCTCCCAGCTCAGGTGGGAGCCTGCTTCCCCCTCCGCGCGCACCTCCCCTAAAGTGGCTGCACCATTGTCTGACCCCACTGACAGTGTATGAGGTTTCCAATTTTTTGACATTGCCACTTAGGTTTGTACATCCTAAGTATAACTCTCTTATTAAATGTATGATTTGTATATATTTTTTTTAACCATTCAGTGGGTTGTATTTTCACTTTCCTGATGGTGTCCTTTGAAGTGCAGACCTGGTTAATGATGAATCAGCAAAATAAAATGATCTATTTTATCTTTTTTTGCTTTTACTTTAAGTCTTATATTGGAAAAACCTTTGTCAAATCCAAACTCGAGATATATTCTGATCTGTTTTTCTAAGACTTTTATAGCTTTATTTCTTTTTTTGATTTAATAAATTTGTATATTACAATATGATTACTGTCCCAGTGTTAGCCAACACCTCCACTATGTCACAGACTGGTCATTTTATTTTGTGGCCAGAACATTTAAGATCTAGTCTTTTTTTAGCAGCTTTGAAGTATGCAATACAGTATTGTATCTCCCACCCCCACCTTTTTTGTTGTTAGTCTAGCTAGAGGATTGTCAATTTTGTTTATCCTTACAAAAAACAAGCCCTTAGTTTCACTGATGCTCTATTATTTTTCTGGTCTCTACTTCATTAATTTCTGCTCTGAATTCTGTTATTTCTTTTCTTCTGCTTACTTTGGGCTCAGTCTGTTTTTCTTTTTCTAGTTATTTGTTTTTTCTTTTTCTAGTGAAGTTAGATCGTTCATTTGAGATCTTACTTTATTCTTTATGTAGGCATTCATGGCTATGAACTACGTAAAAACTGCTTTTGCAGCCGCGCTTATATTTTGGTGTGTTAAGTTTCTACTTTCATTTGTTTTGAGATTCTTTCATTTCTCTTTTGATTTCTTCTTTAACCTCTCGGTTGTTCAGGAGTGTGTCATTTAGTTTCAACATATTTATACATTTCCCAGCTTTGCTCTTGTTGATATCTATTTTCATACTATTATGGTCAGAAAAGTTATTCGTACAATTTCAATTTTTCTGAATTTGCTAAGACTTGTTTTGTGGCTGGAGAATGTTCTGTGTGCACTTGAGAAGAATGTGTGTTCTGCCGTTGTTGGATGGAATGTTGTTTATATGTCTGTTAGGTCCATTTGCTTTGAAGTACGTTTTCAAGCCCTGCGTTTCCTTGTGGATTTTCTGTCTGGATGATCTATCCACTGCTGAAAGTGGGGAACTGATGTCCTCTGCTGCCATTATTGTTTCTATTTCTCCCTTCAGAATCTGTTACTATTTCCTTACTGTATTTAGGCACTCTGATGCTGGTCTGCATATGTTTACAACAGTTACATTCTTCTTGATAAGTTGGCTCCTTTATCATTATATAATGATTTCTTTTTCTTTTATACCTGTTTTTTGTTTGTTTGTTTGTTTAAAGTCTATTTTGTCTGATATAAGTGAAGCTATCCCGGCTTTCTTTTAGTTTCTATTTGCGTGGAGTATCTTCTTCCATCCCTTCATGTTGAGCCTGTGTTTGTCCTTAAAGTTGAAGTGGGTATCTTGGAGGCAGCATATAATTTGGTTCTTTTTTTTTTTCTTACCCATCCACTTTCTTACCATGCCACTTTGGGCATTTTGATGGGAGAATTCCATCCATTTACATTTAGAGTAGTTATTGGTAAGGAAGGGCTTGCTAATGCCATGTTATTAATTACTTTCTGGCTGTTTTGTAGTTTCATTGTTCCTTTTTTCCCTCTCTTGCTGCCTACCTTTGTGAATTGGTAATTTTCCTCGGTGGTATGCTCTGATTCCTTTCTCTTTATATTCTGTAAAGTTACTATAGGTTTTTGTTTTGTGGTTACCATGAGGCTCACCTAAAACACCTTACAGATATAATGGTTTGTTTTAATCTGATAGCAACTTATTTTAATCACACACAAAATCTACCCTTTTACTCCCTCTACTTTTATGTTTCTGATGTCACAATGTACTTTTTTTATACTATGTATTTGTTAACAAATTATAGTAGCTATAGTTACCTTTCATACTTTTTTCCTTTAACCTTTACACCATAGTTAAGTAGTTAGCACACCATCATATTACAGAATTAAAGTTCTCTAAGTCTGACTATACATTTACTTTTACTCTTGTGTTGTGTATTTTCATATGCATTTATGTTACTAATTAGTGGCTTTTCATTTGATTCTGAAGAGCCCCTTTCAGCATTTTTTGTAAGGCTGGCCTAGTGTGGCTCAACTCCCCAGCTTTTGTTTGTCTGGGGAAGTCTTTATTTCTTCTTCAGTTCTGGAGGATAATTTTGCCAGATGGAGTATTTTTGGCTGGCATTGTTTTTTTCAGCACTTTGATTATATCATTCCAGTTTCTCCTGGCCTGTAAGGTTTCTACTAAGAAATCTGACCGCCTAATGAGGGTTTCTTTGTAGATTAAAATCTTTTTTCTCTCTCTTGCTGCTCTTAGGATTCTCTCTCTGTCTTTCATTTTTGATAGTTTCATTATAATGTGCCTTGGAGAAGACTGTTTTGAATTGAAATAATGGGATGGTCTATTAGATTCATGAACTAGAAAGTTCTCAGCTATTATTTCCCAAAATTAATATTTTTCCTCCTCTGAACATTAATAATTCTGGTATTCATTCTTTTTGATGGTGTCCTATAGAACACTTAGGATTTTTTTTTTCACTCCTTTTCATTTTTCTCCCTTGTTCTCCTCCCACTGGGTTATTTCAAAGTTCCTATCCTCTGACTCACTGATTAAATCTTCTATTTGGTTCATTCTGATGTTAATGCTCTCTGTTGCATTTTTCATTTCATTTATTCAAATCTTCAGCTCCAGAATTCTTGTTTGATTCTTTTTGTGTGTGTGACTTCTACCTCTTTGTTAAATTTCTCATTTTGTTCATGTATTGTTTTCCTGACTTTGTTGAATTGTCTCTCTCTGTATTCTTGTAACTCACTGAGTTTCTTCAGAACAGCTATCTTGAATTTCTTATTGGATAAATCACAGGTCACAATGTCTTGGTATTTGATGTCTGTGGGATGATCTTTTGGTGGAGTCATGTTTTCTTGATTCCTCAGGTTCCTTGGGGTTTTGCGTTGCTATTTTTGCATTTAAAGTAAGTCTCCTCCTCCAATCTTTACTAGCTGCTTCAGGTGGGAGATACTTTTCATTGGTCCTATTTGTGTCTAGAGAGTTTTTTTACTTTGCTTGGATGTACCTGCTCTATGCCTCTTGTTCCCTCTTGTGGCTGAATTATTCAGCTTGTGTGTCTTCTTTCTTATAACAGACCAGGCTGACTGTTGGAAACCACTCCCCCCCCCCCCAGAAGGTGGCACTACAGCTCAAGATGGTAATTTCTTCTTAGCTTGTAGATTCTGGCTTATTTTCCACGTGTTCTGGTCCACTCCACCTCACTCTCACTGTTGCCCCCAGGAGTGACCCCAGAAGCTGCCTGCAGAGGCAGGAGAGGTGTGAGTGTGGCACTTAGCATGTTGGGGATGTCCATGGGCCAGGTGGGAAGACCCTTGGGTGAGGTTTTCTCAGCAGCTCATGGGTGGGCTTTCTGTTGGAGTCCAAAATGCAGTTAGCAGGAATTGTGTTTCTTTAACGCCCTTGGATATTTGTATCTGCCACTTTCCCAATCTCCTCCCTACCCCCTCGCCCACCCCCTACCAGCCCATCTTGAAGAGAGAGATGGGAGAGAGATGGGTTTCTTCAGCCAAGAAGCTGGATGCTCACACTCCCTGCTCTTCCCTTTTCTCCACAGGAGATATCTCTGGTGTCCTATAGCTCGGGTAATGTTCCTCTTACTGACTTCAAGGGGCCCAGACATATTTTTCTCTTTTTTTACACAGTGTAGTGCTGGAAAGCATTCTCTGTAAAACCTGGTCTTCTACAAAGGATCTCTTGTTCATGGACATCTGCCCAAGTCAGTGTTCCCTAGTTATGCCCAGAATGTGCCCAAGAGGACTGAAGCCAGTTTACAGGCAACTGTCAGTACCATAGCCTGTACTGTTCTGTCTGCTTATTACCTGATTCACAGGTGGGTGAGACTCTTCTGAGACCCTTGGCATGTGGTATTAGATCCCACAAGTCCCACAGAGACACTTTTGGTTATGGATAGATGCTGAATTTTAGCTGTTGAAGTTTGGACAAAAGGGACGGACATCTTATGCCACCATGATGCTGACCTCTCTGACTTTATCTCTTACATTTAGGTCTTTGACCCCTTTTGAGTTATTTTTTGTATGTTCAGTATGGGGTAAAAGTCCAGCTTCATTCTTTTACGTGTGGACATCCAGTTGTCCCAGTACATTTGTTGAAAAGACTATTCTTTCCCCCGTTGAATTGTTTTGTACGCTTGATGAGAATCAACTGACTATAGTTGTGAGGGTTTATTTCTGGACTGTCATTTTTTCCCCCACTGATGTATATATCCTTCCTATGCCAATACCACACAACCTTAATTACTGTAGCCTTGTAGAAAGTTTTGAAATAAAAAAGTGTGAGTTCTACTGCCTTGTTCTTCTTTTTCAAGATTGTTTTGGCTTTAATGGGTTGCCTGAATTTTCTTATAGATATTAGGATCATCTTATCAATATCTGCAAAGACACTAACTGAGATTTTGATAGGGGTTTTATTGAATCTCTAGATTACTTTAGGGAGTATTACCATTTTAACAATATTTTAAGTCTTCTGATCTGTGAATATAGAATGTTTTTCAATATATTTGTATCTTAATTTTTTTCCAGCAATGCTTCATGGTTTTTAAAATATAAGTTTTTCACTTTTTGGTTAAATTTAGTCTTAAGTATTTTATTCTTCTTGTTGCTATTGTAAGTGGTATTGTGTTTTTTTCATTTCATTTTTGGATTGGTCATTGCAAATATATAGAAATACAATTGATTTTAGCATATCAGTGTTGTATCCTACAACCTTGCTGAGTTATCCTATTATTTCTAAAAGATTTTAGCTGATTCCATAGGATTTTCTATATAAAAGACATTGGGGGGACGCCTGGGTGGCTCAGTGGGTTAAGCCTCTGCCTTCGGTTCAGGTCATGAACTCAGGGTCCTGGGATCGAGCCCCACATCGGGGTCTCTGCTTAGCGGGGAGCCTGCTTCCCTCTCTCTCTCTGTCTGCCTCTCTGCCTGCTTGTGATCTCTCTGTCAAATAAATAAAATCTTTAGAAGAAACATAAAAAGACATTGGGGTGTCCTGACTGGCTCAGTTAGTGGAGCATGCAACTCTTGATCTTGGGGTTGTGAGTTCGAGCCCCACACTGGGTATAGAGATTACTTAAAAAAAAAAAAAAAGACATGTCATCTGTGCTAGACAGTTTTAGTTCTTCCTCTCCAATGTTTCCTCTATTGTCTTGCCCAACTGCCTGGCTAGAACTTCCAGGTTGAATGGAAATGGCACAGTAATCTTTCTTGAGGCCTACCTGTTGTCCCATTAAAGTATGTCACCTGCTCCCATGTCTGTTCAATTCTCTTTATTTTTCACAATTAATATTTATATCTTTCCTGTGGGAGTTACCTTCTTTGTTGGAAATTTAAATATCCAAATAAAAGGTCTTTAAATTAAAAAAAAAGTATGTCACCTGCTGATATGTGACATCTTTGAGAATTGGGTGGATCAGAACAGTATCAAGAACTGGCCCATGGCACAATGGCAAAAGATTTTTCTTACTTGGTATACATAAATCTTTTAATCAATAGTCTGAGTATGACAGAAACAGTTAATACACATACCTGTATCACTATTCTAAATTCCTTTATTTTGACCAAAAATATTCTTCATGAAATGTTGTCAATTCTCTTCTTGAAGACCACAAACGTTATGTCTGTAGATATTGTCATCTACCAGGCTAGTGCTAGTGACTTGATAGGTTCTCAAGAAAGGAAATTAACACACACACACACACACACACACACACACACCACTTTTCCCTCTGCCTTCGCAAGTCCCCAAAAGCTGTACCAGGTTCGGCTGAAGATCTGTTCATTCTCTTTTCCAAATTAATCTGAATATGGAATGAACTGTATTTGGTGCTGGTGTTGGGGTTCTTCAGCATCATTAGCATGTGAGGCTCCTGAAAGATAGGAACTCATCTATCTTGTTCATTTCTGTACTCTAGACCCTATATAGGGTTTTCCACACAAGTGGCACTTGTTAGGCAGAGGTGCCCCTTGAAAAATGTGGAGGTTAGGGATGCTGACTCCCATGTAGTCAAAAATCTGTGTATAAGTTTGACTCTCCCCAAGCATAACTACTAATAACCTACTCTTGACCGGAAGCCCTAACAATAACATAAACAGTTGAATAACACCTATTTTGTATGTTATATGTATTATATTTGTACAATAGAATAAGCTAGAGAAAAGAAAGTGCTAATAAGAAAATCATTAGGAAGAGAAAATACAATAACGTACCGTTCCATATTTACTGAAAAAAATCTGCATATACGTAGATCAATGCAGCTCAAGGGTCAATTGTATTTGCTAAGTGAGCAAGTGCAAAGGGCTTTTTAGGCATAGGGAGGGGTAATGATGGGGTGATTGTGGGCTGGGCGAGTGTCAGGTAGAAATGGAGCCATATGGACTCAGGAGTGAACCTTGGTGGGAGAAGGAAAAGAGGCAAGGACCAGGTCGGTACTCTTCACCACTCTGTCTTCTGTGCTTGATGGTGTCTGCAGTACATGATGCTCGATAAATATTATGTTCATAAAGTAATGAATGTAAGAAACAGAGCAGAGAGTAGAGAAACTAAAAGAAGAGCAAAGCAGAAATGTACTCGAAAGGTGAAAGAAACAAAATAAAAAAATCTGCAACCATAATAGGTTCCCATCACAACTCATTAAAAAAAGAAAGTCTCTAGGATCTGCTTACAAAGCCAAGATTTTGTAGGGAGAGTATACTGGGATCATCTGGCTGAATGACTAATATTTGCTCCTCCTGGTCATAGAATTTGCCCTTTATCTCTGCTTCTTTCATACCCTAGTGAGCTGGGCTGAACAGCATCTTTTCTCTCTCTCTCTTAAAGACCATGGCTCCCATGGTCCTTGCTTCTTGGTTCCACTGCTCTGGGCCTCCCTCTGGTGTAGTTCAGATTCTTAGGGAGCTTCCAAGCAGGTGACACACCAAGACCAAAATTTATATCGAGAATGTTAGGAGAGATGGACACTAGAGTTCAAAACCCTCAAAAGGACAAAGGTCCAAAACCAAGTCTGCCCCTCCACCCCCATTTTCTTGGCCACGACATCCTTCTTTGTTTCACTGATACTCAATGTTACAATCTCTTATTACCAAAGGCCCCCCTGCGCTTACGGATTTGGAAACAAGGTTTTCCCGACCAATGTCTAAAGTGGTGGTGGAGGAAACAGGTCTGCAGTGGGAAATGAAAGAGGTAAGAGGGAACTCGGAAGAGCATAGCATCAAAAGAAGAGGGTTTTGAAAGGGCAGGAAGACTCCACAGTACCAAGTGTGGAGAGGAGTGAAGAAAGATGGAGACTAAAGAGTGGGAGTTTGGGGATCCAGGGCCCTTGTTTATGAAAACAGTTCCCATTCTCATGGAGCTAGGGGTGGAATAAAGGTAACAGTAGGTTAGGAGCGACTAGGAAATGAAGCAAGGGGGGAAATGCTTATATATTCCCAAGGTCAGAGGACTGCAAGGCCGTTTGATGAGATTGAACAAGAATGAGGCAGATAATTCAGGAACAGTGTTCACAAGTAACAAATAGCTTTGGGGAAGAACGGGAGAAAAAGCAGAAATGCTGGGCTGGATTGAGAGCTCCAAGGGCAGTATGGCTGGTGGAGTCTGGGAAAACCAATGTCTGCATGGGCTGGTGCCCTTGTGAAGTGTGGTGATCTTTTTGGGGAGGGACTTGTTGCAGTGACTCTCAAATGTCTTTGTCTGAGATGGAATTGCACCACCCTTGCCAAGGGCCGGACTGAGTAATCTTCTCGGTTTGCTCTTGGGAGCTTTTGTTCCCTGAGTGCTTTCTGTAGAGTTCCGGAGGACGGGAATGAAAATGGCGGCCTCCCGGTCTCTGGCCCGGAGGAGTCGAGAGCTCGGGGCCCCACTCCTTAGTCCGCCCTTGGAGAAAAGCACTCAATCACTCCTGTCTCCTTGGCCTCCGGCCGCCTATCTGAACTCACCTGGCCTGTGACCGAGCATTTCTGTTTCTGGTACACAACCCAGCCTGGAGATTCCTGCTGTGGGCTCCCAGAGGAGGAAGGTGTGTCTCCACAGATCAGCCACTTGTGGGGTCCCTACTCGAAGATCAGTGGCTTGACTGTGTCATGGAAAACAGTTTAAGGGGACCCCGAGCTGAGAGCTAACTCCTCGGCTCCGTCTCTGTAGCCGGCTTCCCCGCTCTAATATCTGCGAACTCTGCCACACTCAGACACCCCTGATCCTTCTGTGACCCCACGGGACCTGAGACCACGCTGTCCCCATGAAGGCTCCAGACCCACTTAGCCTCTGGAGTGCCATCCCTCAGTGGAGCAGACTCTAATCTTCTGATTTTGTGCTCCGCTGCTCTACCGCTTGCCGGGAACCAGCCTCTCCCCCCGCGGTCTCTCGGCCCATAGATCACCTCAGATTCACTTCTCCACACGTCCCACCTTCTAGAAAGTGGCCGATTTCCTGCTCTTCTTCTCTTCTATCTCCTGCTGAGTTTGAAGGTGTTCAGAATGGTTTGATAACGATCTAGCTAGAGCTCCTGGGACCCTGTGATATCTAGGTCTCCTACTCCTCCACCATTTTGCTCCTCCAGCTGTTTTCTGAATTCTAAGCCACCCTCAAACAGCTCGAGGTCCAACTGGCACCCTCCTTGAAAAGAACAGGAGCCAGCAGGGTGAGTGGACTTGGCCAGAGCGGGAGGGGGCCCAGGGAGAGCTGCTAACGCTGGGGCTGATTCAGATTAGATTTCCCTGATGTCAACCCCAGGGCCAGCTGATAGGTCATCTGTCTGGGTCACTGCAGGGCTCTGGGCCCCCTAAAAGCTGTGGCCATTTTCTTGGACTCTTATTAGGGTGGAGAGCTGCTGGGAGAGGTTCCTCCTAAAGGAGGCCTGGTGAGACCTGTTGTGGCAGGTGCACAGCCCCATATAAAGAACCCGAGGGAGCATCTCTGGTTGCTAAGTGACCTCTCCTAAAACCAGAGACTGAGATGTCTGTGACAGGAATGTGCCACACCCTGCACACTGTCGGGTACCAGCGTGGCTGGCCCCTCACCCCACACTCCTGCATGTCCACAGCCTCTGGATGGCCTTCTTCCAGTCCATCTCAGCTTTTCTCTGAGCACTGAAGAGGTCAGGACCATGGTCCATATCTTAGACAGACTGGCACTGCCATGGGAAGTGAGAACCACCAGCAAACTGGGCTGCATGCCCTGCTCCTGGCTCCAAACCCAGAAGCTTCTCTCTTCAGAGAAACTCTAATTCCTCTGCTCCTGTGCCCTGACCTGACTATCCCCCTTAGGCTTCAGGGAACACCCTGGCCTGTTTTGTAATATGAGGGCCTGGGAGGTATGGATTGAATGAGTCAGCCATGGAGGGCTGGGGGTGGCATTTCCGGGCAGGAGTGTCCTGCGCAACCCTCCCTCTCTCCTTTCCTTCTGTTCATCCATCCTTCCTTCCTTCTGGTATTCGGTGCACGACCAACCCCCGCCCCCCTGCAACCAATGGCAGCTTTCCTTCCTTCTCACTGATCATTTAAGCAAAGTATTTTCCCACTTATTAAAGCCCCTTCCTCCAGGTTGGATGCAGACTCCTGCCAAGGAGCCTGGTGTGGAATCAGGCACGTGTCCAATGTTAGCCCCCACATTCCCCCTAGACTGGTACCATTGTGCAGTGCCCAGACTGCACAACTATATGTGTCAATCCTGAGAGCTGCTACTGCTCCAAGGCCCTGATGTGGACAAATATATGACATATTTATCTCCCAATGGTCACCGTCCTGGCTAGAACACACTTCAGACCCAGTATCATAATAGTGGCCCCTTTTATTGAGGATCGCCATGTGTTAAAGTCTGATTTATGCTTGCATTAGCTCATTTAAGTCAGGACCTTTGCAGCTTGCTGCTGCCCCCGGGTCCAGGGCTCAAGCTTCTTGTTGTGCCCACTAAGACTGGACCACTGAGATTTCAGCTCCTCTCTGAACTAGATGGAATCTGTCTTTAAGAAGGAAGCTATCCGGGGCACCTGGGTGGCTCAGTGGGTTAAGCCGCTGCCTTCGGCTCGGGTCATGATCTCAGGGTCCTGGGATCGAGTCCCGCATCGGGCTCTCTGCTCAGCAGGGAGCCTGCTTCCCTCTCTCTCTCTCTCTGCCTGCCTCTCTGTCTACTGTGATCTCTCTCTGTCAAATAAATAAATAAAATCTTAAAAAAAAAAAAGAAGGAAGCTATCCACATGTACGCATTTCATTGTTTGACTCTTAACTCAGACTTGCCTTTTGTTTTGTTTTGTTTTGTTTTCGGCATTGGCTTCAAGGACAAGAAAATGAACATTGTTTATTGACCTTTGACTGTGAACCTGATGTAGTAATTCATGCAATCCTCACATCAGTCCTTTGAGGGAGCTGTGGTCAATTCCTTTTTGTACATACACAAGTGCAGGTTTCCAACTTCCCCAAGCCACACAGCCAGTACCCAACCCTAGACATCCGGACCTCACAGGCTGGTTCCCAACCACCACCCCTGGCCATGACTTTATGATCTGCTGACATGGAAACTTGGAAGATGGACATTTTCTTTCTTTAGGGATTCTTTAAATAGGAGATATGAGGCTGAGGAGAAGAAATATCGGTTAAAAGAAACACAGTGATTACAAGTATGTACTTGCCCAGGGTGACCCAGACACAGGTGCCACTGTGCCACCTAAAATCATGCGGCCTTGTGCAAGTGACTGAACTTCTTCCTGCCTCAGCATGTTCATCTGTTAAGTGGGCTTAATAATGGTACCTTTGGGATATAACTGTTGTGAGGAGTAAGGGAGAAAATTCAGGTCAAGTGCTGAATACGGAGTTAGTCCCATATTAAAGGCCCACTCATGACTGCTCTTGTTATTATTCTTAGGAACATAACCCACCCCCTGATGTCACCTCATTGCCTGACAGCTCCTAACAGCCTATTAGGGCGTCCTATACCCTCCAGTGTCTTGGGTATGATGGCTGGCTATCATGAGGATGAAGACATTGCCCCGAGTCAATGACAAAGGTTCTAGAAAGTGGCCAGCAGATTTCATCACCTCTGTATTTGTTAAAAAAAAAAAAAAGAAAGAAAGTAAAAAAGTAATTTCATTAGAAACCCCTGTAAGGTCCCCAGATCAGCAATGCTGTGGCATTCCTCCTCAATGTTGTGCTGCTCTGAATTGTTTTACAAGATGTGGTCGGAAAGAGGCTGGCAGGCCACCCATGTTTCTTGAGAAAGAGGCCCAACAAACCCCAGAGCTTCACCACCAAATCTGGAAGATGATATCCTTGAACATTCCTTAAATAAATTCATTTTCAACTCAAGACTCAGCAGCTGAGTGGGGAACAGTTACCACAGGCCACCACGAGAGGGTGCCCCAAAGCCACCTGTAAATGTCGCCCACACCCCTGCAGGCAGGAGACCAAGGTTTCAGGATATTTCTCATCGAAAAGCGAACACACACCAGGATACATCTACAGCCTGCCATCTCAATCTATTTGTGAACATTCTAAAAACCTCTAAGTGTGCAGTCTCCTTTTCTTGCTGTACTCGGCCCACCAGGGAAAGGATTGGAAAATGGATTGAGAAACAGTTATTAATAACCAATAATTAATGACCCCATTTTAGGTAGTGGGAGAGACATGTTTTATTCATTGCCTCTAATTCCTACAGCCACCCTGTCTGGGAGATGCTGGTATGCTCTTTTCCTTTTTCCTTCTTTCCAGGCATATTTTAGAAAGCATGGGAATGGTGAGGGTGTGGACAACATGACCTTAGATTTATCTATTATTATATGTACGCTTTCCAGGGTGCTTCATTCCTTCTTATATTTTCATGCTTCCACCTGGGATCATTTTATTTCTGTCTAAAGAATATTATTTGGTTGGTGTGTGCTGGAAACACATTTTCTCAGGGTTTGGTGTCTGGAAATATTATGAGTTTACCTTAAATTTTGAAGAATATTTTTTTTAAAGATTTTATTTATTTATTTGTCATAGAGAGAGAAGCGAGAGCAAGCACAGGCAGACAGAATGGCAGGCAGAGGCAGAGGGAGAAGGAGAAGCAGGCTCCCTGCCAAGCAAGGAGCCCGATGTGGGACTCGATCCCAGGACGCTGGGATCATGACCTGAGCCGAAGGCAGCTGCTTAACCAACTGAGCCACCCAGGCGTCCCTGAAGAATATTTTTGATGTCCATTGAAGGATGCTAGGTTTCAGCTGTTTTCTTTCAGTGTTTTCAAGATATGATTCTGTGTCTTTGGGGTTCTAGTGTTTCTGATGGAAGTTAGTGGTCAGTCTTATTTTTGGTGTTGTGAGGGTGACATTCCCCCCACCCCCATCCCCAGTTTCTCAGAACTTTTTCTCTTTGTCTTTGATTATTATAGCACTTTTACTATATTATCATATATGTTTAGGGTTCCTCTTCTTGAGTCTGTAGCTCTATGTCTCCAATCAGTTTTAAGTATCTTTTCAAATATTGCTTCATTATTTCTCCTTTCTCCATCTAGGATTCCATCACACATATTTTATTTTATTAAAAAAATTTTTTATTGTCTTATGTTAATCACCATACAATACATCATTAGTTTTTGATGCAGTGTTCCATGATTCATTGTTTTCATAGAACACCCGGTGCTCCATGCAGTACCTGCCCTCCTTAATACCCATCACCTGGCTCACCCAACACCTCCGCCCCCCACCGCTCTGGTAAAACCCTCAGTTTGTTTCTCGGAGTCCGCAGTCTCTCGTGGTTTGTCTTCTCCTCCAATTCCCCCCTTCACTTTTCCTTTCCTTGTCATAATGTCCTCCATGCTATTCCTTAGGTTCCACAAGTAAGTGAAACCATATGATAATTGACTTTCTCTGGTTGACTCACTTCACTCAGCATAATCTCCTCCAGTCCCATCCATGTTGATGCAAAAATTGGGTATTCATCCTTTCTGATGGCTGAGTAATATTCCATTGTGTAAATGGACCACATCTTCTTTATCCATTAGTCTGTTTAAGGACATCTTGGCTTTTTCCACAGTTTGGCTGTGAACATTGGAGTACACATGACCCTTCTTTTCACTACATCTGTATCTTCAGGGCAAATACCCAGTAGTGCAATTTCTGGGTCATAGGGTAGCTTTATTTTTAATTTTTTGAGGAATCTCCACACTCTTTTCCAAAGTGGCTGCATCAGCTTGCATTCCTGCCAACAGTGTAAAAGGCTACCCTTTCTCCACATCCTCTCCAATATTTGTTGTTTCTTGCCTTGTTAATCCATTACACATATTTTAAATCTTGTTTTACTTGACTAATATATATTTCTTATGCTCTTTTCTGTGTTCCTATCTCTTTTTTCTCCATGCTTTGGCCTGGATAAGTTATTCTGATATTCCTCACTAATTCTCTTTAAACCTAGCCATTGAATTTTTAATTATAGTATAGTAGCCATCCTTTTTTTATATATATATACTTTGCAGTTTACTGCTAAAATTCACCGTCTTAGTATTTATTTCTTGTAAAGATTTATTTATTTATTTATTTGACAGACAGAGATCACACATAGGCAGAGAGGCAGGCAGAGAGAGAGGAGGAAGCAGGCTCCCTGCTGAGCAGAGAGCCCGATGTGGGACTCAATCCCAGGACCTTGAGATCATAACCTGAGCTGAAGGCAGAGGCTTTAACCCACTGAGCCACCCCAGCATATAATTCCTTGAGCTTTTGATTACAGTGATTTAAAGATACACGGTTGAATACTCCACTTTGTGTCTGGACCTCTTGGGGCTCAGTTTCTATGGCCTGGTTGTGGAGGAGGCTGTTGTCCATCTTGGATTGATGGGAAATCCCTCTAGCCAAAAGCACCAATAGGCCTTTTTGCCTGTGCTATTTCAAGTCACTTAGGCCCGCCCTAATTTCTTCTAATATTACACTCAGATTGCTTCTTACTGGTTTATATTTTCAAAACTTGTTGTTATTTCAATTCAAATTATCCTCACCAAGGACCAAATTGAAGCATGGAGCAGCTCAAATGTTTTGCCTAATATCACACAGCATTCAGTGGCTTTAGTGGACATTTGTTAACTTGACTGCAGCCTGGTGTGTCAAAGCCCATCTTATGTTTGCAGCACAGGAGTCAGAGCTTGGGATATTCTCTCTGCACAAACACATGACCCCTCTCTTGGTCAACCAGATGTTCCCACTGGGACTTAACATCTGGAGTGAGTAAGGTAGATGTGTAGGAAAGCCCACTGACCTCATGCCAGTGTTGGTGGTTGGTTCTGATCCAGCAGCAGGAGGTATGGCATGCCTGCCAGATTTGTCCCACTGCATGAGTTCTGGTGTACTTGTAGCCACCTGCCCCCTGGCCCCTTGGTTCTAGCCTCTTTCTGAGATTTCCTTTTGATTATGTAGTTATTTGATATGCTTTCAATCCATTCCTGTTGTGTAGAAACTAACCAGGGTGCGTTTTTATTGTTTGCAACCACGGATCATGACTAATTCAGTGACCAAGCAGTTGAGAGCTCGAGAGGGCCAGGTGGCTGCTCTATCCTTTGCTGCAGACTCAGCTGAGAGATGGCTGTGTTTCAGACCCAGAAACTTGGCGTGATTCAGTTTCCTGCCCAGGAAGATTGTAAGGGATGCTGAGCATGCTATGGAGTACTCACTAAATTGTGTGCAATTTCCCTGAAAAAGTAAAATAATAATTTAGGCCCTTTAACAAGCGTGAAGGGACTCATTAGGGAGAGAACAATGAGAAACAAATTAGGGAGAGAACAATGCATGGGATTGTTCTGTGGTTGACACAGATGGAGTCTGGGCCTGTGTATTGACCTGGCTTGGCTGGCCTGGTAGGCTTATGAGCCGTGGCTTGAGCAGCCATGGAGGAGGTGATGGAACCTTCCTCATCAGGGCCATCCCTCTTGGGAGGTTTCTCTGGATCTTCTCTAATGCTTTTGTGGATATCAGTGTTCTTGGGACAGCCAGGCTCTGGCAGCTCCTCTAGCCAAGGACTTGGCTCAGTTCCTGACCCTGAACCTGACCCTCAGCTGCACTGCACCTGACCGGTTACCGCATAAAGAGGGCTAAACTCAGTTTCCATTGCTCGGATGATTGAAGGCTGTGACATGTATTGCAGATGCCTCTGTCCTGTCTCTCCATCCAGACATGAGTTCCAGAAGCACAGGGCCAAGTTCTTATATCTCCTTATATACTGTGCCCTCAGTAGGTTTTAATAAATGTTATTTGGCAGTGATGTGGCTGGCAAGTTTCTCCTTCTTCTCTTTGCAAACCCTTACTTCCAAATTGCCATGTTGCTCGGCAGGTGGATTCCAGTGGACAAGTACATGTGTAGTGAGAATGTTGCTTCCTGTCAGATGTTCTGAATTCGGGGATGACAGGGAGAGGAGGACTTTGCAGGAGGATGGGTAAGTCTTGTCTTTTTTCTTTTTATAAAGCCAGTTCTTGGCTTCGTGCTGCTGCAAACATGTTGATGTCTACTTGATGGTCTGCACGTTGATGGTGCACATTGAAGATTCAATCATATATTTTCATCTAATTCAGGATGTCTTTGCCCCATGTATTCCAGATGCATCTGGGGGTGCTTCTTCCACTTGTGCCCCATATTTACATAAGCCCGGGCTGCTCACTCAGGGGAGAAGCGTAAATAAACGAAGAGCAGTCTTCCAATACGTTTCCCACCTTCACTTTTGCCCAAGGTTGCTATTTAAAGCATAAATCAGATCAAATTGCCCCACTGTTGAACGCTCTCCCAGGGCTTCTTCTAATCCTGGGCACTCTTCACCATGGCTTTTTAAAAAGCCTGTAGAAGCTGGTCTCTTTCTCTCTCTGCTGCCGTTCCTTGCCTTTTACTTCCTTGCTCACAACTCTCCAGACACATTGGCCTCCATCCTACCTTTTGAGCTCTTTAAACCTCAGGCCTTTGCATTTGCTGTGTTCTCTGCCTGGAACATCACACATCTTGTTGCTTCTTGTTGTCATCCAGATCTCAGCTCAAATGTCATCTTCTTCCTGACCATCCATCTAATTTAGCCATCCATCTCTCTAGTCACTATGTATACTTTGTTCAGTTTTAGTTCCTTCACAACACTTATCTTTTCCTAAAATTATCATACTCATTTATTTGTACACCTAGAACCATGCATGGTGCACGGTTGTTCCTTGGTAACATTTTGTCGAGTAAATGAATCAAGGAAAGAACTAGTGGGAAATGTTTTTAATGTCTGTAGTCATATTTTAAAAATTTAACATGAAATTTTCAGTTGACTTCAAAACCCTTATGTTAATTTACTATAAAACTATAATTTAAATTACCTATGGGTTGAAAATACTTAGTATATGGCAAATTGAGTAAATTGATGATTCAACAAATGAACAAATTTACTATTGAATGAACAAATGGATGAATGAATGGAAAGTTGATTCCCCAGAGATGTGCACAATTTTTATCCTGTGGCATCTTGCACATCTTGGCACCATGCTGGGTACACGGACCAAAGAAGAACACAATCTTGTGAACTTGAAGGGAACGTGCTGCTCTGTTGGTCTCCTTCCTCCTTATGGAGAAGGAAGAGTTCTCTGAGTCACAGAATGCTTCCCAAAGCCAAAAGAAGCAAGACTTTCAGATTGTTTTCTCCTTGGGATTTCACAACTCTCTATGGGTTCAGATCACTAAGAACCAGGTTCATGATCATTGTCATCACTGATACAGACTTCCCACAAAGCAGAAGGAACAAAGTTCCCACCCCTGCAAAAACACTCATATCCAATCCCTCTCTTCCTCCGTAAGCAACTCTGAAGGAGACCCCTTCATGGTCTCTGCCCCACTAAGTTTTCTAGCCAGCTCTCCATCCCCTGCACTGAATCAGCTGCCTTTTAGATCACTTTCAAGAAAATTACACCTGCCAGATTGATTGTCCCCTTGCACCCAACATCCTTTGGATGGTCTTTCCTCCCAGGCATATGTTCAAGAAATCTCTCTATGCAGATCACTGGCGTATTGTTAAGTAGAATCAGATAAGGGAAATTCTGGGGGGAAAAATCAGTTTGTGTCCTTAATCAACTGGAAATACCCCTTATCTTTTTAGTTGGATAGAATGCAGTCTTCCTCACTTTGCAACTTCTCATTTATAGATTTTTATAGCTTTTTGGAGACAATTTTCCATGGTACTTTTGCTTTTTTGTGTATCTCATTAGCAGAGGCAATGATAGCCTTTGTTCTGGACGAGTTTTCAAGGATGTTTGTGTAGTAAACAACTTTGAAATGTAGAAAAAGTGACCCCCTCTGGACACAAAGCACATTTTGCCTGACCAAAATAATAAAGATAATATCTCCATCCAGGCAAAGTTTGGGTGGATTTGCCAGGAGTCTTTTATAGGAGTGAGGGTTTCCTAACTAAGCATAGTGACAGAGACCCACTGTGTGTTCACCGTCCATTGGACTGCTCCACTGTGCCCCATGAACTTGGGGGAGTGAACATGCTTCTTTATGTGCCATGAGTAATTAAGTCCTTTGTCTGAGCCACTAGAGTCTTCTGCCCACATCCATAGAACTGTGGCAGGCTAATTTAATGGGAAAGCAGGGTAAAGTCTCATACCCATCTTGAAACTCCTCTGGTTTATACTCTGTAACTTAATGTAAGTATGTATACTTATACATAAATATGTATTATTAGTATACATTATACATAAAATTAGACTGAATTTCAAATAAATGTGTCTTATCTCCTCAAAT
The DNA here is from genome assembly GCF_009829155.1 of Mustela erminea. Classification (NCBI taxonomy): domain Eukaryota; kingdom Metazoa; phylum Chordata; class Mammalia; order Carnivora; family Mustelidae; genus Mustela; species Mustela erminea. The sequence goes on from NC_045628.1 coordinate 78,125,307, forward strand.
GGAAGCAGATGCACTCTCCAAATTATCTAATAAACATGGGTATGCACCCTGTGATGAGTACCCTGTATCTTCTTGCTGTCCTTTCATTCTTTGGATTGCCTTAGTTGTGGATGTGCCTCTACTATGTCCACAAGGGCCACCACTGAACATTGACTCTGTGGTGGTGGTAGTGGGTCTCCCAGTTTTTAAGGGTCTTCAAATTTAACCTTAGGTCCTCTTCTCCACTACTCTGTACCATTTCCCACCACCCAGTGAGTCAAAGAGTGCCAGATGGGATGGCAGGAGTGGGTAGTTAATAAGAACAGACCAGATGAATGGAACAGGATCTCCGGGGCATGAGTCAATGAGACGAATGCTGAGACATGATGGGCTGAGAGAAAACATCAAATCCCAGCTCCAAATAAAGGGCTAATGTCCAGACGTCCAGGAGGCCACTCGGCCTGGGAAACAGAAACCCATTACCCTGGATATCGAGAATACTAAGAATAGGAGACCTGGGATCAAGGCCAAGTCTGGATCCATTCCAGGCTGTCCCTTGGCAAGAGACACAGGCCTTCAGTGAAACAGAAAGGAACCAACATAAGGAAACCACCAAGCCCATGTCTGAATCAGGATTTGGCAGCTTCTCATTCCTCATTTCATTGTGTTATCCTCTATGATGCTATAGATAGAAGAAGCAATAATCATGATTTTATAAAAGCAAAACAAAACACAAAAACTGCTACCAAATGTAACTCTTGCAGAGAGAGCTAGGCAGGCAGAGGAATGGGCCTCGAGTCTGGAGCCAGAAGTTCTGAATGTGGGTTTTGGCTCTGTGCGGAGGGGACCCATTTCCCCACCTATAAAAAGGAGGACCAGAACATGACACTATGCATTGTGTTTGCAAGAGCTTTCGGGCAATTGGTGTGCAGAAGTGGGCATAGAGCAGAAGGCTCAGTGAGGTGGAGGGAAGGGAAAATTAGCCCTTAAGGGGTCCACTGAGAACACCACTGAAGTCCCCTTCTAAAAATCGTTCCCCCAAAATGAGATCCCACACTTCCTGGCTCTCAGTCACAGTAATATTAATAGTAAAGGTCATGATTTAGTCAGTGTGTGTGATAACCCAGATGTTTCACACATACGTGATGTTACTTCTAATCTTGAATCATTATGATAGTTGAAATATTTACAAAAATGCTGAACTATTCTCATATTTCAAATGGAGAAGTGGGTTCTCAAGAAACATGTGATGCATGGCCAAGGTCACACAGAGAGCTTAGAGCTGGGAGTCACACCCAGGAATGTCTGACTATGAAGATGGCCAGAGAGGGAGAAGCCCTAGTCCTGGGATAGTTCTACAGCTGCCCAGAGTGGCACTCAGTGGAAGAATGTGGTTTTCTCCTTGGCAACCATACCCGTAACACTGGTACCATGGTTTGTTAGAATGAGAAGTCCTTTTCCATGTGTTGACTATTTAACACTCACATCCGTCCTGCTGGGTGGTTTTACTATTTGCACAGGAGCTAGTGTGGCTTCTGGAGGACTGTGCGAGCAGCAGAGTTTGCAAGGAGATGCAGAGAGCAACCAAGAAGTCCTGCCAGGATGGGGACAATGATGTAGCCAGTCATGTAGATGGGGCTGTGGATGCTGGGGGATGGGACAAGTACCCCAAGGGGACTGGTCTTGACCTTGTGGACAGAATAATAGCATATTTTTGCCAAATATGTCCTGTGCTCCAGGCCTGGTCTGGCCCTGCCTCTCCTTAATACTGCTGCCCCCCCATCCCCAACTTAGAGCCAGCCAGTGAAACATAGCAGCATGTTGCTTGGGCTCCCTGACACAGCAGATGTAGGGTCCAGGCTCCAAGTAAACTGGAAGATAACCTTGGGGCCCAGGGCATGGTTCTAGAATAAGATGCCCTAAGTACCAACCTCTGACACAATCTTTCTTATTCCTCAGGATGCTCTAGACTTGCCCTTGGCCCACAGATAGACCCAGAAGGCATTCAAGGTCACCTTAAAGGCAGGCAGTCTCATCCATTGGCTCTCAGAGCCTAGGAATTATTTATTATTCTTCTTACTTTGCAGATTAGAAGCCTGAGGCTTAAAAAAAAATTATCTTGCCTCTCTCTTTTCTTGTCCATAGCGCCATCAACATTTCAGGCATTGGCCAGGGAGGTGAGCTGACCTCAGTGGTTAATGAAGATGAGCATGTGTTCCTGAATTGGTGGGCCTAAAGTCAGACTCTAATGGGGAAGCTGTGCGGTTTGGTTGTATCAGGGCAGGAGGCAAGGCTGAGCAAGAGAGAGAAGGCAGCCTTAGGCAGCAAACTGGAAACCTGGGCAACGAAACAGGCAGATCTTAGCAAGGAGCCTAATGGTGCAACTTTACCGGTAGTGGAGGGTCTGGAAGGGTGCCTGGGGACACCGTTATTCTTTTCTTGGAGTGATGGAGCCCAGGAGATGGACGGAATCATGGGAGAGTGCATTCCCACAGACAGGGAAGAATGTGGAGGCAGGACCATAGACCCAAATGGGGGTGGGCTTGGAATCTATGAGAAATGAGTTCACTGTTCCCCCAGAACTATGGTTTCAACTTTGCTTGTCCACTGGAATTGCTTGAGCAGCTTTAAAAATACTCATAGTTGGTACCCACAGAAATTCAGATGCAATCAGTCTGGGTTGAGAGCTGGGTATTGGTATTTTTAAAAGCTCCTATTGTGACTCTGATGTGCAGCCACAGTTGAGAACTGCTGGCTTAGAGAGGGAAGGTAATTGCGCATGTCACAGACGGGGCCTGGGGTGAGAGATGGAAGTGAACAGGGCTGTGCAAGGAAGAGGTGACGTGAACGACCCGCCTGTGGGTTCTTAAAACAGGAATTAGACTTCCTAAAACAAAATCCTACTAAAATGCCCCACAAATATCTTAAAGCAGCCCTGTGCTGGAAAAAAATGGAAGAGTCACCTAGTTTATTCCTTCATTATGATGAGATTTGCATCCATTTGTCTTTTTCATGATGTATCCTTGGAAAGAGAGGAACAGTTGGGTGCCCCAGGGTTTAAAATTGTGGGACCAGCCTTCAACTCATCTCATACAGTTCCTAAAATCGTGTGCAAAATAAGTTTGTTTGAAATGCAAACCCCCCACCTCTGGGCCCAAAGTTCAGAAAGCACTAAGGTTTTGTTTTGTTTTAAGATTTTATTTATTTGAGAGAGAGAGAGAGAGAGCAAGCGAGCACATATGCATGCACAAGTGGGGGTTGTGGGCAGAGGGAGAGTGAGAAGCAGAACCCCGCTGAGAAGGGAGCCTGATGTGGGAATCAATCCTAGGACCCCAGGATCATGACCTGAACTGAACCCAGACGCTTAACCAACTGAGCCATCCGGGCACCCTGGCACTAATGTTTTTAGATGGAACCTAGAAAAGCTGTGTCTAACAAACTAACAAACTCCCCAGGTGACTACGTGACAAAGATGATCTGTGGCCCCATATTGAGATATGCTGATTTAGGAACAGGGATATAGGTTTAATGTATTTGGTTTTCTTAAGAGCTCTCTAAGCCCTATCAGCATCCGCTGTGAAGAATATTCACAGTTTAATGGAAGCTGGAGGGAGGAAAATCAATTCCTAGTGCTCCAATCTAAATGTCTATCTAGAGCGAGTGCAAAGGATGTCCCATTAGGTATGTCCTCACATATCACAAAACTCATGCCGGTGCCTGCATGCAGAGCTTCAGCCTGTCAAGAAGCATTTTACACTCCACAGCCCAAGGCAGCCTCATATCTGAAACACTGTCAGAAATGCTGAAAGCCCTCCAGAGCCTTCCACCTGAGGCTGGGGGACATGGGGCAGCTGGCATCCTAGTTCACCTTTGCTCAAGGCCCTCATGGTCTGAGAGGGAAGCTCTAAAGATGGAGGGTTGCCTAGGAGTTTTGCCTTTGGGACATTGTATGGTTGGGATACTCCACGAATATTCATTCCCTCAGCGCCCGCAAGATTTCTAAGCTGACCAGAATAGTGGGGATGTGTTCATGAGTTCTCATGCACAATACAGAAGCAGGCCCATGCTAAAAAAAGAGAGACAGGTCTGCTTCAGGGGGGAGTCATCTTTTTTTCGGTTAGGGACGATCATCTCATTTTATTGTTTCATTGGGATATTATTAATCACCCTAACTATGGGGAGAGAGCACATGTCATGCATGGTCCTGAGCAGAAGAATGCCAGGCTAAAGGGAGGGGACACAAAAGAACAGTGATGGGATTCAGGAAGGGAGTTAGGTAGCCAACCCCACTATAAGTCTTGGACGTGGTTCCTCTTAGCATCTTACTTTTCCCTCATTGAAAGGATTCAAGCTGGCTGGTCCTGCACCTTTGGGGGTTAAGGAGATCATGTCATCCTTCCAGAAATCAGGTCAGCTAGAATGGAGACCAGAAAGTGAGTTGTACATTGGAGAAAACCTTTGCTGATGCTATGACTCTTGCTCGAAGATCAAGAGACCATGACAGAGCAGCAAAATCTCTCTATGAGCAAACCAGGCTCTCAAGAGGAGCAGAAGTAATGAAGAAATATTAGGAAGAAATTCAAGAACTGAATGAAGACTCAAGATACTGGTGAAGGCACAGCCGAGATCGGATGGAGACTGGTAGCAGGAGCACAGAGAACTTCATACATCCCTGGAGGGACATCAGTAGGCTTTGGGACTTCAAATAAGCAAGTACTAAGGCAAATGTTTGGGTTGCTAATGGCAAGCCAAAAGGATGACCTTGGTATAATAATGAAATTTAATGAGCATCACTCTAAGATACTATGAGCCCATGCTGACCAGGTAATGGAAATAGCAGCAATAATGAGGAAAGCCACTGAGATGGGTGAGCACCAGGGTTGCATGAAGTAGGAAAAGAATTTTCATCTTAAACAGGAAATCAAGGATTTGAGGGAAATCCTTCAAACTCGAGATCTAAGTTTTAGCCTCCAGGAAGATGATGCATAAGAAAGTACACTCTTTATCAAGTTATCAGTCTCTGTCAATTCGTACCAATTGATCTGAACCTGAGAAGGACTGAAAATTTCTGTGACATGGCTCCAAAAAAGCCTCAGGGCTGGCCTGCTACATTAAATAATTAGAGGAATAATAGTGAAGAAAGAAATCACCACCTGAATCATTTATTACTTTTAGATTATGTACAATACACTGGCAAATGATATTTTTAAATGATCACCTCTGAAAATGCATAATAAGTTAACAAGGCATTATTCTTATTAAAATATAATAGAAAAATAATTCAATATAGTAAAAGTTCTCAAGATGATATCATAGGGCAATTTCATGTTTATTTTTTGAGGAATTCCTGCTCTCCAAAGTGGCTGTACCATTTTACATTCCCATCAGTGATGCAGGAAAGTTTGAATCTCCCCACATCCTTATTATTTTCTCTTTCTTATTAGAACCATCTATTAACTGGGAAGTGGTATCTCCCTGTGGTTTTGATTAGCATTTCCCTAGTGATTAATAATATGTGGGTTTTTTTCATGTGTCCATTGACCTTCTTCATATATCTTCCTTGGAGAGATATCTGTTCATATCCTTTGTCCATTTTTAAAGCAGCATGTGATTTCAAAGCTACAAATTCATCTTCTTGTTATGGAGTGGTGAGAGTTCTTTACATATTCTGGGTACAAGTCCATTAACAGGTAAGTGATTTGCAGCTACTGTCTCTGAGACTGTGGGATGTCATTTTTTTTTTTCCTTTCTGATTGTATTTCAAGTTCTTTCCCAAACATGGCTCTAGGAATGGCCAGATTCAAGTATACCCATAGGCTTGGTCCCCTACTGTCTTGTATTCATGCTTGAGTATTCATTCACCAACATTAAGCTCCAGGATGGAAGATGTGACAAATCAGGACCCTCCTCCATGGCAGGAGTCCTTTTCTGATTTCAGAGATGGCAGTGGCAGCCAGTATGGAAAACACACTGGAACTTCCCCCTGGAGCTGGGCTGTGATGGGATGTGTCTGCCATGGACATCATCATCTTTTCCCTGACCTCTCTGCAGCTTCTGAAGACATGGCAGAAAAATAATCTTCTTTGAAGATACTGTATAACAGTTGCAAAAAGCAAAAAACCAAAACACAAAAAACAAACTGTTTCCAACACATTATGCTTACTGATATTTTGGGTTTGGTTCAGTTGTCGAATGAGCTGATTGATGCATTTATCTGGAGAGCCGGGTGAGCCCACCCTCTTGAGGAAGCAGGCTACTGTCAAGATATCATGAGATGGAAAGGGTGCAAGAACCCAGAGACTACCTGGAAATTTTTCCCTAGAAAGGCAATTTCATGAGTGATGTTTTTTAAACAAATGACACCAACCTTCTTCAGGTAGGTTGTCTGTCAAAGAGATGCTTTTATGTTTTTATTCTTGACCTTGACTTGTCTGCATTTCAAGATAAATTCTCAGACAAACTTCATATTGGGAAATCCCCAAGTCACATAAGATTCCCATAGCAGCGTTTTTATGGCCCGGGGGTTTGCTTTGACAAATACACTACTGAAAATAATCTTCAGAAGAAGTCTTGCAGTGGTCCCCTGCACCAGAAAACTCACCTCATTAATCCCTTGGATGCAAAAAACAAAGGCCAAGGGATGTTTATCTGGCATTTCCAAGACATAAAGCTGCACTTTTAATCATCTCAGGTGCGCCTTGTCATCTTGTTGCCTCCAGGAACCATGTAGGAACCAGTCTAGTCATTTAAACCTGACCCCTTTTCCTTTCTATTTCTCCTTCTTTTCCAAAAGTGCCTGCCTTGCTTAAGTAGCTTTGAGGGCTTGATAAGATTTCTTTTTTTTTTTTCCCCAGATTTTCTGGAACTAAAAGGATCATGTTTCTTTACGCTTGCTCCATCATCTTTCCCCTTTTTTACGCTCTTAATGGTATTGTTTGGAGTATGAATGTTTTTAGTTCAATGAAGTCCAATTTATCTACTTCTGTAGCTTTTGCTCTTGGCGTTGTATTTAAGAAAACATTGCCAATCCCAGGGTCATTAAGACTTACTTTTGTACTTTCTTGTGAAGGTTTTATGTTCTAGCTTATACATTTAGGTCTACGATCTCTTTTTGAGTTCATTATTGCATATCGTGTGGGGTAACGGTCCAAGGTCATTCTTTTATATGTGGGTATGTAGGTGTTTTAACACTATTTGGGGGAAAAAAACTATTCTTTCCCCAATAAAATGTCTTGGTATCTTTGTTAAAGATAAACTGGTCATAAATGTAAGGGCTTCTTTCTGGATTCTCAATTATAGTCCATTTATGTATCTGTCCTTACACCAGTAGAACATTGTCTTGATTACTACAGCTTTATAATAAGTTTTGAAATCAGGAATTATCAGTCCTCCCAACTTGGCTGTTTCTTCCATGATTATTTTGGCTACTTGGGCCCATATGAGTTTTAGGATTGGTTTGTCAATTTCTGCAAGAAAAGCCAGCTGGGATTTTGAATTGGTAGAGTAATTGGAAGGATATTGCCATTTTAACAATATTAAGTCTCAGCATCCCAGCTCTGACAGATTCACTGAATACATCTATGTATCACGAGTCACCAGTTTCCTCAAGAAAGGACACCAAGCACACATCTAGTATTTTCTTTTCATCTAAATTCAGTTTACAACACTGAAAAGTTACAGAGACACCACTGGGTGAAGTAAACATATTGTGCTTTGATTTTTAAAAGGAATTGAGAGAGATTGTTTGAAAACCTTCTGCCTTTTAATCATGTCCATTAGTTCTGGGTTCTGTGTGTGTGTGTGTGTGTGTGTGTGTGTGTGTGTTTTGTTTTTGTTGTTTTTATTTTTTAGTTTCCCTCTGTGCCTGTATGTGCTAGTCATTACTAAAAGCCAGTTTATAATGGACAGACTCTGGCTGTCCTCAGTGGTTGATAACGAATCACTGGCACCCGGGTAGGACAATATTGAAGATGGAAATGTGACTGTTTTATTTATTTTTTTCTTCAGACACTGTGGGGTTTGTAACTCATCTGTTACAGGTAAGTGTTTGTAGCCCCCAGGAAAAAATTGCTTTTCCCTGAAAATTCATTGGCCCTGGACACAAGTAGGCTGCCGGAGTGAGGCAGAAAACCCCAATGGAGGTTAAGAGCAGGGGTCCATGTCCCCACCGCACTTGCGTGAGCCGGGGGAGGGGAGCAGGTGCAGCGCGAATACTGCAGTGGGAGGGATCATCCGCTCCACCCGCACCTTAATGAAACAACACTCTGAGACACAAGAGGTGTGAATGTGGTTGAATTTGTAGAAGTCACAATTCCTGACCTCATCAGGAGGTATTAATGTTTTTGCCTTGGACTTGCCAATGTCCGCTCAATACAGGCTCAGACCTTTCCTCCTCACTGGCTTCCCTCCAGAAACTCAACAATGTTGTGTTTCTTAGAATGGGAACTTCTTACCCAGGCTATGCATGGGTAGCCCTTTGATCTTTTCATCCCTCAGCTGGGTAGCTGATGGTGGTGATGCTTTCAGGAACTCTTCCCCTGCACTTGACTTACAGAGGGCCCTTAAGAGGGCTTGGCAAGGACCCAATGTGATGGAGAAAGAATGACATGCTGGAAGCAGGTCTGCAGTCTTTGGGTGGATGAGCCAGAGTCTTTCAGGGACCAGAGTCAAGGCCTGTTTAAGAACCGTTCTTGATTCCACTCCAGGGCCTCAGTCTGAGCTGAGGATTTGGGATCTAACCACACACCTTCTCTTGAGAATTTTTAAGTGTTCTAATTAACACAATAACCAGATATATTGTCAACATAGTAATTTATATGCGACCAGATGTTCACCTTCTTTTCCTCTCTGAAAGCAGGATGTAGGAAGAAGGGCTAGACTGGTTAGTGAAGGTTTGAGGGTCAGAGGTTGGGGGTCTGGCTTTCTGGAAGCCGCCCCAGTCCTTCCCGTGCAACTCAGCTGCAGCTACAAATGAGGGAGCACTGGTCCACTGAGGAAGCCCTGATTCCCTGAAGCATGCCGGGCTTGGGTGGGCCTGATAACGGATGGAAAGCAGGATTGTTAGTAAATCGTTAGGCAATAACTATGAAGGTCCACTAAAGTAGAAGTTTTGTTTATGCCCCTCCAGCTGCCAACCAGTAAGTAACCTGACCGCTGACTGAATCAATCTTTTTTTTTTTTTTCGACTCTGTACCTTTGTTTTCTTAAAAACAAGATTATTTAGGGAGGAGCAGATCACTGAATATAAAGTAAACAATTCCTGGGCACTGGGGTCCGTTCCAATCACTGGGTAACAGTGATGGTAAGAGAAACAGCCACCACCCTCACGGGCTGGTGATTGTCTAAGCTAGAGAAATGGTAAAGGTGGAAACCAACGCAGAGCCTTTGGGCAGATAGACAGGGCTAGAAGAACACAGGCAGCCATACAGCGTTGTAGCCAGAGTGCTAAAGCTAGTCAGAACAGAACTTATACTCATTTAGATCCTCAAACAGGTGGTTCGTGTAGAATATCTCATGAAACCCCCCATGCGGGGAGGAATCCCATCCTCCGAATGGACTTAGTAAAGCCGAGGCTCCCTGAGGCCAGGATAACATCTCCTCCCCAACTCCCTCCAACCCCCGGGGCTGTGCAGAAAGTTATTGTACGATCTAGTTCAATTCCAGGTCTTCTGACCACAGACCCTGTGCTCTTTCCATTATGCTGCCCACCCAGGACCCTCTTCCAACCCCTCAATTTACAAAGGGTCTCCGAATGAGCTCGTGGGAAGCTGAAATCCAGAGACTTCCATCGCGCTGTGTGCAGTGAAGCCCTCTCTGTTTTTGACTTATTGTGGGAGTGAATCAGAATGGGCTGCAGTTGAAGTCCGGCAGCAAGACCTTGTCCCAAGGCCAGGGCATCCAAGGAGAAAGTCCTTCAGTTCTCACAGAGGAGTCCTGGGGCCCCAAGGAGCTCCCGAACTTCTCGGACCGTGCCCGGCTGTCTCCCTCCTGCCGCCTCCCTGACTGCCAGACAGCGGCTCTCGGGCTCCCAGCTGTCCCCACCACACCCTGAGTGTCAGTGCTATTTTTAAACCCCTCTTTTCTGTGCCCTTTTAATCTGACAGGTGAAGAATTGCTGTCATTTTCACACTGAATAACATTCATTATTTAGTATCTGTGGTGAAAGACCTGATTTACTACGAGGGTACTTCTTCCTAAACCATGCCCAGGAGGCCGTTTTAATACGGAGAGGGAACCGGTTGGGTTTTAGACCTGCTGACGTGTGACAATCAATGGAGGAGGGACCTCTCTGTTTAGGGGGAGGGGAAGGGCTCCACCGACTCAGGGGGTGGGCCCTGAGTCATGCCCAAGGAAGAAAGGGCTTTCAGGAACATCTGAGGCTATCAGGATCAGCAGCCCAGAATTGGCCTCTGTGTCTGGAATGTGGTCACCAAATAAGGACAGTGATTTCTCAGAATAATAAGAGCTATTCAGTTTAGTGTGCCAAGTTCATTTACTGGCTTATGCAGAAGAATATCCCATCACTACGAGGTCTGTAAGCATGTGCCTATCAAACGTCAGGCATTTGAGCAGTTTCCTCTTGCCCCGCCTCATGTGGCACAAACTCAGCCACTGTCCAGTGAATGTGTGTAAGAGCGTCAGGAGCCCACCTGCCCATGTGGGAGAAGTTGCCCTCCAGGGGGACTGCAGTATTCTGTGGCTGGCGTGGGGCACCCTGATGGAGGGCCCTTGCTGCAGCCCTGTCGGGTGCTGACTTTAACTCCTGGCCCGACTTTTCTGAGGGCAGGTCTCTGGGAGGGACTTCCGAGCACCCCAGGTCGCCTGTCTCCTGCCTGAGACTCTGGGCCACACGACCGTCAGCATTCATCTGTCCCAGAGCCCAGGCACACTGGACTGGTGCTTTGTAAAGCAGCCCGCATCTCAGAGCGTGCTCTCGCCGTTTGGCTTCCCAGGCTGGAGCTGACAGTGCAGACCCAGATTTGAACTTCACACGCTGTGCTTTCGGGCTTGCCAGCTGCCAAAATAGTGTAGGAGGGCAAGAGTGGGCAGAAGGAGAGCCGGTTCTTCTTCTGAAATCTGTGGCTAGACTCAGCTCTCTTCTTGCTTTTCCCCTCTCTGCCGAGGCCCCTCACGGATGTGGCTGCTTTGGTCATGGCCATGGTAAGTGCTGTGGGCACAGACACCTGTTAGGGAACACTGTGACACTGCTTGCTCAGACCAGCGAATGGTGGAGAGGGGAGGGAGGTGGCTGTCCCCTGTGAATGTCCCAGGATGCTGAACCAGATCAGGGGCCCAGGATCCTGGCACAGAGCTGACCAGAGCTGTGGGGCAGAGGGTCAGATCCCCTCTGCACAGACCACAGGTCCGCGAGTGAAACAAAACACACGGCATCCTTGCTTTTGGCTTTCGATGACCTAGAGGCATTGGGGTCATTCTGTCCCGTGCCTGCTATGGTGTGTTCCAGAAAGAGTGCTCTACAAACAGAGACAGCAAAATGATTTGGAAACTATCTTGACTTTTCATGTGGGTGGTATGTTTCCATAGGATAAAAATGAGTTGTTTGTGCCTTCACTATAAAATGCAAATCTAATTATTTTCATTTCTGACACCAGAAGTAAAATCCAAATATTAACAAATATCTGTTTGTTAAGTCAGCGGTCTTGTGTTAAAACACAGCCCCCAAGGTCTTGCTTGCTGGTCACTGTATACTTCTATATAAACATTGGCTTTGGGTGGTTGCTTGAATGCAGTTTCGGGGAGCTGTGCTTCTGTATTTTCTCCTATGGTCTGGATTTTCAGCTCTCTACCATTAGAGCTATTAGAGTACAAGGCCCCTTGGGTTGCTGTCTCCAGGAGCCATCAAGCAGCTACAAGAAAGAGCAATAGGACATTCTGAGCCCTACCTGTGCCTCCTGCTACCTCATAGCCTGCCTCGCTCCCTGGATACTGCCCACTGTACTTCTATGGCTCATACCCAGGAATATGTGAAGACCAGGTACTCACCCATTTGACTGCAGACATGAAAGCTGACATTTATGGAAGCTTACTATCTGTTAGTGCCTTTGTTAATTCCTTCAGTTCTCAACCTGATTCAGGAGCTGTGGTTGTCACCCCTCACTTCTCAGACAAGGAAAATGAAACTTAAAGAAGCCAGGTGGCTTGTCCAAGGGCATGCGGATTGAAAGGGGGGAGCTGGGATTTGGGGCCAAGGCTTTGAGACTCCAAAGACCTACCTTCCCTAGGTCATCATAGCATCCTGGTTTTCTAGAGTAGGTAGAGAGGAAAGCAGAGAGCCTTCCTTGTGGCTGTCCAGGTGAGATGCTCATGAGCCGGAAACCCCTGCCTTGGTCATGATCTCCTTTGAGGAAAGTGGCCATGGGTAATTTTCCCCCCAGTGCATCATGGCATGTGTCAATCAAAATGACTTCTGCTATGCTGGCTACAACTGATTGGGCCACCAAGTTCTGTGAGAATGGAACAGTGTCTCTTAACTGTTGGTGAAGTTCCAGTACCTAGCACATAATAGGTGCTCAATAAATACTTGTTGAGTGAATAAATAAATGAATGGATGGACCTTGGACCTGAAGCTGGTGCCCAGCCTATGGCAACCACCTCTGGGTTATAACATGATCTCTGAGGTGGACCAATACAAAACTTTATTAATAAATGGTCCACTTTGGATGGTGACAAATTGATGACATGGTATCTTTAGAAAGTATGGAAGACAGGTGTATTCTGAGGAGGCGTGTCCTTTCCACAGAGCCTGTTGTAGTTCTCAGTCTGGAGAGGGCAGGAACCCAGAAGGACAACAGAACACCGATGTCCCCTGCCACTCAGGTTTCTGCTATCTTTCACTGAACGGCCAACATCACAGGTGATCACGTTCTCAGAGTATTGACAAGCATGTGCAGGACTTGTCCAGTCTGCAGAGAAACTGAATAGGTTTCTAGGTGAACCTTAGGCTCTTGGTGAACCATATCTTCTCCCAGAAGGGCATGGAGAATGCAGGGGCCCATCTCTGTCCACCTGCTTCTTCCCTTCAATTGATCAAGAAAATTCAGTGCCCCAGTAGCCGTGTGTGTGCACGTATGTGTGTGTGCATACACATGTGTAGTAGGGGGGAATGGCTGTATGTTCTTTGTGTCCCAAGGACACAGGACTGTGACAGAATAGTGGTGACATCTTTAAGAATGAAAAGAAGGTAGGACATTATGTCCTCAAACACCTGGCCAGCCCTCTGTCTGTGGGAAATATTCTCACACTCATTCATGTAGCAGAGAGCACTTCCTGTGTTTATTATATGTGGGGCCATGTGGTCCCTCAGTCCTGAGCTGTGGGAACCCACCAAAGGAAGAAACATGGCTACAAAGGAAAACAAAAATGCTAGTAAACATGAGTTAAGCTAACATGCAATTTGTGAGCTCCTTAGAAGTGCTATGGTACAGACTAATGGTTTTCTTCTTAGCTTTCATCAGGGTTGGCAAATTCCCATTAGCACTAGTCTTGGGTAATTTGGTTGCGTATTTTAGAATAATATGTACTGTCTGTGATCAACACCCTAGGCTTCCCGTTGTTATGGATCCCCGGGGCCTGATTGGGTCAGCAAGTGGGAAGGGATCACAAGGCAATTTTCTGGCTTATTCCTGAGCCTGTAGGCTACTGCTTTCTGTTGTCATTGCTGCCATTACAAGTACTGGGTCACAATCTGGAACAAAACATAAAACCTCATCCTGCAGGCACCACTTCTTACAGTTGCCAGAGTCTTCTATCAAGGATAAACCCTGGTGATTCTTCCTGTGGGTGGCTGGCCCACTGAGCCCACTGGACTCCCACTGGCTTCCTGGTTTTGCCCAGAGGAGACACTGGGGTATCAAGACACTGCAGACCAGACATTTGGCAGTTTTTCCCTTCCCACAGCACAGGCACATTGCATCAGGAATGGGGTTGGGATGACACATCCTAATTAAAGGCTGAAGAAATAATTTTGTGTTGTGACTATAGCATTGGCTGCCAGTGTGGCTTGTGCATCATCTCATCCTGTTTTTCAAATGTCAAAAAATGTAAGCGTACAAATGTGGCAGTGCCTATAGCTGGGTAGGAAAGGGCTTTCATCTCAGGATTGGCTCTGAGGATCAGTAGTGGCTGCCTGGAGGGCTTGTCAGGCTGAGTCCAGGCTCTGCTGACAAGAGCTCCAGATTGATTAATCATGTCTGCCGTCAAAGCAGGCATGGGGACAGTGGGGTGGCTGTGCAATATTTTGCCATTGTGGTTTATAATGTGGACTTATAAGAGGGATTCTGTAATGCCACTGTAATGGCAGTGATCTACTCTTTTTCCTTGTCCCTTTCACAAAAATAGTCCAAAGATTTTGCTCATTAGATGAAACTGAGTCCTTACTTACTACTAGTCCCTGCAAAACAAAGAGCATCCAGAGAAAAGACTAAGGAATCATGGCTACTTCTGAGATTGTCTGACGTTCCTCAATAGGGCCATGCTGGGCATTCAAGGGGCTGGTTACAGGGAAGAGTGCAAGCTTTGTGTTTGAATCCTGATCCACTATAGCCGAGTGACTTTGAGCAGGTTATTTCACCTCTCTGAGTCTGTTTCTCCTTCCTTAACATGGAACAAACAATTCCTACCATCCTGAGTGGACGTGAAAATTAGAACTTGCTTATGCAGAGGTTCCTCAAAATGTTGAAAATAGAACTGCCCTATGACCCAGCAATTTCACTACTGGGTATTTACCCTAAAGATACAAACGTAGTGATCCAAAAGGGCACGTGCACCCGAATGTTTATAGCAGCAATGTCCACAATAGCCAAACTATGGAAAGAACCTAGATGTCCATCAACAGATGAATGGATAAAGAAGATGTGGTATATATACACAATGGAATACTATGCAGCCATCAAAAGAAATGAAATCTTGCCATTTGCGACAACATGGATGGAACTAGAGCGTATCATGCTTAGCGAAATAAGTCAAGCAGAGAAAGACAACTATCATATGATCTCACTGATATGAGGAAGTGGTGATGCAACATGGGGGCTTAAGTGGGTAGGAGAAGAATAAATGAAACAAGTTGGGATTGGGAGGGAGACAAACCATAAGTGACTCTTAATCTCACAAAACAAACTGAGGGTTGCTGGGGGGAGGGGGGTTCGGAGAAGGGGGGTGGGGTTATGGACATTGGGGAGGATATGTGCTATGGTGAGTGCTGTGAAGTGTGTAAACCTGGCAATTCACAGACCTGTACCCCTGGGGATAAAAATATATGTTTATAAAAAATAAAAAATTTAAAAAAAAAGAACTTGCTTATGCAAAGACTAGGGAATTGTGCTGAGTCCTGGAGGAATGACAAAGCTACGCATGACCGAGGAATGGGGAGCTCTGGTTCATACAACATTCTGGTAACTGGTCTCAACACCATAACTGAATAACCAGTTTTCCCTCAAATCTTTGGGTGGCTTAATGGGAAATGGCATGGGATGAAAGTCAGAAGACTGAGCACACATTCCGGTTTAACTACTTACCAACTGGGGGATCTTAAAAAACTGATCTTACCGAGTTTTAAGGTCTCCTTCAGTGACACAGTGAATGCTAACATCCCCACCATCAGGATGGTTTCAACCATACAATCATTATGAAAGTGCCTGCTTCACAGTAGTTGCTCAAAAACTATATATCAAATCTTTAATTTTTTAAAACTTTTATTTGGAAATACACTTCATCTTTTTTAAAGAACAGTTTTCAGATTTACAAAACACACACACACACATACACACAAAAACTGAGGAGATAGTACAGAGAGCTCCCATATCCCCCTCCCACGGTTTTCCCTATTATTAACATCTTACACTGGTGTGGTGCATCTGTTAGGATTAATGGATCAGTATGGACTCATTATTATTAACTGAAGTTCATGATTCATTCAGATTCCCTTAGTTTGTACCCAATGACCCTCCTCTATTCCCGAATTACACATTGCATTCGGTTGGCTTCTCTCCTTAGGCTCCTCTTTGCTGTGAAAGCTTCTCAGACTCTTCCTTGCTTCCAATGACCTTTATGGTTTAGGAGTGTTGGTCAGTATTTTGTAAAATGTCCGTCTTTTGGAATTTGTCTGATTTTTCTCATGATTAGACTGGGGATGAAGACCACAGAGGAAGGAGGCATTCACCTCACACCATTGCAAGGGCACATCCATGATTTATCACTGTCTCTATCGCACTTGA
The DNA here is from genome assembly GCF_009829155.1 of Mustela erminea. Lineage (NCBI taxonomy): Eukaryota > Metazoa > Chordata > Mammalia > Carnivora > Mustelidae > Mustela > Mustela erminea. The sequence goes on from NC_045628.1 coordinate 78,141,518, forward strand.
TCACTGGGCTGAGGGAGTGTTTGTTAGATTTCTCTACTGCAAAGTTACTCTTTTTCTCCCATTCCATACGTTACCCTTTGCAAGAAGTCACTATGCAAAATCCACACTTAAGGAAAGAATTATATTTTAACTCCTTGAGGTGGAGTATCTACATAAATTATTTAGAATTGTCCTACTAGAGAGGTTTGTCTCTTCTCTCCATTTATTTATTTTTCAGTCATTTGTCTATATTAGTACAAACTCATGGGTATTTATTTTATACTTCAAGTCATAATACAAAACTATTTTATTTATTTTCTTGTCCACACTGCTCCAGGTTTGGCCATTGAGAGCTCTTTCTGTTGGCTGCTGTGTGCCCTGACATACTACTATTAGTGTACATTTTTTTAAACACTTTCTTGCTTTCTGACACTGCAAGACATCTTTTGTGCCTTTTCTTTCACTCTGTTTTCTATCCCTCAAATAAATAAATAAAATCTTTAAAAAAAAAAAGAAGTCTTTTAAGTCTTTATTTTGAAATAATCATAGATTTAAAAAAAAAAAACAACTACAAAGAATTGTACAGGGAAGTTCCATGCGTCTTTCCTCCAGTCTTCCCCAAAGTTAACATCTTGTGCAACAAGATAAAACCCAGGAAGTTGACATTTGTACAATCCACAGAGTTGTTTTGGATTTCTCCAATTACACATACACTTGCGTGTGTGTCTGTGTGTCTGTGTATGCGTGGAGTCCTGTGCAATTTAATCACACATGTAGTTTAATGTAACCACCGCCACAATCAAGATCAGGGGCTATTCAATCACCACAGGGCCCCCTTTATAATGATTCCCTCCCCTATCCATCCCTCACTTCTGACACCAGTGATCTGTTCTCCATCTCTGTAGTTTTGTTGTTTCAAGAACATGGTATAGGGGCGCCTGGGTGGCTCAGTGGTTAAGCCGCTGCCTTCGGCTCAGGTCATGATCTCAGGGTCCTGGAATCGAGCCCCGCATCAGGCTCTCTGCTCATCAGGGAGCCTGCTTCCTCCTCTCTCTCTGCCTGCCTCTCTGCCTGCTTGTGATCTCTCTCCGTCAAATAAATAAATAAAATCTTTAAAAAAAAAAAAAGAACATGGTATAAATGAATCACACAATAAACAACACTTTGGATTGGTTGTTTTCATTCAGTCAGTTGCCTTGAGATACACCCTGGCTGTTGTGTTTATCAATTGCTCCTGCCTTTTATTGCTGTATCGTATTCCACGACATGACTGTTTACTTTAATCATTAGTTTAAACATTCCCTGTTGAAGAACATCTTGGGCAGTTTCTAGTTTGGGGCTATATTGAATAATGCTGCTATAAACACTTTTGTACATTGTATTTAGTACATAAGTTTTCATTTCTCTGAGATAAATGCCATAGGAGTACAACTGCTAAGTCACCCGGCAATCCATTTTAAGTTTTATTTTTATTTATTTTTATTTTTTTAATTTTTTATAACATTGTGGTATTTTTTTAAGATTTTATTTCTTTATTTGACAGATGGAAATCACAAGTAGGCAGAGAGGCAGGCAGAGAGAGAGGAGGAAACAGGCTCCCTGCTGAGCAGAGATTCCCGATGTGGGGTTCGATCCCAGGACCCTGGGATCATGACCTGAGCTGAAGGCAGAGGCTTTAACCCACTGCGCCACTCAGGTGCCCCCCCCCCCATTTTAAGTTTTAAAAGAAACTGCTACACTGTTTTTCAAAATGGTTGTGCCATTGTGCATTCCCACCAGTGATATCTAAGTGATCTAATTTCTTTGCATCCTTGACAGCATTTGGTGTTGTCACTATTTTTTTTTTAAGATTTTATTTATTCATTTGACAGACAGAGATCACAAGTAGGCAAAGAGGCAGGCAGAGAGAGAGAGGGGGAAGCAGGCCCCCTACTGTGCAGAGAGCCTGATGTGGGGCTCGATCCCAGGACACTGGGATCATGACCTGAGCCAAAGGCAGTCCCTTAACGACTGAGTCACCACCCAGGCGCCCCTGGTGTTGTCACTATTTTTTATTTTTTATTTAGTTTTTCTGGTCAGTGTGTAGTAATATCTCTCTATGTCTTTAACTTATGTTTCCTTAATGTTGGACATCTTTTCATGTGCTTACTTGTGAATCTTTTTAAGTTTTTAAATGACAAAAATAAAGTAACAAATATATATTGTCAGACTACTTGAACATGGGTGAATTTTTCTTAGAGTCAGAAAGTATCTACTTAGGGCTCTTTGGATTGTTTTTTTTTAGGAGCCTAGTACCTTCCAGCAGGCTGCTGAATATGCAGAAGATAAAGGAGATTGAGCCCAGGGGTTTCCTCGGTTGAGGTAACAGTGGGTATTAGTGGAACACTTTATACCAAGTGAGACCAGGCACTTGCATTTCATTGAATGCTCCCACCAATCTGCGGTGAGGTAAAAGAGAACAACACTTTACTATTTGCCCAAACAGATAGCAATTCAGACAACCAAAATTTAAAACTAGGCCTGTGAGTCTCCTGTTGTACTCTCTATCAGAGAATTTTCCAATGACAGTCTGGAGCGGACTAGGGACCAGGATTCTGGATGATTGAACTTTACTTTACGGTTACATATTTGGCTCCTTCAGGTTCTGGCCCTGGTTGGGTGAACATAAAACGAATTAAAATGCATTTTATCTACAGTTGCTAATTCACCTTTTATCACTTTGCTTCCTGAGGCACCAGAAAAGATTCAGATTCCTATTATCCAACCCTTCATCTCTAATTAAACAAAGCCTACTAAGGGCAGTTTATCATCTTTTCTCAGATTTTTACATCAGAGACACATTCTGCCACCCAAGACAGGCTCCCTTCAAAGGCATCACACAGCTTCTCATGAGCATCCCTGCTACAGGCCCCAGAGGAATGGACCTGGCAGTGAGCCCAGGGAAGGCGTGTGGGACAAACAGCCACTGGGTCCCCAGGGCTCTGCAGAGCAGCCACCACACTAGCTCAGGCTTTTCTGAGAGACAGTAATACACTTCTTCCTTGTTTAAGCCGGTGTTCTTCTGGGTCTCTGTCACATACCTGCATCTTAGCCAATGCAGATGAATAGTGAGCAGCCCTGTCTCCCATACCTCCTTTCTCTGCCCCCTGAAGACAAGACTCATCTCTCCATCCAGGGGCCCCCACATGAACTCAGTGCTCCATTTACTACCAACCATTTGAGCTGCCGCATGAAATGAACCCAATGTCATTGCTGTCTGGAAGTGAAAGAGGCCATGACCATGTCCCAAAAACTCCCTCTCTACCGACAAGCATGTGGCCCTATTGGTCTGTGAAGTAACCTGTGGCCTTCAAGGTAACCTACTCTTGTTGCCTTTGAAGGGTAGGGTACACAAGGAGTGAGACTCTTAATGGCAAGGAATCTCTTAATGGCCCAGGAATCTGGCCTTGCCCACTTGAGGACACCCAGCCATGGCTCAGGAATAGATTTTGCTTTCAGGATTTATATTCATCTGGGTCTGGTGCTCAATGTTCTGCAGCAAAAGGAAGGTACCCCTTGGAACAAAGATGTATCTTCCAAACCCCTTGCCCCACTGTTGGCTCCTCGCAGAACTTCTTGAAACGGTTTTTTGAAAAGAGGGAGAGAGACAGGCACCCACAGAGTGGGTTGTATTCACTGTTTAGAGGCAGATTGATTTTCCTACCTCTGGGCTGCTTGCTCTTAGAATGCACAAACAGACACATCCTGGGAGCCATCCGGACTCTGAGGAGTATGGTGCCCTGACCAAGAGTGTCAAGGTCCTTCCTTAGAAGAAGCATCAGTTTGGAGCCATACTCATCACAGATATTTGGATGTGAAGCTTCTGTGGATTAGATCCACTGATCTAGGCAGCAGTGATACTGTGATCTCCAGTAGGAAATATACAATGGGTCTTCCTCTGGTTCTGGCACAGAGCTCCTAAAATCCTTGGAATTTCCTAAGAGGGCCCCAGCAGGTGTCTTTTGTTACGCTAATGAGGACACTTTGGGAATGTGCCTAAGGATGAGAGCCAGTTCCCAGAGAAACAGACCAAGGGGTTAGAGGGTTGGAAATTTCAGTCCCTCCCCTTGATCTCTGGGAAGGGAGAGGGGCTGGAGGTTGAATCAATCACTAATGGGCAATGATTTAACAATCATGCCTATCTAATGAACCTTCCATAAACCCCGAAAAGGATAAGGTCTGGAGAGCTTCCGGCTTGAAAGCTTTGGAGGCAGTGCTAGGCTCAAATAGAGCATGGCTTTCCCTATACCTTGCCCTATGTTTAGAGGGCAAGGTCCATGTGGTCCATGTGGCTATTCTTGATTTATAGCCTTTTAATCTAGTAAGTAAAATGTTTCTCTGAGTTTTGCATGCCACTCTAGCAGCTCTAGCAAATGAATCAAACTCAAGGAGGGGGTCATGGGCCCTCTGACTTACAGCCGAACCATCAGAACCTGGAGTTGTGATTGGCACATCTGAAATGAAGGGAAGTCTCCTGGGATTTAGTCCTCAATGCATGGAATCCAATGCTGCTCCCAGGTAGATAGTGTCAGAACTGAGTTGAACCGTTGGACACTCAGCTGGTGCTGTGAAGCATTCCTTGGATGTGTGCTGAAACCCCCTTCTTCCACCATCTCACACATTAGAAATCAGGTGTCAGAACCTCTTAGAGCCAACGCTCTACAAGCAGAGCTTCGCTAGAATGTGGGAAAAGAAGTTTTCTTCTCAGGATAGCACAGTTGCAATGTCAGGTCAGCTGAATTATGCCAAAGCCCCTAAGGTTTTGGTTTTATTTTTCATGTACCATGAAAAGTAAAATTTTACATTAATACAAAGTAATGGAATCTTGACTTTGGTTTTCTCAACTTACAAAGCTGCTTTCTTGTGCCTTCAACAGTTTTATTCCATGGACTTTTGTCAGTTAAAAAATCACTTTGAGAAGCTATCCTACTTCCCCACCGAAAGTTACCATTGGGACCACATCGATGCAGTAATAGTATGTACGGGGAACATTCATTGTGGGAGTGACCAAACAAACAAGTCGGTCAGACGTGCCCCCAGGTCACGGGATTGACCAAACACTCATGTTCAGATACAGCTCCCTGACCTCCAGGGTCATATCAGTGGTGTTGAGAGAAGATAAGTAAGAAGGCAGCCTGATCAAGGAGTATCAAGGTCAGAGCCCCCAAGTCAAGCTTCTACCCCACAAGGCATGGGCTGGACTTGTGAGGGAGTCTGCAAGTTCTGGGCCACACAAGCAGAGTCTGATGTCATAAATGAGCATAAAACATGCAGATGGGGCAGTAATGGAAGGTCAGGCTGACTTGGAGGGCACTGGCTTTTACTCAGACCCTGGGTGTGAGCCCTTCATTCAAGCCTCCAAAGTCCTGGGCAAGCAGCAGCCCTTGTGTCCCCCAAGCATTCCCTGTCTGGGTCCTACTTGTCCCTCTCATGGACCCCTCATCCTGTCAGAACCACAGTTGTGTCACTTCTGACTTAGGGACACCTGCCTACCACCCTCCAGGAGGAGCCACACAAGGAAAGGTAGGCAGCTGTGGACGCTGTGGAGGGCTGTCCATGGCTCAGGCCCTCTGGCCCTCGGTGCTCTCTCAAGGCTTAGTCAGTGTGACAGTCTCCCTGCAAGGAAAGGCTTGTTTGTGGGCAGAGGGGGAGCCAGCCTATGAGCGACTTCCTCCTCAGCCAACCAGTGGCCCAGCTGGCTCAGGCTGATGCCCGCCAGGCTCTCTCTCTGTCTTCTGAGGGCCACCCACCTGTGCTTACACTTCTCAGAACCTCACCATCCACAGTCTGGAGAAATCTGATGAGTTCTCTTTCCTCTTGGCCTCTTGCATTAGAGGAATCTTGACCCTCAGATGCCAGCAGGGCTTACAGAACAAAGCAGAGGCACTGGAGCGCCTCTTACCCGCTAAACCCATTTCCAACCTTATCGTCATCCAGAACCCTCTCCCAGAATTACTACTTTTTGCTAGCATCTTGTCCAAATGCCATATCCGTGTCATACAGGAAAGAGCAGTTTTGTTGCAGCGGCCTCCCTTTTGGGGCAGACACTGGTTAACTTAGCTCTGCTTTCCATGGCTGGTCTCACTTAGCATCAAGGTTCTGTCTATGCCTGCCACTGCATCTCAGAGCTCTCTCCCGACAATGACAATGACCTTATTATATGCAACAGTTCCCTCTTATCACCCCGGGTGACTTCCAGCACCCCCAGTGGATGCCTGGAACCAAGGATAGAACCAGACCCCCTTTACACTATGTGTTTTTCCTGTACATACATACCTATGATAAACTTCAATTTATACAAGAGGCACATGAAAAGATTAACAATAATTAATAATAAAATATAATAACAATATACAAAAAGTTAAATGAATGTGGTCTCCCTCTCTCTAAATACATTATTGTACTGCACTCACCCTTCTTCCCTTGATGATGTAAGATGGCAAAATGCCTACTAATGAGACCAAGCAAGGTCAATTATGTGGGCATTGTGACTTTCTGACTCAGAAGGAGGACTGTCTGCTTCTGAACCATGGTTGACCACAGCTAACTGAAATCACACAAAGCAAAACCCTGGATACGAGGACCTACTATGTTACAAAGGCAGTTCTCCTTCAGCTCCTCCCAAAGGAGAAAGGAATCCACAGACTGATACCTAAGTGGGCTCACCTGCCCTCTTGGGTCTAGGATCTAGAAAGTAGCACTCTCATTTTAACTGCTAATTGATTGGTTTTTAATTAATTTGTGTCATGGGAAGAGAGTGTGTGCACTTTTATCATATTATATTGATGTGTTATTTCTACCACATAAGGTATTTCTACCACATAGGTATTTCCCCCTATTGGCAGTAGGGGGAGAAGGTGGATACCACCTTGAAGAAAGAAATCCTTACTCATTTTGAGACTCCAATTAGAGATTCTTCAGAAAAGAAACAGTAGTCTTGAAAGCCAGACTTCATTGATGCAGAAAAGTTCTAAATTCAAAAGCTTCTATTTATATGAGATGAACAAGCATTGGCCATTGGCCATGTCAACATGGAGTATTGCCATAAGATGTAGTATATAGGGAAAGCAGGAAATGGTGTCAGAGGACAGCCTGCCACCCAGAAGGGGAAAATCCCTCCTGGAACTGGAAGATACTTAGAGAAGTCTGAAGGAGATGCTTCTTGAATTAAGATGTTGCTTGGGCCTCCGTGAAGGGTTGGGTGAAAGGAACCAGATAATAAAAATCTCAAGGGACACCTCAGCTAGGTCTAGAGCAAGGCCAAGAACACAGGCTGATTCTCCTGGTAGTACCCCTACCCTGGAAGAAGGTGGCATTAGATAAGTCTGAGAAGGGACCACACACAGCTCATGGAGGGGAGGGGAGGGATCTGCAAGTTGCTGAGCCCCACCTGGAAAAGGGTGAGAGCACAAGGATCTGAAGATGAGAACTGGCATGGTGTCAAGGAAGCCCGCAGGTATATGGCCTCAGGTGAAGCAAAGGTGCAGACCTAGGACTGTAGCCTTCAATGCCAGCCCTATACTTCAAAGGCTACATGCCCAGGCACCACACTGTCAGGACTCAGACTGGGGACTGAGGCTGTTGAACAGAAGAGATGGTTCTGAACGGGAAGACACTAACAGTGTTGCAAGGAGAGGTGAATGTCTCACAAGCCAGCCCAACTCAACTGTAGAAATATGGGCTCCTGAGCAAGACAGGCACAGGCACCATCCTGATCTTGACAAAAGCTCGCCTTCGCTGTGTGGTGATCTGGGACCAGCTCTCCAGAGCAGCTCTACATCATCACAGCCCCTTCCCATCCTCTGCTTCTGAGCCCCTAGTTTGTCTACTTGGAGCTTAGGTACCTCCGCAGCCTGGCCTGTAGCAGTGGGGGGGTCCCAGAGCTCAACTGGAAGAGGCATAGTCTCTGTGGCCTGGAAACAGGAGGCGGGCAGTAGGGTGTCGAGAAAGGACCAGCAGTGGGGAGCACATCAACAAGGCAAAGGATGATGAGGCCCAGGGGCAGGAGAGCTCCTCCCATACCATTTTACTGCTCTGGCCAGTCTACCTTGGAGCAGTTTCTGGCTCCAGCTGGCTTATCTGAAAGCAAGGCTGGGGGCGATGCACCTTGCCATGGAGACTTTTGGACCTGATTTGATTGTTCCCTCTTTGGGTTTCCAAGCCTTGGCTGATAGCACTTGACCCTGAGCTGTGCTCCTTCATGGTCCTTCCACGTGTCCTGAGTAGCCTCACCCATATATCTTGACCCTCTTGAAGCACTTACTATGAGCCTGACTGACCTTGTTCTCAGCTCTTTACAACTATTGTGCCCATTTTACAGGTAGGAAACTGAGGTCAGCTCACTAGTAAGAGGCTAAGCCAGGCTTTGAAACCAGGTCCTATCTGGCTCCCATGCTCACGTGTTTTGGCTTCCTTCATGTGCATAAACTCCTTTGGTCTTATTTCCATTCTCACTGAGATTACCCTGGCTCATGCCCGGCCCTTCTCCCCCACTGCATACTCCAGGAGAAGAGAAACTGCCGTGGCGGGCAGGGGGAGGAGGGGTTCTCACTATTTATTCCAAGGCTGTACAGTGCTGGCCAGAGTGGGGCTCTGTAAGTCTCTATAGAATGAATGCGGGGTTGGGGGGCTTATTGAGGGACTCTATTTTCTCAGATGGTGTCTAATTCCTGAAAGTATTGTCTGAACTGAAGAGGACGTTAGAGATTCGCCTCATCTACAGAAAACTGCTCCCCAGAGGTAAGGCAGAGTTCTTTACCCTTCGGACTGGAAAGTCGATCTCTTCTGGTATCTCAATTCTCAGATTCCTGAGCCTGAAATTCTTCTGCTTCCTTCATCACGAATCATTGTAGGCAGAAGAATATGTATGTTTCTGCCTTTCCACCCAAATGATCATTTCAATGCCTTTCTAAGAAACCCTAGTTTCCAGCTCAGCTGACCCACTTCTGCCACCCTAGCACTTCATCTTGGGGCTCCTCAGGCAGAAAAGGTGTGGTCTGTCTGTCTGCCTTCCTCCCTGTCGTTGCCCGCCCCATCACCATCCCTGTCCCCTCTCTTCTCCCTCCTTCCTCCCTCCTTCTTTGCCTGCTTCCTCTCTCTCCCTCCCTCCCCTTCCTTCCCAAAATAGTCTAGAATATACTCAACATAATTAAACATATGGGAGGGCATAAACAAAATAAAATGTAAATGCCTCTGTCCTTATAATTCCCTCTCTGGACTCATTCCGGGGAAGTTGACTGTCTTTTTTTCCTCTTGCCTTATTTTCTAAAGCTTTTATGATCATTCCTTATAGCTCTGTTTCTTATCTTTCAAAGCAGATTGTCCACAGATTGAGAATAGTATCTGCAGACAATCTGCTTTGAAAGATAAGGGATTTACCTTATACTACTTCTCACCATCTCCTCTCTGTCTCAATTTTGTTATGGCGCTATTTTTATTCTTCATAATATTTAATCGCCTGTATGAATTTATATAATATACATAAGCCCCAATTTCTTGATTCATTTACCTAAGATTTTATCTATAGACTTACAGACTTAGGGAATAAGAAGTACGTACAGTTAGTTATATCAACTTTACATCCTCCAGGCTTACAAACTTTACACATTTGGTTTTGTGACTAAATACGTCATTCATACTTCATCTTTAAGTTGATTTTATTTTATTTTATTTTATTTTAAAGATTTTATTTATTTATTTGACAGACAGAGATCACAAGCAGGCAGAGAAGCAGGCAGAGGGAGAGAGAGGAGGAAGCAGGCTCCCTGCTGAGCAGAGAGCCCGATGTGGGACTCGATCCCGGGACGCGAGATCATGACCTGAGTCGAAGGCAGCGGCTTAACCCACTGAGCCACCCAGGCGCCCCTTAAGTTGATTTTAAACATCAAAATTGCATAGATAGATCTATAATATTACACTATAAAGACCATTGCATAAATGAAAGTGTTATTGGATGTCTAGGAAAGGAAATAGAATTTTTTGCCAACAGAGTCTTGCCTCTTAAAGAAGAACCATCCAAGCATCAAGTTGAAATGGTTTTCTTTGATCCGTATCTAATTCAGTGACTACTGCATATTTTCCCATGTCATTCTCCATCTTTGATTCATTTTTTATTTTGCTGGTGTGTGTCCATGAATAATTTTGTTTGTAATAGTTTGTAAAAATGTGCAACTTTATCTGAATCCTTGCATACCCCAAATATCTATCATTTACTCCCATTTGTTTGACAATTTCTTTTTGCTTTCATTTTGGGGGTTATTATGGCATAATTCATACATTGTAAGGAAAAAAGACTTTAAGTGCATATAGTAGGATGAACTTTTGTATGGGACCACCACCCATATTAAGATAGAGAACATTTTCATTATCCGGAAAGTTCCCTCCTGGGTCAAAGCAATTGCCTCATCAATTCAGAAAACTATTGTGGTTTCTCTTGCCATGAATTTGTTCTGCCTGTTCTGAAGTCACAAAAATTGACTGATTTCTACTCCATATTTGTCTTCTTTCATTCAGTGTATTAGCTATGAGATTATTCCATGTTGTTGTGTGTACCAGTAGTGTGTGTTTTTAAAACTGCTTGGTAGTAAGGTGTGTATCCATTCTCCTGTCGATGGACATTTGGACTGTTTCCAGGGTTTGGCTATTACGAATGAGTGTGCTATGAACATTCATGCATATGCCTTTTTGTGGACATCTCTTGGATAGAGAGTAGATACAGTCAGTTTTCCAACATGGTTGAACCATTCCCATTCTACCAGCAAAGGATAGGATTTGCAGTCAACCCACTTCACTGACACTCGGTAGCGACAGCTCTTACTTTCCATCATCCCCAAGGGCATCCCCATTGTGGCTTTGGTTTGCATTAAGTAGAGATGTTGAGGACCTATTCATACATTTACTGGGCTCTTGGATATCCTTTCTTTGATCACTGGACTGGAGATACAATCCTAAACTCAAAATAACTTTCAGAACATTGAAGGAATTTTTTGGTGGCAATTTTAGTCTTGTTTTTATTAAATCCCTTGCTTTCATCCTGCTAGGGAGTTTTCGAACTATTTCCCCATTATTGAAGTCCTGTAGTTTTACTAGAATGAGAGTGAATGGGGGGGGGGATATTTCATTAAAATTGTTTGGTTTTCAGTGAATCCTCTCAATGTGAAAACTCCTATGCTTGTTTATCTCAGGAAATGTTCTTTTCTTAGTGACTTTTGTTTCACATCCATCTTCTTTTTTTTTTCTTAAAGATTTTATTTATTTACTTGATACAGAGAGAATGAACATGACCCAGGGGAGGGACAAAGGGAGTGGGACAAACAGACGCCCTACTGAGCAGGGAACCTGATTCAGGGCTCTATCCCAGGACCCTGGGATCATGACCTGATCTGAAGGTGGATGCTTAACTGACTGAGCCACCCAGACACGCCATCACCTCCATCTTCTTTAGTGGAAATGCCTGTTAGACAGATGTTGGATAACCTGGATGCATCCTCTACCTGTTTTAACTTTCATCTCATTTTTGTGTCTCATGTTTTATCTTTCTGCATTAAGTCCTGGGAGATCCCTTGACTTTATGTGTAGCATAGCCATGAAGTCAAATGAACTTGTGTCCTCCAAGAGACCCTTGGAGGATGAATCTGTGGTTCCTTCTGGGCCAAAGAGCCATGGGGTTAAAAAAAAAAAAAAGAAAGAAAGAAAAGCCTATCACACTCCACATTCCTCTCAGCTCATAGATAAGAAAGACAGAGAACAAAGCCTAGGTCAAAGGCATTAGCTACTTTGTCAGGGCCATCCAGTGGTGAGGAGCCGAGTCAGGGCAAGATCACCAAGTGTTATTTTTCCATTACATCAAGTGAATGACCCCGGAGGGGAAACCACTTTAGCGGGAGCCCTTCCTGGCCCCACTAGATATATTATCCAGTCATGCCTCTTTCTACAGAAACCCTCTCCCAGCAGCTGGGCCTCTGTCATCTCCCACTTTGCTCGTCGCCCTGGAGCATGTACCTGTCCCACATGCTCTAACATCTACGCTGACAGGCATGTAAGGTGTTGGCTTCTTCTTAGACAACTCTGCCTGAATGTCTTCTCTTTCAAAGGCAGAGATTCACATTATTCTTCTTGTCCCTTCATAGCACAGCAATGGCTCCACGGAGGGGATGACATATATTTGGGGCTCTCTGGGCTCCTACAGGTGGGAATATATCTTACTCAACCCCAAATACCAACCAATCCAGCAGGACGCTTGAGGCATAGCAGATACCCTATGTGTCTTTATTTATTTATTTATTTATTTATTTTTTTTTTTTCAAAGTGGAAAATAATTTATTTAACTTTTGCCATATCAGGACAACAAAGCAGCCCTTTTATGTCAGCACTCATTAAAAGGGCATTACAGAACATTAACATAATGTAGTAGCCCATGTTTTCTTTCAGGCACTTTCAAAGGGCATCTCAGACCCACAGTGTCTTCTACTGCGTGTGCAAGAAAAGAGAGCTGCAAAATGATTAGTAAGCAAGATTCGGATATCTCCCTTTTCATTTAAGTATCAATTTTCCATGTTTTAGAGATATTCCGAATTTAACATTCAAAGATATGCAGTATTTAAGTGCTAGGAATCAGCATGTTACTAGCAATCCTGGGTTTAATCAAGCAATTGATTTCAAAAGAACGCAACATAGTTCGACAGTATACGTAAAAGACGGCCTGATTTTTGCCCTCAAATGCGCAAAAAGAATTTTCTATTTACCACCTCAAAACAGTCTTTGGCCTTGCTGAATAATTATAGAGCTGTGATTTTACTGTGAAGCAAAATAAGCCTTCAAGTGTCCCTTACTTGATCTCAGAAGGTCAAATTCTCTGTCCAACAGTTCCTCTTCCGTTAACTTGGAGAAATTATCGTCTCCGAAAGGGTTCCACCCCGACATGTCAGGTGGGTTACTGACGTTCCTCTGACTTGGAAGATGAGCAACTGCCTCTTTATCAGCAACTGACCTGTTGGCACTATAAGAGGAGTCCACTATGGTTCCAACCTGAGCCGGGAGGGAAGAAGTGTAGGAAACTAAGGCTGGCGGGAACTCCTGAGGGGACGTGAGAAACTCGGGTGAAGCCTGGGGCTGGGGCTGCGGACGCTGAGCTCGCACCTGCTGCTGCAGGAGCGCCTGCTGGTACTGCTGCACCATTGCAGGATACTGTGATGCAGAAGGTTGCGGCTGATACACGGAATGCAGCAAAACCTGTTGCTGGAGCATCTGCTGCTGCCTCGCTGCGTGCTGATACTGCTGCCCGTAGGCGTCCTGGAGGAGCTGCGGCGGCGGCTGCGGGGGCCGGGGCTGGAGGTGGAGCTGCTGCAGCCTCCAGTCTCCCTGCTGCAACTGCTGCAGGACGCGGTGCTGCTGCGGGGGCTGCTGCGGCGGCTGCTGCGGCGGCCCTGACCCAGCGCCAGCTCGGGGCCACAGCCGGGTCTCAGGGCTCCTTTTGGTCTGTGGTTCCCGAATTCACCAGGAGCGGGGACTTTCACAGGGGTTGCTGAACTCTGAATGGTCAGCACACTGGGAGTGGCAGGAGTGGAGATGGCCTTTGGTCTCTGTCTTGGTGCAATTGAGGTTTCTGTTGGTCCAATGGTATCTGTTATTCTGGCTTTTATTTGGCTTTTCCTAGAAGCTGCTTCACTAGCAGTCATCGATCGGTTCAGGAAGAGCGGAAGGAACAGAAGAATTATTGATGTTGGAAACTGGACAATCCTTTTTGGCAAATTTAAATGCAAAATAGGACACTTGAAATATGTCAGGTCTGCGCTCTGGATCTGGTTCCAGCATGAACCTTATCAAGCAATGTATATTCTGGGAGTAGCGAGAATCGTCTGGGATGGTGAAGCTGCCATCACAGATAGCAACCTGACTCTCACCAAAAGGAAGAGTGAAGAAACAAAGTTTATACAGTAAACACCCCAGTGCCCAGATATCAGCCTTGGTGGTGATGGGTTTCCCTCCATAAAGGTTGATCATTTCAGGGGCTTTTTTAATTTCTTCTTCTACTAGATTAACTCCATCTTTTTGCGGATTAAGAAATTTATTCGTGGCACTGCCAAAGTCACAAAGTACATAGTTTCCACTATCATTCAACAAAATATTTTCTACCTTCAAATCCCGGTGAATTATTGGAGTCTTGCACTGATGCAATCTTGCGACAGCTTCGCAGGTATCACAGAGTATCTGCAGCACTTCTGCCTCCGTAAAACCTGTCTGCAGCTTCTTATTCATCTGATTCACTACCTGTCCGGCTCGACAATATTCCATTAAGATAAGCACTTCCCATACATTATCACTTATTGAATTAACAGCACAGTCCAAATAACTCACAATATTTTTGTGACCAGACAGCTCTTTCATAATTGTAATTTCCCTTTTACAAATGTTGAGGTCTGGCATGCTATTCACATACATTCGTTTCAATGCATGGCGGATTCCACCATGTGTCCGCACCAGGAAAACCGTGGAGAATCCACCTTCGGCCAGCGACTCCTCCAGGGTGACCTGGTAGCGGCCGACGGCGAACACGCGGACCCCCACGGACGAGCCGCCGCCGCCGGAGCCGGCCCCGGGCCCGCCGGCCGAGCTCCCCGCCGCGCCGCCGCCGCCGCCCTCCGACTTGGGCATCCGCGAGAACTTCTTCATGGTCCCGCCGGCGCGCTGGGGGCGCGGGGCGCGCGAGGGCGAGCGCGGGAGCGGGTCCGCGGCCCGGCGCGCGGCCGGCCGTCCGCGAGGGGTCGCCGCCCTCGCCCGTGCGAGCGTCCGTGCGCGCTGCGGCCCGGCGGCCTCACATCCCGCGCGCGAGCGCACCGCGCCGGCCCCGCCGCCCGCTCCGCGGCTCCGCTGCAGCTGCCCGGCTCCCGCAGAGCGCGGCGGAGAGGGCGGGGCCGGGGCCGGGGCGGGGCGCGAGGGGGCGGGACCGGGCGCGGGGGCGACGCCGCCGCCTCCGCGAGCGCCCCGGGCGCCCCAGCCGCCCCTCGACGCGTCGGAGCGCGAGCCGGCGAGGGGGCAGCGCCGGGGAGGGAGACGGGGAAGGGGCGGGGCGGCCGGGCCGGCGGGGAGTGGGCTGGACCTCTGCGGCCGCGCGCCCCCAGACCGCAGCCCGCGGCGCCGCCGCAGCCGGACCGACGCCGCCCGCCACTCGCGGCCGTTGGCTGTGCGGCGCCGCTGCCAACCGCTCTCTCTTTATTTATTTTTTTAAGATTTATTTATTTGAGATAGAGAATGTGAATGGAAGGAGGGGCGGGGGGGTTAGAGAGAGAGAGAAGCAGATTCCTCACTGAGTGTGCAGCCTGACATGGGGCTCAATCCCACCACCCAAGACCAAGACTTGAGCCAAAACCAAGAGTTGGACACTTAAATGACTAAGCTGCACAGCCACCCACATACCCCCACCCCATGTATCTTTATTGACTGAGAGCATTTCCCATCAGTGTGAACCAGAAGATCATACATATACTGTTTTTCTTAAGACCAAATTTTCAACTCTGGGATTCCATGTGACACAGTTAGTTAAAAAAAAAGTTGTCTTTGGGGACAGGAAGATCCTTCTCTTATTATCTCTGGATTTTCAAGCAACTTATAAAACTGTCTGACCCTTTTGTAAAGCAGGACATTTCCAGGAGAACCAGGCAAGGAGAGTGGTAGGGGAGAGTCTGCTACCGTGTAGGGTTGTTGCAAGGGAAAACTAGGATGGAGACATAGAATGTCTGTCCATTGTAGATCACTAAAAAAGCCAGTTCCCTTCTTTTTCCTTTCCTCGTCCACACATCCATCACCACCAGCCCATCTCCTCTCCCCTCAGCCCCTTACACATGAGTTAAAAGGGAAGGTTTTGCTGTAAATTAAACGGAAATGTTTTGAGCGATCAATCCACAGAGCGTTGTTGCAAGAGGGGCTGGTAAAATTTAGAACCCTTCACTTTCTTCTTAATGAGCTACCTGGGACTGGAGGAGGTGATAAATACAGCCTTTCTCATACATTTGACCCAGCTGGCTACAGTAAGATTTTTAAAACTCATTCTAATTAAGCATTTGCATGGGCTGTACTCAATATTCATTCAGGTCTTTCCCTTTCTAATAAGCTACAACTTTCACTGCCGCAGGGCAGAAGGCTCCAGGGACCTCACCGTTCTACTTGAAAGCAGAAGGCAGTCCCTGCCCCACTGAGGAACTATGTTCATTCCCTGCCCACTTTAGGGACTGGCACTGACCTGCCGTCTGGTGAGCCCGGATACCCAACTATCTGTTAGTCCCCTCCTTGCTAGGGGACCCAGCAGTCTGAAAGGCAGGCCAGGGCTGCAAAGCCACCCATTTATATTTCGAACAAGAACAGACCGCCCCCCCCACCTCGTTGCAACTTGTGATGGAGGCTGGAGGGAGGGGGAGCGGGGGTTTGTATTTTTGATTCCCTTCTGACAAAATGCGGGTGGGAGTTTCTAAAATGACACATGCAGATTCAATCAAAAAAGAAATCCCGTCACCTCACTCTCAAATTCTTTACAGGGAACATTCCAAGCTTTCTCCTCTGTTCCTAACCTCAGCTGACTTCCTCACCTCCAGGTTTGTGAAGAAGATGGTTAGAAACTCTCAAAACTCTTATCCCCAAGTCAGGGCAGCTACTGGCCACTCCCAGCTGGTCTCCCTTCCTCTCCCTTCTATAGAGGGCAAAAGCTACTCCCCCTCCTCACTCTGGTTCCCAGTCTCTTGCACTTTCTCAGAGCCATGGGGTCTTGGGTTGTGTCCCATCCCCCTCGGCCGCCCTCCCTACACATAACTTCCTCTTCACTGCCACCCCCACTGCACTTCCGGAGCACCCAGTGTGAAGGTGGGGTCCACTTCCACACTGGGTAGAGTCTCCCAAGTCCCCCTCCACCCCCAGACTAACCCTTAGTCTGCCCTTCTCAGGCAAACTTCTCAAAGGACGTGTCAGCTGGGCCTGGTGGTCAACAGACCCTGTGTTTGCTGGTCCTGCGTGGGCTTCTGACCCTATGATTGCATTCTACGAAAGAGTCACAGACATTTTGAATAGCATGATCAAATTCCATAAATTAGCCAATTGGCTTATAGGCATTTAAAACTGAATCAGTTAAGTTATTACTACCATAAATTACATTGCATTCATGTTATATTCATTAATTTTCTGTCTGTTTTCCCTATAAGATGAACCTAAGTTCCATGAGGATGGGGATTTTGTGTGTCCTTGTCACCAGTGTATCTCTGGGCATGGAGCAGTGTCTGGTCCCTATGGGTTTGTTCTCAATAAACATTTGTCTTTAAATTGTTTAAATCATAAATGAACACAAAACTGCCAATACTATCAAAAGACATTAACCACCGAGTCTACCATCACATGTTAAAAATTGGTGAAATCAGGTGAAGAATACCCAGGTGTTCATCAAACTCTTCTATTCATTTCTCCATAAGCTTGAAATTAAAAAAAAAAAAATCAGTGGGAAAAAAACCACCTCACCTAAAATAGTATCTCTGTTTCAGAGCTATTTTTCATGACTGAAATTAATATTCCAGTAGGAGGTTTTAGAAAAATCACCTTCATCTTTTTATTCATACTTGAGAACTAAAAACTGAGCAACAAAATTAATTTTTCACATCTTTTCTTTTCTTTCTTTCTTTCTTTCTTTCTTTCTTTCTTTCTTTCTTTCTTTCTTTTTATTCCTATGGCATGAACTCATTTTCTCTTCACAAAGTCAGGAACATGCTGCCACTGTTGTTAGAACTACAAACCAGGCATTGTTTTCTCTGTCTGGCACCTTTGGTGGGCAGACAGAGACCACAGAAGTCAAAACTCCCGGAGGATCCTAGGATACTCTCCATGAGAAATGAAGTACTTTTCAGGGTCTGGTATACCAGGTTTCACGTCTGTCCTCATTCCTATAGAATCGCTTTCCTCTTTGGGCTCAGACATAGCATGTTTGATTGTGATTCCTTTTAGTGAATCTGGGGGGCTTTGCCAAGCCCATGTCAGTTCCCCTTATCACCAGTAGGAAAGAGCAGTGAACATGGCCAATCTGTTTATCGTAGCATATGGTGTAAGGTCAGTATTCCAGAAGAGTGGAGACATGTTCTGATGCACGTTTTAGGTTTCTCATTGCTTTCTTGGATGTGTTTGTAAAAAAAGGTGGAATTAAAATGGGATCCACTAACCAGTGGTGACGTATATCAAATGAGCGTGGCTCATAAAAACCACAAAGCAACAGAAGCTCAGGTCATTAACGACCCAATAACTGAGAGACCCCTTTCGCGTCCCTCAATCCAAGCCCAGGCCTATGAATCAGTGCAGGTTTACATGGGCCTTTAGGAGACAATACAAACTAGGCCATAGCTCCTGATTACAGACAAGTTAGCAGAGGAGAATCAAGGACTCGGGAGTGTCAGAATGCAAGTCTTCTCTAGAAGGTCACCTTGAGAGTGTACAGAGGAAGAAAAGTAAAGGGCCAAAGGAAAGCTTGATAGACTAGATAGACAAAGATAAACAAAGGAAGAAAAACCTTTAAAGAGTACTTTCAACAAGTGCACATGAGAAAACTAGAAAGGAGAGGCATCTCAAGCCACAGGAAGGTTCGAATGGAGGGACTAATGAATGTGGGCTCCGGGTGGGTAGGGAAGGAACTGAAACCACAGGGCAGCTGACGACTCAGAGAACAGGACTTGTCTAGGGACCATATGGAGTGATGAGATGGGAGAATAAAGGTAGCAGTAGTAAAAGAAGTAAAAGGGCTAGAAGGAGGAGGTCAGTATGAGAATGGGAGGCTGGTGTCACAGATCACAGATGGAACAGTGCTAGTGGGTAAGCAGAGAACAGGGAGTCCCCTAAGTGGTTGCTGAGGATCACCTGAAACTTCCAGGAAGTGGGTGTCCTGATAGAAAGACAAAGAATCCCTCCCAAGGAAGGGCAGATTCCAGGGCAGAGACTAAACCCAAGAGCCAAGATGAGTGTGGACGCAGAGGATAGCAACACGAACCACCCTCAACATTTCCCTGTTCTCTTTCCAACCTTCCAGGTTATTGATTGTCTATACGACCCCACTAAACTGCGAGCTCCTTTGTGGGCTGGCATATTTTCTTCTTATGTAACTTACAGCATCAGGAGCGGTCTCATTGAAGCAGAAACACAAAGAGTGAGAGGTGGGAATGTCACGATAAACCCACCAGCCTGTGCCTTGGCTTTCAAGTTTGTCCCTGTGACCCTCTATAGCTGACAAGTGCAAAGCTGCGTTTAAATTCAGTTGGGCTTGAGATTAAGAACCAGAGAGCCCGTTTTCTATCATTGTTTTCCCGCTTGTCAGTTTGTCTACCTGTGATGAACACGGGCACCTCCCCAACTTCACCCAAGATCATTTCACCCAGGTCATCTCCAGTGGGCATTTCTGGCTTTATTTAGACTTGAGTATTTGTCTTTAGACTATCTTCCAGTTCCCTGGTTCAGTCTCAGCCAGAACACTCAAGAGCTGCTACTTTTCTTCTGGCATCCTACGACACCACTGCCCTTTGGAAGCAAAAGAGGTAATAAATGGTTCCCTCTTTTTCCAAGACAGAGTTCTCTAACCCACACTCACTCCCAGGAATATATTTTTACAGTCACTATCTCAGTTGTCCAGAGAGAGCACTTCTGTGCAGGAGCTTGAAATTCCCATTTCATCTCTTGCTTAAGAAAAGGTTAGGGTGAATCAAGGGCCCCTTTAATATCAGAGAGCTGCAGTTCTCAGGGAATTGGCATCCCATATTAAAAAAAAAACACATTTATTAAAGGCAGTCAAATGCAAAAGAGTGTGCTTGGGGAAAATGAAAGTGAGAGTGGAGGGAAAGAGGGAAAAAAGATTTATGATAGTTTGGGGATGGGCGTATTCGGGCTGGTGAGCAGAGTGGTAAGTGATTTATGTGGAGCAGGAGCTTTCTTGAGCTTGAATTTTAATGTCAGAGGAGCCAGAGGAAACCATCAGTTCACACTACCCCATCTTTGTGGTTTTGCCTGTGTACACCCCATCTGAAGCCTTCTATTTCCACATCTCCCTGACAACGGAGGATTACCGAAATTCATTCAGTCACAATTCTGGGCTGACAAGTGCCAAGCAAACATTTCATTCCTGTTTTTATAGCTGATGGTGGACAGTGTCGGGTTCTGTGTCAAGAGCCAGATTTTGGTGAGCTGGAAAACAAAAGCAGCTTCATCAGGCAAAACTCACAGCCCATTACCCTGGGGGAGCAGAGAATGGTCCTCCTGGGAAGCAGGAAGTTTGGCTAAAAATCCAGAAAATCCTGCTACTGCTGCCAGGTGGGTTGCCTCTGCCAGGGACAGCTAAAAGGGAAAGAAACTCGGATACATTCAAGGCTATTGTTTGTCCCAGCTGAACTCAGCTCTGTTTTAGCAAAGGAAAAATTCACCTTCCAGGACCTCAGTCTGCATCAGCCTGCTGCCTCCTCATTGCTGCCCTGACAAGCCGTCCTCATCCTTTCCCTTGTGCTCACTAACACCTCCCTAGCCCCTAGATAGGGGCCTCTCACTACCCATCTTTCCTCTTTGATATGCAGTGCTGAATCATAGCCAATGATGTCACGTCACATAACAGTTCCCCTGTAAGACCAAAGGTCCGAGCCCTGATTTTATGCAGATGGAGTCACTATGAATCACACTTCAAAATGTTTCTGAGTCTCATTTTCTCAAGAGAGAACAGTTAAAGAAAGATATGTACATTTGAATCCCAGTCTCGGGGCCACTTAATGTGCCTAGGATCTGGGACACTTGTCAGTTGGTCTCCTTACCTCTGGCTATATCATGCTCAGAAGAATAATCCCTTAGATGTCCCCCCTTTATTGAAGAGTGACTTTGTCCCATCTAGTGCAGTGATTGTGAATCCTGGACTGGAATTAGTTTGCGAGAGGTTAGCTTAATCCATGGGCTTAGAATTAGGTCATTGGGAGAACACAAAATAATTTATGTAAATTAACATACACTAATATGCAGAAATATGACAAATCCATTTTTCCAAAATTCTTGAAAAATGGTATCTTGTCAGTGTCTCAGTATGTTAGTCTTTCAGTTTGGCAGATATATTTAGATTATATCAGCTAAAATGTATTCAATGCCCAGTATGTGTTAGGTATTATCCCACACCGAATTTCATTTAATTCATGCAAAGACCAATGCTGTCCTCACTTTGCAAATGATGCATCTGAAGGTAAGTGGCTGATCTGAGGTCCGATGGAGATGGGGGTCTTGGGCTTCCCATCCTGTGCTCTCCTACCTCCACGTATCTCTGCATAGGTGCCTCCCTGACCAGCAAAGGGACCTCCCTGTTTGGGGTCTATTTGAAGGACTCTTCCAGACTCTGAGTCCTGACTTTGGTCTTTAGTACCTATATAGTGCAAAGCTCTGTACCGAATCTGCCAACTTCCTACCCAGTGGATGGTGACCCAAGTGGTTTTCAAAGCTGTCCACTCCGCAGTGCCAGGGGAAGGAGTGGTGTTAGACTAATGGGCCTGGGATCCCAGGGTGCTCCTTTGACTGTTCAAGTATATCAGACCCGTCCACTCACTTCTCTGTGGGACAAGTCTTCAAACAGCACCTTTAACAGAAATCACTAACTTTTTAGTTCTGATAATCTGTGGTCATATTGAATAAAAGTCTGTATCTTTAAGAGATACATACCAAAGTATCTACAGATGTAGTAATAGAATTATTATTTCAACATTTTCCAGGGAGGGGGAATGGGTGGGATGATAGATGAAACATTCATTTTGTTGAAGCTTGGTAATGGATATATAAGGGTTTGTTACATCTTTCTTTCTATTTAAGATAGGTTTGGAATTTTCCAAAGTTGTAGATAGATAGATAATCAGACAGATAGATAAATAAGGGTACAAGCAAAAACAGAAATTAGGCCCTTGTCCCAGGACTACCTTCTTTTTTTTTTTAACACATAATTTTAAGCTTTACTTTAAAAATGTAAGTATCTCCCAATATTTAACAGGTAAAGAAAATAGCATATTGGTTTTATTTTATGTGGTTGTTATATTTTATTTTCCAAGTAATACTAATTAAAAATATTTACACACCTACTTTTAAGCCCACAGTTTAGCACTCTTATTTGTATGGCTTTAAAAGTTATAGCACAAGATCTTTACATTAAGGATCGGGGAGGAAAAGATTCATTCAAAACAAAGCCTGATATATTATATACATGTTTTTCTCTGTACTTTATTTTAAATACATTAATTTTTAAATGATGCTCATCTTTTTTCATCTGGTGGTAAAATATTAGTGCAACTTTTCATCAAAAAAAAAAAAGTTTACCACAGATATAAATGAATTTTCCCAATTGGAAATGGCCCTTCAGTTGCCATTAAATGAAACTTCCCAACTTAACTTAAGTTACCAAGAAAAAGAATTGGTAGTTGCCATCATTATAAGCAAAAACATAAACTACTACAGCATCACCTACATTGCTCCTTACAACACAAACTTCGAAAGAACCAGAGACACTTTATAGAAGTTTTGTTGGTTTTGAAAAGGCACATTGGTGTGGTTTTTTTTGTTTTTTACATTCTAGAAATTTTGCCACCACCACTCTGTTCCTGTTGCAGAGATGACATCCGTGACTATCAGTAAAGACAAGAAGGTTGTTCAAACTAAAGCAAGCCAGAAGCCAAAAATTTAACTGCACAGTAACAATGTACTTTTCTTCATGCAGCCTTGTGTTTCCTATGTATTCAATTTTCTAACATGCATTAGAATACATAAATTTATATTCTAATGATTTTACGTTTGATTTTACAACATGGAAAAAATCTGAGAAAGGACATGACTTGGGAAAGAGAGAAGGGAGAACCCTCATCACAATGAAAATAGATATTCGTACTCAACTATATAGTAAGAATATAATCCATTTAAGTTTCCAGAAATAACACTTCTCAAAGCTTCCCATTCACTTATGGGAAAGATATCTCCTCTGTGGCATTAAGTGGGGGAAAATCTGTTTCAACAGAAACAGTTCACAACAGGAAAGACTTTAACTTTGGTCCACTTGTCTGTTAGCCCAAGGACAGTCACACTGCCCAACATCAGTTCAAAAACCCAAAACATAAATTTAAAAATGTACTCATTTGTTATTTCATTCTAAAACAGGCATAGGTTTTCTGTTCTCATTCCCTGCCCTTTCAGCTTGGGAATCCACTGTTGATTTGGTCTCTAAACCATCAGCATCTTCGTGATCTTCCCTGGCAGCCTCAGCACAATCTGCCTGGGTGAGCTCTCTCTCCTCCTGGTTCATGATTTCAGGGGTCACTTGATCCAAGTCGGCTTCTAGAAGTTCAGTCTGTACTTCTACTGGCATCTGATTTACCCGCTCGATGTGCAGCTCCTCCACATGTACCTTCTTCAGTCTGAATTCGACCCACTTCTAGATAACTCACCTGGACCTGCTCTGGAAGATGGCTCATATGTGAATCATGCACTTGGCTGTCCTGGAGCAGATCAGGATGGACCTGTTCCACAGTCACTTGTGCTGAATCCACCTGAACCTGAAGCAATGGTAACTTGTTCTATAATAGTCATTGACGTCACAGGTTCAGTCTGCACACGTGTTTCTACTGAAAGAACTTCTTCAGTTACTAGATGCTCTGAGATATTGTGAGTATCGCCGAGATGCCTCCTTAATTCATTTCCTTGCATAAACCACAAGTCACATAAAGTACAATGGTTGGGTTTATCTCCAGTGTGTATTACCAAATGATCTTCGAACTGGTCCCAGCTGTTAAACACACTGTTACAGACCTGACATTCATAAAGCTTCTTTCTTCCCTTTTTTGCCCCTACTCCAGTCTGGCATGCAGTCAGATGACATTTGAGGATGCTATTTCTAGCAAATCGTTCATGACAATTTGGACATTCAAAAGGTTTTTCACCTGTATGTTTTCGAAGATGCTCTTTAAAATGCCCAAAGTGGTCAAACTGTTTCTCACAGTATTGACATATGTGAATTTTTTTTCCCAGTTCTTTGCTTCTTACTGACTCCACCTTCTTCGAGGTGGTAACAGTTGAGGTGCTGTTTCCATGTGCTCTCCCGAAGATACCTTTTATTGCATATTTCACACTTGAAACTCTCAGTGGAGTGTGATTTCATATGTTCCTGTTTGCTTGTGGGGTCAGATGCACAACCATCTTCTTCTTTTATCTGCCCTTTTCTATCACCTTGCCGGTACCTGCCAACAGTGCCAGGGCGGAATCATCAGAGGACCCTGTGCTCTGAATGTACTTCATGGACTGCTTGGCAGAAGCCACTTCCTCCAACGTTTCGATGCCTTCGTCTTCCACTTCGATTGTGCCTTCGGCAATCTCCACCTCAATTTCAATAGGTTCTGATTCTGCAGAGGGCAATGACTCAGTGATAACATTTGAAGTTTCTGCAATCTTTCTTTTTTTTGCCTCGCTTTTTCCTGTGGTATTTTTCCTCTAATGGAGCGGAGTTTTCTTTGTTCCTGACTTCAAGGGCTTTGATAGCTTCTAGCATTTGTAGGAACTCTGCTGCTTTCCATACATCATTGGCTTCTTCTTCTCCTTGCTGTATATGTGAACTCAATTAAATGACGGAAGGCCATTTTACTAACACCTTCTACCTCCACCAAAGGTTCCTGAGTAAACTCCTGAAAGAATTTGTAGAAGAACTTACTGCAAGCAGCCAAAACAGCCTTGTGGGCCTTAAAATGGTGTCCGTCGACAATCAGGGTGATGTCAGTAAACCGATCCTGCTCTCGCTGTTCATTCAATCGGTCCGGGATCATTTTATGATGTTCCGGGAACTCCTGAAGGCATTCCATCGTCTCTTCGGCCTCCATGGCCGTCGGGTTGCTCTAGCTCGCGATCCTCCCTTTCTCCTCTCCGGCCGTCAGAGCTTCTCTTTCCTCGCTCTCCCTTCTCGGGGCGAAACTCAGCCCACACTGTTCCCTAGCTCTGAACAGCGCCTCGCCCTCCATTTCCTCGCGAGTGCCGGGACGCTGCCTCCGCTGGGTCTGGCCGGCGCACGTGCGCTCGCTGGGAGACCCGGACGGCCGCGCCCCCAGGACTACCTTCTTACCCTCTCTCAACTTATAGTTCCTTTTTAAAAGTTTATTTATTTATTTCTTTGACAGAGAGAGATCACAAGTAAGCATAGAGGCAGGCAGAGAGAGAGGGAGGAAGCAGGATCCCTGCTGAGCAGAGAGCCCGATGTGGGGCTCGATTCCAGGACCCTGAGATCATCCTAGGACCCTGAGATCATAATCTGAGCTGAAGGCTGAGGCTCAGCCCACTGAACCACCCAGGCACCCTCAACTTACAGTTCCTTCAGGATCACTCTGCTACTCTCTGGCAGGATTTAGTCCTTTTTCTGGGATAGGTAAAGCCTTTGGACCTGCCTCTCTGACTTGTTAACTAGGATTTTGCCTCAACTCAAAGCTTTGCCTGCATCTCTTATTTTGACTCTGCCCACAGCTTAGAGTATAATATGATTCTCCACAAAGCTTTGTGGCAGAAGTTATCTGATTCACCCTGGGAGAGGCAAACAATCAAAACGTTATTTCTAAAGCTCAGAAAATTTCATGATCTTATATTTAAAAGATGAGAAAACAGAGCCTTAAGTTAGCCACCCAGTGTCACATCACTAGAGGACTGGTAGAACCAGCCTTGTGAACACAAACAGTCACTTATACACACACACATACGTAAAAAGAAAAGTTACATTTCACCTCATTAGTGCTGCCAACATACACAACAATGCATGCTCATAGAAATGGCCTCTGACCCTCAGCAAATATTGTTTGGAGAAAGAAGACACTGGAAGAAATATAACAGCATCAGGTGCTGACTTGTCTTCTTTACTTGGCCCAAGTTTTGCCACTTAATAATTCAACAGCAGTTGTGAAAACAGCTCTTCCTTCTATAAATTTCTTCATAATCCTCTGCAATTGCCCCCTCAGTCCGAGAAAAAAAATCTCTTTCAAGTTATTAAGTCTTGATCATATCTTTTTCTCTTAAAAAACTGCAATTTTGTTCTAATTATAAATTTAATGAAAACATGCAAATTGTAGAAAATCTGTAAAACAGAAAAGTTTTTAAAAGGGAACAAAAGTAATTTGCAGTCCTGTCATCTCAAAAGCTCTCTTTTTGATGTGTCCTACTCTTACCACATAGATAAAATAAAACTGCTACCACACTATATTCAGTTTGGTAGCCTGACGTGTTTCCATTCAACATTATATTGTGAGGTCTCAAAAGGTCATTAGATATTTTCTAAAAATAATTTTTTTAAGATTTTATTTTGAAGCAATCTCTACACCCAACATCGGACTCAAACTCATAACCCTGAGATCAGAGTTCCATGCTCTACTGACTGACCCAGTTAAGTGTCTCTAAAAATGATTTTTAATATTTGTGTAATATTATATAATTATAATATGCAATATATAATTATATAATATTTAGATAATATTACCTAAGTATATCACCATTTATTTTTTGGTTTTCTTAATGTTAGCTACCTAGATTGTTTTCAAGTTTTCAGTTATAAATAACAACCCAGGGGACATGCTAGTCCATTTATTTGCAGAAACTCAATTTAAGTAACAGGAGAAGCAATGTGTTCTTAAGGACAAAGGCTCCACAGTGGGAATCTTACAGTATCAGGAGCTGGCTGGGTTTGTCATTGTGTGATTCCAGCAAAGGCATGCCATGTCTCTGAACCTCAGTTTCCTCATATTAAAACAAAGGGGCTAACTAAATGATTTTTCCAGGTTCTTTCAAAGCTAGCATTTTATAAGTATAAGCTAAAGCCACAACTTTCTACTTATGAACATTACACTTCCTCAGATCACAATAGAATTTTATAGTTTTTATTATTTTTGCTTTCATACATGTCAAGTGAGAATATATATGGGAACATTTAGTGACGATAATGAGAGAACGACTCTTGAAGCTCGTTATATGTGGAACGTCTAAGCTGTGCTCATTAGCAAGCACAGTAGAGTTAGATTACTGTGAGCAATTAAGAGGAGAAAACAATAATTAAGCAAATAGAATCACATGAGATGAAGCAGAGTCTATACCATCTACAGAATATCTGTACATGTATACAGAATATATGGTGGGGGAGGTGGACATTTTTTGTGGCAAGTTTGAAATAGGAAATTGAAAATTTCCGGTTGAAAGTCTCTCTGCATTCAAGGGCAACTAAAGATAATACAGGGCAAAAGAAAGTAAGAACTGGAGTAATTGAGGCTGCCAGAAATCCCCCAAGGTCTAGTGCAAAGGCTATTATTAAACCTAGTTGTTGTCATGCTTTAATACCCTCCAAAACTCTGGCACAGAACTGATCCTACTGGGTCACTGGTAGTTTATTTCACAAAGCCTAGAGAAAGGATCTAAACGTCAGTAACGTTTTCTTCTTGGTTATGAAAATATCTAAATATAAGCAGAGAACAAAATAATTCCATATGTTCCCCTTTGATAATAGCACTATCCTAGCTCTGGTTTGCTAGCCCGGCAATCACCTGAACATTTTTCCTAGAGTCACAGGAAGAAAAGAGGTAGGAGATACCATATTTACAGTGTCCTAGAGCCAGAGTAACAGATGAGGTAGAACAGGGTGCAATGGACCACATTCAGAAAGGCTTTGCAGGCCTTTTATTCCAAGTTATGAGAAATCATTAGCTCGGTTGAGTAGAGGAGTGACCATAATGCAATTTATGTTTTAAGAGAATCTCTCTGGCTGCCTTGTGGAAGATAAACTGGGGCAGAAAATGGGGGTAGGCAAAACAGAAGCTGGAGACCACATAGGGCCTAGCAATAGTCTAAATGAGAGAGACAGTGCTTTGGAGTAGATGGTAATGGGTTGGAGAGGGATGAAATATGTTTGAATACATGTTTTAAAGGCAAATGAAGAGCTTACAGTATGTGTTGATTAGATATGTAGTTTAAGAGCAAGAGAGGTTTGAGAATGCACACGAGTCTTTTGGCTTGAGCAGCTGAATGAATGGTACATAATTTACTGAGATAGGAAGCTGCAGAAGGAGAAGATTTGGGGAAAGCCAAGAGCCAATTTTGGGGCATGCTAAATTTGGGAAGCCTATTGGATGACAAGATAGGCAGAATAGTGACCCCCTACAGATGCCTACATCCTAATCTCCAGAACCTGTGAATATGTTTTTTAATATGGCCAGGGAAAATTAAGGTTGAAAATGAAATTAAAGCCGCTAATCAGCTGACCTTAGAATAGGACTATCTTGGATTATATGGTCGGACCCAATATGATTATGGGAGTCAAATGAGAAAGGGGAAGGCAGAATCAGTGTCAGAATTATATGATGTGAAAAGACCAGCCAATCACCGATGGCTTTGAAGATGGAAGGGGTCATGGGCCAAGAGTGTGGGCAGCCTGTTGAAGCTGGAAGAGTCAACAAAAAGGATTCTCCCCTACAGCCTCCAGAAAAGAATTCAGCCTTCTGACATCTTGAATTTAGCTCAGTGAGACTCGCTGCAGACTTCTGATCTCCAGAACTGTAAAATAATAAATTTGTGTTGTTTTAAGCCACTAAGTTAGTTGTAATTTGTTATAGCAGCCATGGGAAATTAATGCAAGTGGCCAAACAACATATTGTCCAAACTGGGACAATTTTAAATGGAAGACGTGCTATTAATACTTAACAATCATAAATCAGAACTATCCTAGAAAAATGGATTGGGGGCCATCCCATACTTCTGTCATGTGACTGGAAATGTCAAGAGTGGTGTCTTTTGTTGAGGAGAGAAGTGGGGGATAGAGAATTAAATTTGGCAAGTGCCCTCATGTAGATGGTATTTAAAGCCATGGAACTGGATGAAATCACAAGGGAGTGAATATATAGAGAAAAGAGAAATCAACCAAAGATGCAACCTACTTTTAAAGGTTTGTAAGAAGGGGAGGATCCAGTAGAGAAGACTAAGAAGGCATAACCAGGGAGGTAGAAGGAAGGCCAGGAAAAAGAACAAATAAAACCAAATGAATAAAGTGTTTCAAGGAGGCAGGATTGATCAATTGCCTCAAATGGGGGTGAAGCATCAAGAAAGAAGAGGAATGAAAACTGATCCCTGAATTTGCAATGTGGAGATCATCAGTGATCTCTAAAAAGTAATGTTAGTAGGGTGGTAAGGCAAAACCCTGGCAGGAGTGGGTCAAAACAGAAAACATAGCTACCCTTTTCAAGTTTGCTATAAAAGAGAACAGAGAAACTGGGACAGTCACTATAGGATATAGGCTAGGGGAGGTTTCTATTAGATGGGAAATATTAGGGCACATTTTTATGCACAGGAAAGACTTGGCAGAGGGAAAATATTCAATGCAGGGAGAATGTAACTCCTGGAGCAAAATCTTTAAACAAATGGGAGGAAATAGGCCATGAGGCATAGGTGAAGGATTTGGTCTTTAGTAGTCATGTGGACAAATCTTCCACTGAAAAGGAAGAAAGGATATAAAGACATTTATATTGGTACTTTTTTTTAATTGGAATGATAAGGAAATTTTTTTTATTGTTTTCAGCTCAGTGAAATAAGAAGTGAGGCCATCAGCTAAGGGTGATAGGGGAAGGAGTAGAGAGAAAGAGTTGTGAATTTAAGAAAGGTTGAGAAAAAGGCAGAAAACCTTCTGAGAGTATGAGAACTTGATTCTTCTTGAATTATCAATGACATGATAAAATTGACAACAACAACAAAAACAAAACCCTCAAAACAAAAAGCAAAACACCTACAGAAAATAAACTACAAAATTTTGAAGCATAAGAGATATAAATTCTAAATTGTTTTGGTCAGTGTGAAGAAGAGATATTTTAAGGAGAAAGTAAAAACATAGACAAAATATCAGCACTTAAGAACAGCTGAGAATCTCACTTCAGTTTTTCTATTTCTGCCTAGCTGGCATTGCCAGTCTGTGTGGATGTGTTTGTTCAAGTTGACACTTGCACATACAATCCTTACTCTCCTCCAGGGGTTCACTAGTAAATTTTGGGTTGTGGTTTCTTCCAGTTAACACCAAATGATTTGGATATGACAGCAATTTCTTTTTTCCGTAGGAGTGCATCTCTCTCTCTTTCTCTCCCTCCATTTTTGTCATTCTCCTATTATTTATACCTTATAGCCTCTCTCCTTTCCCCATAAGATACCTGGTAACTTGGTTTCTGCTTTGCCCCAGGGTTTGGACATGGTGCAATTTCCAGCAGCACTATGTCAGGACCATGGACAGCAGCCCTGCCCTATTCCCACCTCTCCCCACTGCATCCCAAGGAGAGTATTTTGGTCATAGTCAGTCTGTATTACTCTGTGCCAGGAACTGTAATAGTTGTTTGAATAACAATAGATCCTTGTCTTCAAAAAGATTTGAAGTCTTCAAAAAGATTTGAAGTACAGAGAGGGAAACAGGCTACACACACAAGTAAGATAGAGAGAAGTATAATGTATAGCCATAAAAAACTATGGGAGTACTCAGAAAGGAGAGCCCCTAATTTAGTCTTTGGACATGGGATGGCATAAGAGAAATCTTCCTGAAATAAGCTTTGATAAGTTGAAATCTTAAGGCACTACTTGGCCAGGGGAGATGGGTAAGGAAGAGTGCTTTTGGCAGAGGCAATGGTGTATGCAAAAGCCTCGAGGCAAGAGGGCATGGCTCACCTAGAGAAATGCAATTAGTACTGTGCAGTTAGAATGTTGGAAAAATAAGATGCCAGGGAGGAAGGAAGAAAGTCTTGTGCTGTGTGATAGATATAGTCATGCATACAGTGCTAGAGGAACACAGCTGAGGGAGTAATTAATTCTCATGGGGTGAGGATGAGGGGTCAGAAAGCTATAGTGAGACAATGATATTTAAATTCGTCATCCATAATGTGCAGGAGTTTTCTAGATCTCCCCATGAGGATAAGGGGAGCAGAGAAGAATAGACAACATTTTGGTGAGAACTGTGCTATCCATATGGTAGCCACATTGCCTATTGAAATTTAAATTAAATTTTATTTTTAAAATTTATTCAAATTCAATTTAATTAACTTTATTATTAATGAGTAAACTGTATTATTAGTTTCAGAGGTAGAACTCAGTGATTCATCAGTTGCATATAACACCCAGTGCTCATTACTTAAGTTTCCTTATTAATGCCCATTACACAGTTACCCCATTCCCTCACCCATCTCCCTCCCAGCAACCCTCGGTTCATCCCTATAGTTAAGAATCTTTTATGGTTTGCCTCCATCTCTGTTTTAATATTATTTTATTTTTCCTGGGTGGCTTGTCAGTTAAGCGTCTGTCTTCAGCTCTGGTCATAATCTCAGGGTCCTGGGATCGAGCCCTGGGTCAGCTCCCTAGTCAGTGGAGAGTCTGCTTGTCCCTCTCCTTTTGTCCCTTTCCCCACTCGGTAATCTCTCTCACACACAAACAAACAAATAAATAAAATCTAAAAAAAAAATCTTATTTAAAATTAGGTAACATTAGAAATTCAGTTCCTAAGGTACAATGGTCATATTTCAAGTGGTTAGAACCCACATATGGTTAGTAGCTACCATGCTGGACAATGTAGATATAGAACATTTTCATCACTGCACAAATTCTATTGGACAGTGCGGGGTTGGGGGGAATAGCACATGCAAAGTCTCAGAAACTTGCATGTATGTGGTGTGTTCAGGAAATAATGACCAGATATGGGGGCTATAGCAGAAGGTAAGTGGAAGAAAGTGGCTGGAGATGCCACTGGAGAGATTAGCTGGAGCTGGGTGGCAAAAGGCATTTGAAGTCTTTCTAAAGGAGGGTGAACTTGATGTATCTATCACTGGCACTGGGAAGCTGAGAGGGACAGAGGAGATCTAGATTTATAAAGTTAATTCAAGTAGCATTTACAAGGTATGAAAGGAATAGAGAGTAAACAGAAGGCATGAAGAATAAGTCAATTGGTTTTTGCCAAATAAATTTTGATAAAACAATACTTTTTATCATGTCACCTTATTTTTGTTTCCATTTCTCCAAACTAAATTCAATTTTCTGTCTGGTTTTGAAGTCTTTACCTTGTCACTCCCTACTATCCAACATATCAGCTCTACTCCAATGAGGACAATAGTTTCACTCTCCCTGTCATGTGAAAATTAACTTCTGTCTCTCTTCCTTATAGCTCCTGAGCGGACTGAAAACTCCTTGACAGTAGAACCATGTCTTAGAGTAGGTAAGCCCATTTGAGTAGCTTATATAGTTCACAGGATAGTCAGCAGTCATAGCTGGGATGGCCCTTCCAGGCTGTGGTTCTCATGGGTCAAAGATAAGAGTCTGTGTAAGTACACTGGTAAAATGTTAATTTATTGATCAGTTATTAAGGTGCTGACTAGCAATATTGCAATTCTCCCACTGGTCCTTGCCTCACTCAGTCCATCAGCCAAGATCCCAGAAGGAAACAGAACTCTATTAAAATGTATAACCAAAAAATTAATAAAGAACCACTTATAGAGGTGTGGGCAGTTAAGGTTGCTAAGCATCCCAGATATTAGCAGTATTGAGAAGCTATTGCTACTTCTGGTCTAGACAGAAAACAGGAAAACACAGCATTATAAGGGTCCAGAGAAAAAATAGAGACAAAGAGGCAAGGCCCCCTGGCAAGAAATGTAGTGTAAAAAGGAGCAAACTGCTATATCAAAGCAATGAAGCACGGAGTAAGCATGGAAGAAAATATCCTTTTCTTCTCTCTCAACTCTTGCCCTCTATTCTCTTGGCAGTGCCTCCCATTGGCTAGATATAGTCAAAAGCCAGAGGGCAAGGGAGATAAGCGATGTAGCCCATAGGATCTGGTTAGGAACAGACATAAAATAATCACCACAATTATGATTATGACTGGCTGCATCCACAGACAACTGGGATAATAATAGCTTAACAATTTAGAAGTGTGTCTCATATAAGTGAAGTCCAAGATTAATACGTCAGCTCCCAAAGAAAGGAGACTCAGGCTTCTTCTATCTAGCTACTCACTTTCCTTAGCATATTACCTCAAGGCGCAAGGTGGCTGCTTGAGCTCCAGAAATCGTGTTGGCATTCCAACATGCGGGAAGATGAAAGAAAAAGGAAGAAGCAAGGGCACACTTTCTAACTTTAAGGGCACTTATTTGAAGTCATACATGACAAGTCCATTTACATCTAATTGCCAGAATTTAGTCACATGAGCACACCTATGTCCAAAGGGGGCTAGAAATGTGTTAGGTATTCCAAGAAGTATTGTGTGCAGCTAAAAATCAAGAGTCCTGTTACCAAGTAAAAGGAGGAGACTGGATACTGGAGGACAACTAGATCTTTGTTACAGTCTCAGGGAGAAGAAAAAGTCCGTGATCTACTAGAAATATTTCAAGACTGAGCCTGAGCCTTACCAATTTTTAGTAACCGAGAGAGTGAACACACTAATGACAATGACAAGGCGTATCATGACACATCACATGTACTGTCACTACATGATAGTTACTTATACACCAACTTCTTAGGGGAAAATCAATTTTGCTGTGCATGATAAGGCACATCTGATGGAGAAATGCCAGTTAAAGTCATTTGCCAAAAGAGATTTAAAGACTCATTCCTGGAAAATATGCTGTCCTTAGATACTGTGAAGCCAGCTGGTTTGATACAAAAGCAACAGATCATGTTTTTGGAGTTGAAGGACAAATCTGCATTTAACACAATACTCTAAACTATGACTCACTGATTCTTATGGAAAAGAGCCCCAGTGGCTGCCACATCTACAGCATGCATTCCAAATGACTGGGTTCCAGAGCCCGTCCTTGGGGGCACTAGTCTCTTCCTCAGGCATCCAAGCATGTCCCCAGCCTGTGTAGCCTGCTTAGGCACTCAGAGGGAGCTGTCCCAGATTGCCTGTGAGCTGCCTTCACCCTCCTCAGCCTGGGATAGTCCCTGGCACGCCACCACCTTGCATTGCTCCCAAGACATGCAGGCAGAGGACATCTCTCTACTTCTCCCTTCTAGCAGCCCTTGGAGGCCTTGGTCAGTGTGTCCAGAGAAGGAGAAGAAGTCTTGGCCCTTCATTCATTCAACCAGCTTTTTGGAAGCAAAATTTGCACCCCTATAGGCATATTTGGGGGGCGGGTCAGGATGAAGCAGCGTGAGGACTTACAGTCTAGTCTATATGGACAGGAGTTCCACACATGGGGGTTAATCATCCATGATGTCATAAAACTGCAGCATCTCATGAATGGCAGAGGTTGTCAGTCTCATATGTTCATGGATGGACAGAGATGTGTGAGTTGAACGCTCAAGGAGGATCCATAGACAAAGTTACCATTGGACAGCACATTGGCATTATGGGTAAGAGTTGGCTTATGAGAAGAGACTGGGAGGATGAACAGAAATGCAGAAGTAGGAATGAGCTTGCATGCTCAGAAATAGGTAGAAGGGCAGGCTAACTGGGTGAATGGTCGTGTAGCCGAGTACTGAGAAAGGAAGAGAGGCAGGCTTTGGAGGGTCCTGCTGCCAAGCTAAGGAGAATGGCATGCTAAGAGGAGCCAACTCTCTGAGCAGAGGAAACCACAGAAAGAAACCCAGGTGGGGCACCTGGGTATGTCAGTGGTTTAAAGCCTCTGCCTTCAGCTCAGGTCATGATCTCAGGGTCCTGGGATCGAGCCCTGCATCTGGCTCTCTGCTCAGCAGGGAGCCTGCTACCTCTTCTCTCTCTGCCTGCCTCTCTGCCTACTTGTGATTTCTGTCTGTCAAATAAATAAATAAAATCTTAAAAAAAAAAAGAAAGAAAACAGTGTTTGGTAAATGCTGGCAGTAGCGGAAAACTACCTTACTTGTGTAGTGAGGGAGCTGGGTTACATACATAATTTTCTGAGTTACACCAAGAGTAATCCAGTTGAGTATTCTGTTCATGACTTTCAGAAATAGCTCCCATAAGGCAAATGGTATCCCTTTATTCAACAAATGTGTGCAGATGTTGCTTTTTGACAGATACTGGGTTTCAAGTGACCAACACAGGCATGGCCCCTGCCCTCTGATGCGAACCCATTCTTCACTCCGAGGCTGAGGGCTTGTCTGGAGTGAGGTACATGGAGCTGAGCTGGGGGACGCAGGACGGAGATGCATCTTGGGAGGCACGAAGGGAGCAGGGGTTTACCACCATAAATCAAGCCCCAAATGGGGCACAACAAAACTACAGTCAGACTCTGGGCAGGAAGTGAGATTCTCTGTTTGAGGGAGCAAGATTGGACAGGGCTTCGGAGATCCAGGTTGGAGGTGATGGGGTCCTGATGCAGAGCTGGATCATGTCCAGGAAAGTCTGTCCAAAGGAAGTGAGGTAGAGGGGACAGTGGTACCATATTCTGGAAATGGGACTGGTTGGAGAGAAGTGGGAGTTCAAGCTCTAGCCTAGAAGGATGGATGCTATCAGCATCCTTCATGTCCCCCCCTAGCTCGTGATCTGGAAATTCATCGAAACCCTTCTTGAGCTTGAATACATCTTGAGCCCACACAAATTTGTGCTCTAACCCATTCCACACACACACGCTACCCACACACAACCTCATGCCCTTCTGCTCATTCTCCCTTCTCTCTGAAAATGCTCTCTGCTCTCTGGAGCCCCATGCCTGGTCTCAGCAGGGCGGCTCCACCGGCCCACAGGGCTTTAGGCTTATGTCCGGAATAAGGATGCAGCTCCTCTCTCAAGCAGAGGCTAGATTTTTCCATTTTATTTTATTTATTTGAGAGGGAGTGAATGAGAGAAAGACAGAGAGAGTGAGAGCATCAGAGCAGGGGGAGGGGAGAGCATACTCCTTGCTGAGCAGGAACTCTGATGCAGGGCTCAGGGATGCTGGGATCATGACCTGAGCCCAGGGCAGATGCTTAACCAATGGACACCCCATGCAGAAGCTAGACTGATGTTTAAGCTTGAGATGCCAAAAAGGGCCAAGGAACAAAGAAGGAATAAATCCTCTTCAAACTGGCAGCTAAGGGATAAAGCCCATTTCTATAGTTAAAGACCATTGATTTTCTGATTAGTGAAACAACCAGTTATTCAGCTCTTAAAACCTGGTTATTTGATTAAACAGACAGGCCAGGCAACGTTTCAAGTTGTGGTGTCTGTGAAGACGTAGCCTGAGCCCCAGCTGGGCAGCACAGCCGCCCCAATGGGCTCTGCCATAGAAACCGCCAACTCATGAAAACCCCCGTCACACTCAGCACCTTCCGGGATAATCAGCAGCCCCTGGCAGGGGAGTTGAGCTCACCTGCACCTTGCAGTGGCCTTCACACCACCTCTGAATGGAGGCCACCCCTTTCAGGCCTATTGCTGTTTACATTTTGCCCTACTTTAGGTAACGAGGAGGTCTTTCTGAAGCTCATTACGTGTTGGCTTTCTTCAGGGTCATGTAATCCCAGCCACCTGGAAAAGGACACAGTAATTAAGCGTCATTTATTTCCCCTCCTAAACATGAGATCCGTCAGCTGGTGAGGAGTCCAGTTTAGAATAGCACTGAACAGTCACAGTAGGCGCTCTTCCTTGGAGGGTATTTGAATGTTGCGGCAACTTCCTCATTCAGCGGCACTAACTGAGCCCTTAGGGATACAGAGCATGAATGTGAGCCACAGTCCCTTCCCTCAAGGACCCTGGGATCCAAAATGAGCAGCAGTAACAGAAATGCCAGAAGGGAAACAACAGTAAGCTCCAGGTGTGTGGGGTTTCAGTCTAATGGATCGTGCCATTTTCATCCATTAGGCCCCAGGATGTTGGTTGCCCACTAGCTATACCCATAATGCTTGGCTCAAGGAACGCAGATGCTCAGAGCCAGGAGCCCTCGAAGGAGGCCCAGGACTGCTGAGGCCCAGCCAATCTCCCTGCCACCTCACTGGTCAGAATGGGCAGCACTGAAGCCCAGAGGCCCCTTCTTGCCCTAGGAATTAGCACCTTGGCCTCAGGCTAGAGAAGCTCTTGTGAACACCAAGTGTCCCTTCTTCCCCATGGATAACTGAGAGATGGCTGTCAGTAGAAAGTAAAACTCGCTTTAACTGCATGACAAGTGAGAAGAAGCAGAGGCTAGAGAAGCTAAGAACCCACAAGCATTTCCTATCAAAATTCTTAGAATTCTGGCATTAGAGAGCTGGAAGAACTTTTTAAAAATTATCGAATCCAACACTCTCATTTGCCAGATAAAAAAAAAAAAACAAGGGCCAGGGAAATAAAGGACTTGTCTGTGGTCCCACAATGAGAACATGACAGTCAGAATCTGAACCTAGATCTGAATTCCAGTTTAATTATCTTATGATTACACTGCGCTGATTTCCCCATGGTATTAAAAAACAAAACAAAACAAAACAAAACCCTGGAAATTTGTTGTTTCATCTGAACAAAAGTGTGGTGGGTAGAATCATCCATAAGAGTATGTGGTCAAAAGTAAAGCCAATCTTAATGACAATATTCTATGCCAGGCACAAGGCCCAGCTTTGCTATGTGCTCAATGCCTGGGATCTTGACTGTCCACTTCTCACATTCAGATGGCTGCTGAGGGCAGCAGCAGTCAGGGTCTGGTGAGAAGCTTAGAATATATTCTAGCTAGAGTTCCTCTCTGACAGGTGAGACAGGAGGAGCCCCCAAATCCCCCTGCCTTCAGCTTCTTCTTCTGCAAAGTGGAGCTTATCTACTTCTTTTGAACAAAAGCAAGATCAGATATGGGGCTTGTCTTGATAAGAGTAGAAGATCAAATAGACAACGGGATTAATACTCAATAAGGAGAGACATGAAGGCATCTAAAGGTTTGAAGTCAGAAGCAATTAAGAATAAATCACTTAATTTTGAGCAAAGGAGTCTATGTCTTTTCTCAAGATACCTATAGAACTTTTGTTTTTTTAAGATTAAAAATAATTATTTTTTCACTGATTAGAATTCAGACAAAAGATTTTAAAGGGACTGTATAAGCTTGCTTAGGATTGCATCACAAGTACCAACAGACTAGGTGGCTTAAACACTGGAAATGGACCTTCTCAACCTTCTGGAAGCAGGAAGTCTACAGTTAAGGGTCAACAGGCTTGGTTCCTCCTGAGGCATCTCTTGTTGGTTTGTGGATGTCACTTTCCCTCCCTGTGGATGCATCTATGTCTAAATTTCCTCCTCTTCCAAGGATGCCAGTTAGATTGGATGAGAGCCCCCCTCTCCCAAGATGACCTCATTTTTACTTAATTACCTTTTTAATAACCAACTTATGTCCAAATACAGTCACATTCTGAGGTATGATATATGGAGGGGGGCAGATACAATTCAGCCCATAATAGGGATTAAGGTGAAGAGGTAAAAAGTAAAAAAGAAAAAGCAAAAAAATAAAAAATCCCCAGGACTCCAAGTTCTAGAACCCATGTTAAACAGCCTCCCAGAGAAGCCTAGCCAGGGAGGCATCTGTGACCGGGCTTCAGCATCAAGAGCCAAATTCTTATTGGAGATTATTACTTTCTGTTAATTGTGAAAATGATTATAAATTATTGGGTGGGACTGATCCACAGAAAGGCACTCTGACAGTTTACCAAACAAGGAACACTGGTGTATAGCACATACACATGTACACACATACACACACATGCGGGTGCACACGCATGCACACACATACAGAATGAGAGCCGTGTTCTGGTTCTAGACACTTCCCCAGACCTGTGTGATGAGCTATGAGCAAGAGCCTCCAGAAAGCATCACTAAGGGGATGTTCTGCTTGAATGAGAGGAGATTTGGGGCATGGGTCCTTGAGCAAGACCAGGGTGGGGAAAAGGGATACCAGGGTCCGGTGCCCAGTGACTTGGGTCTGAGCCCTGGGGAAAGTGACTGCAGAGCGACACTGAAGAAGTGGCTTCCAGGGACCATTCTGGAGAGGCCTGTCCCAGCAGTAAGGAAGGAGGGGATGTCTGCTGCCCCATGAGGCCCAGGGAATGCAGACTGCCCCAGCACCTCCAAAGCTGGATGATCAGAATACAAGAGTGAGGACCCCAAGGAAGCATCAGTGGTGAGGCTTTGAGGACAGCAGAGAACAACCCTGGGATGAAGGATGATAAAGGCCTATTCATTATGTCAATTGAGGTATCCTCAGGGATGTGCTTGAAGGAGTGGTTAAAACCTTAGGAAGGGACTGTGCTGGGGCTAGTACAGTGACAGTCTCATCATTACTCTTGGTGTGATCCCACGGGTACCACAAGTTGGCGAGGGCCTGGGAAACAGACTCAGGAATAGTGTGCCTACCAAGGCGTGGAGGATGTCCACCAACACTTGGGGATCTCTGAGATGTACTTACAAGTTATGCAGTACAGAAGGAGCCATCTGGTTGCTAGTCCATGCAAATCCTGTGTGCCCCACGGTGACACTGAGTATAACTGGCACCTGATATCCTTGTGAAGATCCACATGTCTCTCTTCAGAGAAGTCGACGCCACAGGTGCTGATGATTGTAAGAGGAAAGCTCCAGGCTCTCTGTTCAGATCGACTCAAGGTGAGAAAGGACTGCCAGGTGTCATCAAAACACAGAAAGTCCCTTCAGATATAAAAGAGCAGGCAGGTGGCCCTTTGGTGGCTCCCTGACTGCTGAGCCACAGGTTACCTGTTCAGGCTTTCACAGGACAGGCAGCCCACTGAGCCACAGGAGCCTGCAGGGACTTTCCACTCCACCCCGGATCCCCTGTCTCGAGAAAACCTCCTGGACCCACACTGCTCCTTTGATATACTCTCACAGTGCAGGTTCTCCTGGGGCCCTGGGAGGGAGTGCAGAGGCTCCTGGGTCTGCAATGAGTGATGTCTACCTAAGGAACAAGTGCCATTTTTCTAATTAAAACAAAATAAAACAAAAAACAAACAAAACACCCCAAACCAAAAGAAAACACCAATTAAAATGGAAATAAAAACAAATATGTACTGGAAACCAGGCACTGCCTTAGGGCACTCTCATCTCCTTTACTCTGTTCTAATTTTTCTTTCTTTCCAGGCCACCGATCACCTTCTAAAACACTCCACATTACCTCCTGTTGGTGGAAGGCTGACCGCCAGGTTTCCTAGACTAGCCGCTGCGGGGGCAGGAACCTCAGTCCGTTGTGCTCACCGACGCCCCCTAGCGACGGTGTCGGAGCCTGGCACAGAGAGGTGCTCCGCGTCTGCGTGATGAATGAGATGCGGTCAAAGGGTTCCTCCCCTGAGCTCCGGGAAGCCAGAGGCATAGGCAGTGCGGACAAAGGACAGTCCACAGGTAGGTTCTACAAGCTGTGAGCCCCAGCTGACTTCGGGAGAGTTCCATGCGGTCAGCGCTGTTTAAACTGGTGCGCGAGGAAGGGGTGGAGGTGAAGAGGGTGGGAGAGAAGACATTTCCAGAAGCAGCCATGGACACGAGAGCCGTGACCGTGAAGTCGGGCCGGAGGATGCAGTAAAGCAGCTGTGCTGGAAGGGATGGCCCCAAACCCGGGGAGGGGCACATGCTGCAAGCCAGACAACGTGGCAGGTGATGGTCTCTTGGGTGCAGCGACCTGCAGAGCAGCTGAGAGAGGGTGGAGGACCAGACGAGCTCAGACAGGGCCATGTCACATGCAGTTGGTCCCAGGATGGGATGACATCATCATCGAGTGCCCGGTGGGGGCTGGGTAGCTGGGGCTGCCATTCTATAAGGAACAGGGGATGAGGGACTCTTCTGAGGTGGCTGCTACTTCCTTGTGTGGCAGCACCTGGCACCTGGCCCCAGGTGTAAATAAGCATAGAGGTGACATCTAAACCCCTGAGTTTGTGGGGTAAGGGCTGTTAGACCCCCTTGGCCCCTTGAGGAGTGGAGGCTGAGGAGAACTGGCCTCCCATTTTGGGGTGGGAGACCTTGAAACTCCCTCTAAGGAAAACAGATACAATAGTCCACATTGGACCCACTGTGATTGGGGAGCTGTGGCTCTCTGTGCTTCTGGCACTGTCCTGGAAGCCCGTGGCCTACACACAGGCAGGGAGACAGATGTCTGCCACCCTACACTCCAACAAAGTGGAATCATTAAAGAAAAGAATCCCAAATCTACTTTCAAGCAGTTGTTAAATTCAAAGTGACAGCTTTGAATTCGAGGTGTTGTGCTCCATCCCAGGAAATGGAACATTCGGGTCATGGCCGAAGGGTCGGGGGCTAGGAGGCATAAGTGGAAGGACATGAGAAGTGTTGGTGGGCCCTGCCCTTGGGGGCTGAAGTCACAGGAGCTCGGCAAGGACAGGGAGGAAATG
Source organism: Mustela erminea (assembly GCF_009829155.1). Taxonomy (NCBI): domain Eukaryota; kingdom Metazoa; phylum Chordata; class Mammalia; order Carnivora; family Mustelidae; genus Mustela; species Mustela erminea. The sequence continues at coordinate 78,182,807 of NC_045628.1, forward strand.
ACAGTTGTGAGCCACACACCAGACCTTCAGTGAATGAGGGTGTCTGTGGAGGACATCAGATGAGCACGATGGAGAGAAGCTCCGCACGGGAGGTGCAGAGCAAGAAGGACATCAGCTCAGCACCCTGAGCTGACAGACATCCCTCCTCAGAGGGTGCTGGGGAGACCTTGGTCGGGGTATTGGAGAGGATGTAGAGAAACAGTGTGCAGACACTGAAAAGGGGAGGATATATTGAGAAAACACTAACCTCCACTTTTTAAGGGCCTCCTCTGTGCCAGACCCTGGGCTAGGAGCTTTATATACAACATCTCAGAGCAATTCTGTGGGGAGAGTATTATTATCCCCAATGCACAGTTGAGTAAACTGAGATACAAAGGAGTTAAGTGAAGAGGTAAGGATAATGCATGTGAAAACGCTTTTAAATTCATAAATGCTAACTCGTGTATAAATGCTCACTATTCTTTTTTTCTCTGACCAGCTTTCATGACACAACCTCCAGTATAGCATAAATTTGAGTTGATTGCCCAGGAAACAATAAGAAGAAGAAATAGAAAGTTCTTCATTGTTTTACTAAAATCTATTCCAGCTCCATTTTTTTGTGTGTATAAGGATAAGGTGATGATTCAGTGATTTGACCTAAATAAATATTTAATGGGCTTTTCCGGGGTTCTGGCCAAACACTGCCACACAGTGGAGAGGCCTCTCCCCCCTATTCCTCCTGTCCAGACTTGGAGTGGCCAGTGCTAGTCACAGCTCATCAGACATCTGCTGACAAACAACAGGGAAACCTCTTCAAAAAAAAAAAAAAAAAAGGGGGTCATGCAATGCAGACCACTTAGTCTCTAGAGGACGACAAGATTTTTCATGGGACTAGGAGAGCCCTGCTCTGACCTTGGAATTTTTACTCTTTTTTAATGTACAGTATGATTTAGATGCAGCTTTAGTGAAGGGGGGAATAATTTGAGTGGAAAGGGACCGTGTTCATCCAGTTTAGACTACATACAAACCGAAATAAGCCAGGAGAATGCATTCACTAAGTAAATAACACCATACACACTACCAAGAAACTTTACATAGAAAGAGCGTGGGGGGTTCCAAATCAATGGTTTCTCAAGAGGGGAAGCCCCTTGAGGTGTTGGCTGAGCAGACATGCCAAGCCCAACCCTCAGCCCAGCTCCCTTCATTTTAGGCAAGAGTGAGAGAAGGCTCCCTGGGCTTCTGCCTCGCCCTGGGCGCAGAGCGTTAGACTGGCTTCTGGGATCCCAAAGTTGGTCCCTCCCATGGTCAGGAATGCTTTACCTGGCTTAACACTGGATTCAGGCTTAGACACAGGCAGGTGGATTTTTCTGGGGGGAATATCTAAAATTCCCCCTTTACTCCATGATTTGGGAACTATGTTAATAAAAGGTCTTTAGTAACTACCAAAAACTTACACCCATGTAGAAATATCCTAAAGATTTCATGGTTTAAATGAGGAGGTTTTTTTTTTTTTTTGGTTTTTTTTTTTTTTTAAGATTTTGTTTACTTATTTGACAGTATGCAAGAGTGGGGCGGGGCAGGCATGCAAGAGTGGGGCGGGGCAGGCAGAGGGAAAGAGAGAAGCAGGCTCCCCACTGAGCGGAGAGCCTGACCCTGGGATTCCAACCCAGGACCTTGGGATCATGACCTGAGCCAAAGGCAAATGCTTAACTGACTGAGCCACCCAGGCACCCCTAAATGAAGAGTTTTAAATCTCCTTTTGGAAAGCTGGCTTTTTAGTACCCTCTGAGAGTGGGATGTGCTTTGGGAGAAGACCCAGTGACAAATTTAGTTCTTACTAGCTCACAGATTGTATCAGTAAGTGAATTGGCCACCTTCATTCAATGGTCAGCAAGTTCTTATCAAGTGCCTGTGACATTCCGGGCATAATACACAGTGATGAACGAAGTCAGTGTCCTTGTGGCTTTACCTTCCAGTGAAGAGAGACAAATTAACAAATAAATGCATGAATGTAATCAGATGGCAAAATCAGAATGGCTTAAACCACACTGGGCTTTATTTTTCCATCATTATGAAAAGTCCATGGCGAGCCGGTGCTGGTGTTGGTTTACTGGTTTAAGGATGTCAGGGCCAAGTCCTCCACAGTTCTCTCCACCTTTCCCTCTGATCACTGAAGCACTTGGGTGGCTTCAGCTCCAGGAACCAAATTCTCTTTCTAGGAAGAAAGAAGGAAGCAGTGCCCAGGAAACACCTCTAGCTGAGACCACCTTTCTTAGGATAATCTTTTGCAGAAGTCCTCCCACCCATTCTGCTTACATCTCATTGGCCAGTCTTTGTCACATGACATCTTTCTCTGCACGGAAGACTGGGAAATGTAGTTCTTCAGCTAGGCATCTTCCACAGCCGATATAGTCAGAGGACATTGGATAGTATATAAACAACAAACAGTCCCTGCCTCTCAGATACACAAGATTATCAACTATGGGACATATTTGCTGAGGAAACTTTGTTCATTCTCCCTTTAGGTCTTTGGCCTCGAGGCAGTGATTAAAGTGTTTTACGACTGTCCTTCTAGGAAAAATGCTTCAAACGTTTTATACCTGAAAGCTTTTTCTTGGATGAATCTATCAGCTCTTTAAGTCAAAAGGAAAACCATTGCTCAAAAGAAATGTTGAACTCAGTGGCTACAATTACCTTTCCTCGTCTCACTTAACCAATTTTGAAAATGGGAAAGGAAATATTTCCCTTTATGGCTAAATACATGCTGCCAGAAGAAACTTAATTACAGAATGATAAAATTAGACTGTTAGAATTAGATAGTCAGATGGATTATAATTAGTCTGAGGCAATGGCTACAGAACATCAAGCAGAAAGCCCGAGAATAGCACTTGGCCTGGCATAATGGAACCTCTAAAATCATGAGATTGAATTTCAGTCTGTGGCTCAATCACCATTTCTCCTTTTCAGTGCCCTGTGTAATCAAAACCGCTATCACAGTGTAATAAAATGCCATTTTATCCTGCAAAGAATTTCAGGGTGAACAAGGACTTAGCCGTAGTCACCTGCTCTATCTCTACAAAGGAACATTATAGACTGAAAATTCCTCCACATGTTGTGTATGGTGAGTGAAGGTAGAGAATTTTACCAGGGAATAGAATACATTTTTCCTCAAGCAAAGGGTGACAGTTGGCATCCACTGCAACTAAATACATACCCCTACAGATGTCACAGAGCTCACATGTCTGTCCCTTACCTGCTGTCTTTCACAGCCTCTCTTTGGGATAAGTTGCTTTGTTTCAGTCTCATGATCATATTGAAAATATGAGACATGAGAACATACCCAGTGGTCCCAAAGAATTTTTATAAACCTGAGACATTGTTGTGGGTGCCCCAGGCCAGGCATTTCTAAGGAGCAATCGAGAATCTACTTGGCAGGGGCACTTGGGTGGCTCAGTTGGCTAAGGGTTTGACTCTTGATTTCAGCTCAGGTCGTGACCTCAGGGTCGTGAGATGGAGCCTTATGTCAGGCTCCAATCTCAGTATGGAGTCTGCTTGAGACTTTCTCCCTCTCCATCTGCCCTTCCTCCTGCTCACACATTCTCTCTCTATATATATATATTTCTCTGAAATGAATAAATAAAATCTTTTTAAAAAATCGACTTAAGGGACAAGTTGTACATTTGTTTGTGTTGGGGAGGAAGGCAGGAATTTTTGTTGTTTGTTATGGCATCTTTGAGAGCTAGAAATTTGGGGTGGAATTGTGACAAATGTCCACGAATAATTTGTAAGGGTCATGTAGCCCCAGGAATAATGGGAGTTTAAAGCTGGAGGAGCCTCAAACAACTAGTCCAACCCCTTCATTCGTAAGACAACAAATACCCATCTATTCCACGAATGGCTGACATCACCACCAGGAAGGAACCAAGCTTAGGAAAAGATAGAAGTGCCCCTCCTGGTTCTAGGGAGTGTTTGCTGCATGTATGGAACTCCTGGTTCCCCAAAACTGGACCCATGGAACTGTTGAGGGGCAAAGAGTCAACGGGACATGTCCCAGCTGGTAAAACAAACACCAATAACAACCACAATGACATTCTGCTAGCCTATTTTCAAAACTCGATTAAGTCTGACTCAGGATGATTTGGGAAATATTTACTAATGAGGCTGTGTTTGAATAAAGCCTCAAGGAATTAGGATTCCCTCAGTATTTAAAGGGAAGGCAGTGTTTTAGGCTAAAGTCTTGACACATGGAATACCACGGAGCCTTTGGAGAACTGCTTGTGCATCCGGTGGGGTTGACGCAGTGTGGCTGGAGGGAGAAGCACAGAAGGCTCAAGAAGATGCTTGGGGCCAGACCCATGCTTGTGGACTGTCCTGCAGATTTACATTCGTGGTATTCAGAGAAGACAGTTGGAAGGGTTTCATTCTTTAATTGCCTTCGTTTTGTTTTTGTTTTGTTTTCTCTATTTATTTATTTGACAGAGAGAGCCAGAGGGCATAAGTAGGGGGAGCAGCACAGGAAGAGGGAGAACAGAAGGGAGCCCGACGTGGGCCTCGATCCAAAGACCCTGGGATCGTGACCTGAACCAAAGGCCGATGTCTAACTGACTGAGCCACCCAGGTGCCCCTCCATTTTGGTTTTTTATTACTACTTTATGAATTCACTTATGAATTCATTTATGAATTCAAACAAATTTTTGTTGAGGGCACAGGTAGATGTAGCAATGAACAGTGTACATTTCTGGAGAGCTTGCTGTAAGCCAAGCATCCTGCTGAGGGCTCCCTATACACTGTCTACCTACTTCTCACTAAGCTCTGTGAGGCAGGTACCATTAGAATCACATCTTACAGATGAGGAAACTTAGCCCAATATCTTGTCCAAGTCACATACCCAAGAAGTGGCAGAACCAGAATACAAAGCCAGGAAATAGGACTCTGCATCCCTCCTCCCCACCACCTGGAGCCAGATGCATCCTTATTCTTTCTGACTCCTCTTTCCCTGTCCCTCACATCTTACTTCCTCTAGGAATTTTAAAAAATATTTTATTTATTTATTCGTCAGACAGATTGAGCACAAGCAGGGGGAGCAACGGGCAGAGGGGAAGGGAGAAGCAGACTCCCTGCTGAGCAAGGAGCCTGATGCAGAGCTTGATCTCAAGACCCTGGAATCATGACCTCAGCCAAAGGCAGACGCTTAACTGACTGAGCCACCCAGGTGTCCCTCTTCTAGGAATTGTTTTTTAAACCACCAAAATGCTGTCAAATCATCATAGAAAGATATCACTTGTCTCTTAATCTCACAAAACAAACTGAGGGTTGCTGGGGGGAGGGGGGTTGGGAGAAGGGGGTGGGATTATGGACATTGGGGAGGGTATGTGCTTTGGTGAGTGCTGTGAAGTGTGTAAACCTGGTGATTCACAGACCTGTACCCCTGGGGATAAAAATATATGTTTATAAAAAATAAAAAATTAAAAAAAAAAGAAAGATGTCACTTGTAAAAAGGAAAGGGAACTCAAATGTTATATAGACACCCTGAATCTTCAGAGGAAAATGTCCCAACATGGAAGAAATAGTAAGTCCCTGCAAAGTCACAGGGTGATACTGTGGTGATGGATGTTCCCTGCATTCTTTATCATGGGTCACCCCACTTAACCCTCTCTCGCTCCCTACCCAGTGCAGATGGCAGTCTTCAAGCCTGAAGAGATGTTACGGGATTTTTTCCAAGTTAACACAAGTGAAAGACTGAGTCAGGGCCGGCATCCAGGCACCACAGTGGCCCTGCCCAGGATCTCACCAGAATCCTTTGTGTTTCTTACACACCAGCTCAGAATTATCTGGGCTCGATCAGGACCAAGGACGGAGCCACCGGCAGCAAAAACCCTAGAAGATTTAATCCCCTGTGGCTGGTGTTTGGTTCTGGAACCCAGAAAAAAACAATCCCAGCTACTCACTTTGCCAAACAGACTACTTCGCACATGAAGACCTTAAGGAAAATGAAATTCTTTATTTCATTCTTGAGTTCTGAGAAATGGGGACATATGAATTTTCCGTGTTTCTCAGAAATTTAAAAAAAAATCATCAATTTGTTGCATGATTTGCTTGTTCCATAACAGCATGAAAATGCTCTGTTTTATCATTGTTTTTATCAGTGGCTCCCATAGATTCGAGCTTTACCCATCAGCTGCTGGTGTCCTGTAACTAACCGAGATTTTAATCTTTCAGAGTCCAAAAATCCCTCTCTGCTTCTTTTTTTTCTGGTAGGGTGTGTCTATGGGCCTCTCTTCGCATTAATAATTCTCCAGTGCACAAAGATGCTGCCCTGGATCCTGTTGGTGAAACACGCCATCGTCAAGGCAAGAACACTGAATCTATTTTGGGACCACATATTAGGAGGAATTGAATGAGCAAATGAATTATGGAGGCTGCTCACAGAGTTGAGGGCAGCCTGCTAAAAATGGAAGACAGAAATACATCTCTGTGAGTTTAGATCCCTCGGATATGGTTCTTTGTATATCATCTCACTTTACTCCTGTCTTGAACGGCGAACGCGGAGGATCTCATCTACGTGCACAGTGGCCAAATGCTCACGGACGCAGCTGCGAGACCCTGAGGACAAACGAGCATGGCAGCTCTGCTCCATGAATTTTCCTCAAGCAGTAAAGATAAACGACAAAAGGGCAGCGGGAACTGTTTATTTCACGGGCTTTGGCTGCTCCGTGGGTGGGTTGTCGTAATTAGAGGAGAGACCTCAGCTCCGACCTTTCTCCGCAAGCCGCGACCCAGCACCAGCAGAGGCCTGGGTCATAAAGCACAAGATGTTTAAGGGGGAATAAGTTGGCAATTAAAAGAAGGGCCATCCAAGACACTGTAATAAATTTTCCATCCGGAGGGAATGGAGAGCAACTTGCTTAAAGGACAAAGCAGAGTGGCTGAAAGATTGGACTCAGTTCAAAGCCAGATGACATCCTCTTGCTGAAAAAGCACAGAACGATTCAAAACAGGGGGAAAAAATGTGCATTGCCCTAAAGCTTCTCATAACCTGCAGCCAGTGGCTCGCTGATGCTAGTCCTTGCATTTGCCCAGCCACATTGAGAATGGTCAGCTTGGACCATCAATTAACCATCAACTACCACAAGGAAAACTAGTTCCCTCATCAGGGGATCGTGCAAAACACCTCTCTCTACTTTTATTTTCAACGGACCTGCTAGGAGAGTCAGTGGAAGTCTCAGATGAGCTTCTGGAGGTCCCTGATCTCCGTCCCATCCTTTCTTCCATACAGTCCCTCTGCTGCTTAACTCTGGGCCCAGTTTTTAGGGCTGGAGTGGATCTCCTTAGTTCTGGAAGGAGCCTATGCTCGGTCTTTTTCCATTCTTCAGCCGAGAGCTTTTCTAAGACAAGTGAACCTTTCTCACACTTACATCTCACGCTGGGGTGTGTATGCCCTGGAAACATGACACTTTGTGACAGACAACCAATCCGACGAGATGAACACCGCACAAAGAACATCACGTGTTTTAAGATTGGACTGGGGAGGATGGCAGGTTTTTTAATGGAAGTTTACTATGTAGATGAATGCCAAGTTCGTATCCATTTTATTTTTATTTTATTTTTTAAAAATATTTTTTTTATTTATTTATTTGACAGACAGAGATCACAAGTAGGCAGAGAGGCAGGCAGAGAGGGGGGGGGGAAGCAGGCTCCCTGCTGAGCAGAGAGCCCGATGCGGGGCTTGATCCCAGGACCCTGAGATCATGACCTGAGCCAAAGGCAGAGGCTTAACCCACTGAGCCACCCAGGCATCCCATTTGTATCCATTTTAAACATTAAAATGAAAGATGGTAAAGTATATACTATACAGTCTTAACTTCAGACCCTTGGGAGATACATTCCAACCACGCAATGGTCAAGGAGTTCTCCCAGCAACTCACTGAGTACCCAGCACTGCAAAGCCCAGCGTGCTGGGGCCAAGTGCATGGTGAGAGCCTACAGGGGCCACAGACACAGAAAAACCCGCTTGTTGGCAGAACAGCCATCAACACTGGGAGAGGTGGATCAGGAACTAGAAGGGGTCTGGTGCTCACCCATCAGGACTTGGTGATGAGATGCTCCCAAAAGAAGAGACTAAGGAATAGGGCTCCTTCAACCTGACTACAGACAGGGCCCACCAGCGGCACTTGCCAAACCTCCAGATTCCCAGGCTCATCGCAGGCATGCCAGACCAGTCTCTCCATGAGTATGCCCAGAAACCTGTTTTTGAAAAACTGCCCCAGTGATTCTGATGTGTCATGGCTCCAGTCCCCAGGCGCTGAACAGAGAAGATACTAGGAGAGGAAAACTGCCTTAGTCCTCTTTTGTAAGCTGGGGTCTCTTTGAGCAGAAATACTGTAGTAGTCAGCAACCTATGAGCTGTAGCGGCTATTTTCTGGGCCAAGGGGATCTTCATCAACAAGCCCTTGCATGGAAATAACATTCCAGAGCTCTTGAACTGTACCTGAACATCCCACCTTTTCATTTTCAGAAATCTCTGTGCAGGCTGAGTTCAGAACATAGCACATCTGTGCACACAAAGCAGCTGTCACCACGGCAGTGGCCAGGATGGGGAGGGGGGCTGCACCCCCTCAGGGCATAGTCACTGCTAGCTCATCCGGGGATACTCTTGAGGAAACCCAGGGGACAGAGGGGATGGATTGGGGTGTGGGGAGGATCTTTAGAGCCTATAGCTTCTTTGGCCAAAGAAGGCTGGAGCCCTTCTCCCAACCTCCCCTCCAGCCCAGACCCCTCTCAACACTCCACATCACACCCCATCCTCCTCCATGGCCCATCTCCAGCAAACAAAAAAGGGAAAGACCTCCTCTAATAGATCTGAAATACAATCATTCTTTTGTGGGGACCACGGGAAGAACTCCACCCTCCTCCATAGGGTCAGACTCTGCTTTGTTATTAGCAGGTTCCGCTGTGCCCATCACTCCAGTGATAGCTCCCTCACTTGGCAATTACTTGATGAATTGCTTTTTCTGGGATACAAGCCAACTGTGTCCCTGTTGAAGAATCTCAACCTAGGAAAAGCACCAACAAAAAGTAAACAATTGTAGATGGACATGGATGACACGCTACAGGGGCAGTCTCCCATCAGTACGAATTTGCTTAACATTTATGACAGATAGAACATTCTCTACAGGTGCAGATGGAAATATCACTCCCTAACTAAAAGAAAAGACATCATGGTTTCAGGGGCCAATTCTAGGTAAGCTTCCCAGAACATGCCTCATTAAGCACTAGTCTTATGAAGTACTCCACTAAAAAATTCACTTTTGGGGCACCTGGGTGACTCAGCTGGATATCTGCCTTCAGCTTGGGTCATGATCCCAGATATCTAGGATCAAGTCCCGAGTTGGGCCCCTTGCTCAACGGGGAGCCTGCTTCTCCCTCTGTTTGCGGTCCCCCTGCTTCTATGCTCTCCCTCTCTACCAAATACATAAGTGAAATCTTAAAAACAAAAAACAAAAACAAATCACTTCTGTGCCCAATTAAATTAGGCAAACACTGCATACTTGGCACCTTCTCTGGGACACTTATGCTGCACTCTAACCTCTGAATTATCTAGAAGTGTGTTGCTTAATTCCCAGATATTAGTTTTCCTAGATATCGCATTGTTACTGATTTTCAATTTAATCAGGCTGCACTCAGGGAATATACTTTGTATTATTTCAATTCTCTTAAATCTATTGGAACTTGTTTTATGGTGAATACATGCTGAGCATTTGGAAAGAATGTTTACTTTACAGTTGTTGGATATAGTAGACTAAAAATGTTAGTAAGATCAAGGTTAGTAGTGTTCTTCAGGTATTTTATGTCATTACTGATTTTTTTTGGTCTAGTTGTTCTATCAATTGCTGAGGATGATTTTGGAATTGTCTACTTCCCTCTGTCAGTTTGTCCATGTTTGCTTCACGAATCATCAGGCTGTGTTATTAGTTGCATACTCATTTATAATTGTTATGTCTTTCTAAAGAACTCTCCCTTTTATGCCTATGGAATGACCATCCTTATCTCTGGTAACACTCTTTGTTTTGAAGTCTGTTTTACTTGACACTGAAGTAGCCCCTCTTCCCTTCTAATGCCTACTGTTTGCATGTTACAACTTTTATTTTCAACCTATTTGTGACTTTCTATTTAAAATATGTGTCAGGTGCCTCTGTGGCTCAGTTGGTTAAGGGACTGCCTTTGGCTCAGGTCATGATCTTGGAGTCTCAGGATTGAGTCCCTCATTGGGCTCCCCACTCAACGGAGAGTCTGCTTTTCCCTCTGACCCCAACCCCCTGGATCTCTCTCTCTTATCCTCTCTCTTTCAAATAAATAAATAAAATCTTTTAAAAATTAAAAAAAATAATAAAATATGTGTCATGCAGGTAGGATGTAGTACAAACTTGTTTTTTAATCTACTCTATTAATCTATATTTTTTAATTGGAGAGTTAAGACCATTAATATTTACTGTGATTATTAATGTGATTGGGTTTAGGCCTACCATTTTATAATTTGTATTTTGTCTCTTCTTGTTTTGATTCCTCTCTTCATCTTTTCCTGCCTTTGGAGCATTATTTAAGAAAACTTTTAATCTTCCATTTTAATTTGTTTGATTTGGGGGGGTTATATTTTATTCCTAAGTGGTTGCCTACATATTGAAATATATACATCTACCTTTCAAAGTCTACTTAGAGTCAATATTGAAATTTAAATTAGAAACTTGGTAAGCTCTCTTCTCCCCACACTGATCTTTGTCTTACCGTGTCATAGGTATTACATTTGCAAACATTGTAAACTACAAAGATAACCCCAAATTTTGCTTTCAAAAGACACATATTTTAAAGAACGCAAGAAGAGAAAATGACCTTTTGTAGTTGTTCAGATATTTGCCATTTTTGAGGCTCTTCCTTCATTCCCAAAGACCCAGGTTTCTCTCTGGTTTCATTTCCAGAAGAGCTGGAATAACTTCCTGTAACATTTCTTTTACAGCCAGTCTGCTGCTGATGGATTTTTGCAGTTTTTCTTTACCTGAAAAATGTCATTTTTTTTTTTTTGCTTTGATTGTTGAAGGATATTTCTGCTGCATTCAGAATTCTGAGCTGACAATCCTTTTCCTTCAAGCACTCTGAAGATGCTATTTCTTTGGTCTCTTTGGTCTCCACGGTGTTTGAAGAGAAATCCACTAGTATTCAAATTATTGTTTCCTGTACATAATGTGTTATTTTTCTCTAGCTGCTTTCAAGATTTTTTTACCATTGGTACTTAGCCATCTGATTATGATGTGTGCAGGTATTTCTTAAAGACTTTGTCTTGTTCAGAGATCACTGAGCTTCTTAAAGCTCTAAATTTATGTCTCTCACCAAATTAGGGAAATTGAGGCCATAATCTCTTCAAGTAATTTTCTGTTCTCATCAATCTCTTCTCTTTCTTGGACTTGGTGAAATGCATGTTGACACGTTTGGTTTTGTTTCAAATAAACTGTCATTTATTTTCACTCTTTTCTGTCTTCACGTTGGATATCATGGACTTCCCTCCATTATCTCTATTCTGCTATTGGATCCCCCACTGAATTTTTTATTTCATATATTGTATTTTTAAATTTTCCACTTCCTTCTTTTTTACAGTTTCTATTTGTCTAATCCAAACTCCTATATTTTCACTTATTTCAAGTATATTTTTAAAATATTTTATTTATCTACTTGTTTGAGAGAGAGAGCACAAGTCAGGAGAGGAACCGAGGGAAAGGGACAAGCAGACTCCATGATGATTATGGAGCCCAACACAGGGCTCAATCCTATGATCATCATGACCTGAGGAAAATCAAGAGTCACATACTCAACCAATTGAGGCACATAGGTGCCCCCATTTCAAGCATATTTTTATTTAGCTCATGGAGCATAGTATTAATGCTGCTTTAGAGTCTTTGCCTGATAATCCTAACGTCTTTGGGTCATCTTTGGGCTGGCATCTCTTCTTTGTCTTTTCTCTTGAGAGTTGGCCACATTTTCCTGGGTCTTTGTATACTGGGTAATTTTGGATTATATTTTTGGATTATAATTTTGGACATTGTGAATACTCCTGTATACTCAGTCCTATGATAACACTAACGAAGGGCTGAAATTTGTTTTAGCAGACAACCAACTGAGTTTGATTCAGACCCCAAGTTCTTTCTTACTTTCTATGGGTATCAGCTCAAGTCCAGCTTAGTTCTCAAAGACTTCACTGTATTGGTTTGGGTCTGTCTTGTGCATGTGTATGGCTTGGATGTAATGTTGGGACTTGGGAAGGGTTAAATACAGAATTAGGAGAGTTGCTCCTTCTGGCTTCCTCCACTCACCAGACCTCAGGATATGTCTCTGGTTCCTCTGACCAGAAAGAAATAATTTCTATTGACATCAAAGGACCACACTGCAACATGGCTAGAGATCACCCTCAAAACAAAGCTAGAGGGAGAGAGAGACAGAAGCTCACCTTTGTGGTCCCTCCTTGAAGTTTTGACTCCTCTCCACAATCTACTTGCTTTTATTTACTTTTCAGAGTCAGAATCCTCAGTTGTTATTATTTTTATTTTTTCATTCAAAAATTTCAGGTGTATTCTGTTGGAAAGGGGGATCACGTGCAGTCTTTTGACTCTTGCTTGGCTGCATAAGAACATGTCCATTCTCTGACATAACAAGCTCTCGCAGCCTATGCGGGGCTTGCCCTTGTGAGAGAGTATCTTTTCCTATTTCAGACTCAGTGAGTGCTCTTTTGTTCTGCCTAAGCACTTACATCAATGGCCCTCAGGCACATCCCCAGCTTTCTGTATTTCAGACCCCACAGAAGAGGGGTCTGGGGCCTTCCACTGTGGTACAAGGTGGGATTCATGCAAACACATCACCTGTATCAACTGTGCCTTGGATCCACTGTGGGGGTGGGGGGCAGTGTGAGGTGTGGGGAAAAGCAATGCATGCCGGGGCCTGGGTCCTGTGCACTCTCTCCTCTTGCTGTAAGTAAACACTGCACCACTTGAACCTGGTGTAGGCGTTGTCTGTTAGGGACTTCAGATCATGCACTGGTTTCTTCCCTGGATGCACTTATCTGCCTTTTAACCTAGGCCACCATCACATTATATTCTATCCTGAGGCACAGCCTGACCACCCAGTGAATGGTCAAATATAAGCAGATGGCAGAATGGGCTATAATGGGTTTGTGTTGCTTTAGAGGTACTGGAACTCCATACAGCACTGTAGAATATTCAAAGCTCTGAGAAGTCTTGTGATGGTTACCTTGGCATAATACCATCTTTTCCAGTTTAAATTGGACTTTGTCACAATGTTTTATCCATGGTGAATAAGCAATACAATGAACTCTGACAAGATGCCCTACATATAGTAAATATTCAGTACAGACGTACTGAATTGAATTTTATGGTTGGGGTACCAGGTGAATCGAATTTTTTGAATTCATTGTTTTGCGAACCCACATCTTAATGAATAAAAAGATGAATATTTTAAAGAGCCAATAAAAAGAAAACCATTCTTTTTTCCTTTCACAATCCTGCCCTGGTCCATAATATGGGGATGTCCCCGATTCTCCTGGTCTCAGTGAAGAAGAATTAGGGAATAACTTCTTGTTTGGTTGGTTGTTTCCTTCACATTCCCTTCTTTCTTCTCCATGAGAAAATAGTCAGGATCTGACATTCTTTTATTTCTGTTTCCAAATGATTGGAATATGTTGAATGTAACTATTCATTCTATGCCCTTTGACTTGGCTCTGAATCTTATTTAGGCTCCGTGGGTTAGGGGGCAGGCTGCAGTTCCCCTTGGCTGGGTGAATGTATGCCAAGCCCACTCCCTCAACATGCAAATCTCAAGATCTAGACTACAAGGGAGAGGACAAATAGGAAGGGAATGCGCCTTAGCAGCAGGTGCAAACGGCATTCTGCAAATAACCATAACAGCAATTAAATGAATATTGGATGTTAATATCCTTTGGGATCTGTGTCTAGTTCTCAACTAGCTTGAAATCTGGAGGCAAGGAGGAGGAATGGTTGGGCTCACACAGAACCCCCAATGTCCCTCATCCTTAGTGTGAAATCTTAGAGGTTGTTAAAAGGAAGGTGTACTGCAATCGCCATGAAGATTACAGGGATTGTTGCCATTTACTTACCCCCTACCACACACCAGATGCTGCATCTACGTCCCAGGACAATAAAGAAAGCACCGTCACTTCCTCTTTGCATGGAGGAACACGGAGCCCTGGGTGGTTACCTGACCAACATAGTCTCAGAGCCGGAACTTGAACTCAGGTCCCGGAACTCAGAAGTTTCAGACTCTGCCTACGAGCTCCTCTTATATCAGCTCTATTGGTAACTTCATTTGCTCAAATCAACGTATCATGAAATAGAAATAATAGGTACCAATGTCAGAAAAGCAGGAAAAACATTTGTAGACAATTTATTTGTATGATAGAAAAATCCAAGACAATTAAATGAAAAAATGGTGAGAATTGCTATTGAAATCCTTCTTTGTCCTTCGTCGTGAAGGACCCAATGCAAGAAGTGACAGATGTTACAAAGGCTTTCTCAGTTTGCGCTGGTCCTCGTAGGAGTAAAAACAAGGTCATTTCAATCCTTACCAGTTTATAGCCAAAGAGAATCGTTCAAATCCCATGTCTTTAAGAGAAGCATGCAGTCACATGTAGAGATATGCACAATTAAATATGTTAATTTACTCTCCCTTCCTTTACGGTGAAGGGAGAACATAACAGTTCATCCCTGATATCGACACTCAGGGTCTGGCTTTGTTGTTCCCGGTATAATGCTCAGGGAATCGTGAAACCATAAGAGTTGAGAAGATTAAATAAATTGCTCGGATGATGTTGAATTTAACAAATTTCTGTAAGGGAAGAAAAGGAGCTTTCCTAGGACGCTTGAGTTCATGTTTTGGAAACTGGCAGCCTGTGTCTTGGCTCATGATGATTCTAGCAGAATAAAAGGGGGGAAATGCTTCTTTTTATTGGTAAGTGTTGTGTTTTCATTTTGGTTTTTATTACCTCCTTATGTCTGGGCTCCAGAAAGCAAGCCCAGGACATCTGGGTTGGAAGAATATCTGATAATAGGAAAGAGGTAGGAGGGATTCTTGCTGAGAAGAGAACAGCAGTGAGAAGCAAAAGGATTTTGCAAACTGCTTTTGTAAAGTTTTTATTTAAATTCTAGTGAGTTGACATGCAATGTGTGCAATACAGTGATTCAGCCCTTCCATGCGTCCCCCAGTGCTCATCACGGCAAGTGCCTCCTTCAGCCTCATCACCTCTTTCTCCGTCCCTCCCCCACCTGCCCTCTGGGAAGCATCAATTTGTTCTCTATGGTTAAGAGTGTGTCTCTTGGTTTGCCTCTCTCTTGTTTGTCCCCCTGTGATCTGGCAAACTCCGGTGGCGCTCCCAGGGCTTGCCCCATCCAAGTGCAACAGCTTTGCTTTTCGGTGGCGAGTCTTCTGTGTGGATTTCTATTCCAAACCAGATGCTGAAGAACTGGGACAGGGCTCTGGTTTCATAAATATTCAAATATCCCCTGGATATAGTCACTCCTTTCTCGGTGCAACTGGGGATCGGGGGACTCGAGCTGCACAAATGCTTGTAGGAGGCTCAGGGCTGATGGCCGGATGCTCTGGGTTTAAGTCTGCCTTGAAGTGAACCTTTCCTTTGGTCTCTGGCTGAACACTTCCTATTATGGAAGGAGACCAGTGAGCTTTTCTGATTCATGGATTTTCCACTTCAGAGGAGAGCTGTAACCATCATCTTAACAAATCACTTAACTCCCTTTGCTCTTTATTTTGCCCCTGAAAGCATAAAATTCTAGCCTAGCATTTGATCTGAAACCCAGGGGAGCAGTGATCTGGGTGTTTGCTCTATTCAATCAAAAATAACTCAAGGTTCCTTAGTAAATGGAGTTGAAGAGCAGCCTAACTTTCTGTAATGTTTCTCATGTAGTCATTTGCTCATTTATTCCAGAAACATTTATTGATGACTGGCTGTGTGACAGGTGCTCTGCCCAGCTCTGGGAACACAGAGGTGACAGCATTTTGTGTTGAGCCCAAGGTCCAGTGGTAGAGAAAGGGTCAAATGAGATCATGAAGCTGCAATGCACCAAGCTCTAAGAGAAGGGAGTGGAAGGTGCTGGGGGCACAAGGCCAATGGGCCCCTCATCTCCCAGGAGAGTTGAGCAGGTCTTCCAGCAGGGCCTTGAGCAAGAAGGTTCCAGGCATAGAACAGGACATCAACAGTTGTTGCTGTTTTAGAAGACTCTCTGTGTATTAGGCCTTTGTCGATGTGGTCTCTAATCCTCTCACTAGCCTGACACCTCCAACAAGCAATGGTGATAGGAAGCGCCTTTGTGAATTCTACCCCATGTCTCTGTCACCTCACCCCTCGCTGGGCCTGTGCCCTCCTCTGTCCTACTCATTTCCATTCCATTCTACGCTGTTCTAATTTACTGAAATTATCCGTTTATGCATCTATCTTTCCCCCTACACTACACTGTAAACCCTGAGTGCTTTGGACCCCCAATGTCTGGTATTGTGTTAACATACATAAAACATCTAATAAATTTTTGCAGAGCTACTCATTGAAATGATAATAGCATATGAATAATAGTATGAAATGCTATGCTAACCTATTATTATTAAAGTACTATACTAACCTATTTATATATGTCATATATTATTTAATTAATGTAGTAATAATATATTAGTATAATATATTCATACACTGCTGTTATGACTATTATTATTTAAAGATTCAACTTCTCAGAATACTTACAAATCTTCAGGTATTCACCATGTTTCTTGGCTCTCTGAGTTGAAGCTGATTCCCTTTTATTTCCTTTCTTTTGATGGCCTAGATTCAGCCAGGGGGATGGCAAGAAATGCCACTGGTTTTCTAAGGCAATCATCGCCAACAAAGGGACTTTGGGGGAGGGTTCGTGGTACCATCCCACTAACAAAACGTGCTTTGTCTTCCTGGAGGTTCCTGGGAGTAATCCCTTCTCTGTTGAGGAAGACCCTGGGACCCCCCAGGTTCCCTGGGTTTGAAGAAGACCCAATATTGGGCAGCCAGTTGCTCCCCTTCACCTCAAGGGTGTGCCCCTGCTGGTCTCACCCCATTTCCCTTTGCCAGCATGGGAAAGAGCCAACATCTGCCATTTGAGTAATGTGTGCTTTTGCAGCTAAACATTCTCTATTTCTACAAATAAATGCTTTTACAATAAAACTGAAATGCCAGAAAAAGAGAGACAACCTACTTTAAGGTCACTGCTGCCTCTCAGCAAGGGTGTTTAAAAATAACCCCCAATCTGCCATGTGCTCACAACTCTCATTGCGCCAGCTCAATGGCAGGCCTAGTGCCAGCCAGGATGGCAGTGTGGAAGTTTCCAGGCTGTGTGTGTGTGTGTGTGTGTGTGTGTGTGTGTGTGTGACTGAAAAGGTAAGGGACACTATTCTCAACAAGAAGGCTTATGGTCCCACCTTGTTGATCTCTGCCGGAGGGCAAATTGATGACCCTCTAATATACTGGTTCTAGCATCTGTTTCTAGCAATAGGGAGACAGCTTCAGGCCCACTTGGGAGTGCTCTGTAAGAAGGAGAGCTCTAAGGGTCTGAGTTTTGGCCAACATAGGTATGATGTCAAGATGTGGCCTTGAGTAGTGGGTAAACACTGGTTAGATTCTTCTGTGAGCACGGGGGCTATGACTTCTGGGGTCTCCTTCAGCAAGGCTGATAGAGGCGAACCTAGATTTTGCAACTGACTCTCAGATGGATTTTTCCGATAATCTTCAGCTGTGCTCACAGATCCCTAGAGGTTCTAGGGCAGAGTTTTTGTCCTTCATTTACGCTAATGGATTGTGTCTGCCACTTCAAATATGACCTTTCCCAAGGATTGTTGCATTTAACCAGAGAGCACATTCTTAAGGAGAGGAATAGAAGTCAGATGTGGGCTTTCTGTGAGCCAAAAGGCAAGGGGGGCTGGATTTCTGAGGGCCTCAGGACCCAGCACTCTGGGAGCATCACTTCAGACAGATGCCTCACATGCTTGTGTCCAAAATGCACCCTGTGCAACACTTCACTGCTCTTCTAGGCAGAGCTGTTGGACAACAGTAGGGACAAATGGGATCCCTAATTCCTGACAGTTTCCTGAAAGACACCAGGGAATTAGGGCTGGAATCTCACCAAGCAGGGACAGCTAATACTTCCCTTCTATTTCTTTCTGAGGGGCCAGTCTAAGGGCTAATCGTAGGACCAGTGTCTTTCCAATCAAGATTTAAGCTAGAACCTTTCCCCTTGCCTTTTGCTGATGAGAGTATAAATAGAATGCATGGCCCATTGCACCAGGATCACACCAAGCTATTTATATCTATATGCAAAAGAAGAGGAAGAAGCTGGGGATGTCTAGAATCACGGAAGCAAATAAATGCCTGGAAGGTCAAGATCTGACCTTTTTTTTTTTTAATCCAATTGTTGAGCATCTACTATGTGCCCAGTACCACGCTAAGTGATTTGTGTACATTATCTCCCTCACTTCTGCCCCCGAGAGGTGGGTAACACTATCCGGATTGAGAAATCCGGAGATGAGAAAACTAAGTTGCAGTAAGTTTAGGACCTTGCCACAAATCTAGGCTTTCTGACTTCAAAGTCTGTTCTCTTAACCTTAACAAAGGCCAAGGTTATGGATAGAAATGCAAAGCATGTCACAGTTGTCCTCGGTGGACACCCCCACAGTCCTCTTATATGTAACATCCTTTCTCCCCCCAGTAGAGATCCCTATTCTTCATTCCCTTCAACACACACGTGTACACATGCACACACCCTCAATTATCTCAATGCCCAACTAAACTAAACAGCCAGCTGCCTAAGAGCTGCATGAATGAAGTCATCTTAGGTTAACTCATCTGCCTGCCCCATAGGACCCCCAGCTACCTGAAGAAGAAGATTGAGGGAACCCTGCGGCCCTTGGAAAAGCTCAGCCCAGATGAGCACAATGTTGTAGCTGACTTGCAAATGCTGAATAATAATAAATATTTCTATTTTTTTTAAGCCACCGCATTTTGGGGTGATATGTTAGGCAGCAGTAGCTAACTGGGACAGCTAAAAACACAGCAAGTATACCTTACCCCTCAGACATTGTACAATGCTTGTTTCCTCTACTACCAGCCCTACTAAAAAAAAAAAAAAAAAAAAAAAAAGTATTATCTCAGTCGCATAAATCAGACCAGGCATAAACTGGACTTGTAACTTCTCTTGTCACCGTGTATTGCTTAGATTTTGTGATAAGGGTTGTATTTCATATAGTTCACATCTATTTAACCTGCATTTTACTTATTAAAAATAAGAGACTATGGGCGCCTGGGTGGCTCAGTGGGTTAGGCCGCTGCCTTCGGCTCAGGTCATGATCTCGGGGTCCTGGGATCGAGTCCCAAATCGGGCTCTCTGCTCAGCGGGGAGCCTGCTTCCTCCTCTCTCTCTCTGCCTGCCTCTCTGCCTACTTGTGATCTCTGTCTGTCAAATAAACAAATAAAATCTTTTAAAAAAAATAAAAAAAAAATAAAAATAAAAATAAGAGACTAAAATAAGGAATCAATTTAATGTGGCTGGCAGTACAAATGCTCTATAACGATTGATTTCACTGTCACGGGAATATTTTAAAATGTCAGGGCCAAATTTTAAAAAGTGATTTTTTTTTAAATGTCTCAGTTGCTATCTAGGGAAAGTCTTTGCCTGCAGTGATTTGGAGAAGGCAATGTTCCGCATCTCGGCTGACTTTGGCAAGTCGGGGCTCCGGAGCTCTGAGTCTTGAAAATGTCATTCTCCCATGAGGAACCACACAGATTGGTCTGTAAAAATGTAATATTTTTGTTCCTGATTTTAGCTATCAATCGCAGTTCTTCTGATGGCTCTATGATGTTATGTGCTGAACTGCATTGGTCAAAATGTAATCATCTTTAAAAAAAAAAAAGGGGATTTTTTTTTTAACGAAATATGCAGGCTTGTTTAAGGAGCAGTTTCAATCAGCGGTTCTAAGGTTTGAATATTTGTGTCCCGTCCCTGCAAGCCCCGCCCCCACCCCAACCCCCTCCTCCGGCAAATTCCTATGTTGAAACCCTAATACCCAATGGGATAGTATTTGGAGATGGGGCATTTGAGAGTTAATTATATCATGAAGCTGGGGTCCTCATGAACGTGATTCATGCCCTAATAAAAAAGGTTCCAGAGGGGCACCTGCGTGGCTTTGTTGGCTGAGTGTCTGACTCTTGATTTCTGCCCAGGTCATGATCTCAGTGTCCTGGGATCCATCTGGCTCCGTGCTCTGTGGGGAGTCTGATTGAGATTCCCTCTCTTCCTCTGCTCTTCCCCCTCCCCCTCGTGCTCATTTGTGGGCTCTCTCTCTCTAAAATAAATAAATAAATCTTTTAAAAACAATAGTATAAAAGAGGCTCCAGAGAGATCTCTTGCTCCTTCTACTGTAAGAGCAGGAAGATGCCAGCTATAAGCCAGGAAGAGGGTTCTCATCAGAACACGACCATGCGGGCGCCTTGATCATGGACCTCCCAGCCTCTAGTACTGCGAGAAATAAATTTCTGTGGTTTATAAGCCACCCAGCTGATAGTGTTTTGTTATAGCAACCAGAACAGACTAAGACAGGTGGTTTAGTCAGGATCCAGGCTGTTCAATAGTTTCTAAGGGAAAAGTCATGATTGAAAGAAAAACATGTTCTTGGTCCGAAGTGAGCATTCCCCACCCACTCAAACATATTTCCTTAGAATTATTTAATTAATGAAACACTGCTGGGGGTGTTTGGGTAGTTGAGTTAGTTAAATGCCCGACTATTGATTTTGGCTGGGGTCATGGTCTCAGGGTCGTGGTGATCGGCCCGGCTCTGCACTCAGAAGGGATTCTGCTTAGGATTCTTTCTCCCTCTCCCTCTGCCCCTCTCCCCTGCCACCACTCGCATGCTCTCTCTCTTTCTTGCTCTCTCTCAAAAAGTAAAATAAAATAAAAATAAAAAATAAAACACTGCAGGTATAGACAAAGTTCCCAATGCATTCATCCCAGCTGTTTTCTACCTCCTCCCCAGAGGAAATCACTAACAGAATTCCTGTCACAAGCGTAATGATGTTACTAAGGATTTTTGTCAAAATCCTGATGTACTATGGCTAGACTTATAATAGCATCAAAAAATTTTTTAAATTAAATTAGTATAACATTCTAAGTGAACCGAAGTTTTTTCCTACTTATGCATCATACTGCTTTATGAATTATATGTACTGTATATAATAGAGGCTATATTCTCAATTATATTATAGTACATTATATCAAATATTTACCCTATGCTGGACACTATGCAAAAGACTTTTCGCATATTCACTTAATTCTCACAATGACCTCTTTGGGATAAATATTTTTACCTCTGGCCTGCAAATGATAAAATGTAGCTTCAAGAAGTTGCTCGTGGATATAGAACCAAATGATTTATAAGCACGTCGGTCCATCTGACTTTTCAAGCCCATATTCAATATCGATCAGCTCTTTAAAATTTTTCTAGGTTTTTTTTTTCTCCCAACAATTTATTTATTTGTTTTAGAGAGAGACAGAGAGAGTGTGTGCAAGCAGGGAGGAGAGAGGGAGAGAGAGAATTTCAAGCAGATTCCCCACTGAGCAGGGAGCCCCAAGCAGGGCTTGGTCTCATCTCCCTGAGATCGCGACCTGAGCGGAAACCAAGAGTCCGACACTCAACCAACTGAGCCACCCAGGTGCCTCCACATTTTTCTAGGTTTTTAAATAAAGATCAGCATTAGTCTAATTGCTGCCTAGTTTTGAAACATGTTCTTTCCGTTTTTTTTTTTAATTGGAATAATCATCCCTGATTTCTAAAATTCCTGGCTACTAGCACTCTTCCCCTTCCCCATGCTTCCAGAGGGAATGGCTCTGAGAGTCCATCCAGAAACTGGAACTGAAGCCAGGGGAAAGCTACTCTGATTCCAAGATTCCCCTTAAATGTCTCTGCCCCTCCAGGGACACCCTCAGCCTCCCCATGTGTTCTGGTTCTGGGTCCAGCTCCAGCAGCCACCGGGGAGCAGCTCAGTATTTGCTGCAGACTCCCTAATCCTGGTGCCGTTACCCCCTCCCCCACCCACCCCAGCCTAGTGACAGCACACTGGAACAATTCTGAGAGGCCTGGGCTGCAATGAGAATCCTGCTTGATGGCATGTGCTGGGAGACCCGAGGCTGGAGGTGTGGCAGGAACAGGTGCCCACGCACCCCCAGCACCCGGGAAGACCCCATCCTGTGTCTGCTGTCCTGGCCAGCTACGAAGAGTGCCCCCATCTCACACTCAGTGTGCCCCGGCGTGGGCACTAAGCTATACGTGGCTCTAACCACAAGGATGGGACATGGCCAGTCAGCCCTCCATGCCCATCTGTGCTCAAATAGGTCTGAGCAACTCCAGGTCACAGCGTATCTTTGTGGGCGGGGCACCGGAGCTTCTAACACCCGCGTCAGAATCTCTCAGGGAGGGGGGTTTTATGCGTGTGTTCATGAAGGGTGCCTGGGCGGAAGCGCACATCTAGGCCTGTGAGGGGTGCAGGGGTGAATGGGGAGCCCCGCCCTTCAAGGAGCTCAAGCCGCACACGGTGAAGTAACAATTTCAAAAGCATGAACGTAACCCAAAATCCAATTAAAAAGTGCCACGCGGGAGGTGCAGCAGACAAGCTAGTTCTCATCCAGGAGTGGTGAAGTCAGAAAATAGGTACAGGTGTCTAGGAGCTCTGGGTAGACTGCCTAGAGGCGGCGGCCCTGCAAGCAGCACCCCCTTGTGTGGTCCGGACTTACACTGCCTGCAGGGGGCAGCGCTGGCCCCCTGCAGGGATCTAGACCAGGGCCCCTAACTGTCTGGGGGCTATCCGTGTTCCTGCTTACTCCATACGGCAAGCCCCTCCTTGCAGCAGAACAGGGGGCTGGCTCCGGGGAGGGCCTTGGGGAGTCATAGGGGAAGTTTGTGGGCTCCTGAGGGAAGACTGAATAGGGAGGTCTTTATCTCACATACCCTTGAACAACCTCATGAAACTCCCGCAAAGGCTTGTCTAGCCCCTGGAGGCCTTTCTGGCCAGCCAGGGCAAGTGGCGGTGGTGGTAGGGAGCAGGGAGGCCTTGGGTTCTCTCCCAGCAGATTTTCCCCTGCCCCCAAATGTGTCTTATGTACTGACATGCCCGGTTGTTCTGCTGGCTTGACAGACAACTCGGCTTCCCCTTAACCAGACCCCTCCTCTTCAGAAGGCAGTTTCCCTGGACAGATTTTTTTTTTTTTTGGAGGGTTCACACCTGACCACAAAGCGCCTCTTCCACACAAATTCCACGTATTCTCCGCCAAAAGAAATTTTGGTGACTATGATGTTCTCTACCTTATTCTGTGGGTCCGCTGAGGCTTGGGGAGATTAAATACTTTCCCCAACATTTTACAGATCTAAATCAAACTTGAATTTGAGCTCAGGCCTGGCGTGTGTATCCTTGGCCTCACTAGTCCATGGCCCATGGAGTCATGAGGAAACAGAGGTCCCACACGGGCCCAGCGACACTGGTCTCTGTCATCACCCACGGTAATGGCAGATTTGCTCTATGTCCTCCTGTGAGAGGGATACTGAGGTGATGTACCAACCCCGTATCAATAAAGCATTTGTTGATCTTTACTGAAGTCTGAAAACCCTCCAAACATGCCTGAGGGTTCCCTGGGGGCAAATCAGGGTGCCTGTAGATGGATGGAAGTGACATAACCACTGCCCAGGCTGGGGGTGCCTGCCTTCTTCTGCCCACATTCCCCAGGGCCCAGTCAGGCTGGAGCGTTGTAGCAGTGAGAGACCTTCAGGTATAAAGCAAGGACCTGGACAGGCTCCTGTCCTCTAACCCAAGCTCTGACTCATCTGTGGAGACCAACAGCCCGGGCCACCAGCTGCCGTGGGGGGCAGTGCTGTTGGCAGAGTGCTTCCTGGTTTTTATTATACATCTTTCTTCCAAGACCTGAAAGTTCTCCTGCGGTGGCTCTGCTCTGTCTCTCAAGAACCCTGTTGTCCTGCTGGATGTCCAGGTTTCACGTACCTACGAGGCAGTCCCAGACCCCGAGAGGCCCTCCAGCCCTGCCATAGTAGCATCTTCTGATTAGCAATGGTCATAATATTGGTATTGGCCCAACTACCACACTACCATGACTTAGGTTAATGACAGCCTTGCTCATTTCCCAGGCTACAGGCCAAGGCCAAATTCTGTATCCTGCTGCTGGCCTTTTGTGTTTGCCACCCTGTTTCTTACCTACAATGCTTTGTTGTTGTTGGGTTTTTAATTTTATTTTTTTTTAAGATTTATTTATTTATTTATTGAGAGAGAGAGAGAGAGAGACAGCGTGAACAGGCGGGAAGGGCAAAGGGAAGGGAATCCAAGCAGATCTCCCGCTGCATGCGGAGACCACGTGGGCCTCAGTCTCAGCATCCGGAGATCGTCACCTGAGCCAGAATCGAGAGTCTGGGGCTTAACGGAATGAGCCACCAAATGAGTCACCAGACGAGCTTTGATTGTAAACCTCTAACTCTTGTTCTTCCGTATCTTCAGGACTTTCTGCAGGAATTCCATCGCTGTAATAAACATAGGAGGAAGTAAGATCGAATGAAAGATGGAAGAAAAGAATTGCCTTCCCTTACCATTGTTTGTGGGCAGTCTGAGCCCCCGACAGGGGCTCCTGGGCCCAGGAATGAATCGTCGGTAGAAGCGGATGATGGGACCTACGCCCTCGGGCTTGGAAAGACCGCCTGGCCCGGCCAGCCTCCCGTCAGCTGCAAGCCTTATTATTTGTTCACCATCAGCCAACTCTTCTTAAGTGCCTGGTGCTTTGCGCTCCCTGAAGCTGGGCTTGTGTGTGACTCCACAGCTGGGCCCCATCTCCCACCCCATTTCCACGTCTCACGGAGGCTGGCGTAACCTGCCAGCAGCCTGCTGGGGTGACCACATGGCAGAGATGCCTTCCCTGGAAACCTGAGCCGAGGCTGGGCCCAGGTGGCCCTAGTGTGGTTTCCCTGGAGACATTCCCTCCTCGCCATGGCCCTGAGTGGTCCTGAAAGTCTGAGGACACCCCCACTCTGTGGAAGGCACTCAGTCCAGCTCCAGGGAAACAGGAAACAGGGGACAAGAAATGGAGGATGCCGTGGACGCCGCCTGGAGCTTCTGTTCGCTCCCCACCATGAGACCTGGCTTGGGACTTGGAGGAGCCCCTCTGGAAGGAGCTGAGCCTATGGTTGGGTCAAGGGGCAGGAACAGGATGCGTGGTCAGGACCCTGTTGAGCTCAGGAAATGGTGGAGTTTCATTGAGGCTGTCATGGAAGGTTCAACAAGGTTCAAAGCTGAGACTACCCTGACCCCTTGCCCTTGGCAGTGCCCCAAGAGGGAAACCCTGTGCTCATTAAACAGTCACTCTCCTTCCTCCTTTGTCCCAACTTCATTTTGCATGTGGGCATTATGCACCCCCCCCTTTTTTTTAAAGTTTGGGTTAATAAACACAGAGGAGTAGCCTCTGAAGGTCATGAGGGGCAGGAGCCCTGTGACAGGACAGTGGAATTTTCCATGCCAGGGAGGCTGAAGTGGGGTCCCCAACCCACTTGCAGGGGAGCTGTGGAGGTGATGAGACCCTAACAGCAGTGGTTGTTGGCCTGTGGGGAGACCAGAGCCTCAGCACAGATCCTGAACAAGACTTCCTTCCTGGCAGGTACCCAGGTTCATGGGCAAGAGGCACAGAAGAAGGGCAGGGACTTCTCCAAAGGACAGCAGCGTCTCCTGTTTCCCTAGTGATGGGTCACCCTCAAAGTGGCAGAGGTCTTCTCTGCCACTGTTGCAGTGGTGGGAGGCTGGACCAGCATAGAATGACTGAGGAGAATGAAGGAATACATTCCTTGCAGTTCATACTTCTTGGAACAAATTTATACCCATGCTACTCCTTTATAAACACACAAGGTATCACAATGACCAGAAGGCCCTTAGCCTTCTAGCTTGAGCCCTTGCCCTGTGCTTTCAACTTTATTAAAAGATTTACCTACCTGGTTCTTAATGATTGGGGCCTGGGCCTGGGCTCCCTTGTGTGGCTCTAGGCGTTAGTCTTGGGGAGGGGGAAGATACATAAAATACAATGAAATAAAAAGGCGCAAGGGTTTCTGGACTTGGGGATATAACAAGATGCCGTGAAAGAGGAAACTCAGAATTCAGCCAGGCACAGGCAACAGGAGACTCAGAGGTCAAGAGCCCAGGCTGTGAGGGACCAGGTTGACGGCCCAGGCTGGAGCTCCACAGACCCTCAAGAAGCTGCAGTGGCTGCTGTTCCGGGGGCCCAGAGCAGGGACTGAGTCTTTGGAGGAAACTGGATACGTGATAGATTTCTCAAAACAGAAACTGAATCAAGCAGTGGGGAATATAGATAGTAAATCAACCCCACATCCCTGATTATTTTTATACTAAGCTAATTTTAAATGCTCTATTTCTATAGGAATCAGTGAGATTTCCACCCATCTGCGGCTCCAGCCCCTTATTTTTTTTTTGTCAGTCTTCCCACAGCCTTGTTTCTTTCTTTCTTTTTTTTTTCTTTTTTTTTTTTTTTTACAGCACCCACTAGAATCTCAGGAAAGCACGTTTACAGCCCTGATGCTACAGGCAGCCATTTCTCATACATGGAGACACAAACCTGTTTCTCCAAGGACAAGAGCATTCATCACGATCATCATTATTATTTTTAATATAAGCCCCTGTGATGCATTCTCCCTGCTCTGAATTTCCATTTATTTGAATACTGGCACTTCCTAGTAAGGATGTCATGTTTCTTGCAGATAACCCCACAGGGCGGCTTGCGGAGGGAGGGAGAATCAGAAATGGGGAAAGGAGCATGAAGAAGGTCAGGTTCCTGGGGTGGCGGAGGGGAGGATGTCGTCACCACACGCTCCTTCCTCCAGGCGGCTCTGGCTGTGAGTGTCTGTGATGAGAAGTCAGTCACGTTTTCTCATCCTCGTCCTCTGTCAGCTTGCCTAATTCTTTGAATCACATCTGTCTTCTCCACCAACCAGATTTCATGAAGCCCGGGTCCTTGTCTTCACCTCCAGTCCCTGCCACAATGGGGCTCAACATATATTTAAAGAATGAGCAGCTTCTCTCCCTACCACGGAAGGGCATGCTTGTTGGTGATTTCCAAGTAAATTTAGAAAACATTATTAAGGTTTGTTTCTTGCAAGCCACTGTGCTAGAAACTTTGAGATTGTACCTCACTCCTGATTCTTAACGGGATGTGCTATTGGTTAACGGCGTCTCTGTAACCTTGAATGGAAACTGTCCTAGAGAGGATTTGATCCAATGGGTGGTGGCTGGGTGGCAAAGCGCAGGTTCAGAACATGGGGAGCTATGCCCATGGACCTCCCCACTCCCCTGCAGGACCACGCTGGCTGACAAGAATCTGAGCAGCCGGGATCACCCTGAACATGGATCAAACCCTAACAAGAGTAGAAACGACAGCCCTCTTATAAGCTCATCGTTTTGATTGATAATTAAATCTTCAGAGAGTAGAGAGTATGTTTAGAGATCTTACTTGACCTCTTCAAGTTATCAATTTAATCCAAATAGTTTTCTCATTTTCATTTCCATTGTTTTGATTAGTAATTAAAGCTTCATTAAATAAAGAATTGGGTATATTGTATTTGTAAATTTGTTGTGAGGTAGGTTCACCAGAGGTCTGCTAAATTTCACTGGCTACAGTTCTAAAAAATTTAAACAGATTGAAGATTTTCTATCTTTTCATCCTCTTTTTCTTTTTTAAGCTCTATTTTTGTCTTTCTATACCCATCACAATCTCGATTATACTCATACCCAATGATTCACCCCAAGGATTTTAAAATATAGAGAATTGTATTTTAAGTATATAGAATCTGAATGTCAGCTCATAAAAAATGTAAATTAAAATAAGTTTGTGTTTTCAAAGCATTCATTCTTTAAAGTCTGAAGTTTACAAAGTCATCTAGGAATTTTAAAAGCAGGCAGGTTATAATTCATGAATATCAAAAGTGTAAGTCAAAATTACTTAAATGAAATTGCAACTTTTATTTATATTTTTGAAAAAGTGGTTACACCCTATTAAATATTTTTATAAAAATAAAGCCAGTTACAATTCTAGCATTGAAAATCCATCTCATTGTCAAGGTTGAGACTCCGTGTCATTATCTGGCCCGTGTTGATTTTCCACCTTTATGTACACACATTTGAAAGCCCTAGGAGGCAGAGTACTCCCCAGCCTCTGCTGCGAACACCCTACTAGCCAGCACCTGCCTGGAGCTAGGACTCAGAGGTGAGGAGAAGCAAAGAAATGGGCATCAGCCCCTCTGGGAAATGAGATTTTTGCTATGCAAGAACTGATTGCATTTATGGGAAGAGGAAGGATTTGACAAGTTGATACATTCCTCTTTCTCTTCTCTTCTCTTGAGCTTCCACAGTTCAGATTCTGCCTGGACTCCAAGGAAGTGCACCTCCTGGTGTCAGCATGCAGATCTGCTCAATATGTGAGTCGTGGGGCAAGAGAGTGAAGTGTCTCCCTGGGGCCTGAAGAGGGGTTAGAGGTGTGGGGAGCACTGAACCAGCCCAGACCACTGGGTCCTGAGTGACAGAGGTGTCATATTCTTTAAGGAATTGATTGTCTCTCTGAATGTGACCCCTGACACAGGGTCCCATGGCAGGCGCCTGGTCTGAGAGCGCCACTATACTGACCTGCCCCATGGAAATGTGGAGAGACATGTTCTTGCTCTCAAGAGTTAGATTGGGGGAACTTTCGAAGTCTGGGAAACCTTCACCCGCCATACCTATAGGACGATAACCAGAGGCTCCCTGCTTGTGTGTTGGCTGGCAGGCAAGTTGTTCCCAGGCTCTGCTTAGCTGATTTCAAGCTGGTAGATGAAAGGCACTGCAAAAGGCATCTCCGACCCCCCACTGGCCTAGAATCAGAGCCTTCCTGAAACCTCAGGGAAGACCAAGGGGCGTGCTGCATGGACACTGGCAGACCAGTGAGATCGGAGATGTGTTTTCTGGAGGGACTTAGAGATGATCCATAAACTTTCGACCTTAGGGAAGGTGATGCTTAAAGGAAATTACATTTACTCTGTTTGACTTGAGTGTCTGGTGGCCAGGCAGGCTCATATAATTAAAACCATCTTTAATTGGGTGCATTGCTTATTGATTTGCTTAGCTATTTATAGCCTTCCTTGTTGCATCTCCCCAGACTCTGGAGAGGGAGCGGGGAGAGGGAGGCGTGGGGATGTCATTCCCTGTATCCCAGGACCCTCCCTGTGCCCAGTTTCACCAGGGAAGCCCAGGGCTTAGTCATGTTTGTACTGGCAGCCCCTCCAACACAACGATGCTTAAAATAAATGTCACCAGAACACATGACTGGCAGCACTTACATCTGTTTTGTGCATGTGGATTCTGGAAAATCTACCCTACCCAGTTCACTGATTCCTGCATTAATAAAGGCAACTGCTCCCATTTCCTGAGACCCTACTATGGGCTCACTGGTAGTCCTCGCTGAAAGCTTTTGAGGAAAGCTGTGTTTACAGAGGAAAAAATGGAAGATCAGTAACAGGTGCCTTCACAACAGTGCAGAGTGGAACCAGGATCAGTCCAGGCTCTGAGCATCCAAAGCCACGTCACCCTCACCCTTTTCAGTTTTGTCTTATGCTGGTTAGTTTCAGACTTGGGACCTTCACAAGGGGTCCCAGCCCAGCAAAGACACTGCCAGTGGGCTCCCCAGGTTCTGCCAGTGCCCACCCTCCCCACACACCTATTGGGTCCTGACAGCAAACTCCCACCCCTTAGTTCCTGTACTTGTCTCTGCTTGATTTGGCGGGCGCCCCATCAACTGGAGAGACCGAGCTCACTGCATCCTGTTGTTCTGTGGCTGTGGCATCTGCCCTGCTCTAGATTGCACACACATGGCCTTGACCTTTCTCTGAGCCAGTGACACAAAGGGACCCGTCACTGCTGGCCTACAAGAGCACCTTGACACAACCCCCTTCTTTTCCTCCCTCTCCCTTCCCCAGCTTTGCTCCCAACATTTGTTAGGCAAAGTTGTTCTTCAAAAATCACATTTTGAACAAGAAGCCCAAAGGGGACTAGGAAATCCAACCTGTATACGTATTTGAGCCAATTCTCCTGGATAGACAGTTTCTTTACCATGGTGGGAGAAACAAACCAGATGTGAACTGTTTCACTCAAAGAATCTTGGAGAAAACGGGCTTAACACAGTGTCCATCTTATACCCCCCCATCCACACCCACTGTTTCAGCTAGTTCAAGCTGCTATTCACAAGATATCCTGCACTGGCTGGCTTGTTGGCTTGAACAACCAACACTTCTTTCTTGAAAGTTCTGGAGGCTTGGAAGCCCAAGATCTAGGCGTCTGCAGATCCAGTTGTCTGGTGAGAGCCCTCTTCCTGGTTTGCGAGGAGATGGCTACCTTTTTCCTGTGACCCCTGGCGGTGAAGAGAGATCTTCTCTCTTCTGTCTTTTCTGCTAAAGGCACTTATCCCATCATGAGGACTCCAGTCTCCTGACCTACTCACCTCACAAAAAACCACCTATTAATGCCATAATATAGGGGATTTGGGTTTCAGCGTGTGACTGTGGGGGGGGGGTGCCCATGGTCTGCCGAAGCCATCCCAAAACAGAGCAGGCTCCACATCCCACAAATGGGTTATTCACAGCTGGAGCCCCTCCAGGAAAGCACTTGGAGCTTGGTGAAGAGTGAAGGAAGGACAAACACAAAAATCTCACAGGTGTGGTTCCTCTGATTCTGTTGGAATATTAGGGTTCCTTTAGATTAAATGAGTCCTGGGTAGCATCTGGCCCCCACCCTTAACTTGTTAGTACTCTGAGCTAACAAACTAAGCACCTAAATACAGACAAAGCAGGTGGTGTTGCAAGCCTTTCATACACCCTGGGAGCCTTTGCATGCTGTCTGACTTTTGAATTATCCCAGCACACCAGGGTTCAGCAGACAGGAAGCTATTTATGGAATCGCAAGTGAAGAAGCTCGCGTCTGTTGCAGCGGAAAGAGAGGCCTGACTCTGTGCTGACATCTTCCAGGGGACGACATATTAACCCTCTAATTGCAAGCTTCTCTGGGTCCAACATCTAATTTGCATGGGTCTGACATCTGATTTGCATGACCAATGGACAGACAGTGGGGAAACTCACACCCGTCCCTGCTGAGATGTTTCATACTGCAGAAAGAGATGCCTCTCAGTCCGGACAAAGGTCCTTGCTCAGACTTTAGCCCGTTTGGTAGGGGGCAAGCTCACCTGCAGACTGGAGGCTGAGTTATGTCTCGGTATGGGATAAATCTCAAGGCAGATTTTTAAAACTGAAACTACAATGTTAAATCTACTTTCATTATGTGACAAATAAGACTGTCCAAATAGAATTATAATAATAGAACGTTTAGAATAGAAATGTAATAATAGAACATTTTAAAAATCTTAATTTTTTAAAAGATTTTTTATTTATTCATTTTAGAGACAGAGAATGAGAGAGAAAGAGAGTGAGCACAAGAGCGGAGAGGGTCGGAGGGAGAAGCAGACTTCCCGCAGAGCAGGGAACCTGATGCAGGACTCAATCTCCGGACTCCAGGATCATGACCTGAGCCGAAGGCAGACGCTTAACCAACTGAGCCACCCAGGTGCCCTAAAAAAAATCTTAATCTTTTCAGTTAAGAGGTGGAAGAGCAGAGGGAGAGGAAGAGAGAGAATCCCAAGTATGTCCCACGCCCTGCGTGCAGCCTCACACTGGGTTCAATCTCACGACCTCAAGATCATGACCATGGCTGAAATCAAGAGTCGGATGCTTAAGGGACTGAGCCACCCAAGCACCCCAAATGAAAGTGTTTTCTAAATCACTTCTATTGAATCTGTATTCAATTGGCAAGTCAACATCATTCCTTTCCAAGGGATGGTAGCATCCACAGCAGCAGGTGGAAGCTGTTCCCTACAGTGGCTTAGGACAGGTTATTAGATAAGTGATCAGAACAACTGGATCTTCTGTTTCTCCCTGCAGTCACACACCACCTTGCTCCACTCTGCTCGGAGCCCACAGATCTGTGACTGCATTGACAGGGCTTCTCATCCCTGGCTGTCTGCTGGTCTTGGCCAGTTGGTTTTGGCCAATGGAGGCGTGAGTAAGAGAAGGGAGGATGGGGGGGCGCAGCCCACATGGGCAGGGGCTGCCTTCCTCTGCCAAAGGCCCCAGCTCATACCAAATAGGCCTCTCCTTTGACTATGGCTCCGAGTTTCTCTAATTCCCATCTCCTCTTGTCTGGTTGGGCCCAAGGAGATGGTGGCTTCCCACTGTCCTTAGTCCCAGGGCGGGTGTTTTTTGCCCTCCCTTGTTGGATTCCCTCGAACTTGGCTACACATTTATAAAAAGTCCCTTGGTCACACTCTTCTAGATTACCCCGGTTTTTTTGTTTTGTTTTGTTTTGGGTTTTTTTGTTTTTTTTTTTTTTAAAGATTTTATTTATTTATTTGATAGAGATCACAAGTAGGCAGAGAGGCAGGCAGAGAGAGAGGGGGAAGCAGGCTCCCTGCTGAGCAGAGAGCCCGATGTGGGGCTTGATCCCAGGACCCTGAGATCATGACCTGAGCCGAAGGCAGCAGCTTAACTCACTGAGCCACCCAGGTGCCCCTTTGTTTTGTTTTGTTTAAGATTTTATTTATTTGTTTCACAAACAGAGATCACAAGTAGGCAGAGAGGCAGGCAGAGAGAGAGGGGGTGGGGGAAGCAGACCCCATACTGAGAAGAGAGCCCGATGCGGTGCTTGATCCCAGGACCCTGAGATCATGACCTGACCCAAAGGCAGAGGCTCAACCCACTGAGCCACCCAGGTTTCAGCCATCTGTTTCCGGGTGGAATCCTGACTGACACAGGTGGGAAAAACGTAGATGAGAGCATCTCATAAATGAGTTCAACACAATCTGCCTGCGAACCTACAACTCTTCTGGCAGGGAGATCCATTCACTCAGCAAACATGTATTGTATGCCACTGTATGCCATCTACCGTGTCAGGTGCCTTTATGCAACTTAGAGATTGGAGTAGTTATCCACCCAGTCTGGGGCTGGACAGGTAAGGCATGCAGGGCTTTCCAGAGGAAGAAACATGTAGAACCAGGAGTCTAAAAGATAAATAGAAGACACCAGAAAACAGGGAGAGGGTCAGAATGTTCTATGCATGGAGAACAGAATGTGCAAAGACCCAGGGACCACAGGGAGCAAGGTAAGGTGGAGAAACAGAATGTCTTCAGCAAGGCTGAAGGAGGCCGGCTGGCAGGATGTGAGGGACCAGATCCAGCAGGTGTCAGAAACCGTGGCAGGACCTGTGACTTTATACTGAAGGCAAGGAGCAGTCATGAGGGCTGTGAGCCCGGGTGGATCTGACCTCAGAGTGGAGGAGCAGAGGGACAGAACAGGGGTGGAGAGGTGGAGAAATGAGTTAGGAGGCCCTTGGAGGATTCCAGGTGCCCAGATCTCTGACAGTGGCAATAGGATGAGTAGAAGCGAATGGACTCAAAAGGTATTTGGGAAGCAGATGTGCCTGCCCATCACGGTCTCCCTGCTTTTGTGGCTTCACTCTGGCCGTGGTTCTCACTCTGACCATGGTTCTCACTCTGACCGTGGTTCTCATGATGTTGCTGACCTGCTCACCGGGAGGTTCCACGCAGCCCTGCTTCTCTGAGCCTGTCCCCCACTTCAGCCAATCTCCTGTCCTGGGCCCCCACTTTCCTACTCTGGCTCATCAAAACTCTTGTGAAAACCCAATGGGGACAGACGCATTTGCTTGTGCAAACCCAGGTAATGTTTTTATAAGTACTGGGATTGGGCTAGCGTTGTTAATGTGTATGATCTTCTCTAATCCTCATATAATTCAAGAAAGTCTTTATGATTATTCCCATTTGGCAAACAAGAGTCTGCAGGCCCAACCTCCTGAACCAAGTGGCACGGTAGCCACATGACCCCAGACAGGTCATGGATGTGTCTATCTCCCAGATCCATGCTTTCCCCAACAAGACGCGCTGGATTCAATTTAGCTGTATTATATAAATTCCTACAAATTAAGGATTGTAAATTCGAGCAGTCTTGAATCTCAAGCAACACATGAACTTTCCACCAGCTGGTATCAGCCAAGCAAACAAACAGAGACATTTCCTTAAAGGTAACATGATACATGGGGAGTGACACCAAGATCCAAGTCCCATCTGTGGGTGGCTCCCACGCGCACGCCTTTCTTCCCATTAGCCCACTGCTGTTTGTTCCCAAACCAACAGAAGGCTGACTCCTTACAAATTTTGTTCTGCAATTTTAGCATCCAGCTGATGGCCTCCCTGCTTTTTTAGCTTCTTGTCTCGCTCAGGACATACGTGTGGTTAGAAAACTAATATAACTGTTCTTGAACTCTATAAAAATGTTGTCCCTTAACCATAAAACTGTCAGCTCTTCGGAGTACTGAGCTCCTAGCACATAGCATGAGCTCATGAAGAGGGTGTTAAATGACAGGGAACTGAAGAACACTTTGAGACCATCCAGCACACCCCAGTCCTTCGAGAGGACAACATTTGACCCTTCGCTGCCTCTTTACCACTTTGTGGTGCTCTGAACCATCTCCCTGACCCATTTCACGCCCTGACCCCTAACTTGCTTTCACCATTGGACTTTTCTGTCCAGGTCAGACTGCACAGCCCTGCCCCGGGCAGGTGCCAGGGGAGACACACAGGTCCCTTTCCCATTGGCCACTCTGCTGCCCCAACAGTTTCCCCCAGCAGCAATGATGCTTTGCCCTAGGGCTGTGATGACAAGTTCTGAAGGCTATGTGATGAAAACATCAGAAGTGCCCACAACTTCTGAGGTTACACTTAGTAAGTGGGGTGAACATCATTTTCTGTGCTTCCGTTTTGTTTTGTTGTGTGATGGAGAACCACGGTGGTGTGTGTTTGCGCTGCTGCCCCATGGTGCCCTCTCTGAGAAAACTCTGAGACCTTGCCGGCAGTGGGATCTCATCTCAAGGTCTTGACTGGTGTCATGAATCCCTGTGGGAGGACGGAAGGCTGTGACCTCACAGTCTTCTTCCAGGCAGGCTTAACGGGGCTGAGAGACTCAGAGAGTAGCTGGCAAAGAGGGACCCAGCCTTTTTGGGAAATTACTCTTTGCTGGAGAAGAAAGTGGCAAAGCTAGGTTCAAGGTGAGTCATATTCCCTTGGTTTCTTCAGAAGCCTCCTGATGCCCCCATCCCCAGAGTTTGCTAGGACGATGCTGAAGACACCCATTCGCTCTGCCCAGCACACAGAGGAAACGACCGTGCATCTGGCTCTTTGTGAGGACCTACTTGGGACCTGGTTCAAGGTGATCTCCAGAAAGAGAACACAAAACCCCAGGAAGGAACTATAGCCACTTTTAAAACAGAAAAGGTAAAAATGTAAATAAAAGTAAAATTCACCTCGGGAGCACATAACTGTCCCGAAGTCAGTCCCTGGGTAAAAAAGCATGTGCTTTTTTCTGATTGCCCATCTGACTACCTGAATACCAACCACCCAGCGCGCACCCAGAGGTCTTAGACACATAGTGACTGAGCCTTCGGGAAGCTTTTCACGTGGCCGAGAAGATAGGTGGGAGAGGATATGGGTCAGGGAGATGGAGATTCCACAGAAGCCCCATTCCTAGACCCACGGGCCCCGGGAACAGGGACCAACAGCCAGGAGGACACCTAGGTATGGAGGTGGAAAGGGCTTGTACCTTAGAATCGATGAAACTTCTATGACCCTCGGCAGATCACTTTACCTTCACCTTACTAAGCCTCAAATTTCTCTGCTGTAAAAATCAGGATAATAGCTCCCTGGGAGAGTTCTTGGAATACTTCGGACATCATATACAAAGAGGACCTAGATCCTAAGAGGCCCACAATCAAGAATAGCTTCACAGAGAAACAAACTCTGCTTAGTTGCCAAAGGAAATTAGGAAGGTGGTCTAGGTCGAAATGCCCTCCCACCCACCCTCCCCAGCATCTGCTCACCATGATGCTGCAGAAAAAAAGAAAACAGGAACCACTCTGGCCAAGAGTGGCGGGGAGTCTTCTCCATGAGGATTAGCTCACCCATCTCCCAGAGAGGGGTTTTGGGGGGACAAATTGCCTGTATCACATGCTACAAAATAAAAGTTGTTGCAGAAGGAGTGAGTGATGAATGATGGAATCTCCTGCCTGATTGTTACGGAAAGTGGTATTTAGAGAGGAAAGAGTTTGTAATCAGATAAAGCAGAGAAACTGACAAAGGAAATTGATTACGTCCTGAAATGTTCAACCCAGCTGACACAGAGCAGGCTCCCTGCAGAGTTTCATTAATCAAGGGGGAGGTGGTGCAGGCTGAGACACAAGCAACAGCCTGGATTTGCCCAACCAGGAGACAGAGCTTGCTTCTGTGCAAGAGAGCGGCTCTCACTGGAGGAGAGCAAAGGATCTGTTCCTCGTCCTTAACAGAAGCTGCGATAGAAATTTCAGAACACTGCACATGTTTTATAAGGAACAAAAACACACACCTTCAAGTATCTTCTTAGTTCTACTTTCTGATACATAGCCACCCAGTTATGAATAGAATACCACAAGCAAAAATTCGACAGCTTCTTTGGAAAAAGAGTTAATCACCTGTTACTCTTCGCCTGATCTGAAATTGATGATGGCTCTTTGGTTGAAAAGTGACATCTCACAAGATGCCAAATGTAAGAGCTAACAGATGGTAAAACATGGTTTTCTCTGTGTCCTGGCACATGACTATTATGAAAGTTGCTGAGGAGTTTAATACTGTTTTTAAAGCCCATAACATTTACCAAGTCAGTTCTGTCTCTGCCATTATTGGATGGTTTTTCCCTTTCTCAAAAATATATTTCTTTTTGTGTGTTTTTTTTTTTTATTTTGAAGTTTGTCAGACTTGCAAATATAGACATAAAAATAGACAGGCAGCATCCCTACATCAAGAAATACAATGCTGTTTGAAATCCAGTCAGAGCTGACAGTTTCTGGAGATGCTGGGCTGCTGCCGAGATCATGGGAATGGGTCCAGTTGTCTAAATGGAGTCTCACCACCTTTGAGATGATGGGTGCATCACTAACCACTCCAACCCTCAGTAGTCTCACCTGTAAATAGGGTTAACAGTAGGAGTAACTGCTTATTATAATATATTATCTACAACATACTATTTGTGGCTAGAAAAACAAGAAGTCATTTAAGGAGACAGCTCCCCAGAGCCTCATCCGGGCCACTTACAGGAAGGTTTCAGAAACTGGACTTACTTGGTCTTTCAGGGACGATGCTCACTAACCCAACCCAGAAAAACCTATAGGGGAGATTTTTGGAGCAATGGACTTCACAAAGCCCAGAAATCCCTGGCCCATCTATTATATGTATTTTTCTGTTCATGGGTGTCTGCTCACCATGATGCTGCAGAAAAAAAGAAAACAGGAACCACTCTGGCCAATTTCAGCATATTAGAATTTAATAGATGTAATTTAATATATGTAATAATATTTAAATACTTAATGATTTAATAATATTTAGTAATTTAATATGCATTTTTATAGAATCTTTGGAAGGTCTGAGGGTCATGGCAGGATGTTACCATGGGCTCTCATTCTCTGCCCTGGGACAATCAATTAAAAGGGCTCTGAACTCTTTTCTCCTTTTACTTCTTTATTCAACTCTCTGCTGCCCAAAATTTTCCTAATTCTGCATTAGATTCTGAAGCACAGAGCTAATTTTTGTCTTCGATTTCAGAAATGTACCCCAATATTCTATGTATCTGTTTCTTGAGACTTTGCTTTGATTTTTATTCAATTTTTATTTTGAAGTTTCCTGTTTTACTGGTGTTCTAACTTTTCAAATTATCTCAACATGATTTTATAGGAGAGGAAGACCACAAGATATAAAGACAAATACTTCAATATTTCTTTGATGGTTTTTACATCAGGGTTGTAGGGTGCAGGGTTATTTGGTAAGAAGCTATAATGATTTCTAGGGGTGCCAGTAGGTGGTATCTTTTTTTTTTTAAAGGTTTTATTTACTTATTTTAGAGATAGAGATAGGGATATATAGAGAGGGATCGCACATGAGTGTTGGGGGGAAGGAGCAGAGGGAGAGGGACAAGCAGATGCCACTCTGAGCACAGAGCCTGATGTGGGGCTCGATCCCATGACCCTGAGATCATGACCTGAGCTAAAATCAAGAGTTGGCCACTTAAACGACTGAACCACCCAGATGCCCTGGATAGACTGTATCTTAATGCTAAGCTACAGTTGTGCTCCAGGTGCTGTGGGAACCCAGTGGCAATCACCTGGAGAGAGTAGGCCATGCTTTGCAGGAGAGGTGATTCATTAACTGAAACCTACCAGTCAACTGGGACTTGGCCAAGGTAACAAGACAGGGAAAGGTGTTGCAGTCAGAGGAGAGAGAAGAACATGAGAACATATGTTGACTTGAGTAGCTACAAGTCCTTGGTGGTAGAGAGGCTTTAAAAATAGAATTATCAAAATGGAATTGGGTTGATCTAGATTGAGTTCTCAGCGGAAAGGGGACAGCTGGAGTCAGTACCTTACACCTGTCTCACCAATTTGGCCTGAGTGTCTCTTTCTTTGCGTCCCTGGGTGGTGCCTTTTGTGTCAGTTAATGTCACTCTCTACAAACATATGTGTGTTTCTCTAAGATTAGTGGTGCCAATGACAACCACATTATCTTTTATGTTAGGATACCTTGTAGTTGCATTTCATGACTAGGCTACAGTTACATAGGGAGACCTAGGTCCTTTATCCTCCCCCCGTTTGCTTTGTAGTTTTGTTCATTTCCCTTTGATATATGGTTGTTAAGTGCTGATGACCTTGAGCATGTCCCTATCCTAATCTGTTTTATCTCTATTATTAGTTTATTAGCTATAACTCTTTGTTTTGTCTTGTCTTGTCTTGT
The DNA here is from genome assembly GCF_009829155.1 of Mustela erminea. Classification (NCBI taxonomy): domain Eukaryota; kingdom Metazoa; phylum Chordata; class Mammalia; order Carnivora; family Mustelidae; genus Mustela; species Mustela erminea. The sequence goes on from NC_045628.1 coordinate 78,221,881, forward strand.
CTTGTCTTTGTGGTTGCTCTAGGTTGCTCTAGGATTTACAATGTACATTTTTTTTTTAAGATTTTATATATTTATTTATTTGAGAGAGTGAGCAGGGGAGAGGGGAAGGGGGAAGGAGAGAGAATCTCAAGCAGACTCCATACTGAACATGGAGCCCATCACTGGGCTTGGTGTCACAACTTCTGGATCATGACCTGAGCCAAAACCAAGATTATGAGGCTTAACCAACTAAGTCACCCAGGTGCCCCCACAGTGTACATCTTTAACTCATCACAGTCTGTCTTCAAATAATGTAATGCTACTTACATATGGTTTAAGAACTTTTCAACACTTCCCCTCCAGACTTTTGTGCTATTATTATTGTCATACATTCTAATGTATAACATTCTACCTACGTCCTAAACTCCACAGTACATTGTTACTACTTTTGCTTGGAGCAGTCAATTATCTTTTAAAGAGATTTGGAAGACGAGGGGGCAAGATATACTTTCGTTTACCTATATGTTTACCATTTCCACCGTTCTTCATTCTTCTGTATATTGTCAAGGGTATCATCTTCCTTCTGTCTAAGAAATTCCTTTTAACATTTTTTGTAAAGTTAGTATGCTGATGATAAATTCTCTCAACTTCCTGTTAGTTTGCTTTCATTTTCTTGAAGATTTTTGGTTGAGTGTAGAATTTTATGAGGCCAGTTTTTCTTTCAGTATTTTAATGCTATCGCTCTGTGGTCTTCTGATTTGCTTAATTTCTCATGGGAAATTTGCATTCTTTAGCCCCTTCATGTAATATGTCTTCTTCTTTGGCTGCTTTTAAGACTTTCTCTCTATCATTTGTTTTAAGCAATTTGATTATGATATACCGTCGTGTTGTTTTATTCATGTTTCTTTTGCTTGGGGTCTGTTGAGATTATTCTTTCTGTGGGTTTATAATTTTCATCACATTTAGACCTTTTTGGTCATGATTTTTTCAGGTATTTTTCCTTTTTCACTCTTTTTCACTCTTTTTTAAATATCCTCATAAAACTCCAATTACCAAACTGTTTTGATGACTACAACTTTGTAATATAATTTGAAATCCAGAATGGTGATGCCTTCAGTTCTTTCTTTTTCTGAATTGCTTTGGTTATTTGGGATCTTCTGTGGTTCAATACAAATTTTAGGATTGTTCCAGCTCTGTGAAAAATGCTGGTGGCATTTTGACAGGAATTGCATTAAGTGTTCAACAGTCAAAAAGAATTAAATCTTGCCATTTGCAACATTGTGGCTGCAGCTAGAGAGTATTATATTAAGTGAAATAAATCAGAGAAAGACAAATACCGTATGATCTCATTCATGTGGAATTTAAGAAAGAAAACAGATGAACATATGGGAAGAGGGGAAGTTAAAAAAGAGAGAGGGAAATAAGCCATAAGTGACCTTAACAACAGAGAACAAATTGAGGGTGGGGGATGGCCTAGAGGGGTGATGGGGAGGGAGTAAGGAAGGCACTTGTTGTGATGAGCACTGGGTATTGTATGTAAGTGATAAATCACTGAATTCTACTCCAAAAATACTGTGCTATATGTTAACTAAAAAAAAGGAACTCCTATTATACGTGTGTTCAATTGCTTGATATAATCTCATAGCTCACTGATTTTTTTTCAATTTGATAAAATCTTTTTACTCGCTTTCAGTTTAAATATTTCTACTACTATGTCTTTACATTCATTTATCTTTCTTTTTCAATGTTTAATTGGCTGTTACTCTCATCTAGTGTATTTTTTACTTAATATGTAGTATTCTTGATCTCTAAAAATTTGATTTGGGGCTTTTTTGTATCTCCCATGTCTCTCACGGTGTTTATGTTTTCCTTTATCTCCTTGAAGATAAGGAGTATATTTATAATCACTGTATCAACATCCTTGTGTGCTGATTCTAATATCAGTGTCTTTTGAAAACCTATTTATGGTATCAATTTTCTTGTAGTTATAGGTCACCTTTTCCTGCTTCTTTGCACTCCTGATAATTTTTTACTGTATGCTAAACAGTACACAATTTATGGGTTATGTTGTTTACCCTTGTATATTGTTGGACTTTGTTCTGGGGAGCAATTATTTCAAGGCTGACTTTCTTATTTTGTTAGGGAAGATCTAGGGCTAATTTGGTTTCACCATTAAGGCAATATCTTCTGAAATCTGCGCTCAATGTCCACTGTACTATAAGGTCTTCCTACCCTGGCTCATGGGAACACAAATTATTTCTAGCCTTGTGTGATCTCCATTGATTTTTTTTTTTTTTTGCCCACTCTTTTTTTTTTTTTAAAGATTTTATTTATTTATTTGACAGAGAGAGAGGCAGAGAGGCAGGCAGAGAGAGAGAGAGGAGGAAGCAGGCTCCCCGTTGAGCAGAGAGCCCGATGCGGGACTCGATCCCAGGACCCTGGGATCATGACCTGAGCCGAAGGCAGCGGCTTAACCCACTGAGCCACCCAGGTGCCCCTGCCCACTCTTTTTTTTAAAGGTTTTATTTTTTTTTTATTTGACACACAGAGAGAGTATAAACAGGGGAGGGGCAGGCAGAGGGAGAGGGAGAAGCAGGCTCCCCTCTCATCAGGGAGCCAGATGTGGGACTCGATCCCAGGACCCAGGGATCATGACCGGATTCAAAGGCAATTGCTTAACTGACTGAGCCACCCAGGCGCCCCTGCCTGCTCCTTTCTGCTGATTCTTTTCCTGGCCTCAGGTGGTGTCCTTGCATACATACTATGATCAGTCCTCATCCACATACTCCACAGGATCTTTTCACAGATTTTTGGAGCTCTCTGTGAAGCTCCCTCCTCTCTCATATTTTGCCCTGGAAATTCTAGCCAATTTGGCATCTCTAAGCTTTGAACTCTGTCAAACTCAATTCAGCCAAATTGTCAAGCTCTATTTGGACTTCGCCTCTCTGAACATCAGCCTGGAAACTCTATAGGCAATAAATGGAGGCCACTGTAGGTCTCATCTCATTTATTTCCCGTCTCTCAGTGGTTACTGCCCTATGTTGCCTGTTGTCCAGTGAAAAGAAACTCTCGTGTCATTTCCTTGGCTAGTTTTTAAGGCTGGGGATATCCTATGACCCCATCACGGGCAGCTTGGTATATGTGCTGCCGAAGCGAGCACTCGTGGGCAGCTTGGAAGACACGGAGGTTTCTCTGTCCGAGTCAGATGGGACTCTTTCAAGGATTGTATATCATAAGATAACAAGGAGAGAAAAACTGGACAGCTACGTGAGACTCTAAACTATGAACACTGAAATTTAATGTCTTCCTTCTTTTGTTGGGGGTCCTAGCTGTTTACTACTGGGTGTGGGCTGCTGTGGTGATGGAAGGGAGCTGAGCAATGAGAAGACTTCGGCTGATTTGAACTGTGCCATGGGTCTGGTGCATGCCGAATTTGTAAGTATTTAGTACTATGAATCATGCTGGAGATGTCACTTCGTTGTTTTCCCTGATGTTTCAGGAAGTTCAGACAGTGTCCTGGGAGCCTGCTGGATAATTGGGTGTCTGTCTCTAAGCTTTTTGTTGTAATCGTGGAATGCTTATAATTTTCAGTATGGGTACAAGTCAAAGGGCATGAGAGGGAATCTTGGAGAGCACAGTAGAAAAGGAGGTGAGGTTTGATCACAAAAGGTCTAAATATCAAGCCAGAGAATACAGACTTTTATCACACAGACATTGAAGAGCTATAAAAGGAGGACAAACACAGAGAGCTATGTGAGCTGGTATTCATTTTAGAAACTTGTTTTCAGGGGCGCCTGGGTAGCTCAGTCAGCTGAGCACGCGACTCTTGATTTCTGCTCTGGTCATGATCTCAGAGTTGTGGGATCAGGCCCCTTGCTGGGCTCCCTGGTGGGCATGGAGCCTGCTAGGGATTCTCTCTCTCTCTCTCTCTCCCTCTCCCTCTGCCCCTCCCTGCTCATGCTCATATGCTCATACACTCTCTCTCTCTCTGTTTCTTAAAAACAAACAAACAAACAAACAAACAAACAAAAAACTTGTTTTCAGATTCTGTTTGTACAGTAGGTAAAGCAAAAATAGGTATCAAAGTAATATGTAGTTCTACAAAATCAAAGATTCTGGTACTATTAATCTGAACTTTTGAGGAAACTATTTTATATGTATTTGATAGATGGGGTTGAAGTTTGACCAGCTGGAGGGAGAAAAGGAGAACAAAGGGTAAGGAGAGTAAAAAAAAAATGTGTATCCTCAACCAAAACCTCTGTGTGAAGTTCTGTATTCACAAATCAGTAAGCGGAATTAAAGTGAGCAGAAAATTAGCCACAAAACACTTTCTGGCTGATAGGGTAGCAATACTCCCAGAGCTAGATTAAAGGGGGATTTGCTAGGCAAACAACCTCAATGAGGTTTGCACTAAAATGTAACAAGATAGAGAAAATATGACTTTCCAGACCCACTCTTAACTTAAACTAGGTACGAGCAAAAGGAGTGTTCTCAAAAGCCACTCTTGAAGGGGACCAGAGCTCCAAAAGGTATGTCCTTGACATCCTCAAAAAATATAAAAGGCTTCTCTGGAAGAGGGGCAGACCTGTTACCTGCAGAGTTTCTGTTCCACTCAGCCGTCTCTGCTGGGGTTCTAGGCCACCTGAAACTGCCTCCCTAGGGGTCTTTGGAACCTGGAGATCTGTCCCACCCAAAGGAAGGGATGCAGACTCCTGCCAGTGGTGACCTCTGCTCATCCCTCACACACAGCTCAGTCTCTCTCCCAAGTGAATGTTGAACATGTGTATAAAGAATATTGGCCACAAGAGATGGTCAATTACCCAGCCCTAGCAGGCTCAATGGGAGCCTTGCCTAGGGCCTGCTCATATCTTGGTCTTGCCCTAATTATCCCAGAAAAGGTGACCTAGGGAGGTATAATTGTCCCTCGTAGCTTGGTGTAGTGGGGTGTCTACTCTTCCTTGGAGCCAGGAGAGACTAGAAGTTTTCTTCAGCCTGTGGATGTGGACTACGACAGCCTGTGGGTTTTCCCAAGGCAGGGGTGAAAATCAAGATCATGATACAAATAGCATGCCTTGGTTTCTCCCCATACCCTAGGCCATATTTTCCCTCTCATCAGGGAGGGCCTAGAGTGGCTGCTGCTGAGGCCTCCGATGCCAGGCCTGTGCCAAAAAGCCACCGGAGCCCCTGCAAAGTTACCTGGAGAGCCACCTCCCATTGCAGCCATAGCTGCTGCATCCTGTTCCTGCTGAGTCAACATGGCGCTGGCCGCCGAGCCTCCACTTGGAGACAAACCTTCTGCTATTGCCAGTGCTGCTGTATAGAATGTTCTGGAGTCCTCCGTGTGCTAAATCAGACTGGGCTCTTTACCGGTTCATGGAGACTTGTTCTTGCTGTGTTGGTACACTATTCACAATGATCTGGGGGATGGCTGTTCTTCCTGGTTTTGTGCACACCCCCATGCCCAGGCTCAGAGTAGAACAAGTTCATGGGACCGGGCAGGGGATAGGAGCCCCCCAGACCCCCCTAACAGCTCAGTAGCTATCATTGTCCCTGTGCATGGAACTCCTTCCTTTGGGTTTCCTCTGTCCCAGTGGACCCCTTATTCTGTCACATAAATAGGCACCTGGCAGCCTGTGCTATAAATGGCCACACAAGCCCAGACTTGCCTGAAACTCCCAATAAACACCAGCTGCTGTGGGGCCAGACCCCTCCACTCCAGCTTGGGAGGGAAGGCATTGAATGGCCTTTTCCCCAGACCTAAATTGGTCTCTAAATTGTGCTCAGTCAGAAAGAGACTTTTAGGGAGAGGCAATACCTTCTAGGTCCTGGTGGAGTTTCCCATGTGCATTTTGGTGGGAATGCACTCATCTATCCCCTGTCGACATGACTGACCCAGAGCTTTCAGGCACCCATGGGAAAGATCGCATGCAGGACAGTAAGTGAGGGACTTAGGGTCCAGCTGAATGGAAGCTGCTTCAGGCTGTGTTAGTCAGAAGCTTCTCTTCTGGGACAGAGGAAGCAACTATAATTTGTACTAAATTCTGTCCTGTGAAATGATGTGAAATGATATTTAAGAACTTGTGCCTTTGGTAGATGAGATAGGAAAATCTGCTACTGAAACCCACCAGGCCAGAACTCAAATACTCCGACACTTGACTCAAACACTCTGCAGGGTCTCTCCATCCATGGTGTACACCCGTGCTGCAGCTGGGCTAGGAGGCCCCATCTCTCACTTCCCTGACCCAGAGAGGGAGAGGACTCCTTGACACTGGCTGAGCCTCAGTCTGTAGAAAGTTGGCATCACGTCCAAACTTCCTCCAGACTAAAGGGCAGTTGGGTGACCAATGTCAATCTCAGTTAAGAATAAAATTGTCCCTTGGGGCACCTGGGTGGCTCCGTCGGTTAAGAGTCTGCCTTCCATTCAGGTCATGAAACCAGGCTCCTGAGATGGAGACCCACATCGGGCTTCCTGTTCAGTGGAGAGTCTACTTCCCCCTCTCCCTCTGCCTGCCGCTCTGCTTCCTTGTGCTCTATATCTCTCTGCCAAATAAATAAATAAAATCCTTAAAAAAAGAAAAAAGAATAAAAGGGTCCCTACCTCATATGGTGTGGACATTAAGGGAGATTTCACAGGTAACACACAGAGAATTGCAAATGCTGTTTCCAGTTCTACTTCTCTGATACTCAGTCATCTCTAAGGCTAGAGAAATAGTTGTGGTCTAGTCTGGACTCCTGATTTTGTGTCTTTAGGTGCTCTAACGCCAAGACACCTGCTTCTGGAGTCTGCATTCTATTTACTAAAACTTAGTAGTTGCTTGTATGCTCGCTTACTGTAAAATTCAGAAGTACTGATGTTTTCCTAACTTATTTTTTTAAAAGATTTATTTATTTATTTTAAAGAATGAATGAGTGTGCATTGGTGGGGAAGGGGCAGAGGGAGAGGGATAGAGAATCCCAAGCAGACTCCATGCTGAGTGTGCAGCCCGGTGCAGGGCTTGCTCAATCTCACAACTCTGAGATCAGGACCCTGAGATCACCTGAGCTGAGACCAGGAATTGGACGCTTAACAGACAGTGCCACCCAGGGTGCCCTTTCCTAACTGATTTTTAAGGAAGGTTTTTCTTTGCCTGGATGCATGCTTCCAAAAGCTGGAGTTTTGTGCCTCGGTCTCTCTCTCTCTCTCTCTCTCTTTTTTTTTAAGATTTTATTTATTTATTTGACAGACAGAGATCACAAGTAGGCAGAGAGGCAGGCAGAGAGACAGAGAGGAGGAAGTAGGCTCCCCGCCAAGCAGAGAGCCCGATGCGGAAATCAATCCCAGGACCCTGAGATCATAACCCCTCAGTCTCTCTCTTGCAAGTACCCTGTGTCTACTCCTATGCTCCTTTGGTCATGACCAGCAGTTTCTCCTCTAAACATTGCGGCTGCCCTTCCAGACTGGTGTTTTCTGTTATGGTGACAGAAGGCTGGGGGTAGTGGGGAAAGGGGTGAAACTCATTTTTTCCCCTGCTTGGACCTAGAACTGAAAACAAGTCCAGAATCCATACATCACGATCTTTTCTGTGCAAGAGCCCTGGACATCTGTCTACTAGGTCTTAGTGTGTAATCATGTCAAGCCCAAGGTCATGTAGGTTACACTTCCGTGTCTCACAGATGCATGGAAAAGGGAGTGGGATCCCAGGGATAAATGCTGCCTGGGGTGTCTCCCTTCTTTGAAGACATTTGTTCACCTTTCTCTATCATGAGGTGAAGAAGACTCAAGGTGGAAACTCCCTGGAGCCCTGAGTCACCCCATGGAAAGGGATGGCCTTGGGCAGTCTTTGGACCCCCAGCAGAGTCTGGGTGAATGAGAAATTCTTAAATGATAAGTAGAAGTGCTTAGTAGCACAAATATTCTGACCAACACAGTGACAGTACTGTTGTAAGTGTTTTACGCACATTAAGTCATTCAGACTTCACAATAACCCTGTGAAGTGGGGACTGTTAATATCCCTATTTTAGCGGAGGAGGAAACTAGATCCAGGCAGGATAAAGAACTTGCAAAGTGTCAAATGAATATAGCAGGTCATACAAGTCTTAAAGGAGAAAACCCAGAGCATCATTATGAGAGGACCTGTCCCCTTTAGAAAGCACTTAATAGCAATTATCTCACCATCCCTGTGGGAAGATCAGGCAGTATCTTTACCCAGAGATGAAGCCGCTGATGCTGAGGGGAAAGGTGGTATATATGGCATATTCTTACCACCTTTTATATGTCATTGTCTGTCTTAGAAGGCAGGCACCATGTCCCCAGATGTCGTACCTGCTCCTTCTGCCTAGAGCATGTGACACACCTGTCTTGATACAGTAAGGAATCTAACCTAGAACATTGCCTTGTCAGAATAGCAGGAACTAGAAGCCATCAGCAGAATGGTGACCAGGGTAAGTCCCTGACATGCATTTTCTTTTTGGAATTCATTGATCCTGGGACAACTGTCCCTCATGTGCAACATTATTTCCCTTGAGAACCAGCCCCCCACCTCAGCCTCAACGCACACCCACTCCCATGCCAATAAAAGGGGCAAAGGCTGATTAAGCAGCTTGGGGCAGGCATCCTGCTATCAGCCCATTGAAGAAGGTCCACCCTGGCCTCCCTCCAGGAGAGGGTGCTCCCCTTCCCTCCTCTCCAGCAAGGCCCATCCTCCCCCTCATCCATCTTCCTTGGCTAAACTCTACGACTCTAAGAGGGGAAGGGAGGAAAGAGGAAATCCTTCTGTCCTAGGAGCCATTTTCATTAGCCACACCTCTACTCTGATAATTTCTTTTCCCTATTTATTTTATTTTGAATAATTGACCTTAACTATTTTCTTCACAGGAACTGAACAATGACACTTAAAAACTTTCAGATCATATCATTACCAAAGCAGCCAACAACCAGTCTATTCTTTAGACCCAAAGTAAAAATATCACTACAAGAGATAAACCAGCAAATAATTACTCCTAACAGAAAAAGAGAGAGAAAATTGCCTTTGTCACCAGTGTTTTGTTTGAAATCTTACTTTAATTGTCCTGGGATAATTAGGTGTCAGCCACCCTTAGCATCTCTTTGAATATCCACCAGTCTTTCTTAGAGTAAGGGGGAGGGTACTGGGGTCATGGGGGAGGGGGTGGGCTTGCAGCTGGAGCTGTTCAGGCCCCAGAGGTGATGCCAGGTGGGCAGGTCCAAGGACCCAGAGTGGGTCCTGCAGGACCAGTCAAGATGGCCATTGGCTTTAAGCAAAATGAAAATCAAACACAAGACAAGAAGAAGTGAGAGTAGAGTTTATTGAAGACATAGAGACAGAGCATCTGGGAGACTAAGAAAGAAAAGGATACAGAATTTGGTCTTTGCTTGGGGTCTGGGGTTTTTACTGAGAATTGTGATCGGGGACACACGTCTTCCCAGGTATCCCGAAACAGGAGGCGTGTTTAGGGGGTCCACTATAAGTCACTTATGCCCTGGAGGCAGGCTTCTTGTTGAGTCCGTAGTCTTGGAAAACACTCTTGTTGATCCTGCCAGGTCACTCCTTAGATCTCACCTAGAGTGCTGGAAGACTCCAAAGAAATCATTAACTTCTTGCCCTTTACAAGGAGAACATGCATGATCTGTTCTATAAGGCGTCTGTAAGGTGGGGGTGCAGGTCCTAGCAAGAACAGAAGCAGGGAAAGGAGCAAAAAAGCAGTCCTTTATGGGGTTTCTTGTTTTCAAGTCCCAGAGAGAGGGAGATAGGGAAAGAGAAGCCTCCTTAGGAAACAAAGCAGGGAGCAAAGCAGGGAGCCTGATGTGGGATTCGATCCCAGGACCCTGGGACTGTGACGTGAGACGAAGGCAGATGCTTAACTGAGTGAGCCACCCAGGTATCCCCACAACCTACCATTTACTAATTTGTGAACACGATTATCAGTATCACACCTTCCCCATTCTCCCCATATATATATATATATATATATATATATATATATATATATATATTTGTTTTCATTTTCTATTTTAATAAAAAACAATCAGTGAGAGACATTCACTGGTGAGCTAGGGGACACCACCGGTTTTGTGTTAATAGCTAAGACAGCCCGGCCCTGTGCTGCTCGACGGTGTGTTTGGGGGGGGGGGAGCATTCAATAAGACCATTAAAAAATACACAGAGAAAAGACTGTAAAGACCTGATGCTCTAAACCTTAAGAACCATGAAGGAGCAACTATTGTTAATGCTGGTGGTTTTGAGACACTTGTTCTAGACAAATGGCAGAATTCTCTTTAGGGAGAGAAAGCTCTTCAGTTTGAGGGGAAAAAAAATACTTGGTAAGATTTTGGTTGCCTAAAGAGAGAGATAAAACTTCTCCGTATAAAGAACGGGCTGGTTATTATTAGTACTCCTCTTGCTGCATTCCTCTGTGCCCAGGGAGGCTGACCTCCAGGACCGCACGACCCAGGTTCCCCTGCCCCTTGGCTTTCAGGTGGGTTCAGTCAATGAGAGGCACCTGCAGGAGACAAGAGGAGGAGAGGAGAGAGAGATGTGTTTATCGCATCCCACCCCACTCCGTATCCCAATCCCTACTTCCCCAAGGGTCCAGTGTTGGCCGTCTTTCTCTGCGGCCCCAACTCGTCATGGAGCTCACTCTTCTGAGGCTCCAACCGTCACCAGATTCTCACCAGACTCGTCAGACCCAGCAGTGATAACATCCTCCCGCCATTGCTAATCTCTGGGGATTTCACCATTTCTTGTTACTTCCCTTGGTCCGTGTTGATAACCCCTTCACTAAACTGTCTTGGGTCGAATCCTTCCATGCTCCATCTGCTTCTTGCTAGCCCCCCACTGCTACCAGCAAGTATGATCCTGTTATTTCTAGTAAGAAATACACGTTTAGTCTTTCTCCCAGCCCCTGTTTCTGGCATAGAGCTCCTAAAATCCTTGGAATTTCTCAAGCATCGAGAGCGACAAGGATGTCTTTGTTATGCTAATGAAGACACTTTGGGACTATGCCTAAGGATGGGGAGTGTTGTCAGGAAAATCAACCGTCTGTTTAGAGGGTTGGAAATTTCAGTACCACCCCAGTTCTGGGGGAGGGAAAGGTGCCGTTGAGTCCATAGCCAATGATTTCACCAATCACGCCTATGTAACAAAGCCTCCATAAATCCCCCAAAGGACAGGGTTTGGGGAGTTTCAGGGTTGGTGAACACATGGAGATTTGGGGTATTGTTTATACAAGAAGGTCATGGAAATGCCAACTCCCTTCCCACATACCTTGCCCTGTGGCTCTCTTCTGCAGGCTTTTTTATATCCTTTAATATACTTTGTAATAAACCAATGATCTAGAGAGTAAACTTGGTTCCTGAGTCCTGTGAGCCCAAGAGGGGGTGGCGGGAATCTCTGATTTAGGTAACAACCTTGTGCAATTGACATCTGAGTGGATGAGAGACTTGTGGGACTGAGCCCTTAACCTGTGGGCTCTGATGCTGTCTCCAGATAGATAGTGTCTGGATTAAGTTGATTTCTAGAACACCTGGCTAGTGCCAGAGAATTGCTTGAGGGGATGCTGGGGGAGGGCCCCACATGCATTGGAATTGGGTGTAGAATCCTTAACAGGGGTATTCAATTGTCCCCTGACATGGAAGTGAGTGGGGGCTCTGATCCTTTCAGAAGACAAGGGGGAAAGTTATCTAAAGGGAAAGAGCAAATGTGTCTAGTTAGGGGGTGTGAGAGACAGCCCTCCTTGTGGATGGAACAGGCAGCTCCCAACAAATGAGGGGGCTGAGCTTTAAAATGTTTCCTGGTTCGGGTTGTGTTCTTCTTGTTTCATTGGTTTGGTTGTTTAACTTGTTTTATTTATTATAATTCTCCATTATCTCCAAACCTGTAATAAAATTTGCTGCACCAACAGACCATATGTTAATGGGACTTTTTAAGTGCAGGAGACCAAGCAACTTTCACAGTTCAGGGCAAAATGAAGGAGAAAATGGGGCAAACCAGCTCAGCAGGGGGATCAAAGTCAAAATGATACCCGAGTTGCAGGTGCCTCTTGCCCAGGAAAGCCTGAGAACATGGGGCAAGCATGGAGCTGCAGTTGAGCAGGGAGGGCAGCAAATACTTTGCTTGGCTCTGAAAGGGAAAGACAAACCCAGAGCATTCACATTCAGAGCTTCAGAAAAAACAAAAGCAACAACTACAATAAAAACTATTTGATGATAGAATCACAGGGACATAAAAATCTAAGTAATCTTTGCCAGAAAGCTATGAAATCAATGTCTGAAAACTTTGTTCCAATTTAAAAATCAAACTTTTCAGGATTTTAAAAGAAATTACATTGTACGTTCTGGGTCTGGGAAAATAAAAGCAAAGGAAAACACAACAGGTATGAAAGACCAGCGCAGAGCACACACTTTCTCCTTGAAGCAGAACAGTTGGAAAGAGCAAATTTTGGGAATGTCGTGGCCTTGTCTGCCTCAGTAAGTCCAGGGTTTATGGTGACTTCTGTCACAAGCTTCCACTTAACAATAGTTTCTAAGCATGTACACATTTTTTTTTTTTTTTTAGCATGTACACATTTTTTTAAGGAAAGAAGTTACGTAAAGCAAGGAGCAAATGTTTGGGAAGTCCACAGACATGTTTTAAAAGTATGAGCATTATGGGACGACTATCTTGCATGAGGCCCGTTTCAGTCCCTCTGAATTACACTCAAGCACGACAGGTGCTGGCTAATGAAGGATATGCATCGAGGACCATTTGGCCATTTAATTGTTCTTCTGCAGCATGATATGATTTTGTGAGTCTCTGCATAGGAGCATTTAATTAATGGGAAGAGTAAAAGAGTGCTAGGAGAGAATTGGCTTTCTTGCCCTGCCTTCCTCCCTTCTCCCTCCCTGTGCACACACGCATATACACGGATGGGTACGCAGGTGCCCACACACAGAATGAGCCATTATCCTCTAGCATTAGAGCCTTTTAGGAGCAGAGTGGAGTGATGGAGTTTCCCCAAGTCACCAGAGTTCAGCCTGAGCTGCAAAAGGTCATCAGTGGCATTAAGGACTTTCCTGCACTAGTCTCCACTTATCTGCCCAGCTTCGTAACCACCCACTTGCCCCTAAAAGCATCCTGGTCTCCAGCTGATTCTCCAATTGATTTTATTTATTCAAAAATAGTGACTGCTCCTTCTGTGTGCTCAGGGCATCTCCTATTGCTCACAGATCTTACACACATACTTAAATTATCTGTCCCTGGACTGTGAGTGCCTAACTCGGGCTTGACATAGACATTCACTGAATCTAAAACTAGGAGCTAGTGAAGAAATGAACTGAATGAATGCTCCCCTTCTCACAGCCTTGCTTCACAATTTGACAAAAAGGTTGTTCTGCATTCTTTTATTCACACTCAAGTTACTAACCCTGAATAACATTCTGTTCTCAGATCTGTAGGGCTAGTTTCAGGGCTCAGAAAAGATCCATATTATGAATCTTTGCTTGGACCCTCCTCACAGTCTGCTTTATATTTATATTTCTATAATGTTTAAAGCCTCTCTTTAAACAGTGTTACACTAAAACATGCTGAAATTAACTACCAACAGACACAGTGGAGAAGACATGGGAATAACCCTGTAGTCTGAATTCTGCAACAAACTAGCCATGACCATGATTAAGAAACTATCCATTCTTACATTTCATGCTCTCATTGGATCCAAAAGAACTTTGACTAAGTGATCTCATTCATCCAAGAATAATAGCAGGACACCTACTTTGTGTTGGTCTTGGGTTACCATACTGGAGTTCACAGGAGGGGGATGGTAGACAGACATATACAGAAGACTATAATTATGCTTCATTTTGCTAAGTGGGGTGACAAAGAGCAGGGATAAAGACAGATGTGGCTGCCTAAAGGTCTGTCTCAAAGGACAAGGCAGTGTTAGCCAGGCTTGGGGAGGGTGGTGAAAGGCACCTCTGGACAGTAAATTCCCTGGGAGAAAATTAGAGCATTGCAAACAATGGTGGAATGAATGAAAGGATGCAAGACACATTCCAGAAAGGTCGATCCCAGGAGCAGTCACACTGCCCGGGGTTCCTTCAACCCAGCACAACTCCGGGATAGGTGGACACTATGGGGACCAGTAAGGGGACCTAGTTTAGGTCTGGGGCTGTCATCAGGATGGATGTCTGAGGAATGGCATCTTTGTTAACATCTGAGGGTAGGTAGGAGTCTGACATCAAGAAGGGCACCCAGGGGAGGACCTGGTGCAGGGATGGAGCTGAGGTACTGAGGGCCAGCCCCCCACCCCCTCACTCTGTTTTCCTGTAATGGGAGCTTCCTTCTCCCATTTGATCTTCACATTTTCCAATCCCTCCATGGCTCTCTGCAGTACATATGAACATGGCCAGCCCTAGAGAGCAGAGATGGAGTTTCCAGACCTTGACAACCTGGTGTCTGGTCCTGTCCTTGCACACAGAGGCCTGTACTCACAACCTGTCCCCCCGGGAATGATGAGGCTCATTATTTGCAATCACGACATAAAAATGCACTGGAAATTCAGGAGAATTTCAGAAGAAGCAAAGGCTCATTTCCAGTAGTCCAAACCCCATTCTTTTATTTGTATTTTCACAGGTCAGTTTTCCTTAAGGGCAATGGGGCCATGACAACATTCTCTAGACCAGAAGAGCAAGTTGTGAATTTATTTCCCTGGATGCTCTACTGGTTACAGTGAAAACCTCCCAACCCTCCTCAGTGATTAAATGGATAGAATTCCTGGAAAAAATCCTAGGAATAAGATAGTCCTCTGGACCCCAGAAGGCAGTGGGTTTGCCCACCAGGGTGCCCACCTCGTGTTTGTGTGCTTGTGAACAAAGCACATCCTGATTTGCAAAAGTTTTTACAAACAACCCAAAATCATTTATGCGAAAAAACGAAATGCATACTGTCCCCATCTCTTGACGTTGAAAGGGCGAGGACACTGTTAGAAACAGTCTACATCCTGTGTCGTGACAAGCAGAAGGATGCTAACACAGGACCAGTGTCCCGATCAACGCTTTCTCCGGGAGCTACTTTTTCCTCCAGCTACCCTGTCCACACGCCAGTGCCGTTGGCAGAATCATGAGAAGAGTAATTCTCCTGGAAGGTGAGGACCTGATCAGTCTATGTGAAGAAAAACAGAAATGTCTTTCCTTTTCAAACTATGAAAGTGATCTCGACCCTCCAAGCAAGTTAGTTGAATTGAAAGTATTAGCAGCCTGTGGTGAGCCAAAAAGGCATTGTGGACCCGTAGCAGATCTAGCCATACTGGAGTACTCTGAGTCCTTCCACAACGAGATCTACTGCTGCAGCTGAGTTTCCCTGAAACACTGAATGTGGATGGCTAATGTTTTTTGAAATCACACGAAGTTTTTACATAATTTAACGCTTAAAATAGACTTAAACAGCAACTGCACAAATTACTCTTCTTGGAAAAAATCTAGTTATGACTAGTAAGAAATGTGATCCTCGTAGAAGGTTACCTTAATCAAAACTGATATGCCATTTTATAGCTGAAGGGTTTCTGTGTTTTCATCATTGACTGTATGTGTTGTTTTTGTTATGATGAGCAAGAATAAGCAGTTACCTGGTCATCGAGGTACATGGCTAAATTGGGGGACACCTGAGTGCTGCTGTCCGTTGGGTGGTCACCTCTTGGTTTCAGCTCAGGTCATGATCTCCAGGTTGTAAGATCAAGCCCAGAATCTGGCTCAGCACGATGTCTGCTAGAGATTCTCTCTCTCTGTCCCCCTGCCCCTCCCACCCTGCTCTCTCTTTCTCTCTCTCAAATAAATAAATAAATATTTTTTAAAACAAAGGTATATGGCAAGATTTTTTAAACTTGTTATTGATGAAAGAATAAAATTATCATAATGAAACAATAAGCAAAAAACCCACTTTTTACTGAGCCACTTGTGTATACTTGTAGGGAGAACTCTGGGCTAACCCTCAACTCCAGGCTAGTGCCAGACCTCTGGACCCAAGGAAAAAGCCAAGCTCGACCCATTCTCTGTATTTCAGGGACCTTATTCCCAGGGTCAGTGAACCTGTTCATCAACCAGGCATTATTTCAGGTCCTGGGAACGTGGCAGTAGCTAAGACAAAGTCCCTGCCTTCATTCAGCTTTAGGTGGAATGGAGGATAGAAATAAGGAAACATGGTGTATGGGAAAACTATTCTGAGGGAAACCACAGGTGCTGGAAGCTCAAAGGAGCAGCACCTCACTCAGGCTTACAGGGTCCAAGAAGCCTCCTAGAAGGAAGGACAGTCTAAGCTGAGAACCCAAGGATGAGCTGAGCTTATCCAGGCAGGGAGAGAGCAAGAGAGAGGAATCCCAGGAGGAAAGAACAGCATGAGCAAAGGTCTGGAGAGAGGGCTCACTTAAGGAACCAGAAGTTAGCACATGGACCCTTTGTAAATTCAGACCCCTTGCTCTGGGTCTCTGGGTAACAAATCAGTTAAATAAACCCTACTAAAACTCTTTGAAAGAGCCATCCAGAAAATAGTGATAGGCATTTCTGAACAGTTGATGAAAGTCCTTGGGTTGAAAATCAATATATTTTCACGGAAGCAGATCTGGTAGCTTCCGGAGCTTCTCTGTGTTTCTAACCGGAAGTGGTTGCCGCAATCTGTGACTTCCACCAGGACAGGAGGTGAGCTGCGGGGAAGGAAGCAAAGGGAGCAGGAAGGAGCTGAGCAGACAGGCAGTGCAGGGAATCAAGGGTCTGCTGCCCCGAGATGGGCAAACCCACCCATGCTACACATCAGAACAGCGGACAATCAAATTGAGGGCATGGAATCTTCCTAACCTTGTTATCACAAACCCTTTCTAGCCATTACATTCAATTACATGAAAGAGGCTGGAAGGTTAATACAAACCCTGAACGTTGCTGAACAGTTAATAAAATCATAATACAGGAATTCAATGACCACAATCAATCATTAATGTGAAATCTGATTTAGTAATGGAGAATAGTGTCACCATGTTCATACCTCTCTAAGTGATGAACTGCTCTTTCCATTCAACAAATATCTGAGTGCCTACTACGTGCCGCATGGGAGATGCGGAACACTGGGAATATAAAGGTAAAAAGATATACTCCTAGACCTCAGTGGATAAGAAGGAAATCCCTACAAAAAGCTCGGGGAGAAAATAGTACCATTTAGCCATGTTTTCTGTGGTCTTCCTTACTGAATGCTTGTTTCTTTTGTGTTCCCTTTTTTTTTGGTCGTTTGTCTAGAAATCCTCCCTCATTGTCATAGAATTTTATGGCCTGACAGGTCCTTAGAGATCATATAGCTTTTTTTTTGTTTCCAGACCAGAGGATCCAAAGTTTCCTTGGCAGTGCCTCATGGGTCGCCTGTTGATAAATGACTCATAGTTCTATGTGTATTCATTCATTCATTTGACAAAGTTTGGAAGACCTGCTTCTTCTAGCATCAGCACAAGGCATTGAAGATGTAGCAGTGAGCAAAATAACAGAGGTCTGAATGTTCACAGAGGTCCCCGTAGTATGTGGCATTTAGAGTCCATGCGGAAGGACATTAATGAAACCATATCACCAATGTAGATTTAGGGCTGTGACACATGTATGAAGCAAGGGTACATCTCACATGAGTGTTGGATAAATCCGGGATCCGACCCAGTCCAGGAGGTTCAGAAAAGGTTGCCCAGGGAAGCGGGGTGGGACCAAAGGCCTGAAAGAGGGGTGTGCATTAGATAGGAGGGATGATGTGTGCAAATGTCTCAAGGTGGGAGGAATTGTGGTGTTTTCAAGAGGAAGGAAGAAAGCTATGGTTGGAGTCCCAAGAATGAGGTGGGTTGTGAAGCAAAATGAAGCAGGTAGGTAGGAGCCAGTAAGCCCCTTTAAGCATTAGGGGTTTCATGCCCAGAAGCATGGGAAGCCGTGGAAAAGGACAGTAGATTGGAGCACAGGGTGGATGAGAGGATCACATTTGAACCTGAAAAGTTCCCTCTGGCCACAGTGTGGAGAACATATTGAGGGCACTGCATATGGAGCCGGGCTTGGCAAGGGAGCTATTGGAGTGGTTCAGGCAAGACACGACGCTGTGTGGACCCAGGAGCTGGTGGTAGAGAAGTAGGTATAGCAGGTATGAATTGTCTTGTGACTCCCAAGGGGCAGGAAATGCTCCATTTCTTTTTTTAGAAATCAAACCATAGTTGGCTCCAAGTGACCACTCACCGATTGAGAGTGAGTGACAACGTGGAGCCAGATTTTATTTCATTGTCATGGGTCCCCATGTGATGCCATGGAGGGCCACCCATCTCTGGGGTCACTCTAGTATTCACACATAAAAAAATTAAGCAGGGATGTCAGAATTCTTGCATGCCTTGCAGTCTGTTTCCATCTAGAGAAGGCTAAGCTGTGTCTATCACTTGATTCTAAAAGGAATTTGGATCTGCATGACCCAAAATGCCAGCCATCTGTCCTTGTCTAAAAGTCAAAAACATAATAAGAGAGAGGCACGGACACTTGAAAACATTTGTTCCAACCTATTTGAACACACACACACACACACACACACACACACACATGCACACACGCAAAATAGCAAAATAGATTGCTTGTAAATTATAGCTCTTTTGGCTTCTGGCTTTTCAGTTGCTATAAAAGTTTCCAATCGTTGCCAGAGGAAGGCATTCTCTACGGTTTAAAATAAACCCGAACAACCTACCTGCAAATCCACATGCGGTCTTTCAATAGCAAAGCCGCCAGTCAGTTCACGGTGGTCTGTGCTTTGTGTCTTACCCAGTGTAGGCCATTTGGAAGTGGACTGCTCTGCTAGTGGGATCAGCGCCCCCCACCCCCAACCCCAGCTTGGCCATGCAGACAAACCCTTGCTATGGTTTCCAGGATGAAGGTGCTGGGCATCTCCGCGGCCTCCGCCAACAGAGGTCCTTCACCCCAGGCACTGCTGGAAGCATAGGGCAGGGCTCTACTCCTCGCCCAAACTGTACAAACCTGTCTCCTCTGCTAAACACGTTCGCCCTTTCCCCTCCCACCTCCTGCTCTTCTCAGCTACGTAATTCTTATTAGCCTTGGTAGTTCATATAAAGAGTTGTGCCGTTTGGGGTTAGGGATGATTTGGGGGGCCACCTACCCCCACTTCCTAGGGGAAGGTGACAGCTTAGATCAGAAAAAAGCTGTCCAGGTCAAGTGCCCAGAGCCCCTGGGCAGAGGAGCCCACAACTCTGAAACCCAAAGGTCCAAGGGAAGAGGAAAGATACCTTTTTCCATTACTAGGGAATGGAAACTGCATTCCCACTGCAGAAAAAAAAAAAAAAAAGAAAACAAAAAACCAGAAACCGAGGTGCTAATTAATTTATCAGTGAGTCACGCTGTGTCTGGTACTGCTTGGCTCCATCCACTGCCGTCTCCCTTCCCTTGAGGAGGATACGCTTCCATGGTCACCAAGTCCACAGCCTAGGTTGGGAAGACTCGGGTTCCTGCTGTTGCCACAGCTCTCGGCATGGTTCTTTGCCTAGAGGCCTTTGCACCACCTGACCACTCTTCAGGGGAGTTGAGCCGGTTGGACAGAGGATGCATACCTGAGGGTTCCTGCATGTGACCATGTGGGTATGCTTTGGTCAGGACCCCTGGCCCAGGGGGGAAATAGGCACTGTGATCCAGGCCACACTCAGCTGCAAAAAGCCATTCCACCAGCTGGGGTGCAAGAACCCCTTTTTTGAATCCACCCACTCAGAGACAGTCTTTTCTATAATCATTTTCCCTGACAGGGCATCTGCTTCTAGTTCACAGAAAGGCACTGCTGGCGGGAGCAGGGGCTCTGGGCACTTGACCTGGACTCCTGCTCAGAGGTGAGACTGATCCCCCAAAACTCTGTCCCAAGCCAATTCTGTATACTGGATGAGGGGTACCCCAGCTGGGGTAGGATCTATAAGGTAGGATCTTAAAAGATATAGAGGGTCTGAGAGGGCAATGCAGGGACAGAGCACAGAGATATGGGAGTACATGAGAGCTGTGAGGTGGAGTGGAGCTGGTTAGTGGCAGTGACAGCATGGCCGGGTCACGGTGGAGATGAGTCCTGGGTAGGGAGCCATGGGTGCCTGTTCCCTGAAGCCAACTACTAGGGTGCCCATATACCCCAGACCTGAGAGGAGTGACCACCAGGCTCCTGTCAGGTGCTGAGCAGCACCTGCCAACTCCTGGCCACTGCATGGCCCTGATATTTCCTTTAACCTGTCTTTTACCCTAATAAGGGAACATATCACTTGGGGGCAGCCTAAGGGTTTTCTTAGTCCCGGCAACCTAAAGGAGCACAATAGCCAGCACAAAGTGTGGGAGTGAACAGACAACACAGAAGCCCAAGGAGGGTAGGAAACACCCCCTCCATAACACATTGGAGACCTAGGCCACTGAACTTGCCTCTGCTAGCCAGTTTAGGTCCTGAACTCCCATGCAGAGCTTCTCAACTAGGACTTTCTGTCTCACCTCCACTCACAGCCTGTCCTACTACCCATGTCATTGCTCTGCACCGGGAGAGCAGATAACAAAAAGTAGGGCTGTGGATTTATCAAGCTTCTATTCTTTTTTTTTTTTTTTTTTTTTTTTTTGGATTCCATTTATTTGAGAGAAAGCAAGCACAAGCAAAGGCAGAGGAAGGCAGAGAGTGAAGCAGGCTCCCCACTGAGCAGGGAGCCCAATGCAGGGCTCGATCTCAGGATCCTGGGATCATGACCTGAGCAGAAGGCAGTTGCCTAACCGACTGAGCCACCTAGCACTCTGCAAGCTTCTATTCTATCAGAATTTCCCTGCCAAAAAAATTTTCCTTTCTTCATTGCACTTCTCACTTGCAATCCTTGTTTGCTCGTTTGCTTTATGCTTGGCTCCTCCACCACGTAATGAGCTTCTGGAGGACAGGGACCCTCTACGTGGCGTCCCTCATGTCCAACATCCTCTCGTATCTACTTAATGAATCGAATTGAACATGCCATGGTATGTACCTAAGGAACCTGTTTTCTACAGAATAACCACCTTGGTGGGTGCTTTTCCCTCAACATTTGGGAACAAGGCTTTTAGAATCATCCTCAGAAAATTAGTTTAAAGAGGCTTCATAAGAAAAAGAAGACTTCATGTTTTAGGCAACCAACAGTAAATGAAAAGCCGAACCGTCCTAATATACCCCAAATCAGTGAAAATCCAGCTGTTTAGAGAAATGCTTTTAAGTGGCTGACTCTTGCATTTTTAATTCCCAAGATTTCTACTTTTCTGGCCTCTACATATGCAAATTTGGGAAAGCCAGAGCGCTGACCCTCTGTTAAAAGAGCTGAAGTTTCCCACGCATCTGTCCTAATGCAAGAAAGTTGTATTTCCAGATATGCTCACACATTTTCTTTCTGATGGAAAAAAACCCCACTGGCGATACTTAAAATCCATATGATGGTTTTGGTCTCACATTTATTGTCAATACTCAGACCTTCATTCTGGAACTGAGTTATTCATACTTGATGTGGATGTGCTTGGACAACAGAGAGAATTCATCAGTTTTGGGGTTTCTGAGTCTTGTCATCTCCCCCCAAGTCACGTGGGTAACTCTCTGACAGGAACTTGGGCCAGTTGTGGGAATATGTAAATTGCACCATGGGACCCTAATCACTGTCAACCCAAGAGTCCCCAGGCTGACTCACAGCTCCAACCTCCTTGCCAGCTGGCCACTTCAGCCCAGGTTTTCTATGTGTTCCCTGCACTCAACGGGATACTTAGCTTCCCCAAGGAATTAATTAAATGGGCTTCGGGTCAGAATAAAACACCTTGATGTTGCACTGAAGGCTTTGAAATTCTCTGGGGCAATGGGAGATTTTCCCAGCAGCAGTTTTACTGAGTGTTATAAGGCCCTTTCCAGGTCATGGCACCATTTCCCAGGACTCCACACATAGTGAGGCCAAGGTCACAGGGCTGGCAGAGCAAGGCAGGGGGTGCGGGCTGGGCACAGAGAACCAGTGAGCCTGTGCGCCCATCCTGCGGCTTTGCCCCTAGTGGGAGCTGCACCTGCAGAGCTCTGCACCTTGGTGGTCAGAGTGGACCCCACCACCACGGGACACATAAGCAGGGCAGAGAACACCGGCCTGGAAACCAGATGCTCTGGGATCTCTTCCCCATACTGCTGACCTTGGGAAGGCGGGACTGGGGACCTGGGCTATCTCGACATTCCTCGTTCTTCATGTCCACGTGACCCCAAAGCTACCCAGGGCCATGCTTATCCTAAGAGCCCCCATGGGGTCTGCTTTGGGTCCTGGTTCCTGACCCAACCTGAAGGCACCCATGCTCTGGCAACACTGAGGTGGGGGGCCTGGCTGGGGTGGGGGGTGGACAGCACAGCACATGTGACAGAGACTAAGGAATGTGCAGCCGGGGGTAACAATCCTGAAACTTCTCTGGTGACATTCACGCCCAGCCCTGTCTTGAGACTCACACCCTACTTCCCTCAGCCCTGCTTCCTGCTCCATCACGCTAGACTTTTCATAGTTTTGGTTTTATGGGGTTTTTTTGTTTCTTGTTTTTTGTTTGTTTTTTTAGACTTTGCATAGTTTTTAAGCAAGTCATGCTTCCACGCCCGTGGTTCATTTTCCACCGGCCAGTGTGAATACTTTTCTTGAGAAATACAATTCTTTGCTGCACAAATCTGCTAGATGAGATTAATTGTAATTTGGATTTTTTTTTAAAGTCCTCACAGATTTTTAAACCTTATATCTTCACCAACAGTGGCAAACGTATGACCAGAAATGGGGTTCCATCTGTAGGGAAATGGGCACCAGACATCGAGCCATCCGCTTTACTCTAGCCATTTTATTACTTTAGCGAATGGGTATCAACATCCCCACTTACAGATGAGAAACCTTTGGCTTCAAAGACAAGCCACTTGCCCCCAGTCACACGAAATAGCAGTGACCATCAATAGCAAAGACAAGAGTACCATGGTTTTGTCTGGAGGAATTTGTGCTAAGATGTATCCATATGTTTAAAATACTTCTTTATCATTATAAATGTGGGGACTAGAGCCTAGGAGCTACAAGGAACCATCCCCCTACCAGACGACAAAGCCTGGAAAAGACACAGCAGTGGACACACTGCTGGGCTCACAGAGCAACAACTAGCTGGGTAGGGGATTCTGCGGCAGGGGCAGGGGGGTGGGGAGGTTGGGGGGTACGGCTCGTCTGTAGGGAATTGCTGGTAACAGCAATGTTATGGAGAAATGGAGCCAGACAGAGGTCAGGAAAGAGACCACCCCCCCGCACCCCCCTCGCACAATGAGCCTGTCCTCCCCATAAGAGCTGAAAACAATGAGTGATGCTCCCTGTCTTCTGGCAGAAGACAAAGCAAGTGCTCTCTGCAGGAGAGAGTCCGCACTCCCCGTCCGGGTTGTAAGCCCACAATATCCACACAGATTAAGATCAAGCAGTGGCCTCATGGTCCGAGGTAACCAAATCCAAGAGAGCAAGGCACTGTGAGTCAGAGTGAGTGGAAACAAGGGACAGCAGATATAGACGGCCAGGGGCAGTGGCCGTGGGAGTTGTCGGAGAAGACAGACTTGCTACGGATCGGTGATACAAGAAATAAAAAAATTCAGCCATGAAGATTATCAGCAAGACATGATTAGGAAGAGTAAGGTGAAATTTTAAAAATCAAAATTCTAGAAATGAGAAAAATACCATAAGAGTTCCAATAAAAACGTAACGGAAGGGTCAAATAGGGGATTAGACAGTTGGAAGAAGAACCATAAATGAAGGTTTGTACCTGATTACCTGGAACGAAAGGATGTCGGAGATATTAAAGAGGTGATAAGAGAGAGGGATGAGACACCGCATCAGAATTACAGCCGGAGAGGAGAGAGAGAATTTTCCAGGATTGAGGAAAAAAAGTGAATCATTGATCTAGCACACTGTGTCCCAGCCAGGAAAGACCATTAGATGGACAGATTTCAGCCAGCACGACCAGCAACCTCTGCTCCCTTACTGTTTGGGCCCAGCCTGCAGCTCAGGGAACCAGAAGGTGAGGAAAGAAGAGGAATCCGGGTCTGGTTTTTCACTTCGGCCCCTCCCCCACCCTCTGCCTCCATGTTTGGTACGGGAAGGAGCAGGGGCACAGGGACAGAGGCAAAGAGCCCTCCCTGTAGGCCTTCTGTTTTATTTCATTTAATTTTCTAAAAGATTTTATTTATTTATTTGACACACAGAGAGAAAGAACACAAGTAGGCAATGCTGCAGGGAGAGGGAGAAGCAGGCTCCCCACTGAGCAGAGAGCCTGATGCGGGGCTCGATCCCAGGACCCTGAGATCATGACCCTGAGTCAAAGGCAGACGCTTCACTGACTGAGCTACCCAGGTGCCCTGGGCCTTCTGTTTTAAAAGACTTTCAAATCCTTGCTTTCCCTTTCGTGAGCTATACCCCAGGGCTGGTCTGTTTTGACCAATCTTCTAGTTCTGCACTTCTTCTTTCTTTTTCTTAAAGATTTTGTGTATTTATTTGACAGAGATCACAAGTAGGCAGAAAGGCAGGCAAAGAGAGAGGGGGAAGCAGGCTCCCTGCTGAGCAGAAAGCCCGATGCGGGGCTCGATCCCAGAACACTGGGATCATGACCTGAGCTGAAGGCAGAGGCTTTAACCCACTGAGCCACCCAGCTGCCCCGAGTCTTGCATTTCTGATAACACCTACAGCCCCTTGGCTAAAAACCTCTCCTGGGCAGGATCCTTTAGGATGACATGGGCCCCATTTCCCTCTGTGGGGACGTTCCTTGCCCTGCCATCTGTCCTGGGTGGCCAGCTCCCATGGGTGCCTTCTCTCCCCTCTCTTGGCTGGTTACAGTCTCCCTGCTCAGGTGTACCCCACATGTCCAGGGACACCCGATACACTCTCTCCAGAACTGTCTGCTCTGGTAGCAGCATGGGCCAGGCCTGAGTGTTGTCTCCCCAGCTCAATGAGCATTTGGCAACAAAGTGAGCTGCTGAGAGCTAACCTCAGTCTCTGTGAAGCCTTCTGTGGAGGCTCCCTCAACCTCCCTGTGGCCTGAGGTAGCAGGGAAGGCGGGCAGAGGAAGCGCTCTCTCCACTCTGCTCTGTCGTGGAGCAGAGCCCCCATCGTACTCTGTGTCCAGGAGTTCCTTCCGAAGACTTCTTCTCCAGCCTCCTCTTCAAGCCTGCGGTTGGCAGTTGTTGGATTGACCTGGTCCTATTTTAACTGCATCGACAAGTCTAGAACTTTCCTTCAGAACCAAGAGCTCTCGACATTCCTTTCCCTAGCTAGAAACTTGAGCATGGGTCCTGCGACAAGCGATGTGCTGGTTTGTCATCTGAAATTGATGTAGACAGCAGAGACTGTGCTGAAGCCCGATGACTGTGTGTGTGGAGCCTCTGTTGGGCGATGCTCTAAGTTGGCTTCAGGTGTTTGCCGGGGGTCATAAACAGCAACCAGCAGGTGCGTGCGTACTCGGCGCTTACCTTTTGCTCTGTTGGGCTTCGTCATTTTTTTGTCTCACCGGAAGTCAGAAAGTCATTGGTCTTCCCTTCTCTCTCCCACCCTCCACCTCCTTACCCTCTACTTTGTTTTCATCCGGACAGGAAGGACTCACCTGGCCTCCAGCTGTCAGCTCCAGATGTGCGTGTGTGCACGCTCACACCCAGGCCTGCGCCCTACGCTGCAAACTGCACCTGTGCAGCGGGGCGGAGGGGACCCCAGTTTGTCCCTGGGGGCCACACACTGACGGACCCCGGGGCTCAGCTCCATTTCCTTTGTCATTCCCCTTGTTCCACACTTCGGCTCGGTTCTCCGTGCCACAGGAAAATAACATGCCTCTGAACCCTTTTCATCCAGAAAACAAGCAAAGGAGTGCATCTAATTATCACTAGGTTGTTTCATTTCCCAAGGAGAGAACCATGCAGATAAAATAACATGCTGAAAGCAATCTGAGATCCTCTTTTTTGGTCATTTTCGGTAGCTATGTTTTTCTCTGCCTCTTGGGTATGCTGAACAGATCCACAGCCTCTCACTCAAAACCTTCAAGGCCGAATGTGTTTCAGGCTTCAGAAATGTTCAGTTTGGGAGAAGGTAATATAGTGCAAATATCGTATTTTATGTCACAGCCCCAGGGCTAGGATAGTACCTCATAATTAAACTCATTAACAGTTCTATGGCAAAGACTCTGAACAGTAACCCTACGAAGAATGAAGAAAGATCTTAATTTGCCTCAGACCGTTTTAGGTCAGGTTTTCCACCAAATGAGAGGAAGAAAGAAAGAAAAAAAACACCCTCAGTTTTTGGACTTTGGGATTGTAGAGAATGCGTCATGAACTTGTATTCCCAATTGTTTCGTCTTGTCCCATAAAAATCAGTTGCTACATCTTCTTTTTCCCTTCTGCTTATGTCTTCCTTTGTTCATGTTATTGGTCTGATGTCGGAATTTTCCCCTTGTCCTCCCCCAGTCTTATCATTCTTAAGTACCTCAGGTCTAACCACCAAACTAGTTTTCACTTGAGAATCCGGTAGTTGCAATCTCCTTTGTGCACAGAGAATATTCTGGCACAGAGACAAGTGGCCTGGACTTGGTTTGAAGGCTTCTTAGAAAATAGATTTCTGTCTTAACACAGCTTCGCAGCCACAACCTGAGCGACTCACTAAAAAATATAGGGCCTCGGGGTTTGATGAGCTAACACTAAAATTCCAGGTGCTGCTGCCGCCTCATCCCTCATTTATTGGTTAAATCAATGAGGGATTAGCCAACGGTTCCTAAGCAACCGATCTCATAAGGCTGCATGAGAGCTCCGTTCCGGTTGCAGACGACTTTCTGAAGGAGCTTGAAGTTACATACCGTCCTCTGTTTACACCAGGAGAGAAAATCTTCAGAACACCATCCCTCAGGATGTCATCGGATATTTCCAACAACAGGTGTCCATCTTATACCACTCTGGTGTCCTCAGCGGTGGGCCGTGGCTCCAGGCCTCAGGCAATTCACTCAGAAATTAGTAATCTCTTTGTGCAACCAAATAAACAGCATTATTCACAAGAGTCAAAGTGGGGAAGCAACCCAGGTGTCCACTGACACGTGAGCAGATCAACCAAACATGGCATATGCATGCAATCGAACATTACTCAGCCCGAAAGAGGAAGGAAGTTCCGACCCTGCTACGACAATGAATGAACCTGGAGGACATGATGCTAAGCGAAATACGCAAGTCCTAGAAAAGACAAAGAGCATATGGTTCCTCTTACATGGGGTATCCAAAGCTGTCGATTCCCGAAGACAGCAATTCCAATGGGGGCCGCCAGGGGCAGGCGGGAGCAGGGAGCAGGAGCTGTGGCTGAATCGGGATGGAGTTTCAGCTTTGCAAGATGGGAGAGTTCAGAGATGCCCTGCACAAGAGGAATATACTTCACACTAGTGAACTGCACACTCAAAGAAGGTTCAGATGGTAAAACTTATGTGTATCTTACCATAGTTAAAAATAAAAACGAAAACGAGCTCCTAAAACAATAAAAGGCGGGGGGTGGGAAATCTGACACGTTACAACATGATGAGCCTTGGGGACATATAAATAAGCCAGACCCCAAAGGACTAATACTGTATGGTTCCACTCACAAGAGGAACCCTGAGCAGTCACATTCCCAGAGACAAAGAGTAAAACTGGCCGCCAGGGGCCAGGGAGGGGACAAGGAAATAATAGGGAGCTGTGGTTTCATGGGTGCGGGGTTTCTATTCGGGAAGACGAAGGGGTTCTGGAAGTGGGCGGGGAGGGACAGCCTCCCAACAAAGTGAGTACTCACGCTGCTCCTGAACCACACACTTACAAACTGATAAAATGGCCCATGTTGGATTCTGTATTTCTACCACAGTAAGCAAAGAATGGCTAATGCAAACGAAGATAGCTCCTGGGTGGCAGAAATGCTTTCTGCTTCAGGTACTAATGGGAGACCCAAATGACAGAACCAGGGGTTCACATACACCTAAAGTTAAAAATCAAGAAGAAGAACAACAACAACAAATGGGAGCAATCCCCTCCACGAAGAAAACCTTCAAAACAGGCTCATCCAGTTTGCTTTTGTGTGTAAACATTCTGAATTTACAGCAGGAATGACTTTGAAAGAGGGACACCAAGTGAATCTCAGCTGTAAGAAAACTAAGACAGTTATCATTTATAGAAACAGGTGCAACTGGTTTTCTTTGGGATTTTTTTTTTCTTTAGGGTTTTTATTCCCCCCCCCCCACTCTCTTCATGATAAATAAAAGCAGGCACCATTGTCAAATGAACCAGGGGGTCTTTGGTCACAGCTGTTGGCAAATTGTTAAATTCCATGAAGGTCAAGTTTCTCTCAAATGCCTGTGCACCCTGATTTCTTGGCCCTATTGATACCTCTGGCCCCAGCGTCGGCATCCACTCCATTGTTGCGCACAGGAGTGAGGGTTCACAATGCACACAATTATTCCTTGGTGGAGTCTCCGCTGAGTCAAATGCAACTGTCAAATCCTTTCCACCTTTTCCGATGCTGTTTCTCAACCTTGGCCCCACAGAATCACCTGGGAAGTACACACAGGGAGGGGCAACAGCTTGGTGCTGCCAATTCCAAGTACTCTCCATCAGCTGCATTGAGTGGTGCACTCCCCAACGCCTTTCCCCCACCCCCTCCACAGTGCTCAGAGCTGGGTCTGCACGAGCCCACGTTTTCTCTCATCTGAGGTGACCGGGTTATCCTTGAGGTTCATTCCCCCAGACTGGGGCTGGGTTTCACCTCCTTTTCTATGGCTGTGGGAGGCACAGGCCCTTTCCCCAATATAGGGACATCCCAGTGGGTCACGTGAGCTCAAAGCACACCTCAGTACCACATCTATGTCACTGGGAGACCAGGTCAGGGTTAGGGTCAGTACCCACGCTTGCTGCATGAGGGAAGGACAGGGGTTGGGGCTGGGTTGGACGAGGTTGTCCCGGGCCGACCCTCCTATCCCTGCTGCTCATGCCCCACATCACCCACTGCTGCCATTCTTCTGGGGACCCACTGTGTAGATCTGGTGAAAAGTGGGGTGAAAAGGAGCTATCTGGAGATGTTAAGGAGCACCTCCGCGGTAGGCTTCAGGGCATTGGAGGATGCTGGGACACTGCCTCCCAGGTGGCCTTGTCCCCTTGGAGGAGTGGGTGCCGTGCCGGCTGCTATGGGCAGAGAGGAGAAAGGGTGACTAGGGCCGAGCATGGGGAGGCCAACTGCAGGACTCTGGGTCCTAGCCCCCCGCAGGGCTGGAGCACCACGTGGACCAGGCAATCCCAATGCCTGGCCGGGTGCCGCGAACCCAGCGAGGGTGGGAGTGGGAGGCTCAGAAGCGTCTTCCTCCAGGTGGAGAGGGTGAAGGGCTTAAGTAAGCACAGACGAGACCAGAAAACCCCTGCTTCCACCCCATGTTCTCCTGGAGGGGAGCCCTCTAGCTCTCCCAGGCCAGAGCATACCACTGAGAGGTGGTTACCTGGAAGCAAGGTGAGGGCTTTTCTTCTAGAGCTGCCTAGTGGTCCCTTCCTCCCAGCCTTCTTTCTGCACTTTGGGACACAAAGAGAATTTGCCATTATAAATGAAGCCTGCTTCCTCCCTTTTATTACATAGTTGATAACATTAGTTGCCTCTGTGATTTCTTTTATTACCCTCAATTTTTATTAATACTGTGGTTACCGGTGATAACGATCTCATAAAATAATAACGGGGTGAGCTCTTGCTGAGAGGCCCCCTTTGATGAGTCGGATAACACCTCTCTGCTCCCCTGAGGAAGGAGGGTGTCGGGTCCCAGGGCCAGGGCTCGTCCACACATCAGCATCCCCTCGGCTGTTTACAGGGATGCTCTGTGTCTGGAGACGGGTGGGCCTCATGCTTTACAGCAGTGTGAGTCCGGGAAAGGCCCCGCTGTCACCCAGAAATGTCACAGTTCCGGGCACAGCTAATGGGGAAGAAACTGGGGGAAGGGCATCCCCTAGGGACACTGTGAGTCCTGTGTTCCCACAGAGTATCTGGGCCTGCTCAGCCGTGGGACCGATGCAACCCATGTGACTAACCCATCAGGACAGCCCCCAGGAGGGGAAACAGCACCCCCCTGTAAGACTCGGTGTTCTACTGGGGAAGCCCCAGTTTCCCACAGAGCTCACCCTGTCCTGTCACGTTGCTTCTGGGGATCCAGACTCGCCCTTCCTCTGGCATCCCTCCCTCCCTGCACGGGCCTCACTTCCCCCCATCCCCCAACCATGCCGTGGGGCCTTCAGAAGGAGAGCAAGGAGCCGGTGCAGAGACTGTCCTATCTTATTTTGTTTTTCTGCAACACTGGACACAGGTGACTTTCCATGAATGGCTTCCTGTCTCACTCAGTAAAAGCAAAGATTTCACATTAGCTTTCAAGGCTTACCCCTGTCCCCAACTTTAATTTCCTACTGTGCTCTCCCCTGCCCTCACTCTGATCTAGCCACACCAGTCTTCCTGCTAGTTTTTACTAACTAGGCATGTCCAACACAGGCTTCTCCCAGCCTCTCCTCCCCACTCCTTGCCCCTGGGAAGATGGCTTGTTCCCTCATCACTTCAGTCTGTACTCATGTCACTCTCTCTGTAAGGACTTCCCTAACTACCCTGTTTACAACTGTCCTCCCCCACCTCACCCTGGCACTCTCTATAGCATTCAATACCATCTACCATATTATATATTTGCCTTATTAACTTTGCTTACTCTTATGTCTCCCCCAGCAAGAAAATAAGTTTTGGAATGGCAGGGACTTTTGTCTGCAAACCACCATTTCCCCATACACAGAACAGTACCAGGCCCTAAGGAAAGGAGAAAGCAGAAGAAGGGGCAGCAAAGAAGGAAATCAGAACAGGGAAGACTTCCCTTCTTGTGCTTCACCTCTTCCCTTTAGATCCCTAATACTCTTCCTCTGAATCCTCTTCTTCTGCTCGACCCTTTGGAAGTATTCCTAGGGTTTTAACTTTCAAGCCTTTACAAGTACTCCTTGCATAAACTCATGCGTAAAAGAAAACATCAATGATTGCCTAAACAATGACAACTCCCAAATTTATTCTTTTGGACCACACCTTTTCCCTAACCCTGTACCCTCAGAACAGACTATTTACTAGACCAAATCCTATCACCTAAGTTCCTCTCCCCCATCCCCTACGATCCTCCCAGTCCTACTCATACTGATCTATCTTACTATTCAAATCTATTTATTTAATTACTTTAAAAAGATTTTATTTATTTACTTGAGAGAGGGAGAGGGAGCATGTGCAGGTGCACAAGTGGGGGCAGGGAGAAGGAGAAGCAGACTCCCCACTAAGCAGGTAGCTCCATCTGGGGCTCGACCCCAGGATCCTGGGATCATGACCTGAGCTGAAGGCAGACACTTAACTGAGCCACCCAGGCACCCCTCAAATCTCTTGATTAGACCATTACTCTGTGAGGCAGAGGAGTGTTACCATTAAGAGAACAGGACTGGTATCACAAAGACCTGGATTCTGGGCGCCTGGGTGGCTCAGTGGGTTAAAGCCTCTGCCTTCAGCTCAGGTCATGATCCCGGGGTCCTGAGGTCAAGCCCCGCATCGGGGTCTCTGCTCAGCAGGGAGGCTACTTCCTCCCCTCTCTCTGCCTGCTTCTCTGTGACCTCTGTCTGTCAAATAAATGAAATCTTTAAAACACACAAAAAACAAAGACCTGGATTCAAGTTCCCAGCTCCACCTCGTCCTTATTAGAACGAGCTGTTTGAGTCAGGACAAGTTATTTAATTTCTGCAAATTTTCGTTTTCTCACCTATATAATGGGATAATATTAGTGAGTCAAAATAGCACTTCATGTGAGGAAAAGCAGTCAGGTGCTGCTCCCCACAATCTACTGGCTCTTACTCTTAGTCATTCTTAGTTTGCATCTCTTTTCCTCTTTGTAACTGATTCCACATATTTGTGTACATAACACCTATGATTGCACGTTCTAATGACAAAAATGGGTAGCAAGCTAAGAACAAACTAGGTGTTACTTTTGGAATAATTCAACTTGAGCCCTAATGGGGTCAGATTTTCATGGGATATTCCATTCCTTAACAAACTCTAGAGAGCAGTCTTCCATATATAGTTTAGGAAAAGATTCTTTTTTCCTGTTCTGTAAAGTTCCATTCACAAACAGCACTTCACTGGACATCAACAGATGATGTCAGCCAAAGCCCTGGAGCCTGGCAGGGAAAGGAGAAAGACTGCATAAAGAACTGTCTCTGCGTATTTACCATTGTTTCTTGGCAAGACTACCTCATTATGGTGAAATTAGAACTCAGAATGATAGGCAGAGCTTGGCAACAGTCTTTCAGAAATACAAATTCAGACTGGACATCTTTAGTGATGCTATACAGTAAGTAAACTAAATGTGACCAAAACAGGATGGTATTATATCTGTTCCTGAACTTTATCACTATAAAGCCATTTAGTCAGTACTCAGCTAAAATATTTATCTGATAAATCTCTGGTTCATAAGCGGTAACAATTTAAAAAAAAACCATAAACAATACAAAAATGTCAAGAAAAGCATTTAGAGGGAAAAAAGCTCTTAGAATTATCATTAGGATTCACTTCTGAGTATTAATACATTTTAACAATTAGTTTAAAACTAGAGAAGTAACGAAAAGAAAATGATGACAAACCCTAGTTTAAATCTTCACTCTACCCCCTCATGAGGGAAGATTACTTCAACTCTCCAAGCCTATTTCCTTCTCATCTGCAAATGCTGATAATGTACCCAACTGGCAGGGTTATTTAAGAAATTAGGACAATTGTGTATAAATTAGCATTACTTGTGAAATTATAAATTCTAGAAAGTAATATTGCGTAGTTAGCTACACTGACATAGAGTTGCTCAAGAAATGGTAATTATTACTTCTCTTTTTTTTTTTAAGATTTTATTTATGTATTTGACAGAGAGAAATCACAATTAGGCAGAGAGGCAGGCAGAGAGAGAGGAAGGGAAGCAGGACCCCTGCTGAGCAGAGAGCCCGATGTGGGACTCGATCCCAGGACCCTGAGATCATGACCTGAGCCGAAGGCAGCGGCTTAACCCACTGAGCCGACCCAGACACCCCTAATTATTACTTTTCAAATACAGCTGTCTTAACATAGAACAAATAAATAGTTACATGGGACTTAACTCTACGGTCAATTCTTGATCATAGTGACTAAACTGCATAGTTCCAAATTGCTAAGTAAACTTAAAAGCAATTCATTTTTAGTTTTAAAATACAATCATTTTTTGCAGTAAATTAACCATGTCCAAGTGAAGGTAATGGAAAATGTATAATAATGCAATAGGGTACGTTCATAACAATCTTCTAATAATAAGTCGTAATTTGTGAAAATATTATAAGTTACACAGCAATTATCATAATGTACAGTGAGATTCATGTCTATCGTGCTCACTGCTCTATAGCCAGTGTCTGTCCGTGCCTGGCACATAACTGGGACCTAGTTAGTATTAGTTTAAATGCAGCGTACCTACAGCCACTTATGATTATTCAAGACTACTGGTGGTCTTATGCTAGAAGAGGAACTCAAAGTAATGAAAGAGCACAACCTGAAAAGTAATTTTAATAGAAAATTATTCATGAATCTTCTGCTCCTTAAAGTCATAAAAGGACCTCACTAAACTGTCAGGATAGGCCCACTGTGAAAAACCACTATATAATACACAGTTGGAACCCTGGAACCAGGACAAGAACCTGATCTGATGCATGATCTAGTCCTCTTTTCCATCTCTGTGTTTTCTACTAGTTTGGTTATTTACTAAACCACCCTTCTATTTACAAACTTTAAGAGCCAGCAACTTGAATTATAGTTATTTTACCATTCTTCTCCTAGGGGGGAAAAAAAAAAAAAAAAGATTCTTCTCTCCCATCCAAGTACCAACCAGGCCCTCCCCTGCTTAGATTCTGAGATCAGACCAGATCCGACGCGTTCAGGGTGGTAGGGCCATAGACAAGGGGGAAAAAAAAGATTTTTAAAAAGGGGTTAGTTTTTAGCATCTTCAATTATTATAGTATGTGCAATGTTATAAACAAGCTCTAACAAAAATCCATGACACCTTAAAAAGGTCCATGAAGCATTTTAATGACATAGACCTCAAATTCTTATCAGACAAATGAAGATAACGTATGTCGCTATTTTTTCTACATGAACTGTAACTTTAGGATGCGCGGCAATTGAGTGATGGCTTTAGCAAATCACCAGCAGTCAGGATTCACAATGGGTCCTCTCCCTGATTTTGTGAGGCTCCAGGCGATCTTAAAATTACATTATTCAGTTCTTCTTCTTGTCCTGATTTATGCTTTCTTCCTCCCAAGGCTGAAGCTGAACCTAATTCTTGGTAACGTAACTTGTTAATATGTTGATGCCATTTCCTTCCGTTTCAGAATTTGTAATGGAATTATACTACTTGTTCGTTTCTTTTTTTTTATTTTATTTTTTTTTAAGATTTTATTTATTTGACAGAGAGAGATCACAAGTAGGCAGAGAGGCAGGCAGAGAGAGAGGAGGAAGCAGGCACCCTGCTGAGCAGAGAGCCCGATGTGGGACTCGATCCCAGGACCCTGAGATCATGACCTGAGCCGAAGGCAGCGGCTTAACCCACTGAGCCACCCAGGCGCCCCTACTTGTTCGTTTCCAAAAATAAATGCCTTTCACATGGAAAAATTAAGCATGGGATTAATTAAGAGCAACTGAAAAAGAGTTCCATCAGACACTTAAAAATATGGGCTAACATGTTTTCCTTCTCCGTAGCTCCTCTGTTTAACTGACTATTGACGCTAAAGACAATGAAGTTTCGAAGCACACAGAGACAGCAGACGGAGACAGCCGACCGAGACAACAAAGTGAGGGGGAGCAGAGTGCTGATCTCAGCGCCTCCAAAACTTGCATCAAGAACCTGGGACACGGGACAATTCAACGTGAGCAAGGAAAACCTTACACAATATCACAATGCTGATCTGGGGACCCACCCGTTTCCCGGTCTTTGGGGCAGCGAATGCCTGAGAGCAGCTGAAGCTAAAGCAGCCCCAATTTTGCCCAAGAAGTGCAGCGCGACCAATTTCACGGGACTCAACCCCCAGCTGCCCAAATCGTCCACACCCCAACACCAAAGACTGAAAACGGGACTTCCACTCGCATAGGTACAGGTGGCCTCCGCACCTACCCTGGCCCAAACTGCCCTGCCCTCCCACACGGTAGAGTGTCCTCCGAGAGAGAGTGGCGTCTGGTTCTTCCGGGGCTGCCGTGGGTCCTACACCGCCACCTGCTAGTGGAGGCTCGGAACCAGCAGCAACTCCCACCCTCCACTCCCCCAGAGGAACCTGTTAAAGGATCATCAGATAGATTTACTGTAGCCTTAATGTGAACAATCAAAATTCCCAATACTATGTCTCTGGGGTGGCTCAGTCCTTAAGCGCCTGCCTTCTCCTCAGGTCATGATCCCAAGGTCCTGGTATGGAGCCCCGCATGGGGCTCCCTGCTCAGCAGGAAGCCGGCTTCTCCCTCTCCCACTCCCCGTTTGCGTTCGCTCTCTGGCTGTGCCTCTTTGTTAAATAAATAAATAAAATTATTTTAAAAATTCCCAGTACTACACAATTACTTATGTAAAAGTGTAGTTAATGTCCTACACACCAGTTATCCATTAAAAATCATGGAGCAGATCTTAAATAAATATTCAAAGGGCGAAATATATATTATGTATATATAATATGCATATATTTTATATATATAGTAGATCCTAACAAGTAAAAACTGAACAAACTGAAAAACCGTCAACTTTTCCTAGATCTGCAAGAGAACTGAGGTCAAAGGGCAAATCGTTATCCCTAAAATTAGATAGAGGGGCAGGCAAATACACAAGTTAAGGGAATAGAAACTCACAAGCAACAACCTTCCTGGGAGATAGTGCCAAGAAGCAACCTTACCGGGCACCAGTGTTTGGCAGCTTCTTTTACCCACTACATCATGTTCAACAACCCAGAAAACCTTACAAGGCATACTGAAGAGCAGAAAACAGTGTGAAGACACAGAGCAAGCATCAAAGCCAGACTTGGATATGACAGGGATGTTGGGATTATCATATTGAAAATACAAAATAATTAGGACTAATATGCTAAAGACTCTATTTATCTGCATAAAGGAGACAACGTGCAAGAACAAATGGACAATGTAAACAGAGAGATGGGAATCCTAAGAAAGAAATGCTAGAGATAAAAACAACAACAACAAAACAAACAAACAAAAAAACACTGCAAAAGAAATGAAGAAAGCCTTTGATGGAGTTATTAATAATTTTGACATGGCTGCGGAAAGAGATATCTAGCCACAGAGAGCTTGAAGGTATCTCAACAGAAACCTCCAAAACTGAAAAACAAAGAAAACAAAGGTTGAAAACAAAAAACAAAATTGGAGCAG
The DNA here is from genome assembly GCF_009829155.1 of Mustela erminea. Classification (NCBI taxonomy): domain Eukaryota; kingdom Metazoa; phylum Chordata; class Mammalia; order Carnivora; family Mustelidae; genus Mustela; species Mustela erminea. The sequence goes on from NC_045628.1 coordinate 78,258,328, forward strand.
AATATCCAAGAACCACCGGACATGTACAAAAGGTGAAATGCAGACACACGTAATAAATATCCAAAGATGAAAAAAAGGGAACATAAGCAAATATTTGGAACAATAACGTCTGAGATATTCCCTTGAATTAATGTCATACACCAAAAGTCAGACCCAGTAAGTTCAGAGAACACCAAGCAGCATAGATGTCAGAAAGACTGCATATCATTCTCAAACTATAGAAAGTCAAAGATAAAGAAAAATTCTGAAAAAGCCAGAGGGAAAAAACAGTCTACCCAAAGAAGAGCAAAGATAACAACCACATTTGACTTCTCTTCACATGTGATGAGGCTGAACAAGCAAGAGAAGAGTAAAGTGAAATAAAGACTTTTTCAGACAAACAAAAATTGAGCAAATTTGTTGCCAGTAGAGCTGCCTTGGGAAAAAAAATGTTAAAAGATGCCCTTTCGAGAGAAGTAAGATGATACAGGTCAAAAACTTGAATCTACTTAAGGAAAGAAAGAGCACTGGAGAAGGAATTGGTGAAAGTAAAATAAAAACATTTTCTTATTCTTTATTGATGTAATAAAAAATATTTTGTTCAAATCTGTGTGTACGCACATGTGTATGTGTGCATTTATGTATAATTGAAATGAAGGGGAGGACAGCAATGATTCAAGGAATGGGAGGGAGGAAGAAGGAATTATAAAGTACTCGCACGACCAAAAAACCCCAAAACTATGCTGCAGAAGAATATTACGGAACAAAAATGTTGATGTTATATTAATGAAAGAAAAATATGCTGACTATTAGAACGGTAAGATCAATGTGACTCTGTTTTGTAATTTTTATTTGTATAAACAAAAAGTTTACATTTGGGGGCACCTGGGTGGCTCTGTTGGTTAAGTTTCTGTCTTTGGCTCTGGTGACGATCCCAGGGTCCTGGGATCAAGTCCCACATTGGGCTTCTTGCTCAGCGGGGAGCGGGCTTCTCCCTCTGCCTCTGTCTTTCCCCTTGTTTGTGCTCTCTCTCTCTCTCTCTCTCTCTCTCTGTCAAATGAATAAATAAAAATCTTTTTTTCAAAAGTTTACATTTCTAGATGGGAGGATCGTGGGTGACATTTTGTAATTCCTGTGTTTCACTTTTTCTCAGTCTCAAGTGATTCTGCCACTCGGGATATCTGGCCATCTGTGGAGACATTTTGGGTGAATGCAAGTGTGTGCACGTGTGGAGAGTGCTACTGACATCTAGTGGGTGCAGGTTAGCTCTGCTGCTGAACATCCTACAGAGCACCAGACACCAACCCCCCTCGCCTCCCACCGCACCTCCCCAAGAAGAATTATCCAGACCAACAGGTCAACTGTGAAGAGGTGGAGAAGTCCTGCTTTATGTCTCCCAGGGGTTTTGTAGCAAGCAATTTCACTTATTCTAACTAGAAAATGCTCTTTGTAAAACACCATCATCCTTTTTACATCATCTTTCTTGCTGTGTTTGATGCTACAAAGGCTTACCACCTATGTTTTCTTCTCTAATTAAAAATTTGCCAGCATCTAATTTTTACTATTTATTTATTTATTTTTATTTATTTTATTTTAATATTTATTCAACTTGTCTTGGTGTTGGTTTGTTTTGGTTTGTCTGTTTTTTGGTTTTGTTTTGTTTTGTTTTGTTTTGTGTTTTGAATGCCTACTCTGCTCCAGACAGATTGCCAAAGCAAATGCTTATTAATCTCAGCAGTCTTTGTGGTGAAATTACTTACTCCTGTAGGTATATGTGAAATAAGAATAAGATCAAGCCACCTAGACACCAGTGTTGGTAGAGTATCTCATCCAAAAGAAACCCAAATCCTGCTTTAAAACAAAACAAAACATTGAAAACTGATATAGCTCCTTACTGAAGATCTCTTGAGAAGGTAGAATAGGGTGAATTATACTAAATAACATCCATCAAGACTCCCTTAATAAAGCTTCTTTGTATACTGATTCTCCCACATTTTTTGTCACTTTCCCTATTTCCTGCTCATCTGCAGTTTGCCCTCACATACCAGGCTATCCTCCCCCACTCTTTTCTCTTATCATTTCTCCTTTTATTTCTTTTACCAATTTTCATGGAGAGGTAATAACAGTAACTAACACTTACTAACGGATTATCAGGAGACGGAAAGTGTACCAAATGCATCACCTGTGTTATGAGGAAAATACTGTTCCTTTCCTCAGTTTAAAGATGAAGAAAGTGGAATACAATGAAGTTAAGTATCTTGCCCAATATCACAGAGAGTTAAAGCCTAGATCCACGATGTAAAGCCAGACAGTCTGACTCGAGAGTCTGTATTCTTTTTTTAAGAATTATTTTTATTAACATATAATGTATTATTTGCCTCAGGGGTACAGGTCTGTGAATCATCAGGCTTACACACTTCACAGCACTCACCATAGCACATACCCTCTCCAATGTCCATAACCCAACCACCCTCTCCCTACCTCCCCACCCCCCAGCAACCCTTAGTATGTTTTGTGAGATTAAGAGTCTCTTATGGTTTGTTTCCCTCCCGTCCCCATCATTTTTTTTTTCATTTTTTCCTTCCCTAATCCCACGACCCCTGCCCTGCCTCTCAAATTCCTCATACCAGAGAGATCATATGATAATTGTCTTTCTCTGATTATAGAGTCTGTATTTTTAACAACTATTCTATACTGATTTCTTTTCCAAAATCTATATATAAGTTCCACTTATGATAATATAATAGGCTAGGAAATGACCCTGCCTTAAGAAAAAGAAAAAGAGGAATTAAAATAACAAAGTAGAAATCAAGTTCCGTAAAGCACCAGCTAACTGACAGGTTAGTGAGAAGGTACAAGTTGGCTTTTTTCTCCAGTAGACTCTCATCACCCTTCTCCTCTCATTGGCTCTTGATATGTTCATTGGACATGTGTGCATATATTCACCTCTGAACTTTGGTTCCTGCTCTTTACTGGCTTGCTGGGCCCCAACACACCCTGTTTTTTCTAACCAGCCTATAAGATCACGTTCCTATTCAATGGTGATGGCAGAATGAATAATTAGACAGAACTTAAACATCAGAATTATAAAACTAAGTCCATCACTCAGGTTATCCATTAGTAAATAATATTATTGCTGTGAAAATGATTGTATTGAAGTAAAGAAACTTTTCAGTGATAGGCCCTAAGAGAGATTATCTAGTCAAACACTTTTATACTTGAAGTTGAGGCCCAGAGAGGTTAAGTGATTTGCCCATATTGAAAATGCTAGTAGTGAACTAGAACCCAGATTCCTTTATTCCCATTTCAGTGCTCTTTTACCATATCCTACTGGACTTGTGTTTTTAAGTATCATCCCAAGCACATTTCATTTCTCCATGTATATAACAAGAATAAATTTTTGCTTCAAATTTTAGGAAAAGAGGGGCGCCTGGATGGCTCAGTCAGTTGAGCATCTGCCTTTGGTTCAGGTCATGATCTTGGGGTCCTGAGATCGAGCACCGTGTCAAACTTCCTGCTTTGGTGGGCAGTCTGTTTCTCCCTCTGCCTCTGCTTCCCCCACCCTCTTGTGTGAGTTCTCTCTCTCTCTCTCTGTGTCTCGAATAAATAAATAAAATCTTTTTAAAAAATTTTAGAAAAAGATTCTATTTTTTACAAAACTAAATCGAAAGCACTCAACACCACTAGAAAATTTTGGTATTGACCAAATTCTGTAAGTACCTATATTGTTTTAGACCAAAGCTGGTAAGAGAATGTTGCACTGTGCATAACTTTAAGTATATAACTACTTTTTTTAAAGTTTATTTACATTTTGGCATCTCATATAAAGATAGTTAACTAGTCACGATTCTCTATTTTAGTTAATTGCCTGAAGGAAGGATCCAAATGCTGTTTCCTATTCTATAAAATAAGGGTTTATTTGGAATGATAGCTCAAAATCTTTTCTAGTTCTGTACTTCTCTAAGTCACATTATCCAAAACTTGAATTTTACAATGCTGTGTCATCCTTTTTTTTTTTCCTAATGCATTTAGAGGTAAGAAGGATGTATAGAACATGTCTAACATATTGTGAAAATCTGCGAAGATGTCTTAAATAATTTGAACTTCATTTTAGCTAAAACATTTTAAACTGACAAATTACTTAAGATTGTATTCAGAATTAATTCTAAAGTAATTTTTATAATGCCAGATTACATTAATATGTTTATGAAATATCTTTGAGATTGCTATAGATTTTAGAAAGTCTGCTCCAAGTAGAATTTCAACCTGTGTAATAAAACAAAGTAAGAAAATAATACTTTACTGTTGGATAGCACTTTAATATTCTGAGAGCAAAAGATTTTCAGATCCTAACATTTGGAGATTCTTCTACAAATAGGACACTTCACCTTATTAACCTGCTTAACTTGCAGTGAAAGTCACCAATTGACAGGTCCTACCCACACACTTCTTTCAGTGCTTCATTCTTTATATGAGTGATTGTCCAACAGTTCACTCCAACAATTGTCCATTAATTTAAGGAAAGTTTCCAACATGAAAAACATGATAATTGGAATCAAACAGTACTCTGTGATCCAGAAGAAACTGACAATGAAGGTAGCTAGAAGATTAAAAGCAAAAGCAAAAAGAAAAAGAAACATATATAAGTTAGAGACAAACTATATTTTCAAAGAATCAGTGGAACTATTGAGTTCATTAAATAAGAATAAGGGGCTATTTAAAATTTTCAAAATAGAAAAAGCAGAACTTTGAAATTAAAAATATAAATAAAATTTAATTATAAACACAAATAGACTGGAAGAGGAAGTTACGAAGAGCCCCTAGAAAACAGAACAGGAAGCAAAGAGGTTAAGAGAAACAGAAGGGGAAGGAAGAGGAAAAGGTGGGGGAGAGGCAAACCATAAAAGACTCTTAACTATAGAAAACAAACTGAGGGTTGCCAGGGGGGAAGTGGGTGGGGGATGGGCAAAATTGATGATGGATATTAAGGAAGGTACTCATAATTGGCATCATGTATTATATGTAAGTGATGAATCACTAAATTCTACTCCTGAAACGAGTATTACCCTATCTGTTAACCAACTAATTTAAATAAAAACCTGGGGGGAAAAAAAAACAAAAAACGAAGGCAGAAAAAACTTGAGATTCAAGGCTTAACCAGGAGGCCCATCATATTGCAAGTAAGACTCCAATAAAGGAAGAATAGAAAAAGTATAGTGAGCAAGAAATTATTAAAGAACTAATAAGTTTATTTTTTCTCAGAACTGATGGAAATGAGTCTCCACACTGAAAAAGCCCACCGAATATCCAGCACAATAAATGAAAAATACTCTTACCAAAGAAAAAGTCCCCAATTGCAGCATATCAAGGATAAACAAGAGGTTGTAAGAGCTTCCCAAACGCAAGGAATGGGGATAGCTCACATCCAAAAAGTAGAATGGCACTGGACTTCTCCACAACTACATTGTGAAACAATTTCTTCAAAATTGTAAGGGGAATAGTTTCACTAGTTAATTCTGTACTCAGCCAAATCAAGTGTGATGGTACAAAAGAAAGAGTAGTCCCTCCTTTCCCTAAAAAATACTTTCCATGGACTGTGGCCTATGAAATTTTTAAAGGATGTGATTTGTCCGGATGATTAAATAAGAAAGAGAAAGATATAGATGACTTGGAGGGGGGGATCCCACTCAGGAGAGGGATAAAAAAGTGTTAGCATGGCTGCTATTCAACAAGCCATGAGGTCAGTCAGTTCCATATTGTACTCTCTAAAAGAGAACCTTGGGAAGGAGCTCTCCAGGAAACAAAGGAACATAACATGTTGAGCATACAGAAAAAATATTAATTGCATGTAGCAGTGATTTGGAAGAGTATATAATAATCGTATTAAGTACATAGAAAACTAGAGGGTAAAAAAATTAGTACTTATGAACTCCAGGAGAAATAATAGGCATGGTCCTAGTTCACCTCTTTGCTTAAAATATTTGCAACTCATAATAATGTAGACATTAGCTATTTATATTTATATTGGTGATTTATATAGTCCCACACTATAACATTATTTTGATATCAGAGATGGGTAGAAATGTGGGATAAGAATATAGAAGAGTGAAGTCTTCATATGATTGGGAGTTAACCAATTATGTTTTAAATTGATAAATAAAGAAATAAAGTATAAGGATATCATCTAGACCCACACCAATATTAATCTGTGGCAAAGGAGGCAAGAGTATACAATGGGAGAAAAGACAGTCTTCAACAAATTTTGCTTGGAAAACTGGACAGCTACATGCAAAAGAATGAAATTGGACCACTTTCTTATACTGTACATACACAATAATAAATCAAAATGGACTAAAGACCTAAGTGGGAGACCTGAAAAAACAAAACTCATAGAAGAAGACATAAGCAGTCATTTCTTTGACATCTGCCATCACAACGTTTTTCCTAGGTATGTCTCCTGAGGCAAGGGAAACAAAAGCAAAAATAAACTGTTGAGACTACACCAAAATAAAAAGCTTTTGTGCAGCAGAGGAAACCATCACCAAAACAAAAAGGCAACCTACTAAGTAGGAGAAGGTATTTGCAAATGATATATCCAATAGGGATTAATATGCAAAATATATAAAGCATTTATACAAGTCAGTACCCCCCCCCAAAAAAGAACAAACAGATAATCTGATTTTAAAAAGGACAGAGGACCTGAATAGACATTTTTCCAAAGAAGACATACTCATGGCCAACAGATACATGAAAAGATGCTCAACATCATTATACAATGAAACGCAAATGAAAAGCACAGTGAGATATCATTTTACACCTGTCAGAATGGCAAAATCAAAAAGACAAGAAATAACAACAGTTGGAGAGGATGTGGAGAAAAAGGAACCCGTGTGCACTGTTGGTAGGAATGCAAATTGGTACAACCACTGTGGAAAATAGTATAAACCTTTCTCAAAAAATTAAAAATAGAAATTTAAAAAAGAAGCTCTGGCACATTGTTGGTGGGAATGCAAATTGACGCAACAACTGTAGAAAACAGCATGAAGGTTTTACAAAAAATTAAAAATAGAAACACCATATGACCCAGTGATTCAACTACTGGGTATTTACCCAAAGAAAATAAAACACTAATTCGAAAAGACAGATGCACTCCTATGTTTACTGCAGCATTATTTACAATAGCCAAAATATGGAAGCAACCCAAGTGTCCATTAATGACTGGATAAAGAAGATATGATTGATATGTAGATAGAATATATATTCTTTATATATAGATATATATAAATAGATTAGGTAAATTAGATAAATAGATATATCTAAAGAAGATGTGATATATATATATACTTACATTTAAGTGTATATATATTTATATTATGTATAATATATAATATATACAAGATAGATATATTATATATTATATATTATATATACACATATATATAAATGGAATATTGCTCAACCATAAAAAGAATGAGTTCTTGCCATTTGTGACAACATGGATGGATATAGAGGTTATGTTGCTAAATGGAATAAGTGAGAAAAAGACATACCATATGATTTTCCTCCTATGTGGAATTTAAGAATTAAAACAAAGAAAAAGAAACCCAGACTCTTTAAGTACAGAGAACAAATGGGTGTTTGCTAGAGGAGTGGTAGGTGGGGGGACAGATAAAATACATAAGGGGGTTTAAGAGTATACTTAATCATGATGAACACTGAGTAATGTATAGAATTGTTAAATCATTATATTTTACACCTGAAACCAATGTAATACTTACATTTATTTATATATATATATACACATATATACGTATATGTATATATGTATATATACGTATATATGTGTATATATACATGTATATGTGTATATATACGTGTATATGTGTATATTACATATATGTGTATATATACATATATATATGTATACATATATATATGAGACAGTATAGAGGGGTGTAGCAGAAGGATGTAATTTTTCACTATAAGACTTAGTATAATTTTACTTAATAAACTATATACATGTATTACCTTGATAAAAATAAAATCAATTTAAAAAATACAATATCTCAACTTCTATGAAGGCAGGAGTTAATTGTGTGTTGATTTGACACTTTGCAGAACTTAAGATACACAAACATTTAAAACAACAGCAAAAACACTTTAATAAATATGCATCTTATCTAGGTTTTCTAATTTCTTGAAATGTAATTATTGTTAGTATGCCCTTATAGTCCTTTTTATTTCTATGTGATTGGTACTGTTATTCCTCCTTTGTTCCTGATTTGACTTGAGATTTTCTTCTTTTTTTAATATGGGCATTTATAGCTGTAAGTTTCCCTCTAAGCACTACTTTAATTAAGTCCCATCAGTTTGGGTATATTTTGTTTATGTTTTTATTCATTAAAATATTTTCTGATTTCTCTTGGGATATTTTGTTTGTTGATTATTTAGAAGTGTGCCATTTAATTTCCTCACATCTGTGAATTTCCATGCACATTTGAGAAGAAAGATATTCTACTGTTGTTGGGTAGAGTATCCTATAAATCTCTTACCTCTAGTTGATTTTTAGTACTATTTCAGTCTTCTATTTCCCTGTTGACTTTCTGGCTAGTTATTGAAAATGGGATACCGAAGTCTCCAGTTATTATTCTTTAATTGTGTATTTTTCCCTTCTGTTCTGTAAATTCTTCCTTCAGGTTTATCAGGGCTTTTTTTGTTAGATGCATATATTTATAATAGTTATTACTTTCTGATAGGTTGATCCTTTTATTATTGTAAAGTGTTCTTCGTCTCTAGGGAAAATTTTTGTCTTAAAGTTTCTTCTGATACCAGTACACACACTCCAACTTTCTTTTGATTATTGTTTGTATGGCATAATCTTTTTTATAGTTTTCCTTTTTAACCAATCTCTGTCTTGAATCTCAAGTATATATATTTTACAGAGAGTGAGAGTATAGTATCGTGTTTTTTAATCCATTTTAGATTGTTTATTACATTTACATATAATGTAATTACTGTAAAATTAAGAATTACATCTGCCATTTTCCTGGTTGCTGTGTTTCTTATGTCTTGTTCCCATTTCTTCATTATTGCCTTCCTCTGTATTTGATAGATTTTTTTTTAGTATACCATTTTAATTTCTTCGTTTCTTTTACTATATGCTTTAGAATTGTTTTCTTAATGGTTGTCCTGGTGATTATTATTAGCATGTTTACATAAAACAATCTAGTTTAGATTAATACCAATTTAATTTCATTGCAGAAACTTGGCTCCAGTAGAGTTCCATTCACTTCCTTTACTTTGTGCTATTACTATCATATACATTACATTTTTATACATTGTAAACCCATCAACACAGTTTTAAAATTGTATAGCTGTGTTCTAAATCATAGAGGAGAAGAAGAGAATTGCAATGAAAATATCTATTTATACTTTTATATTTACCTATATACTTTTATAGTAAATACTGCTGCTTTTTGTTTCCCTATGTAAAACAAAGGTATGTCTAGTGTTAGACTGAAATACTCTCCTCATTTCTTGGACACAACTACTAGCAACATATTCTCTTAGTTTTTGTTTTTTAGAAATATCTTGATTTCTCTTTCGTTTTTAAAAATGGTTTTGCAGATGTAAGATTCTTTGTTAATAGTTGTTTTTTGCTTCTTTCTTTGTTTTCTTTCAGCACCTGGGATAATGTCATCTCGGTGCCATTTGGCCTCTATGGTTTCTAGTGAGAAGTCAGTCTTTACTTTTATTGAGGATCATATTTTCTATTGCAGTTTTCAAGATTGTCTCTTGTCCTTTTCTTTTGACATTTTGACTATGAAATGTTTGAGCGTAGATCTTGTTGATTTATTGTACTCGAGTTTATTGAGCTTCTTGAATTCTAAGACTAATTCTTTTTGTTGTATCTGGAGAGTTTCTAGTCATTATTTCTTAAGATATTCCTTCTGCTCCTTCCTCTCTCTCCTCTCTCTCTCTCCTTCTCCCACCTTTCCCAGCCACTCCGTCCTTCTCTCTTTTTCCGGGACTCCCATTTTACATGTTGGGGATGTTGGATGGTGTCCCTCAGGTGTCTGAGGCTCTGTTAATTTCTCCTCATTCCTTTTGCTGTTTCCTCCTCGTGCTGGATAGTTTCAATTGACCTGTATTCAGTTCATTGTCTTCAAGTTAACTGATTCTTTCTTCTGTAAATAATAAATATATTATTATATTTATATTTATATTATATAAATAATAAATATATTATTCAGACTAGAGAAGTTTTTCATTTTAGTTATACTTTTCAACATCAGAATTTCTCTTTGATTTCAAATAATAAGGGTGCCTGGCTGGCTCAGTCAGTACAGGATGTGACTCTAGATCTCTGGGTTGTGAGTTTGAGCCCCGCACTGGTGGTAGACCATTACTTAAAAATAAAATCTTTTACAAATAAAAGGAATAATAATTTATATCTCTTTATTGTTATTCTCTATTTGATGAGACATCATTTGCATACTTTCCCTTAGTTCTTAGACATGATTTCTTTCAGTTCTTTCAACTTATTATAGGTGATTTAAAATCTTTGTCTAATAAATCCAACTTTTGGTTTTCCTCAGGGACAGTTTCTGTTAACTGCTATTTTTCCTGTTTATAGGCTATGCTTTTTTGTTTGATTATAATCTCTTTTTTGTTGTTGTTGAAACTGGATATTTATGATTTTTTTTTAAGTACCAAGGATCTTTATTCTCAGACCTAATGTTCAACCTGTGACTGCAGATAACATGTCACTATTTCGAGAACACCTTCATTCTTTCCAAGACTTCAGCCATAAGGTTATACCTTATTCTCATCATAACAAGATAAATGAATGAGATTGAAAGAGGATTAAGGAGATACACTGAAGATAAAAGCAAAGGGGAACAAACATTTTACAAGTTTATCATCCCAGTTACCCTAAAGGTTAAGTTTCAGATTTACAAGAGTAATGACAGAACAGCATGATTTCAGTGAAAACCAACACAAGTTAGATCTTTAAAAAAAAGGGGTGGGGGTGGGAGAATCAGTTCAGAAATACTAAGTCAGGCAAGCATGCAAACTTCAGAGTATAAAAAATGCAAGGCCTGGTTGTCCAAACAAATATATCCCTCAGGAGATGGTGGTGCTTAACAGAAACAAATGAATTAAAGGCTGAAAGGGACACTTCTCTGAATTAGCAGACCAATTCCCTCATTTTTTAAGTGAGGAAAGAGGGTAGACAGTAATTAGTGAGGCTCACATGGCTAGATAAAGGATGTACATAGATTTAATTCCCGGTGGTATTTACTACATACATCTAAAATACGATAAATCTCCAGAACACATTAAGCCCACCGATTAAAATGACAAATACACGGGGAGGAGGTGAATTAATACAGCACAGCAGCACTTCTCACATCATATTTAAAAGATTAAAAGGAATAAAATAATCTCTCAAAGATTTTAATGCTCAGTTTTGATAAACTCCATCCAATTCTTTAATGTAGAGCAAATGTACGAGCTTAAAAAAAAACATGCATTCTTCAGCTTTCCTCTATACTTTTTCGGCCTATCTTTCAAAACTAAGCACTGAGTATTTTTAACCTAAGTAATGTGATGTTATATGTACACTTTAATTGCACGTTTTAGGAATAAAATCCATGATATTTTGGTGACTCAGTGTATTTATAAAATGAAAAGCTTTCTATCAAAATACACTTTTCACTGGGAAAAATAAATAAAACAGACGAATGGATCTACACAAAGTAAAAATTAACTTTGGTAGATTTCAGTGTAGGACAGTCCTTAACAAGCCTATTTGCCCCTTTTCCCCCAGAGCTGCTCATCTTCCAACTTAAGATTTTAAAAATATTTTTAATTGAGATTATGTTGACATGTTCTCATTCCACATCATCTTCAGCCAAGCTCTGAGCACTTACAATTCTCTGACTAATTGTTGGAAGCTTGGTCAGAAGCATCTGGAACACTGGTGGTGGGAGAGTCTGCTGTAACACTTGCAGCAACTGCTGTGGCTGTCCACACACAGCAATTGCACTTGTCAGATGGTCTACACCTTTCTCATATTCGCCTTGGGCTAGCAACTCTTCCCCAAGTTGTATTTCTTCAAGGAAGAATTTCTCAACAGCTTCGGCATCTTTAAGGTCAGGTAACTTGCAAAGTCCGGCTCTCTCCTTGGCAAGCTTTTGTTTCTTTCTTCGCTCTCGAAGCCTGTTCTCGAAGTTGGGGTCACTCGGCCTCTTGCGGTCGAAGTAGATGCAGTACCCGCTGAAGAGAGCCCGCGGACGCCGGCGGCGACGGCGCTGTTCCGGCCCACCACCTTCCCACGGCCCGGAGGCAGGAGCGAGCGCGGCGGCGGCGGGGCCGGCGCAGAAGCTGTGGGCCGGGAAGCCGCGGACCACGCCGCTGCGACCGGACGCTCGCCGCGAGAGACGCGGAAAGCTGCTCTCTGTGTTTTAAGTGATTTTTCTGTAAAGTCCGTTCTTTGCTGTGTGGGCACTGAAGTCTCTGTTCTGGTGCCTTAGCAGTCAGCCAATGATTGATGGCAGGTTGAACTAAGAAGTCTCTCAACCTTTGCTGAGGGGCTTGGTATGTTTGTTGGGGCGTTCCCTTAGTGCTCCACCGGGCAGTTTACAACCGTCCCTTGGCCTTAGCCTTCACTTTCTGCTTGCACAGAGTCTCAAAGTCAGCCAGAAATGAGAGCTCAGAGCCTTCTCAAGTCTTTCATGGTCATGCACTAAGCTCTTTGCATGTACATGAGCCTCTAGAATCCCAGGAATATGTTGAAGTTTTTCAGGGTTCCATGTGGACATCTTAATTCTTCAATTTTCCCTTTAATTTGTGTTTGTTTGATCAGCCTCTCATTAGCCCCAAGCGTTAAAGTTCCCTCCAACAGCTTCAGTGCTAACTAATTGCCACTGATTTTCTTTCGTAAGTGCTCCAAAGTAACACTGTTTGCACAGAGGCAGCTCTTGAGTCATGAAATAAAATGCCTTGAAAATGGAATCGTTTGGTGAGATGCTAGATAGGCAAATATTGACAGTTCTTTAGGTATGGACATTTCAGGGAATTCTAAACCTACCCTAATCCTATATGTATTGATAGGCTGCTAGTTTATCCAGCTACCAGAGTGGTGAGGCTCTTTGTTTTCATTGCTACTCCAGAACCTGATAGGGGAATGGGATTAAGAGAAAAATGAGATAACTAACTGAAGTCAATTTGCAGAGTTTGGAAAAAGATGATTTTGACAGTTTTGCCATTGTTGCTATTGCTTTTACTCCACCATTCCAAACATTAAGCTCTTCTTTTTAAAAGACAAATACCATATGATTCCACTTATATGTAGAATTTATTTATTTATTTATTTATTTATTTATTTATTTAAGATTTTATTTATTTATTTGACAGAGAGAGATCACAAGTAGGCAGAGAGGCAGGCAGAGAGAGAGAGGGGAGGAAGCAGGCTCCCTGCTGAGCAGAGAGCCCGATGCGGGACTCGATCCCAGGACCCTGAGATCATGACCTGAGCCGAAGGCAGCGGCTTAACCCAATGAGCCACCCAGGCGCCCTATATGTAGAATTTAAACAACAAAATGAATAAACAAACAAAAAGCAGAATCAGTCCTATAAATACAGAAAACAAACTGATGGTGGCCAGAAGGGAAGGGCTGGGGGTGGGGCGGGGATAAACAAACTGTGAAGGAGCGTGCGAAATACAGGCTTCCAGTTATGGAATGAATAAGTCATGGGAATAAAAGGTACAGTGTAGGGAATATAATCAATGATATTGTAATAGCAATGTATGGGGACAGATAGTAGCTATACTTGTGGTATGGAAAGCATAATGTATACAGTTGTTGAATTACTATACTATTTTCACCTGAAACTAATGTAATGTGTATCCACTATAGGTGAAATTAAAAAAAAAATAAAAAGTAATTCAAATAGTAGAAATAGAACAAAAAAGTGTTGTAAATAAGGTTTCTACCCTAAACACCTCAACCCTGGATCCCAAACAGAATATTTTTTTAAAGATTGTGTATTTATTTATTAGAGAGACACAGCAAAAGAGTTAACACAAGCAGGGGGAACGAGAGAGAGAGAGAAGCAGAGAAGCAGGCTTCCTGCTGAGCAGGGAGCCCAATGCAGAGTTTGATCCCAGGCCCCAGTATCATGACCTAAGCCGAAGGCAGATGCTTAACGACTGAGCCACCCAGGTAGTCCCAGAATATTAACTAGTGTTAACAGTTACTGTGTGTCTTTCATAAATACATGCCTAGAGAAGCATGTATATATAGAGACAAAAGATCTGTATTTCCTTTTATACATGTAGAAATATACTGTACTCTCTATTATTCACCATTTTTTTAAACTTGGTAATTTACCTTAGATGTTGCTACATAGAGCTATTTCAGTTTGTTGTTGTGGTTGTTTGGTATTGTAAGATGAATAGGGCATTATTTACACATTTTCTAGTAACAGACACTTGGATTGGTCTGCTATTTTGTTATTTCAAACAATGATGGGATGAACACCATGGCATTTACATCTCTTTGACCATGTGTGCTATTACTGAAGGATAAGTTCCTAACTATGAAATGTAAGGTGTGTTTGTTTTCAGATATTGATGGATGTTGGAAAATTGCCTTCAATGATGTTTCATTGTTTATACTTCTGTTTGTGGTAAAGGAGAATGCTGTTTCTCCTCATTGCCACATTGGATTATCAAGTATATTTTGCCAATTTCAAAGATGAAAATTTCTCCGTATTGTTTTACTTTTCTTCTCTTATAATACCTTCTCATATATTTCATATATTCATATGTTTGTGAGTCTTCTTCGCTTCACACACAGCACCTCTTTTCATATCCTTCTCTCATTTTTTTATTGAGTTTTAATTTGTAATGCTCTTTGTGAGTTAGAGTCGTTGGACTTTTGGTCTGTTTTACATATTACAAATATTCTTTTCTCTAGCTGATTATTGGTCACATGGTGTGGTTTACAGTACGTTTTTCTTTGTTAATTTTTTTTTAAGTAGTCAGATTTTCCAGTCTTTCTTCTCAGTTTATAAAAATTTCATCTCTTATTTCTTCCAGGAACTTATTGTTCCATTTAGTTATTTATTTGGGTGGCTTATTGTTTGTGAGTGCTAACCAGTTGTCTCTGCATCATTCCTCTCAGATTTAAAATGCCACTCTTCTTAGGTACTAAATTCCTTTATGTAGAGAGAATATTTCTGGACTCTCTATTCTTTTCCATTGATTTCTTTGCCAATTTGTCCTTTCTGTAGTGCCAACATTTTAATGGGTATTTTTCCATATGACCTTTAGAATCAGCTTGTCTATTTCTATTTCCCTGTTGAGGAAAATTTACGTTGTTACTTTTGTTAAAATTACATTAAAACGGGTGCCTGGGTGGCTCAGTGGTTTAAAGCCTCTGCCTTCGGCTCAGGTCATGATCCCAGGGTCCTGGGATCAAGCTGGGCATCTGGATCTCTGCTCAGCCGGGAGCCTGCTTCCCTTCCTCTCTCTCTGCCTGCTTCTCTGCCTAATTGTGATCTCTGTCAAATAAATAAATAAATAAATCTTTTTAAAAAATGACATTAAAACAGGAATCTCAGATTTTTGCACCTATCAGTCAGAATCTTGCGGAAAGCTTGTTAAAACATAGTTGGTGGGGCCTCACCTTCAGAGTTTCTAATTCACTGAGTCTGAGTTGAGGCTTAGGATTTGTGTATCCTAAAATTCAAAGGGTGATTTTGATGCTGCTGGTCTGGGACAACTCGACTTTCGTGAAGTAAAAATGTATTCATTTTAAGATAGTTGTTATCCTTCCAATATTCATTCTAACAGCAAGGTATGTTATTCCATTTATGTTCTATTTTCTTAGTAGAGTTTCAGTGTTTTCTTTATATTGATACAACTTATTGTTTTAAATTTATTCCTCTGCAGTTTCTTTTTTGTTGCATTGTAATAAAGGTTAGTTTAGGGGTACCTGGGTGGCTCAGTGGGTTAAAGCCTCTGCCTTTGGCTCAGGTCATGATCCCAGGGTCCTGGGATCAAGCTGGGCATCTGGCTCTCTGCTCAGCGGGGAGCCTGCTTCGCTTCTTCTCTTCTCTGCCTGCCTCTCTGCCTACTTGTGATGTCTGTCAAATAAATAAATAAAATCTTTAAAAAAAAAAAGAGTACTAAAAACATAAAGTGTAAAAAAATAAAGGTTAGTATATAATTATTATTTAATAATTATTTGGCAATTTGTTAATTATGATTTTAAATATTTATGGTTAGCAAGTCTTCCTTGTTCAACTTATTACAATGGAAGTGGGAATAATATTAGGTTACTTTCTGAGAATTTGGAGGACATATTAGGGAAAGAGAGGAAGGTGAGCTTTTTTTTTTTTTAAAGATTTTATTTATTTATTTGATAGAGATCACAAGTAGGCAGAGAGGCAGACAGAGAGAGAGGGGGAAGCAGGCTCTCCACTGAGCAGAGAGCCCGATGCGGGGCTCGATCCCAGGACCCTGGGATCATGACCTGAGCTGAAGGCAGAGGCTTTAACCCACTGAGCCACCCAGGCGCCCCGAGGAAGGTGAGCTTTGATAAAACGTTACTAAAACTTTTTACACTCGTGGCTTAAAAAATGTTTCCTTCATGTGATTCTAGGGCTGGAAAAATTAGTTGGAATAATTAGTTTTTCTAAAGTATAGAAAAATCTCTGAAAACTTGCAGGCTTCACTAACATGTATGAGGAATCACTAATATCAAAGATGGGTTACATTCAGATAGCTTGAATTTATATGTAAATTTAGAGGCCAAAGGACATTCCTAGGAAGGGCGAAAGTGTAAATTGCAAGGGCAAAGGTGAAGGGATGAATGAAGACTAACGAACAGATACTTTGACTTTCATAGAAAGTAAGCACCTTTCCGGACCATAGCATATGCCCCTATGTTTTATTGCCTAGACTGAGGATATCTGAAGTCTACTTTTAAGATCTGCAAGATAAATTTTTAAAATTCAGCCTAAATATTTCTGCAAATAGTATAATCCAAATTAGTATTTCCCAATCAGCCTAGTATCTTTATAATAAAAAGAAATGGAGAACACATGTTCTCCATCCTGTTCTCCAATAGTAGGAACATACTATGCTATAGGTGAGAATTTTCTTATTTACTGTGGTATGCAGAATACGAGTTCCCCAAAGATGCCTATGTTCTGATCTCCAGAACCTGTGAGTATGTTACCTTACACAGCAAAGGGGAATTAAGGTTACAGATAGGGTCAAAGTTGCTAATCAGCTAACCTTAAGAGGGAGAGTATTCTAGATTATACAGGTGGGCCGAGTGTAATTACAGGGGTTCTTTAAGATTTTATTTATTTATTTGACAGACGGAAATCACAAATAGGCAGAGAGGCAGATCGAGAGAGAGAAGCAGGCTCCCTACTGAGCAGAAAGCCCGATGCGGGCCTCGATCCCAGGACCCTGAGATCATGACCTGAGCTGAAGGCAGAAGCTTTAAACCACTGAGCCACCCAGGCACCCAATTACAGGGGTTCTTAAAAGAGCAAGAGGAGTGCAGGAAAGAAGGTGAAATATATTTCATGTGGAAAAGACTCATTCTGCTCTTGTGGCTTTCAAAATGGAGGAAAGGAACCATAAGCCAAGGAAGATGTGCCATCTCAAGAATCTGGAAAAGGAAGGTTCCCCCAAAGAGCCCATAGTAAGGAATGCAGCTGTCCCCAGCCTTAACTCAGTGAGACCTATACAAGGTTACTTGACCCTATACAACAACAAGGTAATAAAAAGCATTGTTTTAAAGTATGAATTTATGGTAAGTTGGTAACAAATAGGAAATTAATGCAATTATTAAACTATTATGACAGAGTACTCACAAATACTGATGCTTCCTTTTTTTTTTCTTAAATTGTTAGCATTTGTCCAAATATCTAAAAGGTTAACTTTTTTTCCCCCAATTAACAGCAAATTTTTGGAAGTTGAATATCTCAGAGCTCATTTAGGGCAATACTTATCCGAAAATCTGGTCTATCTGCAAAGTGACTAAGGACCTCATTGGCATATCACCCTGGAAAACAGCTGAGTCAGAATTAAGATTAAGAGCTTTGGAGTTGGAGGCTCAGAGACCTAAAACCTCTGCTAGGACTGAATATGTGACATTGGATAAGTTATTTACTCTCTCCTCTTTTTCCTTATACTAGAACTTAAATCATAAGGTTATGGTGAGGATTACCTGAGAGGATATATGTATAGCACTTAGCATGGTTCTAGCCCATAGGCAAAAAAAAAAAAATCATAAAATGAAGACACAGATTCTCAAAAAAAAAAAAAATTCATAGTGCCTTTCATCATAAAAGCATAAAAATCTAAATAACTCAACTGTTCCCAAATGCATAAATACAGCAATTGACATTCATAATGGCATTCATAAATGATCAAGTATAAGGTTTTTAAACAATTCTTTTAAAGATCTTTAAAATATGTGACTTTTGGTGTTTAAAGTGGCAAGATTTTTGTACCTCAAAAATTTATGCATGTGGAATTTACATCAAGAGTGTCATATGAACAAAACATTTTATAAGGTATATTTTTACTAGGACTCAAACCTTAGCTCCTCCACTTTTTGTTCATCTGTAACATATGAAACACTTCATCTTACTTAGCCTAAGTTTTCTTCTATAAAATTTGGATAATAGGAGAGGTACTTGGTAATGTGGTTGGGAAGATTAGCGATAGCACATTTGAATCACCCCCTTGAATATACCTATAAGTGATTGTTCAATAAGTGGTGGTTATTCGTCATTGTTACTTTGTGATCCTCTAAAACTGCATTGACTAAAGTCAGTAGTAACCTAATTATGAAATACTCTGGGTATTTCTCTTCCTTTATTATAGTTTGTCTTACACTGGCTACTACTGAACCTCTTAAAATTCTCTCCTTTCTCTTTTTCTGGTGGTGTTCTTAGCCTTTTTTTTTCCCCCCAGGTTATTTATTTATTTATTTATTTATTTATTTGACAGACAGAGATCACAACTAGGCAGAGAGGCAGGCAGGGAGAGAGGAAGGAAATCAGGCTCTCTGCTGAGCAGAGAGCCCAATGCAGGGCTCGATCCCAGGACCCTGGGATCATGACGTGAGCCGGAGGCAGAGGCTTTAACCTACTGAGCCACCCAGGAGCCCCTTTTGCTTATTCTTTTTCCTTTGCCCAAACCTTAAATATTGGTGTTTCCCAATTTCTATAGCTTTTTAAATTTTTCTTTTTCCCGTGCACATTGTTTATGAGTATGATAATGCTTCTTATACTAGCTGAAACCTTTTCCCTGAGCACCAGTTGTATTGCTCAGAGCCCTCTTTCTTTTTTAAAGTGAGAGAAAGGAATGCATTTTCTTTTCGAGTTTGCTTCATTTATAGCCTTAAGTATTTATATGGTAGTGGGTATGCATTTGTATTGTGACTTTAACCCAAAAACATTAATTAGGTGGGTCTTTTCCAAATCTTTCATCTCTACTGATCTACTAATGGTTGAAAAATGGTACATGTAACTGTGATGGCATGTCTTTAGAATTAGTTAAACACATTTGCAAGTTTCTGAACCATTTACTGATTTTTCTGTGCACTACTTTATATCCTTTGTTCCTTTCTTCTTTCTTTACTCCATCCTTCCTTCCTCCTCCCTTCTTCTGTCTGCCCCTCCCTTCCTCCCTTTCTTTCTTTTTTTAAATTTCAAGTTAGGTAACATAGAGTGTGGCTCTGCTTTCAAGAACAGAATCCAGTTATGCATCAGCTGCATACAACACCGAGTTCACATTCAAACAAGTGTCCTCCATAATGTCCATCACCCATCTAGCCCATTTTCCCACCCACCTCCCCTTCAGCAACTGTCAGCTTCTTGTCTACATTAAAGAGTCTCTTGTGGTTTGCCTCCCTCTCTGTTTTTTATCTTATTTTATTTTCCTTCCCTTCCTCTTTGTTTATCTGTTTTTCTTAAATGGCACATATGAGTGAAATCACATAGTATTGGTCCTTCTCTGACTGACTTATTTCACATAATGCCCTCTAGTCCCATTCATATCATTGCAAGTGGCAAGATTTCATTCATTCCGATACCAAGTAGTATTCCATTGTACATATACCACATCTTCTTTATCCATTCATCTGTTAATGGACATCTGGGCTCTTTCCATAATTTGGCTATTATTGATAGTACTGCTATAAACTTGGGGTGCATGTGCCCCTTCAAATCAGAATTTCTGTATCCTTTGGATAAATATCTAATAATACAATTGCTGGGTCATAGGGTAGCTCTCATTTTAACTTTCTGTGGAAAACCCATACTGTTTTCCAGAGTGGATGCACCAATTTGCCTTTTTACTAACAGTACAAGAAGGTTCCCCTTTCTCTGCACCCTCACAAACACCTGTTGTTTCTGAGTTGGTAATTTTAACCATTCTGACAGCTGTGAAGTAGTATCTCATTTTGGTTTTGATTTGTATTTCCCTGATGATGCGAGATGTTGAGCCTCTTTTCATGTGTCTGTTAGACATCTGAATGTCTTTTTTGGACAAGGTTCTATTCAAGTCTTCTGCCCATTTCTTAACTGGATTATTTGTTTGTTGGGGTGTTGAGTTTGGTAAGTTCTTTATAGATTTTGGATACTAGCCCATTATCTGATATGTCATTTGCAAACACCTTCTCCCATTCCATCGGTTGCCTTTTGGTTTTGTTGATTGTTTCCTTCAGTGTGCAAAAGCTTTTGTCTTGATGAGGTCCTGATAGTTCATCTTTGTTTTTGTTTCCCTTGCCTCCGGTGATATGTCTAGTAAGAAATTTCTATGGCCGAGGTCAAAGAGGTTGCAGCCTGTGTTCTTCTCTAGAATATTGATGGTTTCCTGTGTCACAGTTAGGTCTTTCATCCATTTTTAACTTATTTTTGTGTGTGGTGTAAGAAAGTAGTCTGGTGCCATTCTTCTGCATGTCACTGTCCAGTTTTTTCCAACACTATTTTTTGAAGATAGTGTCTTTTTTCCATTGGATATTTTTTCCTGCTTTGTTGAAGATTAGTTGACCTTACACTTGTGGGTCCATTTCTGGTTTCTCTTTTCTGTTCCTTTGATCTATATGTCTGTTCTGTGCCAATACCATACTGTCTTAATGACTGCAGATTCGTAATAGAGCTTAAAGTCCGGAATTGTGATGCCTCCAGCGTTTCTTTTCTTTTTCTACATCACTTTAGTTATTTAGAGTTTTGTCTGGTTCCATACAAATTTTATAGTTGTTCGTTCTAGCTCTGTGAAAAATGCTGGTGTTATTTTTGATAGGGATTGCATTGAATATGTAGATTGCTTTGGGTGGAATAGACCATTTAACAATAGTATTTTTTCTTCCAATCCATGACATGGAATGTTTTTCCATTCCTTTGTGCTTTCTTCAGTTTCTTTTATATGTGTTCTCTAGCTTTCACAGTACAGAACTTTTATTTCTCTGGTTAGGTTTATTTCTAGGTATCTTATGGTCTTTGATGTAATTGTAAATGGGATTGATTCCTTGATCTCTCCTTCTGCTGTTTTATTATAATTGGTGTATAGAAATGCAGCAGATTTCTGAATGTCCATTTTGTATCCTGTGACTTTGCTGAATTCCTATATCAGTTCTAGCAATTTGTTGGTGGAATCTTTCAGGTTTTCTACATAAAGTATCATGTTGTCTGAGAAGAGTGAAAGTTTGACTTCTTCTGTGCTAATTTGGATGTTTTTTATTTCTTTTTGTTGTCTGATTGCTGAGGCTAGGATTTTCAGGACTGTGTTGAACAATAACAGTAAGAGTGGACATCCCTATCATGTTCCTGACCTTAGGGGTAAAGCTCTCAGTTTTCCCCATTGAAGATCATATTAGCTCTTAGTCTTTTGTATACAGCCTTTATGATGTTGAGGTATGTTCTTCTATCCCTACATTCTTGAGGGTTTTTTTCGAGGAGGATGCTGTATTTTTTTCAAATGCTTTTCTGCGTCTGTTGAGAGGATCATATGATTCTTATCCTTTTATTAATGTGGTGTATCGTGTTGATTGACCTGCGGAAATTGAACCACCCCTGTAGCCCAGGAATAAATTGCACTTGATCTTGGTGAATAATCCTTTTAATTTACTGTTGAAATTGATTGGCTAGAATCTTGTTGAGAATTTTTGCACATGATCATTGGCCATATTGGTCTGTAATTCTTTCTAATGAGGTGTTTGTCTGGTTTTGCAATCAAGGTGATGCTGGCCTCATAGAATGAGTTTGGAAGTTTTCCTTCCTTTTCTACTTTTTTAAACAGCTTCAGAGGAATAGGTATTAATTCTTCTTTAAATGTTTGGTAGAATTCCACTGGGAAGTCATCCAGCCCTGGACCTTGTGTTTTGGGTTATATTTGATGATTGATTTAATTTCTTTGCTGGTTATGGGTCTGTTCAGATTTTCTATTCCTTCCTATTTCAGTGTTGGTAGTTTATATATTTCCAGGAACTTACCCTTTTCTCCCAGATTTTTGGCATATAATTGCTTATAAGATTCTCCTGTAATTATTTGAATTTCTTCATTGCTGGTTGTGGGCTCTCCTGTTTCATTTGTGATTTTATTTATTAGTGTCCTTTCTCTTTTCTTTTTGGTAAGTCTGGACTAGGGATTTAACAATTGTGTTAATTCTTTCAAAGAACCAGCTCCTACTTTCATTGATGTGTCCTACTTTTTTGTTTTTTACTTGTATATCATTTATTTCTGCTCTAATCATAGTTATTTCCCTTCTTCTGCTGATTCTGGGCTTTATTTGCTGTTCTTTTTCCTGCTTCTTTAGGTGTAAGTTAAGGTTGTGTATTTGAGACTTTTCTTCTTGAGAAAGGCTTATATTGCTATAAAATTCCTTATAACTGCATTTGCTGCATCCCAAAAGTTTTGGACTGTTGTGTTTTCATTTTCTTTTGCTTCCAATTTTTTTTTAATTTCTTTTTCCTGCTTAACCCATTCATTCTTTAGTAGGATGTTCTTTTACCTCCATGTATTTGTGGTCCTTCTGAATTTTTTCTTGTGGTTGACTTGAAGTTTCATAGCACTGTGGTCTGAAAATATGTATGGTATGATCTCAGTCTTCTTGTGCTTGTTGAGGCCTGATTTGTGATCCAGTATGTGATCTCTTCTGGAGAATGTTCCATGTGCACTCAAAAAGAATATGTACTCTGCTGCTTTAGGATGAAATGCTCTGAATATGTCCCTTACGTCCATCTGGTCCTGTGTGTCATTCAGTCATTATTTCCTTATTGATCTCCTTAAGATGATCTGTCCATTGGAGTGAGTGAGGTGCCAAAGGCCCCTCCTACTATCATATTATTATCAATGAGTTCCTTTAAGATTGTTACTAATTGATTTATATATTTGGCTGCTCCCAAGTTGGAGGTATAAATATTTGTAACTGTTAGAGCTTGTTGGATAGACCCCTTTATTATAATACAGTACTCTTCTTCATCTCTTACTACAGTCTTTGGTTTAAAATATAGTTTTTCTGATGTAAGTATGGCTATTCCAGCTTTCTTTTGATGTCCACTAGCATGATTCATTAGCATGGTGTCCATTAGCCTGGTCCTCCAGCCCCTCACTTTCAGTCTGGAGGTGTCAGTTGGTCTAAAATGAGTCTCTTGTAAGCAGCATCTTGGTGGAGTTTTTTTTTTTTTCTTTTTTAATCCATTCTGAAGCTGTGTGTATTTTGATTAGAGCATTGAGCCTATTTACATTCAGAGTAATTATTGATAGATATGAATTTAGTGCCATTGTATTACTTGTAAAATCGCTGTTCCTGTAGATTGTCTGTGTTCCTTTTAAAAATGGTTTAAAAAGTTCCTGTCACTTTTGGTATCTATTTCCTGCTCTAAGAATCCCTTTTAGTATTACTTGCAGAGCTGGTTTAGTGTTCATGAACTCCTTTAGTTTTTGCTTATCTTGGAAACTCTTTATCTTTCCCTCCATTCTTAATGACAGCTTTGCTGCTTGGCTGTGTTATTTTTCCCAGTCAGCGTGTTGAATATATCATGCTGCTTATTTCTGGCCTGCTACGTTTTTGTGGACAGGTCTGCAGCTAACCTTATGTGTCCACCCTTGTAGGTTAAGGACCTTTTTCCCCTAGCTACTTTCAGAATTCTCACTTTATCTTTTTTGTTTTGTGAGTTTCACTCTAATATATCTTGGTGTTGACCTGTTCTTTTTGGGTTTTGAGGGGAGTTCTCTGTGACTCTTGGACATAAATGCCTGTTTCCTTCCCCAGATTAGGGAAATTGTCAGCTATAATTTGTTCAAATAAACTTTCTGCCCCATTTTCACACTTTTATTCTTCTGAGACTCCTGTGATACAGATAATATTGCACATTGTTGAATCACTAAATTTCCTAAGTTTGTATTCATGATGTTTTCTTTCCCTCTTCTTTTCAGCTTCGTTATTTTCCATAATTTTCACTCTGTATCACCTATTTGGTTCTCTGCCTCTTCCATCCTCATTGTGATTACATCCAGTTGGTTCTGCATCTCAGCTATAGCATTTTCATTTCAGCATGACTAGTTTTATCTCTGCAGTGAGGATTTCTCTGGTGTCTTCTATGCTGCTTTCAAGCCCAGGTAGTATTCTTATGACTGTCATTCTAAATTCTTGTTCAGATATATTGCTTATATCTGTTTTGAGAAATCCCTGGCTGTGATTTCTTCTGCTATTTCTTTTAGGGAGAATCCCTCTGTCTTGTCATTATGTCTAGGTTTCTGTCTTTTGCATGTCATGAAAGAATGTTATGTTTCCTGCTCCTGAGAGTAATACTATATTAAGAAGGGGTCACACACTGTCCAGGGTCTTGCACTTCAGGAAGTGTTTCTGTTGTATGCTGTGTGCACTCTGATGTAGTGTTTTGGCTGCCCTTTTCCACAGGTCAATTTGCTCAGACTTCCTCCTTGCTTGCAGTGGGAGGTGGTTGAACCTTTCACTAGGTGTGCTTTGATTTGTTTGTTAAGATAAGCCTAATTTAAAAAAAAAACTAAAAAAAAAAAGGGCTGATCTAAGAAAAGAGAAAAGGAAAAGGAAGAAAAAACAGACAGACAAAAAACTATAACCCTGATTCCAAATAATGAGAAAGAAGGGAGGAAAAAGGGGGGAAACAAAAAAAAAAGGCTGATCCCACAAAGGAAAAAAAGAAACAAACCAACAAATGAACAAAAAACTATAAGCCTAATGCCAAAGGAAGAAGAAAATAAAGAATAAAGAAATAAAAGAATTCTTAAGAAAAGAAAACCTGGTCCTATTTCCACCAGAACTGAAGCTGATGCTTTAGAGCACTCTGTGATTAGTAGACCTGATACATGTGGGGCAGCGTATGTTGTTCTGAGGGAGAGGCCCCCCTGTGCTGGTTCACAGTCAGACCTGCCTTAGGAAACATGCCCCTGCTGGGTGCACAAGGGCAGGGTTTGGTGAAGGGACTCCAGCCTCCCCTGGAGGTTCTGTTTCTCTCTTAAGTCCAACCATGGTGGTGGGGGGAAGGGAATGTGTGGAAGATCCTATCACCCCACCCTCTCAACCTGGGGGAAAACTCACAGCTGCTACTGTTTAGGAGGCCCTGATAAAAAAGTGAACAACTTCTTCTCCTGTGTTCCAGGCTTTCGTCATATCACTGCACCTCAACTTCCCTGTGCCTGGCCATCTGCACACCCTATGCCACAGTTATGTGTTTTATCTTTGTCCCATGGCTGGTGTTGAAAACTCCAAATCTTAAAGGACCCAGCAAGGTGTTGACCTGCTTCTCTCCCTAGGAGGAGAGGCTTGCAGCTTGCCCAGCACCATTCTGTCCCATAAAAGCAGTCACACAGAGTGAAGTCTGTTGGGCCCCACAGTGGAAAGCTGTGACCAGCATATCTGCCCTCTACACATGCTTCTGTACCCTGCTGCTAAACAGCCACTCAGTGGCTCCTAGGGGGCCTTTTGTCCTCAGAAAAGCAAAATCCCTCTTTCACATGTACTCCAGGAGGGGGAGTGATTTCTCTCAGTGCCATTCAGGGGATCCCCTCACCCCAGCATATTGCAGGAACCCTATATGCTGTTCTTTCTCCTGCCCTCTCCCTCTCTCCCTGGCTTCACTCTAAAAAAATGGCTCCCTCCCTTTCCCAGCACCACAGCTTTTCTCTCCCCTAGTTCATAGCTCCAAACCTCACATCTGCCACTTTCTCTCCCTCCAGTTATGCCCATTATTTTCTTAATCCTCAAATCTATTTCCTAGTTGTTCAAAATGATTTGATGTTGAGCTCCTCTGTTTGAGGGATAAAGCAAACCCAGGGTCCCCCTGCTACTCTTCCAATTTTATCTTTCTTCTCAGTGACCTCTTCTAATTGAGCATATTTTAAAGTGCACATAATCATTTTCTGCATACTTTTTCCCCACTCTGTACCGATGTTGATGCTACTGTTAATTCACTTGTTCAATCATTAATTAAACATATATTGAATGCCTACTATGTCCTAGGCCCTGAGGGTACAGTAGTGAAATAAACAAATTAACAAATATTTACCCCTCAGGGAACACATCTGTAGTGGAAAAGACAAAGCAAATAAATATGTTGTGTGTCTGATATACATTCTGTGGGGAAAAATAGAGGAGGGAAGAGGACTAAGGAGAGCCAAGATGTGGACAGGGTTATAATTCTAAGTGGGATGCTCAGGGAAGCCATCACTATACAGTTACCATTTGAGCAAAGATCTGAGGAGGTGAGGGAGCAAGCCATGGGGACATTTGGGGAATATTTTTCCAGGATGAAGGAACAGCAGTTGCACATTGTGAAGCAAGAGTATGTCTCGCATTTTGGGAAAACTGAGGTAGGAGCAATAGGAGAGAGGTCAGAGAGAGAGAGTTTATAAGCAACCATGGTTGTGTTGTCCTACCTACTTTCTTAAAAATTGGTAACTATCCTTCACTAACTTAATCTTTTTCCTTTTTTTCTTTCCTCTTTAACTCTGGTAAGTCACCAAGTTTTAGTGATCCTAACCCTCTTCAGTTCAGACCTGTATCATTGGTCACCCAATTGATCTACTGCTAGCTGCACACTTGATATTCAGCACCCATTCAAGAGCTATTTTTCAAACACTGTCTGTATTGCAGGGCTGCACTAGGTATTGTAGATACACAGGCCATCAAGCTTGCCCTTAGAAAATTCACAGTATCTGGAGAGAAAATCAACAGGCAGTTGGTCACGTGACAGTGAAGTAAGTGCTTTGAGAAGGGAAGTACAAGCAGACTAAGTACCACTTGGTAGATGGGTAGCTCCAATTTATGAGGGTTAGTGCAAGCTTTCCAACAGAAATTATCCTCCTGTTAAGCTCTAAAAGATAAGTTGAAGAGTTAGACCCTCAAAATGAAAAGAAAGAATTTCCAAGCAAAGGGACCACTTGTAGAAATGCCCAGAAAAGAGAACCGAATGTGGTTTAGTGTTACCAGATAGAGGACAGAAGAGGATGACTCAAAATCAAGCTGGAGAAATACAAAGGAGCCAGATCATGTATGATCTCTAGAGGCCCTTTTAGGGTGTTTGGTTCATCCATCTGTTACCAGCATCATCAGTTTCAAACTTGAATATAATACATAGTTTATCTCCGAGAGCTGAAACCCACCAATGATTCCTTACTGGCTTTATGCTGAATTCAAACTGTAACAGGCACACGCGAGGTTCTTTAATCTGCCTTTGCCTCTTCAGCCTCAGGTCCCACAGGCCCCACTCTTACTTTATAAACCAGCAGTGCGGGACAGCTTATAATTACATGCCAGGAGGGGGAAGTCTCCAGGACCTACCAAATGCTTGGAATGCTCTTTGGCCCTTCCCAATCTCGTGAATTCACTTTTATCTTTCAAAAATAATCTCAGAGGTAATCCCTTTTTTTTTTAATATTTATTTATTTGAGTTAGAGTGAGTGAGCTTGAGCAGAAGGGGCAGAAGGAGAGGGAAAGAAAAACTCAAGCAGACTTCACTTAGTGCAGAGTCTGACACAGGACTCCATCCGTCAACCCCAAGACCATGAGCTGACCTGCAAACAGGAGGTGGGTATTCAACTGACTGTGCCATTCAAGTGCCCCTCAGAAGTCATCTTCTATAAGAATCTTCCCCAGAAAATTCAAATGAAGTTAATCCTTTACTCTTCCATGCTACCACCCCACTTCTGTGTGATCTTTTCATTGCAATCGCCTTCATCTGTAACAGGTTGTTTATATATTAAACTTCTCCACTGGTTTGAGCTCTTTGAGGGTCTCTGGGTTTGGTTTTGTCTGTGTATCCTTAGCCTGACAGTTAGCCACACTTAATAAGGCTCGGTTAATTTACACTAAAGAACAATGAGAATTATCTATAAAAAAGAATGAACACTAATTTATAGCTCATTTAAGTCACACAATTGTGATAGAGCTCAGCTCATCTTAGCAAAGGAATCACAGACTTTTTTTAATTCTTAAATTCAGTTTAGTTAGCATATACTGTATTACTATTTTTAGGAGTAGAATTTAGTGATTCATCAGTTGCATATAGCATCCAGTGCTCATTATATCAGGTTATGTCCTTAATGCCAATCACCCAATTACCCCTTCCCCACACCAACCTCCCATCCAGCAACCTTCAGTTTCTTTTCTAGAGTTCAGCCTTTCTTATGGTTTGCCTCCTTCTCCATTTTCATTTTGTTTTATTTTTCCTTCCCTTCCCTTATGTTAATCTGTTTTGTTTCTTAGATTGCACATATGAGTGAAATCATACAGTATTTGTCTTTCTCTGACTTACTTCACTTAGGATAATACACTGTAGTTCCATCCATTGCAAAAGGCAAGATTTCATTCTTTTGGATGGCTGAGTGATATTCCATATAACACATGCACACACACATAACAAATCTTTATCCATTCATCTGTTGATGGACATCTGGGCTCTTTCCATATTTTGGCTATTGTAGGTATGGCTGCTACAAACAGTGCGGTGCAGGTGCTCCTTCAAACCACCATGTTTGTATCCTTTGGTTAGATACCTAGTAGTGCAATTTCTGGGTCATAGGGTAACTCTCTTTTTAAATTTTTGAGGAACCTCTATACTGTTTTCCGGAGTAGCTCTACCAGTTTGCATTCCCACCAACACTGTAAGAAGGTTCCCTTTTCTCTGCATCCTCACCAACATTTGTTGTTTCCTAAGTTGTTTATTTTAGCTATTCTGACTGGTGTGAGGTGGTATCTGGTGGTGGTCTTGATTTGTATTTCCCAGTTGGTGAGAAATGAGCATTTTTTTATGTGTCTGTTGGCCATTTGTATGTCTTCTTTGGAGAAACATTCATGTCTTCTGCCCATTTCTTTCTTTTTTTTTTTTTTTTTGCTTTTTTATTTTTTATTTGAAAACAACTTAAATTTTTAGACAAATGATTTTAGTATATAAATTTGATTTTGTTTTTATACAGAATATAAAGATTTCCCTCATTAATCTTCCACGTGAAGGGTATTACAAGCCTGAAGGGAGACTTTTCTGCACACAAGTGTGTATCTTACACACAGGGGACTGGGAAACCAATGGTGTAGTGCTTCTACACATAAATTAGGTCAAGGGACATCACATATTAAAAAGGATAAGAGAAATATTCTAGTTAATCAGATTCAAGAAGCAAACAGGACACAAAAACTGTGCAGATAAGACCAAGTCAGTAACTTTAGTTAGGACACTGCGGGTTATACTGGAGTAACAGGTCTGCGAGGTGATCATGGGGACCACATTAGAATAGCAAGGAAGAGCTATTTATATAGAAAGGCTGGAAGGAGGGATTTTCACTAAAGCAAATTAACTTCTTGTCAACTGCCAAAACCAAACCAAACCAAACTGAGCGTATGGATGTTAGTATACCGAGGGCATGTTATACCAGTTTTTGTGCGGCATGCTGAGAGTGAGTTAGAACTTCTTCACTGGTGCGTATGAACCATTAATAGTCAGGGAGAGGTGTGTTTTTTTTGTTTGTTTGTTTTGATTTGTTTTGTTTTGTTTCTTACCCCTTCTCACCAAATTTCAGGCATGTCTTATTTTAGATGGAGTATAGCTTTTATCTATAATTTCATCCTGTAAAAACATGTGAAGACAACGTTCATTCTGTGCCAGAGGATGACCAGCGACCTTGTTTATAAACTGCTCCAGTCCTTGCTTCCTTTCTTCAATAAAATTATCATCAAATATTCCATCATCTCCTCTAAAAGGAAGCTGGCGCAAAAACGCTTTTCCAGGGAGCGGGGGAACTACAACCTTGCTCTCTCTTTCTAATTCACTTCGCAGCCATTCAAAGTCACTGTATCTTCTTCTAACGGTAGATTCCTTCAGCTTGAAAATAGGCAGATTTGTCTTGACCCTGATTTCGTAGGTGGTGAAGCGGCCCCGGCCGACCCCCACCGTCTGCGGGTTGCTCACATCGATCTCGAGGAAGTTGCTGGGCGGCCGGTAGGCATCATTCAGGTTCGGCGGCTTGGTGATCAGCCGCCGGGTGTCCGCCACGGTCTCCGCCGTTTCTCTACTGCAGCCGCCGCCGCCGCGGACTCCCTCCGCCCCCTCCGCGTTCCACCGACGCCGCCGCTGCTGCCCCTCTTCTGCCCATTTCTTGACTGGAATTTTTGTTTGTTGGGTTTGAGTTTGGTAGGTTCTTTGTAGATTTTGGATACTAGCCCTTTATTTGATATGTCATTTGCAAATACCTTCTTCCATTCCATAGATTGCCTTTTAGTTTTGTTGACTATATCCTTTGCCATGCAAAAGCTTTTTATCTTGATGAAGTCCCAGTTGTTCATTTTTGCTTTTGTTTCTCTTGCCTTTGGAGATGTGTCATTGATCCAGAGTTTTGTCTTCTCTTAGTCTCTCAGTTCTCTCATCTGCTAAATGAGGATGATAATACCTATACCCTAAGATTTCAGTGGTGATGAGATTTGGAACATATATGACATAAACTAGAAACTTAGATGTTCATGATCCGGTGAGATTTTATGAGTTGGACAAAATGTTATTTTATCCCTTTCAGACCTGTAATCACTGTGATCGCATTATTATAGATTGTCCCATTCAACAGTAATAGGAGTCTAGGTATTATGGATTCTGAGCATCTGACTTACGAAGACATAACTAATGCTGT
Organism: Mustela erminea; assembly: GCF_009829155.1. NCBI lineage: Eukaryota > Metazoa > Chordata > Mammalia > Carnivora > Mustelidae > Mustela > Mustela erminea. Next base: position 78,289,507 of record NC_045628.1, read on the forward strand.
CTTTGTACTGTGCTCATGCTGTGTTCCTCTGGAGAGGAGAGCCTATTCCTTGAGCCTCCATGTTGCCTTTATGCCAGTGGCCATTATCCATGACAAAAGGAAGACAGTTTCCCAGCCTCCAAACAAGGAACCTAGAAAATATTTTCTTATAAAAACTGTGCTATGAATTTGATTAATTCATTATTAAGGTTTCCCCCCAAAGCTATTTTATTTTTAACATAAACAGTTGTGCATTTTTAAACATACAAATGTATTCACCATATTTTTATTGAAAATTGGTCTTTTTATTAAGGGGATCCAGACTAGTTTATCATCCTCCACATGTTGGTCTTTATTCTGAGCTAGCATTTCGAAGACTGAAACTTCCGTCGGTCTGTTCCATGTCCACACCAAAAGATTCTGTACCCAGAGGACTTGTAATGAAGTAGTATTACATTGTTGCTTAAAAACTTTGTATGGATTGATGAAGAACTTTTCTCATATTATTTATATGTAGTTTGGGGGAAAGATGAAAAACAATAAAAACGGTAGAAGGGTAAAGGACTTTCAATTAGAGTGCTGGGTAATTTTCAAAAAGATTCATGTTCACTTCCCCTTTTTCATAATTTGCTTGATTTTAGAAGGTATGACTTTTAGAAAATAGGTCTATCTTTGAGATTGATGGTTGCTGTAAATTTTTAAAATTGTAATTCAGATATATTTCATGTTAATTAAATTGGTAAGAATAGTCTAAGGCAGCATTCTTAATATAGACCTATATACAAACATCTTTTCTTAACTGTTCTTAGTAAAAAAATGAATTAAAAGTAGAGAGGTACAGATTTGAAATATGTTCATGTTGGGATGTGGTGCAATGCTTATAATATCTCCTACAAATATTATTTATGTGAAAATGTGTTGTGGAGCTCAAATGAAAAGCTCTGCAAATTGGAAAAGTTAATATTTCAAAATTATTTGTGTTAAGGACATCTGAGAGGAAATGATGAGACCTGGATCCTAGCCTTTTTATCATTGACTATGACCTCTGGCAAGTCAACCTTTTAGCTCTGTTTTCTCTTCTTAAAAATGAAGGCAAGGTCTAGGAGAGTACTAAGTTTCCTTCCAGCTGTAAATTTCTGTTATTGTTACTAAATCTTGATATGAGAAATTAGTCATGCTATACATAAAATTGTTTTACTCAAGAATTATTAACAGCATGAAATTTAATATTATAAATTGGTCTTTTAAAAAATAAACATTTGGGGTTTTTTTCCTAAATATTTGCTGCTTTAGACACTATATTTCTTTACCAGACTTACTCTTTCTGAGAAAGAAAATATTCTTCTTCTTTTTTTTTTTTGTTGAAAATATTCTTCCTAGGTAAATCTCTTACTCTTCATATTTCCTGTTGCCTCTACCTCTGCCTACCTCCCACCCACCGCAAGCACCTTTCCCATGCATACACACTGAAAGTAATCCTGACAACCACACAACCCACAGAGTAATAGCAGAGGTACCCTGACAAATTCCAGGCACTACTCTCTGCAGTAGAAATAGACCAATACTTGGCGACTGTGTTGTGACAATACAATTCAGAGGAAGTAAATACATGCACAATTGTCTCAAATAGTATGATTTATAGCCTTGCACAGTTTAGGGGAGAAGTGGCATTTCTTCACTTACACACACACACATTTTAAACCTTTTTTCTCTATTCTCTGTAAAAAATAATGAACAAATTAGTTTCACATCTACAAATATTAGTTTTGGGTACAGATACATAGTTTACATACACATAGCTTTTTCACCATGTTTAGCTTTCAGAAAATTATCACTCTTGAATAAACCCACTTTAGTGGGCAGTAAGTGACCAAAAGTGCCCTTAGGCACTTAGCCCATAGGGCCCAAGTCTTAGCCTTCTAGTCTGTTGTAGCAGTCCAGAGACTGCAAGGGCTAATCCATTTTACAGAGTCAAGATCCAGAAATAATAATCCATCAGACTTGCATTTCATTAACCAAAGGAGTTTTGGAATTATGGTGAAGCCAGGACCTGGACCTGAGCTCTCCTAGTTGCCACCTATCACCTGACCTTGAGAAACATAATTGCTATGGCACACTCCAAAGAAAAGACTTTGAGAGTCAAGTCAGACAAATACTGAGAGGAACCAGAAAAGCTTTAAAGATGAGAAAGAATTAAATCAGAAAAATTCTACTTAGGTTGGAGAAGCATTTCTTGGAGAAAGTGCTTGTGGATTCTCCAAATGACTTTAATCCATAGTTCATTTATTTTATAGCATGTACCTTCAAGTTGCAATAGGAATGTACCCATTTACTAGTAAATAGTTTGGTTATTTGAGATGATGTTTCACATCTCTTGTTCTGGTGGGTGTTTGTCCTTGCTGTGGTTTGGTACATTATAGGGATCATGAGGATACTTTCATTTTTTTCTTTAATTTCTGGTTTATTAATTCTCTCATCAAAAATCTGCACAATCACCACAGATGAAGTCACTGCCAAGTGTTTCTCCTTCAGTTGTTGAATCTCCAGTTCACTTTTTGCCAGCACCAACATTGGCTTTGTAGTCCCCCTGACTTTCTTCATTCTGCTCTTGCATTACTTTCACTGTTTTCGTGAGGTCTTTTTCTTCTCATACATCCTCTGTCTTGCAACTCAATTTTTGGGTTCATTTTTCTTTGCATTATCCAAGTAATCCTAAGTCATACCAAAGTCAGTTGTCTTGGCACCACTGAAATGGGCTTTGAATCCAAATACAAAGATGACGTCTCTTGTGGTCTTATACATTTTGGCTAGTTTTTCCCAAACTTTTGTCTCCTGTTCTGCTGCCTTTCTGGAGTGAAGAACATCGATGACCATTTGTTTCCACTGAGATAGTCTGATGGTGTGAACTTCCAGGTCCAGATAGTTATTGTGCCATTCACGATAGTTAACCAATCTTCAAGAGCCAAGGAGGAAACAAAGATTATTTCTTCAAAGAGTTAAATCATGGGCTGATATTATTCCTTGAGCTTGTTTCCTAGTGTCTCAGTACCCAGCCTCCTGTTTTGTTAGCATTTTGAGTAGAGAAGTTATACACTATACACTATAAGAAAGTGTACACCCAGAGAGGTAAGCAGAATAGTGAAATTGTGGCAAAAGGGACATTTATATTTCTTACAGGACATAAAATTCAGAAGTTAAAATCTAGGGCCTACTGAATGGGGAGTCTAATGAGGTACTCTTCCTACATAAAGCCAGGGAAGTATAAAAATACAACCAACCCAAATCATAGAATACATCAGAAAATTTGCACTGACATTGAGAAATTGCCTGTCTTGGATATATCACAACCACAAAAAAGTTAATAGATGGATTTGCAACCTATATTCTTACTACCCAAAAAACTTCTCCCAGATGTGAAGCTGTGCATATAATTGAAAGTGTTTGCAATTAGTAGTGCCTAAGAATTTTATTACAGCAAATACAAATTCTTTTTGATTGGACTGTCTCTCTATGATAGGTTTCAAATAATTCTCACAATTAGTTTTCAAAGGAAAATAATTCATCACAACAACAACAACAAAACTAGTACACAAGGAAACAATTCTCAAGAGATCATTGCTTTTACTTTTGATATTGCTTTTACTCCACCATTCCAAACATTAAGCTATACTTTTTAAAAGACAAATACCATATGATTCCACTTATATGTAGAATTTATTTATTTATTTATTTATTTATTTAAGATTTTATTTATTTATTTGACAGAGAGAGATCACAAGTAGGCAGAGAGGCAGGCAGAGAGAGAGAGGGGAGGAAGCAGGCTCCCTGCTGAGCAGAGAGCCCGATGCGGGACTCCAATCCAGGACCCTGAGATCATGACCTGAGCCGAAGGCAGCGGCTTAACCCAATGAGCCACCCAGGCGCCCTATATGTAGAATTTAAACAACAAAATGAATAAACAAACAAAAAGCAGAATCAGTCCTATAAATACAGAAAACAAACTGATGGTGGCCAGAAGGGAAGGGCTGGGGTTGGGGCGGGGATAAACAAATTGTGAAGGAGCGTGCGAAATACAGGCTTCCAGTTATGGAATGAATAAGTCATGGGAATAAAAGGTACAGTGTAGGGAATATAATCAATGATATTGTAATAGCAATGTATGGGGACAGATAGTAGCTATACTTATGGTATGGAAAGCATAATGTATACAGTTGTTGAATTACTATACTATTTTCACCTGAAACTAATGTAATGTGTATCCACTATAGGTGAAATTAAAAAAAAAATAAAAAGTAATTCAAATAGTAGAAATAGAACAAAAAAGTGTTGTAAATAAGGTTTCTACCCTAAACACCTCGACCCTGGATCCCAAACAGAATATTTTTTTAAAGATTGTGTATTTATTTATTAGAGAGACACAGCAAAAGAGTTAACACAAGCAGGGGGAATGAGAGAGAGAGAGAAGCAGAGAAGCAGGCTTCCTGCTGAGCAGGGAGCCCAATGCAGAGTTTGATCCCAGGCCCCAGTATCATGACCTAAGCCGAAGGCAGATGCTTAACGACTGAGCCACCCAGGTAGTCCCAGAATATTAACTAGTGTTAACAGTTACTGTGTGTCTTTCATAAATACATGCCTAGAGAAGCATGTATATATAGAGACAAAAGATCTGTATTTCCTTTTATACATGTAGAAATATACTGTACTCTCTATTATTCACCATTTTTTTAAAACTTGGTAATTTACCTTAGATGTTGCTACATAGAGCTATTTCAGTTTGTTGTTGTGGTTGTTTGGTATTGTAAGATGAATAGGGCATTATTTACACATTTTCTAGTAACAGACACTTGGATTGGTCTACTATTTTGTTATTTCAAACAATGATGGGATGAACACCATGGCATTTACATCTCTTTGACCATGTGTGCTATTACTGAAGGATAAGTTCCTAACTATGAAATGTAAGGTGTGTTTGTTTTCAGATATTGATGGATGTTGGAAAATTGCCTTCAATGATGTTTCATTGTTTATACTTCTGTTTGTGGTAAAGGAGAATGCTGTTTCTCCTCATTGCCACATTGGATTATCAAGTATATTTTGCCAATTTCAAAGATGAAAATTTCTCCGTATTGTTTTACTTTTCTTCTCTTATAATACCTTCTCATATATTTCATATATTCATATGTTTCTGAGTCTTCTTTGCTTCACACACAGCACCTCTTTTCATATCCTTCTCTCATTTTTTTATTGAGTTTTAATTTGTAATGCTCTTTGTGAGTTAGAGTCGTTGGACTTTTGGTCTGTTTTACATATTACAAATATTCTTTTCTCTAGCTGATTATTGGTCACATGGTGTGGTTTACAGTACGTTTTTCTTTGTTAATTTTTTTTTAAGTAGTCAGATTTTCCAGTCTTTCTTCTCAGTTTATAAAAATTTCATCTCTTATTTCTTCCAGGAACTTATTGTTCCATTTAGTTATTTATTTGGGTGACTTATTGTTTGTGAGTGCTAACCAGTTGTCTCTGAATCATTCCTCTCTGATTTAAAACGCCACTCTTCTTAGGTACTAAATTCCTTTATGTAGAGAGAATATTTCTGGACTCTCTATTCTTTTCCATTGATTTCTTTGCCAATTTGTCCTTTCTGTAGTGCCAACATTTTAATGGGTATTTTTCCATATGACCTTTAGAATCAGCTTGTCTATTTCTATTTCCCTGTTGAGGAAAAATTTACATTGTTACTTTTGTTAAAATTACATTAAAACGGGTGCCTGGGTGGCTCAGTGGTTTAAAGCCTCTGCCTTCGGCTCAGGTCATGATCCCAGGGTCCTGGGATCAAGCTGGGCATCTGGATCTCTGCTCAGCCGGGAGCCTGCTTCCCTTCCTCTCTCTCTGCCTGCTTCTCTGCCTAATTGTGATCTCTGTCAAATAAATAAATAAATAAATCTTTTTAAAAAATGACATTAAAACAGGAATCTCAGATTTTTGCACCTATCAGTCAGAATCTTGCGGAAACCTTGCTAAAACATAGTTGGTGGGGCCTCACCTTCAGAGTTTCTAATTCACTGAGTCTGAGTTGAGGCTTGGGATTTGTGTATCCTAAAATTCAAAGGGTGATGTTGATGCTGCTGGTCTGGGACAACTCGACTTTCGTGAAGTAAAACTGTATTCATTTTAAGATAGTTGTTATCCTTCCAATATTCACTCTAACAGCAAGGTATGTTATTCCATTTATGTTCTATTTTCTTAGTAGAGTTTCAGTGTTTTCTTTATATTGATACAACTTATTGTTTTAAATTTATTCCTCTGCAGTTTCTTTTTTGTTGCATTGTAATAAAGGTTAGTTTAGGGGCACCTGGGTGGCTCAGTGGGTTAAAGCCTCTGCCTTTGGCTCAGGTCATGATCCCAGGGTCCTGGGATCAAGCTGGGCATCTGGCTCTCTGCTCAGCGGGGAGCCTGCTTCGCTTCTTCTCTTCTCTGCCTGCCTCTCTGCCTACTTGTGATGTCTGTCAAATAAATAAATAAAATATTTTTTAAAAAAAGAGTACTAAAAACATAAAGTTTAAAAAAATAAAGGTTAGTATATAATTATTATTTAATAATTATTTGGCAATTTGTGAATTATGATTTTAAATATTTATGGTTAGCAAGTCTTCCTTGTTCAACTTATTACAATGGAAGTGGGAATAATATTAGGTTACTTTCTGAGAATTTGGAGGACATATTAGGGAAAGAGAGGAAGGTGAGCTTTTTTTAAAAAAAAAAGATTTTATTTATTTATTTGACAGACAGAAATCACCAATAGGCAGAGAGGCAAGCAAAGAGAGAGGGGGAAGTAGGCTCCCCGCTGAGCAGAGAGCCCAATGCGGGGCTCGATCCCAGAACCCTGGGATCATGACCTGAGCTGAAGGCAGAGGCTTTAACCCACTGAGCCACCCAGGCGCCCCGAGGAAGGTGAGCTTTGATAAAACGTTACTAAAACTTTTTACACTCGTGGCTTAAAAAATGTTTCCTTCATGTGATTCTAGGGCTGGAAAAATTAGTTGGAATAATTAGTTTTTCTAAAGTATAGAAAAAACTCTGAAAACTTGCAGGCTTCACTAACATGTATGAGGAATCACTAATATCAAAGATGGGTTACATTCAGATAGCTTGAATTTTGGTTATATATGTAAATTTAGAGGCCAAAGGACATTCCTAGGAAGGGTGAAAGTGTAAATTGCAAGGGCAAAGGGTGAAGGGATGAATGAAGACTAACGAACAGATACTTTGACTTTCATAGAAAGTAAGCACCTTTCCGGACCATAGCATATGCCCCTATGTTTTATTGCCTAGACTGAGGATATCTGAAGACTGCTTTTAAGATCTGCAAGATAAATTTTAAAAATTCAGCCTAAATATTTCTGCAAATAGTATAATCCAAATTAGTATTTCCCAATCAGCCTAGTATCTTTATAATAAAAAGAAATGGAGAACACATGTTCTCCATCCTGTTCTCCAATAGTAGGAACATACTATGCTATAGGTGAGAATTTTCTTATTTACTGTGGTATGCAGAATACGAGTTTCCCAAAGGTGCCTATGTTCTGATCTCCAGAACCTGTGAGTATGTTACCTTACACAGCAAAGGGGAATTAAGGTTACAGATAGGGTCAAAGTTGCTAATCAGCTAACCTTAAGAGGGAGAGTATTCTAGATTATACAGGTGGGCCCAGTGTAATTACAGGGGTTCTTTAAGATTTTATTTATTTATTTGACAGATGGAAATCACAAGTAGGCAGAGAGGCAGATCGAGAGAGAGAAGCAGGCTCCCTACTGAGCAGAAAGCCAATTACAGGGGTTCTTAAAAGAGCAAGAGGAGTGCAGGAAAGAAGGTGAAATATATTTCATGTGGAAAAGACTCATTCTGCTCTTGTGGCTTTCAAAATGGAGGAAAGGAACCATAAGCCAAGGAAGATGTGCCATCTCAAGAATCTGGAAAAGGAAGGTTCCCTCAAAGAGCCCATAGAAAGGAATGCAGCTGTCCCCAGCCTTAACTCAGTGAGACCTATACAAGGTTACTTGACCCTATACAACAACAAGGTAATAAAAAGCATTGTTTTAAAGTATGAATTTATGGTAATTTGGTAACACATAGGATATTAATGCAATTATTAAACTATTATGACAGAGTACTCACAAATACTGATGCTTCCTTTTTTTTTCTTAAATTGTTAGCATTTGTACAAATATCTAAAAGGTTAACTTTTTTTTCCCCAATTAACAGCAAATTTTTGGAAGTTGAATATCTCAGAGTTCATTTAGGGCAATACTTATCCGGAAATCTGGTCTATCTGCAAAGTGACTAAGGACCTCATTGGCATATCACCCTGGAAAACAGCTGAGTCAGAATTAAGATTAAGAGCTTTGGAGTTGGAGGCTCAGAGACCTAAAACCTATGCTAGGACTGAATATGTGACATTGGATAAGTTATTTACTCTCTCCTCTTTTTCCTTATACTAGAACTTAAATCATAAGGTTATGGTGAGGATTACCTGAGAGGATATATGTATAGCACTTAGCATGGTTCTAGCCCATAGGCAAAAAAAAAAAAAATCGTAAAATGAAGACACAGATTCTCAAAAAAAAAAAAATTTATAGTGCCTTTCATCATAAAAGCAAAAAAATCTAAACGACTCAACTGTTCCCAAAGGCATAAATACAGCAATTGACATTCATAATGGCATTCATAAATGATCAAGTATAAGGTTTTTTAACAATTCTTTTAAAGATCTTTAAAATATGTGACTTTTGGTGTTTAAAGTGGCAAGATTTTTGTACCTCAAAAATTTCTGCATGTGGAATTTACATCAAGAGTGTCATATGAACAAAACATTTTATAAGGTATATTTTTACTAGGACTCAAACCTTAGCTCCTGCACTTTTTGTTCATCTGTAACATATGAAACACTTCATCTTACTTAGCCTAAGTTTTCTTCTATAAAATTTGGATAATAGGAGAGGTACTTGGTAATGTGGTTGGGAAGATTAGCGATAGTACATTTGAATCACCCCCTTGAATATACCTATAAGTGATTGTTCAATAAGTGGTGGTTATTCGTCATTGTTACTTTGTGATCCTCTAAAACTGCATTGACTAAAGTCAGTAGTAACCTAATTATGAAATACTCTGGGTATTTCTCTTCCTTTATTATAGTTTGTCTTACACTGGATACTACTGAACCTCTTAAAATTCTCTCCTTTCTCCTTTTCTGGTGGTGTTCTTAGCCTTTTTTTTCCCCCCAGGTTATTTATTTATTTATTTATTTATTTATTTATTTATTTGACAGACAGAGATCACAACTAGGCAGAGAGGCAGGCAGGGAGAGAGGAAGGAAATCAGGCTCTCCGCTGAGCAGAGAGCCCAATGCGGGGCTCGATCCCAGGACCCTGGGATCATGACCTGAGCCGGAGGCAGAGGCTTTAACCCACTGAGCCACCCAGGCACCCCTTTTGCTTATTCTTCTTCCTTTGCCCAAACCTTAAATATTGGTGTTTCCCAATTTCTATAGCTTTTTAAATTTTTCTTTTTCCCATGCACATTGTTTATGAGTATGATAATGCTTCTTATACTAGCTGAAACCTTTTCCCTGAGCACCAGTTGTATTGCTCAGAGCCCTCTTTCTTTTTTAAAGTGAGAGAAAGGAATGCATTTTCTTTTCGAGTTTGCTTCATTTATAGCCTTAAGTATTTATATGGTATGTGGGTATGCATTTGTATTGTGACTTTAACCCAAAAACATTAATTAGGTGGGTCTTTTCCAAATCTTTCATCTCTACTGATCTACTAATGGTTGAAAAATGGTACATGTAACTGTGATGGGCATGTCTTTAGAATTAGTTAAACACATTTGCAAGTTTCGGAACCATTTACTGATTTTTCTGTGCACTACTTTATATCCTTTGTTCCTTTCTTCTTTCTTTACTCCATCCTTCCTTCCTCCTCCCTTCTTCCGTCCGCCCCTCCCTTCCTCCCTTTCTTTCTTCTTTTAAATTTCAAGTTAGGTAACATAGAGTGTGGCTCTGCTTTCAAGAACAGAATCCAGTTATGCATCAGCTGCATACAACACCGAGTTCACATTCAAACAAGTGTCCTCCATAATGTCCATCACCCATCTAGCCCATTTTCCCACCCACCTCCCCTTCAGCAACTGTCAGCTTCTTGTCTACATTAAAGAGTCTCTTGTGGTTTGCCTCCCTCTCTGTTTTTTATCTTATTTTATTTTTCCTTCCCTTCCTCTTTGTTTATCTGTTTTTCTTAAATTGCACATATGAGTGAAATCACATAGTATTGGTCCTTCTCTGACTGACTTATTTCACATAATGCCCTCTAGTCCCATTCATATCATTGCAAGTGGCAAGATTTCATTCATTCCGATACCAAGTAGTATTCCATTGTACATATACCACATCTTCTTTATCCGTTCATCTGTTAATGGACATCTGGGCTCTTTCCATAATTTGGCTATTATTGATAGTACTGCTATAAAACTTGGGGTGCATGTGCCCCCTTCAAATCAGAATTTCTGTATCCTTTGGATAAATAACTAATAATACAATTGCTGGGTCATAGGGTAGCTCTCATTTTAACTTTCTGTGGAAAACCCATACTGTTTTCCAGAGTGGATGCACCAATTTGCCTTTTTACTAACAGTACAAGAAGGTTCCCCTTTCTCTGCACCCTCACAAACACCTGTTGTTTCTGAGTTGGTAATTTTAACCATTCTGACAGCTGTGAAGTAGTATCTCATTTTGGTTTTGATTTGTATTTCCCTGATGATGCGAGATGTTGAGCCTCTTTTCATGTGTCTGTTAGACATCTGAATGTCTTTTTTGGACAAGGTTCTATTCAAGTCTTCGGCCCATTTCTTAACTGGATTATTTGTTTGTTGGGGTGTTGAGTTTGGTAAGTTCTTTATAGATTTTGGATACTAGCCCACTATCTGATATGTCATTTGCAAACACCTTCTCCCATTCCATCGGTTGCCTTTTGGTTTTGTTGATTGTTTCCTTCAGTGTGCAAAAGCTTTTGTCTTGATGAGGTCCTGATAGTTCATCTTTGTTTTTGTTTCCCTTGCCTCCGGTGATATGTCTAGTAAGAAATTTCTATGGCCGAGGTCAAAGAGGTTGCAGCCTGTGTTCTTCTCTAGAATATTGATGGTTTCCTGTGTCACAGTTAGGTCTTTCATCCATTTTTAACTTATTTTTGTGTGTGGTGTAAGAAAGTAGTCTGGTGCCATTCTTCTGCATGTCACTGTCCAGTTTTTTCCAACACTATTTTTTGAAGATAGTGTCTTTTTTCCATTGGATATTTTTCCTGCTTTGTTGAAGATTAGTTGACCTTACACTTGTGGGTCCATTTCTGGTTTCTCTTTTCTGTTCCTTTGATCTATATGTCTGTTCTGTGCCAATACCATACTGTCTTAATGACTGCAGATTCGTAATAGAGCTTAAAGTCCGGAATTGTGATGCCTCCAGCGTTCTTTTCTTTTTCTACATCACTTTTAGTTATTTAGAGTTTTGTCTGGTTCCATACAAATTTTATAGTTGTTCGTTTCTAGCTCTGTGAAAAATGCTGGTGTTATTTTTGATAGGGATTGCATTGAATATGTAGATTGCTTTGGGTGGAATAGACCATTTAACAATAGTATTTTTTCTTCCAATCCATGACATGGAATGTTTTTCCATTCCTTTGTGCCTTCTTCAGTTTCTTTTATATGTGTTCTCTAGCTTTCACAGTACAGAACTTTTATTTCTCTGGTTAGGTTTATTTCTAGGTATCTTATGGTCTTTGATGTAATTGTAAATGGGATTGATTCCTTGATCTCTCCTTCTGCTGTTTTATTATAATTGGTGTATAGAAATGCAGCAGATTTCTGAATGTCCATTTTGTATCCTGTGACTTTGCTGAATTCCTATATCAGTTCTAGCAATTTGTTGGTGGAATCTTTCAGGTTTTCTACATAAAGTATCATGTTGTCTGAGAAGAGTGAAAGTTTGACTTCTTCTGTGCTAATTTGGATGTTTTTATTTCTTTTTGTTGTCTGATTGCTGAGGCTAGGATTTTCAGGACTGTGTTGAACAATAACAGTAAGAGTGGACATCCCTATCATGTTCCTGACCTTAGGTGTAAAGCTCTCAGTTTTCCCCATTGAAGATCATATTAGCTCTTAGTCTTTTGTATACAGCCTTTATGATGTTGAGGTATGTTCTTCTATCCCTACATTCTTGAGGGTTTTTTTTTCGAGGAGGATGCTGTATTTTTTTCAAATGCTTTTCTGCGTCTGTTGAGAGGATCATATGATTCTTATCCTTTTATTAATGTGGTGTATCGTGTTGATTGACCTGCGGAAATTGAACCACCCCTGTAGCCCAGGAATAAATTGCACTTGATCTTGGTGAATAATCCTTTTAATTTACTGTTGAAATTGATTGGCTAGAATCTTGTTGAGAATTTTTGCACATGATCATTGGCCATATTGGTCTGTAATTCTTTTTAATGAGGTGTTTGTCTGGTTTTGCAATCAAGGTGATGCTGGCCTCATAGAATGAGTTTGGAAGTTTTCCTTCCTTTTCTACTTTTTTAAACAGCTTCAGAGGAATAGGTATTAATTCTTCTTTAAATGTTTGGTAGAATTCCACTGGGAAGTCATCCAGCCCTGGACCTTGTGTTTTGGGTTATTTTTGATGATTGATTTAATTTCTTTGCTGGTTATGATTTTCTATTCCTTCCTATTTCAGTGTTGGTAGTTTATATATTTCCAGGAACTTACCCTTTTCTCCCAGATTTTTGGCATATAATTGCTTATAAGATTCTCCTGTAATTATTTGAATTTCTTCATTGCTGGTTGTGGGCTCTCCTGTTTCATTTGTGATTTTATTTATTAGTGTCCTTTCTCTTTTCTTTTTGGTAAGTCTGGACTAGGGATTTAACAATTGTGTTAATTCTTTCAAAGAACCAGCTCCTACTTTCATTGATGTGTCCTACTTTTTTGTTTTTTACTTGTATATCATTTATTTCTGCTCTAATCATAGTTATTTCCCTTCTTCTGCTGATTCTGGGCTTTATTTGCTGTTCTTTTTTCCTGCTTCTTTAGGTGTAAGTTAAGGTTGTGTATTTGAGACTTTTCTTCTTGAGAAAGGCTTATATTGCTATAAAATTCCTTATAACTGCATTTGCTGCATCCCAAAGTTTTGGACTGTTGTGTTTTCATTTTCTTTTGCTTCCAATTTTTTTTTAATTTCTTTTTCCTGCTTAACCCATTCATTCTTTAGTAGGATGTTCTTTTACCTCCATGTATTTGTGGTCCTTCTAAATTTTTTCTTGTGGTTGACTTGAAGTTTCATAGCACTGTGGTCTGAAAATATGTATGGTATGATCTCAGTCTTCTTGTGCTTGTTGAGGCCTGATTTGCGATCCAGTATGTGATCTCTTCTGGAGAATGTTCCATGTGCACTCAAAAAGAATATGTACTCTGCTGCTTTAGGATGAAATGCTCTGAATATGTCCCTTACGTCCATCTGGTCCTGTGTGTCATTCAGTCATTATTTCCTTGTTGATCTCCTTAAGATGATCTGTCCATTGGAGTGAGTGAGGTGCCAAAGGCCCCTCCTACTATCATATTATTATCAATGAGTTCCTTTAAGATTGTTACTAATTGATTTATATATTTGGCTGCTCCCAAGTTGGAGGTATAAATATTTGTAACTGTTAGAGCTTGTTGGATAGACCCCTTTATTATAATACAGTACTCTTCTTCATCTCTTACTACAGTCTTTGGTTTAAAATATAGTTTTTCTGATGTAAGTATGGCTATTCCAGCTTTCTTTTGATGTCCACTAGCATGATTCATTAGCATGGTGTCCATTAGCCTGGTCCTCCAGCCCCTCACTTTCAGTCTGGAGGTGTCAGTTGGTCTAAAATGAGTCTCTTGTAAGCAGCATCTTGGTGGAGTTTTTTTTTTTTTTCTTTTTTAATCCATTCTGAAGCTGTGTGTATTTTGATTAGAGCATTGAGCCTATTTACATTCAGAGTAATTATTGATAGATATGAATTTAGTGCCATTGTATTACTTGTAAAATCGCTGTTCCTGTAGATTGTCTGTGTTCCTTTTAAAAATGGTTTAAAAGTTCCTGTCACTTTTGGTATCTATTTCCTGCTCTAAGAATCCCTTTTAGTATTACTTGCAGAGCTGGTTTAGTGTTCATGAACTCCTTTAGTTTTTGCTTATCTTGGAAACTCTTTATCTTTCCCTCCATTCTTAATGACAGCTTTGCTGCTTGGCTGTGTTATTTTTCCCAGTCAGCGTGTTGAATATATCATGCTGCTTATTTCTGGCCTGCTACGTTTTTGTGACAGGTCTGCAGCTAACCTTATGTGTCCACCCTTGTAGGTTAAGGACCTTTTTCCCCTAGCTACTTTCAGAATTCTCACTTTATCTTTTTTGTTTTGTGAGTTTCACTCTAATATATCTTGGTGTTGACCTGTTCTTTTTGGGTTTTGAGGGGAGTTCTCTGTGACTCTTGGACATAAATGCCTGTTTCCTTCCCCAGAATTAGGGAAATTGTCAGCTATAATTTGTTCAAATAAACTTTCTGCCCCATTTTCACACTTTTATTCTTCTGAGACTCCTGTGATACAGATAATATTGCACATTGTGAATCACTAAATTTCCTAAGTTTGTATTTCATGATGTTTTTCTTTCCCTCTTCTTTTCAGCTTTGTTATTTTCCATAATTTTCACTCTGTATCACCTATTTGGTTCTCTGCCTCTTCCATCCTCATTGTGATTACATCCAGTTGGTTCTGCATCTCAGCTATAGCATTTTCATTTCAGCATGACTAGTTTTATCTCTGCAGTGAGGATATCTCTGGTGTCTTCTATGCTGCTTTCAAGCCCAGGTAGTATTCTTATGACTGTCATTCTAAATTCTTGTTCAGATATATTGCTTATATCTGTTTTGAGAAATCCCTGGCTGTGATTTCTTCTGCTATTTCTTTTAGGGAGAATCCCTCTGTCTTGTCATTATGTCTAGGTTTCTGTCTTTTGCATGTCATGAAAGAATGTTATGTTTCCTGCTCCTGAGAGTAATACTATATTAAGAAGGGGTCACACACTGTCCAGGGTCTTGCACTTCAGGAAGTGTTTCTGTTGTATGCTGTGTGCACTCTGATGTAGTGTTTTGGCTGCCCTTTTCCACAGGTCAGTTTGCTCAGACTTCCTCCTTGCTTGCAGTGGGAGGTGGTTGAACCTTTCACTAGGTGTGCTTTGATTTGTTTGTTAAGATAAGCCTAATTAAAAAAAAAACTAAAAAAAAAGGGCTGATCTAAGAAAGGAGAAAAGGAAAAAGAAGAAAAAACAGACAGACAAACAACTATAACCCTGATTCCAAATAATGAGAAAGAAGGAAGGAAAAAGGGGGGAAACAAACAAAAAAAAAGGCTGATCCCACAAAGGAAAAAAAGAAACAAACCAACAAATGAACAAAAAACTATAAGCCTAATGCCAAAGGAAGAAGAAAATAAAGAATAAAGAAATAAAAGAATTCTTAAGAAAAGAAAACCTGGTCCTATTTCCACCAGAACTGAAGCTGATGCTTTAGAGCACTCTGTGATTAGTAGACCTGGTACATGTGGGGCAGCGTATGTTGTTCTGAGGGAGAGGCCCCCCTGTGCTGGTTCACAGTCAGACCTGCCTAAGGAAACATGCCCCTGCTGGGTGCACAAGGGCAGGGTTTGGTGTAAGGGACTCCAGCCTCCCCTGGAGGTTCTGTTTCTCTCTTAAGTCCAACCATGGTGGTGGGGGGAAGGGAAAGTGTGGAAGATCCTATCACCCCACCCTCTCAACCTGGGGGAAAACTCACAGCTGCTACTGTTTAGGAGGCCCTGATAAAAAAGTGAACAACTTCTTCTCCTGTGTTCCAGGCTTTCATCATATCAATGCACCCCAACTTCCCTGTGCCTGGCCATCTGCACACCCTATGCCACAGTTATGTGTTTTATCTTTGTCCCATGGCTGGTATTGAAAACTCCAAATCTTAAAGGACCCAGCAAGGTGTGGACCTGCTTCTCTCGCTAGGAGGAGAGGCTTGCAGCTTGCCCAGCACCATTCTGTCCCATAAAAGCAGTCACACAGAGTGGAGTCTGTTGGGCCCCACAGTGGAAAGCTGTGACCAGCATATCTGCCCTCTACACATGCTTCTGTCCCCTGCTGCTAAACAGCCACTCAGAGGCTCCTAGGGGGCCTTTTGTCCTCAGAAAAGCAAAATCCCTCTTCCACATGTACTCCAGGAGGGGGAGTGATTTCTCTCAGTGCCATTCAGGGGATCCCCTCACCCCAGCATATTGCAGGAACCCTATATGCTGTTCTTTCTCCTGCCCTCTCCCTCTCTCCCTGGCTTCACTCTAAAAAAATGGCTCCCTCCCTTTCCCAGCACCACAGCTTTTCTCTCCCCTAGTTCATAGCTCCAAACCTCACATCTGCCACTTTCTCTCCCTCCAGTTATGCCCATTATTTTCTTAATCCTCAAATCTATTTCCTAGTTGTTCAAAATAAGTTGATGTTGAGCTCCTCTGTTTGAGGGATAAAGCAAACCCAGGGTCCCCCTGCTACTCTTCCAATTTTATCTTTCTTCTCAGTGACCTCTTCTAATTGAGCATATTTTAAAGTGCACATAATCATTTTCTGCATACTTTTTCCCCACTCTGTACCGATGTTGATGCTACTGTTAATTCACTTGTTCAATCATTAATTAAACATATATTGAATGCCTACTATGTCCTAGGCCCTGAGGGTACAGTAGTGAAATAAACAAATTAACAAATATTTACCCCTCAGGGAACACATCTGTAGTGGAAAAGACAAAGCAAATAAATATGTTGTGTGTCTGATATAAATTCTGTGGGGAAAAATAGAGGAGGGAAGAGGACTAAGGAGAGCCAAGATGTGGACAGGGTTATAATTCTAAGTGGGATGCTCAGGGAAGCCATCACTATACAGTTACCATTTGAGCAAAGATCTGAGGAGGTGAGGGAGCAAGCCATGGGGACATTTGGGGAATATTTTTCCAGGATGAAGGAACAGCAGTTGCACATTGTGAAGCAAGAGTATGTCTCGCATTTTGGGAAAACTGAGGTAGGAGCAATAGGAGAGAGGTCAGAGAGAGAGAGTTTATAAGCAACCATGGTTGTGTTGTCCTACCTACTTTCTTAAAAATTGGTAACTATCCTTCACTAACTTAATCTTTTTCCTTTTTTTCTTTCCTCTTTAACTCTGGTAAGTCACCAAGTTTTAGTGATCCTAACCCTCTTCAGTTCAGACCTGTATCATTGGTCACCCAATTGATCTACTGCTAGCTGCACACTTGATATTCAGCACCCATTCAAGAGCTATTTTTCAAACACTGTCTGTATTTGCAGGGCTGCACTAGGTATTGTAGATACACAGGCCATCAAGCTTGCCCTTAGAAAATTCACAGTATCTGGAGAGAAAATCAACAGGCAGTTGGTCACGTGACAGTGAAGTAAGTGCTTTGAGAAGGGAAGTACAAGCAGACTAAGTACCACTTGGTAGATGGGTAGCTCCAATTTATGAGGGTTAGTGCAAGCTTTCCAACAGAAATTATCCTCCTGTTAAGCTCTAAAAGATAAGTTGAAGAGTTAGACCCTCAAAATGAAAAGAAAGAATTTCCAAGCAAAGGGACCACTTGTAGAAATGCCCAGAAAAGAGAACCGAATGTGGTTTAGTGTTACCAGATAGAGGACAGAAGAGGATGACTCAAAATCAAGCTGGAGAAATACAAAGGAGCCAGATCATGTATGATCTCTAGAGGCCCTTTTAGGGTGTTTGGTTCATCCATCTGTTACCAGCATCATCAGTTTCAAACTTGAATATAATACATAGTTTATCTCCGAGAGCTGAAACCCACCAATGATTCCTTACTGGCTTTATGCTGAATTCAAACTGTAACAGGCACACGCGAGGTTCTTTAATCTGCCTTTGCCTCTTCAGCCTCAGGTCCCACAGGCCCCACTCTTACTTTATAAACCAGCAGTGCGGGACAGCTTATAATTACATGCCAGGAGGGGGAAGTCTCCAGGACCTACCAAATGCTTGGAATGCTCTTTGGCCCTTCCCAATCTCGTGAATTCACTTTTATCTTTCAAAAATAATCTCAGAGGTAATCCCTTTTTTTTTTAATATTTATTTATTTGAGTTAGAGTGAGTGAGCTTGAGCAGAAGGGGCAGAAGGAGAGGGAAAGAAAAACTCAAGCAGACTTCACTTAGTGCAGAGTCTGACACAGGACTCCATCCGTCAACCCCAAGACCATGAGCTGACCTGCAAACGGGAGGTGGGTATTCAACTGACTGTGCCATTCAAGTGCCCCTCAGAAGTCATCTTCTATAAGAATCTTCCCCAGAAAATTCAAATGAAGTTAATCCTTTACTCTTCCATGCTACCACCCCACTTCTTTGTGATCTTTTCATTGCAATCGCCTTCATCTGTAACAGGTTGTTTATATATTAAACTTCTCCACTGGTTTGAGCTCTTTGAGGGTCTCTGGGTTTGGTTTTGTCTGTGTATCCTTAGCCTGACAGTTAGCCACACTTAATAAGACTCGGTTAATTTACACTAAAGAACAATGAGAATTATCTATAAAAAAGAATGAACACTAATTTATAGCTCATTTAAGTCACACAATTGTGATAGAGCTCAGCACATCTTAGCAAAGGAATCACAGACTTTTTTTAATTCTTAAATTCAGTTTAGTTAGCATATACTGTATTACTATTTTTAGGAGTAGAATTTAGTGATTCATCAGTTGCATATAGCATCCAGTGCTCATTATATCAGGTTATGTCCTTAATGCCAATGACCCAATTACCCCTTCCCCCCCACCAACCTCCCATCCAGCAACCTTCAGTTTCTTTTCTAGAGTTCAGCCTTTCTTATGGTTTGCCTCCTTCTCCATTTTCATTTTGTTTTATTTTTCCTTCCCTTCCCTTATGTTAATCTGTTTTGTTTCTTAGATTGCACATATGAGTGAAATCATACAGTATTTGTCTTTCTCTGACTTACTTCACTTATGATAATACACTGTAGTTCTATCCATTGCAAAAGGCAAGATTTCATTCTTTGGATGGCTGAGTGATATTCCATATAAACACATGCACACACACATAACAAATCTTTATCCATTCATCTGTTGATGGACATCTGGGCTCTTTCCATATTTTGGCTATTGTAGGTATGGCTGCTACAAACAGTGCGGTGCAGGTGCTCCTTCAAACCACCATGTTTGTATCCTTTGGTTAGATACCTAGTAGTGCAATTTCTGGGTCATAGGGTAACTCTCTTTTTAAATTTTTGAGGAACCTCTATACTGTTTTCCGGAGTAGCTCTACCAGTTTGCATTCCCACCAACACTGTAAGAAGGTTCCCTTTTCTCTGCATCCTCACCAACATTTGTTGTTTCTAAGTTGTTTATTTTAGCTATTCTACTGATGTGAGGTGGTATCTGGTGGTGGTCTTGATTTGTATTTCCCAGTTGGTGAGAAATGAGCATTTTTTTATGTGTCTGTTGGCCATTTGTATGTCTTCTTTGGAGAAACATTCATGTCTTCTGCCCATTTCTTTCTTTTTCTTTTTTTTTGCTTTTTTATTTTTTATTTGAAAACAACTTAAATTTTTAGACAAATGATTTTAGTATATAAATTTGATTTTGTTTTTATACAGAATATAAAGATTTCCCTCATTAATCTTCCACGTGAAGGGTATTACAAGCCTGAAGGGAGACTTTTCTGCACACAAGTGTGTATCTTACACACAGGGGACTGGAAACCAATGGTGTAGTGCTTCTACACATAAATTAGGTCAAGGGACATCACATATTAAAAAGGATAAGAGAAATATTCTAGTTAATCAGATTCAAGAAGCAAACAGGACACAAAAACTGTGCAGATAAGACCAAGTCAGTAACTTTAGTTAGGACACTGCGGGTTATACTGGAGTAACAGGTCTGCGAGGTGATCATGGGGACCACATTATAGCAAGGAAGAGCTATTTATATAGAAAGGCTGGAAGGAGGGATTTTCACTAAAGCAAATTAACTTCTTGTCAACTGCCAAAACCAAACCAAACCAAACTGAGCGTATGGATGTTAGTATACCGAGGGCATGTTATACCAGTTTTTGTGCGGCATGCTGAGAGTGAGTTAGAACTCTTCACTGGTGCGTATGAACCATTAATAGTCAGGGAGAGGTGTGTTTTTTTTTTTGTTTGTTTGTTTTGTTTTGTTTTGTTTTGTTTTGTTTTTTTGCCCCTTCTCACCAAATTTCAGGCATGTCTTATTTTAGATGGAGTATAGCTTTTATCTATAATTTCATCCTGTAAAAACATGTGAAGACAACGTTCATTCTGTGCCAGAGGATGACCAGCGACCTTGTTTATAAACTGCTCCAGTCCTTGCTTCCTTTCTTCAATAAAATTATCATCAAATATTCCATCATCTCCTCTAAAAGGAAGCTGGCGCAAAAACGCTTTTCCAGGGAGCGGGGGAACTACAACCTTGCATCTCTCTTTCTAATTCACTTCGCAGCCATTCAAGTCACTGTATCTTCTTCTAACGGTAGATTCCTTCAGCTTGAAAATAGGCAGATTTGTCTTGACCCTGATTTCGTAGGTGGTGAAGCGGCCCCCGCCGACCCCCACCGTCTGCGGGTTGCTCACATCGATCTCGAGGAAGTTGCTGGGCGGCCGGTAGGCATCATTCAGGTTCGGCGGCTTGGTGATGAGCCGCCGGGTGTCCGCCACGGTCTCCGCCGTTTCTCTACTGCAGCCGCCGCCGCCGCGGACTCCCTCCGCCCCCTCCGCGTTCCACCGACGCCGCCGCTGCTGCCCCTCTTCTGCCCATTTCTTGACTGGAATTTTTGTTTGTTGGGTTTGAGTTTGGTAGGTTCTTTGTAGATTTTGGATACTAGCCCTTTATTTGATATGTCATTTGCAAATACCTTCTTCCATTCCATAGATTGCCTTTTAGTTTTGTTGACTATATCCTTTGCCATGCAAAAGCTTTTTATCTTGATGAAGTCCCAGTTGTTCATTTTTGCTTTTGTTTCTCTTGCCTTTGGAGATGTGTCATTGATCCAGAGTTTTGTCTTCTCTTAGTCTCTCAGTTCTCTCATCTGCTAAATGAGGATGATAATACCTATACCCTAAGATTTCAGTGGTGATGAGATTTGGAACATATATGACATAAACTAGAAACTTAGATGTTCATGATCCGGTGAGATTTTTATGAGTTGGACAAAATGTTATTTTATCCCTTTCAGACCTGTAATCACTGTGATCGCATTATTATAGATTGTCCCATTCAACAGTAATAGGAGTCTAGGTATTATGGATTCTGAGCATCTGACTTACGAAGACATAACTAATGCTGTCTTTGTACTGTGCTCATGCTGTGTTCCTCTGGAGAGGAGAGCCTATTCCTTGAGCCTCCATGTTGCCTTTATGCCAGTGGCCATTATCCATGACAAAAGGAAGACAGTTTCCCAGCCTCCAAACAAGGAACCTAGAAAATATTTTCTTATAAAAACTGTGCTATGAATTTGATTAATTCATTATTAAGGTTTCCCCCCAAAGCTATTTTATTTTTAACATAAACAGTTGTGCATTTTTAAACATACAAATGTATTCACCATATTTTTATTGAAAATTGGTCTTTTTATTAAGGGGATCCAGACTAGTTTATCATCCTCCACATGTTGGTCTTTATTCTGAGCTAGCATTTCGAAGACTGAAACTTCCGTCGGTCTGTTCCATGTCCACACCAAAAGATTCTGTACCCAGAGGACTTGTAATGAAGTAGTATTACATTGGTTGCTTAAAAACTTTGTATGGATTGATGAAGAACTTTCTCATATTATTTATATGTAGTTTGGGGGAAAGACGAAAAACAATAAAAACGGTAGAAGGGTAAAGGACTTTCAATTAGAGTGCTGGGTAATTTTCAAAAAGATTCATGTTCACTTCCCCTTTTTCATAATTTGCTTGATTTTAGAAGGTATGACTTTTAGAAAATAGGTCTATCTTTGAGATTGATGGTTGCTGTAAATTTTTAAAATTGTAATTCAGATATATTTCATGTTAATTAAATTGGTAAGAATAGTCTAAGGCAGCATTCTTAATATAGACCTATATACAAACATCTTTTCTTAACTGTTCTTAGTAAAAAAATGAATTAAAAGTAGAGAGGTACAGATTTGAAATATGTTCATGTTGGGATGTGGTGCAATGCTTATAATATCTCCTACAAATATTATTTATGTGAAAATGTGTTGTGGAGCTCAAATGAAAAGCTCTGCAAATTGGAAAAGTTAATATTTCAAAATTATTTGTGTTAAGGACATCTGAGAGGAAATGATGAGACCTGGATCCTAGCCTTTTTATCATTGACTATGACCTCTGGCAAGTCAACCTTTTAGCTCTGTTTTCTCTTCTTAAAAATGAAGGCAAGGTCTAGGAGAGTACTAAGTTTCCTTCCAGCTGTAAATTTCTGTTATTGTTACTAAATCTTGATATGAGAAATTAGTCATGCTATACATAAAATTGTTTTACTCAGGAATTATTAACAGCATGAAATTTAATATTATAAATTGGTCTTTTAAAAAATAAAAATTGGGGTTTTTTTCCTAAATATTTGCTCCTTTATACACTATATTTCTTTACCAGACTTACTCTTTCTGAGAAAGAAAATATTCTTCTTCTTTTTTTTTTTTTTTGAAAATATTCTTCCTAGGTAAATCTCTTACTCTTCATATTTCCTGTTGCCTCTACCTCTGCCTACCTCCCACCCACCGCAAGCACCTTTCCCATGCATACACACTGAAAGTAATCCTGACAACCACACAACCCACAGAGTAATAGCAGAGGTACCCTGACAAATTCCAGGCACTACTCTCTGCAGTAGAAATAGACCAATACTTGGCGACTGTGTTGTGACAATACAATTCAGAGGAAGTAAATACATGCACAATTGTCTCAATAGTATGATTTATAGCCTTGCACAGTTAGGGGAGAAGTGGCATTTCTTCACTTACACACACACACATTTTAAACCTTTTTTCTCTATTCTCTGTAAAAAATAATGAACAAATTAGTTTCACATCTACAAATATTAGTTTTGGGTACAGATACATAGTTTACATACAATAGCTTTTTCACCATGTTTAGCTTTCATGAAAATTATCACTCTTGAATAAACCCACTTTAGTGGGCAGTAAGTGACCAAAAGTGCCCTTGGGCACTTAGCCCATAGGGCCCCAAGTCTTAGCCTTCTAGTCTGTTGTAGCAGTCCAGAGACTGCAAGGGCTAATCCAGTTTACAGAGTCAAGATCCAGAAATAATAATCCATCAGACTTGCATTTCATTAACCAAAGGAGTTTTTGGGAATTATGGTGAAGCCAGGACCTGGACCTGAGCTCTCCTAGTTGCCACCTATCACCTGACCTTGAGAAACATAATTGCTATGGCACACTCCAAAGAAAAGACTTTGAGAGTCAAGTCAGACAAATACTGAGAGGAACCAGAAAGCTTTAAAGATGAGAAAGAATTAAATCAGAAAAATTCTACTTAGGTTGGAGAAGCATTTCTTGGAGAAAGTGCTTGTGGATTCTCCAAATGACTTTAAACCATAGTTCATTTATTTTATAGCATGTACCTTCAAGTTGCAATAGGAATGTACCCATTTACTAGTAAATAGTTTGGTTATTTGAGATGATGTTTCACATCTCTGTTCTGGTGGGTGTTTGTCCTTGCTGTGGTTTGGTACATTATAGGGATCATGAGGATACTTTCATTTTTTTCTTTAATTTCTGGTTTATTAATTCTCTCATCAAAAATCTGCACAATCACCACAGATGAAGTCACTGCCAAGTGTTTCTCCTTCAGTTGTTGAATCTCCAGTTCACTTTTTTGCCAGCACCAACATTGGCTTTGTAGTCCCCCTGACTTTCTTCATTCTGCTCTTGCATTACTTTCACTGTTTTTCGTGAGGTCTTTTTCTTCTCATACATCCTCTGTCTTGCAACTCAATTTTTGGGTTCATTTTTCTTGCATTATCCAAGTAATCCTAAGTCATACCAAAGTCAGTTGTCTTGGCACCACTGAAATGGGCTTTGAATCCAAATACAAAGATGACGTCTCTTGTGGTCTTATACATTTTGGCTAGTTTTTCCCAAACTTTTGTCTCCTGTTCTGCTGCCTTTCTGGAGTGAAGAACATCGATGACCATTTGTTTCCACTGAGATAGTCCGATGGTGTGAACTTCCTGGTCCAGATAGTTATTGTGCCATTCATGATAGTTAACCAATCTTCAAGAGCCAAGGAGGAAACAAAGATTATTTCTTCAAAGAGTTAAATCATGGGCTGATATTATTCCTTGAGCTTGTTTCCTAGTGTCTCAGTACCCAGCCTCCTGTTTTGTTAGCATTTTGAGTAGAGAAGTTATACACTATACACTATAAGAAAGTGTACACCCAGAGAGGTAAACAGAATAGTGAAATTGTGGCAAAAGGGCCATTTATATTTCTTACAGGACATAAAATTCAGAAGTTAAAATCTAGGGCCTAATGAATGGGGAGTCTAATGAGGTACTCTTTCTACATAAAGCCAGGGATGTATAAAAATACAACCAACCCAAGCCATAGAATACATCAGAAAATTTGCACTGACATTGAGAAATTGCCTGTCTTGGATATATCACAACCACAAAAAAGTTAATAGATGGATTTGCAACCTATATTCTTACTACCCAAAAAACTCTCCCAGATGTGAAGCTGTGCATATAATTGAAAGTGTTTGCAATTAGTAGTGCCTAAGAATTTTATTACAGCAAATACAAATTTTTTTTGATTAGACTGTCTCTCTACGATAGGTTTCAAATAATTCTCACAATTAGTTTTCAAAGGAAAATAATTCATCACAACAACAACAACAAAACTAGTACACAAGGAAACAATTCTCAAGAGATCATTGCTTTTACTTTTGATATTGCTTTTACTCCACCATTCCAAACATTAAGCTATACTTTTTAAAAGACAAATACCATATGATTCCACTTATATGTAGAATTTATTTATTTATTTATTTATTTATTTAAGATTTTATTTATTTATTTGACAGAGAGAGATCACAAGTAGGCAGAGAGGCAGGCAGAGAGAGAGAGGGGAGGAAGCAGGCTCCCTGCTGAGCAGAGAGCCCGATGCGGGACTCGATCCAGGACCCTGAGATCATGACCTGAGCCGAAGGCAGCGGCTTAACCCAATGAGCCACCCAGGCGCCCTATATGTAGAATTTAAACAACAAAATGAATAAACAAACAAAAAGCAGAATCAGTCCTATAAATACAGAAAACAAACTGATGGTGGCCAGAAGGGAAGGGCTGGGGGCGGGGATAAACAAACTGTGAAGGAGCGTGCGAAATACAGGCTTCCAGTTATGGAATGAATAAGTCATGGGAATAAAAGGTACAGTGTAGGGAATATAATCAATGATATTGTAATAGCAATGTATGGGGACAGATAGTAGCTATACTTGTGGTATGGAAAGCATAATGTATACAGTTGTTGAATTACTATACTATTTTCACCTGAAACTAATGTAATGTGTATCCACTATAGGTGAAATTAAAAAAAAAATAAAAAGTAATTCAAATAGTAGAAATAGAACAAAAAAGTGTTGTAAATAAGGTTTCTACCCTAAACACCTCGACCCTGGATCCCAAACAGAATATTTTTTTAAAGATTGTGTATTTATTTATTAGAGAGACACAGCAAAAGAGTTAACACAAACAGGGGGAACGAGAGAGAGAGAGAAGCAGAGAAGCAGGCTTCCTGCTGAGCAGGGAGCCCAATGCAGAGTTTGATCCCAGGCCCCAGTATCATGACCTAAGCCGAAGGC